>NC_136059.1:602403439-603888148 GCF_964261635.1 Lissotriton helveticus
AACCATAATATGAAAGAAAATTTCTGCAATAAGAAAGATGGTAAACCCCAAAAGAAGATATGCAAACAGGCATTCGCCATGGGGGGTAGCGACGCCACGCCATGCGGGCGTCCCGGAAAAGCGACCTCAGAGTCAATGGTCGTACAACAAAACCTGAAAGATCACAACCATTAGCAACAGAACGAGTAGTGCCCAAGGAGGAAGCGACACTGGACATTCAGCCCTGGCCGGTTTCGGCAAAAAGGTCAGCACTGGACTGCGTGTCACTATGGGGCGGAGAACGCTGCTCGGAGCCGGAGGCAGATGGTGAGCCGTGTTTCTTGTAGCCATGACAAAAGTCCTGCGCGTCCGCTGGAGAGTCAAAAATGCAGAATCTGCCATTCACCTCCACCTTCAGTCTTGCCGGATAGAGCATGCCGTACTTCAGGCCAAGGTTATGGAGGGCGGATTTGACTCCAGCATATTTACGACGTGCCTCTTGCACCATGAGTGTAAAATCCGGGAAGAAGGACAGCCTGCTGCCCTGCCACTGCACCTCTCCCGCCTCGCGCGAAGCGCGGCGTCCCGGTCGCGAAAGTTCATGATTCTGGCTATTATAGGCCGAAGTGGTTGTCCAGGGCGCGGCTTGGGCCCCAGTGACCTATGTGCACGCTCGACAACAAAGCCAGCAGTGAAGGTGTCCTTTCCAAATAGTTCAAGGAGGAGGTGTTCAACAAAGGTATCAAACCGACCCGTGACAGTCGTCTCCGCCACGCCAAGGATTAGAATGTTATTGCGCCGGCTACGCGCTTCCAAGTCCTCATTTTTTATGGCCACATCTTTTAGAATTTTCTCGACACGCTCCAGTCGTTTCAGCGTTTTCGCGGCACCATCTTCAACATCCGATATTCTGGACTCCGCTAAGTCAAGTCGACGAGCCTGCACTGTGGAGCTCATATCTGAGAGTTTTTGTTCGAGAATATCAAAGCGAGTGTCCAGAGCCTTGAAGCCAGCGCGCATTTCTCCCATCATGGCGGCCACCATTGACGCAGCGTCCCCCGCGTCCACAGTGCCAGCTGCCCCAGAGGCCGAACCAGGCGGAGGGTCTGTTGTGCGGAGGGAGGTCTTATCGAAGCTTAGTTTCCTCTGGTTTGGATCCCTTTTCCCCATCAATGTGACTGAAAGGGAAACGCAGCCGTAGTGGTGACTGTTCACGGCGCCAAACTGCGAGACGGGCAAAAGGAGGCCTCAGCAGGCCCACGTTCAGGTAGGCCCCAGGTACGTGTGCAGTATCGGACAACGTCCGGCGAAGGCAAAGAAGTCCGGCCTCTTACGTGTGGGGAGCGATGGCGCCCAGTAGCCGCTGAGGTCTAAGGCTGGGGTACAGCGTAGGCCAGGCACTGATGTTGAAGCGTCACCCTTTGCGGCCCGCAGGGGTGGGGAGCGACCCTCTCCTGACACCCAGTGCAGGAGGAAGGGGGGGAAATCAGGTATCCCACCAGGTGTGCACAGGGCGGGGCCGCTGGAAGCCGCCGGGGAGCGCCGCCGGAGTCCCAAACCGCCGCAAACCCCGAACCCCGTCGCCCTCAGTCGAGCGCCCCCGCCCGAAAACCAGCGCGGGCTCGCAAATCGAGGCCCCGGCCCCAGCACGCCCCTAGGCCGTTAGGCCGTGGTCGCGCCCCAGGAGTCAGGCGCCCCCACCCGGGAGCCCACGGAGGAAGGGCAACGCGCTAGGAGGCCCGAAGGGAGCAGTTGAAGGGCAAGAGGCCCGGTAGCCGAGATCCACGCCGCACTCACCCAGCGCTCCGGCGCAGTAGAGAAGATGGCGCCGAGGTCCGGGGGCCTCGAAACTCCTCCGCCCCGCACACCGCCGTAGGTCGCTCCCCAGGTGTCACAAGTCACCCAAAGGCACAGGGCGACATCAGGAAGCAAATCAGGTGGGTTGTGAGGGACTGGAGCAGCGGATCATATCGTGTTCGTCTCCGCCGGGAGCCCGCATGGAGGACCTTCACGGAAGAGCAGCCATTCCGCTCGCCGCCGTGGCCACGCCCCCCCCTCTCCAAAATGTTGGAGAAGCATTGGTGAAGTATTTTAAACACAGCATGTCGCATACAACCCTTGTTGGGCCAGCCGCGTGATCCATACTACTATTATAAAGAGAGAACTGGAACCTTTGAGGCGGTTAAACTCAAGAAGTACAGCACCAATCACAACACCCAATACACCATTGTAAAGGGTAGTTTCAGCAGATAGACATAGGCTATACAGCTGGCCACCATAAACATTAGAAAGGTCAAAGAACATTAGGGGTAAAGTAGTCCCTGAAACTGAAAAATCGTTATCGGAATTGTAATGGTGCCATGTATTATCCATTCAATGACAGGTTCTTGGGAGACTGTCAATGTTAATCTTCTAGTTTCTCTGCTCAGCACCGTATAGTCTGCCCCTCTTTGTGCCAAAGAGATTTGTTTATCTGTAAGGTTAAAGACAGAAAACAATGACGTTGTGTTGATTAGACGCCATGGAACGTAGCCTGAACGGAGATTTTGTAACGTCCAGCCTAACTGTACAATAGAACATAATTGGCACTGGCCATGTTGTAACATCAGCATGTCCTGTTCTATTATATCAATAGCAGATGATACAATGCTGTCCAGTGAATAAATTCTGGAGGACACAGTCGTTAACCCATTGTCCACTACAGACAGTGTTTTTTCCAAATTAATACGATCAATTTCTCCTACTTTGTCAGCAGTTTCAATTTGCGTTACTTTCCAAGCTTCGTTGTAAGCAGCATATGTACCGGCGTATATGAAACGTTTTTGACGCTGTTTGCAAGGTCCCAATAAGAAATCACGCAAGTCAGCACCTTCTTTAAGTAAGGTCAAGTGTTGCTTAATTTCAGGTAGTGTGGATTTCTGTAGCCATTCGAGGCATAGTTTTCCTACACTGTATGTTGTTATTATCCCTGGATGTTGTCTCTGGGAATATCTTGGGTCTGGCCTGTTTGAACCCCTGTGTTTTGTTCAGGAATCTATCTTGACAGTTATTAGTGTTTGTGGGCCAGATCAACCATTTTCTCCAATCAGGATTAGTTCTATTTTGGTGTAAAATATGGGATACGTCTATCTCCATATCTGTGGTGCTATTACTATCAGGTATGGGCTTTGGTATAGACGGTTTGTTTAAGTCCTTTATTCTGGCTAGGCCAAGACAGGTTGTTTGTTGAATGGTGTCATTCAGGAACATTATTTGTTCTGGGATCATGCAGGCTCTGAATAATGATTCTAAACATTGTACCTGCCAGTCTTTTGTACCCCAGACAGTTTTTGTCTCAATGTTGTTTTTCCAAAATTCAAAACCAAATGTAGACAATTTTTCATAAAATTTGCAGAATATATCAGTTTAGTATTTGTCAACATGTTTTTCATTCCTGTCTTATTTATAATCTTAAAATAAAACTTTTCTGGATCAGTGTTATTAAACCCTGAGAAGTATGGGAATTTCTCATAAAATGTTTTTGAGCTGCCTTTTGGCGGTGTTGGACAATGTTCCCATTGATTATATGCAAAAACATTTCTAGGATTAGAAGATTTATGCAAATAGTGGTGCCCATAATGATTAAAGCAATACATTTCTTCATAATCTGATGAGCCTTCTGAATAATAATGTTCTATAAATTTTGCTGACATTTCTAAATCTGACATCATATTATTAATATTTTCAAAGTCCCAATCATCAGAGAAAGTACTAGGTGATACAAAGTCACTTAAAGAAACCTTGAACTGGTGTGGATATTTCAAGAATTCAATCGGGCCATTGATGTTGTTATCAGTAGCGTCCCATGCTACACCACCAGGTATAGGAATGGCTGTGATGTTTACTGATGATAGTTCTCTTTTTTCAATGTGAGAAGATCTGTGAGGCTTTAGAACCAAGTTGATGTTCTGACTTGCTGTGTCCATTGTACTGTATTTTCCATCAATCATTCTTCCCAAGCTTAAAACCAAAATGAGCCACAGTAGGAGGAAAAGTACACCTAACACAATCCACAATTCAATCCATGGTGAAATCAGGTATGGTTCTCCAAGTTGATGAAAGAGCTTAGTTATTTTTTCTTTGAAAGTTTTATTTGCTGGCTTTTCTTCATGTTCACTTTGATCTTCAGAAAAGTCATCGAAATTGATGAAGTAGCCAGATGCAGATATGTCAATTGTTGGAATTGCTTCCGGATTTTCATTAATCTTTGGATTTGTATGGTCAGAGGCTACATCATTGTAGACAGGTATTTCTTGACGAGCTGTTGCAATTTGGGTTTCAAGAGGCACAAGTTCCATGGTTTTGTTGCATAGTCCTTCTTTATTCACTGCAGGTTTATCAAATGTGATTAGTCTCTCAGTTTGAACCTCTTGAATTGTAGCAAGGGTTGGTCTTCTGCTACATCTTGGGAGTCCACTGGGCCTACTACTTATTATTGGCCACATGATTGTAGTTTTACCAGGTCGATTGATACAACTCTGTTCTCCTTTTTACCAGCAAGGGGTGGTAGTACTACTGATCTTGTTCCGCTGATTGCTAAGACAGGTACTGCTTTCCTGTAAGAAGGCCCAAATTCCTTCTTCACCGCAATCTTTTCTCTGACCAGATCCCCAATCTTTGGAATTCAGACAGGTCTTCCTGGGACAGGTGGTTTTTCTTCAGTGGCCGTTGGCTTTAGCTTTGTGTTGCTTAGACTTCTTCTTGTCTCATTTAAGTCCTGTAAAACAGCCAAACAATCTTTGATATCAAAGGTTTTTTGTTCCACCACTGAAGTCTGACTATCGAGGTCTTCGATTATCATTCTTGTACCAAACAAAAGTTCATACGGAGTGATTCCACCCAGAGAATTTCTTGGCAGATTATTAAGACTACGTTGGACACTTATTAGATGTTTGACCCACCCATCACCCGAACCTAATACCCTCGCTGTTATAGATTGCTTTATGTCACGTTTTTTTCTCTCCACTACCGCATTTCCCTCAGGATGGAATGGACTAGAGTACCGCAATGCAATGCCCAAGCTGGCCATGGCCTCCTTGTAAGCTCGAGAGCTAAACGCAGGACCCTGGTCAGAATGTAGCATGCCAATTGCATATGTGCCGATAAAGACTCACAAATCTTTTATAACAGTTCTGGCGTCAGCCGAGTGCTGGGGCCACATCCGAATTAATCTTGTGCAGGAACACTGCGACCATGATATATTTATAGTTGCCATCCCTTTGTAAGGGACCACAGTGGTCCAGGTAAACACATGCTAATGGTTTATCTGAGATTAGAAGGGGCGTCTGTGCAGGTCGTTTCACTGTTGATACCTTCATTTTTTGGCATATTTCACATTCTAGAACATAGTTTCTAGTCTGCTTTCTCATGCGTGGCCACCAATATCTCTGTTTTAATAACGATACTGTGGCGAAAACACCAGCATGTGCAGAAGCGAGCCCTTCATGTGCCGCTAAAATTAGTCCTAACCTATGTTCCATGTTTGGAATTGCCCTATCCCCCACTCCAGGGATTACAGCAAAAGGAACATTATTTGCATCAGTTTTGTATGAGTACTTTACTGGAAAGCCTTTCGGGAGTGTCTTACCACTGTTTTTTACTGAAGCACTGACAGCTTGCATTATCTCGCTGTCTATTTTTGTTTTTGACCGGGTAATAATGGCAGCTACGGAAGCCGTTTGCACAGCTGCCTTCGCGGCCTCATCAGCCAATGAATTCCCTGCAACGTGAACGCCATCACGTTGATGACTCAGTGTATGTATCACGTGAGTCTTTTGTAGTTCTTTCTGTAAAAGAACTACTTGTTCCCAAAGCATTTTATGCTTGATTGGGCCACCTTTTGCATCTTTGAAACCGTTTTGACGCCAGTTCTGCAAGTATTCATTGTAAGACTGGACGCAATAATACGAATCACATACTATTAGTGTGGGGAATTCGCGATCGGTATTTTCAAGCGCCATCTTAAAAGCCTGTAGTTCAGCTCACAGAGCTGTACAGTCTCTGAGTGATTGAGTTTTAGTGACCAGGGGTCTAAATTTTCCTTCGTGCCAACAACCTTTAACAATCGCGCACGCAGCACTATATGCTTGTTTACCCCCAACCGTGGGTTGTGCTGAACCGTCTGTATATATTATACAGCCGTAATGTTCCAGAGGCAGGATCTCAGTCGGCAGAGGACATTCATACTCGTATTGGAGAAATTCTTGCGTTTTTAAGTTAGGATCAAATTCGTATACTACGTCTGATGCAGCAAGAGAATTAACCCATTTTATCCATCTCGGATGTAAAGCTTTAGCATTCGGAATGCTGGCTCTTGTTACTGCCTCTAGGGCAGGTACCGGTGTAACGATTATTATACGTTTACCTTCTGCGAGGGCTCTTTCTTTTGCTACAGCAGTTTGGACCGCAGTCAGACTTTTTTCAGTAGAACTGAATTTCATTTCAGCTTGTGTGTACAAGTGTGATTTATAAGCTATTGGTACCGTTTCTCCCTCATTAGAGGTCAGGTACATAAATCCGCATCTTCCTGGGATGACTCTGATTACAAGGTTGCGCGTGTTTGCAGTTTTGTTTTAGTTAACATGTCTGTTTGTATTGATCGTAAAATTTTTGTGTGTTTCTGTGTCCAATTAATTGGTTTGAAATCAGGTTTTATTAATTCGTAGAGAGGTTTAACCCTCTCTGCTTAGTTTAGAATGTAAGTTTTCCGAAATTCAGGAAACCTAGAATTGATTGTAAGTTTTTCAGCGTTTTTGGAGCTTGGAGTACTGCACATTTCTCTAAGAAGTTGTCTGCTAGGCTTATGCCTTCACTTGATAACTCATATCCTAAAAATAGGACAGTGAGGTGGGCAATTCGTGATTTTTTAAAGTTGAATTTGTACCCTTCAGATGCGAACCCAAGTATAATGGTGTTCACTCTTTTCAAGTGTGTCTCCAGGTCATTGTCTGTAAGATAGATGTCATCGACATAAGATAATGCCTCATCATCATACATTTGTAGTAATTCTGTTACCCTGGCTGAAAATAATCCTGGGCTGTTCTTGAATCCCTGGGGGAGACGTCAAAATTGCCTCCGGGCCCCCATACTTGATAAAGCGGTCAAATACCTGCTTTCTGCTACAATGTTTTGACAGAAGAAACCATTTGAAATATCTAATGTCGTTTTATATTTTTTACGCACGATGTTATTCATTAGTGCTGCACTGTGTGAATTTTGTACTGCAAATGTTTTGCAACAAGAGTTTAGGTGTCTGTTATCCAAAACTAGACGATATGAATAGTCTGGTTTGGAGACAGGAATCAAAGAGTTGTTCATTTGTGAGGTGCATGTTTCAATCACCCCCTGGTATTCAAGTTGATCTAAGATCTCCCTGACTTTTTTTTTAGCTTCTTGCTTAACAGGATACTGCCTCTGTGCAGTAGGTTGATTTTTTAACTGAATTTTATGGTGAGGAGAATCCTCATCCCATCCTACATGATTTTTATATAATGCAGGGGCTTGGGCCACTGCCCATTTTCTAGCATATGTGTATTTTTTATGAATTGGAATGTGATTTGAGAAGGCAGGCATAATCATTTCTTCGCCATGTGGGCACTCCCTGACAAACTCTGGTGGCAGGATATCATAGCCGTTAGATAGATTCTCCCAAAAGAGACCTCTTATTTTCCTAGTTTTGTCCCCTTCTATACGTAATGTTATTTCATATAATTTATGGGGTACACTAACTCTGGTGTCTGCAGTTTCCACCTGAATGTATTCATTCGTGTCCACTGTCTCCAGAAGATTCATCAGGATCTTGCGAGCTATGGTCACTTCTGCTGCGCTGTCTAGCATTGTCTGGGCCCATTCTCCGTTCTTGAGTTGTGTCCTCAGAATCCTCGGCATGTTTTATTTTAATACTAGCTACCTTCTTTTTGGGAAATTGTAATTTTTTACTTTGATGAGCAGGTTCCTTGTCTTTGGACTTTACACGCTCTTCTTTATGTTCTGATCGTCCTCTTCTTTCCGATTTCTGTGAGGAAGTCAGAAAAGATCGAGAGGGACGTGTATCATTATCTTGATATCTGTCAAGTTTTCTTAAATTGTCCCTATTTCTAAGGTTGTATCTTTTTTCAGAGGGCTCCCGTTGTGGAGACCTGTCCCCCCGTCCTGGAGATCTATTTCTCCGTTGGGGAGACTTTCCTCTGGACTGAAACTGTTTTTCTCTGGGAGTGGTTTGTTTATTACCCTCCCACTTCTTTTTTGCAGTAATGAGATTATTCTTAATAAAGGTTTTTTCAGAATTTTCAGTTAGTTGTGGTTTTAGTGGTTTGCCACCCAAACTGTCTCTACCTAATTCTTCATAGCACTTTTCAATTATTCTGGCAAGTTCAAAAGGTTGGTCTGTTATTTCTGTTTCTTTTAATTTTTGGCGGATCGCCACAGATGCTGCTTCTCCTTTTATGTTGGCTAGTAGTATAGCGAGACTTGCTTAAAGTCTTTCAGTAATTTCATACCTAGACTTAAAGCAGGCTCCGGACCGTATTCATTTTGAATCTGTCTTAGTACGTCTGGTATAACCGCCATAGACGGAACACCATGTGTTTTTGTGTATATTGAAGCAAAGACTGTTCCCCAAGTGTCACAGTCCTCCACATGCGGTGCAATCCCCATTGGTAGACAGATTGTCAGAATTCTGTGTTTTTCATGAGGTGTACTATCAGGAAATACTGCCTCTATTTGAGTCATTTTTTTAGCTGAACGGAATTTGTTCCCGTTTTGCGGGTAATTGCCAATGACTGATTGTATAGTCTGTGGTGTAATTTTATTTGTGTTCCCCTGGTGAGGGGTGTGCTGTGGAATTGTTATTGCTGGTTGGACTGTTAAAGTCCGCATGACATATTGGACTAATTGTCTGTGTATTTTAATTAATTGTTTTAGCTGAACTAAAGGTTCTCTGTCTGACATTTCTTCAATGTCAGGATGTGGTGTATAGCTGGCTAGAACCGGCCATGTGGCTCCTGGTCTGCCTGGTAATGTGATTTTGATGTTTTAGGGCGCCATTAAACCAGGGCTGATGCTCCTGGTAAGTTAGTGGAATTTCAACGTCCTCGAAAGGAACGTATTCCACTGGAGGTTCCTCTGCTTTGTAGTAGTGGAACTCGTGTGTCACAGCATTTGTTGCTGGAAAAGTTATCCATGAATAGAATACCTCTGTCTGCCGATCTTCATGTGCCTCTACCACAAATATGACTGTACTACCTCTTGATGATACTCCATTATTTATAAGTTTGTAAGTTACACTTCTTCTTATATTTATCGGGATCTTTATTGCCTCCGGGTCATTTTGGAGGGCTGTGTCATCTAAGACTGCTTGATCTTCTATTCTAGCTCTTTCCCTTTCGTCTTCACTTTCCGTCATTTTTGCTGACAGAAAGTTTGCAGAGCACGTTTCAAGGAAACAAAGATTAGGTGCACAATATTTTGGAACACTGTATCCTTCAACGTTGACTAAACCAAAAACTAATTCATAGGATTCTCCTCCTACTAAGTTTTGGCGGATATTAACCTTTTACCCACTCCAGACGTCTATTGGAGTTTTTACGGGAAAAAGGGGTCTATGTGAAAAGCACGACTGAGTTACTCTAGTATCTAGCGTTAAATTATCGCCTTACCAAACGTTGGGCGCCATGTAGTGTAGTTCCTATAGTCCCAATAGGCTCTGCGCATTGGAATAACATAAACAATAGTTTAGACGTAGGACTTAGGTCGACTAGGTCTCTATTGAATATGTTAGACTTAATTATGAATGCCAGCTAGCTCAGAGGTCACTAGAAACTTTCTTGAATTCACAAGAAGGGATTAGTTTCTGACAACCACATATACATGACAACTTTGCTCCACCAAGAATAAGCAGTATGTCTCCAGAGTCACGGAAACAATAGATAGCTATTTTACTCAGTCAATCGTGCATGCTTAGTTTCACCAGAAGTGCAGAGAAACAGAGAGACGGGCGTTTCCAATAAAAGAGATTATTTATTGAACAGTCTTCTTTCTCATGCAAGAGAAGTGAATTGCTACAGTCGCAATACTTGTCATAAAGTAAAGTGCTTACAGTAAAAGGAGTATTATAAAATAATACTGTAAAAGCATGGTATGGTTTCTAAGCCATACGGTGTTTAAAATAGATAAAATACAAAACAGTGATAAAATAATGACTAAACGTACTCAACTGGTGCTTCTAAGATACGCCTACCCCGGTGTACCTAACCTAAGCCTAGTACATGGGAAGGAGTAAGTGAGATGTAGTTTGAGTTAAGATAGTTTCTGTCAAGAATCTAAGTCAAGAATTCTCTAAGGGAGGAGGAGCTACGCAAGCAACCAAGATGGCCGCATAAGCTCCCGGCTCCGTCGACCTCCGTCGCTGGCGGACTTATCCTGAACTTCATCCTGACCTCCCGCCAGACTCCCATGTGTCTGAATTGTTGCTGAGCCCAGGGGCACAATCCCGGAGTTTTTCTCTCCTTTATTGACGAAGTTACACCGTCTTTCATTTTTGGGCCTTCTCCAGTGTGTAAGCCGGGGCCTCGAGTACTGACCCAGCCGGGTTTCAGTTGAACAACATCGGCTGCGGGTGCCCGGCAGAGTCCGGTCTCATCGGAGTGGAACATATTCTCCATCCTGGTGGTGGTCTTTGGTCCCTGCGAATACTGGACGAACGGCGACGAGACGTGGTTGCCACGGTGGGTGGGGGGCCGGGTCCCGGGACCCTGCTGTAGCCCTCGGGGTCCGCGGGTGGGGCCCCCGCTCTCGGCAGTGGTGTAACGGTTGCCAAGCCTGTGAGTCGCCAGTCGCCTCCGTCCCCTCCGCGCCTGTTGGTTCCCCCGGAGTAGCCGGCCTCCGGGGTTGAAGATCTGCTTTGTTGTCGTTCACGCGGAGATGGTTCGGACGGTGTGTGGACCGACCCTGGGGACCGTATTGGCCGCCATCGGGGCTCTTCACCTGCAAATGGAGGCTGCTCTCCACAATTTGACTGCGCGCCTCGAGACTGTTTGCTTGAGATCGGACTCCAGCCTTGTATCAGACCTGCAACATACGGTTACCCCCGCGAAGCTTGATCTACCTCGAGAGGAGAACCCCGAATATGTTCTGGAACTGGTGCCAGTTGTACCCGCACGATTACAGCGATACCTTACTGGAGCCCCTGAACACCTAGCAAGATCGGCGAAATCATCGCCCACACAGGACTCACTTCTTCCTTCTTTTCTGGAGACCTCCACTAATATTTTTTGGATTGACTTTCGTGTATCCGATAGACTTCGAGACTTAACCTTTTTGACTCTTTCAGGCTATATTGATCTCCTTTTTCGGCAACGATTTGACTCTTTTGCTACTATATTTGTTCTCCTGTATGGGGTTTGTGCAATGGTTCGTAAGGGCCAGGGCTGAATTTGACTTGAATTTGGTACAGTGACTTTCTTTTGACTCTGCTGGGTTGTATCTGTGGGAGTGCGGGCCAGATGGAATTCTTATTGTCTGGGTTTGGTGTGACTGCTGCGATCGAAAAGGGATTTGTCGCCTCAGTGGTACCGGGGGCTGGGCGGGACGGTCTTTTCTCTGTCGGGGGCTCCCCTATTGGTTTGCTTATTAGTCTGTTACAACTTGCTTAATACCACGGTAGGGGATGTCTGCTTTTGGCGGGGGGGAGGGGAGTCCGGGAGCCCGTATCGTTTTGTAATACATCTCCTCCTCCATCTTTTCCCTTCCTTGGGGTGTAGTTTAGGGGGCGACAGGCACGCTGCTAGTGGGGTTAGGTCGTAGCCATCTGCAGGGGTGCAGGGTGGGGGGCTGAGGAGGGTTTTTTTATGTTTCCTTTATTTTGTTCTATGACCTTTCTATTCCCTTTTCCCTTCTTCACAAGAGATGTGGCATATTCTCCTGATCTTTTTGTCCCTCATATCTGGGTGTCGAGTGTTCAATTTGCATATCCTGTATTCCTGGTGGGCGGGTTTTGATAAGGTTTACTTATGGTTATCTGTATTGTATTGTTTTGCCTCAGCTCTAAGCTGGTATTGATATTCTTCAAATGCCTATAATTGTAATGTATTTCCACACTTCCTTCGCCCGTTCACCGCTGTAATATGTCCCACCAAATGACACCCGTTATGTACATTTTTACTCTTGTGTTATAATCAATAAAAATATACATTAAAAAAAATAAAATAGGAATTCTCTAAGGGTCTAATCAGCTCCGTACCTTGGTTATAGAATGAAGGAGGTCTTGTATCTCTCTCTCAGGACTCGATCTCCCAGTAACCCGCAAGGGTGACAGGGAAACACTGGAGCTGGATTTCTCAGCAGGAGAAAATACAGCGTCTCTCTCATTTCGTCAGCGGGAGGGTCGGCTTGCTTCGGCACTTGCTACAGCAGGGCGTCGGGCAAGTAGGTAGTCGATCTGCTCCAAACCACCGTGTGTTTTGCTAGGGCAGATGCTGGTATATGTATACCTGGAAGGTGCCGAGTATGACGTAAGGTTGGACATAAGACGTCACTAAGAACTCGCAGTTCTTTCAGGACTCCGGGAGTTCTAGGACAAATCAATACAGAAGCAGGGGGAATTCCCGGGCTGCTGGAGGCTTGGTTTATCTAAGAACACGTTGTGCTTTCTAGGAGTCTATGGGAGTAGCCTTGCCGTATTTGGACTGCATTGGCTATGTCTTAATATGGGTATGATTCTTATGCCTATATAAGGATATGTTTTGATATAACCAAATAAGGGCATAAATCGGGAATAATTAAATAGAGTCCTAGCTTCATTTATAACAGCAGGATGTGAGGCGGTAGGCACCACCGCGGGGGACGGGTGGGGCAAGTGGCCGGGTCCTGCAGGAGAAGCTCAACATGGGCATGGCCGGAAAGCGATATGGCGGATATAGATGCCGCCAACATGACCCTTATCAGGGTGTGAGAGATAAAAAGATAATCGGTGCGCGAGTACGAACGATGGACGTGCGAGTAGTACAAGAAGTCCCGCACCTCAGGAGAGTGGTACCGCCATGAATCCATCAAGCCAAGGTCTCCTCTCTGTCTCCAGAGGGTGGAGGACATGGCCCCCGTCCCATTTGAGAAGGCTTCACTGCGGTCTATCTTAGGATCCCACGCCAGTTTAAAATCTCCCCCAGAATCAATGAGGGGTCTCCCTGCGGCACCTGTTCCCGCAGTATCGTCCAGAGGTAGGAGTCCTTCATCTGGTTAGGTGCGTACACATTACACAGCATAAATAGGCGTTTCCCAATTCCTACCCCTGCTCTAATGAAACGTCCATCTGAGACATGAAAGACTCTGAGTTCCCCCTGCCTGATGCCATTTCTGCAAAGAATTGCCACTCCAGCCATTTGGTGGTTGCCGCGGCCCAGAATTGGAGGGGATATTTAGGGTGTGCCATGCGAGGAATGTCTACTTTCAAAAGGTGGGTTTCATGAAGAAAAATAATGTCTGGGTTGTGTTGGAGGAGATAACGCCATGTTTGCCGCTGCTTGTTGGGAGAATTAGCCCCTTAACGTTAAGGGATATAACCTTTAAAGGGCAGGGGAGAGCCATAAATGTGTCCGATCCCAAATTAGTCCATCATGCCACTGTAGAAAGCATCGAAGGAAAGTTTACCGATGGTGAACCCGGCACTCCACCCAGAGGTCAACATCTCAACATAACAATTGAAGGATGAGGAATTATGCCTTCTAAGCAAGGGTCTGTCCTTTTTTCCTACGGCTTTTCCCAATAAATTCTCTATCAAAACGGAGCTACATAAATTCTTCGGCAAGATACGCCTTCGCTAATTTTTCAGGAATACAGTCTCTCAAACACAGGTCTCGTACACGGGTCTGCGGACTCCATCCATTTTTGTGTCACCTAGACATGCAATGATGAATAAGATCCTGGCATACAAAAGTGTTGTTTTGAGAGACGTATGTAAACTTCTGGAGGAACCAAAACACACAAGGTTTAACATCAGCAAGATTGAGAATACAGCTATCACATCCTTGAAAGACAATAAACGTGTGGTCATCAAACCTGCCGATAAGGGTGGAGCTATCGTTGTACAGGACAGAACCAACTACCAAGAAGAAATTCTGAGACAACTGCAAGATGGGGTCAGTTATCAACTCAACTCTGATCCATCTAAAGATCTAGCCCATGAGATCATGTTGGTAACCCAAAATGGTCTGGAACAAGGATTTCTGAGTGATTTGGAGAATGAATACCTGAATCAGAAACACCCACGTTTGCCCACGATTTACACACTTCTGAAAATACACAAAGACATGATCAACCCGCCTGGACGTCCAATTGTGTCTGGTTGCGGGTCCATCCTAGAACCGTTGTGTTAATATGTTGATCACTTCCTCAAGCCTATTGCAGTAGGGACTCAGACATACCTTCGTGATACAATGCAAACCATTAATTTGGTGGATGGCCAACCTTTTGACTCAATCAAACAATTGTTGGCCACATGTGATATCTTCTCCCTATACACCAGTTTTCCCCAATAGTCTTCTCTGGACGTGGCTGAGGCAGCTCTCAACCAAAGACCTTGGGCTGTACCAACGGATTTCATCATCGCCCTTCTGAGAATTGCCATGGTACTTTCTACTTGCAGATGAAGAGGGTTGCCATGGGGGCCACTTTTGCCCCACATCTAGCCATTATGTATATGGACAACTTCGAACTAGGGACGTGGCTTGACCACCGACGGGCATGGCTGCTTGAGCTCGGAGCTCCGTGCCTGCCTCGCCGGATTATCCTGAAACACTGCCTAGGGGGTGGCGCCCGGGACCTGGAGGGTCCCCCTACACTGTGGCGACACTGCGGCGCTGACCGGGGGGGGGCTGGCAAGGCCCGCCGCTGCGGTCGGAGCGCGATCCCTGCGGACCCGGTGTCAGCCGCTCAGCCATCTTGGTGCGGCCTAGCCCCAGCGCCTCATCCCCGGCCTCTCGTACATAGGAGGCCGGCGCGGAAACGAGGCGGCCATTCTGTGGCCGGATCGAAATTTCTTTACCGCAGCGGATTTCCGCGGCGGACAGACGGCGGGGCTGCCGTCCTTCCTTACGGAGGTCGCCTGCATTGGTGGAGACCCCAGATGACCGTGGGGCCCTCGGATGCGACGCCGTGACTCCGAGGAGGACGTTCCCTGTGGCCGGCACCGGCTGGCTCCCGAGGTTGAGCCGAGATCTCCAGCTGGGGGCCCCCGACGCCGTGCCAGACCTTGCTGCGGCGTATATGGCCCGGAACTGTCCGAGTGGCTTATTACGGGCTACGGACTTACCCGCTACTTGAGCCCGGGCTGATTGGCGGTCTGGCCGAGAGCCGGGTGGCAGACAGCGGAGATCTGCTGCAGAGGGGCCTGGACCCGTCTTCTGCTGCAACTGGGGCCCTGTGTTGCCCTGTGAGGGGAGCTCCGACGGGAGTGATAGCCCTGTTGCCCGGTGTTGGGTGGCGTCGGCCCGGTGTTCGGCCCGGCCAGGACTGGCGGTCCCCCCCCCCCCCCCGCGGCAGCTTCATTCCCCAGGGAGGGAGGCACCATCGGGGGTGACGAAGGCTCAGATACTGCGCACTGCTCCTGAACCGCTTGGGGGCCTGGTGGCGGGACGGCCGACGCGGGCTGGTGGCCCTGACCTCGTGTCGTGTGGATAGCTGACCTTGCACCTCTGTTGTCCCCGGCACTGGGTGCACGTTGTGTGTCCACCGGATGCCCGGTCTTGGGAGGCGTAGGGACCCTGTGGAACCATGGGGAAGCTGAGGTCAGCGAAGGGAGGACCACCTCCTGATCCTGTGGAAGATACCTCAGCAGGCCTGGATCCGGAGTACACTGGCGCACAGACCCGGGGGCTCCAACAGCGGCAACTAGAACAGATCCTGCAGGCCATCACGACCACGCGAGAGGCGTTGCATCAGGACATTACGCAGGTGTCTGCGAGCTTGGGCCTGCTGAGGGCGGATCACGGCAAGTTGTCTGACAGGGTTAAGGCCACGGAAATGACTTTGGAGGTGCTGGAACCTGACTGCAGAGCGACTGACGCAGCGATGGGGGATCTGCTGCACAGGGTGCAGCAACTGGAGAAGAGGGCAGAGGATGCTGAAGGCCGCAATAGGCGGAACAACGTTCGGGTAGTGGGCCTGCCCGAAAAAATCGAGGGAAATGACATGGTTGCCTACCTGGAGACGTGGCTGCGTGAAGTGGTGGCCCCCGAGGGGCTGTCACAATTTTATACACTGGAGCGCGCCCATCGGGTGCCTGGCCGTCCGCCAGCGGCGGGCCGTCCTCCCCGTCCTGTGGTGGCACGGCTGCTGCATTTTAGAGATCGGGATCTTATCTTGCACAAAAAGCGCAAGCACTTGGCCCTTACCGGGTGGATAATGCATCACTATCCATTTATCCTGACTATTCCTATGACGTCCAGCGCAGCCGCTCCACCTTCTTGTCAGTTAAGAAGGCTCTTCGCGAGGAGGGCATACGGTACTCTCTCCTTTTCCCTGCACGACTGAAACTTCTGGTGGATGATAAAACACACTTTTTTGACTCTCCTGAGGATGTTTGGGGTTGGCTGGAAACTTATAAAGCTGGCAGGGACGGGGAAGATGCGACGGAGAAGGTAGTTGAAAGGCCAGCTGAGACCAGCCCGAAACCGCGATGGAGGCGATGGCCCAGGGGTCGCAAGACTTCCACTAGAACGCTATCACAGTCACAGACGGAGATGGATCGCCGGGCGGCTCTCCAGGCGGTTTCCGCCATTTCCAGAACGGCGGACGCGGATCATGTGGTGGAATCGGGCTCCCAGCAAGGGTCGGAGGGCCTAGCGACTGAGGGCTCTGATGTGGATGGCCGGGCACTGCCGCATGTCACGCCGGGGACTGCTGATGACCTCATGGACGAGTGACATTTACATACCAGGCTTCTGTACAGTAAGGGGGTGTTTGACCGGCGTTGAGCCGCCCTGTTGGGAGGAAGGCTGAAGGGGGCTGCTGCTTGAGATGGGTACATGGTTCTACTGTTTGTTTGCCTCGGTGGTGGTGCTTGTTGTCGGGGATTAACGGGGGGCCCCTCTGGGGTGGGGTGCTGAGGACCTAGGGGATTTACGTGAGAGGCTGAGCGCTGATAGACTAGTAAGTTGTTCCCACCTAGTCTGCTCGGGTGTACGAGCACCCCCCATACTCACGCCAGGTGTGAGGCTCTGGTAGTTGCCAGAGAAATTCCCGCTTTTGGGACCAAGTTTAGATGGGTAACAGCAGTTTAGCGCCTGTTCTGGGGAAGGGAGGGAGGGGGTTTGGTTGGTGAAGTTTGGGGTGTTGGGGTACTGCCAGTGTGCCAATCGGGGAGAGGGTGAAGTCGTTTTCTGATGTGCTCTACCATGGGGACCCGACTTGAATTGAAATGCATTTCCTGGAATGTGCGGGGGCTGAACTCCATGCGGAAACGATATAAGGTGCATGCCTACTTAGTGCGTAGGGGGATCCAAGTGGCTTTTCTGCAGGAGACCCATATTGTTCAATCTGAAGGTCGAGCGCTGCAGCGTAGATGGCGGGGCCAACTGTTTTACACTACATTCTCTGCATATGCACGAGGCGCATTAATTTGGGTGCGTGCAGGTGTGCCTTTCCAGCCTTTGACCATGGTGATTGACTCAGAGGGGAGGTTCGTGGCAGTGCAGGGGCGCATGGATGGTAGGGACGTGGTCCTGTGTAGTGTGTATGCTCCGAATGTGGACCAGCCGGCCTTTTTCGCGCGCCTGTCTGGAAAGCTGGCGACCCTCCTGACTGGTGCGGTGTTCCTCGGGGGCGATTTCAACTCGGTCGCAGATGTGGGCTTGGATCGCTCTCACCCTCCGCTAACTCAGTCGGCGGTGCATAGGATAGCGAAGGCGCGGCGGGAATGGCAGGACGCATGGGGCCTGATAGATGTGTGGCGGTCCCATCACTCGACAGATAGGGACTACTCGTTTTACTCTGTCCCACATGAATTGCATGTGCGAATAGATGGTGTCCTGTGCTCACCGGAAGCCCAGGGCATGGTCTATCATAGTGAATACCTGGCGCGGACGCTGTCGGATCACAACCCCTGCCTAATTGTAGTGCAGTGGACGTGGCAGCGTCAGGCAATCCCCACGTGGCGACTGAACCCCACGGCATTGGAAGACCCTGCTTTTAGTGCGGAGGTTAAGGATAGCATCGAACATTACTTTGCCGAAAATGCAGGCACAGCGTCTAGCAGAGCCCATGAGTGGGACGCATTTAAGGTGGTGATAAGAGGGGCGTGCATCTCGGCCTCGGCGGGCGCCCGTAAGACGTTGTTGCGGGATATCACGCGGGAGGAGGACCGGCTGCGTCGTGCTGAACGGGCGAGTCACACGGATGCGGCGCGCAGAGCAGTGGTGTTGGAAGCGCGCGAGGCGGTGGCCACTCAAGTAGAGCGTCTGCGTTGCCTTGACTACAGAGAGTACCTGGTGAGGGCCCATGCTGAACGGGATAAAGTGGGCTCCTTGTTAGCATGGCTGGCGAACCCGGCAGCCCGGGGCACCCCAATTCTATCCTGGAGTACGCCTGGAGGGGGCCATGTACATGCCCAATCGGAGATTAATGACCAGTTCCTTAGCTACTACACCGCACTCTACCGCAGTACGATGCCAGATTTACCAGAGGAGACCCGGGAATTCCTTTCGGCGGCCCAGCTTCCACGACTGGATCTCCGGAACAGGGAGATAAGTTGGGAGAGGCTATTTCCCTGGGTGAAATTCGTACCGCGATCAAGCACATGGCGCGGCGGAAGACGCCTGGCGTTGACGGGCTCCCGGTAGAGTTTTACACTAAATATGTGGAACTCCTGGCACCCAGACTGCTCCTGGTGTATAGGGAGGCTTGGGATTCGGGCAGTCTCCCTGCTTCCACCAGAGAGGCGATTATTGTACCGCTGCTGAAGAAGGGCGGGGATGCCAGTTCGCGCTCGGCCTACCGACCGCTCTCCATGCTCACGGTGGATTATAAAATACTTAGTAGAATTTTGGCGACCCGGCTTCTGGAGCACATGACAACTCTGGTGCACCAGGACCAGGCGGGATTTCTCCCTACTAGGAACACGGCGACGTGTATACGCCGGTTAATCCGGGTTATGGAAGGAGGTTGTCGGGGGGGGTCCCGAATGCTGTTGTGCTTTCTGTAGATATCGAAAAGGCCTTTGACAGCGTGGAGTGGCCCTACATGTTCCAGGTCTTAGGTGAGTTCGGCTTCGGAGACCAGTTTGTGCAATGGACGGCGATATTGTACAATTCTGCCTCTGCCAGGATCAAAACGGGGCCGACAATATCAGCGGGTTGCCGAGTAGAGAGGGGTACCCGACAGGGTTGCGCGCTGTCCCCGCTATTATTTGCCCTCCCGATCGAGCCATTGGCCGCGCACGCTCAGCGAGGAAGTTCATACGAAGGCCTATCGATGTGCGGGGAAACTCACTATATTTCCCTATACGCCGATGACCTCTTGATGTTCTTGACCGGCGACGATGAAGCACTACGAGGTGCTAGAGCACTCCTCCAGCGGTTCGGTCAACTGTCGGGCTTGTGTGTGAACTGGAGCAAGACATGCCTGTTCCCCTTGACCCCGACGGGGTGGCAGCCCTCAGCGGGAGGGGACCTGAGGTGGGAACCCTGTTGCCTGCCTTATTTGGGCACTTGCATTTACCATTCACAGGCGGACCTCTTGGACGGAAACGTGCATAGAGCAATAAGGGGCCTGAAGGGTAGCATGGCCTTCTGGAGCACTCTTCCTCTGTCGGTTGCGGGCCGAGTGGCGCTCTTGCAGATGGTGGCGTTGCCGCGATTGCTTTATTTCTTCCGTACCCTACCTGTATGGATTCCGGCCTCGGTTTTCCGGATACTTCGGGCTCTAACTTCGGGCTTTCTCTGGGGGACGGGTCGACGGCGTGTCGCACTTACCACTTTGATGCGCCCGCGGGATAATGGGGGACTGGCAGTTCCTGATTTTGAGTGGTACTACCTGGCAGCACAGTTCCAGTGGCTTACGCAGGCGGTGGCTCGGGAGTTCCGGGGACCTGAGGGACCCTGTGGCAGAGTGATCCCCCAACACGTACTATCTTTCATAGTTCTCCAACAGAAGATCGAACTTAACCAGCTCACTCTTGAGGAGCGCACTCTCCGCCTCTGCTGGAACCGGAGTAAAAAATGAGTCGGTTGTTCCTCTCCGTATGCCCCGGAGAACCCGTTGGGCATGTGTACAGCCCTCCCACATGGAGGCAATTGGACCGCGTTGGCGGCTTGGCAGGATTTGGGCCTCCACATGGTGGGGGATCTATACAGGGATGGCGAGTTGCTGTCCTTTCAGGATCTACAAACTGAGTTCGGGTTGCCACGAGGAGACTATCTCCTGCATGCAGCGTTGGTGGTGGGATTGCAACGCCACTGGAAACCTGGGCAGCAGGAGCCCCCGACATCCCTGGGTTGCCAGTATGTGGTCATGGCGGCCGGCACCTTTAAGGCTGTCACTTACGTTTACCGACGCCTATCGACTGAACACTTATCGCCGTTAGATACTCTAAAAAGTAAATGGGATTCGGATATTGGCAGGCCATACCACCTTTTGCGGCGAGCCTGGAAGGATACGCGCAATGCCCGGTTCCAGTTAGTACAGTTCTTCACGCTTCATAGGGCATATTTGACCCCGGCTAGGATCCTGAGGTATTTTGGAGTGTCCACTTCCATGTGCCCGAGGTGTGCGGTGGATGCTGCTGATTTCCGGCACATGTTCTGGACCTGCCCGGGGCTGGGTTCCTATTGGGCAGAGGTAGTAGCGTGTCTGAACCGTGTGATGGGGCGGACCATAGAGGCGGAGATGGCCACTTGTTTGCTGCTCTGGTTCCCGCACACATCCCGTACTAAGGTCACTAGTAAATTTTACGACCTGGGATTGATCATGGCGAAAAGGGAGCTTACCATGCACTGGAAGTCCCGAACGGGCCCCCAATTTCAGAGATGGCGGACGAACTTCTTGGCCTGGGCGAGTAGCGAGGGCGCCCTCCGCCTGCAACTGGCCAGGCGTTCAGCTAATGAGAAGGCATTGGAGATGGCAAAGGCATGGGAGGCACTGGTGACCGAGATGCAGACCCCATCTGCTGACTCTGAGGAGGAAGATGAGGGGGAGGGTCCAGACGCCAGTCGGGAGGGTTCTGCGGGTGCTCGACGGGCGGAGAGAGAGCCGGATGAGGCTGAGGAGTGTGGATGATTTTATGGGGTGTCTGATGACGTTCCAGGAATGATTGCATTTGCAGCTTGGGAAGGTGCTAGAGGGTTCTGACCCTATCGCTGGGCGAGGGCAGCTGATAGCGCTGGCGAATCGCACAACAGGCAGATGCACAGTTATGCAGTCGAGAACTTGATGTTGAACTTCTGATTAACCTAAATCGGGCACACTGGCAGGGGCGGGGGTGGGGGGGGGGACGAGAGGGGGGGAAGGAATAAGGGGAGGGTTGGGAATTTGGAGTTTGCTTTTCTCCTGTGGCAGCACGAGCCATCTGTGCAATGGCGGCCTTATCATTGTGGTTCCTATGATTCTATTATAAAACTAATAAAAATTGTTTAAAATTTTTTTTTTTTTAAATGGACAACTTCGAACTCACCCACGTGTTGAATACCACCAACCCTTTCAGTTCCAATCTGGGCCTATGGAGGCGTTACATAGATGATATTCTCATCGCTTGGACAGGCAGCACAGATGAACTTGATAGTTTCCATGCATGGCTGAACCTTCGCTCCCCTGACATACAATTCATCATACAATCTGACTCCCAGAAAATTGATTTTTGGGATATTACCATTTATGCTGAACACGACATGCTGTACACCACATTGTATCGGAATCCTGCGGAATGGAAATCTCTCTTGCAGTACACCAGCCACCACCCTCGAGGTTTAAGGGATAATCTTCCCTTTGGGCAATTTCTCAAGGTCGGGAGGAAGTGCTCCAACAAAACCAACTTCATGACAGAATCCAAGGACCTCATGGACCGTTTGATTGAACGTGGGTACACTGTGAGATTGGTAAAGAAGGCGAGGAAACGGGCATGGTTTAATCCCCGAGAGATTTTGTTACAACCAAAGCCACAAAACGATACCACCAACCAAAGAATGATATGTGTGATGACTTTTTCAACCCACAGCAACGCCATAAAAAAAGTCATAGATAAACATTGGAATCTTGTGTCGGACGACATAGATCAGCCAACACCACCGATGCATTCTTTTAAGAAGGTGAAGAGTATTCGTGACCACATAGTTTGATCCTTTTTGGGCACTCCGGAATCTCCCACACTACAATCTATGTGGGACCTTCCCCTGATCTTGGGCCATTATCGCTGCTGCCATTGCAAAGCCTGCACACTGACCATTCAAACTAAGGACTACAAACAACTAAAAATAAGCCTAAAAAGTTTTACGAACTGTAATACAGAAAATGTAATCTATGGGATCATGTGCCCCTGCGGTCGGGTGTACATCGGGCAAACACAGAAGAAAATAAAGGCGAGGATTCTCCAGCACTGCAGCAGGGTCCGCTGTGAAGTCGTGGGAGCTCCTCTTATTGAACATTTCAAAAAGATGGGGCATACCCCAGAGTCCCTTTGTTGGCTTGTACTTGAAAAAGCCACGCTGGGCCCGAGGGGTGGATAAATTCGAACCATACTAAATGTTAGGGAATCAAAATGGATGTCCCTCTTTGACTCTGTTGAGAATGGGCTCAATGAAATGGACAGTAGTCAGGCCCAACTTGCTACAGTATGCCCGTAATTCTTTTCTCAACTGCAACCTTTCCTTCTTCCATCTACACTAAGGCCTTTCTCTAAAACATTTTGCTTCTGTAATTTGGCTATTAAATTATAGGACACTAAGCCCCAACAGACGCTTTTGCCCTCCTGTGATGAGAGGCGCTGGCGCCTTTGCTGGGTAGTCTAATCATGTTCTGTGAATATGACTTTGAAATATGATGCCATTTGGGCCAAGTAGACGTCTATACCCTGCTACGTGAGAGGTACTCGTCATGTATGCAAATGTTTATATACAAACGTTTATACAACTATGTTTTACGTTCAGCAGGACATTTTGTAAATTTTACCTACATTCACAACACTATTTTTCCAAAACTGCCATGTACTGTACTCCTTGCGGTCGTTACACAGCTGACCTCACTGACATTTGGTCCCGCAATAGTTCACAACACCACCATCCGTAGGTTCGGCAGCCAATTCGGCCGTACGCTGGGTTTTCATTGTTAGTTGGGTTACTATGGTAACCACATCGATCGGATCAGTTTCTCCTCTGCAGGACGGAATTCCTGTCTCACGCATTGGACGTGGCGTGACGTACACGCGCCGAACTGGCTCGAGTTTATTTGCCGATCTTTTTCAAGTGCGCCGCTTTCCAACGAAGTGACTGACGCTGCTGCGCTTTTCTTCCCATGGTGAGTGTTCGAGTGAGGCTCCCATTTAGCCCTTACCACTGCTATACCCTATATACCCAGGATTACATAGATGGTCCCCTCTCCTGTTCTTCTTGCAGAATGCGATGTTTTCCGACCATCTACCGGCGGTTTAAGCTTACACCAGTCACGAAGCCTATCGGGCTCAGGATCTTTGTGAGTATTGACGCCACACAGAGGCTGTTGATCAGCTGCGACAGCTGTGTGTAGGGCAGACCAACATGATCAATGCATTTCAAGACCATGATAGGAAGTTGGGGGAGGTGGTGGCATTCATGGAGGGGATGCATGGCGATGTTGCTGGTCTCCACAGAACAGTTCAGTCATTGGCAAACACTGTGTCCTCAGCCATTGTACAGTCGCATAGACAGGGTGCTACTTCTGTACCACCATCCACACCACTTGATGTTACAGGGGAGAGTGAGTCTTCAGACCAGGCCTCTTATTCTGGTCATTACACTAGGAGCAGCCACAGGCAGCAAGGCATTGCACGGAGGGCACAGACACCATCCCCTAAGCCTGTGATCTCTTTATCCGAAGACGACGTGTCCAACACTGAAGTTGACAGACAGGATCAAAGAGGGGTGTGTATGGAAATGGATTCACATACTACACAGCCATCCCCCACCAACGTGACTCCCAAGCTAAGGCCACCTCCCAAGAGCAGGGACACTCCCAGGGACAAGGAACCTAACATGGAAAGGCCACCTCCCAAGAGCAGGGACACTCCCAGGGACAAGGACAGTAACAAGGAAAGGCCACCTCCCAAGAGCAGGGACACTCCCAGGGACAAGGACAGTAACAAGGAAAGGCCACCTCCCAAGAGCAGGGACACTCCCAGGGACAAGGACAGTAACAAGGAAAGGCCACCTCCCAAGAGCAGGGACACTCCCAGGGACAAGGACAGTAACAAGGTAAGGCCACCTCCCAAGAGCAGGGACACTCCCAAGGACAAAGACAGTAACAAGGAAAGGCCACCTCCCAAGAGCAGGGACACTCCCAGGGACAAGGACAGTAACAAGGAAAGGCCACCTCCCAAGAGCAGGGACACTGACAAGGACAGTAACAAGGAAAGGCCACCTCCCAAGAGCAGGGACAAGGACAGTACCAAGGAAAGGCCACCTCCCAAGAGCAGGGACACTCCCAAGGACAAGGTCAGTACCAAGGTGAGGGCACCTCCCAAGAGCAGGGTAGCTTCAAAGGAGAGGGACACTACAATGGACATGTCTGCACCCAGGGACAGGGCACCGAAAAGGGATCAGGGCCATTCCAGGGACAGGACACCTCCGACGTCCAAGGCACATCCCATGGCCAAGGGTTCTCCCATGGACACGAGCACCATCAAGGACAGGCATATTTCACCCCTGGCTGCACTGAGGATGATGTTTAAGGAACGTACAACACATGTATCAGCGGTCGAGTCACCCCATACCTCTACTCCCATCCATGGCCCGCTAAAGAAGAGGAAGGAGTACACTGTTGTTGCATCCCCCATTACACATGATGCAGAGGGCAGAAGGCAGGCCCACAGCAAACGGCAGGCAGGGTCCAGCACGTCCCCAGAGAGCAGACCACCACAAGCACATGATACACCTTTGATGTCTGGTGATGCCACTCCACTTACCAGTCCAGGCATGTTCGAGGTACCCCAACGTTTCACAAAGAAACGGAGACACACACCAGTGAGACCTGAACACCCCAATGTCGCTCCAGTACAGCTGTCCCCAGCTCCCAGAGCCACCCTGCCTCCTGGCCCATACAGCCCTGTGGCTCACCATTTCAGTGGTCCTGGTGGCTCAGCTGCTGTTCACTCACATGTGTCAGGTGCACGCATGGTATTTGTTGGTCAGTGTACTGGGACATGTCCGGCAAGTGTGTCTGGTTCTAGGGCTCATGTGTCAGTGAGTAGATCGGTGGCTGTGTCTCACACTCCTGTTTCTGGTGCTGGCGGTGTGTCTGGGTCTATGGCACATGTATCAGTCACCACAGCTGTGGCTGTGTCTCACACTCCTGTTGCTGGTGCTGGCGGTGTGTCTGGGTCTATGGCACATGTGTCAGTCAGTAGATCGGTGGCTGTGTCTCACACTCCTGTTGCTGGTGCTGGCGGTGTGTCTGGGTCTATGGCACATGTGCCAGTCAGTAGATCGGTGGCTGTGTCTCACACTCCTGTTGCTGGTGCTGGCGGTGTGTCTGGGTCTATGGCACATGTGTCAGTCAGTAGATCGGTGGCTGTGTCTCACACTCCTGTTGCTGGTGCTGGCGGTGTGTCTGGGTCTATGGCACATGTGTCAGTCAGTAGATTGGTGGCTGTGTCTCACACTCCTGTTGCTGGTGCTGGTGGTGTGTCCGAGGCGAGTTGTTCAAGCAGTCCACCAGATTCTGTGGTGTGAGGTCTAGTTGCCATCAGTCACATGTCATGTAAGTTTGTGTGGTGATTGACGAATGTAACCACCTATGTTTTGTTAAACTCCTTGTGACGGGTCGCTTGACACACGTTCTTGGCTAGCCAATGATGTACCTGCTCTGTTGGGCACAATGCCCTGTTGCTGTTCTGATACTGCATTCTGCCCTCTCACGTGCTGCCAATGATGTACCTGCTCTGTTGGGCACAATGCCCTGTTGCTGTTCTGATACTGCATTCTGCCCTCTCACGTGCTGCCAATGATGTACCTGCTCTGTTGGGCACAATGCCCTGTTGCTGTTCTGATACTGCATTCTGCCCTCTCACGTGCTGCCTCTGATGTACCTGCTCTGTTGTCCACAATGCCCTGTTGCTGTTCTGATACTGCATTCTGCCCTCTCACATGCTGCCAATGATGTACCTGCTCTGTTGGGCACAATGCCCTGTTGCTGTTCTGATACTGCATTCTGCCCTCTCACGTGCTGCCTCTGATGTACCTGCTCTGTTGGGCACAATGCCCTGTTGCTGTTCTGATACAGCTTTCTGCCCTCTCACGTGCTGCCAATGATGTACCTGCTCTGTTGTCCACACTGCCCTGTTGCTGTTCTGATACTGCATTCTGCCCTCTCATGTGCTGCCTCTGATGGACCTGTTCAGTGCAATGGACTGTTGATGCACTTAGCCCCTCTCACGTGCTGCCTCTGATGGACCTGTCCAGTGCAATGGACTGTTGATGCACTTAGCCCCTCTCACGTGCTGCCTCTGATGGACCTGTCCAGTGCAATGGACTGTTGATGCACTTAGCCCCTCTCACGTGCTGCCTCTGATGGACCTGCTCAGTGCAATGGACTGTTGATGCACTTAGCCCCTCTCACGTGCTGCCTCTGATGGACCTGTCCAGTGCAATGGACTGTTGATGCACTTAGCCCCTCTCACGTGCTGCCTCTGATGGACCTGTCCAGTGCAATGGACTGTTGATGCACTTAGCCCCTCTCACGTGCTGCCTCTGATGGACCTGTCCAGTGCAATGGACTGTTGATGCACTTAGCCCCTCTCACGTGCTGCCTCTGATGGACC
Source organism: Lissotriton helveticus (assembly GCF_964261635.1). Classification (NCBI taxonomy): domain Eukaryota; kingdom Metazoa; phylum Chordata; class Amphibia; order Caudata; family Salamandridae; genus Lissotriton; species Lissotriton helveticus. Next base: position 602,430,447 of record NC_136059.1, read on the forward strand.
TGTTCAGTGCAATGGACTGTTGATGCACTTAGCCCCTCTCACGTGCTGCCAATGATGTACCTGCTCTGTTGGGCACAATGCCCTGTTGCTGTTCTGATACTGCATTCTGCCCCCTCACATGCTGCCAATGATGTACCTGCTCTGTTGTCCACAATGCCCTGTTGCTGTTCTGATACTGCATTCTGCCCTCTCACGTGCTGCCTCTGATGTACCTGCTCTGTTGTCCACAATGCCCTGTTGCTGTTCTGATACAGCTTTCTGCCCTCTCACGTGCTGCCAATGATGTACCTGCTCTGTTGTCCACACTGCCCTGTTGCTGTTCTGATACTGCATTCTGCCCTCTCACATGCTGCCAATGATGTACCTGCTCTGTTGTCCACAATGCCCTGTTGCTGTTCTGATACTGCATTCTGCCCTCTCACATGCTGCCAATGATGTACCTGCTCTGTTGTCCACAATGCCCTGTTGCTGTTCTGATACAGCTTTCTGCCCTCTCAAGTGCTGCCAATGATGTACCTGCTCTGTTTTCCACACTGCCCTGTTGCTGTTCTGATACAGCTTTCTGCCCTCTCACGTGCTGCCAATGATGTACCTGCTCTGTTGTCCACACTGCCCTGTTGCTGTTCTGATACTGCATTCTGCCCTCTCATATGCTGCCAATGATGTACCTGCTCTGTTGGGCACAATGCCCATGCTCTTGGATTTTCTGATATTATGCACCTATTATGTTGAATAAAGCTAATGAATCATGTTTTGTGGTTTGTCGCTGTCATTCCTGGTTGTGTACTTCACTTGTGTATATTTTGGTGCGTTCGTCAATGTTTTTCCTGTGACATGACACTCCCCCTCCCAACGTCACAGCCCTGCCAGGTTATCCCCTTCCGGAAGTAAATGGTGTGTAGCGTACCTGCGTCGTCGTCGATGATGGTCCATGACTTGATGGTGGAGGATCGCGAAGAGTATCGGAAAAGCGTGTAGCGCTGGGTCCATGTGGGCGAGCTGCTTGTGGTGGGTATCTCTGCAATGTGTTGTGTCTTCGCTGTGGGAAATCCGCCGTGTTCAGGCAGGTTGTTTTTCCGCATCGGTTTTATGTGTGTTTTCCGCCATCGTGATTTGGGGCACGGTCGGAGACGTCATTCCGTACGGCGGTGTCTCTGGATTGGTTACGTCCGCCGCGGGGTCGGGTGTAGTTCCGCGGCGGTGCGTTCTCTTCCGCCGCGTACGGAGTTTTGACAGGGTTTCTCATCCTAATATGGCGGTCGGACTGTCCGCGGCAGGCGGACGGAAAAAGGCTTTTTCCGCCTACTCCAGGACGGCGGACGTCCTTCCGTCCGCCATCCTAAAGAGCCCCATAATTGGCACCCTTCTGGCTCCCTCGGGCGCACCTTTGATCCCCAAGGATCCGAGGAGGTGTCCAGGCAGACTACTTTTGGCAGATACATCCTTTACACCATCTGCGCCTTTTGACTGCTGGGTGGTCCAATTCTGGGACTGACACCAAACCTGACTTTGATTCTGTTGCCACGATCTTCACTCGTCCCCCTGTGCATCAACACCAGAGACAGAACTCGTTTAACGGGCTCTGAAGCGCACACAACACTACCTCGACTGAAATCCTGCCCCCCATATGATGTGGCACAGCCAGTCCAACCTCTTTCTGACTTGAATAGAAATCTTCCTTTACCTAGAACGCTCTACAATCCCTTTGCTTCAGATTCAGAACAATTAGCTTGATGGAGATGCTGAGGATAATGCATTATGAGGAGGATATTCTTTTCATGGACCTTAAGGAAGCCAGTTGATTAGACACTTACCTGGATGCTGGGTTCAACTCTCCCTCTGTCGTCTCCACAAAGTTTAAACTTCACCTCTGGCTCAGCTCTGCAAGGTTTGTTATCTGCTAGCTAGTGACTTCTAACCGCAGATTCCTTACCTTAGAATCATCCCCAGCCGTTAGACTGGATCAGGATTTTTTTTTTGTGAGCAGCAACCCTGCCGTCGTTGCCATTATCCACGCCAGAAGTGACTTGCCACCCCAGCGCACTGACGTCAGTTCTTTTCTTTCCGCACTAGTCTGTGAAGGACCTCTTTTTTTACTTTTTGTCAACATTTTATGAAGACTTGTCTCCTGGTGTGGCAAGGATGTTGGCTAGAAAAGCAGGTTTCAAGCCATGTGGCGCCTGTCACCGACTGTGACATACCCGTATTTGGTGTGCCTCTGGTATTTGGGGTGCGACCACGATGCCAAACCTTCGTTGATTGCCATGTCATGCGCCCCAAGGCCTTTAGGGAGCAGTCCCTCAAGCTCATCGCCGCATCAATGTTCACAAACTCAGTTAAGGGGAAGGTTCCAGGATTGTTCACGGAGCAACTCCAGGCATTCGTTGTCGCAGTCGAGGTCATCAGTGAAGCCCCACAGACGCAAGAAGATCAAGAAGTCGAAGAGATCCTCGACTTCGCCACATCCGTCAAAGCCAACCGACAAAACGAGGGAGTGTTGACACTCGAGCCTAGCTCTGTGGTGAAGCCTGTTCTGTCTCCATGCCTCCCACAATTTCTGGGAGCCGGGGTGACACCGCCCAGTTATGTGAATTTAATGAGGCCATGCGCCTCATATTTCCCCATGATAGAGCCAATGTGTTATTTCTCTGATAGGCCTGGATTGAGATACAAATGGGAGGCATCTGCTGACCCTTATGGATACCAGTTAGGAGTCCAAGGACAACTGGTATGAGGATCTGGTGGATGCCAGTGGTCTGGACACCTCTCCAGACACTGGCCTGGTCTCTTCTCCGGAAAAGGATCTCTCTTCCGCCAGCCTGGTACTGCGGTTGGTGAAATCTGCATGCCTCTTGGGCTGATCTTCTCATACCATCTGGGACTCGGTTGCACAAGTGCTGCCCACGGTCATGGAGGAGGCCAGAGCCATACTCTCTCAAGCAATTGCTGATGGGAGGGACATAGCCAAGTTCCTCATCCGATGTGGACTGGATATGACCGACTCGCTGGGCAGATCAATTTAATTGTCAGTGGCCTTAGGAGCTATGCCTCACTGATAGATGGCTCTCGGTTGTTCAGAGAAAAGGCAAACTCTGCTCTCAAGCTCTTTAAGGATAGCAGAGCTATGACCAGGTACTTGGGCCTTTCTATGGCACTACGCCAACCCCAATTCACCTTCCTCCCCTTTCGTGGCCACGTGAGGGGCTTCTATCCACATCTTTACACGCCCAGCCACTCCGGCCTTCAATCCTCACAATATTTTTGTGGCCAAGGACAGGGTTCCCACAAACCATATGGGACAGGCAGCTAGAGGTCAAACCAGTGCACCACCCCCTGGCAGCCACAGCCTCCAAACCCCTTTAGTACACCACCAACCATCATGGGCATCTAGAGAGGGGCAGGATGAAACAAGTTACTTACCTGTAACTTTAGTTCTCCAGTATTGGTACCTTTCATAGATTCCCATAGCTTGTATCATTCCCCGTCGTCGGAATGGGAGCCTCAGTAACAAAATATATATATATATATATATATTCACTGAAAAAACCATAGGTTATAGACCATATATAGTTAGGAGTTAGCATTTAAAAAACCTTTTTTTACTCACACAAAACCATTGAAATTCCATATATAGTTAGTAGTACTAACTATATATCGCGCACCCGCAATCCACTGCTGATCATGTCACATATTACATCATTCATGACATGGTCAGTGACATCACTGATGACATCACTGATGACATCTCAAATGACATCACTGATGACATCACTGATGACATCTCAAATGACATCACTGATGACATCACTGATGACAACATCCAGTGACTGTGTATTTCTGTAAAGTTAAAATATGTCTTACATATTGAAGAATGAGTGGATGTAGAAGTGTCTGGATGAAGGATTTAGTAGGTGCATGACTGACTGTATGAGTGAGTGGTTAAATGTGTCTCACTGAGTGCATGGGTTAGTGACTGAACTGTCTTAATTTGTGCATCATTATGTTTGTTGTTCTGTAAACTGCTGCATGTGTTCATCAGTAGCTATATGAGTAAGTATATGGGTTATTGATTGGTTGCTCAAGTATTTGTATGGGAGACTGAGTGTGTGTGTGGGTGGCTGGGAGGTGTATGACTGTGCATTGGTGAGTGAATGGATATCTCAGTGCTACATGTCAAAGTAAGTACATATGTAAAACACAGTACATGTGAGAGTTGGCATATATAAATAACTGTGCATAAGAGCCAGTGAATGTGTGAGTGGCTGTATGGATGATTGTGAACTTGTATCAGGGATTGTAAAAGAGAGTAAATATGTGTTAGTATATGTTTGAATAAGTAAGGTGTGTATAACTGTATAGTTGAGGAAATGGAGGTGTGATTGATTCTTTGCATGACTGACTAGGTGTGTAAGTAACTCCATGGATGAGTGACAGTCTATGAGTGTCTGTTTACACTGAGTGTATCTAAGGTTATATTAGAGTCTGAAGAGGTTCATCGTATTATCACATGAATGATGTCATCAGTGATGTGATCAGTAATGTCAAATGAGATGTCATCAGTGATGTCATCAGTGATGTCATTTAAGATGTCATCAGTGATGTCATCAGTGATGTCATTTGAGATGTCATCAGTGATGTCATTAGTGATGTCATTTGAGATGTCATCAGTGATGTCACTGACCATGTCATGAATGATGTAATATGTGACATGATCAGCAGTGGATTGCGGGTGCGCGATATATAGTTAGTACTACTAACTATATATGGAATTTCAATGGTTTTGTGTGAGTAAAAAAAGGTTTTTTAAATGCTAATTCCTAACTATATATGGTCTATAACCTATGGTTTTTTCAGTGAATTTTCAAGGTTTTGTAAATGCTAATTCCTAACTATATATGGTCTATAACCTATGGTTTTTTCAGTGAATTTTCAAGGTTTTGTAAATGCTAATTCCTAACTATATATGGTCTATAACCTATGGTTTTTTCAGTGAATTTCAATGGTTTTTTAATAGCAAATATCATAATCTGTCGAATGTCAAGTACGTGGTAAGAAAAAACATTTTCGTGTTTATGCACACTGATCTGCTTTGAATGCTGCCCCCCCCCCCCTCATTTCTATTAGGAGTACTCTCTCTTTGCAGATAGTGAAGGGTAGTTAACGCAGGCCTTTGCCCCCGTTGTAATCCGTCGTGCCTGCTTCTCTCTCCATTTGATTGATTGTTATCCAAGCATTTACTGTTTTAGAATTGGTTCTCTTTGGTTCATTCTCTATTTACAAACAAGCACAGAGTCGCAATACTCTGTTTAGTCTTTGCAGATAGCGAAAAATCGTGTAAAAAAACAAAAGGAATTGAGCAAAATCAGTAGGCCACTAATGGGATCTCTTTTTGACCTCGCTAAAATAGAAACATTAGGAACAACCCCTCATGACAAATACGAAACTAGTGAGATGAACTGAACTCCACACCATGATGGCTGCAAGACAGCTCGGCTCCGCCACCCACCCCGCCCAAAATAATGATAAACTCTATGCAAATATATACAACACACCAGCAAAGTAACAGGGTAAAACATTTTATTAAACAACTATTTACATAACTATTTTAAACTTTTTGTTGCCCGATCCGGCTAGCTCAATCGATCGAGCATGAAACTCATGCACTCTGATGATTCAAAGTTTTGAAGAGTGCTTGTAACACTGTCTGAAGCCTATTTGCACTTGCTTCATCTTCACTATTCTAAAAGTAAGTGGGGGCTGTTTGAGTACGTTACTGCATTTGTAAACAATGTGATGCGGTGCCACCCTGAACGCTTAACGGAGGCCCCCGAGGGACGGTGTGATGGCGCGGACTCGGAGGGGGCGCTTGGCTCCGGCCCCCTCCCCAAGTCGTGTTCTCCTGGTGTGGCCTGAGATCGCCCCCGACATAGGTGGCCGGCTCCCGGGATCAAGCGGAACTTTTTGCCTTTTGGTAACTCTTGCATTCTTGACCTTGTCCCACAATCCGTTTCACCTAAAGACACGCTGTAGTGGGGCGCCCCTTTACCATTTCAGTTGCCATTCCGCCCGCTTTTGCTACACTGTGCCTCTTCCGCTATTCAGCTGTTTACCGCCCGCTCTTTCGACTACAACGTCTCGCTCACCATGTAGTTGAGTTGCTCCCGCTCTTGCGGTGCAGCGATAGGCGGCTGCCACAGGACTCTCAAAATGGCGGCCGGCTCTTCAGATTTGGGCGTGGTCCACTAAAATGGCCCTGCGACACCTTGGAACTCGGACGCTTGTCTGCTAGAGCTTGGGCTCCATTCTCGAAAGCGTCCCCTCAGCCTTGAAGATTCTACAAAAGTCTTGGGGGCCCCCGACTCCCACAGGCTTCTGGTGGGGAGCGGCTAGCATGATTGCTCGTGGAATGGCCATGACGGAGCTACGAAATGGTGGTGCTCTCATGCTAACGTCAGCTTCAGTCTGAAACATCCAGAAACTCTGTAGACTACCAATTCGATCAGTTCCGGTAGCGCCCCAACGTGACCCGGTAGAGAAGAACTTGCCCTCCCCTCTTTGACTGATGGTTCTTGTTGCCTGTCCCTTCTGTTGTCATTTAACAGAACTATTTAGCCTGCTGAAAGGGGTTGTGTTCCGACCGCTGGTTGGTGGAGACATTTTGACTATATTCTGGACCTGCGTTGTCGCGTAATGCGTCATATGACGCGCCGCGTTAGCGCATCCGGAAGTGATCCGGCGCGCAGCGCGTAACGTAAGCATAACAGATCATGTAACTTGTTAATAAAACTTTTCATTGGTTCATTTTACTTTTCTTATTCTAATGATGAAAGGCTTGGTCATATGACCTAAAAATTACGCTTTTTATTACTTTCGAACATTATTTTTTCTTAAACATATGTTATAATGTTCCAGGCTAATGTACTTTCCCGGAAAATTTACAACTGTCCTGCAAGTAAAATATATTCCTTTTTCGAGAAAAAGGGCGTTTCTTCGTCCCATGACGGAGCCGTTGAGCAAAAGAGGGTCGGCCTGCTGTCTTAGTCGCCGATACGCCAGAATATCAGATTCTTATCGATCACTTTATGTTGCAGGAGTAGAAAATACAACAACCCTTGACCATTTATCTTTACTGCGTTCCTGCGTATTATACCTTTTACCCTTCATGTAATTCGAATGCTTTATTTCACTTGCCTTTTACTGATTCTAAAACAGTGACTATTATTAAAAACTTTACCAATGTAAATACTACTACCATGTTTTCTTTTAAAAACCTTTATTGTGAAAATGTCAGTATACAAATACGGGCCTATAACCACGTGGGCCGGCCACGGAGCAAACTGTAATCGTATATGATGAGTAGACATTTACACTGTAGAGGAACGTAACGGGCGGGCCATTAGGTTGCAAGAACTAAGGTGTCTAACAGTTGCGGAATCGGTGGACGTACATTTTATAATTAAAATACGACAGGGCCAGTTACAATAAAATTATCTAGATATACATTTGCGGGCAAGTACCATGGGTGACGTTAATTCGAACTTTCAATAGTACAGTAATCAATAACACATCAGAACTTAATATCAATAGGGATGTCGAAATATTCAATAAATTCTCGTCCCCGCCCGCCATGTGCTTCAAAACTGCATACGTATCTCGTGATTTCAAGGTTCTGCAACCAGTACACAACAACGAGTTACGAGTCCCATTTATTCCGGCGCCATTTTGGGCGAGGACGGGCAGGTCCAGGATATAGTCAAAATGTCTCTACCAACCATCGACTATGATGATGTTCATATGCTGTATTTATTAGAGTAACACTCATCTGTCCACATGAAATTAATTTGCCACAATCTAAACATGTCATTTTAATCTTTCCAAAGTTCTTCTAAATATTTGGGACCGTTTCCCCTGCCTCTGATGCTGTCAGTGCCAGTTCTTTGATGAATGTACTGGCAGGTCGGGGGTTCTCCTCCAAATCTCTCTTTTATGCAGCACTATAATTAATCGGTGCCACCTCTCCATATGACGATGCATGGTATAGTTACCATAACTATATTTTTTTTCGGTTCCTCTGGAGAGTACATCGTGGCAGATGAAGCGTGTAACGTACCGGGAATTTACCTTTTTTGCATGTAGAGGAAAGGAAAAAAAATTCGAGCGTCCGAGTTCTAAGGTGTCCCAGGGCCATTTTAGTGGACCAGGCCCAAATCCAAAGGACAGGCCGCCATTTTGAGAGTCCTGTTGCAGCCGCCTGTCGCTGTAGCATCAAGAGCGGCCGAAACTCAGCTGAATGGCAACTGAAACGGTAAAGGGGCGCCCCACTACAGCAGACGAGCCTCCACCTGGCAAGGCCCGTTCACGCCGCCTCCCCCCCCCCCTTCGGGCACCCCACGCCGTTATTCGGAGCAGGATTGTAGGATGGCCACACCAATGCGGCAACTTACTAGACACCACCTCGGTGCCAACCGAATCTCAGCGCCTTGTGGTGTCTTCTATTCAGAAAACATTGTTGTGCTGCCTTCGACCTATTCGCCGCAAGTGCGCACGCAACTCAGCTGCATAGCTTGCTAGACACCACCTCGGTGCCATCCGGATCTTGGCGCGTTGCGCTGCCTTTGGCCCCATTCGCACATCGGTCCACTACTGACGCCACCTCACAGGCCAACGGGGCGCCCCACGCCGACTTTCAGCATTGTAGGATGGCCACACCAGTACGGCAACTTGCTAGACACCACCTCGGTGCCATCCGGATCTTGGCGCGTTGTGCTGCCTTCGGCCTATTCGCACATCAGTCCGCTACTGACGCGAACTCACAGGCCAACGAGGCGCCCCAAGCCGACTTTCAGCATTATAGGATGGCCACACCAGTACGGCAACTTGCTAGACACCACCTCGGTGCCATCCGAATCTTGGCGCGTAGTGAAGCTGCAGCAGCTGCAAATAAGCTTCAGACAGTGTTACAACCGCTGCTCAGAACTCTCAACTATGACACCACCTCGGTGCCATCCGGATCTTGGCGCGTTGCGCTGCCTTTGGCCCCATTCGCACATCGGTCCGCTACTGACGCCACCTCACAGGCCAACGGGGCGCCCCACGCCCACTTTCAGCATTGTACGATGGCCACACCAGTGCGGCAACTTGCTAAACACAACCTCGGTGCCATCCGGATCTTGGCGCGTTGTGCTGCCTTCGGCCTATTCGCACATCGGTCCGCTACTGACGCTGCCTCACGTGCCAACGGATTTTCTACGCTTTTTATACCCTATGCCGCATAACAGGTCATGTGACTTGTTTATAAAACTTTTCATTGGTTCTTTTTACTTTTGGTTTCCTAATGATGGAAGGCTTGATCATATGACCTAAAAATAACACTTTTCATTGGATGAAAACTTTTTTTTCCCCAAACGATGAAAGCCCCACCTTGTTTCTGGATGTTTCAGACTGAAGCTGGCGTCAGCATGAAAGCACAACCATCTCGTGGCTCCGTCGTGGTCATTCCGCGAGCAATCATGGCAGCCGCTCCCCACCGGAAGCCTGCAGGAGTCGGGGGCCCCCAAGACTTCTGTACAATCCTCAAGGCTGAGGGAACGCTTTCGAGAATGGGGTCCAAGACCTAGCAGACTAGCGTCCGATTTCCAAGGTGTCCCAGGGCCATTTCAGTGGACCACGCCCAAATCTGAAGAGCCAGCCGCCATTTTGAGAGTCCTGTGGCAGCCGCCTATCGCTGCACCGCAAGAGTGGGCGCAACTCAGTTGAATGGCGGATTTTGACACAGTGGACCAAAAGCGGACGGAATGGCAACTGAAACGGTAAAGGGGCGCCCCACTACAGCAGACGAGCCTCCACCTGGGGAGGCCCGTTCACGCCGCCTCACCCCCCCCCCGGGGCGCCCCACGCCGTTATTCGGAGGGCGGCAACTTATTGGACATCACCTTGGTGCCATCGTTCTGCTGCCTTGGAACTATTCGCACAACAGACCGCTACTGATGACCCACCCCCCGCGACGCCCCACGCCGGATACCGAAATCAGTGCGGCACCCAGGCAACATCACCTGGGTGCCGTCCAGAAATCTGGACGTTGTGCTGCGTTGGGACTATTCGCACAACCGACCGCTACTTCCTTCTTTTTCCCTAAAAATGTTTAAATGTTTTTACTGTTTTTGTTTTGTTGTATATATTTATAAGTTATTAAAGTTTTATAATCCTACTACTTTGTTGGAGTGCTATATATTTTTAACGTGACACATAATTGTAAAAACTTTGATGTACAAAGAGGTATCCCTGGAATCTTCCGCTTCAGGCTCGGTCCCCTCCCCAATCACAATACAGAATGGTTTTCAGATAGTAGGAACGCGTGTGGTGTGACGGATCTCATCGGTTGTGGGCCTTGATCTACTATAACTCCTTTGAAGAGGGGTGATTCTTTACAGCTGGGGCCATAAACTACATCTGCAGGGCTAGCTGATAGCCTGGGACCGGCCTGGACAATCGGACACAGAGGAAGAGGAGTGTCAGAGGGTGCGGTAGTGAATAGGGCGAAAGGGAGGTGTCGGACAGGCACAGATTGTGATTCTCAGGGAAGAGCAGCGCAGATGGGGGGAGGTTTATTGCCCATGCGTAAGACAGAGAGCGGGGGTGACCAGTGCCTGGGGGAGATGCTTGCGAGGGTGGGGAGCCATGCTAAGGATCGACAGCGTGCAGAGAGTGGGTCTGGTCAAGGCATCTAAAATGGCTGCAGTGCACGACAAAAGTGTGGCATTTGAAAAAAGGCAAGATGGCGCAGACAATGTTTATCAACACTTCCTGATTTCCTTCGAATCGAACGTTAACAGACGTTATCTCTACCACACTACCGGTCCCCCTGGGCTTAAACGCCGAGATGGTAGGGACTGCATCCCGTGGAGATAGGCCGAGACGTCACTCAGCAGAAAAAAAAGAAAAAACAAAGTCTATAAACATACAATAAGTTAAAAGTCAATCATTCTTGTTTCCTTGTAGTACGCTCCCCAGGCCCGCGGGGCCCTTTTAAAACCTCCACATCAAACCTAGGGGGTCAGGGAGGATCTACTATGCCCCCTTATGGTCATTTGCCCCTTCGCTTTGGCCTTCTCTTGTCTCTCGATCCTACCGAGAGACAAGATGGCGACCGCTACGGACTGTTTGGAATGTTTACAGACGCCGGAGAACCATCCGGTCCGCTGTTACAGATATATATCTTTTTTTGAACGTTAATTTCTCAAAATCCACTGGAGCACATATATTGAGACCTAGCAAAGGCACATCGGGCTACCAGTCCCTACAATTTTGCCAAGTTTCGTGCAAATCCATTCAGCCGTTCGGGCTAAAAGTGAGGCCAACCGCCCTATGGAAATTAACATTGGAAAAACGCGTTTTGTGACCCCCCTTTTTTCTCGGCCCCCCCTTGACGAACCCCCCCCAAATTTCCAGGGGCTGCTCAGAAACAAAATGTTCCATTTTCCTGAAAATTTCTGCCAATTCCGTCCACAAACGCCAAAGTTATTAGACATAGAATTTTCAAAAATCCTTACAATCACTTCGCTACAACCTCATAAATTAAAAATAAAAATGAATAATGTCTCAAACAATTTTTGATTTCTAAATATAAATTTATTCTTCTGAATTTTCATAATTTGAAAGAACTAGTAACATGTCCTCATCAGGAATTTCCTCTTCAATCATCTCATCAGGAATCTCCTCATGAAAAGTCTGCAATGATGATTCTTGTAACTCTATAGTCTCCAAACATTCGATAAATTCGCCGTCAAGAGATTGATCAAAAAAATCATTCAAGTCATCTCCTCCTTGTGAGAATATTTCATTATTGGTGCTGTCAATTTCAATAAATGTAGTGGATAATTAAAAAGAAATTGCCACGGTCTCTTCATTGTGATCCATTTTATTTTGAAATTTCTTGCTGTAAATTGCAGAAAAAAATAATCACTTTCATTTATCGTTTTTAGTAATACATAATATAAAACTAACTTTATCAAGTATTTAGTATAACAGAAGGACTGTAAATAAATAACAGAAAACATTTTTCAAATTATCTTAAAGTGTACAACATAGTTCCCCTTACAAATTAACAACTCACCTTTTTGAAAGTAGGAGAAGCGTTAGTACTGTGTAAATCAAACACCAGAAATTGAGCACCAAAAATTCCTCACAAATGTACCTCAGACAGTAGTATCACAAAATGGCTGTGGTTTCCTCTCATTTTAGATATATACATAACCAATTAACTTTCATCACACACAAATACAAAACCAAAGTAACATTTTAATTGGTTCTAAATTTCAACACTTTCAAATGTGTTTTCCCCATATATACATAACCAATTAACTTTCATCACACACAAATACAAAACCAAAGTAACATTTTAATTGGTTCTAAATTTCAACACTTTCAAATGTGTTTTCCCCATGCAATTTTCCATAGGACATTTAGATACGTCTACAGCCTGAATGGCTGAACGGAATTACACCAAACTTGGCAAAATGGTACATCAAACCTAGGGGGTCAGGGAGGATCTACTATGCCCCCTTATGGTCATTTGCCCCTTCGCTTTGGCCTCCTCTTGTCTCTCGATCCTACCGAGAGACAAGATGGCGGCCGCTACGGACTGTTTGGAATGTTTACAGACGCCGGAGAACCAATCAGCTTCGCTTCACAAAGCTCCGTAACGCGAAAAGTACACGAAGCGGAGCGCTGCCCGGTCCGCTGTCACAGATATATATCTTTTTTTGAACGTTAATTTCTCAAAATCCACTGGAGCACATATATTGAGACATAGCAAAGGCACATCGGGCTACCAGTACCTACAATTTTGCCAAGTTTCGTGCAAATCCATTCAGCCGTTCGATTATTATTTTTTTTAATTTTTTTTTTGCCCCGCGGGGCCCTTTTAAAACCTCCACATCAAACCTAGGGGGTCAGGGAGGATCTACTATGCCCCCTTATGGTCATTTGCCCCTTCGCTTTGGCCTCCTCTTGTCTCTCGATCCTACCGAGAGACAAGATGGCGGCCGCTACGGACTGTTTGGAATGTTTACAGACGCCGGAGAACCAATCAGCTTCGCTTCACAAAGCTCCGTAACGCGAAAAGTACGCGAACCGGAGCGCTGCCCGGTCCGCTGTTACAGATATATATCTTTTTTTGAACGTTAATTTCTCAAAATCCACTGGAGCACATATATTGAGACCTAGCAAAGGCACATCGGGCTACCAGTCCCTACAATTTTGCCAAGTTTCGTGCAAATCCATTCAGCCGTTCGGGCTAAAAGTGAGGCCAACCGCCCTATGGAAATTAACATTGGAAAAACGCGTTTTGGGACCCCCCTTTTTTCTCGGCCCCCCCTTGACGAACCCCCCCCCAATTTCCAGGGGCTGCTCAGAAACAAAATGTTCCATTTTCCTGAAAATTTCTGCCAATTCCGTCCACAAACGCCAAAGTTATTAGACATAGAATTTTCAAAAATCCCATAGAGAAAAAATCCTAACTATATATACCTACTGGCGACCGCCAGTAGGTAATATATATATATAGGTAGATAAACCAAAAGAGGTACAAAAGAGGAAAAATTAGGCCTAGGCCTCATACTATGTTGTAACCTATAGGTGTCCTATTGTAAAAAAGACCCAAATGTAGAGCACCAACCAATCAGAACAGCCTCACCCTGTGGAACCTTCCTGAGAAAGCTCAGAGCCTCAGATTTTCGTAGCCGTTGTATAGCCCGAATGACGTATGCCAAAAGGGGTGAGCTTTCCCAGGGGAGGTGGGTGGGCGCATGGGAATCTATGAAAGTTACCAATACTGGAGAACTAAAGTTACAGGTAAGTAACTTGTTTCTTACTCCAGTATTGGAACTTTCATAGATTCTCATAGCTTGTATCAGAATAGATAGCAGTAGCATACTTAGCACATTTCGTGAATAACCTCCCAATAACCTTACATAATATGTCATGAATTCACCATAATATCACAATACAGTTAAACAACAGTATAAATAACGAAATGTGAAAGAAAGGAAGGAGGGTAGAAAGGAAAGCTCACCGCTCACTGGAAGAGATTTCTCAGGACCGCTTGACCAACAGCTGCATCCCCTTTAGCAGAGGAGTCCAAGCAGTAGTGCCTTGTGAAGGAATGAGTACTGCTCCAGGTGGCCGCTCTGCAGATGTCCTTAATCGATACTCCTGCAAACATCGCCGTTGAAGATGAGATAGACCTCGTGGAGTGCGCTTTAACCTGTCCTTCCAGGGGCTTCCCCGCCGCCTGGTGGCAGAAACGGATCGCACTAGATATCCATCTGGAGATCCCTTGTTTTGATATCGGAAACCCCTTACGAGGGGCCCCAAAAGCCACAAACAGCTGAGGTGATTTCCTAAACCCAGCTGTGAGTTGAAGATAGAATTTTAGACATCTCTGGACGTCTAGAGAATGAAGTGCCCTTTCGGCCGGAGTCGAAGGCCGAGGGAAAAAGGAATTCAGAACGATTGGTTCATTCAGGTGAAAGTCCGTAGGAACTTTAGGAATAAACTTTGGGTTCATTCTAAGGATCAAGGTGTCATTTTTGAACTGCAAGAAGGGCTCTTTAATGGTCAGAGCCTGTAGCTCTCCCACCCTCCTCGCAGAGGTGAGAGCGAGGAGAAGAGCCACCTTCCATGACAAGAATTTCAAGTCAGACTTATGAATTGGTTCAAACGGGGGCCTCATTAGTTGGGCCAGGACCACATTTAGATGCCATACAGGAGGTGGCGGCCGGATTAGTGGAAACACTCTAAACAGTCCTTTTAAGAATTGCTTTATGACTCTTGTTGATAAAAGAGAAGGACCTGATCTTGTTCTTCTGTATCTGGAGATTGCCGCCAAGTGGACCTTGATGGAATAATGGGCAAGACCTGCATGAGCTAATGACAGGATATATGGCAAGAGTTGATGTGGAGCAGATGAAAAAGGGTGCACTCCTTCTCGCTGGCACCAGATGTAGAAACGCTTCCACTTTGCTCTATACGTCCTATTCGTGCTAGGCGCCCGCGCCTGAGCCAAGATGTTTCTGCATTCGTCCGAAATGTCTAGATCTCTGAACTCTCTGTGCTCAGGAGCCATGCTGCCAATTGAAGCGAGTTCGGGTTTGGGTGGAGAACTTGCCCGTTGGACATTGACAGAAGAGACTGGCTGGGTCGTAGATGTATGGGATTGTCTTGAGACAGAAGGAGAAGCTCCGTGAACCAAAACTGGCGAGCCCAGGCGGGAGCAATCAGAATCATCTTGCATCGGTCTATCTTGAGTTTCCTGAGGACTCTAGGAATTAGGGGAAACTGAGGAAAGGCGTAAACAAATGCGCCGGACCAGGACATCAAAAGCGCATTCCCCAGCGATCCCCGATGGTGTTCCCTGCTTGCATAATACCGGCATTTCTTGTTTGCCGGCGTGGCGAACAGGTCGGTTGCTGGCGTCCCCCATTGGGCGAAGATCTCCTTGATCACTGAATCGTCCAATTCCCACTCGTGAGAAATCACTCTTAGGCGACTTAGAGTATCCGCCTTTGTGTTGTGTACGCCTGGCAGATGCTCTGCCACCAGCGAGATGTCCTGCGAAATCGCCCATTCCCACAGTAGTTGAGCTTCCTTGGACAGTTGTGACGATCTTGTGCCTCCCTGCTTGTTGACATAGTGCATGGCCATGGTGTTGTCCGTACGCACTAGGATGGATGAGTTCCTTATCCTTGGGAGGAAAGCTAACAGAGCCAACCGAATGGCTCTCAGCTCCAGAACATTTATATGCAGACGACCCTCCACCGGCGTCCAATGCCCACTGACTTGGAGGTCTTGCATGACCGCTCCCCATCCCTGAAGGGAGGCATCTGTTGTAATGATGTGTGGGGCCAGAGGCATTCTGAAACTCAGACCCACCGAAAGGTGAGAACCTTCTATCCACCAGGCCGCCGCCTGCTTCATCTGTAGGGTGACCTTGACTTTGTCCTTGAAAGAACCGTCTACTTGCCTCCACTGAAGGTCTAGTTGCTCTTGCAAGGGACGCATCCGCAGCCTGCAGTGCGGAATCAATTGAATGCAGGAGGAAATCGACCCTAGAAGAGACTTGTACATCCTGACTGACACTGACTGCCTCTTTCGCAGTCGACTGGCCGAAGAAATGAGTTTTGCTTTTCTTTCTTCCGATGGGTAAGCTTTGCAAGCCTGCGCATCGATAAGAGCGCCCAGGAATTTCACCGAATTGGCCGGCCGAAGGACAGATTTCTCTCGGTTGAGCTGAAAACCGAGCTGATCGAAGAGACGCAAACATGTCCCTACTGCTCCTGCAGCCGCTTGATAACTTGGTGCCTTTAGCAGCCAGTCGTCCAAGTACGGGAACACCTCTAGCGACTGCCTTCTCAGAAAAGCTGCCACCGGGGCCAGCACCTTTGTGAATATCCGCGGCGCTGATCTCAACCCGAATGGGAGCACCATGAACTGGAAGTGACTCTTGCCCACTGTGAAGCGAAGGAAACGTCTGTGAGCTGGGTGGATCGGGATATGGAAATAGGCATCGTCCAGGTCTAACGTAGCCATAAAGTCGCCTGGATTCAGGAGGCGCAAAATATCCTGGAGTGAGATCATCCGAAATGAGAGTTTCACGAGATAGGTGTTGAGCTCCCTTAAGTCCAGGATCGG
The DNA here is from genome assembly GCF_964261635.1 of Lissotriton helveticus. Taxonomy (NCBI): domain Eukaryota; kingdom Metazoa; phylum Chordata; class Amphibia; order Caudata; family Salamandridae; genus Lissotriton; species Lissotriton helveticus. Next base: position 602,447,136 of record NC_136059.1, read on the forward strand.
ACGCCACTTGTCTTTGGTCTTCTGAATCAGGAAAAACCTGGAATAGAAGCCTTCGCCTCTTTGAGATAGAGGGACACGCTGGATCGCCCCTTTCTGAAGCATTTGTTGAACTTCTAACTGCAGAAGGCGTAAGTGTCTCGTATTTGTGGCGTGGGGAGCTCTGTAAGGTGGAAAATCCTGGAACTCCAATGTGTGTCCCTGACGGATGATGTTCAATACCCATTGATCCGATGTTATCTGTTCCCAGCTGCTCAGATGTTGAGATATCCTGCCGCCCACCGGTGATACATGGGGCGGAGGAACAGTCGGCAGAGTCAGGATGCCGCTATTGACGCTTGGAGGCGTCCCTGCCCTGACGACCCTGTCGTCCACGTGAGCTTTGGCGAGAGAAAGATTGCGTTTGCGATTGACGCTGATAGTACTGATTACCGTACTGAGGCCTGTACGATTGTGATTGTTGATTATAACGTTGTTGTTGGTAACCACCTCTCGTTGATGTGAAGCCTCTTCCTCTTGCTCCACGGAAAGGTGTCTTCCTATATTGCAATGTGCCCAAGGACCGAGCCGTCTCAGTGTCCTTCTTTATCCCCTGTAGAGTATCATCAACATGTTTCCCAAACAACATGTCACCGTCAAAGGGTAAGTCCAAGATTTTATTCTGGACTTCTGGACGAAACCAGGTCGCCCGCAACCAACCCTGACGTCTAAGAACAGCTGCTCCACCAAGAGCACGGAAAGCAGTGGTAGCGATGTCCATCGCGCAATCTATTATTTCGGATGAGGAACGTTGTCCCTCCTCCAGGAGTTTCTGGGCCTCAGCCTTAGGATCGTCAGGGAGCTGGTTTAAGTATGGCGAGACGTCACTCCACATCTGATGGTCGTATCGTGCCAAGATCGCTAGGGCATTGGAAGCCCTGACCAGCAAACTAGCAATAGACGAAAAACGCTTCCCTGCGTTATCCAATCGTCAACCTTCTCTGTCCGGTGGAGCTGTTAGAGGAGCCGATGGATTGCGTGACTTTCGCTGAGCTGCTTGCGATATCACCGAATCCGGTCTCGGTTGGCCAACAAAGCAAGCTGGACTGTCATCCGGCGCCTTATATTTCTTTTCCAAGCGCGGAAGGCTGGAATGACCGTCGCCGGCGCCTGCATCACCTTCTTTCCCTCTTCCCATATATGTTCCACAATGGGAATGGAGCGTACAGCCTTGCGATATGACTCCTTGAAATCATATAAAAAACAATCCGTGGAAGTTGACGGCATGGTGAGCTTAAAACGTGCTGTGGCTCTATCCATTAAGTTATGAAAACCTCCCACGTCCGCCGGAGGCGAGTCAATTGGGTCCGGTATTGGGGATGCAGGATCTGGAATAACATATTGATTCCATTCCACATCAGGATCTTGAGCCTGATTATCTACTTCATCGTCCTCTGAAGTGTCCACCTGGGTAAGCTCTACCCGCTGAGGAACTTCTACAGCCTCCTCTACATGCTGGGGCCGTGAAGAACAAGCAGCCGACAATTGAGATTGCTCCTGCGCCTGATCTTGCACTGGACGCAACGCTTGCCTGCTACGATATTCCTCCAACATAGCTCGTAAGTCTGTAAGCAGAGTCAACGGCATTGAGACCAAACCCTGCTGGTTCGGGACATCCTGATATTGTACGCGATCCTGCTGCTGTTGTTGTTGTTGAATATAAAAATATTCATTCTCTGGCTCAGAGTCATGAAACTTTAGGTGCAATTGTGATGGACTATATGCATCCCCAAATTCACCATCTTCCTCATCCGAATATTCTTCCTCGTCAAACAATAAGACCGGAGGTAATGGATCTACCTTCCTCGGCGAAGTCATATCCGGCGTAATACGTCTTTTTCTAGGGTGCTCAGCCCTCACTAACGTCGACCCTTTCCTCGTCGACGGTGGCGTCATCGAGGTCGTCCACGACAGAATTGGCTTTGTCGTCGTCGAAATCATCGTCGACGGGATAGTCATCGTCGACGGGATAGTCGTCGTCGACGAGATTACCATCGTCGACGGAATTGCCGTCGTCGACGAAGTTGTCGTCGACGACGTGGTCGTCGTCGACGCTTTCGTCGACGCTGTCGCCGTCGTTGACGGTGTAGTTCTCGTCGTCGCCGTCAACGGAAGCTTCTTCTTCGTCGACTGTAAAGAAGATGTCGTCGTCGGTGGTAAACTCGACGACGATGACGTCTACGACGTCTTTGCTTCTTTAACTTTAGCCACTGAGGAAACCTCTACAGCTGTCTTCCTCAAAGTTTTAGATCCATCAGCCTGATGGGATGGCCCAGCCGAGCCATCTTCTTTCTTTGATCTTGGTACCTCAGGTACCGGCCTCTCCCTCTCCTTTTCACTTCCGTGAGGAGATTCGCCAGGCCCAGGCTTGCCAGACCTGTCAGAGGTCCCACGCACAGCCTTCGAGGGGGGTTCCAAAGAAACTGAAGCAAATGACCTACCCCTCTTCAGTGACCTCTTCGAAGACGTAGTTGAAGCAGCATCCTCTTCATCACTGGAAATAATATTATCTCTCGACTTCATCTTCTGTAACCATGTCAGCAGACGCCCCTCACGGTCACGTAGGGTTTTGGTTGAAAAGGTTCTGCAGATCTTACAGTCTGCCACCTTATGATCTGGGTATAAGCAGTATATACAATCCTTGTGCTTATCCTCAGCAAAAAGTCGTTTTTTAGAACATGTGGCACAAGGCCTGAACAGGCTTTACTTCTCCTTGTCCGCCATTATATAAAAATGTTAAGAAATCCTGTAAAGATTTAGTAGAAAACAGTACCTCAAAAGAAAACTAGAGCAGAGCTCTATGAAGACTCCCTAGCACCAACGTGCGGTAGAAAATCTGAGGCTCTGAGCTTTCTCAGGAAGGTTCCACAGGGTGAGGCTGTTCTGATTGGTTGGTGCTCTACATTTGGGTCTTTTTTACAAAAGGACACCTATAAGGTTACAAAATAGTATGAGGCCTAGGCCTAATTTTTCCTCTTTTGTACCTCTTTTGGTTTATCTACCTATATATATATATATATATATATATATATATATATATATATTTTATTACTGAGGCTCCCATTCCGACGACGGGGAATGATACAAGCTATGGGAATCTATGAAAGTTCCAATACTGGAGTAAATGCTATCACCTGCACAACTGGAGGTCAATACCAACCGACCATTGGGTATTGTTGCTTGTCCAAAGGCGCTGCCCCCTCCCCTTTGTGACCAACCACCCCCCCATGCTCCTGCGTATGACAAACTGGAGGAGGACTACCTATCCTTGCTTTGTCAGGAGGCATTCGCTTTCTTGGCCAACAGAGCTAAAGAGATTGTACCAGCATCAGAAGTAGGTTGTGGTTGCTATTCTTGCTACTTTTTTGTGCCCAAGAAGGACAGAGGATTTGTTCCTATTTTAGACCTGCACCTTCTTAATCTCTACCTGAAAAAGGAGATATTCAAAATGCTCACGCTCACACAACTCTTGTCTGCCCCGGACACAGGAGACTGGATGTAATCGCCGGAATTGCAAGACATTTCTTTTCACAACCCCTCTCCTGCCTGCCCACAGGCGCTACCTGTGGTTCTCAAAAGGCCAAGAGGACTTTCAGTTTGCCATGCTCCCCTTCAGCCTTAACAGCACCCCTCGAATGTTCACAAAAGCGATTGCGGTGGTTGCAGCTCATCTGTTGAGGTCACGGATTCAAGTCTTTCCCTACCTCAATGATTTGCTGTTGAAGACAGGCTCTCCGCAGGCAGTCGTCTCCCACCTCCAGAATACGACCAATCACTACCAATGTGCCGAAGTCACACCTGACTCCCTCTCAGACCGCCCTTTAATCTGAGCTGTTCTAGACACAGTACACTTTTGGGCCTATGCTCCAAATCAGCAAGTCCAGAATATTTAGGCTATGATACCAATGTTTCAGTCTCTAGCCTGGATTTTGGTGAGACTGATTCTGAGGCTGTTGGGCCTCATGGCTTCCTGCATTCTTCCTGCATCCATATCCGCTGGCATTTAAGGGCTCTGCCATGGTTCATGAAGTTTAAGTGGGAACAACATGCTCAAGATCACAGAGGAAACTGCAAAAGACCTGCATTGGTGGCTAACGAACCACGATTGAATCAGTGACAGACCCCTCTCCCTTGTTCACCCAGAGTTGACTATGGTGACATATGCATCGCTTCTGGGCTGGGAGAGATGGAGATCAGAGGACTCTGGTTTCCAGCGGAATCCTAACTCCACATCAATCTGTTGGAGCTCTGAGTGATTCAACTGGCTTTGAGGGCATTTCTTCCTTCAATCAAGGGAAGTCTGATTCAGGTGTTCTCGGACAACACCACCACCATTTAGGGAATAGTGGGGTTGTGAAGCCTTTATCAAGAGACTCTGCTCCTCTGGTCAAGGCTGGAACATCAATGCATATCCCTGGTGGTTCAACACCTGGCAAGCTCTCTGAACACCGGGGCAGACAAACTCAGCCTTTGATGTCTAGAATATCGTCATCACCTTCATCATCATCATACTAACTTTATTTCGATCTCCAGGATCATAAAAGTACAAACATACATAAGTAAACATAAGTCATCATACACTATGATAATAATCACCAGAAATCAAAAGCATATGTTAATTGACAGAAAATGTATTTTGATAAAAACCACAGTCAAATGCACATAATACTATACCATTAAAAACATGATGGCATCATACTAAAGACAAGTGCAATAAGGGACCATAAAAAATGAAAGTGCTTATAAAACACATCATGGTGAGAACCATAAGATTGGTCTTCTAATTGGTTAAAAGCTTATGCCTAAAATCTCAGGGTAAACTCGCTCAAGAATATAAAAAAGATTGATCATGTAAACCTTTTTCGTACACACCATATTGAAAACAAATACCTTGAGACAGCAAAAGCTATTGGTTGATGGGTGCCATATTTCAGAATTCTAAGGGCCATCTGACAACTGAAGGTCCCTATGTTCCTACAGATCTGGACTATCCACCTGTGCCTATGCTTTTTATTGTCAGGACAGAAGAAGAGTACATGGGCCTCAGTTTCTTCTGAAGCTCCACAAGAGGGACATTTCCAGTCTAGAACCCTTTCCAAGCATTAGTACACTCAAGGGGAGGGAGCCGTGCCTAACCTGTAAATAAAGTTTCCTGGCTAAGGCTGGCTGTATCTCATCTAGGAAGGACTCTGGGATATAAAATCTTTTATCTCAATAAACCTCTTAGTAAGCGTGCCCATAGTAACACCCATCAACAGGTAAAAGAGCTTGAGCCCCATATAGCTAACCACAAGATTTCTCCTTGATACTAGCAAAGAAGCTGCTGCAGGATCAGACCATAAGAACACTACTTCAATACTGGTAAGAGTTTCCCTAATTTAAAAAAGCCAAGGTAAACTTTTTGCCCTGGATATTTCCAGTATCTCCTCCGGAGCAAGTCTGTATGCTATCCGCTCTGGGGTAGCCCAGATTATCCTCCAAAAGAGGAGAGGTCTTAGACCAATCCCCTCCGAGAGGGGTCTGAGTCCTAGATCTAGGCGAAGCGTGGTTAGGGGATTGCTAGGGGGGTGGTAAGACTTATCATCTGCACCTAATATAGTTGTTTTTAACCAGTACAATGTCTTTCATAGGTGATGGTTCCTAGGGCTTGGATTTTGTAGATATCTACCAAACGGCTAATAGGCTTAGAAAAAGAGGCCCTGTGTACCCTGGCGATGACACCTGTAATCTGCGCAAGTTTCAGCCTTTATTTGCCAATCTAAAAGGACCAGTCCATAAGCTCATTAAGAGTAAGCCCCAAATAGTAAAAAATGGGGACCCTCTCAAGAGGAATTCCATTCAAAGAGGGGTTAGATCGTGAGGAAGATGCTGGGTTAAAAACCATAAGTGTCTTATCAACATCAATTTCTAGTCCCCACGACTTACAAAATGAACTGAACCCATCTAGAATCCTTTGCATACCCATAGAAGACTAGTATAAAAGTAGGGTGGCGTCGACAAACATCAGAGCTGGACTTTTGGAGCAGTTGATCTTCGGAGCATCACTATCTCTTAACCCATTTAGTAAGTCCACCAGCCATTGATATCCAAACAAAATAAATTGGGGGCAAGTACACAGCCCTGACATTCTCCCCTAGTCATGGGGAACAGTTAAGAAAGCTCACCCAGTTTTCCACATTGAACCTGTGCAAAGGTCTTTTCATGCAAACTACTAATAATATGAAAAGGGTAAGTGGGAACCCCCAAGTCACTCAATACGGACCTCAATTTACATCTCGGGACTAAATCAAAGGCAGACTGGTCCACAAATATTAAGTATACACTGCCACCCTCCAGTGCAACTGTTTTCCATTGAAGGAGTTGATGGCGAAACACCTGATCAATAGTAGAGGTTCGCCTCTTGCAACCTGCTTGTAATTGACCTCGAAACACAAAAAGATGATGGACCGAATATTTAACAATGTCAAACATTCACCCCAAGTCACAAATCTGGATTTATTCCATTGTTGTTTTGCTTGCCACGCCACTCCAGTTTGGGCCCAGCCATATGCAAATCAGTCTTGTCCCTGTTCCCCATGGGAACAATCCAGCCCGAACTGCCTAGCCAGGCCCTCCCTGGACCGGAAAATAGGCATCCTGGGACCAGTTTCTGTGCATCACCCCTCATCAGCCAGGCTAGCTTAAAACAGTGGCGTAGCAAGCACGGGACCCACGCCTGGGCATACCCTTCCCACTTAGGGTGAAAATATAACACAAAAAGATGATGAACGGAATGTGAAACATTGTCAAACATTTACCCCCCAGTCACAGAGCTGGGTTTAATCCTTTGTTATTTTGCTCGCCACCCCAATTCAGTTTGGACCCAGCCACATGCAAATCAGCCTTTGCCCTGATCCCCATGTGAACAGTCCAGCCACACTGTCAGGCCAGGTCCTTCCTGGACTGGAAAACAAGCATCCTGGGACCGGTTTCAGGGCATCACCCCTTATCAGCCAGGCTAGCTTGAAACCATTGGCATAGCGAGCACGGGACCCTCGTCTGGGCATACCCTTCCCACTTAGGGCGAAAAAAGCAAACATAAGGAGATGATGAACTGCTCCCATGAGGGACAGGGTCAAGACTGATTTGCATATGTCTGTGTCTGAACTGGGGTGGCAAAGTGAGCTAAAGAACGATGATGGATTCAACCCAGATCTGTGACTGGGGGTGTGTGTTTGAAAAGTTTCAGTGCTCCGTCCATCATCTACTTGTGTTTGCTTTGTTCCCCCTAAGTTGGCAGGGTATGACCAGATGTGGGTCCCTTGCTAACTTTGCTACTGGATTCAAGCTAGCCTGCCTGATGAGGGGTGTTACCCCAAAACCATTCCCAGGATGCTTGTTTCTGGTCCAGGGAAGACCTGACTTGGCAGTTAGGACTGGACTGTTCCCATGAGAAACAGGGTCAAGACTTATTTGCATACGGCTGGGTCTGAACTGGGGTAGCGAAGTGAGCTAAAGAACGATGATAGATTCAACCCAGATCTGGGACTGGGGGTGAGTGTCTGAAAAGTTTCCGCGATCCGTCCGTCATCTCCATGTGTTTGCTTTGTAATTAACTAAGGACACTATGACCCTCCATAAACTCCTGCACATGCTCCAATATTAACCTAGAGAAAACATTCTGCATTATGTCTATTAGACTAATGGGTCTATAGTTCCCCGATAGCAAGGGGGAACCTTTTTTAAACACAGGAATTATTTCTGCTCCTGCCCAGGCATAGCCATTCCCCCCCATTATAGCGTTGAAGATCACCCATAAGTACGGCCCCAAATGTCTGGTACAGTGAGGTAAAGAATCCCAGTTATTTTGTCAATACCAGGAGCCTTATGGGGAGATATTTTAGAAATGGTGCCATATCCTTTTGTGAGAGGTATTGGGGGAAAGTCCTGCAGATCATACCAGTGCAAAATACTTTAAAAATGGTCTACATCAGTATTCACCCCTTCCTCCTGTCCCTCCTGCACATCATATAGTGACAGAAAGTGCCCATTCCATACTTCTGCCGTAATATTGGGCTCAATGTTCGATCATCCGTCCCTGTTCCCAAAAGTAACTATATTCCAGAAGGCCCTAAATTCTTTACATTTGAGGGCCTAAAGTAGCAAATCCCGTTTGGCCTGGTCCCAATCTTTCTTTGCCAATTTAATGGCATTCCTGTACATAGCTCTCAGCCTTTGTATCTGACCTCTGTCCTTGGATTTTAATGCTAATATTAGGGCATTTTTTGCATTTCTACATTGGCCATTGAACTTTGAGAGCTTTCTATGTTTATGAAAGACCACTAAAATCACCATAAGGGTTGCCTGGATTAGCGCAAGGTGCATCACTTAAATAAGGGTGCACTATATACTAAGTCAGCCTCCTTCAGTCTTTGCTGCAGCTAGAGCCCAGAGAGGTATTGCTTGGGTATCGATTCTAAGGTAAGGAATCTGCGACTGGAAGTCTCTATTAGATCAACAAGTTTCTTGCCTTTGATAACGCCTTACTTGGCAGACTTCTTACCAACACATCATTCTTCCCATCTCTCCAAATGTGTTAAGAGTGAAGGGCTGTTCCCCTTTAAAGGGCCCTAGTTTTAACACACCAGTAGTCCGTTTTCTTCGTGTCTTCGCGCTTCCTACCTGGAAATGCATGAAAAGAAACTGATGTCAGCGTGCTGGGGTGGCGACTATATAGGAATTGCACACATCATTTCCGGCACGGACAACGCTATGCAGAGCCAAATGATGCCAACTACCAGCAAGCATGGGACTGCTGCCGAACAGATTTCCAGATCCAGTCAGACGCCTGGGGATTCTTCTAAGGTAAGGAATCTGCGGCTATATAGAGCCTCTACCAGATAAGGCGTTACTCGAGGAAAGTAACTTATTCTTCACACCCTCGGGTGACACGAGTGAACCTGAATCAATGTACCAACACTTGAATGTGAAAGACAGATTTTTTTAGCCCCGCAGAACCCTACCCAATACATAGTTGAAATGGCATCAAGGCTTTTGGGTTACTAACAGTCCCTAAATAGTGATCTAGGGATACTGTGGTGATTGGACACAATCTTTTTCGTTCTTCTCAATACCACACACACAAATTGAACTAAGAAAAATACACTTTAACTAAAAGGTGTGTTGATTTCAACAAGAATATAAGAACATAATTAAAACAGCACAGATGCATGTTGTGAACAACAGGAATAAAATGAACATTTCTACCATGGTTATGTTGCTCAAATGTGAATTTACCTTGAAAAAATAAAAGACAAGAGGCGTTTGGCAAAACAGGAACAGTTGGTTTAATTAAATGCAGCAGCTGGGAGAGCAGGCTACAGAGTTGGGGGTCTGAAAGCACATTAGTTTCATCCATAATTTTATACATTGCATGAGGCGTCATAAAGTAATTTGTGCATTCCTTTGGATACGGAAATCTGGGCCTATTTCCAGGGCGAAAAATCTGGGCATTTGATAAGAAGCGCAGGTGGGTCACAACCTTGCGTGGGCACTATGTGGGGGCAGTTGATACGTGTCCAGATGTGCCGCATAGGGAGTGCATGATCATTGCATGTAGTGTGCATGCTGTGTTCTTATTGGCTGAGTGTTCCTAATTTAGTGCTGCATCCAGCTTTTTGGTCTTTGGGAACGCTCTCCCTCTTCAGGCCAAAAGTTTTTTATTGTGCCCAGTCTCCTAAGACCATTGTGGTGGTGCTGCCTATCTGTGGGATCTATCTGGGTTTCCCTGTTTGCGCGTTTTTTTAACAGTCTGTGATCTGCCAATCAGTTGCTTTAGACCTAGGTCATAGGCCCTCCCTGACCACGTATTTCTGACTCTTGCTTTATGGAAAGGTCATATTGGGTGGATTCGACAACAGCAATGCAAGTTGTTATACGTACATATATCATGGTGTACATCAACATCATATTTTTCAATATTGAATATTAACATTCATAGGTATTTGAATTCTACTGAATTTGTTTTTACAGCAGGACACCCGAACTTGTAGGAAACCACACAAAAGCAGCACAAAAATTACAATCTGAAGCAATAACGTGCACAGTCTGGTCAACTACGGGGGGAACCAGGAAAATAAATCAACAAACCAGTCCTTGTCAGGAGCACCTCCCTCCTTCTTGTCAGCTTGTAGACGATTCAGTGCTTGGATGGCAAGATTTAGTGTCCCGTTGTCTAGGTGATTTCTGGGGGTGAAAGTACAGCAGGATGCACTAATTTTGGCAGACACCCCGCCCTCGATCGCAGTCATCAGGTTCAAAACATACCGATGTTGCATCAACGTAAGAAAGATGGCTCTTAGTTCTTCCTTATTTATTTATTTTATGTATTTATTGAGCTTGATGGCATGTAGGCTGAGCTCAGTATCATTGATTCTCTTCAGCATTTCCCACCTGGTTATTTGCAACCAGTGGGTGTTTACCTTTGTTCTCAAGGCTATGGACCCTCTCGCATTTGCTTGAGTGTCAGTAAACAGACCGAATTCTTCCAGAATTTCCTTGTACTGAGCCCAGCCAAAGTAATCAGAAGTTCTGTTTTTCTCGAGCCTGAAGCAATGGAGTTTTTTTCTTCTGTAGTGGATGTTGGAGCAACTCAGACAGATCTTCTCCAGAGATGACCAGGGTCAGGTGTGTATCTTTACAAGGGTGCAGAGGCCCCGCCATCCAGGGATGAGTTGGGTGTAGGCAAACTCCCCACATTGACAGTAAGTATCCATCAACACAGAGGTGCACTATTGCATATCTGGTACGTGCTGTATTGCTTCACAATTCTCATTTGTGACAAGCGGTATCGTTCCTTTGCCTCTGGAACACAAAGAATACAATGTCAGTTCTATGCTGGCATTTAATCCGTTCCTTCTAGACGCATTTCCCCTTGTATCTCCGAGGTGAATGGCCCTGCACTGGAACTCGATGTCTGGGGCTGTTTGTTATCAAAGAATACATCCCCAGATACGCTAAGGGCCACCCTGGGACCAAAGACAGAGGCGGTAGTGGACATTTTTTTGTGCACTGGTGTGGTGGCTTTGCTACCTCCAAGAACCTCTTCTCTTGGGGCCAAACAGTGTCCTTCCCTATAGTGCCTCCCCCGCGCATCTTGTCTAGCTCAGTTTGAATGTCACTAGGCTCGGAAAAAAGATGTAGTGCTGTGGGGCTGTTTTCACACTGGGTGATGTTTACTACTACTACTGTATGGGGTTCTACTCTACTGGGTTGTATTGTGGCTCTAATCCTACAAAAGTACAGATGGATGAGGCATTTTACTTTTCCGGTGACTAAATCTTGGGACAAGTAAAGTCTGTCTGTGCCCAAAGCATGGGGTATCGACAACAGCACAACCTAGACAATGTCTAGGCGGTCAAGTGCTGGTACCATTTGTTGTGCAAGAGTGCGCTGTGTGGAGTGTGTGGAATACTAGTGTTTGATTCAGTGTAAGTAATGTGAGAGAGGTCCATACATAAGCGCTGTAGAAATGTCGAGGTAGTGAAGAGGTGGTGGGCCGCAGAAAAGGTGGTGCACTTATGGCTCGATTGCAGACCTGTTGGATAAGAGCTGTGGGTTGTAGGTTAGCTTTTAGAAATACATACATCATTATTCAGTCTCGGAAATTCCTGTGCCTGTCCTTTTTCGGGCATTTCAGTGCATCCATTTTGCGCAAACTTTGGCGAGGTTCTAGATGGGGGGTGGGGGCCCAAATTGGGCGTCATTTTAGTAGTCATGAGTTTTTGGACATGAGTCACCCGACTTTTATTTTATGGGTTCCTTGGTTCGTCCCCCTCACTGTAACAAAGGTGAATGTTTTAGTTGGGTGATCTTTGTGGGTGTGTGGATGGCTCTTTTTACCGAACTATCTATTTATGGGCGTTGTCGGCCCTCTTAATACTTTACTTCCCCTAACATGTGCGTATGTGTGTAGTTTATCGATGTGGATGGTACCTTTTAACCTGCACTTGAGCAAAGTGCTGTGAAAGGAAGGGGGCTTGTCACAATTTTGGGGGTTGTGGGTAATTGCAACATGTCCTGAGGACACGTGTATGCCCCTCTGGTCTCGTCACGCGGCATGTAACAAGGTTTCCCTAATGGAATTGGGTGTTTTGACTACCCCTTTTTTCTGAAAGCTTCGCTTTTGGACTGCTCCTGTCAGGTACTTTGGCGCCTTCCTAAGGTCTCATGTAGTGTTGGTTTTATTATGGCATACCGGTGGGCAGTGTTCCCTATAGGTTGCGCCCCTGTGCGTGCGCACCCCAACCTCCACAAGCGCGCAATAACTATTCTGATAAAAAAGACAGAAATCAGCCTGCTCACTTTAACCAACATTAGTGCACAGGCCCGAATGTCTTGGCATGTTCTCTGAGTGGAGCGCTGAAATGCACATCATGTAAATAATCCAACGAACATATGATAACGTCTCTTTAAATCCAAAAAAGCTCTTTTTCCTAACATGCAGAATCTTTGATGTTAACATATTAAATTATCCCGCTGTACCTACAGGCACATATTAAAACTGAGATTTTTTTTAAGCATGAACTTAAAACCACTGCTGCACTGGACTTTGCTAAAATGTTTGTGAACTCAGAGGCAAGTAAATTGTAATGTGCACACACTATGTGGCCCACATTCTTATAGATAGAGCAACATTGGGGAGAGGATGAGGCCTAACAGCTTGGGCAGTCGACCTTGAAGCTGGGGTACCAGGTTTGAGTCTCGGCAGGGACTCTCAACATCCTATGATTCTGGGCAAATCACTTGGGACCCGATGTAGGTAAGTTTATTTTTCTGGTTCTTAAATACCGATTCATACCGAATCGGTATTTATGAATCGGAAAACTGAATGTAGCTAAAAAATTGGTAAAAAATACCGAATCGGTAACAATCAGAATCCACACTCTGTAAATACCGATTCGGTAATATCCGAATCGGTATCACCCATTCAACCCTATGGGCCTCCAGGCCCATAGGAATGAATGGGAGATACCGAATCGGAAATTACCGAATCGGAAATTACCGATTCGGAGATTACCGAATCGGTATTTACCGAATCGGTAAAATCCGATCTCGAAAATTCGAATAGAAGACATGTGAGCCAGTTAACCAATCAGGGACACCCACCACACCCCACAACAAAGCAACTGAGAAATCAACCATTCAGATGCAAGTACCACACCCCAGTACCTGGAGGTGGCCACACCCATGCAGGTGCAGAGCTACAGAACTGTTTGGAGAGCTGGAGGGAAGACAGAGGAGCAGGCTGCACTGAGCCCAGCAGAGCATCACCATGGAGTCTCAGGAAGGCCTGAAGGATGGAGGTGATAGAAAAAGGAAGCTAAAATTCAGCACAACTGAGCTCCAGGTGTTGGTGGAGGAGGTAGTGCAGCATCACAGCCAGCTTTTTGGGAGACAGTCCCTGCAAGTAGCTGAGTCTGTCAAAAGAAACACCTGGCTGGCGATCCAGAGCAAAATAAATGCCCTAGGGGTCACACATTGGGAAATTGAAGATATAAAAAAAGGTGGTATGATCTGCTGTTATTTAACTGTTAACTGTTATTTGATTTTATTTCCTCTATTATTGTGAGTTATTACATGTGTGGTTATGGCATTGAAGGGTTTGTGTGTCTTTCCGCATTAATTTGTGGTTGCAGGTTCTTTTAAATTCACGATAAAACAGGGACTTTTCTCAGATTTATATTTCATTACTCCTTGTCCCCTATTGGATTTGTAAGGAGACCTCCCTTTTCTTTTGACACATGATCTGAGGATCACCACCAAAAAGAAGATTGCAACCCAGAGGAAAGAATCCTTAGCCACAGGTGGAGGGAAGAGCCGTGCACCAAGCCTCACTGAACTGGAGAAGCTGGTGGAATCCACCATGGAGCCGGAATGCATACACGGGATTGGGGATGCTGACAGCTCAGCCAGAGCTGCAAGAAAGAAAGGTAAGATGCATGGACATGAATCCCCACCCATTCCCTGGCCCCTTCCCCAATGTGAGTGACTGAATCACAATCCAGAACACATGTCAGTACTCACCACCAATGCATCATGGTAGTCGTAGTCATAGGAACATACATCAAAGCAGCCAACACAGAATTCAGCATGCCATGCCACACTCCCCATACACAAGCAGTTGAGGCTTAGGAAATTGTGTGATAGGAATGTGTTTAATGAAGACACACAGGTGATCATTGTCCATGTCTGCCCACAAGAGAGTCATCGCGCAGTGCAGCGCAGGGAGGGGAGGCGAGTGCACCAGCAACGGCTGCGAGGGAGAAGCCTTCAGACACATCAGGACCCAGCACTGTCCCTGAGGACACTTCCACAGCACAGGCACCCACAGCATTGGAGGAAGACACCACAGCACAGCCACTGTCGCCCCTGCTGTTTGGGACACAGACTCCGGAAGCACCTGCAGGTGCCACAACACCAACCTCAGGGTCCTCTGTGAATGTGAGGCCAAGGAGGCAGGATGTTCCACCACTCAGGATCCTAGAAAGCTCTGATGAAGAAGAGGTGGAGGTTCACACACCTAGCACTCCACCACTGGCTGGCAACGCAGGGCAACAGGGGTCATCAGGATCTTTGCGTGCAAGTGTCCGTGGTCGTAGGGCATGTGAGCGAGACGAGGGGCAGCATATGCAGGGGGTCTTTGCTGGTTTGGAAACCACTATGGTGAAGATCCAGCGCATGCAGGCCAAATGGATCATGGCAGTGCACAGACAGGTGCGCATCCTGAACAGGAGGATGTCAAACATTGATCGGGGGATATGCTCCATGGCCCTAGGAATGGAGTCCATGGCAAAAGGAATGGAGTCCATGGCAGAGGGGGTGAGGGAAATGGGTGTGCGCATGGGTTCCCTCTGTGACATGCTGGAGAGTGACCAGACAGAAAGGCGCAGGAATAGGCACGTACTGAAGCAGCAGAATAAGGCCATCAACCGGCTGGCAACTGCAACCACCCTGCTATGCCGCCGGTCAGTGAACATGCAGACTGACATTGTGCACTGCTGCAGTGACTTGTCCAGGGGGATGGGGAGAGTGACCTCTGCTATGGAGGTACTGCTGACACCGCAGACAGCCACTGCTGGTAACACGTGTGTCGGGGACACAGAAGAGTCCACAAGCAGGAGTGGATCCAGCACGCCTGTACAGGACGTTCGTCGGAGCAGCAGGCTCCATGCAGAAGACCCTGGCACCACTGCGCAAGTTGACCCCCTGCCCCGTAGCTCCCACACCATATTGCATTAACAAATAATCCTGAACACAGGACAGGTCACAGTGATGTGAACTTTGGCCACCCAGTGTGAAATGCGGATGTTGTATGATTCATGTGGTCTGGTATATGTGAAGTGCAGTAGTGCATATTAAACTGAGTGCTTCGGGAACTAAACATGCCTGTGTCTCCTCACTCTATTAGAAATATCTGGTTGTGATTTCTGCGCATCTCAGTCTGCCATCTGTTGCTGGCGCTGCTCCTGCTGCATTGTGATCGGCTTGTTCTGTCCCATCATCTATGTCCTCATGATATGTTATTTCTACCTCTGTGCCCTCCTTGGTGGATAGATTGTGCAGCAAGGCGCAGGTCGCAATAATTTTGCAACAGATCATTGGAGTGTACTGCCATGCACCTCCACTCTTATGGAGGCAGCGAAATCTGCTTTTAAGCAGTCCAACAGTGCGTTCCACCACACAACGTGTTGTTCTGTGTGCCACGTAGTAATGCCTTTCACTCCTGGTGGATGGATTCAGGTAGGGGGTGAGGACAAATGAACGCAGGGCATATGCACTGTCACCTGGGTGGAAAATGAAATAATGATTAGTCACATACTCATGATTGATCCTTCTGCATTGACTATCAGGGTGTCTCACAGTTATTTACCTAGCAGTTATCCATCCCCAAAATCACCAGCAACAAGGCACGTGTATATCCCACTATTCTGGAAGATGTAGGAGTCGTGGGTACTGACTGGAAATTTGGCAACAATGTCGGTAATGATGTTGGCAGCGTTGCAGATCACCTGCACATTGATTGAATGCGTAGACTTCCGGTTACTATAAATGTGTTCTTTTGCTGCAGGTGGGCATAGTGGGGTGTGCGTGCCATCGATACAGCCTATAATGTGCGGGAAGTGTGCAAGTTAGTAGAAATTGGTTTTGGTCTTTGCTAGTTCAGCAGGTGTGTCAGGGAACTCAATGTAGTGTCCCATCCTCTGCATCGTGGCGTCAAGGAATTTCCTGAAGAAACGTGACAGGCAGCTCTGGGACACCCCACCTACCACAGCAATCATATTCTGGTAGCTCCCAGAAGCAAGAAGGTGTAGGCAGCACAGCACCTGCACATGGGGTGGGATGGCGTGTGCTCTTGGGGTTGGGTGTTCCAGATATGGGTGGAGGTCCCTGATCAAGTCCAGGATGGTTCTGGGGTGTAGCCTGTACCTTTGCAGGATCTCTGGTTCAGTCAGTTGGAATAGGGTGATCCTCTGCCTATTTACCTGCTCCTCCCTTAGCCAGACCCTCTCTCCTGATGCCTGTATCCGTAGCCGCCTTGTCATTATGTAGAAAGCCGTCATTGTGGTTGCACTGTTGCATTTTGGGGCCTTCTTTTATATCCTGCACCTGGTTTCCACCTGCTTTCATTCCATTGTAAATACCGACTCTTAAATACCGATTTTCATGGTATTCGGTATTTTTTGGGTTTCCTACATCTCGATATGCCATTTTTACCATTTCTGATTTACCGATTAGGTAAATAAGAATTCGGTATATTCCGATTCGGAAAATACCCATTTCTTATTTACCGACTCGGTAAATAAGAATTCGGTATATTCCGATTCGTGAAATACCGAATCGGTATTTTACCGACTGGTTTTTACCGATTCGGACACTTTTTTTCCACATACATCTCGAAACTCTTATTCCGGTCGGTAAGGGCCGAAATTACCGAATTTCGGCCGTTACCGACCGGAATTTGGCTACCTACATCGGGCCCTTAATCTCCCTGTGCCTAACAAAAATGAATGTGTCCGTCTGTAAAGCAAATGGTGCTCATGTAAAGTATTCTGATACCTTTGGGTCTAGTTTGCGCTATACAAAACTAAAAACAACAAACATTATAGTCTAATATACTAAACCCAATATGTTTGTATGCCTCATATTCTAAACTCGCATATGTGAAGATACATTCATATGCAATAATAAAGAAAATGGAAGATTGCTGAAATACAATATTTGCCTATGGTCACAAAGTTTAGTTAAGCGAGGAAGCTGGGGTTAGTCTCTGTTTTCCTGGTTTCAGTTTGTGAAATAAGCTACTAAATGGGTATCTATTGGTCTCCTCTTTATCACTGCTAATGTTTGTGCTTTGTGTTGAACTCTGTCTGCATAATTTCCACATTTCTTATGAAGTACAGGAGGGACAGGAGTGCCATCTCCTTCCCTCAAGCCAACTCGATTTTTCCTAGTTTGTATTGAGAGGCAACAGTTACATTTCTTAGATTGTTAGCATTATTGTTAATTTTGTTAGTATCATTATCTTCAAATGCCAGAGGAACTTACACCGATGCACAACACCAAAGACGTAGCTAGTATGGCATGGGCGTTAGTGCAAGGAAGAAAATGGGACCCTTGGCCGCTGTTTGAATGGTTAAATACAGATAAATCACCTTTCAGTGGCCCCTCAGACCTCTAGACCCTGATGTCACAGCACCTGCTGCTTCATCTCCCCATGATGGAGCTTCTAAAGGATTGTATCTGTCACATTTCTCCCCAGAAATTTTGTAGCCCACCCAGCTCCACCTCTCATGTAGTATGAGTGCTAGGGAAATCTGAATTACAAAAGGTGTAACTCACAATGGGTTTATAAACCCATTTAGCGTAATTAATGCTAATAAATAAGCACATGAGCACTCTCCAGTTTGGCCTAAACTGGAACCCTACGTAACTATTAAATGCATGGTAATTTTTTTGGCACACATATCCTTGGTTGCAGTGCACAGAAACCTTACACTTCCGCACACAGAGGAAAAAAATTAGGGGGAACATTGCCGGTGGGGGTGGAAAAGCAGGTCTGTAGCCTGTGTGGTTCAGATGTGGCAATGACTGAGATTGGACCTATTAGTCCCTTAGTCAACGTTCGTGAGGCCCTGTGTTATTTGCTTCAACAAGCTGGGTGTGGTGGTGAGCGTATCCTTGCATCTTTGGTGTTATGTTATGTTATGTTAATGGCATTTGTAATGCGCGCAGCTGCTCCAGCGAAGGATCGTCCCAGCGCCCGACAAGGTAGACACACAACATAACCAAAGAGCAGATTTATTTAAAAATTCGAGTTTTAACAGAACTAAGGAAACAAGAGAGTCTTGACAGGCCTACGAAAGGGAAGCAGGTCGGCAAGGGTCCGAATTTCGCGAGGCAATGCGTTCCACAGAGCTGCTGCCCGCACCTTGAAGGAACGTCCCCCAGCTCGACTACGTTTGAAGCGTGGAGCTGCTGCCAGTTCGTGATCCGAGGAGCGGAGGGAACGGCCAGGGATATAGGGGCGCAAAAGATTATGCAGTATTGGAGCAGAAGGGCCTTTTAAGATCTTAAAAGCCAAACAAAGCACCTTGAAGTGAATCCGCTGCCTGACAGGCAGGCAGTGGAGAGCACACAGGGTGCGAGAGACCGAGCAGAACCTAGGAAGGCCTACAACTGCTCTGGCTGCTGCATTTTGCACTCGCTGGAGACGAGTCAGCTCGGCCTGATTTAACCCTATAAAAAGGGAGCTGGCATAATCTAGCCGAGCCAGTACCGTCGCCTGAACCACAAGTTGGCGGGTTGCGGCATCAAAATATTTGAGTGCAGGTCTCAGGTTACGCAGAATGCCAAAGCAGGAGGCCGCCGTCCTTTTGGTATGGCCAACAAAATTGAGTGAGGGGTCCAACCACACCCCTAGATTTTTAATCTCCGAGACCGGAGTGGGGGTGGGACCCAACTCAGAGGGCCACCAGGTATCTCCCCAGAGATCCGTCCGCTTGCCGAAGACCATCACCTCTGTTTTTTTGGCATTCAGTTGGAGACAGTTGGACGTCATCCAACTGGCCACCGCCCGAAGTCCGTCCCTGAATCGTGGGGCCTCCACCTCGGGATCCCCACTGATCGTGACCGCTAGCTGAGTGTCATCTGCGTATGACACCATAGTCAAACCGCAGAGCTTCATAACCTCAGCCAGCGGCCTCACGTAAAGGTTGAACAACGTGGGGCTCAGCGAGGAACCCTGCGGGACCCCAAGCGACAGAGGATGGGATTTGGACTGGTAGGGCGGGGCGGCCACACAGAAGGACCGATCCGCTAGAAACGAGCGGAACCACTGGAGTGCAGTACCGGTCACACCTGCCTCCTCGAGGCGCTGCAGGAGGATCTCATGCGAGACAGTGTCAAAGGCGGCGCTCAGGTCTAACAAAACAAGCGCCGCCGTTTGACCTGCATCAAGCACTGCCCTCAAATGCTCGACCATAAAAAGGAGAGCTGTCTCCATACTGTGACCAGCTCGAAAACCGTTCTGCGTATCATCCAGAACGTTGGTACGCGACAGATGGTCAGTGAGGGCGGTGTTAACATGCACCTCCGCGAGTTTGGCTGGCCACGGGAGAAGTGAGATGGGTCGATAGTTCTCCGATTTACTGGGGTCGAGAGATGGCTTCTTCAAAATGGGCATTACTACTGCCTGCTTCCACTTCGAAGGCACCCGGCCAGATGTGAGCGAGATGTTAATTAGCTCATGGACTGGGTGTGAGAGTGTCGAGTCTCTAAACATTACTGGCTTAAGCGGATCTGCCGGAGACCCAGATTTGACTTGGAGAGACAAACTCTTGAAAGTCTCCGGAGTAAGACAGGGGAAAGAGTCTAGCACCACCTGTCCAGGCAGGGTATGCGGCTCGGCGTCGGCCTGCACAACAACAGGAAAGGCTCTGTAGATGGTATGAACCTTCTCCAGAAAAAAGGCCGCCAACGTTTCACAGTGAGCATTAGAGCTGATGGTATCAGAAGCGGGCTTTTTTGCCACAAGGTCCTTAAGAGCCTTAAAGATGGTTTTAACCGGATGTGTTATTTGCTTCAACAAGCTGGGTGTGGTGGTGAGCGTATCCTTGCATCTTTGGTGGGGGCTGTGATGGTAATCTACAGAACCCCTTTCCCTCCCGTCCTTGCTTCGGGTCTGTGCCCTCAGCTAGTGTGTTTGCTGACGGTTTACCTTTTGGCTGAATGTGCTGTGCGCTCGGGTTGATCTGGACTTAGTTTTGTAAATAGGAATTTTGCTGGGCCTGGCCCGGGCATATTGGTCTTTGCTCATGGTACGCCTTTAGGCAGCATCGGTCAGCCATGTGGCCCATTCGTGGCAGTAGTAGCACTGTCTGAGGTCTGGCTGCTGCCAGCCTCCCTGACCTCTGCTGCTAGGCCTCTGTGGAAACCCTCTGGGTTCGGCAGCAGAGCTCCCTTCAAGACTGCACGCTTGCGGACAATATAGCCCCCCTCGAGTGCGGTCTTTCTTAAGTTATGGTGGACCAGCTTAGCGGTGTCTCTTTGGGCTTGCTCCTGATTTTCCCTGTCCTTTTCCTGTTTCTTACTGTAGTAATATGTGGGCCTATATTTCCCACCAAAGTTTGATGTCTAATCCTACTATGCTGTCCAGACGACTATGTATTTCTTTGGGCAGTCCCTTTTTTGCGGATGTTGTAGAAGAATGCAACCTAGGGGCCCGTATTTGTCCACGGCAGTTCTGTCTCTTGACTCCATTGGTCCTTTTTTCTGTCCAGAAAGTCGGCCACGGTTTCTCCAGGTTGTATGCTCTCTGCCATTAATTCTCCTACGTTTGGACAGTCAGGGAACATTTTCCTCAGGGCCGTCCAGATCTGGTGTCTGAATGAATTGAATGCGGCCCGTCATACTTAGTGTTGGTTAGCGTGACTACCGTGATGCGGGCTTGGCAAAACACTGTGTTGATCTGCTCTCCGATGAGGCTGCTTAGCAGACTCCAGACATCGCCTATTTCTACATTTATTCCTGCTGTATTATTCTCAAAACAGGAGATCCATTTTCCTGCCCTGTCCATCAATGGGGGCAGTTTGGTCCTGAGTACTTCTTTGTCCATCTGGGACCATGGCACATAGGTGGTCCCTGACATGTCTTTCTGTAACAAAGCAAACACAAGGAGATAATGGACGGAGCGCTGAAACTTTTCAGACACTCACCCCCAGTCACAGATCTGGGTTGAATCCATCATCTTTCTTTAGCTCACTTTGCCACCCCAGTTCAGACACAGCTATATGCAAATTAGTCTTGACCCTGTGCCTCATACCAACAGTCCAGCCTGAACAGCCAAGCCATGTCTTCCCTGGACCGGAAACAAACATCCTGGGACTGGTTTGGGGGTAATACCCCTCATCAGCCAGGCTAACTTGAATCCAATGGCAAAGTGAGCAAGGGACGCACGTCTGGGCACACCCTGCCAACTTAGGGCGAACAAAGCAAACACAAGGAGATGATGGACGGAGCGCTGAAACTTTTCAGACACTCTCCCGCAGTCACAGATCTAGGTTGAATCCATCAACTGGCGGATTAGTGCAACCCAGTAAGGGAATGACAGGGATGGAAGGCATTAGAGAGAGCACCTCTGTGCCTGTGTATGGTGGGGGAGAAGCCGACGACTTGCTTGCGTGTTCTGGAACAGGATTGTAGATCGAGCCATCTCAAAGACAGCCCAAAATTCTATCAGTGCCTCTCTTCTGCCTTCTTCTGCTCTACATGCTCGATCCCAATGTGTATCCTCGTGTGCTCTATTATGTTGTAGTCGAAGGTCCCCCAGACTGGCTAGGGAAACAGATGCATCTTAATGTGTGCATGTCATTCATGGTACAAATTATCTAGCTTTTTAGCCTGCATGGGGAATCTAGTTTGCATGTGGTTTAAAGTCAACTCTATGATGGGTTGGAAACTTTTTTAAGGGCTTCAGAACACTGTTAGACTTCTCTGGTTTTTTAAATAAACTTAAATCCTACTATGCCGGCAATATATACTTTTACTATGAGCTCAGCCTAGGACAAAGATGCATAAAAAATAAAAACAACATATATGAAAAATAACCTGTAAGAAAGTGCAATGGTTAATTCAAAACATTATGAATTGGTTTTTTTAGCAGCAGAACAGCAAAATGTGAATAAATGACAACTTTTTCACACGCACAGGGGTCATGCATACCAGCTGTGTCACACCCATTGGTCCAAGTGCATAACACCTCACTTACTACTAGTGTTAAGAAACCGATAGCACTAAAAAACTCCTTTAGACTAAAAAATTCCGCTTGAGATGCTGGCTCTATATCACATCCAGAGCCTACTTGTACCAACTGTGTCACGCTCAGCAGTCCACGGGGCGAGGCCCCACCCCTGTATCATACCCAGGGATCAAGTGTACCATTTGTGTCATGCCCAGCAGTCAAAACGGTCCCTATATCACACCCAGAGACAAGCGTACCATCGGTGTCACGCCCAGCAGTCCCTGTATCCCACCCAGAGACCAGCATACTGTCCATGTCACGCCCCGCGGTCCAAGCAACTCTTCAACTCTCACCTTCCTCTGGTGCTGACTATTGAAAAAAGGTGACCTCCGCGGGTTTGCCTCCGAGGTTGCCCTGCTACTACTCAGCTTGGACACACAAAATAGGATATATGTCAGATTTCTGTTAGTGGCAGGGCACTCAGGTTAGCTTTTTGCACTTCTTCCTAGTTTGCAATACACCAAATGCTGGGACTAAGGATTAGATGTAGTCTCTTACCCACTGACAGCGGCTTCAGGACGGACCTCCGCGACGTCTGCAAACCGTTCTTTCTGAGAAAATGTGAATCCGTACAAGCAGGCAGGATCCTGTTCCTTCAGCTGAAGTTGGGCTCGAAGAGCCAATCTCTCCTGGCTGGCTCACCAAGATGTTGCTCGAATGTGAATTTACCTTGAGAAAATAAAAGATGAGATATTCAGCAAAACAGCAACAGTTGGTTTAATTAAATGCAACGGCCGGGAGAGCTTCCCCCAGTACTCGTCTAGATGCGTTATTTAATGCTCGCTGAACTGCATACAGATTATGAAACTTAGTAACCTAGTGGTCAAGGCTTGTGTAATCGTGCCGTTAGCATGCTCAACTAACCCAGTGGACTTTCGGATCTGTCTCCAACCAAGCCTCTACTCTTGAGCATTGGCTGATGGCAGCCGCCGACGCTGTAGCTCCTCTAAAAACTATAAAAACCTTGCGTCCCCACGACGCCCAGCGTTGGTTTACCGACCAGTTAAAACTCGACAAACTGGCCCTCCGCCAAGCCGAACGCCGCTGGCGCCATAAGTATGATCCCTTACTTAAAACTAAATTCACCACTTTACTGAATACATATAAATCTTCCATTCTAGAGGCAAAACATCTTACTTCTCCCGCAAAATCTTGAAGTCGGCCTCCAAAGCCAAAGACATCTTTTCGATCGTCAATGAGCTTTCCCTTCCTGACCGCATCACTCTCCCCCCTATGCCTACCCAGGCCCTATGTGACGAGCTCAATACTTTCTTTCAGGACAAAATCTCGACAATTAAAAACAATATTTCTCCACCCTCTCCTTTCCAATCATTTTCCCTTCCCTCTGAAAACCCTCAGCAATTTAATATTTTTCCTCCCATTTCCATCACCGAACTTCACAGTCTTCTTCACAAAGTTAGTTCCGGTTCCCCCGAAGAC
The DNA here is from genome assembly GCF_964261635.1 of Lissotriton helveticus. Taxonomy (NCBI): domain Eukaryota; kingdom Metazoa; phylum Chordata; class Amphibia; order Caudata; family Salamandridae; genus Lissotriton; species Lissotriton helveticus. The sequence continues at coordinate 602,470,951 of NC_136059.1, forward strand.
TGCTGCCCCCCTCATATTCTTAAAGAAATCTTCCTGACTTGCCCTGATCCTGCTTTGGCTCTTCTCAATACCTCCTTAGCCACAGGAATTGTCCCAGACTACTTCAAGCAGGCCGTGGTGCTACCCATCTTGAAAAAGCCCAACGCAGATCCACTAGTGTTGAGCAACTATAGACCCTTCTCCCTTTCTTGGGTAAAATTTTAGAGACCTATGTAACTCGGTGTCTGAGCACTTTCGTGGAGACTTCATCTTTTTTGGACCCGCAACAGGCTGGCTTCCGCCCCCTCCATTCCACAGAGGCGGTGATAGCGGCCGTCATGGATACCCTAAGAACAGGTGCTGACAACAACACTCCTCAAGGCCTTGTACTGCTTGACCTGTCGGCGGCTTTTGACACGGTCGATCACGCCATCCTGATCGACCGTGTCACCAACGCCGGCATTCAGGGCGTAGCCCTTGATTGGGTTCGATCTTTCCTTCAAGGCCGCTCCCAGGCAGTCCACCTCTCCACTTTTTCTGCTCCTCTCTCCCCCCTTTCCTGTGGTGTCCCTCAGGGCTCGGCTCTATCCCCTCTCCTTTTTAATTTATACATGCAACCACTCATGGTTTCTCTCCGTCACTCCCCGGCCACTATTTATAATTATGCAGACGACCTGCAATTGATCTTTCCTTTGGACACCTCACCATCTTCCCGCACTAATTTCCAAACCACAATGTTATACATCTCTGATTGGATGGCTCACAGCCAGCTCAAGTTGAATCCGTCTAAGACGGAACTTGTTCTGGTGGGTGGCCCGACCAACCCCTGGGATGATAATTACTGGCCCCCCTCTCTTGGTATTCCCCCTCGCCCGGTCAGCTCGGTGAAAAGTCTTGGAGTGGTCATCTCTGAGGATCTATCTATGAAATCGCAAATCTCGGCTGTAACATCTTCCTGCTTTTTCCAACTGCGCAGGATCCGTAAGATCTGTGGATTTCTTACCAGAGAGGCACTCATATTAGTCATCCTGGCTTTGGTCATCTCCAGGGTGGACTTTGCAAACATCTTATATGTGGGAATTCCCGCCTACCAGCTCCAAAGACTCCAGCTTATCCAGAACCAGGCCGCCCGCTTGGTGTTCCACCAACCCAAACACCAGCATGTTTCCCCTCTCGTAAGGAGCCTTCACTGGCTCCCAGTGGTCAAACGGTGTTCCTTCAAACTCGGGTGCACCATTTTCAAATCCCTCCATAACCGTGCACCGGTGTTCATCTCCTCTAAGCTAAAGCGGTATCTCCCAACCCGCAATCTCCGTTCCTCTGCTGACAACCTTCTGTGCATTCCATCCAACCGTCGCAAGAAACATGGCGGCCTGCGCCTCTCTTTTCTAGGGCCCTCCTTTTGGAACTCTCTCCCTTCTTCTTCCGTCACTGCCCCTCATACGAGCTATTCCGAAAGACATTAAAAACTCATCTCTTCAAAGCTGCCTTTGAGTAAAACCACCTGCCCTGGTGTGCTATGTCTGTTATGAGCGCCAAGAAACCGTTTCGGTGTACGTGCGCGGTATAAGCCTTTTTAACATAACATAACATAACATAACATAACATAACTCAGCTCTAAATGGGTTGCTGTATTACAGATACACTTCTGATACAGACATGGCATCCCTTTAATCCTTGGAGTTGAACGCAGGACCATTATTTTAGTGAAATGAATGAACCTCCCCCATCGCCACTAGACACTGTAAATCCCTTATGACTGCTGAAGCACTTGCATGTCTCTGTGGCACACCCATAGGAATCGAGAACCTGAATCGGTGGCTACCATGATATACTTATGTCGGTTAACAGAATTATTGGGCTGATGTGGTCTAAATAAATCACACTGAATGGGATTTTGGGGACTGTGAGAAGGCTTGGCAATGTCTCTTAACAGTAGATGATTTGGTGTGTCGACAGATATCACACTTCCTCACATAGTGTCCAGTTTGTTTATATAAACAACGCCACCAGAAGCATTGCTATGGTTGCATTAATCCCACCATGTGCAGATACCAAGCCCTCATGTGCTTTCTTGATTAATTCTCATCTGGATAGCCTTCGTGGAATTATACTGTCTCCTGCTCCTCGTTGTGTGGCTGCAGGAGTGTTTTCTGAATTTAGGGTGTTGGAATATTTAGGAGTAGTGTGTGGTTGAGTGTATTACTGTTAAAATATCTGTGTTGATCTTTATCTGAGATCTGGTACTCTGACCGTTTGAATTGCAGCTAAATCAGCCACATAGTTCCCTTTGACGGGAAATCCATCTGATGGCCCAAAGTGTGCCTCAGATGTGGTCCATACCAATAGAAGCTTATCTTGTAAGGCAGTTACCTTTCCCTAAAGCTGCTTATTCTTAATAGGCTTTCCCTTTGTGTTCTTGAAGGCATTCAAGCGCCAGCGTTGCAAGTCAACATTGTATCCTTGCACACAGGAGGATGAATCGGAAACTATGAGTGAAGGGACTGCTGGATTAGCCTTCTGTGATGCAAGTACGAGGGCATTAAGTTCTGCTTGTTGCTCAGTGCTATCACCTAGGATCTTAGTGTGGGGGTGCTGCAAACAGAATTCACCATCTTTCACTGCACTTTACACTGCAGTGCGGGCTGTGGAGCACGTATATTTTGTTCCTACCACTGGTTGAGCAGAGCCATCCAGATACAACACGCTCTGATAAGACTCAATAGGCATGGCAGTTGGAGTTGGTGGATCATGTCGTTAATAGTAGAGAAAAGCATGTGTAATGAAGAATGGGATGACACAAACTTTACTTTCACTGCATTCAAAGATGAGTCCCACTGCACCCACTTCAGGCGCAGAGCGCGAGCATTAGCTGCCTTTAGTGATGCTACAGGAGAAACCACAATCATGAGTTTTCCCTGCACCAAAGGGACTCCTTCAAAATAGCTGTTTGCACATCTTCAAGAACTTTTTCAATGGAAGCAAAACATGTTTGATTTGGAGAATACAAATGAGAGTTGCATGCTATAGGAAGAGTCCTCCCCTCTTTGTAGGTTTCAGATATCAGTGTGTTTGCTCGTCTATTGTTTTGCTGAAAACTTGGGAGAAATCAAGTCATACAAGGGCTTCACTCACTCAGCATTGTGAGACAAGTAGGTACCTACAAAGATAAATAATTCCAGCAAAGATTGCAACTTTTTCAGTATATTGTTAGGCTGCAAGGTAGCACACTTCTGAAGTAGTTCAGGAGCCAAACCCTTGCCCCAAATGGATAGCTCTTATCCGAGGAAGGTCACCATAAAGTAGTCAATCTTCAATTTTTTAAAAGTTAATTCTGTAATCTTGTGATGTTAATAATGTTACAACTTTGTCTACCCTAGTTAGGTGTACATTTGAATCATTATCGGTCAGATAAATATCATCAATATATGACAATACATCAGGCTCTAGTTGTCAAAACAAAAACTGCTCCTCATTAAAATTAAAGGCGTTTAGGTACTTGCTTTCAGGTGCCATGTTTTGACTGAAAAACCCGCTGGAGATATCTAGGGTTGTTTTATATTTTTCCTCACCAGATTCATCATTAAACCTTGCTATGTGCATTTTGCACCACATATGTGAATTTCAATTCCTATAGCCTAAAACTATCCCATAGTGTCTGTCTAGTTTGGAGACAGGAAAAAAGGGCTTGTTCATTGATGAAAGACAAGGTGCTGTTATTCCCTGATATTGAGGTTGATCTAATATTGCTTTTATACCACGCTTCACTTCTGGCTTTAAAGGATATTGAGCTTGTGCTTGAGGTTCACTGCGTAAGGGAATAACATGTGGAAAAGAGTGTTTAACCCACCTCTCTTGGTTTCCATATGAGGCCGTAGCTTGTCTTATAGCCTACTCTAGTGTACATTTCCCTGATGTCTTCAGGTACTTTGGGAGAAAAAGCTACTCTATTACTTCCGCTCCCTTGGACTCTTCCTAATATAGACTGGAGGCCAGTCTTCTTCAGTTAGTATGGTGTCATAATCGGCAGATAGATGTGACCAGAAGATTGCTTTAATAATGTGTGGTATATCCCCTTCAATCTGTATTTCTAAACGGTATTTGTCTTGCCATATTTATTCAAAATTACTGATACTTTCTTCTCCTTAACTGGAGTTTTAGAGTTCAATCCTTTCTCTTCCCTCTTCACATTGACTGCAGTCTCTCATCCTGTTCCACCTTTTTCTGCTATACTCCTCCTTTCTTAGGTACTCATACCGACTCCCTCTTTCTGCTCGTTTATTGCCTGTTTTCTGAAAAAAACATGGAGAGCAGATTTCAGAATACTGATACCTTTCATTTTTTTTTTTCATGGTTCCTCAAATTATAACCACCCTTACCAGATTCCTGAGATGTAGGAGTTTCAGTCCATCTTTGTTCTTTTCCCCTCTGTTTCTTCCTGCCTTCCCTTTCAGTTTTCTCTTTAACTGAACCCTCAGAGTCACTTTTAGGTTCTAAATGTGGCTTAACAGTTTGCAAACCTAAGATATCACAACCCACAAAGGTGTGAAGTTCTGTAATATTTTGGTGGTTGCCATTTATGATCCATAATTGGAACTGCTTCCAGTCTCTGGTATATGGCCTGAACTGAAGCTTCTCCCTTAATGTTGTTCAGGAAGATCGTGGAAACTGTAGAAAACTTCCCAATTAATGTCATTCCTAAGTCTAGACCTGGTGCATTTCCATGCTCGTTCTGTACTTGTTTAAGTACCGCAGGGAGAACTGCTAATAAAGGCATACCATGCATGCTGGAGTCAATGCGTGCAATATTCTTCCTCAGGTGCTACATTCCTCTTCGGGTAGTACCATCCCTAGCGAGAGACTCATAGTCAGTATTCTTTGTTTGTCTTGGGTTGTTGAATGCAGATAGACCGTTTCCAACTGGTTGTTCTTTCTAGCAATCCAGAAAGGAATCTTTTCATGATTCACAGACCCTTTTCCTATGGTAGCATTAATAGTCTGTGGACTAATAGCCTGTGCCTGTGCCCAAACTGTTGGTCCTTCTGTGAAAACAGGTCTAGAGTTCATGGTACGTAGTACAAAATGTACAAGCCTCCTGTATAAGGCGACTGTGTAATTTAATGCCCCTACCACACCAACAGGTGCCGCGGTGTCGGGATGAGAAAAGGACATGTAACCAGCCAAAACTGGCCATGTAGCCCCTTCATTGCTTAGGGATCCAGGCAGACATTCCTGTGCATGTGTAGTAGCAGTCCAGCAAATCAGTTCTGGCTCTTGAAGTCAAAGAGTTAGTAAGCTACGACTTTTGTGTAATTCTATAAGGTGTGCTTTCCCACCCAGGGATGAACTAGGTTCAATGCCCCAACAATGAATGTGAAAGACAGGTTATTGTAACCCTACAAAACACTATTCAATCTGTTATTGAAATTAGAGGTATTGCTTTTTGGTTAGTAACAATCCCTATAAAGGGATCAGGGGCACCGTGGTAACAGTAGCAACCCTATTTTGTTATTCACAATATCACACACAGACTGTACTAAGAAGAATGAACACTTTTAAGTAAAAGCTTTTATTACTACATGAACAATCAAACAATGTGTTTCCCAGTACATCTAAAACAACTACACAGAATACTATAAGAACAGCAAATGACATTTTATAAATAATTAGAATAAAATGAACATTTCTAGCATCGCTTAAATTTGATCTAGAACCTAATACCCTAATGCCTACTTCTATGTGCTACACTAAGAGAATAGAAGTCAGTGCAACTTGTATTCTAGAGTTTCTTAGGGTAAAGAGATGCACTGCATACCTTGTTGACTGCAAAAGCTGTCTTTATCAGCTCGGGCACCAAAACAGTGTTCCCTGCGAAGGGCAAACGCAGGCTGCGGTCTTTCTCCGGGACTTTGATTTATTAGCTTTAGGTGAGATGTAGCATCTGTATAGTGTGAAGTGTGCTGGCAGTAGGTGAGACCGTCTCTTGCAGAATCTCAAGTTATAATCTGGGCAAACGACCTCTCCTGACAAATGGTCAAGTGTCAGTCCTTATATACTAAATCTGATTAGAAATTTGAATTTCTGACAGGTTTAAGAATGTCTAACATAGATTATGTGCATCAAGGTGTGGGGCCCAGACATTCCTTATGAACATATATAGTAAAAGGACATCAATTTAGACTACACTATTTTGGTTATATGTCTGTATCTGTTCTTATTTAAACTTGACTTGGTGAAAAGTAGACATTTGACCCAGACAAATGTTGCATTTGGTGTTACATATATGTCATTAGTGGAAAGTCTTAACACTCTGATACTTCTTAAAAAGATATGGTCTGCCGACATCTGCGTCAAAGACAGACATGACATGACAATGATCCATACATCAGGAAAGATGGCAGCTTATATTGCCTAAGATTGAGAAGATGGTGACTTACATTATCAAGGTAGTCAGGACCTACATGAAATGGAGTCTGATCTTTGGGGCTTACATCAAAAGGAATTTCCAAATCTTGGTAAGCCCTATAATTCGTAGGCTATGGTAAAGCCTTATATGCCTGAAACTGCCTATAGGCAGCATCAACAGCTTCAAGCACCCATGAGCAAAATGGCTCAATGGTATATGCCGCATGAACTGCTATTAGAAACGGTACTGCCTCTTCCCCCACCCCCCTCAACACCCCTGCATGGGGGACACTTCGATGGTTGAGTTACTGAGTAACAGCTTACTGAAAATTAGCCCCGTCACAATATGGACTGCCATATGATTGGATTTGAGTGAAATTGATTTAAAGAATTAGAAAACCCTCAGAATGGGGAATCGCCTTTTAAAAATCAAGCTTGACAAACCTACGGCAAAAGGGGCTCCCTTACACTGAGTCCTCATCTCCTCTTCAGTAATCTCTAACCTTAATGCATCCACTTGTGCCCTTGTTAATCTAGGAAGATATTTACCCCTTAGCCAGGCCTCTATTATTCCCCCTTTCTGGCTGTATGTCTTCTTTATATAGCCTGCTCATTTACTTCCGAGCTTCCCTTCTGATCTCTGTATTGGTATTCAAAGGCAGCCAGAACCCGAATCCAGAAAAACCTGTATCATGTTCATAGCTTTATCTGCTCTGACTTTCCAAGCCAAGAGCGAACTATATCTCTTGCCTTATGAAAATTGTTGTAACTTACTAACTCTCCATTTATCCTGGATTTTCTTTGTGAGCTGAATCTCATATTCTACCTGCAAGTCCTCCAATTATCCTCGCAGGATAGATATCCTAAGTGAGCCCTGTGATGAAGCCTCCTGAAGTTCTATTTCTTTGATCTTAATTTTAGCTTGAAATATCTCTTCTCTACTTTGTGTTGCTCGCCTCCTACCAATCATTATGGGACTGATTACCGCTCTTAGGTACGCCTTATACGATCCCACACTGTTTGTAGGTTGGCAGAATCTTTATTAAACTCAAAAAACTCTGCAGTCATATCTGCCAAGTCTGCGACCACCACCTTATCCAGCAATATAGCTCTATCCAGAGTCCATCTTCTCTGTCCCTGTTGTTTGTGATCCCTTAAGAATAGAACCATGGAAGATTGATCTGAAAGGAAGGCTGCATCATGAGCCACTAACTATACTTCGTCACATAGGGATTGGTTGACCAGAAAATAATCCATCCTTGAATGATGTCCATACTTTTTGATATAAAAAGTAAAATCCCTTGCCGCACCCTTTTTCCTTAGCCAAACATCTAGTAAATTAAATTACACAATCATATCCTTTAACTTACGCAGTGTCCTAGGGGTACTTTTATATTTAGCTCTTGATATTCTATCAAGGTCTTTATTTAAAGTAATGTTGAAATCTCTAATGATAATGGGGACCGAGATCTCCAGAAGATGGCATTGCAACCTGTTCAATGCTTCTGGATCATCACTATTTGCACCACTATAAGTTTCACACGCTATCTGTGTATCCCGAATCACCAGGTTTGCCACCAACCATCTACCCGAGCTATCCGTAACATACTTCAATAATTTTATTCCAGAGTTTTTCCTGATGACTAGATCCACTCCTCTAGTACTGACCCTTTGATCTGAACAGACTACTTCCTGTACCCACTGTAGCTTACTAAAGCAGGATCCCCTCTCCTTCCTCTCTAAGTGGGTCTCTTGAAGCATTGTAATATGTGCCCCACCATCTCGAAGATACTCTGCCACCATCGTCTGTCACCTCCTAGCTTTCAGCCCATTAACATTCTAGGTTATTATTTTAACCTTCCTATCCATTCTTTATTACCTTATATCTGATGACCCCTCTCTGTGAGCTCTCCTGCTTGACCTTATATAATAAGGACTTTCCTAGATTCGCTGTGTTATTACTAAATTGTGAGATGAGAACATATTTTAAATTGTACCCACCTCTGCCCCCAACTTCCAGTGCTCAACCCCACCCTCCTCTCCCCGGAAATCCCCCCTCCTATCTTTTGCCGATATCATCCGCCATTCGTGAGCTCCCTACCATGGAAGTTGAGGTGCATATCTCCATTACACGTGCTTAACAAACATAACTATGTACATATCCGGCTCTGGCGGGGAGGTTGTTAAGAGAAACATAGCTGGAGCTTGGGGAGCGCCCGAACCTCCGACATTGGCTGCCTGGCTCAGTGATATGGATTGGTACAGTGGCGCAGAGCAGGTGGTATATGAAAGCCGGGGTTACCCACGAAACTGGGGGAAAATATGGGGATCCTGGACAGAATATAGAGGCCTGTGGTGAGACTTGTTCGGAACACCATGTGTTTTTATGGGGTGCTCAGGGACGTACTCCAATGGGTTTTGCTGGGCTCCACGCATCATTTTTATTTTAGAAGGTGGGATACGATGTCCTGTTAGTTGTCATGTCCGATAAATGCTTTTGATGTATAATACATAATGCATATGCCTGAAGCTTGTTTTGTTTAATAAAAATAATTTAAAAATTAAAAAAACAATGTATATATCCTCTTCAAATCGAGTTTCTCTCCCCTCTATCTCGGATAAAAAAGACTCCTAGGTTTTAAAAGCAGCAGCCAAAGTTTCATCCATCTGAGCGATCAGGGCATCAGCCTCCTCTGGGTCCCACAGGTTATGCATCTTATTCCTCCATATAATCCTTAATATCGCAGGGAATTTCATCTGTACCTTAGCCCCCTTACTCTGTAGGTCATTTATGCTAGAGCCCAGGTCCCATTGCCTCTGCAGAATCCTCTTTCCAGTATCAGACCTCACTTGAAAGGTGAAATCCCCATACTTCGGGGGTTTTTCCTCATTGCACGACCTAAGACTAATTCGTTTACAGCATAGGAAAGAAAGTTTACGAGGATTTTCCTGGGGGATTTTCTGTTGGCTGTTAATTTAAACGGAACTATATGAACTCTTTGGATCTACTTATCCAAGTCCACATCCAGTCTATCAAGCAAGGACCCATCTCTTAATAATTTACTGACAAACTTTTTCGCATCTTTCTCCATGCCTTCCGGGATGTTCAATAATCTAAGATTGTTACACCTTGAATGGTTTTCCAACTTTTCAAAATCCTCTGGCAGGGTCTTATTCTGTTGCTTCAAGGCCTCAATATCCAGAGAATGTGTATTCACCGTCTCTGTTATTTCTTTCAAATTCTCTTCTAGGGTTGGCGTACGTCCAGCAAGGCTATCTAGTTTTTCCTCCAAAAACACACATTTTTATTGTATGCCTTTCTGATGTACTTCTGAAATCTCAAATTTCTTCAGCATATCAGACCTTAAGTCCAGCAATATTTTTTCTAAACGATCTTGTGCTTCTTCTGCAGTTTGTGGGTATCTTTTGAGATTTGTGGACTCTTTTCATCAAACATTTCTGTGGTATGAGTCGCTACCCTTTGTACCCCTGTGCCCTCTTACGCTTGATCTGAGTCCGCCAGAGGGTTAAAATGATTGCTGGTGGCAATGAAAAGTCCCTTTGGACCTTGATTTAATTTGATTTGATTTTAATTTGTAAAGCGCAACATATGCCCCGAGGTGTCTTGGAGCAACTTGCAATATTGAAGGGATCAAAATAAACTACAGCGGGAGAGTGAACGGCCAGGTTTTGAGAAGCTTTCTAAAAGCCAGAAAATTGGATGAGTTGCTCAAAGAAACTGGCATTTGATTCCAGAGACGAGATGTAGCATGAGAAAAACTTCTACCACCCCAAGAAGCTTTGTGAAGACGAGAAACCGACAGTGTCATTGAGGAAGCAGAACCTACAGACCTGTTAGGGGTATACCATGAAAATCTTTTACCCAAAGATTCGGGGCCTTGGAAATGCACTGCTTTATGAGCAATACAAAGCGCCTTAAAAGCGACTCTTTTTTTTTTTTTTACCAGTATCCAATGGAGTCCATCTCTAGCTTTGGTCACAGACTCAGAGTTTTTGATCTTGTTCAAAAACCTGACTGCAGCATTTTGTAGCCTTTGGAGCCTGCTTAGGATACCACTGCTGGGCTCCAACCAGGAGTGCATTGCAGTAGTCTAGTTTAGATAAAACCAGTGAGGAAACCACTGGTTTTTGTAACTCTAATGGTAAGAAAGAAAGGATTTTCCTCAAAATATTAAGTGTATAAAAACAAGAGGATGTAAGGTAGTTGGTTTGATCCCTAAAGGACAGATTGGTGTTGAAAATTATTCCAAGATTTTTGGATTTGGACACTGGGACGGGAAGTGGACCAAGAGCATCCGTCCACCAAGATTGATTCCAGAAGGAGGTATCCCGCCCATAAATAAGGGCTTCAGTCTTTCCTGCATTTAGTTTTAAGCAGCGGTTGCCCATCCATTGCAAAATGGCACGCATGCATTTATTGAAATGCGATGCCACCTCTTCTGAGTTTTTGTTTATGAGAACAATAATTTGAGTATCATCCACTTAGGATATTATGGGGAAACCAAACAATCTCATCAGTCACATGAGAGGGGCCACATATATATTAAATAAAGTGGGGCTTATTGAAGGTCTCTGCGGGACTCCACATGGTAAGGAAAAAAAATTTGACCTGAAATCTCCTATACTAACAGTTTGCTTTCTTCCCTCCAGAAAGGCACATAGTAGCTTAAAGGCCATAACATTGACATCTATGTCTAGCAGACGCTGTTTGAGAATTGCATGACTTACTGTATTAAAAGCTGTGGATAGGTCCAAAACGATTACCGCAGCCCTGTCTTCACAGTCGAGAAATTCCCTGACTGTTAGACCTGGCATCATTGGCGTAGGTCTCCCTTCCCCTGCTACTCTTCCTGTCTGGTATGTTGGCTGGATGTAGAGGTTCTGGGCTCCGTGCCACTGCTACTCAGTGCCACAGCGCGAATGCTCCATGTATATAAATGACTGTGTGAAGTAGGATAACTGACGCTTACATTAGTGTAGCCTGTGTTGTTAAGGATTACTGTCTATCACCCTATCTGGGCCAAGGAACCGGATAGGAACTACGTGTTTAATATGTTTATAATCGGGCCGGCGAGGGCCACCTTTTAGTGACGACCGTTTAGGTATTATATGTTGTGAAATGCCTTTCCTGAAAATGCTGTAGTTTCTTGTTTAAAGCTTTACTGCGGGCTGTTGCGAGTATGCATATTGGCACTCTGGTTTTGGAGCAGCAGGGCCAGCTGGGTCAGATCTGGCTGGAGAGAGGGATCGGTATTCCAAGCGTGGGGAGGGGTGACTCTTTGATCCAAGCCGGGTCGCGCCTGGTAAGGTGAATGATGGCTCCACCTCCCACTGGGTGTCTGATAGCAGACCCCCTCATTCTGAAAGGGCAAGATGTCGCCTCGTAAACCAAGTGCTCCCCGACCCCACCGATCTGGTTCTGGCTGGCGTCAGTGATTTGCAACCTTAGAGAACAAAGACTTGTTAAGTATAAAATGCTGCACAGGAACTTTGGCCATGTGTGTTCCTTCTGGATGTCAAGACGAGACTCTGTCCGAGTGAACGGAGAAAAGGACTTTAACCCATCTTGCCGAAGAAACTACCCGAGGGCTCAAATCGAGGGAGCCTCCAGCCAAAGTCTCAGGGACAGTAGACTTCACCCAGTCGGCCATTGGAATTGCCATGCGGGGAGTTCTGCTAACAGGTGAGGCCCCGTCAGGTAATCCGGAGCCTCTAGGTCTACTGTAAGGGCCGTGGACTGGACCTCTTCTGAAACTTTTACTGAACTTGTGCGGGCCGCAGCAGCTCAGAGGGAACTGCCGCGGCTGAGCGCCCGCCTAACTCTGAACCTGTGAACCTCCCTTTGCTAAAACTATGCGGCAGCTAAGTTGAGAGCCGCCGCCGCTGAGAGCCTGCCTAATTCTGCACCCTCCAACCTTCCACCGGATCCGTGTGGGCCTCTGCAGCTGAGGGAGAGCTGTCGCCACTGAGAGCCGCCAGGATCTGCATCATAGTGATTTGGCCCTTGGGCCACCGCAGCCGAGAGAGAGCTGTAGCCGCTGAGTGCTCACACCTTTTGCTACTGTACACCATCGTGATTTGTCCCGCGGGCCGCCACAGCAGAGAGAGAGCAGTAGCCGCTGAGTGCCCACACCTTTTGCTACTGTGCACCATCGTGATTTGTCCCGTGGGCCATCGCAGCTGAGTGAGAGCTGTAGAAGCTGAGTGCCCACACCTTTTGCTACTGTACACCTTTGTGATCTGTCCACAGTAGCCGCTGAGTGCCCACACCTTTTGCTACTGTGCACCATCGTGATTTGTCCCCTGGGCCACTGCAGCTGAGAGAGAGCTGTAGACGCTGAGTGCCCACACCTTTTGCTACTGTACACCTTTGTGATCTGTCCTGTGAGCTGTCGCAGCCGAGAGAGAGCTGTAGCTGCTGAGTGCCCACATCTTTGCTACTGTGCACCATCGTGATTTGTCCCGTGGGCTGCCACAGCCGGAGGAGAGCTGTAGCTGCTGAGTGCCCACACTTTTGCTACTGTGCACCCTCGTGAGTGGTCCCGTGGGCCACCGCAGCCGGAGGAGAGCTGTAGCTGCTGAGCACCCATCACCCTGTGTTACTGCGCATCATCGTGCTTTGTGGAGTGGGGCGCCGCAGCTGAGAGAGTGCTGTAGCTGCTGAGCGCCCGCACCCATGACACCTTTGACTACTTTGCATCCCCCTTTAGAATTGTCCCGCGGGCTGCCGCAGCTGAGAGAGAGCTATAGCCGCGGAGCGCCCACACCCTTGACAACTTTGCATCCCCCCCGGAATTGTCCTGTGGGCCGCCTCAGCCAAGAGAGAAAGCTGCTGCCGCTGTGCGCCCACCATGGAGCAACCCGACAAGAGTCCTTGCCTCTCCCAATCTGGGGTGCCACAGCTGCGTGCTGCTACTGCGGGGAGCCCGCCTGCTCCCGAGTGCCCGAGTCAGTATGGGTCGCTGGGAGTCCGCCTGTCACCATCTCCGCTTCTTTGAGAAGCTGCGTGCTGTCCCACCTTTCAACAACAGGTACCTGGAACGGGTCGCATAGGCCCCGTACCTGAACTCAGTCAGACGATTGGGTCGAAACATTGTCATTCCTTTGAGTCCCTACGGCTTGATTGAATTGTTATTGTTGATGCACTTTGAGAGATGAGTTAAACTGCTAGATAAAGATATTATTTTTCTATACCTACCTGAGTTGTGTCCTTTTGTGGTGTCATTGCTGCCTTATTGTACGTGGTCATAAACGCTTCACACACTGCCTCTCAGATATGCCTAATTGCTTGTGCTACGTTACCACAGAGTTGAGCAGGGGTTATCGAAAGGGGTGACCCACTTGTCCTGACTTAGGAGGAAGGGTCCCTGTTTGGACAGTGGCACCAGCCAGTGCCAACTAGAGATCCCCATTTCTAACACTGACCTTATCGGCTACTGTAACTAGAGCGGTCTCTGTACTATTGGCTTTCCTGAAACTAAATTGGGATTTATCCAAGATGTAATGTTGGTCCAGAAACTGAGTGAGACAGATGTTAAGGTATCTTTCTAGATCTTTGGTTGAAACCAGAAGTCTTAATATAGGGCGATCATTTTGATCTTCAGCTGGGTCAAGGGGTTATTTCTTTAGGAGAGTCAGAATGGACGCCTTCTTGCATTCTGTAGAGAAAATCCCAGATTTTAGGATGTTATTAAACATCAAAGAGAGTGGGAGTACAATGAAATCAACTGTTTTGCGCAAAACCCTAGTGGGCCATAGGTCTGAGGGGGACCTGATTTTGTTTGTTTAAGGAACTCAGTCATACAGGCAGGAGAGATGGCTAGAAACTCATCACAAACCTGATGTATTTGGTTAAGTTGAGAGGGGATTTGTGATAGATGGTTTGTTCCATTATTAAGAATACGGTCATTATAAACTACCTCTACTTTGTTTTTTAAAAAAACTCTCTAAGTTGTCCCAAAACAGCTATGAAGGGGTCATTGTGGGCAGGATAGACAGGTCTGATAGACTAGATATTGTCTGGAACAGCTCCCGGGACAAATTCACTGCGGATCTGATTTTATCAGTGAAAAAAACTAGTTTTTTCAGTGACAATCGGGTTCTTATATTCCCGAATCTGTTCTATGTATCTCAGTTTTTCCTCTGGGGTGTAATTACCTTTTCCTTTCCTGCTGACGTCAGATTTGTTTTTGTCCTAATTTCTGTGAAAACCAGGGGGCTGATGAGCACGCTCTATGAAAATAAATTTCTTATAAGGGGCTAATTTATTTACAAGTTTGTGGATCCAGTTAGAGGCTGCAGTGTAAGGAGTTTCAGTTAACACAGTTTGAGTGGACTTTAGTGTCCTAATTAGGTCCTGTTCATTTATTTTGTTCCAAGGCCTGATCAGTTTGGTCTGGTTTTTTCAGGTTTAGGCCTTCCTTCATCTGATTAAAACAGAAGCCAAAATTAACTGCCCTGTGGTCTGACCATGTGACAGGGATAATGTCTAATAAGTGCAACTCTAAGAATATGTAAAAATGCCTTTGAACGTATGTCCAGCCTGATGAATAGGAGCAACAACCAATTGCTTTAAATCAAAACATTGCATGTTATCAATAAAAGTCTTAGTATCCCTATTGCTAGGATCATCAGGATGATCCAAGTATAGTATAATTATCTAAGAAAACACTCCTTTCCAAGTAATCATTAACCCCCTGGCTGCGGCCAGAATTCCGCGCCTGTGCGGCACATTCCGATCACGGGCGTGGTCATGACGGTTCCTGGCCGTCATCAGCACACGCCCACCGTAACTCATGACGGCCGGAACCCGTCATCAGCACCGAACGGGTTAAAGGTTTCTAAAAAAAAAACAGTCTTGGGACCAGAAATCCCTGAAGTTTGGTTTGATTCCTCACATTACAACTGAAAGAGACGGCTTCACAATCAGTTATTAGAACTGGGTGGCATGATATTTCTAAAGTGTTTTTATGGAATATAGCAAGCCCTCCTCCTTTTTAGGTCTCATAGGAAAAAGACCTTTAGCCATCCATTCTAATGTGTTGCATTGCTTTCAATGGTAATGCATGCACGTTTGGCGATTCCCTTGCGGGAGCGAGCTTTGACAGATGGTTCCTGCTCCCTCCCGCAAGGGAAACAGGCCTAGGCTCCCTCCCCCTGCTGCCAGCGTGAGGTGCGTGCGCTTGTTTTCCTGGAGTCGCCTTCGTTTGCATACAGCGTTGAAAGAGCTGGCACGCGGAGCTGTTAGGGAGGAGGGTGCGCTGCGTGTAAGAGTCCACGGTCTGGCCCAGCTGCTGGGCAGAGAGGTCTGGCTAGGTATGGGGTAGTTGCCAGCCGCCAATAGTATAGCTGCGAGGGCCACCTCGCACTGAGGAGTCCTTGATAATGTACTCGTTCACAATGCCCTTTAAAGCTCCTAGGACGAGAAATGACCACTCTGCTCAACTGAGCCCTCTAGCTTTCGCTGCGCCCCATATCCCTTCTTAGAGAGATTTGGATAGCTCATTAAATCCCAATATCTCAGTCTTTTGCTTTCTTTTGTACTGTTCGGCTGACAGACACCGGGCAGTTTGAGCTCTTGACTGCTACTGAGTGCCCTGTTTCTTAAGATTTAACATCTAATGCAATATTGTTGGTCACCAGTGCTTGAATGAGTCCAAAAAGGGTAATACATTCTGAGTTGCTCCAAGCATGTTTGCACCATCCAGTGCTCTGGGAAAGTCCCCCCTTCAGCCTGCAGACAGTGCCCACTTCTATGCCCTCCTCTGTTGGCACCATACTTGACTCTAAGCATCTTTGGTTGTGCAACGGATGCCACCCTTCTGCTGGCACCATCTCTTGTTCCAAGGCAGGTTACCCCCATCCCTCTGCACTAGCTGCTCCCTTCCATTAGTACCATCTCATTCTGCACCTAGTGCCCCCTCATTCAGCACCATCCCTTGCTCTGCAGTGGACGATTCTCTTGGCCGCACCATCACTTATCTGAGGTGGACCCTCAACCACCTCTGAGCTGGCACTAGCCCTGGTTCTGAAGTGGATGCCCAACTCCTGCTGCACCATCCTCCTTACTTCCCGAGTCACCCTCATCCTGGCTTGCAGCCCCTCTGGCCCTGCAAAGGGTGGTTCCTCGGTCTGCGCCATCCTTGGCTCTGCATTGGGTGCCCCCTTCCCCTGGCCTTCGCCCTCCTCGGCCTATGCTATCCATGCCACTCACTGACACCATGCTTCCTTTAATCGGGGTTCCCATCCCCCTCTTCCTTAGCGGCAACCCCCCTGGCTTTGCAGAGGATGCCTTGTGGGCCTGCGGCATTCGTGCCTCTGCAGTGCCCCCCGTCTCTGGACTGAGCACCCGTCACGCTGCACGATCAGTGGCGCTGCAGAGGGTGGGTGCCCTCTTCGGCCTGTACCTTCCCCTACTTCCCTTAATTAGCACCGGAGACACTCCTCCAACAGCCACCGGCTGGCAGTGCTCCCGGCTTTGCGGCCGACTCCCCCCTTGACTGGCACACTTCCGCCTCTGCAGCGAATACCCCCTAAGCTGGCAGTACTACCCCGTGTTCTTGTAAGGATGGCCCACTCAGCTGGCAGGACCAACAGCCCCCCCCCCCCCGTGACTGGTTTGAAATCACGCGGTTTCTTAAGGTAATAGGGGAAAGGTCTTGATAGAGCTGTGGAATCCTTTTTTGCAAATAATATCTGCTGTAAAGGCATGATGAATATACCAATTCCTTCAAGAACGTGGTAATCAGATCAAACACAAATATATCACTTATCTGGAGGGTGATCTCACAGGAAACTTTGAGCAAAATTTGGAGAATGTCTGCCTAATCTTCTGTATGCATGCAGCATAAAGAAATTGCTTACTAACTCAATACGATGGTTTATGGCCATGTTTGGCAGGCCTGACATCTGTTGGAAGGGATGTGGTGAACGGGAAACATTGTTACACACATGATGGTCATGTCCTTCCATTCGTCCGTTTTGGTGCAAAATCATCTGCAGCATTAAACCTGTCACAGGCATCACCATATCACTCCAACCCACAGTAATGTTGTTGGGAGACCCAGGCAGAAACAATATTTTCATCTCACTACACCCATTGGCAAAGTCATCCCACATTTACATTTGGCAGTTCAACTATCTGGGGCACTTGCGTGGAAATTGCCTAATAAACCCTGCTTAATATGAGGTGGGTAAATACGTGGTATATCTTAGCAATCGAGAAACTCTCAGCAACTGTACATGACACAGTATTTAAATTTGAGAGAACATGGCATCCTTCTATTACCTAAAAAAAGACACCAGGTGATTGGGAGCAACCCAGTGATTCTATCTGGCACTTTACGATGCTCAGGCCTATGTGAAGTGTGGCCTTAAAGAGAAGTTAGGTATGTGATATCCTTATTATCTGTGCCTAGTAACAGGCTGCCACAGGTTCTGGAATGTGGTGCGATGGAATGCAGCGGGTATGGTAGTTAGAAGAGTTACCGGTGGCTTGCAGGGAATACTGATTATCTATAATGTTGTTTCTCTCTCTTTAATCTGTTCTGATAGTAATTTTTGCTTAATAAGATACAAGGGGGTTTGCAGGATGTACTTCATACTTATACTCCCGCAGGTTCGGTCTCTCTTACATCCACGTACCAATGTTTTGGAAAATTAAAATAAAGTTGTTAAAAAATGTAACAGCAGTTATCATCAATAATACAGTTTACCTCTTCAATAAAGCAGTTAACAATTTTCTTGGCTTGAAATGAGTTAAATATTGGTGCCGCTAATGTCTATCTAGAAGCTATTTCCACATCCTTCAGATCCAACAGCAAACACCCTGTTTGACTTGCAAATTGTGGACATATTTTCTAAAGGGTCTCATCAAACTGACGTCTGCCTAAATGTGACCTCAGTTTGATGCTCACCTTTCTTGTGCTGTCATTTTTGACCAAATTCAATTGTGAGGTTCTTATTGGATAACCGAATGCTTTCCCCTCTACATACATTTATTCATGACAATGTACTTTAAAGAGTTCGTCCATCTTTCCTCGCAAAAGTTGTTTTGGAATTTGATCTTACAAAGATTACTTTAGTATTGTGCTATTCAGTTAAGTTCAGTTCAGTTCAACATTATTCGGATACAATAGTACCCATAAAAGCACACAAAACACAAATACATCACAGTGGTTAATACAAAGGATTAAAATTCAACATACAAGTTTCCAAAGTGCCTTGTGCAAAACTAACCATCATGTCATTATATATAATTGTTAAAAACAATTCGCAGATTATATCATGCAGTGTCAAGTGTCCATCATAGATCTCCGCTCCCTTGATGCGGTTTTTAAGAAAGTGCCAGTGCGAAAGATAAGTTCAACATCATCTAAATCTACCATTAATCGGTACGCTGCCTCCAGAGTAATTGGTCTTCTTTTATTAAAATAAGGATATAAAAACTGCTTGGAATATTTGATGTAATGTTTGCAGAAAAATATAAAATGCATAATCATTTGCTCACTCCTCCCATCACAAGAACACAAGTTAAAATTCAATTTTGGGCTACATCCACGTGGAAAGCAAAGTGCAAATCGAATTGTGCCCGCTCTTAGTCGGAACAGTAGGCTCGTTTCCCAATGGCTCATTGGTAAGGTCAAATACGTGTGAAGCGGATAGCAATATTGTTCAATAGCCATGTAGTTACGCACAGTTGATTTCCTGGTCCCTGCCACCTCACGCTCATTATTATATAGGGAGTACAAAGTGTTCTGCAGTTCCTTTTTTGCCACTGAAGCTGCTAGTATGGGGTCCCGGAAAACACTTTCTCTATTTATACTGTACAAACTACTCAGCACACCGCTTAGCCATGGGATTTCTAAGCCCTTCTCACAGCGAAGGCAGTCCTTAATGATCAGCTGTGTCAAGGATGCCGCTTCGTTCTTCCACACTGCAACCCACATAAGTGCCGGACGTGCCCGGATAAAATCAGTTATAAAATTAATATTGAGCTCTTTGTGACATATACATTGGGGGATAGAAATTGGGATGTTCAATAATTTTCTGCAAAACCTATTTTCTTCCTGCTGGATTACAGAGCAGTTGACCGTTCCCCAGATCTCGGCGCCATATGTGGCCACCGGGGTGCACTGAAGTTTATAAATTTTCTGTACAGCTAAAAGCGCACCCGTGGTCTTTGGACGGGGTAAGCTTAAGATCGAGTTGGTGGCCTTTGAGAACTTGCTCCTGGCGTGAGCTAAATGCTCACTCCAGGAGCCGTTCACAGCAAAGGCCAATCCTAAATAAACGAAAGATCTTACGGATGTCAGTTTTTTGCCATCTATTGTAATCGGGCCTATGTCACGCTTCCCCGGGCCACTGCTCATTAAAAAATATTCCTTACAATTCACCCGCAGGTCTAATTTTTTCATATAAATGTTAAAATTTTGAACAAGAAGACGCAGTGAATTTGGAGTACGGCCTATAAGAACCGCATCGTCTGCATAAAGCAGCACTGGGATGAGCTCTTTGTTAATATATGGGACGTCTTGAGTAGGCAATTTCAGAGAGGCATTGAGGCCGTTGATATATATAATGAAAAGCAGGGGGGCCAACACGCATCCTTGTCTGACCCCCCTGCCAATATCGATGGGCCCCGAAACCTCTCCACCCGCCCCAATCCTTACTTGGGCCTTGAGGTCTCTATGCAAATATGCCAAAAAATTTACCATAGTTTCGTCCAATCCCCCAACTTGTGCTATTCACCTATGTATCCAACCAAAGGTTGAGGACCATTGACTTGAACATAAGACATGAGCATAAGTAGGCTCATTTTCTTTAATGAAAGACCTAAATAACAGACAACTGACAAATAGGATACTCTGAGACAGAGAAGAGAAAGACTATAAAATAGAACATTTGTCTTTGTGTTTTTCCTGTGGCTTTGTCATCATACCCTAGTCCAATGGGAATCAAGACCATTTTGCTACAGATGGGACAGTTGCATCAGCATTGTTGAGTGAAGCCTCTTCATAAAAAACTGCCATGCTGAAACTTGGTCATTGCTCTATACATTCACCAAATATATTTATTACCTTCCTGGGTGAGTTTCAATTTGGCTATGCCATCACAAATGTCAACACTAGATTCAAATCCCACTGAGGAGCAGTAAGCAAAGTGGGAAAAAACAAGCAAAGCAAGCCTGTTAGAAACTGCACCACTAGTGGCAATCTAAACATGGAAGGTTGGTCAAGCGGACACATGAAAACAAAGCCCTTAAGAGTAGCCACCGCTATGCTCTGCTAAGCAAGGTACAATCTAACCTGCAAGACGTCAGAAAGGTGAGATTTATAAGAGTTGAGCCGTCCAACTCACACTACTGCAAAACGTGTTGCAACAGCCTGCAAAGATGGATTCGATAGCAGGTTTCCTGGCAGCCATGATGATGTTTCGGACCTCATCAGGAAGGCAAAGGGATTCTCGTTGGCACAGCTCCAACTTTATGTGGGCCGCGGCACTGTCTGGGGTAGGGGTGGAACACGTGGACGCTCTGCTGGGACAGCAGATTCACGCTATGTGGTGAAGAGGTCCCCAAATGCTGAGTGTCAACAGATAATTCTAGACATAAAATAATCCCTGAAGGATTTACTACAATTAAATATTTTAGTGAGTGTTACCCTTAGTTTCCAATCGCAGCATTGCATTAGACTGTAAATACATTATTTTGCTTACTTTTTGATAACTGAAAATATTAATGAGGACCACTAAAATTACAATTGATATGAAGTATTTAATCAGTTACACAATGTAGTACAACCAAAAGAAGACGATGGGTCATTTGAACGACACACTCAGTACAGGAACATTCCCCTTTGAGGGGACTTTCTCATCCCAACCACGTTGTATATTAGCATATTAACAAATAAATAAAACATACTCAATCATGCCATTAGAAGGCTGGTTACACTCACTGTAGGTAAAACTAGTATTGTAGTGACGTGTAATGAAATATAATTAGGACATATTTGACCTTTGTCCTAATGTGCCTGATTGTTGCTGTGTTTATGATATTTACAATTATTCTAATGCACACAATTTGCAGACAAATGGTGTATAAGAATTAATCATATAGTAAAATACTGTTTTGTGCATACTGACTTTTGAGGCCCAAGCGGAGCTCTATACACACCTCCTGTGAACGAGATTCTTTTCTCTGACTCTTAACCTTGCATTCCACCTCCTGTGAATGAGAGATTCTTTTCTCTGACTCTTAACCATGCATTCCACCTCCTGTGAACGAGAGATTCTTTTGTCTGACTCTTAACCTTGCATTCCACCTCCTGTGAACGAGATACTTTTCTCTGTCTCTTAACCATGCATTCCACCTCCTGTGAACAAGAGATTCTTTTCTCTGACTCTTAACCATGCATTCCACCTCCTGTGAATGAGAGAATCTTTTCTCTGACTCTTAACCATGCATTCAACCTCCTGTGAACGAGAAATTATTTTGTCTGACTCTTAACCTTGCATTCCACCTCATGTGAACGAGATTCTTTTCTCTGACTCTTAACCTTGCATTCCACCTCCTGTGAACGAGAGATTCTTTTCTCTGACTCTTAACCATGCATTCAACCTCCTGTGAACGAGATTCTTTTCTCTGACTCTTAACCTTGCATTCCACCTTCTGTGAACGAGAGATTCTTTTCTCTGACTCTTAACCTTGCATTCCACCTCCTGTGAATGAGAGAATCTTTTCTCCGACTCTTAACCATGCATTCAACCTCCTGTGAACGAGAAATTATTTTGTCTGACTCTTAACCTTGCATTCCACCTCCTGTGAACGAGATTCTTTTCTCTGTCTCTTAACCATGCATTCCACCTCCTGTGAACAAGAGATTCTTTTCTCTGACTCTTAACCATGCATTCCACCTCCTGTGAACGAGAGATTCTTTTGATTGACTCTTAACCATGCATTCCACTGAAGCTTAACGCAGGATGGATGGAACGGGAGGCATATACCAGTTCTCCTTTTCTCAGAAAATGAAATGCTGCGAGCGTGGCCTGGGAGGCAATGGAGTGAGACGAGCTGCCCTTGCTCTCCGTGTCCCTGGGGCCCGCTGATACGCCATTGACCGCCACGGGGCAATCGAACGAGCACCCTGCAGCTCAGGTGACTACTGCTACAGGCCTGCACTCAGTAGGGCCGGTCAGACGCTGTGGAGAGAGCTTGCCTCAGCCGACTAGAGTACACACAGAGAAAGAGGCAATACTGCGGGCATCCAGGTATAACACAGAGCTATCCTTCAGAGACTTTGCAATACAGGCAGATGTGTCAACTCTCCATCATCGGACCACTGAACTGCCGGCCCAGTGGAACAGTTGAGTGTTTTGAAATTTGTCTGTTAAAGTTAGGATTAACTTTTCTTGGAATTCTGCATTTGTTAGGAGATTATGGTCATTAAAGATTTCCAGTAATAATAAAGGATGATTTTGATTCAATCTACAGAAGCCCAGGTCCATAAAGCCCGGTAGAAAATCAGGACTATAAAGCGGGGATACAGGTGATGACTAGAGGAAGCACCTTGTTGTTGTATTACTTTTTGCCATTAATCTAGTACAGGTAAATGGTCTTTAACAGTTATGTTATGTTATTAAATCTTTTGTATCGCGCTCTGGTACTACAGAGTATCCTGGCGCGATGAGCATGGTTTGGGTCTGGCTATTGAGGATAGCCATAATATCCACCTGAGTGTGATCTTCGAAAATTCCTTTTTTATTTGAACCCAGGGTTTCTTATCAGGATCATAGTTCCAGTCTAAAGCTGTGCAAAGTTGGTATGCACCTACACTGGGGAACCCCATATGCCCTTCTACCGTAGGACAGTAGAGGGTTGCCCTAGAGACCCTTGGGGATTATTCTTTCCAGACAAAGTCCAGCAGTCATTTTTTTAATTCAGGAAATAACTGACTTCCAGAAGAGATGGGGTAGACCCTGGGTTGCATAGAGGAGGCGAGGCAAAAAAGTTCATTTTGAGGTTTGCTATACTACCTATCTAGGAAATTTCAAACCTACCCCAACAGTACTTGTCATTGTAGATTTTGGAGCAAAGGAGGTATGTTGCAGTTAAACAAGTCTTTGCAAGTGAAAAGCAAGTGGAAATGACATCCCCCAACATTAGGCGATCTTCTCTTTTTGTAGAGAGGAGTAATGTCCTTGAATTCCCTACATTCTGCTAGGGTGAAGGATGAAACATCCTGAAACAGTTGCATGGTATCAGCTTTAAATGTTACAGACTCTTGCTTGCGGGCTTCAGGAGGATCTTTTTTTTCCCTTGGAAGACGTGAATTTGGGTCAGTGTGTCTGTTGTCAAGTTATGCCTTATCTGAAATGCACAGTATACTCTGTGAGTGTAATCTAGGCAAACTTCTTCACCTTCGGGAAGCTGGAGTATTTAGGCAAACAGCGCTTGCACATGAGATTCTAGATCGACGTTAGATATGTCCTTAGAAATACCTCAAATCCTCAAGTTATTACATCTGGATCAGTTTTCCAAGTCATCCAGTTTCTCAATCATGGAATACTGTTAATGTTCCCAGGCCTTGATATGTTAAGTCTGCTCTTCATTTTCATGCGTTCGCAGTCCTACCCACAACGTACGTCTGACATCTGGGATTCTGCAAAACCATGGCGAGGAGGGCAGCCCGGAGACGCCACAATAAAGATAAGTGTGTTTAATTTACCTTAAATTTTATTTTACTTTTAAAAATATTTATTGAGGGGGGATGGAGACGCGGAGCAGAGTTTTTGCCCAACTCCGTGGAGCTCCTCGTAGAGCAACTACGCCTGCTCTGCCCGGGCTTAATCTAGAGGTAAATGTAGTTGAAACTGAAAGCATCCACAGTCAAATAGCCCATGAGTAACCTGTTGGGAAAAATAGCAAGAGCATTTTCTGTTACGTAGGTGGTAAAGAGGTGTGGCAAATACTGAATGTACTGTGGAATGGAGTTTCTGCTTTTTGTTAGGCTGTGTTTAGTCTCCTGCTGGAAGCATTCTTTCACATGTTAGTTAGTAACTGTAATTCAGTTGTTGACACACTGGTTCTTTTGTCTATGGCTCAAAATTGGAGTTGTAGGGCTTTGTTTCAGTGTTGGGAGGAGATGCATTGTTACAATGTTATCTGTCAGTATCTGTAGCGGGGAGATTGTCAATCCTGGAAGGAACACTATCAATACTTGCACTGCCCTCAACCGTAGCACATTTATGTGAGGGGCTCTTTTGGAACCAACAGCCAGGTCAAAAATGTATTTGTCTTTCAGAAATTTACATCAACCTTTAGTCTACCATGTTCATCTCTTGAGGCCTCACGCACAAACATGTTGGATATCCTGTTCACCTTATGACAAGTCTACTATATCCTACAGCACTTGTAACATGGTGGATGGATATCCATCACATTTGTAACAGAGTAACCCGTCCACCAAACTCTAAATCAGGCCCATGGTTTCTCCCCTCAAAACAGATTTCTGCCCCTTTGACCTTTCTCACTGGACCATTAGGTGGATGCTGACTTCTTGGATGTTTTGAATTATTTTAGTTAATAGCAAATGTGGGATGGCAAATGCTGGATGCATCATAGCCACTGCCATTGGTGTTGTTCGTTTGATGAAATCTTATGTAGATACCTGCTGACGATTTGAAGGTGCCATCTTCAGCTACCTTGTCACCAATCTCAAAGTATAAGTTATAGAATTGCTTGGATACTGCTGAGGTCTCTCGATAAAGTTATTTGAGACCAGATTGAGCCTCTAAAATGATACTGATCGTACCTTTGTCAGAATTCTGTCATCCTGCCACTAGGCGGCGCTCCCGAAGGCCCTCTGGACTCCTGCCTTTATCTCTAAATAGGACGTTATACACTTTTACCCCTTGCCTGGCCAGATACACTTTATATTAAGTCCAGGCTTCCTCTCTATTGTCCTGATGCATCATGGTCCTTATAGTTCCCTGTCTTGAGACCCTTCCTAGATCACATGCTGGTGGTGGTTTTTTGTTTGCTAGATTTGTTCCCGGATTCTACGGTTATTTTGAACACTTTATGTCTGCATTCTGGACCCATTTCTATGTTTTCTCTGATCCACACTTCGTTCCAGGTTGTCATATTCCCTGTTTTGTGCCTCCTGCTTTCCTTGGTCTCCCAGCCTCAGTTCAGCCTTCCCATCATTGGGGGTTCCCTGATTCCCTGTACCTGGTTAATTCCTTGCACCTGGCTCCCTCCCTGTACCTGGCTCTCTCCCTGCACCTTGCCCCTCTCTTGAGCCTCCAGCTATTTCAGCCCTGTGAGCGCAGAGTGAGCCGTTTTACTACTGTCTTCTGTTGAGTCTCCTTGTGCTCTCTGTTTCTGCAGTTGTTTCTACATGCTTGTCCTTTGATTCTGCTCCCTTTTTCCCTGTACCTATTTCCCAGATTTTTGACAATATGTAATATATTTTACTGTATCTGGTTTCCTAGTATCTCTGTTCCTCTGTTAGCTATAGTTCATAGTCTCTTGTTTCTGTCCCTAGTTTTCCTGCATCTCTGTTTCTGTCTTAGCCATATCTCATAATCTCCTGTCTGCAATCTTCTTGATCTGCCCTGTTATATGCAGACTCCTAATTGTATTCGGTGTTCCTGTTTGTCTGCATATTTTTGTCTTGCCTTGTTTGAGTGCAGAACTTGCCTAGTCTTTTTCGTAGAATTCCAGTCCTGTTCCTGACCTAGATTTCCAGTACTGATTTGCCTTAGCCCAGTTTCTGTTTCGGTGTTCCTTGTTCTGTTCCCTGTTCTTCTGACTTGTATTTTTATCCAGAGTTGTATTGCATACGAGGGTGCCAGTTAGATTCAAATGCTTGTTCCTTTGGCACAGAGAATCACCCAGCACACCTTCTCCATAGGAGCTGCTGGGTGTCTCCTAGAACTCTTTGAGATCAATCTGTTCCTTGCTTTTGTATGAGATCTTTTTACCTCACAGAGAGATCATTTCAGCGGAGTAGACGAGCTATCATTTATGATTGTGGTTTATTGTTTCCCTGCTTATTATGCTCCTGTTGTGCGTTCTTGTTTATGTCCTGCAGATTTCCACTGCCTTTGTCACAGCCTATTTCCAACATGATTTAGTCCTCTCCTTCTGTCCTGTTTTCCTTCCAGCCTTCTAGAACTTTCTTCTGTGTATTCCCTTCAGAGATCACACACAAACCTATTATCCAGTCTTGTTCCAATCTCACTCAGATAGTCCTCTGACCAATCACCCTTGCTAGTTAGTTCCCTGCTAGACCCTCGACAATCATGTTAATAATCTTGTTATTATTAATAATAATGATAATAATAATATTAATAATCATTTTCATCTTAGCTTTACTGGTTTTCTGATCATGAATGAGTATGGGGGTCTTTTGAGTGTCATGTGTGAATGGTAGCACTACGACTTTGGAAAAGGGCCAGTGGACCTTACAATGTAGTCCAACTATTTAAGTCCTTCCTGATTATGTCATGCCCATAACCAACTTCACCTACCTCTTTTCAGTTGCCTGTTAGTGCATAATAGTACCCTGGTTACAAGAATCTGCGCCGTGGGCAGGTCCCAGATTCCAGAAGAAGCTTAATCAGTGGTTTTCAGTATGTTGACTAACCTAAGCACATTGGACAGAAGACAGTGCAGTTTCCCTGAATTTGCTTGATTTGTCTGCAACAGTCAACACAGTTAGCCATTCCATCCTTCTCAGCAGTTTTCAAGCAATTAGTTACTCTCCTTCATGCTAGAGTGGGTCAGAACTAAACCCGGGCGGTGACTCCCCTCCGCCAGCGGAGTATACAGAATTTTGCCAACTCTGTGATCTGTTGCAAACGCGGAGCTTAGGCAAAACTCCGACTCCGTGGCGGAGCCGAGTTAGACAGCCCCTCCACCCTCCCAAAATAATTAATATGTAAAAGAAAAGGCACTTACCTGCCATGGCTGCCTCCTCCTCGCCATGGCCACTCTCCTTCCATGCCATATTTCTTCATTGATAACTCCTACTTTGTAAGTCTTGCTCACACGGTACTCCGCGTAGAGGCACTACGCCTGCTCCGCCCACCCTTAGTCATAAATTTCAGTCAAGATCGATCTTACACAGTAACATTTCCTCTTTTCACTCATACTTGTAGTTAAGTGTTGTGTGGCTTCCTGTCCCCAGAATTCTTTACTGTGTACCTCCAATAAGGCCCATTCATTCAACTGAAGAGCTTGCTTAAACCATGCTAATAACATTCAGCGCCTCCAGTTACCTACTTGCTATTGCTGAGTTGCTGAGCGCTAATTGCTAAAAGCTCCATGGAGATAATGGTGCTTAGAGGTCTGTTGGTATACAGACAACTAGCCAAAAGGACTGGATGATTCACCATCAATGAGTGAATGGTTAAGAACATTTGGATCATTGTGTATGGTCATATCTCACAGCCCCTTAGATTTGCAACAGTGTGTTAGATTTCCACATTTAAGAAGATACTCAAATTACTGATCCATTTTCAAAGAACTTAAGCAGTGGTGGGAGCTTTCCTTTTGAGGAAAGACTATGTCATTATAATTTATTGAGACAGCCCTAAATACGTTCACATCTTCAACTAATCCAGAATGTTGCTGTGTTTTTGTTAGCCTAATCCACAATCTCATCTTCCATCCTTTTGAGTGTTGCACTGACTGCCAGACATAAAGCATTTAAAACTTAAAAATGTATGTATGGTCTATCAACCTTTAATAAATTGTGTACTGCCATTATTGCAAAGTGCTTTCGTCCATACTTCCCCTCCAGAAATCTTCATTCTGAGTCTGGTTACTGCTCAGTGCAGACAACTCGGATGTAAACTAACCTCCCTGATAATATTTAAGGCAGAATATCATTTTGCTTACCGCCTGATAGTCTTTAATGATTGATTCTATAAGAAAGCATTTGTGGCTGGTTCCTTGGCATTTATCATTTACTTGTCTTAAGTGATCTAGTAAGGTACCAGACCCTTTGTGGGTAGGCGAGCGCTCGAGCACAATCAGTGAGATGTGAGTGGTAAAGTCCCTACAATGCGCAATGTAAGCCTTGTAAAAGAGTCCTCAAGGAGAGCACACTCCCTCCTGACACCCACACCCGATTAGGTGGGCAACCCCTACTACGTACACCCTTTGCCCTGTACCAGACCTTTCCAGGTAAGCAATTTCTCTGCTGCAATCAATCAGATTTTAGTGGCCAAGCCCCACCAATGCACAGTGTACATGGTGTGAAGAAGTCCACATGAAGACCCCACTCCCTCCAGACACCTACAACCCATTAAGTGGGTAACTACGCAAACCTTTCACATTGTACAGAAGACCTCATAGCCATCCCGCTCTCTCCTCACACCCACGTCCCATTAGGTGTGGCAAGCCCCTACTATCACACCCTTTGCCCTTTACCAGACCCTTTGTGAGTAGGCAATATCTTGGGTGGAATCCATGAGATGTGAATGGCAAGTGCCGACAACCCACAATGTACGCCTTGTAAAGAAGGCCTCACAAAGCCTACTCCCTCCAAACACCCATGCCCCATTTAGGTAGGCAGGCTCCTACTACACACACCTTAGGCCTTGTACATAATTCCTCACTGAGAGCTCTTTACTGAGATGCCATCAGTGATATGATCAATTATGTCATTGTATATGTAATGAGTGGTTAATATGTTAGGTCATAAGCAGTGCATGACTGGGGTGCAAGTTATAGTTAGAAGAGTACTCTATAACTGGAGAACTGTTTTTTTGGGGTGTAAAATGTCACACTATGACTAGCAACGCCAAAACGCCACTGACCAGGGAACGGAGGAGGGTCACAGGAGCACCGCAGCATTCCCGAGCTGCTTGTCAGCAAAGTCACCGCCGGCCGCCGCATCTTTGGGGCATCGCGGCACGGCGGACTCCATTGCCCAGCAGCGCCCAAGCGACCGGAAGTCGCGCACGCCCTGTACCGCCCCCGGAGGTGCTCTAAAGACCAGCTAGAGCCCCCGCGTCGCGGGACGCGCGCGGGCTGAGCCCGGGCAGAGGGCGGGCCATCTGTGGCCATCAGGGGCCATAGGAGGCCGGGACGGGGCACCCCCCTTACATTGGCTGACCCGGATTGGGAGTAAATTAAAGACATAAGGTACTGTCATCATTGTTACTCCCCAGTTCATTACAGGCCCGGGTAGAGCTGTAACACAGCTGAACGTTTTCCTGGTGGTTTGATTCCGATCCAGTTGTAACTGATAGAACCCATCTCGTCATGACCCGTGAGGTGGGGGAGACCAGAAATACTTCCTCCCAGAGTCACACCCTTAAGGGGACAATGGACTATTTCTTCAAAAGGGTAACTCTCCCTATTTCTAGTGAACTAGAGAGAATAGAACGATCCCCCGCGATGGATAGTCCCCCTAGCATATGTTCTCTTGTACAGTCTCCTGATGTACTACCAGCTTTATCGCTACTGGACGAACTAAATCAATTATGCAAATCCACGTACGTTACTGTGGAATCAGGTAATGTGCAAATCAATGCCCCTGTTTGCACTATAGCAGCCATTACTCCCATTACTCCCCAGCCCTGCAGACAACTCCAACTAACTGAAAACTCCCAGGGTACTCCCCTTCTAGTACTACCAGAGTCAAACTTTAAACCTACAGGGCCACCACAGGTCTCCTCTATCAAAAGGAAGAAAGATGGGGTTAAACAAATGGGGAACCATGCTAAGCAACACAAACTAAACCCAAATTCTCCACTGCCCAACACTCCCAGCACTGCCAGTATAGCACCTGCTCAGGCTTCTCTATTGGTCCTGATCGAAAAAATGTTGGAAACATTAATATCACCCCTGATAGAAAAAATAATCAGCTTAGGGGATAGGCTCACGGGGGTCGAGGAAGCGATTAAGGCTAACTCGCCACTCACAAAAACCCTGGCAGGACTTTCCCAGTCACAGCGCCCAGCTCCTACGGAAATGCCCAAATCCGTTATACAAAGCAAGACTACTCATAATCAATTAATCAACTCACAAAAGACAGCTCTGAACCTCTCGAAAGAAGGCACAATAGCACGGAGCTTTTACTCCAGAGCAAGGCCGAACAAAGCACCTACGTTACATAAGGGGTTACCGGCAAACAGCGAGAATATGCGATACAAAACCAATCTCCTACATTTGCCACCGGAGGCTGTTCCATTTGTGTGCGTCCTCGCAGGAGTACCAGAACTGACCAAGGGGAACAATGAAAGACAACAGGACCTAAGAAATAAAGTCATGTTCTGGCTAACTAAAAATAGACCTCTGCCAACTAATATCGATGGTACTATACTATCTGTCAGAAGGGTGGGCTGGCTAGGACCTTTACCTAAAGACGTTGCAGGGGATTTGATACTTGTAAAATTTGGGAGCAAATATGTAGTCCCACATCTCCAATCATGGCAGCCACAAATAGGAGATGGTCCCATATCCACCTGGAGCATAAGTGATTTTTACCCCAGAACATTATATGTCCCGTCCCCATGTTAAAAAGCACTATACAATTACATGACGGAATGAACTGGATTTGTCTCGAGTGGCCGCTTATCCCCTATTTTTAATAATTTTGAACCACCCCTGGATCAAACTTTGATGAATTAATATGTATGGATAGAGACACTATTTTAAAGGAAAGTAATGATCTAATCCATTTTTATTTGGTAACAATTCTTTATCACACTGCTTTATTTACTGTTTTTATGGAATTACATTTTTATTGAATTTTTGTCATTTTATAGTGTATGTAATATTACATGTTACGCTTTTATGGTTATATTTTTAACCGAATAAAGTACTTTGATGATTGATTGACTAGCATTGTCACCGTCACCTACCTATAACATCCCTTTAATCTTTGTTTTCCAGTGAATTTTTAGTTGTTTTAAAAACTTTTAACATAACATGTTTTTATTACCATACCTAACTATAATGTCTGTTTAACCTTTGCTTTTTTGGTGAATTTCTTTGCCGCCTTTAGTGTGAACCCATTTTTGTTGGCCATAAAACTGTACACATTTAATTTTTATAAGTCTCTACTTTATCATACTACATGTATGTATGGCCTGTAAATTAAGTGTGGGCTGCAGCACTCATTGTGCCACCCACTAAAGTAGCACTGTAAAACATGGTTTCAGGTCTTCCATTGTAGCCTCTGCGTGCTGTTTTAAAATGCCATTTTGACCTGGCAAAATACCTTTTTTGTCAGACCTAAACCTTCTTTTTTATATGTATAAGTCACTGATAAGGTGGACTCTAAATGCCCATAGAGCTGGATGTATGGTAGGTAAAAAAGAAGAGATGTGTAATTACACGTCCTGGCAGTGAAAAACCTACAAAGTTGTTTTGCACTGTGGCAAGGCTGGCTCTCCCATATAAAAATACTTGGCTATAATATCACATTGTATAATGCTTAACTTAAGTTTGGTAGTAACTAGAAATACGATTCAAAGACTCATTTGAATAGTAATTAATAATCCAGCTTAATAGTAAATTGTATTTTATAATTCTATTTTTTTTTTATCTGTTTTTACTTTCTAGAAAGAGAACAGGACGAAGGTCCAGGTATACACAGCGTCAGGCCCACAACCCTATTCAGAGCCAGTCGTGTGATGTAAGAGGGTCTCCAAATTTTTTTAAACACAGCATGTCGCCTACAACCCTTGTTGGGCCAGCCGCGTGATGTACTATACATAGCAGTACTGATCTATTGTGGAAAGTCCCTCTAAAAACAAAAACACTGAGAACGTGGGTGAGATGCCAAAAGAAAGTGAGTAGTGGTGAGTAGACAGAAAAGTGTCGAAAAAGTGAAGAGACAGTAGAAAAGAAAGGTAGACAGCAGCAAAAGGGGTCGTGTGGGGGCGGACGGGCGGAATGGTTCAGCGGAGCCATTGTCTCATTTTACTGAGAGCGAGAGTCTGAATACTTGTCAGAGTGGATTACGCGCAGGGTTGATCTGGTTGCTTGAGTAATCTGTTGGGGTCAGTCGGGAGTATAGCGTCTTCAAAGACTCGTAAAGCCCTGAGTTTTGAAGGTAGGTAGCGTGCATGTTCTATTTTACAAAGATATTTAACTCAGGGTTGCCAAATAGTGGTGAAGCGGGTGTCACGTGATTGCAGTCGCGCTGTAAATAGTTCCATGGTTACTACGTTCCATTAGCGCACAAACCAGGTGGCAATTGGGGGGTCTCCGCTTTCTTACAATATAACGCTATAAGTTGTTTAGCAAGTCCAAGCATGTGAGGTGCTATAATCCAATCGCTGCGGATAAGTGCTTTTAGGTTGTCAGGCTTGAGGCCTAAATAGACCGTGGCTGTGGACTCAGGCAGGGGGAAGCCTAATACCTCCTTAATATGGCTAAGGACTTCTTTCCAGAGCAGGGTCAGGAGTGGGCAAGCCCACCAAATATGA
Source organism: Lissotriton helveticus (assembly GCF_964261635.1). NCBI lineage: Eukaryota > Metazoa > Chordata > Amphibia > Caudata > Salamandridae > Lissotriton > Lissotriton helveticus. The sequence continues at coordinate 602,503,807 of NC_136059.1, forward strand.
ATGAAGTCTCCAGATGCAGTCGAGCACCTCCAGCACCATGGGGACGTGGCAGGGAACATTTTGTGCAGTCGAGTAGGCGTGTAATACCATTGCGTCATGATCTTGTACGCAGTTTCCCCCTGCAAAATACTGCGATAGACCTTTGGAATGTTGCGCCATAGGCGATTCCACTGTGCGGGTATGATTTCCTTGGAGGACGTCAGTTGCCATTGGCGTTGATATGGATGGGCAGTTATTTTAAGGAGGTGCTGCAGGATCTGGCATGTCCGAGAGATAAGGCACTTCAATTTGTCAATGGAACGGACCAATCGCTCAAAGGGAGTGAATGGTCGGACGGATGCCTGTTGCATCTCCAGCGAGGACGCCCAGTGTCGCGGCTGTGCGTACTGGATTTTCGCTCCCACTGGAAGGTGAAATTCCTCTCTGCACTGAGCAAACTTCTTAAGCGTTCCCCTTCGTACAGATCACCGATCACTCTGCATCCCCCTTGTAACCATTTGGCAAATGTTTGCGGATTAAGGGCTGGAGGAAATAGCGAGTTGCCTGCAATGGGAGTGTGGGGGGAGGGAAAGGTTGTGAGTCCCTTGCGCACGGCCACCTTGTCCCATATATCTAGAACCGTCTTTGTGGGCACTGCAATATATGCGCTACGAGAGCGTGCAGTACGGTGGAGCCACGTAAGATCCCAGATGGTACCCCCACTACCCTGTCAATATGGAGCCAGATCTTTTCACTTTCAGTGGTTGTCCACTCCGAGACAACGCGAAGATAGGAGGCCCAATAATATTCCAGGAGGTTGGGGCATGCTAGCCCTCCTCTGTCTCGCGAAAGCATGAGGACCTTGTGGGAGAATCGTGGTTTATAGCTGGCCGACATGAAGCTGATGAAGTCTCGCTAAAGGCCCTGAATCTGATGCTGTGGGATAGGGGGGGGAAGGCATTGAAATAAATACAGGATTTTAGGGAGTATCAACATTTTAATAGCATTAAGTTGGCCCAGCCAGGACAAGGTCAGAGATTTCCATCCCCTCAAATCCTCCAAAACAGTTCTCCTGCACTCCTGCCAGTTTACTTGGGTCCTCGTGTCAAGGGATGGAGTCAGTTTAAGCCCTAAATATCGGATGTGGTCGGTGGCCCATTGATAAAGGAGCAAGCTTTTTGAAGACTGGTATCTCCTCCTCAGGAATTGTGAGGTTCAACCCCAGGATTTTCCATGATTAATTTTAAGGCCTGAGGCCCTCTCAAAAGACTGTAGTTGGGAGTGGAACGCCAGGAGGGATATATGTGGACGTGATAAGGTCATCCGCGAAAATCGCTACATTATTTTGCCGACCCCAGAGGGAAAGACCATGTATATCCGCAGCCTGCCTGATCATCTCCGCTAGAGGCTCTACCACGAGGGCAAACAGCAGAGGAGACAGAGGGCAACACTGCTGTGTACCCCTGTGAATGGAAAAAGGATTCCTAAGCTACCCATTGACCCATACTCTAGCTTGTGGGGAGAGGTAGGGGTCCATGATCATAGAGATCATGTTCCAGCCCAGTCCGATTTACTGCAACACCGCCCGGAGGAAGGTCCAGTTCACCCCGTCAAATGACTTCTCCGCGTCAAGCGATATGTTCCAGTGTCGCGCTTTCCCCACCAGGTGTGCGATTCTACGCACATTATCCGCTCCTTGTTGGTTTCGGATGAAGCCAACCTGGTCTGGCTCCACAAGGCCAGGCATGTGGGGGTCTAGGCGTTTAGCAAGTATTTTAGTGTAGACTTTAAGGTCCGTGTTCAACAAAGCTATGGGGCGATAGGATGCTCATAACGTGGGGTCTTTTCCCGGCTTGGGTATAAGGGCTATTTCTGCCATACCCATGGAGGCCGTCGGCCCTTCCGTGTCTGAAATATAATTATATAGTCGCAAGGGCGCGGTGTCTTCCTAAGAGGGAGGTCTTTTAACACTGCCGTCAGCTCCTCCGCAGTGAGAGGACCCTCCAGTTGTTTGGCATGGTGGGGGTGTATTGGGGTCCAGGGGCACTGGCTCAGAACGTCGTTAATGTAGTCCTGGGACGGTTCTTCTGCTGTTTAAAGGGCAGTATAATAGGCCCGAAAGGCCTCACATTTGGCCCGTTGCGTGGTGACCCTTTCCCCGTCCGGCAGTTGGAAGTTGGCTAAAACGGCCTTCACTGCACACGCTCGCAGGCGTTTCGCCAGTAATCTGCCCACTTTGTCCCCCCCTTAAAAGTATCATTGTTTTAAGGTTAGCAGGGATCTCTCAGCCTTATTGGTATGCAGGGAGCGGAGTTGTCCCCGAAGGTTTGCAAGCTGCCGCCGACATGCGAGCGAAGGGTGTTCCTGGTCTTGTCTCTCCAATTTTTTAATATCCTTGGAGAAGTTATCCTCCAGGAGTCGGGCTTCACGCGCCCCACGCAATCGATAGAGTTGTGATGTGGCTGCGGATTGTAGCCTTGAAGGCATCCTACACTACAGGAAAGGCGTTTCGGGTATATCATTACTCGCGAAATAAGAGTCAATGGCAGTCCGTATGCTTTCCACATCGGCTGGGTCCTGCAAGAGAAGCTCAACATGGGCATGGTCGGAAAGCGATATGGCGGATATAGATGCCGCCAACATGTCCCTTATCAGGGCGTGAGAGATAAAAAGATAATCGATGCGCGAGTACGAACGATGGACGTGCGAGTAGTACGAGAAGTCCCGCACCTCAGGAGAGTGGTACCGCCATGAATCCATCAAGCCAAGGTCTGCTATCTGTCTCCAGAGGGTGGAGGACATGGCCCCCGTCCCATTTGAGAAGGCTTTACTGCGGTCTATCTTAGGATCCCACGCCAGGTTAAAATCTCCCCCCAGGATCAATGAGGGGTCTCCCTGTGGCACATGTTCCCGCAGTATCGTCCAGAGGTAGGAGTCCTTCATCCGGTTAGGTGCGTACACATTACACAGCGTAAATAGGCGTTTCCCAATTCCTACCCCTGCTCTAATGAAACGTCCATCTGAGACACGAAAGACTCTGAGTTCCCCCAGCCTGATGCCATTTCTGCAAAGAATTGCCACTCCAGCCATTTGGTGGTTGCCGCGGCCCAGACTTGGAGGGGATATTTAGGGTGTGCCATGCGAGGAATGTCTACTTTCAAAAGGTGGGTTTCTTGAAGAAAAATAATGTCTGGGTTGTGTTGAAGGAGATAACGCCACGTTCGCCGCCGCTTGTTGGGAGAATTAAGCCACTTAACGTTAAGGGATATAACCTTTAAAGGGCAGGAGAGAGCCATAAATGTGTCTGATCCCAAATTAGTCCATCATGCCACCGTAGAAAGCATCGAAGGAAAGTTTACCGATGGTGAACCCGGCACTCCACCCAGTGGTCAACATCTCAACATACCAATTGAAGGATGAGGAATTATGCCTTCTAAGCAAGGGTCTGTCCTTTTTTCCTACGGCTTTTCCCAATAAATTCTCTATCAAAATGGAGCTACATAAATTCTTTCGCAAGATACGCCTTCGCTATTTTTTCAGGAATACAGTCTCTCAAACACAGGTCTCGTACACGGGTCTGCAGACTCCATCCATTTTTGTGTCACCTAGACATGCAATGACGAATAAGATCCTGGCATACAAAAGTGTGGTTTTGAGAGACGTATGTAAACTTCTGGAGGAACCAAAACACACAAGGTTTAACATCAGCAAGATTGAGAATACAGCTATCACATCCTTGAAGGACAATAAACGTGTGGTCATCAAACCTGCCGATAAGGGCGGAGCTATCGTTGTACAGGACAGAACCAACTACCAAGAAGAAATTCTGAGACAACTGCAAGATGGGGTCAGTTATAAAAAACTCAACTCTGATCCATCTAAAGATCCAGCCCATGAGATCATGTTGGTAACCCAAAATGGTCTGGAACAAGGATTTCTGAGTGATTTGGAGAATGAATACCTGAATCAGAAACGCCCACGATTTACACACTTCCGAAAATACACAAAGACATCATCAACCGGCCTGGACGTCCAATTGTGTCTGGTTGCGGGTCCATCCTAGAACCGTTGTGTAAATATGTTGATCACTTCCTCAAGCCTATTGCAGAAGGGACTCAGACATACCTCCATGATACAATGCAAACCATTAATTTGGTGGATGGCCAACCTTTTGACTCAACCAAACAATTGTTGGCCACATGTGATATCTTCTCCCTATACACCAATATTCCCCAACAGTCTGCTCTGGATGTGACTGAGGCAGCTCTCAACCAAAGACCGGCACCTTGGCCTGTACCAACGGATTTCATCATCGCGCTTCTGAGAATTGCCATGGTACTTTCTACTTGGAGACGAAGAGGGTTGCCATGGGGGCCACTTTTGCCCCAGATCTAGCCATTATGTATATGGATAACTTCGAACTCACCCACGTGTTAAATACCACCAACCCTTTCAGTTCCAATCTGGGCCTATGGAGGCGTTACATAGATGATATTCTCATTGTTTGGACAGGCAGCACTGATGAACTTGATAGTTTCCATGCATGGCTGAACCTTTGCTCCCCTGACATACAATGCATCATACAATCTGACTTCCAGAAAATGGATTTTTGGGATATTACCATTTATGCTGAAAACGACATGCTGTACACCACATTGTACCGGAAACCTGCGGAACTGAACTCTCTCTTGCAGTACACCAGACACCACTCTCAAGGTTTAAGGGATAATCTTCCCTTCGGGCAATTTCTCAGGGTCCGGAGGAACTGCTCCAACAAAACCAACTTCATGACAGAATCCAAGGACCTCATGGACTGTTTGATTGAACGTGGGTACCCTGTGAGATTGGTAAAGAAGGCGAGGAAACGGGCATGGTTTAATCCCCGAGAGATTTTGTTACAACCAAAGCCACAAAATGATACCACCAACCAAAGAATGATATGTGTGACGACTTTTTCAACCCACAGCAAAGCCATAAAAAAAGTCATAAATAAACATTGGAATCTTGTGTCGGACGACATAGATCAGCCAACACCACCGATGCATTCTTTTAAGAAGGCGAAGAGTATTCGTGACCACATAGTTCGATCCTTTTTGGACACTCCGGAATCTCCCACAATACAATCTATGTGGGACCTTCCCCCGATCTTGGGCCATCATCGCTGCGGCCATTGCAAAGCCTGCCCACTGACCATTCAAACTAAGGACTTTGAGTACAAACAACTAAAAATAAGCCTAAAAAGTTTTACGAACTTTAACACAGAAAATGTAATCTATGGGAGCGTGTGCCCCTGCGGTCTGGTGTACATTGGGCAAACACAGCAGAAAATCAAGGCGAGGATTCTCCAGCACTGCAGCAGGGTCCGCTGTGAAGTCGTGGGAGCTCCTCTTGTTGAACATTTCAAAATGATGGGGCATACCCCATAATCCCTTTGTTGGCTTGTACTTGAAAAAGCCACGCTGGGCCCGAGGGGGGGAGACATTCGAACCATACTAAATGTTAGGGAATCAAAATGGATGTCCCTCTTTGACTCAGTTGAGAATGGGCTCAATGAAATGGACAGTAGTAGGGCCCAACTTGCTACAATATGCCCGTAATTCTTTTCTCAACTGCAACCTTTCCTTCTTCCATCTACACTAAGGCCTTTATCCAAAACATTTTGCTTCTGTAATTTGGCTATTGAATTATAGGACATTAGGCCCCAACAGAAGCTTTTGCCCTCCTGTGATGAGAGGCGCTGGCGCCTTTGCTGGGTAGTCTAATCATGTTCTGTGAATATGACTTTGAAATAGGATGGCGTTTAGGCCAAATAGACTTCTATACCCTCCTACGTGAGAGGTACGCGTCATGTATGCAAATGTGTATATACAAACGTTTATACAACTATGTTTTCCGTTCAGCAGGACATTTTGTAAATTTTACCTCCATTCACAACACTATTTTTCCAAAACTGCCATATACTGTACTCCTTGCGGTCGTTACACAGCTGACCTCACTGACATTTGGTCCCGCAATAGTTCACAACACCACCAGCCGTAGGTTTGGCAGCCAATTCGGCCGTACACCGGGTTTTCATTGTTAGTTGGGTTACTATGGTAACCACATCGATCGGATCAGTTTCACCTCTGCAGGCCGGCATTCCCGCCTCACGCATTGGACGTGGCGTGACGTACACGCGCCGAGCTGGCTCGAGTTTATTTTCCGTTCTTTTTCAAGCACGCCGCTTTTCAACAAAGTGACTGACGCTGCTGCGGCTTTTCTCCTCATGTTGAGTGTTCGGATGAGGCTCCCGTTTTGTCCTTACCACTGCTATACCCTAGATACCCAGGAATGTGCTTTGGCGTTCTGAGGGGCTTGAAACCGCTGCTGGGTTTTTCCCCCGGAAAGTCCGCCAACTCATCCTCCAGGCGACCATTTTGTCAAGATTGGATTACGGCAATTGCCTATATTTAGGCGCAAACAAGGCTAGCGTTAAGCATCTGCAGAGGGCACAGAACGCTGCTCCTCGCATGCTGTTGGCCCTCCCCTACACCTGTTCGGTCTCCCATGTCCTGCAGAGGCTCCACTGGCTGCCGATAGCTAAGCGTATTCAATTTAAGACGCTTTGCTTGATGCATAAGATCATATCACCGCAGGCACCGGCTGGTTTGAGGGGACTGCTGCAGTCCTACGCACCCCGCCGTCCTTTAAGATCTGCCACCTTAGCACTGGCATGCACTCCGCGTGTTTGAAGAGCCAGAGCTGGTGGCCGCTCCTTCCGCTGCCTAGCTGCCTAGCTGCGCAACTGTGGAACTCTCTCCCTGGGTCCATCAGAATAATTCAAAACCATCTTGTGTTCCGGAAGGCCATTAAGACCTGGCTCTTTCCGGCTTAATGCTGTTTGCTGCGGTTTCGTGTCTGGGAGTTGTTGGTCTGTGCTGGGACGCCCCGTCGCTGGGGCAGCCATGCGCAATATAAATCTAACAAATAAAAAATAAATACATAGATAGCCCCCTCTCCTGTCCTTCTTGCAGAATGCGATGTTTACCGACCATCTCCCGGCGGTTTAAGCTTACACCAGTCATGAAGCCTATCGGGCTCAGGATCTTTGTGAGTATTGACGCCACACAATGACTGCTCTTCTGGGTGCAGGTTTCTTTACACTTGTGGTTCCGCATCTGGGCAGTTGAACCAGGTTTACTAGCTTGTGGGATCCTTTTGCATTAGTACCGACAATCGCGGCTTGTGACGGGTTGCCAGGCACACCCGTTCATGTCTTTTTGATCATCACAGCAACGCTATCCATTTACCTTGCTCTCATGTATATACTTATCTGTGATATCACATCTTGGTTCTTGAAATAAGATCGGATTTTTAAGTGCTGGTTTCCTCTCTTTGCAGATCATGCCACGGGCGACCGATCATAGGCGGCACATACATCGATTTATTACAAGCTCATTGTTTTCCAGTGAGTAAATAACTATGGCCCACTGGTTGATCCTAACAAACCTCCCCCCCCCTTTTTTGAGTAACTTCTCTCATTTAGGTCAGATTCTTTTCTTTCTTTAATTCTAGAAACTTAATTGAATTGTTTCCTTTCTCTCGCATGGAGCTTCAGGGCCTTCATTACCATGTAGTCCCTGACCGTGACCACTGGCAATCACGGTAAATTATTTTTTTGTGTTCAAGTAGTCACCATACCTTGCTGGCTCCGTTATTCCTTACATTGATTTTATGCCCTCTATTTCCCAGGTCCCTTGCCCTTCCCATCTTGTCCTGAAGAAGACCCCGTCCTAAGGTCACACCGTCACCTAGAACACAGTGGGTCGAGACGTCGACAACAATAGACCAGAATGTTGATTTATTTACAATGGTTGCTTTAATGATGGCATGTGATGAAACTTTTTGTACATTTATGTGAAGTGTGTAGCTGTATTTTTTTTAAATATTTTTGTTGTGAAATCATAGAAGGCACATGTTCTCAAGGCTTTCCAGGCCAAGCAAAGACAGGACTATCTACATGCAATTTGCAGGACAATACACAGCCAAACGGGTCCACATCCCGGAGGCTGGACGGCGCAGAAGTGGAGCATGTGTCAAGGAAACTTAGCCTTGTATTGAAAATTCGTATATATCCTTGTATTCGCTAATTTTCACAAGATACTCCCCTGCCCATGTCCTTCATGTAATCCCACTTGTATCCCTCTGGAAAGGCACTTTTTCTAATGGTTAGAAGTAAACACAGTTTTAACATAGAACAAAAACAGAATCAAACCCCCCGTGCGTGGCATCATTAATAAAGTACGTCAAGAATCGGACCACCCATGTGAGGCCCATGGAGGTGAAGTCATTATATCTAAGAGTGTAGCTGTATTTTTAAGCCAACACAGTTGTAATTACTCTGCGAATCAGGTCACTTTGACCAGCACTTTCCTCCCAATTTTTCTCAGCAACCTGCACACCCACCTTGCACAAACAAACCCCCCCTCCCTTCCCGTGGGCACTGTTGTTTTGTCACTTATGAACGTACTAATCTTTCTTTTGATTTATTAAATTGTGAACCCATTTTTATGGTTTGATTCATTGTGATGTCATAACAGTGATTCCTAATTGCATTTATTCTTTCTCAATTTTCCTATTTTCTTCTATAACGTTTCTGTACTGGGACCCTCTATTCTTGTACCACTTGCTACCCATGTCCCAGTGACATTACTGGGCCTACCCTTTTTTTTGGTAACACTGTATAAAGCAGGTCTGAGTAAGTGGAAGAAGGCGCAAGGGCGTGCCATTCCTATCTAGGGGGGTGCGCCATAGCATTAGGGTTTCCCGCCCGCCACACCCAGAAGACAAGAAAAAGGAGGAAAGAAGAGTCAGAAAAGTAGGAAAATATATGATCGAAAAGTCGCCTTAAGGTGTTGGATGCTAGGTCCTGAAAGATCTGAATCTTGTTCCCATCGTAGGTAAGATCCTCCTTAGCTCGTGCCGCTCTGAGTATAGCCTCCTTTTCTGTGAAGAAGTAGACCCTAGTTAAAATGTCTGGGAGAACGCCCGGCCAGCCCGTGGGCTCGGAGACCCGATGGGCCCGGCCCTGGGCCGGAGGGGAATCGTCATCATCCCCCCAGAGCTCGTGGAGAAGTTGCGCCACGTAGGTCATAATGTCCTTCCCCTCCGCCCTGAGGGGGACCCCCCAGATGCGGAGGTTGTTCCGGCGACTCCGATTCTCCAGGTCCTCCTACTTCAGTTGCAATTCTATGGTTTGGCCAGGCGCTGCCAGATTTGTTCCTGGTCCTCAGTGCAGGCGCTGACTGTCTTTTCCAGCCCGTCCACTCTTTCACCCAGGTCTGTAACCTCCTTCTTGAGTTCCCGAACACAGTAATGCACTTCAGTGCGCAGGGAGCCTATTTCGGTCTTGAGTTCGGACATGAATGAGACCATAAAAGCTTGCGTTACAGGTGGCGATTCCCCTCCAGTTTGTGGAGCTACCTCAGTGGGGGCCGACGTGCCCGCCTTGCCCCACATTGCTGCTACAGGGTTGTCCTAGGAGGTCGCCACCGAGGTGTCCTTGCCCCCTTGGTACGTGTCATTTCTGATCTATAGACGTCCTTCGGAGCGCAAGTCACAAAGGTCAGTGAGGTTCCATAGAATTGCCCACAGGAACAGCTGGCTGTCAAATAAACTTGTTGCGTGTCAGATGGAGGGGCCCCCAGGGGAGACAACAGTGGCTGGGATGCTAGTCGTCAGGGCCCCCTAACGGTCTGTTAAACCAGTCAACGATGTGGCCATCAAGATCCAGAACAGGTGTGTACCTCACCGCCTCCGTGAGACAGCAGTGCTCAGTATCCAAGGAGGAGGGGCAGGTAAAGAAATCAACAGCAGGGTTGATCACATTCCGCTCCTCCCCACGCTGCGTATCCACGTGGCTGGTGTCCCCGCAGCAGGATCCACAAGGAAGGCACAAACGCCACGTCAGCAGATCCCCTGTGAGTATGCAGGCCCGCACCAACTCCAAGGGGGCAGGGGAGGCCCAAGGCGACAGGCCCAAGCTAACACTGCAACAATACCTGCTCCCGGTGCCTCTCGCTAGGTCCACCGCATTCTCGCAGGGCCATGGCGCTCTTGCTGAGTCACGCGTCTAGCCCTCACAGGCTCAAGATGGCGACAGAGTCATGCCCAACACCCGCCCCACTCCAGCTCCAAGGGGGCGGGTGAGACCCAAGACAATCTTCCCAATCACACTGGACCAAGGCTCCACACAGGGGGGTCGTCTGCTCAGGGCCCACACCGTTGTCTCTAGGCCATGCGCTCACCAGTCACTGTCCCAACAATGGCGGCCAAAGCACCAGGGGGCCTGCAATCCCACCACCCACCCTGCGGCAGCTCCAGGGGGCAGGTTGGGCCCAGGGTGATAGATCCAGTCACGCAGGAGGTTGAGGCGTTACCCGGGGTTGTAGAGCGGTCTACTCCAGGGACCCCCATGCGCTCCCCAGGGCCCAGAGTATTCTTCCCAGGCAGCGCGCTCACCAGTTCCAGGCTTAAAATGGCGGCTGTCTGTACAGCAGGCTTCCCAAGGCCAGGGGCTCTCACTCACCAGTAGGGTCTCCCCCGCCGTCCCCTACCCTGCTCAAAGCGCTGCCTCCTCCACTCATCAGCTCCGGTGAGGTCAGGAGGGACAGCCTTGTCCTCCCGCAGTCATAGACAGCGCCCCCGCTCCAACTGTAGGGCCGTTGGTGTGGTCCCGATCTGCTGCTTGCTTCTTGGCCGCTGGGATCAGCACCCCCGCTGCTCCACCGTCCAGGTCGGCGCCGGAGGCAGCCACCGTGCTCTCAGTTTCACAGGACCAAATGTCACCACACCACAGGAGTGCCCCTGCCCAGGTGCCTCAAGATGGCGGGCCCTCTATGCTGTAAGTCAAAGTCTGTTGTCACCTTCAAGCTTTCTCCCGCTCCGCCGGAGGTGGCCCTCAATAGCCGTCGATGTCCCTGGCTCTGTCCCACCAGGGTCTGGGTTTGGGAGTCGCCTGGTGGGGAGCAGCAGGAGGGGCTCTGTTAGGCCAAGGTGAAGCCGCCCGCATCTTCTCGCTCCGGGGAACGCTCCCGGGGCGGCCTGCAAGATGCCGTCCCAGAGCCCGCCTCCGATCCGATCACTCGCTCCGGGCTAGCCACTCACTCTCGTCTCCCTGGTATCTCTGCTGTTGTGCTGCCTGTTTCTGTATGGAAGAGATCCAGGGGGGCTGCAGGGGCACAGAGGACCGCTACCGCATCGCTGAGGGGCTCCGCTGTAGGCGCCGTAAAATGGCGGGCGATTCTGCTCGCCGGCTGATGTCGTGCGGTGGCTGCACCACATCTGTCGCCTCCAGGCAGGTGTCCGCTCTGCGAGTTGTGCCCCACACGGTCAGCTATCTGGCCCCCCCCCCCAGGAATGGCTGCGATATCCCCCCCCAGCTCTGCTAAAATAGCTTTGTTTAGAAGCGGATGGCCGGAGCTCTCCCAACGTGCGTCTTACAGCATTGCCAGCAAGACCACCCTCCCCTATATTACTATTTTGGAAGCAACACCTGACCGCTGATCGGTCCCTTGAGTGTTATGTGTACTGTTCCCAGACAGTGGAAAAATGCCTTGGGTGTGGGACAGGCTGTTCCTGCGTTGAGCAGGATGACCTGGTGGCTGTATCCAGCCCCTTCCTGACTTTAACTAAGGTCTACCCTGTCACTAGCATATGGAGCTCACACCTGGACTTGTCTGTTTGTTGTCTCTCAAGTCAGGCTGGCACCAAACTCTGTGGAGATAGAGGAGCTGATCAGAACTAGTTTTGGGGGTGGACAATAGCTTGGCCTCCACCCTCAGGCTGACACTGGGCATAAAAGTGAACCCCACAGACCTCCTCTCAAAACACTTCTGGACCTCTGTGGCTCAGAAGAAGGACTTGTCTGCTCCTTGACGAAAGAATGAACCTGCTTGCCTTGAAGCAAGGACCCCAGAAGTGACTAGAAGGGCCAGATCAGATCAGAATACGCTTTATTCAAAACATAATAAGAAATAAAAACATACATTTCATGTATATATACAAAAGAGAAATTCGAACGATGTTTTAAGAAAAAGTGGGACCATCCATTGTCAGCCGTTGTCTAACCACCCCTTTCAGGTATTTAACAATGTGATCAATCACGGATTTGTCATTCAGATATTGCAGCTTTAGAAGGGCGGGACGGCATTGTCTCAAGCCATAACTCATTAAAATTGGTAAAATCAATTTTTTCCTGGGCATAGAATAAAACTTGCAAAAAAACAAAACATGAATTGTCGACTGAGCAGAGAGGTTATCATACGGGCATAAACATAAGGTGCGGGACCAGTCATTAGTTTTTGGGAAGGTAACCCTAGTGTGAAAGATGCAAAGGCGTAGGCGGGTCAATAACAATCTATCATAGCCCCTGCAGTATTCATAAGTATGGTTGTATTCCTGGTTGAGTCAAGAGTAGTTGGTGTGTACTCACTGATGGTTTTACAATGTTACTGGATAGATTAATGGACTCCAAATAGTCCAAACACAGTGATTTTAAATTATTTCTAGTAACATTGTTCAAACTGTCAGGATTAGAGAAATATTCCGGATGTCCTAAACTCTCTAAAAATGTTTTAACATAAGTCAACCAGGAGATACAACCAGCCCCGTCAAGGGACAAACAATCCTTGATCAGGTCCCACTTCAAGCCAGTAGAAGTACCAGTCCAAACTTTATGCCACAACAAGATGGGCTGCAATTTAATCAAGTCTAGAAGATAAGGCAACCCCAGCTCAGCGTGGCATACAAATGCAGCTGAGCTACTGGGTACAGCTAAAAGATATCTCAGGAACCTATTTTCAACTATTTGCAGGCACTCTGCATTGGCATAACCCCAGATGCCTGCTCCATACATGGCAACAGGAATGCATTTGGCTTTATAGATTGTTATTAAGTTTGCAACTGGGCGCCTCCTCAATTTCCTGGCAAAATTAATTATAGCACCAGTGGCTTTAAAAAATAATAATTTCCTAGATTCAATAGCTTTAGCCCATATACCCCTTTTCTCAAATACAATGCCCAAGTAGGAAAAATGAGCCGTGCATGTGAGTTTCCTGTTGTCTGCTCCTTGACAAAAGAATGAACATGCTTGCCTTGAAGCCAGGACCCCAGAAGTGACTGGAAGGGTCAATTAGCTGACCTCCTGTTTGAGCCACATGGGCACAACAAGCTTCCAGAGGCCTCACTCTTGCAACTGCCCAGCTGACCAGTTCCAATTGGACATTCCCTGGAGCCTGCTGCTGGCCTCTATTGGATTGAGTCCTAATGCCCAAATGGTGCCCCTCCAGTCTGGTACCCTTGGCTGGTGTTAAAATGTACTCCTCTTGCCAACACTGCAAAGGTTTGCACTTAGAATTGTTTGCCAACTTTTGCTCCAGACAAACAATGGGAGACTGGGACCGCTGTAGAGCTAAAGCTGTCGAACTGCTGGATTCAACTTGCTACTTTGCCCAGCTGAAAGAGATCTCCGCTGAAAGACATCTGACTTCTAGAAATGTTCTAAATCTGAAAATAGAGGGCATCAACAAGACCGAGGCCTTCCTGGATTTCTCCTGCTCACGGCTTTCCCACCTTCTTTGACAATTTCACCTGTACACCCCCTCTTCCGCAACTCGCCCTCGTTGAGCTCTGCATCGGATCCTGCTTGCCTCACCGACTACTCATCTGCAACCACTTTTCTCCAGAAAATGTTTGAAGTCCAAAAGAAACCTTGCACTGGGACGAACCTGGTCTCTATATCCGTCACATGCTCCACCACCGTCGGCCTTAACTTTGCCCTTTGACCCAGTCTAGTGCAACTCGACAGCCGTAGTTGGTCAATCGTGCTTTTTGGTGCTTTTCTTTTATTGAAACTCATATCTCTGTTTCTACTGACTGTATTTAAAAAAAATCTTTTATTAAATTCACAGCAAGTAAAAAGCTAGACAGAATACCACATTGGAAGCTACATGCACTTGGTTAATGTATAGATTGCATTTCAGTATATACTTGTCTCATTCTTCACCTCTCCCACCACCAACACTGTTCGTGGGTGCAGTTTTGTGGGTCAATGTCTATGGCGTCCGTTGGGTTGAGGGAATTGCACAGGCTTCCGCTATAGACATTCTAGTTACCCCAGACTTTCTGGGGCAGTCCTGCCTTTAATAGACCACCTTCTCTGATGCCATGCACCAGTCATGTCCCAATTCCAGTCTCCCAGGGGAGGCGCAGGTGACGCTCCCATTAGACGTGCAATGTTGCATTTGGCAGTCCCCAGGCCCTGAGTCATTCATGCCCGTTTCACATAATTCAGGTCTGTTTAGTCCCACACATTCAAAAAACACAATTTGGCAGAGATCAGAATCTCACTCCAACACACCGCATTCAGGCACTCCACCACTGCTTCCCAAAATAATTTTACTACTGGGCAGTCCCAGACTATGTGAAAGAAAGTCCCCGTTTGGCCACACTGTTGACCACAGCCCACATCTGCTGCCCTACCCATTTTGTCTACTGTTGTGCATGCCAGATGAGACCTGTGTACTATTTTGAGCTGCACCAACTGAACCCCCGCCTAAATGGCCAGATCCCTGGGGAAAGCCAGGGCGTCCGGCCATTTATTGTCCTCCAACCCTCCCAAGTCTTGATCCCACTTTTCCCGCAGATGTAGGTGTGTGTCCAGTGAGTTGTTGATCAATTTCTTGTACGTGAGAGGAATTACCTTATAAATCATGTGGTCATCAGGCAGCCTATCCTCAAGGGGCGAACCCCTGAGAGGTCTGTTCCCCAGGAGGATGGCTGCCTGGAGTGTGTGTCTTATCTGGAGGTAACGAAAGGTCTCAGATGGTGGCAGTTCATCTTTCCTTTGTAAGTCAGGGAAAGGGATGACATCTCCCCTGGCCCAGAGGTCTTCTACCTCAGAGTGACCTATAAGATCCCACTTTTCAAAACCAGGTCACCTCCCCAGTGTGCCTAGTTTCTCTGACCGGCAGAGAGGAGTGGCTTAAGTAATCTTGCCCCCCCAGCCCAGTGAATTAAGTGTGGAGTGTCAGAGTTGGATCGTGATAGCCGTGGGTCCCTGTAGAGGCATTTGGCATGGGTTGGTATAGGGCGCTCAAAGATATCCCCATCGTAGAACCTGCTGGTCCATACGATATGCTGGTTCATCATCAGGGTGATGAACCCATTAGTTAACGACTGTCAGTTGTGCTGCCCAATAGTATTTTTCGGATGTCAGGCAGTGCTATCCCCTCATAATACCAACCTCTCGTCAATTTGGTAAGTGCAATGCGCCAGACCCCCCATCCCACAGCAATGGTCTGATTTCAGACTCTATGGCCCTGAAGTATTCTGGAGGCACTGGGAAGGGCGTATTCTGTCAAATATAAAGGAAGCGCAGCAAGGCCATGATCTTGAACAGTGTTGCCCTGCCCAGTAGCGAATATGGTAATGACTGCCAGAGTTGGACATCGCTCTTGAGGTGCGTCAGAGGAGCTTGTAAATTATAGGCATAGAACATGACATGGCTCATGGTAATAGATTCAGATTCAGATTAGCTTTATTCGATTTTTGTTACATAAAATCATAAAAGCAACATTTCATATATATACACACAATTCATATACAATAAAAACATTTTGTTAAGACAGGATTAAATCAGTGTAAGGTACTTCGCTAATCACTAAATTCCGTTTTCTTAAAACATTTTTTAAAAACCCAGTCATAACCATAGTACAGGTAGCGTTTCCTAGTTGCTGCAAACTAAGAAACGCAGGATGGCATTGCCGACAAGCACCTTACTTCAGATACTGTTTAATCCACCTTTTACGCTCACTCTCGTATAATTTACAAAACAATACTACGTGAAAGGTGGATTGTACCGATGTACAATCACATGGGCAAGGAGCTAAGGTTCTCGACCAGTCATTTTTGCTTGGGAATGTAACTAGCCGGTGGAATAAGTTAAACCTAAATCTTGTTAGTATAAATCGGTCAAAGCCCAAGTTACATAAGGTCAGATATGGCTGAATTGTGTAGGTGGTCAGTGATAGTTGATGCTCACTAACTGTTTTCTTCGTCATCTCTCCTACACATCTAAGAAGTTCAAAGTGAGCCATACATAACCTCTTCAATTCAGATTTTGAAATGTTCATGATTGAGACTGGGTTGCTAAAATACTCAGGCCGTTGTAAGTCAATAAATATTTTCCTGACATAGTCAAGCCAGGCTATGCGCTTTGCGTTTTCAAGGGCCATAACATCCTTTATTATGTCCTGATTTAGTACAAGGGCCTCTGAGACCCATATTCTGCGCCAGAGTAAAACTGGTTGCAGTTTAATCAGATCGGATATAAAGTCCATCCCCACTTCCTGATGGCAATTAAAGACAGAGGTACCTTTCGGGAGAGCTAGTAAGTATCTAAGGAAGTTATTTTCTTCAACTTGAATCGCCGATGTATCCTGATACCCCCAGATCCCTGCCCCATAAAGTGCAACACTTCTGCATTTAGATATATAAATCTTTAGCATTATTTCAGGGGGTCTTTTGCCCAGCTTAGCGGCAAAATTTTTTAGTGCTCCTATAGTGCGTTTAAAAGATAGGGTCCTATTCTTGATCTCGGGCCCCCAGGAGCCAGAGCCCTCGATTATGACCCCTAAGTATGGGAAGGTTTTGGTGTGCTCAATTACAAGTCCAGACGCCTTAAGATGTTTACAACTTGTACGTCCCTTGCCACACTGCATCACGTAAGATTTTTTTGCATTTATCTTAAGACCCCTTTCTTCCATAAATTCAAGATATTTTGTTAGGGCTTTCTGCGCTCCCACCTTGGTTCTCGCCATCAGTACCGCATCGTCTGCGTACAAAAGTGATACAATTGGGTTATTACCATACCTTGGGGAGTCTATTTTACAAGCACCCAGTTCTTCCTCAAGTTTGTTCGTATAAAGGGTAAAAAGAAAGGGGGCCAATACGCACCCTTGTCTTACCCCTTTTTCTATACTGAAAGAGCCAGTGCACTCTCCCCTCACCCCATATCTGACTTTGGCCGTTGCCCCCGAATACAGTTGCCTTAGGAAGAGTGCAATGGCAGGCTCGACTTCCATTTCCTCAAGGATTTGCCACATCTTGGAATGTATCACGCAGTCAAAGGCTGCAGATAGGTCAACAAAGATGGCATATAGTTGACCTTCTTTAGCCCGGGTATATTTAGCTTGTAACAAAACGAGGTTTAGAACCTGCTCAACTGTACCCATCCCTTCACGAAAGCCATACTGCACAGGGCTCAATATGTCGTGTTCCTCAGCCCATAGTTGCAATTTATTTAAAACCACCCTCCCCGCCATTTTCATAAGGGAGTCTAGTAAAGAGATGGGTCTATAATTGGACGGGCATTCCCTGTCCCCCTTTTTGTATATCAGTATAATAACCGATTCCGACCAGGTACCGATAAAGCCTATAGCACAACAAGCCTGAAGAACCCGGGTACAAAGTGGGGCCCATAGATCTGTATTTAGTTTAAAAATGTCATTGGGGATCCCATCCGATCCGGGGGGTTTATTATTTTTACTAGCTTGCAAAGCCTCCTGGACTTCCTGTAGGGTGATCCCCATACTAATAGGATGACAATTACTCCCTCTCACTGGGCATCCTATAAATTTGTCATCTGTCGAGAGGGCCCCCTGTTTGTTTGTGTAGACCTTTGAGAAGAAGTCAATCTAGGTTTTTTCATCAATGGCAGTTTCCTGCCTTTCTGCCTCCTTTTTTGTAAAGAAGGGTGCGTTGACTGCCTCCCAGAAGGCCCTGGCATCTCTACACTGTGAGGCGGTAAGCAGATTCTGCCATGGTATGTCCTTAATTTCCTTTTTCCGTTTACACCTTGCCTGGGTGTACATCTTCCTGCAATATCTTATTGCCTCAAGGTCCCTTGGTTTACAACTCAAGGCATCCTTAAGAGCGGTATATGCCTTGGTACACCTAGAGTCAAACCAACCCACCCCTTTATTGGGCTTATCTCTGCACCCTAGTTAGGTTATCTCGAATGATCTTTGTAATTTTGCCAAAAGCCTCCCAAGGTTTGTTCTTCTAGGGAATTCTCATCCAGACAAACCAGTATATCTGTAAGGGTCAAAGTTCTTATTTCTTTGAATTTATTGGCCACGTCTACAGTGCTCCATTTAAGTGTCATCCCATTATAGTGAGCTAAGGCAATGTTTTGAGTCCAAGTTAGTGACTCAATAGTAGTTGTACTAGTTAGCTCTCCTATAGGTATGGTCAAACTAAGTGGAAGGTGGTCACTTAGGCCAATTGTTGGAATCTCAAAATTTTCTACACAATGGGTGAAACTATTTGGCACAATAACAAAATCAATAACGGAGTGACAACCTCTTGCTAAAAAGTAGCACTAAATTCTACCTTGGGTGTACACATTAAATTTGCAAAGCCAAGGTCAAAATTTGCCATAATATTATTTAGTACCTCTCCCTTATTGGAGTGCATAAAGTGGCACCTACTCACATTCCCCCCCCCCCCCTTCCATATTCCTGAAATCCACAACTTTCTTGGTCACAAATATTCAAATTCAAATCCCCTACCCAAACCAACATTTTGTTTCCCCCCCTCAATAAATTCTGGGCATTTAATTCCTCTGTCAGGCTACTTAGAACCCCTGCAAACTCCTCATTTTTTAAATTGTTATAGAAGTTAACTATTAGTAGCTCAGCCCGATTGTTAAGGGTAACAGAGACCATCTGGTAATAATGTGTGTAGTTATTTCTCGTAATTTTAACAACTTTTAATAAGTTGGAGATATAAATACAAATTCCTCCTTTAGGTCTCCCAAACAGGGAGCGGACTGCGGGGATATGAAAAGTTTTAAAACCTAGAAGATGTTTCTCATTGATAAGCCATGTTTCTTGTACACATAAGATATCAATGTTTTCGATGAAGTCTCCCCAAATTGTATTGGGCACTTTGCTCTCTAACCCACATACATTCCAGGAAACAATCCTCACTAAACCTCCCCGCTCCCTGGGTAATTTCTGCTTTAACAGTGATTTCTCCTTACTAGTGATCACCCCCTGTATGTCTGGGATGGAATCGACTCCAACATGTTCTTGCTCATAATTTGACTCTTTATTCCCAGCTGGCATTAGCTCAGTGCCCTTACAGTCCCTGATATTAATTACTGACACAGGTGGGATGTCGTGTAAGACATCTTTAGTGATTACTGCTTCCTGTATGTTGGAGTTTATTTGATCACACGTTAGCCCTATTATTCTATCTCCCTTGGTTTTTTGATCATGTGGGTTATATGATGCAGGGTGCTTCCTCCCTTGCAAAGCATCTACGTGTATCATTATGACTTTATCTTTTCCACCACCCAGTCAGTCACAATCATTTAAACCGGAAAGAGGTATAAACCGGTTTGGTCCTATCAGGATTGGAGCATATCCCAAATTTCCCCTTCGATTCCAAGATGGGTGGCATAGATGTCTCTTTTTAGGATATTCCCAGGGCTGGCTTATTTGTGAGTATGGTATCCTATCCTCCCGATTTTGATATGGGGGCCTAGAGTGACCATACTGGTGTTGAAATAGCGGCCTAATGTAGTTGTCCTGGAATTGGGATGGATGGCTAAAGTAGTCATCCTGCTGTTGAAATGGGGGCCTAAAACAATCATCCTGATGTTGGGACGATTCCCCAGAGTGATAATTTTGTTGTTGAAATAAGGGCCTAATGTGATCGTCCTGGCGTTGAAATGTATACCTAAAACGATCATCCTGCTGTTGAAATAAAGGCCTAGAACGATCGTCCTGATGTTGAGGTAATGGCCTATAATTGATTACAGGGGCCAGTGAAACTCTGGGATAAAAATAGGGCAATTTGCGTGGTGTAATTGCTTTGCTACCAACTTGTGGGTACCAATCTAAGATATGTCTAACTGCTCTTTCGTCTCTGAAGTTAATTATGATGATATCCCCCACTGTATCTTTTACTCTATGTCCCAGCCAGGAAAGACGCCTCATGTGTAGAATTTCACCATTTATATTCGGAGGGAGTGGTCTGTTCTGTTTTAGCCAAAATATAACTTTGTTTTTTAACTGGTATTGATCTTCTCTCTTAGTCTCCTCCAAAACAGGCACACCAGTAAGGACTACCACCAGTGGAGCTGCTTCCGGAGGCAGTTCTACGTTGCACCCCTTGGGAGGAATTAACCTATCAAGATTTTCACAGGAGTTTAATTTTTGTGTATTTCCTGGGTGTTTAAATTTCACACCTGTCAGTGCCTCTTTATCACTGATTTTGACATTTTGTCGTGTTATTTTGGGAGGTAATGGTGTCACAGATTTAAAAATATCTTGTTTAGTGGTTTTTACTCCCGTTTGGGCTGTGCTGCTTGAAGATAGTCCAGTGATCGTAGACACCAAGGGGGGCTTTGGTGTACCCTCGATAGCCCCTTTAATTTCTCCAATGGCCTGCTCTAAATTTCCCAACTGCTGGGCTAATCTTTTTAGTCTCTCCGTTAATTGCAATATGAGAGACCTAATTAGGTATTCCATACTTCCCATAAAATCAGTAGTTGATGTTGCAATTTCTGGGAGATATAATGGAATAGAGATAGCAGGTGTTGTAGGTGCATTGGGTGAAGAGCTCTTAGAATTGTCAGAGTTAATTTGAATGATCTTATTTCTCTGAGATCCACTCCCCCTGTTTCTCCTTCTTTTCGGGGGTGGACCTTGGGCTCTGGGATTTTTAGGAGATTTATTTGATTTTTGAGCAGACTCTACAGTTAACTGCGGTGAGTCTGTCAAGGCTACTACCTCTGGTGTCAGATTACAGGGAGATGCTAAAACATTTGTATTCAGTTCGTTACTTGCATCTTGTAAGAAGGTTCTGTCTTGAAGGAGTAGCGGGATGCTGTCATTGAAAGTTACCTCAAGTCCCTCACGTTCAGGTGGTGTATTTACGTGTGTGCCAACATGTGGTGAAATAACTAGTTGTAGCGGACCCAAGGATGAACGTCTAGTCTTCATTAATTCAACTGAGCGGCGTCTATCAGCCCGCCTCTCGGCAAGTACCATTTCCCTGTCAATACCCGCTGTAACCCTGATGACATAATTGTCTAGTGTTCCATTATTTCCTCCACCTGGCAATACAGTTTTTACTTTGGGGAGGGTTGACGACATGATGCGGGCAAGGGCAATGAAATGCTAGCTAAATCACACTAAGCCCTTGCAGTTACCCCGGGCAGTCTAGCAGGCATATGATGTCCACAGAAAGCGGTAAAAGGGAAAAATGTCAAATACTATGTTAGTAATGAGTACGCTTACTGGGATGATGTTCAGAGGTCCATGCCAGAATATGAGCAAAAGGGATATGGCCCAGCCCAGCCTCCTTTGGCCTCCGAGGGCCTAAGAGGGACCGCCCTTTGCCTAGGCTTTGCCCGGCTCGTCCAGCGGTGCGCGGGTCCGGTGAGGATTTTGTTCACCTGGTCAGCTCTGGGCTGGGCGTGGCGGGTGGATGTAACTAAGCCGCAGTGTCTTTTGGGAGCCGTAGTCTTTCCCAAGCTTCTCCCGTTGATGATATCGGGTGCGAGCGTTTCCCGCGAAGCGGGAAACGCGAGAAGTTGCTTGCTTGCTCTGGAATCCTCAGGGGGGGTTTGCGAGTCAGCCCCAGTCCTTCTCTCCCACTAGTGCTACTCAGGGTTAGCACAATCCGCACAGTCCGCACAGCAAAGGTTTCCCCTTGGTAAGTGCGATGCGCCAGACCCCCATCCCACAGCAATGGTCTGATCTCAGACTCTATGGCCCTGAAGTATTCTGGAGGCACTGGGAAGGGCGTATTCTGTCAAATATAAAGGAAGCGCAGCAAGGCCATGATCTTGAACAGTGTTGCCCTGCCCAGTAGCCATAATGGTAAGGACTGCCAGAGTTGGACATCGCCCTTGAGGTGCGTCAGAGGAGCCTGTAAATTATAGGCATAGAACATGACATGGCTCATGGTAATATAATTACCATGATACTGACACCCATCCACCTCCACCCGTGCCTCGCATTTCCTGGTCAGGTCCGGTGCCTGGCCATGCAGGACGTGAATGATAGATTTGGGCCAGTAAATCGTGTACCATGAATATCGGCCAAATAGGGTGAATATGTTCATAATCCTGTCAACGTAGAAAGGTGGGTCAGCAACATAGAGCAGTCGTCATCTGAGTAAAGAGATATTCTGTCATCCAATTGCTCAGTGCATCGCAGCCCTCGAATCAACAAATTTGTTCAGATCCAGGCTGCAAAAGCTCCAGTATGAGAGCAAAGAGGAGCAGTAGGAGCAGAAATCCTTGTCTAGTTCAGTGATAGAGATTAAAGACTTGAGACTCCCTCCCATTGACCATGACCTGAACTAGAGGCTCAGTGTAAAGAAGTCGCAGCCTGGACAAAAATTTAGGGCCGAAACCCATGCGGGCCAGTAGTTTGAAAAGGTACGGCCATTTAACCATATCAAAGGCCATACGAGCATCCAGTAAGAGGACAAGAGCATCCTCCTGAATTTCCACGTCCCAGCACCCGATAGAAATGTTGCAGATTGAGCATCTAACTGCACCTTGGCATAAAGCTGGACTGATTGGGGTGTAGTAACTTAAAGATGATTTGGATAAGTTGTGAAGGTAAGAACTCGGCCAGAATTTTTACTTTCACAAGAAGGAGCGGAATAGGCCTATATGAGGCACAGCTATCTGGTGGCTTACCCCCTTTGTGGATGACTACTAATGAAGCCAATCGTTGGTCCTGAGGACAGCGCCCCCGTCCAAACTCTCTTTGTACATCTGTAGTAGATGAGGCGCTATGGTGGTAGCTGTGACCCTGTAGATTTCTATTGGGATGCCTTTAGGGCCCATTGCCTGACCCGTGCTCAAGTCCTGTGTTGCCCAGGCAACTCGTCCACAGACGGATCACTCTTCATAAGTGTTATCTTCCCCAGAGAGGGTTGCAAGCTGGATATCAGCCAGTAAATTACGGGAATCCTCTGCTGTAGCAGTGCCTGCAGGGGAGTAAATTTGTGTGTAGTACATGGCGAAAGCGTCAAGTAGGTCTTGTGTGTCTCTCAGATGCTCCCCACCCTCAGTACAGACCTCAACAACCCAGTTGCTTGCCCTTTCACGCCTCTCCAGCCATGCTATCAACTTTCCTGCTTTGTCTTTGTACCTCATAGAGGCAATGCCTTGTTGCCCTGAACTGGGCTTTAGGCGCCTTTGTCAGGGTATCCCTATTTTCTT
The DNA here is from genome assembly GCF_964261635.1 of Lissotriton helveticus. Taxonomy (NCBI): domain Eukaryota; kingdom Metazoa; phylum Chordata; class Amphibia; order Caudata; family Salamandridae; genus Lissotriton; species Lissotriton helveticus. The sequence continues at coordinate 602,527,079 of NC_136059.1, forward strand.
CTTGCTTGAGACTCAAGGTGGGTTTTATCCCTTCATCAGCTCTATGTGCGAGGTTAGCCTCAAGGTCAAGTATCTTGTGCTTAAGTGCCTCTAGTCAGTATTTTTTAAATCTCTTTCATGCCTCACTATCACAGACAGCACCTGCCGTTTGATGACTGCTTGGAATGGCTTCCATAAATTCTGGGTAGAAGTTACCAAAGTCTTGTTTTCTGTGAAATAATGTTCTGTGGTGTCCGCAAAGCCCTTTCTAACACAAGATATTTTAAAATACCATTGATTAAGAGTGATGATTCTGCAGTCTCACTGCTTGCCCAAGCTGTAGACTGCCGAGAGCGGGTAATGGTCAGAGATGCCCCTAGCTAGATGCCAGACATCTTGAAAATTGGGAAGTCGATCATCTAGGGTAAGGATGTAGTCTATATGTGAAAGACTGCCATGGGCACCCAAGTGGTACTTAAAGTATTTTGCCAAGAGATTGAGGGTCCCGCCATACGTCAACCAGGCCCACAGCATTGAGGGAATCCGCCAACAGGTGGCCCTGGAAATGCACACAGTCTCTGAAGATTGGGGGTGGCGAGTCTCTGGAAACATATGCCTATAAGTGGCGGTTACTCTATGAGAGCGTGGGGGGCGTTGACCTTCGACTGTGAGCCGCCATAACAAAGACAGACTCCCTTAAAACCCATTTGTTCTTCCCTTGAATCTGCATTCATCTTTTTCCAGTTAGGGGAGGGACTACAGCGTTTTTTTCCAGCAAGGATGGGCTGTGATGACAACTAGCCTGTGTAAACTAAACTGAACTGTGCATGTGAGATTGGCCATTGTTTGCCCTGTGGCCAGCCTCACTTGCGCAGTTCAGGCTTCCAGATGCAATGCTAGCAGGGATGTGAGAGAGCAAAGACACAGCCTCATTAGTCTCCAACAGTGCGTTGTCTTTGCCTGAACCAGCCAATCCTGGCACTGCTCTTATGCTGTTTAGTATTATAACGATTCAGAAAAGGTGGTGGTGATGAACAGAGTGTCTGAATTAAGCAGACCACTCTTACCCAGTCCAAAGATCAGGGCTTGATCCATCACCGTTATTTAGCTCACTGCCCCATCCCAGCTCAGAACCTGGCTATATGCAAATTAGTCTGTCCCTGGCCCAGTGCATCATGGGAACAGGGCAGACCAAACTACCAAGCCAATTCTTCACCAGAAAGGAGACAAGCTACCGGGGACCGGTTTCTGGCATTTCAGCCTCGTCGGCCCGGCTTGCTTGAATCCTGATGGAGCAGTGAGCAAGGGACTCATGTCTGAGTATACCCTGCCACACCTATAGTGGCCAAAAACGATTCAGAAAAGGGGGTGGTGATGAACAGAGTGTCTGAATTAAGCAGACTACTCTTACCCAGTCCAAAGATCAGGGCTTGATCCATCACCGTTATTTAGCTCACTGCCCCATCCCAGCTCAGAACCTGGCTATGTGCAAATTAGTCTGTCCCTGGCCCAGTGCATCATGGGAACAGGGCAGACCAAACTACCAAGCCAATTCTTCACCAGAAAGGAGACAAGCTACCGGGGACCGGTTTCTGGCATTTCAGCCTCGTCGGCCCGGCTTGCTTGAATCCTGATGGAGCAGTGAGCAAGGGACTCATGTCTGAGTATACCCTGCCACACCTATAGTGGCCAAAAACGATTCAGAAAAGGGGGTGGTGATGAACAGAGTGTCTGAATTAAGCAGACCACTCTTACCCAGTCCAAAGATCAGGGCTTGATCCATCACCGTTATTTAGCTCACTGCCCCATCCCAGCTCAGAACCTGGCTATATGCAAATTAGTCTGTCCCTGGCCCAGTGCATCATGGGAACAGGGCAGACCAAACTACCAAGCCAATTCTTCACCAGAAAGGAGACAAGCTACCGGGGACCGGTTTCTGGCATTTCAGCCTCGTCGGCCCGGCTTGCTTGAATCCTGATGGAGCAGTGAGCAAGGGACTCATGTCTGAGTATACCCTGCCACACCTATAGTGGCCAAAAACGATTCAGAAAAGGGGGTGGTGATGAACAGAGTGTCTGAATTAAGCAGACCACTCTTACCCAGTCCAAAGATCAGGGCTTGATCCATCACCGTTATTTAGCTCACTGCCCCATCCCAGCTCAGAACCTGGCTATATGCAAATTAGTCTGTCCCTGGCCCCAGCCAGGTTCTGAACTGGGATGGTGCAGTGAGCTAAAAAACGGTGTTGGATCTAGCCCTGATCTCTTGACTGGGTGAGAGTATTCTGCTTAATTCAGAAACTCTGTCCATCACCACCCCTTGTTGTTAAATATTTTGTCCACCCTAAGCGTGGAAGGGTATACTCAGACATGAGTCCCTTGCTCATTGCACCATCAGGATTCAAGCAAGCCGGGCCGACGACGCCTGAAATGGCAGAAACCGGTCCCCGGAAGCTTGTTTCCTTCCCAGTGTAAGAATTGGCTTGGTAGTTTGGTTTGCCCTGTTCCCATCATGCACTGGGACAGGAACAGACTAATTTGCATACAGCCAGGTTCTGAACTGGGATGGTGCAGTGAGCTAAAAAACGGTGTTGGATCTAGCCCTGATCTCTTGACTGGGTGAGAGTATTCTGCTTAATTCAGAAACTCTGTCCATCACCACCCCTTGTTGTTAAATATTTTGTCCACCCTAAGCGTGGAAGGGTATACTCAGATGTGAGTCCCTTGCTCATTGCACCATCAGGATTCAAGCAAGCCGGGCCGACGACGCCTGAAATGGCAGAAACCGGTCCCCGGAAGCTTGTTTCCTTCCCAGTGTAAGAATTGGCTTGGTAGTTTGGTTTGCCCTGTTCCCATCATGCACTGGGACAGGAACAGACTAATTTGCATACAGCCAGGTTCTGAACTGGGATGGTGCAGTGAGCTAAAAAACGGTGTTGGATCTAGCCCTGATCTCTTGACTGGGTGAGAGTATTCTGCTTAATTCAGAAACTCTGTCCATCACCACCCCTTGTTGTTAAATATTGTTTAGTATTATAAGCCGCATGAAAGCAGTGCTTCAATTGGCAGGGATACTTAGGGCTTATCTGGTGCGAGAACAGCATGCACACGTAGTAATCCGAGCAGCGCGACACGGGACAATCCAGATGCCAAGGTAATATTTATGTTTAGTTTTGGCAGTCTCCATGCTTATAAAAGATAGTAAATGCTTTATAAATTGAATGTGCCCCAATCAACTCTGCAATACGAATTTCATTCTGCATCTTTTGCTGCAAAATGTAATTTGTACTGCAAAGGTGCCCCACCACTTTCAGATTTTACCAGCCTCCTCTGCTAAGGGGAGGGATACCCCACTGGTTCTAGGGAAGGATGAGACAATGAAGTATACCTTCGTGAAGGAGCCCCTTGTTGTTAAATATGGTTTGAACCCAAAGAAGTACTGCTTAAGGTGTAGGGTCAGTCAAAAACGGTCTAACCAGTTTGGGGTGGATTTCATGGACTACTCAAGAAAGGGACCAGAAGGTTGAGAGAAGGGCAGGACAGTGAAGCTCTATGAACGACTGTACAATCTATTTTTAAGAGAACACCTGTTTAATAAATGCCTTGCAGAGCTTCACCAATGCCTGACTGACTCAAAGCCCACTGTGCCCAGTGAGCTTGCGAAGGAAGCTGACCTCTGGTTAGTACAGGTTGTCAAACAAGGTACCTTCAGGGAGAGGCAGGGGGGAATTACCGAAAGGGTTGGGGGAGACAAAGAAAAAAAAAGTCCCACAAGGAGATTTCAGGGGAAGGGCAACCAGTATAATCCTGAGCGAAAGAAGGGTGGTTTAAACTGGAAGAATTTCCCAGTGTACTTCCGGCCCAAGTACCGTGAATGTTACTAGTATGAGCAGTTTAAGGGGCATGCAATCTGCACCCGCCTGACGCAATTTCCCACAGGTGGGTCCAACCCTGAAAAGGCCAGTTTAGCGCTGTTAGGAGGTAGCCTTAGTTGGTTTTTGGGGGGAAGGGGCGTGCTGAAGTCACACTAGTACCCCTAGGTACCAAGGAGATGGTGCCAAAGGCTCACATGTCTCACAATACCAAAAGGTGTGGGCAGTGACTCACCATCAATGGGCAGAGGGTGGAGGCTCTGATAGACTATTGTTAGGTATAATCTGTTGTCTCAGAGAAAGTAGTGCTCGATGTAGTCCACCAAGTTGTGACGGCAGGCAACCAGGTAAGCCAATATCCGATGGCTGTATTTGCCTTGGAATGGAATGGACAGAGGTTCACAGTTCAATCTAATAATATTGTGTACTTCTGAGCATAGCTTGATACCTAAACAAACTGCAGTACTAGTTACCCCTGGGGTTGGAGAATCTGGATTAAAATTGAGGAGGAGCTGAGTTTTAGATATATTAAGTTTATACCCTGCAACCTCACCAAACTGGGCTGCCACATCATCAGCATATGTGATCAGTTTAAACTGTTTCTCTCCAACAGCGAAGGGTTGAATATCTATGTTTATGCATTGTGACTGCATGTATGGCACTATATAGAGAGCAAATAAAAGACAAGTGTTTTTACCTCCCCCTTTGACGTGACCCACTTCCTAAGCGGACTACTCTGAGCAGCGTAGTTGACGCGCTTGCTTAGATGCCGTTGCGAGGAAGGTCCGGAGGATTTAGGTTGTTGATACAGCTGGGCCTGGTCCTGATCCGCACACTTTGTAGAATTAATATGGTTCTGCTGAGGATTATGCCCTCCACCCCTCAGCAGAGGTATAGTAGTAGTCAAAGGGCCCCTATCCAAAACAGGGGAGAAGGTATCGATTCAACTGGTGATGGCCGTGGAATCGCTACAACCCACCCTTGAGGGGTTATTGACACTGCCATTGTACTGTGCCACTGCAACCCCCCCTGAGTTTCAGTACCCTCTCACAGCCTTCACCCTTTATGGCCACCATATCGACAGGGATCCTCCCACCCTGGGCCCCAGCAGTATCAGTAATAGTATTCCCATAAGCTAGCTTGGATTGTACAGGGTCACATCCGATGAGACTATGTGTCCTATGTTTGCCAGCCGATGAGACTATGTGTGCTATGTTTGTTGAGAGGTTGTCTGTTGCCTCTCCTTTAGTCTTATTCTCCGCACCAGAAAGAACTCCTGCTGTGACTGCTGCCATTAGAGTATCTGCCAGCGAAAGACCCTTGTCAGAAACTGCTGGTTCTGTAGCAGAGGACTGTATGATTTTCCTCATAACTCCAGACCGCAGTGGTTTTAATATTGGGCGCCCAACTTGTGTATTTTCCAGCGCAGGTAAAATGGTGCAGGCTCTCCTACCACCAGCAGCTGTTGCTCCTCCTGCCCCTGTGGTTCAGTAACTTGAGTATTGGCGGCCCCTCTGGCTCTACGGGGGGGATTTATCTTGGAGACATCATTAAAATGCTACACTGGTACCTTTGAAAATAGATCACAATCAGCCGGAGCCACAAAAAGCTCTGCACCAGCTGAAACACTGAGGCCACAAAGCTGCAGCATTCAGGTAGAGTCGCCGGGAATCAAGTCGTCAGCGTGAGCCAAGAATCTGCAGCTCAGTACGACGCATCAGTAATTGCGGCACAATTGATGGTGGCTGACACGGAGTAGCGGGATGGAGCGGCTCTCCACCGTGGGCTCAACCCGCCATCTTCCTTCACCTCCCAATTCTCAATGAAAGTCAAAAGGAAAATGAACAATTCTCCTACATTGAAATGCACAATATTGCAAACTGTGTGTAGTTCATAGAAAAGAAAACCAAACCACCTTTTTTGTTTTCTCTAGACCTACAGAGAACATCCAAGAACCCCATCAGTCTCCATAGCAGGGGTCTTAAACAGCACTTTTGCATTGAAATTGTGAAATCGGACACACGAGTAAAGAATCATATCACTTAACTTCATTTCATTTTTAACCACTTTGGCTTTTTGCAATGGTGAACCACTCTGAAACATCCCGCTACACATCTACTTATTGGTAATACATTCCCTTGACTGCTCGCTCTTCTGTAACACTTGTGTCAGCGGTCCACATAAAAACACTTTTTAAACATGCAAGGCACTGGTGGGCGCGCTGCGGATTCCAAGATGGCCACCTGAGCTTGGGGCTCCGTGCTATGTTGGGAGAGACTCTCTCGATTTCGGCAGTTTAAAAGCTGCTTTTCAACTAAAATGGGGAGAGATTAACAGCGGAACTTCCCCTGACCAGGAGGCTGTCCTTCATTTTCTCCTTCCTGATTCTATTTAACGAAAACGTCGTGGGACAAAGACTACTAACTTCTGGTGGCCATTTTGTCTTTACCTCTGACTGGAGGTTGTTTCCTCTCAGCTCTGAATTCTTATTAAGATACTGGTTTTCCCTCTTTTTTTCTCAGTTTATTTTGGATTACTCCAGCTGTATTTTTAATATTTACGTCACTGGACTTTTCATTTTTATATATTATTGTTTTTTTCTGCCCACGTTAGTTTAAACACATTTTCTTGAATACATGGACAGGACTAAACATTAGTCACACTCAAATAAATGGCTTACTGCTGGTTTGCCTAAATCGGGCTCTACTTCCTTAGCACCCCTTTGGATGAGTTACATAACTCCATCAGTATGGCTCAATCTAATTCTTCAAAGTCAGCGTCTATATCTATTGCGCTATCAAAGTTGCACTCACCCTCCTCAGCCAACAAAAGGCTCAAGCAAGACCGTCCTTCTCCACTGAAATCTGCTTCTCCTGTATCATTGGACATTGTCTCGGAGGAAATACGTGCTCTGTGACCATTTATTGAAGAAACTAATACACATTTTCAAGTTTTGGATACAAAGTGGTCCACGCTCAATTCCAGGGTGTCCACTGTGGAACAGCATGTCTGTGACCTTCAAGATGTCTCTAAATATATTTTGTATCTGGAGAAGGATGTTGGACTCTGGAAGAAATCTGCTGAGAACCTTGAAAACAGAAATAGGCGCAACAACCTTCACCTATATGGTCTTCCGAAGGGTGTTGAAAGAAATGACCCAGTGAACTTCTTCTCCTCTTTTCTTCCGAAAATTCTAGACCTTTCTGCATCAGTATCTTTGAATATCCAACGTGCCCGGAGATTAAACATCCAATGTGCCCATAGATTGGGTCCTCGTCTGTCTTCTTCATCTGCGCCTTCAAAGCCTTGTGGCGTATTCATCCTATTTTTTAAATTTACTGACCTTTCCAAGTTTTAAATGCGGCCATGCTCCCCCAAAAATGATTTGGTCTGGTGCTAAATTGTTCTTATCTCAAGAGGTTTCTACTGCTACAGCTAAACAGCGGAAGGAGTTCCTTGAGCTCAGACCAGCTCTGCGAGCCTTGGGTGCGCGCTAGGGTTTATTCCATCCATGCTTGTTTAAAGTGACTTTTCAGAACCACACCTCTAATTATGAAATCCCTGCAGATCTTCAAAAATGTCTTCATTCACACACTACGTCCTCCATGGACACAGCTGGTCCTTTTATAACTTGACTCTTATACGACAGCCTCTGGGAGTTTGAGAGTTTCATGGTAATCCAGCTATAATCTTTATTTTTTGCTTTCTTTGCAGATTATTTCTTGATGGTTGTATCTGTATTTAATCATATCTATGTGTTTCTTCTTTCTTTGTTTTCTACCATCCCGATAGATCATCCAGATCCTTACATATTCATCCTCTGTTCCTTTTCGTTCTCCCGGCGTGGTATGTCTTCCCCTGTTGGATATGCTGTTTTTTCTGTCTGTCGCCAGTCCTTGTTGTTTGCTTGTCTCCCTTTGAAGGTATGTGTTACAGTTGCCACTCTAGGTTTGACATGTACTGTCTCCTTTTTATCTTTACTCATTCCCTTTCCCTCTTTCCTATTCCTCCTCTCTAACTCTTTTCTTACTGACTGTAGCGGGTTGTAGAAAACACCAGACAGAGATGCCTTCATACACCTTAATTGCTTCATTCAGCAAGTACGTAAACAAACAAAAGGAATCTGTCGCTCCCGGGAAATAGCTGTCTTCTTCTTTATATAGCTCTGCGCCACTTGTATCCGGGGTATGCGGGTCAGGTTGCGCCCAAAACAAAGAAAAGAAACAGGCGTCAATGGCACGTTCTTGTGCTATATGTCCTAAAAGGGAAAGGAGTGGGGAAGGTACGCATCAGAGATGCAGAGTGGTAGCTGTGACAAGGAAACTGTCACCGAAAGTGTAGACGAAAGAAGGGTGTCTCTAAACACACCTGGACCCCCCTTTTTTTTGGCTTCCCCCTTAGAAAGGACCGGGCCCTTTCTTCTACCCGCCACCCACTATCTAGAAACCGATGACGCACCTGGGCGAGCCACACTCCTCCTGGAACGCGGCTGGGCGGCTCGTTGGGTTGTTGGCCACCAGGCACTTCCTGTTGGGCTTTGCGGCAGGTCTCAGTCTTCTGTGACCCTTCTCTGGCATCTTCCTCACTTTGGGAGTGTTTCACCCCATCTCCGGTCCCTGGTCCGCGTTCTTCCTTTATTCAAAACAGCATGCCGCTCTCCAGCTCCTCCTGTCCCCATCCGGCCCTGGTGAATCCCTCCTCCAGGGGGTGTGGCTTTCCTCCTCGTTCTCGTCCGGCAGCCGGATCTTAAAGGGTACCAGTCACTGTCCTATTCTTCTGCCAGTTACAGTACGTCACTGCTGGGACCCGGGGGCTGGAAGGCAGGCAGAGGCATGGGCCAATGAGGCAACAGCTCTTCATTCTCACCAGGGTCAGCGGGGTACGGAGCCTGACACACCCCATCCCTAGCGTCTTCCCTATCGCGGAGGTAAGGGACACGGGACAGGAAGTCCGCATTAGAGTTTTGGGAACCTTTCTTATGCCTGACTTCAAAAGAAAAGGGCTGGAGGGACAGGAACCACCGTAACACCCTAAGATTGTTACCCTTGTTTTGGCTCATCCATGTTAGCGGGGCATGATCTGTATAGAGAACGAAGGGTTTCCCTTCTAGGTAGTAACAGAGTTTTTCTACCACCCACTTAATCGCTAGACATTATTTTTCGATCACAGGGTATTTCCTTTCTCTTGGGAAGAGCTTTCAGCTGATAAACAGGACAGGACATTCCAGGCCTTCTGAGGAGTCTTGAGACAACACTGCCCCTATACCAACGTCAGAGGTGTCCGTTTGTAAGATGAAGGGCTTATCAAAGTTAGGGGATATTAGGACCGGGCTGCTCAGGATGGCATGTTTATGGTGTTGGAAGGCTTCCCTGACGTGGTCTGAAGGATGCTGGAGACTAGTCTTTGGGACATCATTTTTCAGGAGATCTGTAAGGGAGATAAATCTCCGATAATAATCTAAAAGGCCTAGGAAGGTTCTCACCTCTCGTTTGGTTGTAGGAATAGGAGTATTCAAGATCGCCGTGATCTTCTCTTCCTGGGGTTCGATAACCCCGTTGCCTATTTGCTAGGCAACGGAGTTATCGAACCCCAGGAAGAGAAGATCAAGGCGATCTTGAATACTCCTATTCCTACAACCAAACGAGAGGTGAGAGCCTTCCCCAGATAGCATACTTTTCGAAACCCCATTCTGGATTTCCTGACATTTACATTGAGACCCGCCTTTTGTATATCTTGGAATATCTGGCGACAATGTTCAAAGTGTGATTCCCAGGACGGACTGAAATCACCTATGCCGTCCAGATAGGCAGAGGAGTAGGATTGGTGGTTACAAAGTACAGAGTTCATTAGTCTCTGAAACGTAGTGGGTGCTCCGTGCAAGCCAAAGGGAAGGACGGTGCACTCAAAAAACCCATCTGGGGTGGAAAAGGCAGTCTTTTCACTGTCTTTTTTCCTTAAGGGGACCTACCAATACCCCTTCGTTAGGTCGAGAGTGGATATATAGACTGTGTCTCCTAACTTTTCTATCAGCTCGTCTATTCGTGGTATGGGGTAGGCATCAAACTTTGAGATGGCATTTATGGATCTGAAGTCGATGCAGAATTGGACTGATCTCTCTGGTTTCGGGACATGGACAATGGGCAAAGACCAGTTACTTTGGGACGGTGTTATCACCCCCATTTGTAGCATCTTGCTGATCTCAGAAGATATAGCCTCTCTCCGGGCGGCTAGTATCCTATAAGGTTTCTGTTTCACCACTTGCCGGGAGAGGTTTCGATCATATGCTCTACCAGGGAGAATTTCCCACGGAGGTCAGAAGACAACTCCGCGAAAGGCTCAAGAGCAAACCGGAACATTGTTACTTAGTCAGGTCCTCATTCATTACCAGGTGTTCTAAGGTACAGGGGTCCGTCCGGGTTGATAGGGTAAGGTGGGTTGCTTTTGGTAGCGGACCTAACCACTTCTTCAGCAGGTTAATGGGAGAGCTCTGTTATTTACGAGAAGTGACCTGGATTCTGTAAGTGGTCCTTCCTATTTGGCCTACCACTTTAAAAAGACCCTTCCATTCGGACTTGACTTTCGGGAGGGATGTGGTCTGCAGTATGAGGACCCAGTTGTTTACTTGTAGGGTTCTCCATTTCTTCCCCCTGTCATAAAATGTATGTTGCTTACTTTGGCTCCTCTCGAGATTGGAGTGTGCCAGGTCACTTAATTTCCCTATCCTAGCCTTGAGTTGTTTGGTATAGTCTAGGAGTTCACTAGCGTTGTCCTCTCCCTTTTCCCAGGCCTCCTTCGTCATTTCCAGAAAGGTCCGGGGCTGATGACCATATAACAGCTCAAAAGAGGAACAGCTTAGGCTGCTTTGGACCTGTCCTCGGATGACGAACAGGGCAAGAGGGAGAAGCTGGTTCCTATTTTCCCCTCTCTTGTGAGCATCTTCTTTAAAGTCAGTTTGAGAGTCCCAGTGTATCTCTCGACTAACCCGTTTGTCTGGGGGTGATAGACCGGGGTCTTGATATGGATTAAGTCGAGCATTCGACATACTTGAGCCATGAGCTCAGAAACGAAGGGAGTACCCTGGTCGGTAAGAATCTGACGTGGAAAGCCTACTCTGGAGAAATATTCAACCAACTTGTCAGCTATACTGGTTATATTAGGAGTTCGTAAAGGAAAGTCTTAAGGGAACCGGGTGCTGTAGTCCACCAACATTAGTACGTACTGATATCCCTTCGGGGTTTTGGGTTGAGGCCCTATCAAGTCCATACCTATCCGTTCAAATGGTTTGCCTATGATCGGCAAAGGCTGAAGCGGTACGGGGCTTGGCCTATAGGGGCTTTTCCGTTGGCAAACGGAGCATTCTTGGCAGTACTTTTTAATGTGGGCATAAATGCCTGACCAGTAGAAATGCCAGAGGATGTTCTGGTTGGTCTTTAGTGCCCCTGTGTGTCCTGCCAACAAATGCGAGTGGGCAAAAAATATGATTTGGTCCTGAAAGACCTGGGGTACAAGCAGTTGTGGGGACTCATTTACTCCTCCCAGCCTATATGGGAGCCTATTTCTTTCTACAAATCATGGATATGCTAGGGGGGAGTTTGCGGGATTGAGTTTCCGAGCCTCTTGCCAAGCATTCTATAAAGATGGGTCATTGACCTGGGCCAACCGGAAGTTCTTATCCGTCTGCCATGGTTCTTGGGTGATGAGGGCAAGAGGGATATTGGAATCATGGGTGGTTGTAAACCCGTCCTATTGATATTTCCCCGGACCAAGGCTAAAAATCTGGGATTGTCTGTCCCTATGATGAGTTCCTCAGGAAGGTTCTGGAGAACCCCTACAGTCACTATTGATTGAGGACCCTCTGGAGTTTGTATGAGCATGAGGGCCACTGGTTACCTCTTAACGTCCCCACTTAGACAACAAATCAGTACCTGTTTCCCAGGAAGAACCTGTGTTGCACCTCCTAAGCCTTTTTGTATCACAGACTGGCGACACCCTGAATCCAGGAGGGTGGTTACTGGGGTGTGATTGACAAGAACACTCACATAGAAACAAGCCCCCATTTCTTCTGTGTAGAGAAGAGGCCTGGGAAAACAGCTGATGTCCATGGGTTCATCACCTGGCTTCTTATGGGGACAGGTCCTGGTAATGTGACCCCACTCGCCACAATCAAAACATTGAGGCCCGCGGTAGGGGGAGCTTCTGGTTTGTAGGAGCGAGGTTTCTGTAGCTTGCTGGGGGGGGGGGTCATGAGTTCCTCTTGGGTGCTTGGATGTTTCAAAGTGTTTTCTCTGCATCCCACGGGGAATCACTGGTTGGGCACACGAAAAGGATGAGGCCTTCTCTACTGCTTGTTTAACCGTGAGATGTGAGTGTTGACGCAGCCATCTTTGTGTAGAGAATGGCAAGGTCTCAAGGTACTGTTCTAAGTAGATCTGGTCCATGATCTCTTCCTTAGTCTTTTCAGCAGGTTTCAGCCATTTGTCCCTGGCTAGCTTCAATTTAGAGAACAGGGTCTTGGGGTTATCACCCGGAGCCCCCTTCGCCTTCCTGAATTTAACCCTGTAGGACTCTGCATCCGTGCCGAGGTGATCCAGAACGACTGTCTTTATTTTCTCATACGGGGTGATACCCCCGGCGTTGGTGACTTGGTAAGCCGACTGGGCTTTCCCAGTCAAGAGAGGACTTGATAAGATCTTTGAAGGTGTCCTGATTGGCTTGGGCCGAGGCCATTTGTTGCTCAATGGCCCATTCCAGCTTCTTCTGTCCATCCACTAGGTGGTGGACAAGAGCGTCCATCTCGGCTCACAAATGAACTGTTGCCCGCATTCTCCACCAAATGTAGCGGGTTGTAGAAAACACCAGACAGAGATGCCGTGATACACCGTTATTGCTTCACTCAGCAAGTACGTAAACAAACAAAAGGAACCTGTCTCTCCCAGGGAATAGCTGTCTTATTCCTTTATATAGCTCTCAAACACTTGTATCTGGGGTATGTGGGTCAGGTTGCGCCCAAAACAAAGAAAAGAAACAGGTGTCAATGGCACGTTCTTGTGCTATATGTCCTAAAAGGGAAAGGAGTGGGGAAGGTATGCACCCGCTATGCAGAGTTGTAGCTGTGACAAGGAAACAGTCACCGAAATTGTAGGCGAAAGAAGGGTGTCTCTAAAAACACCCGGATGCCCATTTTCATGGCTGGGAGGCTCGTGGGGTCGTTGGCCTCCAGGCGCTTCCGTTTGGGCTTCACGGCTGGTCTCCGTCTTCTTCTACCCTTCACCTGCGTCTTCCTCGCTTTGGGAGTGTTCCACCCCATCTCCGGCCTCTGGTCCGCATTCCTCCTTTCCCCAAAACAGCATGTCACTCTCCAGCTTCTCCTGCCAACTTCCTCCTTCCAGCCCTGGTGAACCCCTCCTCCAGGGGTTGTGGCTTTCCTCCTCGTTCTCGTCCGGCAGCCGGGTCTTAAAGGGCCCGTACCAGTCACCGTCATGTTCTTCTGCCAGGTACAGTACGTCACTGTTGGGACCCGGGGACTGGAAGGCAAGCAGTGGCATGGGCCAAAGAGGCGACAACCCTTCATTCTCGTCAGGGTCAGCGGGGTACAAAGCCTGACACTGATCTTATTGTATTTCTCATCCTATGCACTTTTTTCTTCACTACTGTATTTTTCCCATGTCATCACTGATGATCGTGTTGTTCTTTACCTTATTCAATATCTTTACATTCAGAGTTATATCTTGGAATGTGAAAAGTTTTATTAATCCTACAAAGAGGTAGAGAATATTTTTCCATCTAGCCTCATACAATCCTGACTTAGTTTTGTTGCAAGAAACCCATTTGACGGAGACAGAGGCTCGGAAAAAGCTACAACAGAATTGGGTTGGTTTAGTTCTAGTGTCTCCTACGACCACTAAAAAAAATGGGGTGATTATTTTTCGTCATAAAAAGTTGAAATATTCAGTTTTTTCATAAAGATTTTGAGGGTAAATGGCTATTAGTTAAGTTGCTTATTAATAACATATCTTCAACAGTTTTTAATGTTTATGGTCCGACTCAACCGGATTATTCTTTCTGGCCTCACATTACTAAAAAGTGTATTCAATATAATGATTAATTTTTTTATCCTAGTCGGTGATTGTAATCAAATTATTGATCCCTTTATTGACCCCCCAATCCCAGGTTTGTTTTATTCCTCACAAGTCTCATAAGCAATTTCAAAGTACAATTTCCCAGACACATCTTGTAGATGCTTGGAGACTCTGTAATCCAGTTGCAACAGAATTTTCTTTTCTCTCTCCTCCACATGACTTCCTGCCCCAATTAGATTACATTTTCCTTTCTAAATCCTTGACTCAGAACCTCATTTCTTTTCCAATTGAACCTATTGTCATCTCTTATTATACCCCGGTCGTTGCTGATTTCCATCTGCTCCATTCGCATCCCATGTCCTCTAGATGGAAGTTCAACAACTCCCTTTTACAAGATCTGACTTTTTTTCCTCTTTTATTGCCTTTGCTGAGGTATTTCTTTCCTTAAGTACAGACCCAGATTCTTCTCCTTTCATTAAGGATACAGCCCGTGGATTTATCATAGACTTTGTTTCAAGGAAAGATAAACACTCACTTATTCAACATAAAATTCTACTAGCCAATATCAAATGCCTAGAACACCAATTTTACACCTCGTCATCTGACTCCGCCTTACAGGTGCTTGTTCGTGTGAAACTCGATTTTAATAAAATAACTACAGACAATGACTCATCTATTCTTCTACGTACTAGTGCACATTATTATGGTGGACGAAACAAAGTTGGCAAACTTTTGGCTAATTACCTTAAATCTCGGAAGGAGCGTGTGTTAGTAGAATCCATTCATTCACCAGATGGGAAACTTCTTTTCAAGAATCAGGACATTTTAAATTAATTTGACTTTTTTCAAAACTCTTAATACTCTGGAGTCCCACTCCCCTCTCTCTCTCTCGCTTACTGACACCTATCTTAGTCGCGTTTTACCCTCCTCCCATAAAGAACTTGACTTCGCATCTCTAGAATCTAATATATCGACTATAGATATATCTCAATCTTTAAGTCTTCTTAAAAAGGATAAAACTTCAGGCCTTGATGGATTTACGGTAGAATTTTATTTACACTTCTCAAATCTACTTCTTTCCAAATCTCTTACAGCTCTTTCAATATTTGTGTTCTTCTGGTGCGGCAGGGGGCACCTTTTTAGAAGCTACAATATGCCTAATTCATAAAGATGGTCGTGACCCCAAACAGTGCAAAAATTATCGTCCTATATCACTGATAAATATTGATTATAACATTTTTACCAATTTGTTTGCTTTACGTCTTGAACCTCTTTTACCAGATATCATTGGTCTAGAGCAGTGCGGTTTCGATAAAGGCAGACTAACTTACGATAATTCCCGGTTATTCTTTAATGTTTTGAATAAGGCTTCAACTCTTTCCTACTCTGTAGCTGCAGTGGCTATTGACGCGGAGAAGGCTTTCGATAGGGTAGACTGGTCATTTTTATTTAAAGACCTTCATTGGCATGGTTTTGGTCCTAAATGTGTTTCTCTTATCTCCTTGCTTTATTCAGCCCCTAGAACTTCAGTCTTAGTTGATAGTCTCACTTCTCAATTCTTTCCTCTGCAATGTGCTGTACGTCAAGGTTGTCCCCTTTCTCCTCTTCTTTTTATTTTATCACTTGAAACCGTTTTAGCCCATATTTGTCAGAACACTTCTATCACTTCTATAACTTTATTTATGGTGATCAACATTTGAAGTTATTCGCCTATGGTGACAATATTTTAATCTTTATATTTCATTCTGATATTTCTATCCCCCCGTTATTGCAAGAAATCTCAGATTTGTTCCTATATTCAGGTTACAAGATCAATTCTGACGAAACAGAAATCCTTCCCATCACCAAGTTTTGTCACAAACAGTTTGATTTTACTGAGTTCCATTGGAATAGTTCTAAAATCAAGTACTCAGGTATTTGGTTCAATAGTTCCTTTTTAGATTCAGTTAAAATGAATATGAAGGAAGCACTAGCTCGCATTTCTAAACTTCTCTCCTACTGGAATTCTCTTTTTCTTTCTTGGTGGCATCGTCTTGATTCTATTAAAATGATGATCACTCCTATTGTATTATATATCCTCTCTATGACCCCCATTCATATTCTGTCTATTTACTTTACAAAAATCGTCTCCCTCCTTTCTACATTTTTATGGAGTAATAAGAAAAACATAATTTCCCTGTCACATCTTCAGAAAACTAAATCCAGGGGTGGCGTGAATTTTCCCAATTTTCGACTTTATCACAAGGCCTTTCATCTTAAACAAGCTTCTAAGTTGCTTCTTACTACCTCCTCTTTTACATCTTTGTGGGTTAATGTTGAACAAGCATTACATGCACCTTTTTCTATAAAGGAAGTGCTTGCCTTTACAACTAAGTTAATTTCATTTCTCGCCCGCTGTTTAAACACCTATGTTCATTAGTAAGACCTTATTGCCAGTTAAAAATCATCTTTTGAGACTCCTTCCTATGATCGCCTCTTTGGTACAATTGTCCCAATACTATCAACAATAGACCTATCCACTGGAAATACTGGAGACTTAAGGGAATTGTTTGGGTCCAGGATATGTTTGATGATATGTCTCCTTGTTCTTTACCGCAGTTTCAAGATAAATTCTCAATCCCTATGGGAGTGATTCTACATGTCTTTTATTCTCTTCCTTCAAATGAATTAACACCTACAGAAGATCCACTACTCAGAAAATTGGCAGTCCTTCCCAAAGCATCTTTGATTTATAAACACTTTTAAACCCCAAATCCTGATTGTCCTAAATCTAAATTGGAACTTTCTTGGGAGACGGATTTGGGTTGCGATTTGAGCTTCGATTTCTGGGACAAGATTTGGGGTAGGTCCTGGAAAATTTCTAGATTTCCTCCACCACTCAATCCATGTTCATTTTTATAACATATACTATATTATACTCACCTTTCTATAGCTAGCTTTACATACACTGATAAAAAAAACTGTCATCTTGTGATTTTCCCCTGGCAGATTTGATGCACCTCTTGTTCTCCTGAACTGCTGTATCCTCCTTTTGGAGGAATATTTGGTCTCATATCTCACTTATTTTTAATTTCTATACTCCCTTGTCAAATAATATTCTTTTTACATGAAGCTTATCAGAGTCATGGAGATCGCTTTCACATGAAAAGGGTTTATTCAACTTGTTCTTGGCTTTAGAGTTTCAGCAAATTTCACTAAACTGGAAATGTTCCACTAAACTGTCTGTTAAGACCTAGTGGAACAATGTGTGTGACTATCATAGTTTGGATGTTGCCTTTGCCTCCTCTTTTAAACCTTTTGTAAATAGAGTTTTATTTTGGTCACCATTAACTAATTATTTGAATAATACTGCAATAATCCATGTTTCATGCAATCGTTCAGAAAATTTCCAACTTCCGTAAGCTGTTGTTGTCTCTGTTTTTTCCTCTGTATTATTTTTTTCATTATTGATTTTTTTTTGGATAGTTTAATTTTCTCTCTACATTTTTGTAATTGTATATTGTTACTCAGTCTTCAGTTGCAGATCTGTATTTTGTCACCTCTTTCCCCCTTCCTTCCCTATGATATTGTAAAAATGAAAATAGTTTTCTACCGTACTTTATTGCCTATCTTTCCCTTTTTAGCTTTCTCACAATTAATATGTCAAATACATGGCTTTCTTTTCTGTAGTTGTTATTTAATCAATGAATTTGTGTTGTTAAAGAGCGCTAAGAGACACCAACCCAAAATCCATCAGGCAAAGTACCTGCTTGGAGTCATTTTTGGGGGAACAATTAAAGATTGAGTTGTCCCATATATCCAATGGTCAAGTTTATATTTTTCCTAAGTATGTATAATTAATTCTGTGTTTCAGATTAGAAGTGAGTGCCAATAATAGACTTCTACTCTATTGCTGGGACACTTTTGTATTAAGCCCTCCCTCACAAAAGACAAGGTAAGAATGTTTTTTTCCAACAAAATAACATGGCATTTCAGTTTACCTCAGTGTGGGTCTTGGTATTATTGCCTAATATGGGATTGGAGTTTGTTCTTCCGCTTTTCGGAACCGCAGCCTGGATCTGGGAAGTTCTTAGAAAAGCCCTCTCATGGGTAGCAAGGGACCAGCTTTTCTTAAGGAGTTTTTTTCGGTCTGCTCCCAATTCTCAACGCAGCTGCTGCGCTCGCCCTCAAACTCGGCAGCTTCAAGACTGACTCGAACTCCGACTGAACTCCTCTCTTAAATGAGAAGATATAGCTCTGCTCCTTCCTCGCACAATGACCTTTTCTGCAAGTCCAGTAGGCCTAGACGCCATTTGCAAAACTGAGAAAAACCTCTTCACACGAGGCTATGATTCATCACCCCTGTCTGTGGAACCAACAGGAGTGCTCTCTGTTGACCGCACACCCCCAGCCACTCCCCCCCACCCCATGGGTTTTCTGTCTTATGGATGGCTGTGGTTTACGATTATATTACTGAGACAGGAAAGTTCAGGATTCACTGTGTGAACAAACAATAACTCGAGCAAGGTCTCCAAAGTTGAGCTAAAGTCTCACATACGGGAATTTTCCAGAACCTTCACGGGATTTAGAGGCCTTTTATATTAGGTACATGTATGACGCAAATGCACTTTAGTATGTATGTTAATGCACTCAATCTAGGTATTATTGTTATGCTGCACAAGCAGGGCTCCTTTACTTACGAGTCCTGCATACATTCTGGAAGACATGCTACTTATCATTGCATTAATGCAACTACTTGGTTCACATCAGGAACCTGCGAAACTGTGTGTAGCCTGAACTATAAAAAGATAGGGGGTGGTGGTCTAGTCACCAGAGAATGACGAGTAACTGTAAGAATATGTAGAGGAGAGGCACTTTTGCACAAGAATGCATCTATATCGGTCATGGTGATGCCTTCATTGTTTGTTGTTCATAAGGTGCTTTTGAAGACACGTGAAGGTCACTTTCTGACTTCTTGAGGCCGTTAGTCACCAGAGAATGACGAGTAACTGTAAGAATATGTAGAGGAGAGGCACTTTTGCACAAGAATGCATCTATATCGGTCATGGTGATGCCTTCATTGTTTGTTGTTCATAAGGTGCTTTTGAAGACACGTGAAGGTCACTTTCTGACTTCTTGAGGCCGTTTTGAAAGAAAATTCAATTTCCATACCCTGGTTGTGTGCTGTCATCGGGTAATGAGCCCGGTTTCAAGTAGCAATTGCTTAAGTGTTTTTTGTTCCTGGATTGGGAGTTTTTTTTGTACAAATTCTTTACTGATTTTTTTGAATATACAAAAAGACATAAGCACACAGCAAGCAGCATTAGTTGATATGAAGACAAACCAGGTGCACTGTTAAATGTACAGTACAGCGACAAAGACAAGCAAGATGATCAGCGAACAATGTATCCTGCATCTGCTTAAAAAATACAGAACAAACTTGTCAGTAACGCCATCTATTCCTCCACAGCAAAGGAGACACACCCACCGAGTGTGTGCTATCAGAGAACGCGGCCAAAGAGAGCAAACAAGCATTTACAATGCAATGGGTTCGCCTTTGGAAAAGTTAGAGCTATTGGCATTGTAAATGACAAAATTTGTATTTATGTGTTGGTTTTGAAAACAGATAAATAAATGGCATTGTCATTTACACTGCCATTAGCTTAATCTCTCGCAAATGTGAGACCTATTGTACCCTACGGACGAGCTCAGCAGACAGCAATTACTACCACATACACACACCCAGAGCCACACACACACACCCAGAGCCACACACACACACACACACACCCAGAGCCACACACACACACACACACACACCCAGAGCCACACACACACACCCAGAGCCACACACACACACCCACCCAGAGCCACACACACACACACACACACCCAGAGCCACACACACCCAGAGCCACACACACACACACACCCAGAGCCACACACACACCCAGAGCCACACACACACCCAGAGCCACACACACACCCAAAGCCACACACACACCCAAAGCCACACACACACACACACCCAAAGCCACACACACACACACAAAGCCACACACACACACACAAAGCCACACACACACACACACACACACACACACCCACACCCAGAGCCACACACACACACACCCTGCTGATGAGGTTATTTGGCACTTCCATGATGATAGACCAAGTGTCAATCCTACACTACCAATCAGGTCTCCTTATTCCAGCGATAACAATCTGACTACTCCGCCACATCCTCGGCAGTACAGGCTACCTGTTGCCGGCCTCAGTTGGGCCGCTGTAAAATGGTGCGTGGGGTCAACACGCAGTGCTGTGATGTGTTGTTGGTATTAATAATTGCCACTTGTATGCCACTAAATATGTCATTAGTACGGTATTGATGGACAGATGAGAGGTGAACAAGTTTAACTAGGGGCAGCCTCCTGACGGCCACACTAGGCCTGGAGAGCATGAAAGGCGGAGCCATTCGAGAACCCCCGTTGTTGACAGTACAGTTTAGGTAAAGATACCTTTAAGAATGTCCACTTCCCAGAACTCCGATCTATCCAGGAGGAGCGCACCAAATCTAGAGGTTTGCTTGGCATTCTTGGACCTGTTCTGTATAGCATCGGGGCTACAAGTACCCGAAAAAAGCTCCCCTGGATTAACTAGCTGCTTGCGCATAGACCTAGAAACATTGAGAGCTCGGAGACGACCGAGGCCAACAAACACAATTAGGCAAAAGACAATCATTAAAGACCAAAACCCACTGAATGACACCACTTAGAATTCCACAAGGCCTGAAACCAAACAGGAACATGGTATTTAAAAAGTAAGAACGGAAGGATTTATGGAAAATGCTATACTGACCGTGGGTGTTCTTGTCTCCTTTGCTGGAAGTCTGTGGTAGGATCCAGGGTGGATTTGGGGCAAAGAGGTTGTCGTTGGCCTGCTTCTTTCCAAAGAGCCTGGTCAGGGTGCCTGATTTGGAGTGTGTCTTCTTCATGGCGTCGGGTGCTGGGCCGGACCTGGGGTGCTCCGGGCCTGCTGCTCTAGCAGGGCATGCTGCGGTATGGGGCGCAGGGCGGCGGTGGCTGTATACTGACGGGCGCAGGTGGAACGCTTTGGGCTGGCCCACAGGGGGAGGAAAGCAGGGAACACCCACTTCCTGCAAGACTGAAACTCGCACAGGTAGGACGGACGCGCCTCTCTCTCTCTCTCCCAGGGATCTACCCTACCCTTCCCGAGGACGAAACTGCCCTCCTCCCGGTTAGAGCTGTCAAGAGGAGCTGCTGTCCTGTCTGCTGCCAGAGAGTGGACTTTGGAAGGGTGACGCACCATGGAACACCTCCGTAAAAATATTTCACAGGGTGCGCAGCGCTGTCCTGCAAATTCTGGCCGCAAAGCGCGACCAAACTGTCCGTAGGGAGAGGGCACCGACAAGGGAGCTGCTGTGCTGCTTTGTTCCACAGATTCCCGGAGGGTAAATGTACTAAAAGCGATGTCAAAATGGCGTGTGGACTGGGGTTCTGTTACACAAATCCTGGCCCTGCATTGGCCACACCGTCGCTACTGCAGGTTGGAAATATTGCTGTTCTCGGTGTGCCTGCCCTCTCACAGAGCGCCTGGCCTTTCAGAGTGTAGAAATGCCATGGCAACAGTTAGGGTGAAAGTAACAAAGGTGCTGCTCCGCTTTTCACCACGAAAGCCCTGGTAACATGAGAGTTAAGGTAAGCCGATGCTTTAAAAATCCTGCTCGGCACAATAAGCAAAAAAACACAACTGGAAGCAAGTAGAGGATGTATGGCTTACTCCTGTGGTGATGTGTGGTCCCTCAAGTGCACCTTTATGGCCAGCCTGTGAGGTGCTGCTGTACGTTAGCACGTGTGCCTCGTGCTGATTCACTAGTGCTGCAGCCTTGCGTCAGTACATCAGTGCACGGCTGGGCGGAGCAGAGCAAACAAGCGCCATTACTCGTCAATTTAAAAAAAACACACGCTGCTGGCTTCCGGCCAGTTCGTAGCGGAGTTTAAACACACACAGGTAGATGTTGACTCAGAACCCGTCCTTCTTTCCGAGGCGGAAGGCGCGCAGCAGGCAGTGATGTCTGCTCTCCCTGAGACCAGCGATCAAGCGTCACCCAAGCAGCAGACAGGTGAGGCGCTCACTCCTGTCGGTTCACTTCGCTCGCCTTACCTTTCCCCTAACCACACCCTCTCTGTAACTACAGCAACTGCCCGGGCCACATTCTTAGCTGCTATCGCGGCCTTCCACAACGAGGCATTATTATTATTTTTTTTTTTTTCTTTTTCAAAAACCTTTATTTGAGCAAGCATAGAAAAATACAAGAATGGGCCTACAACCTCACGGGCTGGCCGCTAATAATAAGGCACAAGGCATGAATTAGAAATGTACACCCGTAGTCCGGTACAAATCCAGCACAAAGCATTACTCCTCACATGTCACAGAGCATTTTGAATTTTTATTTTATACAAAAAGCAAAACAAACACTAAAAAGGCGAATGCATGGTAATTAAGGTCAGCCCAAAGAACGGAGGGGATGGTCCACAAACAGGAGAACATACCCAGAGCCCTGAGGCTCCAACAAGGTCGGGGGGGAAGGGGAGCAGCGGGGAGAATCGAAAATGCAAAAAACAGCTTGAAAGGGTTCCGGGAACGCTCGCCTAGGGAGATAAGATAACCTCAGCAGTGCCTACAAGGGGAGGGGTACAGATATCCCCACGATATTCATTCCACTGGCCCCAAATCTTCGTCCATGCCCTGGGTCTGCCCCTGGCCACATAAACAGTCTTCTCACGAAACATGGACCAGTCCATGTTATCCTCCCATTTCGAGACCTCAGGGGGCCTGGAAGCGCCCCAGAGTTGCGCAACATCCCGTTTCGCAATCATGTAACCCAAGGTAGCCCATCTGGTCTGGGCCACAGAGTAGTCAGTGGGCTCCCACACATTCAACAGACATCGTCGAGGCTCCGGCCGCAGGGCCACACCAGTCACGTCAGTCATCACCTCAAGCACAGCAGTCCAGTAAGCCGCCACAACCGGGCACTCCCAAAGAATGTGTAAAAAGGTAGCACTCGACCCACAACCACGCTTACATAACCCATCCAAGGAAAAGCCCATCGTCACCAGACGCGGACCAGTGACATACACTCGATGAAGGATCTTAAGTTGAACCAAACGGAGACGGGCAGGAATGGCTACCTCCTTGGGAGAAGAGAGTGCCGATTGCCAATCTTCGTCGTCCAGTTCCAACCCATCGCTGACCCAAGCCTCCCGAAGTCGGGCCAATAAGTCCGCCCGATTATTGATCAGCTTCTTATAGATCAGGGAAATAGTGCTATCAGGCAGGTGCCCATAGAGGACACGATCTTCGAGGGGGGAAGACTCGGGCAGGGCCTCATCAGGAGTCAAAACTGAGGCGAGGGCGTGCCGGACCTGCAGATAACGAAAAAATTCCCTACCATTCAAACCATATTCCGCCTGGAGGGCCTGGAACGACTTCACACTACCTTTCGAGCATACATCACCCACCTTACAAATCCCAATCATATCCCAGCGGTCGAAACCCTTGGTAGACCAGAGACAGCCCAAACGTTCCGAGGCATAAAGCGGCGTCGCCAGCGTCAGTCGATCCTCCCATCCCAAACTCACATTCGCGGCTCGCCATACAGTTACTGCAATCCTGGATGGGCCCACAAGATGGCGCCCGGCTGATCGAGAATAAAGCGCTCTATTAAAGTCCCCACCCGGCAGCTGAAGTCTATCCATCTCGAACGCAGGATTCCGACCCGGTGAAAACATCACGTGATTAATAGCAGACAACTGGGAAGCCCAGTAATATCGCTTGATATCGGGGAGCGCCATGCCCCCGTCGTACCAAGGGATGGTGAGTTTCGCGAGGGCAATACGTGGACGCCCGTCCCAAATCAATTGCCTTTGAAGACTCTCGATCTCTCGGAAATAGGTCTTGGGGATTGCGTCATAGGAGTTCTGGAGCGCGTAAAGGAACCGCGGCAAGGACATCATTTTAAACAGGGCCGCCCTGCCCAGAGGAGACAAAGGAAGCTTACGCCAACGGGCCACATCCAGTCGCAATCTAAGCAATGGGGGGAGGAGATTACGCTCAAAGCGGAGCGAGGAGTCCAACGTAATAAAGATCCCTAAATATTTGAAGCCAGACTGGACCACCTGGATAGGAAGTCTGCTCGGCAACGGGGGCAAAACACCCGAAAGAACATACACGCAGGACTTGGCCCAGTTAATAACGAGGCCTGAGTTGGCACCAAAGGAAGCAAGAACGTCAAATAAAACAGACAGAGATTTGCGCGGGGAGGTGAGATATAAAAGCATGTCGTCCGCGTAAAGTGAAACACGGTCCTCAAAGTCCGGAGACCAGCGAATCCCCTTGAGCGAAGGTTCCCACCGAAGCCAAGCAGCCAATGGTTCCAGGGCGAGTGCAAAAAGCAACGGAGACAAGGGGCATCCCTGACGGGTACCTCTACCAAGGGTGAAAGGAGCCGAAACCCTACCATTGACCACTACTTGTGCCAGAGGTTCCGCATATAATAACTTGATCCAACCAATAAACTCAGGCCCGAAACCAAATTTCTCAAGAGCCGCCCAAAGATAAGGCCATTCCACCGTGTCAAAAGCCATTGAGGCATCCAACGATGCCAAAATGGCCGGCTCCGTCAGAAGCCCCGCCCTCGCTATCGCGCCGTGAAGACGACGTAGGTTCAGAGCCGTGTTGCGATGCGGGATAAATCCGGATTGATCTGGATGGACCAAGCCACTAATGACCGTCAGGAGGCGGGACGCCAGGAGTTTCGCCAATACCTTGGGTTCAACATTTAGCAGGGATATGGGCCTGTAGGAGGAACAAAGATCTCGCGGTTTACCATCCTTGGGGATGACAACTATCGTGGCCAGTCGCTGATCATAAGGGAGAATACCCCGTTCCCGGGACTCTAGAAACATGGCGCGAAGATACGGAGCCACCCTGTCGGGACGCAATTTGTACAGTTCAATTGGCAACCCGTTCGGGCCCAATGCTTTGCCCGAA
This sequence comes from Lissotriton helveticus, assembly GCF_964261635.1. Taxonomy (NCBI): domain Eukaryota; kingdom Metazoa; phylum Chordata; class Amphibia; order Caudata; family Salamandridae; genus Lissotriton; species Lissotriton helveticus. The sequence continues at coordinate 602,552,060 of NC_136059.1, forward strand.
CGGAGTGAACGGATGGCAGTAGCTATCTCATCAACAGTAAAGGGGGAGTCCAACGCCACACGATCCAAATCGGAAACACTGGGCAGAGCTATATCACGCAATAGAAGGCGAGAGTCAGACACATCTCTCACAGACACAGGGGTATACACCACACGGAAATACTCAGCAAAACGGTCAACTATTCCAATCGGGTCCGTCACACTCTCACCACTCAAAGACTGAATCACGGGTACCACACGATTAGCCCTCTCCTTCTTATCCAGCCATGCCAGCAATTTACCCGCTTTGTCACCCACATCATACAAACGTCCCTGTTGCTCCCGAAACATCACTTTAGCAGCATCTGTGACCATGGACTTATAGGCAAATTGTTTCAGACCCAGGGCATGGAGTTTCGCAGACGTGACACCAGATTCCAAAGCATCCTCCAATGCAGAAATCTCTCCCTCAAGATCCACCACCTCTCTATTCCTCGCCCTCTTAGCTTCAACAATAAGGGAGAGGGCCTGCCCACAAATCACCGTCTTAAAGGCCTCCCATAGGGACACAGCTGAGGAAACAGACCCCTCGTTATCCAGAAAATACGCGTCCAAAGATTTAAGCAAAAGGCTGCGGGTCTCGGGGGAGGTAAGGTACCACGGATTGATGGGAGCCACCCGGCCCACTGCCTCCACTCCAACCTCAAAACGAAGCCAGAGCGGAGAGTGGTCAGAGATACCCCTGGGTAGGTGTACAATCTCACGCACCGCTGGCGACTGAGCCGCAGGCATCAGGAAATAATCCAGCCTAGACAGACTCCCATGGGCCCCAGAATGAAAGGTGTACTGAAGCTGAGTGGGGTGCAAAAGCCTCCAGCAATCCACCAAGCCAAAGGTATCCAAAAATCCACCCAACCACTGTTGGGCCGCAGGAGTATCTCTAGGGGGGTGGCGATCGTGGAGACCAGAGAACACCGAATTAAAATCACCAGCCAGAAAGAGAGTACTATCAGGGAGGTCCAACAAGACACGGCCCAAATCTGAAAAGATAGAAGTCTGTAAGCCGGGGGGCACATAAACAGTGAATAAGGAGAGGGCACGACCCTCATAGCGACCCACAAGGACAGCATACCGCCCCCGGTCATCCTGAATCACATCATCAATAGCTAGGGGGAGGGAAGCCCGAACAAGGATACCCACACCCCGAGAACCCGAGGTAAACCCCGAATGTGCCACGAGGCGATAGCCCCACCTATTCATTGCATGACAAACATTTCCTACCAAATGAGTCTCCTGCAGGAAAACAATATCAGGAGATAAACGTCGTATACATTTCAACACCACACTTCGTTTGATACGGTCTCCCAGACCGTTAACGTTCCACGAAACAAATCTCAACCCGCTACCCCCCATCCCACCCGACAAAGCCAGAACCCCCCACCAATGAGCACGACACCAAAAACATTTTCAAATACAGGATAAAGTCGCCTTGAAAACAGAACACACAAACAACAAACTTCCCTACCACCCTCCCCCCAAATAACAAGAAAACACCCCCCACCCTGCACCCCTGCAAAAAGCTAAAAAGCCACCCCAACCTGCAGTGTGCCTGTCGCCCAAGAACCCCTATTCTACACAAAGACCCCGGAGGAGGAAAGGCTCCGTCCCACCCGCCCCCCGATCAAGACCCATGACGAGAAAAAGAACATACATCAAACAGATAAGCAGTAGAGGAACATAGGCGTACACCCCTGGAAAAGTTATTCAAAATAAGGCACCAGGTATAGACAAAATGTTCAGCTCTCTACACCACCTTCAGCACCGCCCGGGTGGGCATCGGACTCAGTCTCAGGAGGTCGGCTGGGCAGGGAGTCCAGCCAGTCATTCACAGCATCCGGCCGATCAAAGAAGAAAGTTCGGTCATTATACTCAACCCGCAGCCTGGTCGGAAAGAGCATAGAGTAACGCATCCCCATGTCCCTAAGACGCTTCTTGGCACCACGAAATCCCATCCGCTGCTTCTGGACCTGTTGGGAAAAGTCCGGATAAAAATTCACCTTGGCATTCTCAAAGGCCACCGGGCCCTTCACCCGCGAAGCCTGCAGGATAGCGTCCCGATCTCTATAGTGGAAAAGCTTCGCAACAATAGGTCTCGGCGGGGCGCCTGGCTTACCCTGGCCCCCCGGAACACGATGTGCACGCTCCACTGTGAAAAATTTACTAAGGCCAGATGGAGATAGGTGGTTCTGGATCAGGTCTTCAACCAGGAGATCAACCGAGTGGGGTTCTGGGTTCTCCGGCACACCAACCACGCGAACATTACAGCGACGTGCCCTGTTCTCAAAGTCCTCCAAGCGCCGGGTCATGAAATCGTTCACCCTACGGAGATTTCCAATCTCCGTCTGTATCTCAGAGACGTCCGTCGTGAGGCTGGATGATTTGATATCCAATGACTTCACCTTTTCGTTCGTTTTGGAGAGATCGGCACGAATCAGATTCACCTCGATTGCCACAGTGTCAAGTTTGTGGGCCAAGGTTTCGTACTGTTGGCCTATTGACTCCCTCATGCCAGAAATGGCGCCCATGATGTCCTGCAAGGAGGGCTCCGTCGACGCATCCACTACGTGGTCAGACGCACTGGGACCGGGCAGGACAGCTCCGGGGGACCCCTTAGAGTGGGTATAACGGTCCATAACATTAGATTGGACCGGACCCCCGCGCAGAGGTGTCTTCGTCTTGCGCGTCTCCCGGTCCCCTCTGCCCGCCATTTTGAAGATGCGTCACAAGAAGATTCAGCAGGGTCAACGGACCGGGCACCAGAAATGGAGACCCCGGGACCAAAGGACCGCCAGAGGGGTATCACTAGGATAGAGGCAGCAAACGAGGAAAATAGTCCAGCCAAAGGCCCGACAGCCGACGTGTGTCCTGGCACCAGTTCTGTCCCGACCCTCTCACCAATGTCCCAGTCTGAGGCAGAATCGAAACCGAAACTTAAGAAGGGGACCCACCAGTCAAATCCCCCTGCCGTTGTTGTTCAACTCCAAGACGGCTACCGAACCTCACCCAGTACCGGGCGCACCTCAAGGGCGGAGCCCAAAAGTTCAATTCATCATAACTCAGGCACCCGGTGTCCAAATCAATTTCTGAAAGGTCCAGGTAGATCAGCCCAACGTCCTCTATATAAATCCTCGCGAAAAATCAGGATTCATACAGGATATTATGCCGGGAGCGGCGGGGGTCCGGGGAGCGCTGTGCTCACGTGGCCATCTCAGATGCCCGCCAAGCTCCTCCAACGAGGCATTATTAACAGACGCAGAGACACTTCATTAAGAGCCAGCACAGATTGTGGGACCGGGACAAGGCTTCCAGCAGCCCAAGCGCCTCTTTGAAAAGTCCCACGACTCCTGTCTTCAGCGGGAGGGGAAGGGGGGGCGGGAACGGGGACACGGACAGCGGGAGGGGAGGGGAGCACTCACCAGGACTTCTTCCGGCGGCGGTCAGCCTGGAGGAATGACCCAAAAAAAAAGAAAAACCACCGCCCACCGCCGCAATGACGTTCTACAAGGGGCGGAGAGGGAAAAAATCGCCGGAACGCCCACGAATCGCCTCGCACAATGACGGACAGATCTCTCTTCCAATGGCTAGCCTCCATTTATGGAGCTAGCCAATGGAAGAGAGAGGCGGGACTAAACTACATACTGTTCTCAAAAGATTTCGCCTGCGCGAACGCTGCTGCGCAGCGGATCACCAGGCGAAACCTAAAAACAGGCATAGTCCTGAGGATCATATTATGGTCAAAGGTAAATATATACAGAGGAAAGAAATGCTTACTTTATTTATTTATTTATGCGTTGTTTATATAGCGCAGACTTTACCCGAAGGTGTCAGAGGACTTCACAATAGGAACAGTAATGAAACATGAGGAGAAAATTACAAGTGAACAAATTACAAGAGCAAACGTTCAGTTACATGAGGCAAAAGTGACAATTGTGAGCAAATAAAATACAAGAGGTAGCAAACGGTACATTACAGGAGGAAAAAGTGATATGTATGCAAGTTACAAAAGCGTACAAAGTACCAGAAGAGGTATAATACTGCAATAAAAGGCAGACACTCAAGCACAAGAACAAACGTTACGTAGGCAATGGTGGCACTTTTGTAGGTATCTAAAGCAAACAAAACGTAGGAGGTAGCAAACAGTGTGTTACAAGAGAAAAGTGACGTGTGCATGTAACAAAAGAGTACCAAACACAGGTAGAAGGATAATACTGCAATAAATGGCAAACACTCCAACCACAAGAACACACTGGGAAGGCACTTCCATAGTCATGGAGAATAGAATTTTCTATAATGGAAGGTCTTCCTTCAGATAATAGAGAGGGCGTGAATTAAATTTGGAGGTGTCTTTGGAGGAGGAGAACTTTGAGGTCAGTTTTGAAGGCCTGGGAGGAGGTGGTGGTCCGGAGCTGAGGCGGAAGTGAGTTCCAGATTCTCACTGCGTTGCCTGAAACGGATTGGGCCATCGATCTTTCATTCTTGAATGTGGGAGGTTCCGCAGCTCTTTCAAGACTGTTTTGGTGACTGGGGCACTTGGGCTCTGAAGGGTGATAGGGATATTGTACTTATACGGAGGTGCTCGGGAGGGTTAAGGTGGATGCTTGGTTCTGACAGAGGAGATGGTCGCAATAGTGTAGATAGTAGGGTTACTAGGAGATGCAGGTTGAAGAAGGGTGGTGTTCAAGGGCTTGTGTGAGTTAACGCAGTTTGCAGACGACAGGTTTAGCTTGGCTATAATGGGTGAGGGGGCGAGGTTCATCTCGTGGGAAGGTGAGGGTTTTCCAAAGGAGTAGAGGTGTATGGAAAGGTGGAAATCTTGGAGCTTAAAAGTGAAATGGAAGCTACAAGCTGGGAGATGGAGGTGATAAGAGAGCCTAGCTTATTTTCCATAGAGAGGAAGGCAGAGCACGGAAGTTTGGGTGGATCGATGGAAACAGGAGGGAGTGGAATTGGTGGTGGAAGGCAGGGAGAGGTGGGGGGGACAGGAGGAGAGTTGGGGTATAGGGTTCAAAGGTGGGGAAAGGTGGAGGTTGAGAGCGGGAGTTGGTGAATCAGAGGTGAAGGGAGAGTTGTCTTTGTTGGCGTTGGAAGAAGGAAAGGAATTAAGGACATATTTAGGGGGAGATGGGTGCGGATCAAGGCGATAGGGTAGAAGGAGAGGGGAGGACTGTGTGGAGTCATGGGAATGTAGGAGGTTTGGGAGGAAAAGAGGGGAGGTGGTTGGAGAGGTCCTGTCAGCTAGGAGAGGTGGCTGTGAGAGAACGGCATCTGGCAGAGTGAGGGGGGTTGGGAGAAAGGGAAGTTGAAGAAAGTAAGTGGTTCTGCTGGGCCAGAGGGAGGGAAATGGAAAGGGTTACCAAGGGGAGAAAGGGGGTAGCACAGCATTACTGGAGGAGTGGAGGGAAGGAGAGAGATGCAATGGGTCTGTGGAGAAATCGGGGTGAATAGCGAGGGGAGGCTAGAGAAGAGGGGGAGAGGGAGGAATAAGGGGAGCGTAGGGAAAGTTAACTGGGGGAGAAGGTTGGCGGAGAGCTGGACTAAAAAGGTGGGAGGCAGGTAGAATATAGGGGAGGAGAAGAGATTGGAGTACCGGGATGGTGCAGATTGGTTGGTGCTTATGGTCCCTCAGATGCACCCAGTGCATTGCAAGTCCCTTCTAGAAACCTGCAATCCCCCTCTCCGCCATGATCAGACTAGGGTGTGCCCCGCCCCCACCCAGGTAGAGAACGAGGTATCTCACTGGATGCTACCCCTGGAGGAGGATGGAGCGTCAGGGCCATTCGCAGGTTAAGGATCATGGGCAATGTAATCCCGTTACCCCCCTCATTATGCTAGTAAAGGTGACTACACATCAATGAACACAGACATTCCGTCTTGAAGCCTGTAGAATTGATGATCAGTCCATATGAGACCATCTTGCGCATTTCAATAAGCCGCGCCTCGCTCACTGGTAGGGTGGTTAGACACCACTGTCTCAGTTGTGCACCTGGGGCATGGCCACTGCTGTCTGGAAGAAATGTCTGCCATGTCAGTTGCATCATACAATAGGACCAATGTGTTAGAGGGTGTAATGAGCAGGTTCAGTGTGCACCAGGCCAATTCCAAATTTGATATAAAATTAGACATGAACCCTTGCACTAAGGCAGGTAAGAGCTGGTTGTGCACCTTCAGCAATTGGAATCCAAGGCATCCCGGCTCTCAGCAACTTTTGTAGAGTCCAGTTCCAGTTTTGCAGTATCTTAAAATGACTAAATTTCAGGTGAGCTTCCCTAATTAATACTTGTGTCATGAAACTTTAACGCTTGGTATCTGTCTTCTTTCATTTACCCCTGATTGGGGAGTTTTACCTGGGAGTACTTGGAAGCAGTCTTCTACTGGCCTGGAATAACACGTCTATCAGAGCTTTATGTAGGCTGGACATCACTCCCCAATGACAGCCCCAAGTCCTTAAATAGGCCAGTATTGGGGAATCACGGAGGACTCCAGAAAACGGTCCTAATCTTCATTTGAGGCAATGTGTCGGTGGAAGTATCTCCAATTACCAGCGGCCAACAAGCCATACTCTCTCGGTAAAGAATGGAATGATCACAGGTCCCAATCTGTCAGTGGTTGGTTGCCGGCAGTCGCCCAAGCATCCCATTTGAGGGTCTATCACACTATACGGTTGGCCGTGTTGTGGTAAATGAGGGCATGCTTATTGACATGACAACAGTGTCCATCTACTCTAAGATTTTTTAACTCTGTTAGTCCTGAAGAAGGTGAAAGCATCAAGGTGTCACCGAAACGCTGTTCCGACTGTCTTTTTAAATAAAGTTTTTTATAGAGTTTTTTTAGATTGTAACCTCCAAAGGGGGAGTATGAAGATATTGCACGATAGCTACAATTAATTTATAATGTATGTTTTTTAATATATTTGTATGAAAATTATAGTGCTCTGATATATATTTTTTTAAACAATAATTTCATGTTTTTTGTCTCATGCTAGATTGTGTGATAATATTCATATAGAAACTTGTGTAATAAGATATCCAATATTGATAGTAAACACTTGGTCCTAGGGTTTGGAGCTTTTCCTTTTACCATCAGATAATAGGGACTCTTTATTTTTGTCGTTCAGTGGTTACCCCGTCCCTTTGCTTTGCATTGGGGTAGCTCCCTCCTCTTATTTTGTTTCATCAAGGGACAGAGCCAGCACTTTCTATTGGATGTCATTAGAAAGCCACAGAGCGCGCAAGAGAGTTCAAGGTTGATTTCTTGAGGACCAGCCTGGAACATATACTTGTGGTACAAAAGGGGGTGGTGATGGACGGAGCATCTGAACCAATCAAACACCCACACCCAGTCAGAAGATCTGGGTTTGATTTCACCGTTCTTTAGCCCACTCTGCCACCCCAGTTCAGACATGGCTATATGCAAATCAGTCTGACCGTGTGCCTCATGGGAACAGTCCAGCCCGAACTGCCAAGCCATGCCTTCCCTGGACCGGAAACAAGCTTCCGAGGACCGGTTTCTGGCATTCCAGTCGTCTTCAGCCCGGCTTGCTTGAATCCAGTGGCAAAGTGAGCAAGGGACTCACGTCTGAGCATACCCTGCCACACTTATGGCGGCCAAAGCGGTACAAAAGGGGGTTGTGTTTCTCCAGGTGTTCTGTGAGCCGGTGGTTAATGGCTTTCTCAAGTACTTTGGCAGGGAAGAGGAGCATCAAGATGGGCGGTAGTTCTTGAGTTTGTTTAGGTCGGCGGAGTGTTTCCTGAAGAGGGGTCTAACCTATGTGCGTTTCCCTACTTAGGGGAAAGCGGCTGTGGTGATGGATGCGTTAAGAATGGAGGTGAGTTTGGCACTGTTTTCCTTGCTTCCTAAGTTGAAAATGTGTTGGTGACAGTGGTCCGTCGGTGCTCCTGAGTGGATGCAGTTCATGTTATGTTATGTTATGTTATGTTATGTTATGTTATGTTATGTTATGTTATGTTATGTTATAAGAGGTTTTATAGAGCGCACAGCTACTCGACAGAGTATCCCGGCGCTGAGACAAAAAAAAGCTGCGGATGCCAGATAGGGGGGAAAAACGTCCGACCTCGAGAGTGGAGCGCTTAGCCTGCTTGTTGGAACAGCCAGGTTTTCAGTTTCTTCCTAAAAGCCAGTATGTTTGTAATTTGCCTAAGCGGGAGAGGGAGCTTATTCTAAAATCTAGCCACCAGCACCTGGAAAGAGCAGCCGCCGCAACGGGCTTTAAGACACTGAGGAGTCACCAGGAGGTGTTGGTGAGCTGACCTAAGAGATCTACCAGGAGTATAGTATGAGATTCTTCTACAGGTGTAAAGTGCCCCCATGCCATGCAGAGCCTTGAAGGCCAGGACCATAGCCTTGAAGAGTATTCTGCAATGAACCAGTAACCATTGCAGATTCTTCAAATGGTGGGAAATCCGTACTACTGTCTTTCTGTGTGAAATAGGTAGTAAAAATAAAAACCTGCGGACCATTTTTAGGAGACCAAAACATGTGCCTACTACCGACTGTACGTGTGGTGTTGTTAGACCTGGCACCTTGGCGTGAGTCTCCCTTCCACTTTTTGCTAATGTGCCTCAGATGTTTTGCTGGTGTTCGATGCTCAGGGCACTGCGCCACGGCCAATCCGTGCCGCAGTGCAAGTGCTCCCAATGTAAAGCGTATATGTAATTGATTTCCACAATTGGCTTATTTGGTTTACTGTCAGTCCCCAGTAAAGTGCACGAGCAGTGCCGGGGCTTGTGGATACAAATGCTGCTAGTGGGCCTGCAGCACTAGTTGCGCCACCCACAGAAGCGGCTTCGTAAGATGTGTCTCGGGTCCGCCATTGCAGACCCCCCGTACAGTCCCGTACTGTCACGCTGACTGCGCAAGTGCCCACACTTGCCAGCCCCTGAACCTTCCCTAACCTTCATATCAGTCACCCCTATAGTAGGCCTACGGGCAGGGTGCATTGAAGCGGAGCTCAGACTTGCCAAACTTGTCAGGCAAGTGGTAAGTGCGGAAGGAAGAACAAGGCTCCCCTCCAACCATTCCCCGTCGTCAGTACCCCATTCCAGCGAGTGGGAATTGACATTGTGGGGCCTCTGGACCCCAAGACAGCCAAGGGCAACAGGTTCATCCTGGTCTTGGTGGACCATGCCACCCGGTACCCTGAAGCCATCCCTCTGAGGACAGTGACGGCCCCCGTGGTGGGACGAGCACTGATGGGGATTTTCTCACGAGTGGGATTCCCTCTAGAGGTGGTGTCTGACAGGGGCACCAATTTCAAAACAAAATATATGAAGTCCCTTTGGCAAGAGTGTGGTGGAACGTACAAGTTCACCACCCCTTACCACCCCCAAGGAAACGGGTTGGTTGAAAGATTCAACCGAACCATGAAAGGCATGATCATGGGCCTAGAAGGACCAATGAGGCGTACGTGAGACGTCCTCTTGCCATGCCTACTGTTTGCGTACCGAGAGGTGCCGCAGAAGTCGCTTGGGTTCAGTCCCTTCGAGCTTCTGTACGGTCACCCGGTCCGAGGACCTCTGAGTCTGGTTAGGGAAGGCTGGGAGAAATCTCCCAGGAAACCTCCCCAGAATGTATACAGCTACATGCTGGCCTTCCGAAACCAGACCAGGCGATTCAGGCAACTTGCTGAGGCAAACCTGGAAGCCAGCCACGAAGAGATGAAGCGGTGGTACGACCAGAATGCCACTCTGGTGGAGCTGACAGGGTACGAGCCTGCATCAAAGAGGAAGTCTTGAAGATGTTTGCTCTTGGGGTGATTGAGTCCTCCAGCAGTCCTTGGGCCAGCCCAGTGGTCTTGATCCCGAAGGCTGCGATGCCGGGAGCCACACCCAAACTACGGTTCTGTGTGGACTATCGAGGACTCAATTCAGTCACCAAGACTGACGCGCACCCCATCCCCAGAGCTGATGAGCTCATCGATCGGTTGAGGGCTGCCCGATACCTCAGTACGTTTGACTTAACGTCTGGGTACTGGCAGATCGCCTTAACTGAGGGGGCCAAAGAGAGGTCCGCGTTTTCAACCCCAGATGGGCACTACCAATTCCGGGTCATGCCCTTTGGGATGAAAAACGCCCCTGCCACCTTTTAGAGGTTGGTCAACCAGGTGTTGGTTGGGCTGGACGCGTTCAGTGCCGCCTACCTGGACGACATCGCAGTGTTCAGCGGTACGTGGGAAGAACACTTGCGACACCTGTGGGAAGTGTTGGCGGCTCTGCGCAAGGCAGGCCTCACGATCAAGGCAAGCAAGTGCCAGATCAGCCAGGGTTGTGTGGTGTATTTGGGACACCAAGTTGGGAGCGGCCAGGTGGCGCCCCTTCAACCCAAAATTCAGACCATCCTGGCTTGGGAAGCCCCCAAGACCCAAACGGAGGTGAGGGCCTTCCTCGGACTCACCGGGTACTACAGGAGGTTCGTCAAGGGATACGGCACCATCGTTACCCCCTTGACCGAGCTGACTTTGAAGAAGCAGCCCCGGAAAGTGATCTGGACTGACGCCTGTCAGGTAGCATTCGACACCCTAAAGACGGCCATGTGCACGGCACCCGTGCTCCTGGCTCCTGATTTCTCCAAAGAGTTCTTAGTGCAGACAGACGCTTCAGAGCATGGGATAGGGGCTGTCCTTTCACAGACGACTGAGGAGGGCTGGGATCACCCTGTGGCCTTCATCAGTCGGAGGTTACTTCCACGTGAACAGAAGTGGAGTGCGATTGAGCGAGAAGCTTTTGCTGTGGTCTGGGCCCTGAAGAAGCTAAGACCCTACTTGTTTGGGTCTCGCTTCCGAGTTCAGACAGACCACAGGCCCCTCAGATGGTTGATGCAAATAAGGGGTGAGAACCTGAAACTGTTGAGGTGGTCCATTTCTCTACAGAGTATGGACTTTACGGTGGAACACCGCCCTGGCATAGACCACGCCAATGCTGACGGTCTGTCAAGGTTTTTCCACCTTAGTGATGAGGAACTCCCTGGGCAAGGGTAGTTCTCCCCACATTTCAGCTGGAGGGGACACGTGTTAGACCTGGCACCTTGGCGTGAGTCTCCCTTCCACTTTTTGCTGATGTGCCTCAGGTGTTTTGCTGGTGTTCGAATCTCAGGGCACTGCGCCACGGCCAATCCGTGCCGCAGTGCAAGTGCTCCCAATGTAAAGCGTATATGTAATTGATTTCCACAATTGGCTTATTTGGTTTACTGTCAGTCCCCAGTAAAGTGCACAAGGAGTGCCGGGGCTTGTGGATACAAATGCTGCTAGTGGGCCTGCAGCGCTGGTTGCGCCACCCACAGAAGCGGCTTCGTAACATGTGTCTCGGGTCCGCCATTGCAGACCCCGCGTACAGTCCCGTACTGTCAAGCTGACTGCGCAAGTGCCCACACTTGCCAGCCCCTGAACCTTCCCTAACCTTCATATCAGTCACCCCTATAGTAGGCCTACGGGCAGGGTGAATTGAAGCGTAAGGTAGGACAAGCCTAGAGTGTGGCATGTCCTCGTAGTGAATTACCGCCCTTTTCGTTCTTCACTATGGAAGGGCTACCGGTTCTCTTAGGCCAAAATGAGCTGTCGGAACTATTACACGCTATAGCCCCGGCAGGCTCAGGGAACACGGTAGCACGTCGAGTTTAGTATGCCTGAACTCAGAATAATAAAATACTTCCTTTAGTAAGGTTTATTTTAATATCCTGTGTTTGCAAATGCTACTTTTAGAAAGTTAGCCTTTGCTCGCCTAACTATTTAGCCCGCCTCTGCCAGGATGTGTATCTGTTGTCTGGTTTGTGTGAGTGACAGGGCTGGGAGATTCCCAGGGACAGTCTGGGCCCCCAGGTAGTGAATAGGGTGCTTACACCAGGATGGGTGGGCGGAGTAGTCCTTGACTCTGAGTAGGGTTGTGCTCCACCACCACAATGCTGGCTCCACCTCCTGCCGAGCGTCTGATGTCTCTGCCCTGCACCCTGAAAGAAGACGGCAGCTTCCTGTCAACAGAGTACTCCAAAACCGGGTTGAACTAGGCTCAGGCCCCCTGGCCTGCAAAGACAAAAGAAACGCAGTATAAATATAGGAGCTCCGCTCCTTACAAATCAGATCCAGTTTTGACCACGAAGAACCTCTGCCTGACTAGAAGGACCAAGAGAAGCTGAAGGACGGAAACCAGTCTGAATCCTGTAAGACTGGCCTGCAGTGGTGCCTTGCTGAGAACGGAGAGGAAAAGACCAGAGAGGACTTTGTAGACTTGTGACTGAAACAATCTCCAAGTGCTTGATCAAGAGCTTGCCCCCATGAACGAAACCTCATGACCATTGGGTTCTATCTGCTTGTGCCCGTCTGCTGTTGGGCCTTAGTTCTTATTCCCTCGCCAGAGTTGTGACTCGGGTGCCTTTGCCCCCTCCCAGGTCGTGACAGCTCGGAGCCTGGTCGCCCCGCCGTGGAGAGCCCCGCTCATCCCTAAGTCGCTCTCCGCTTTAGTGCCGGGCCGCCCGCTCTCCTGTCACCTCGCCGCCAACGGAGCACGTTGTGCACCTCTCATCTTCTCCCGCCGGAATCTGCACGGAGCGCATTCCATAGCCTCGGACGGTCCGTACGTCGTAACGTACCCGACTGTCTCGCTTTGCCCTCCTGCATACCAAGACTCGTGCCGCACCTCAAGAAAGGCCTCCCCGTACCGTGGTACCAGAAGCCTGGTGTTGCACCCGTCTGCCATAGAACGTGACGCCCCTCACAGATCCACGAGTACGACCCGGCGTTCTAAGAAGTAGTACGTCCCACAGGCCTGAACGGCGCCTCGCCCCGTGAGCTGCATCGACCCCGGACCGCCACAAGCCTCCACAGTCCTGCTCAACCACCTCGCACTTCGAGGGGAGCCCGAGCCGGAGAGATCCTCTGGAGAACCGTTGGCCTCGTCCTGAGTCCGCCCTCACCAGTAGCCGTGCCTGAAACGCCTCGGACTTCCACTAGCAAGGTACACTTGAACTCCGTCCAGAGTTCATATCAGATCCAGGGTCTGCAACGTTCTTATTTCCCTGTCATCGTACCTTGCCAAACAACGAACACTTAAAGACTAATCTTGCCTACTGTAATATGGTGGCCTCCAATCGCTAAACGTTATTTGGTCTTGTGATAATCCTGCTTGAATCTATCTTTTATATAAAGTATACGTATTTTTGAAACAACCATACGACTGGTGTCCATTTGTGGTGGGTCAGTGGGTTTGCTGTGTGTGATCATAAATGCTTAACTTACTATCGCTCTGAGGATTAGCCTTGTCTGCTCGCGCCACACTACCTAGAGGGTGAGCAGGGGTTATTCGAAGGAGTAGTTCCCTTGCCCTGATTGGAAGTGAGGGTCCCTGCTTGTCACAAGTGCATACCTGTGCCAACCAGAGACCTCCGGTTCCAACAGGTGTCATGAATAAGGTCTCATCCATCTTCACACCCAGATTCTTTACGATCTTAATTGGTGATTGAGGGGGCCACTATTGTTTCCAGGCATCCAGGGAAGGTGTGCCGAAAAAGATGATTTCAGACTTTTCTGAATTGCTTTTGAGATGGTTGAGTCTGCACCTGGCAAAGGTTTCTCTCAGACACTTGTTAATCATCTCCCCGTTGAATTCCTCTCCCTTCTTACACATGAACAGAAGTTGGGTGTCATCGGCATATGATATAATTACAACCTCACCTGCTTCAATCAGTGAGGCCAAAGGAGCCATGTACAGGTTAAAGGATACAGCCAGGTTCTGAACTGGGATGGTGCAGTGAGCTAAAAAACGGTGTTGGATCTAGCCCTGATCTCTTGACTGGGTGAGATGTGAGTCCCTTGCTCATTGCACCATCAGGATTCAAGCAAGCCGGGCCGAAGACGCCTGAAATGGCAGAAACCGGTCCCCGGAAGCTTGTTTCCTTCCCAGTGTAAGAATTGGCTTTTGTAGTCTGGTCTGCCCTGTTCCCATGATGCACTGGGCCAGGGACAGACTAATTTGCATACAGCCAGGTTCTGAAACTGGGATGGTGCAATGAGCTAAAAAACGGTGTTGGATCTAGCCCTGATCTCTTGACTGGGTGAGAGTACTCTGCTTAATTCAGAGACTCTGTCCATCACCACCCCTTGTTGTAAATAATGTACAGGTTAAAGAGCACAGGGCTCAGAATGGATCCCTGAGGCACACCAACACTTAGGGGAGGCATACTAGCTGAAAACGGAGGTGACCAGACCTCTTGATGTCTGGCCTCCAAAAAGGAGGAGAACCACTTCAACACCGTGCCCCTAAACCCAATAGGTGATCATGGGGCATGGTGTCGAAAGCCACAGCGATGTCAAGTGGGACCAGAACCGCCTTTCCGCCTTTATCCAGAGTCTCTTTGATGGAATCAGAGACCTCCAACAACGCTGTCTCAGTGCTAAGGTTCTGTCTAAAAGCAGATTGGCTTGAGTGAAACAGATTGTTAGTTTCAGAAAAATAGCGGATCACTGAATGGACATATTTCTCGATTGTCTTCGCAAAAAAAGACAGCAGAGAGATAGGTCTATAATTGATTGAGACCATGGGATCAGCCATAGGTTTTTTTAATAAGGGGATTATTTTTGCGCTCTTCCAGCCAGCCGGGACCTGACCGCAAATGAGAGACACGTTCATCACCCTGTTTACTGTGGGGTTCAAAATCTCTGCCATTTCTTCTAGAAATTTGGCCGGGCACGGATCTGCAGGGGATCCCAATTTGAGGCCCTTCATAATTGACAGGGATATTTCATGGGGCAAGGGGGGAAAGGTAGAAAGAATAGCCTTGTCCTCATCACTCGGGTGGGCTATCCGTGGAGAGACCATTGGATCTTTCACAACCTGGTTGTCAAAAGACGATTGAATTGTTGTGATCTTCATGTAGAAGAAGTTGGCTAGTTTACTAATCCAATTGGCAGGGGGAGGGGAGGACCTTGTTATAGCCATAGGTGAAGAGAAACTTTTAACTATACTGAAAATGTCTTTACTTTTATTTCCTGCGGACTCAATTTGGATGCGAAATAGCTCTTTTTAGCTAACTGTATCTCTTTGTGGTAGAGTCTTAAGGCCTCTTTATAGCTCTTTTTATCTTTAGCATTGAAATCCTTCCTCCAGGCTCGCTCCTGGCGTTTACACTCCTTTCGACATTGTCGCAGGGTATCATTAAACCAGGGGGCTGAGTATCTAGTGTTTTTGGTGAGGCTCAGTGTTGGAGGGGCTAGGGCAGAAGTTCCATGCGCCATCCATTTTACAAGGGCCTCTGCATACTCGTCAACATTGCCCGATGGTAAGAGCGGGTGTTGATGAAGTTCGTTTTTGAGGGCGGTAGGGGTGATCCTATGCAAGGTTATGGAAGTGAAGGCTGGTCACTTAACCTGGGTCAAGGACGTTTTTATTATTTTTAACAATTTGAAACCCACCAAATAGTAGTCTGACCAAAGGAGCGGTAGGGGTGTCTCTATCTGAATTATGCAATTAGCAAATGTTTGGTAAAGAATATGACCTTTTACATGAGTAGGGGCAAAGACCTGAGGTACGAGGTTTAGCGCATCCAGGGCTTCACCCAACTCGATGGTCTCAGAAATCTCCTTTTTGTCCATGTGTATATTGAAATCGCCCAATACCACAAAATGTTGGAATCTAGAGGCAACCGTTGCGATAGCATCACTCAGGGACTTCAAAAATGCCCCTGCGTGACCAGGGTGTCTATATACTAGGAATCCTGCTAGGCATTGATGAGGTGACAGAATAGTCTGGAAACAGAGACATTCCGCCCCTACAATTCCTTCTAAAGTGATACAGATGATGGCTATGTCAGCTTTACTAATAATAGCAACTCCCCCTCCCCTGCTTCCTACACGGTCCTTCCTTAAGATTGAATAGCCAGGGGGAGCGCTGTGGCAATGGTTGGGTTTGATGTGTCCGACAGCCATGTTTCTGTCAAAAATAGAAAGTCAGGCAGAGACTCGGTTAACATGTCATATATATGTAGATCATTTTTATTAAGCGAGCGACAGTTTAACAATAAAGCATTAATATGTTTTTGATTCAATAACCTTGAGTCCTGTTGTGGCTCTACCTTATCCTATATGTTAGAAGCTGGAGATCTATTCAGGGTAAGGTTAGCGGCTTCCCAGCTGCAGTCCTGGCAGAACGGAACTACCTTATGTGTCCCTCAGTCTATCCTGTTTTTGCATTTGAGAGTGTGGCTCAATTCCCAAAGGATCTCCCTGTCGTAAGTTATTACCTTTTTCAGCTGACGTGCGAAACCGGCAGAGTTCCCAGCCCCGGCAGCCTCCGGGGAGCTGACGGGCGCAGACGGGCTTGCCTTTGGCGCTCCACTGGCACGCCCGCTGCACGGCCGGGCCCCCATCTGGATAAGAGGCCGCCCAGTGACCGGAAATGGAAATGGCGTAGGCAGGGGGAGGAGCCGCGTCCCTCCACAGCAATCGGTCACTAGGAGACCGTGGTGGACTGGGGACCGGCTTGAGAGTGCCAACAAAGCAAAGCAATGTATTGTGTTGTATTGTGCAAAATGAGCAAGTGGTTAAAAACAAGTAACAAAACCTTCTACCTTTCATAATGGCTGTGGTGTTCTGGGTGGTGAGCTGTTCCCATGTGGTGAGTAGGTGGTTGTGGGTAGCATTCGTTGGTGTGAGGAGGTTGTAGAGGTCAGTGGGTTGGGGTTTATAGTTGCTGTAGTTGGTGGTTATCTTTTTGTGGAAGTAGCTTGCCAGGGTGTCACAGAGTTCCTGGGAAGGGCAGGGGGTCGTGTGCTTGGTCTGACAATGCTGAAGAGTTCTTTGCTCTGGTTGGCGCCTCCTTCGATGCGGTCTGCCAGGGTGTCTTTTTTTGTGTCCTTGAGGCGTTGATGGTATGTGTTCAGGGCTGACTTGAAGGTGGCTCAGTCTGTGAAATCTCTGCTAGAGCACCAGCTTTTCTCCAGTCATTTCAAGTTGTGTTTCATCATTCTGAGTTCTGGTGTAGGCCAACTGGCTTGTTTGGTGGGTCGGCTGGACTTGGCTCTTTTGATGGTGGCTACTATGTTAGCGCAGTTGGTTACCCAATCGGAGAAGTTCTGGATGGCCTGTTCCAAGTTGGTTGTAGGAACTGGCTGGCTGGTGTTGAGAGCGTGCGTCCATTGGGTCTCTGTCACTTTGTTTCAGCTGTGGAGGGAAGAGCTGAGGGGGCTGGTTGTGGGACGTAGGGGGTCCTGTGATGGTGAAGTGTACGATGGCATGATCGGTCCAAGTGAGTTTGGTAACATGGCTGTATTTAATTCTGTCACTGGCTGTGAAGATAGGGTCTAGCGTGTGACCAGGACTGCAGGTGACGTTGTTGACCAGTTGGTTGAAGCCGATGTTGCTCATGCTCTGCAGGAGGTTGGTGGTGTTAGTGCCTTTGGGGTCAACGAGGTGGAAGTTGAGGTCCCCAAGGAAGATGTAGTGCTTGGAGTCAATCGCTATAGTGGTCCTGGTGCGCTCTAGGCAAGGGTGCCTCTTATTGGTCATTCTGCCATGGATTTGGAGTTGGAAGTTGAGGTGTTCCATGGTGGGTGTGATGTCCTCATCAGTGATGGTGCAGCATATTGATTCTTTGTGGATGATTGTAATTGCATTTTCATAGTGCTTACTACCCCTAACGAGGAGTTGAAGTGCCTTTTGGAAAGTAGCACGCGACTCTAGAACCCAAAAAGGTTTAGTGGAGAATTAGTATAGTGAAATATTACATTAATTTAAGTGGTGGACATGTTAGTCTGTTATTTGGATTAAAAAGGATTGTGGAGGAATAGAAGAGGGAAGGGTTTGGATTTATATAGCTCTTGCTAACCCTGATGAGGTGTTGAAATGCTTTTCGGCGGGTAGCACGCTACTCCGGAACCCAAACAGGATTAGTGGAGAATTAGTATAGGGAAATATGAAGTTAAGTTGAGCAGTGGACATGTTAGTCTGTTATTTGGATTGAAAAGGAATAGTGGAGGGATGGAAGAAGGAAGGTCTAGAACGTTTTTGCCGAGGGGGTTTGGGATGAGTAAACGGGAGGTGGAGGGGGAAGAGTCCGAGGGAAGGGTTTAGAAAGGCATGTTTGAGAGATCTGAACAGTAAAAGAGGTATGAGAGGATGCAAGGAGGGGTAGTGGAGGGAAGAGTCTAGAAAGGGTTATTTGGGGGATCATAATAGTGGTACGGGGGTTGAGATGAGTGAGAGAGTGGAGGTAGAGGATATATTGAGAGAGGTATAGGGCAAGAAATAGGGTAGTGCATTTGAAAGAGTAGTAGAATTAGGTATAAGATGAGTCAGAGTGGGGTTAGAGAATAAATTGTGAGAGATAAAGAGTGGGATATAAGGTAGTTCATTGGATTTGTAGAATTAGAAGCAAAGTAATAAATATAAAGATACATAAGGTTATATATGTAGATTAATGGTGTTTTTAAACTTGTTTTGGGTAATTCAATAGTGAAGCAATTGTAGATATGACAAAAGATTTACTTTTTTATGCAGTCACCTATACA
The DNA here is from genome assembly GCF_964261635.1 of Lissotriton helveticus. Classification (NCBI taxonomy): domain Eukaryota; kingdom Metazoa; phylum Chordata; class Amphibia; order Caudata; family Salamandridae; genus Lissotriton; species Lissotriton helveticus. The sequence goes on from NC_136059.1 coordinate 602,570,605, forward strand.
CATGGTGAACATAGAAAATTGTAACTATAAGTAACATGAACATTTTGTTTAGCAGAACTAACTAATATCGACATATTTAAAATAAAATTATTATACACATGTATACAAAGCAATACACATATGTAAGTGCAAATCTATAGTCCAAACAAATGCTTCTATACAGAGACATAAGCTGTATATTTATGTTTGAGTATGGTGGTTATGTGGGGAAGAGCCAACTCTTGAGTAGTCTTCTGAAGATAAGTTGATTATCCGTAGATCATATGTTTGGGGGTAAAGAGTTCCATAGTTTGGCTGCTTGAACAGAGAAAAATGTGCCACCAATATTTATTTTTTTGTATGGTGGGATTTTGAGGTGAGGTGCCAATTTTGAGCAGAGGTTCCTTTGTTGAATGTATTTGGTGATTTTATTCCTGATGAAGAGCGGCCCTGTTCCATGTATTGCTTTGTGGGTGATGCAAAGCGGCTTGAATGTGGATGCTCTGGCAACCGGTAACGAATGTAGGGCTTTCAATGCAGGGGAGATGTGGGCAAATGGCTTTATATGTAAAAGTAGTCTGGCAGCAGAGTTCTGAATCTGTTGTAGTCTTTCAAAAGTTGTTAAAGGGGATCTATGGTAGAGGATTTTGGCGTAATTGGCATTAGACAGAACAAGAGAGATAGTAGCCTGGACATTGTGTGGAAATCCCCGGAGGGGGAAGATGCGTTGCAGAGTTTTTACAGTAACGACGCATGACCATGCTATGACGGTGGGAGGAAATTGTGTGTTTGACGGGATATGCTGAAGGTTATTGTCTATATTATTTATGCTTACTGCTGTAACCAAGCAGTTATATCATTACTTACCTATCTGGAATTTATGTTTACCTATTGGTTCCGTATGGTGCTTTCTTTGATGATGGACTGCTTTGTATTCATGTACACAAAACAAAACATAAAGGGCCAGATGTAGGTAAATGTCATTTACCGATTTTTAAATACAGAATTTTACCGATTCGGTATTCAAAAATCGGTAAATGAGACGTAGGTAAAAAATCGGTATTTTTTATCGAATCGGTAAAAGTCGGTATCGGACTTTCTGTAAATACAGAATCGGCAAATACCGAATCGGTAATTACCGAATCGGTAATGGCCATACAACCCTATGGGCCAAAAGGCCCATAGGAATGCATTGAAAATACCGAATCGGTAAATACCGAATCGGTAAATCCCGAATCGGCAAGCAAGTAAAAGTGAAAGCAATGGAAACAGCCAATCAGGTGCCACCACCCTCCCCCACCCTACCAGGGAGTGTCAACCCAGGCAGCTGCAACTCCTTAGAAGGTTCTGGAGAGGCAGTCAGAGCTGAGCAGAGAGACAGAGCAGCAGGGAGAGATTTGTTTGCAGTGAAAGAGAGTAATAATGGCAAGCAGCACAGAGAGCCAGAAGGCTGAAATAAAACGAAAATTAAAGTTCAGCAGCATGGAGCTGCAGGTACTGGTGGAGGAAGTGGTGAGGGTCCACAAACAGCTTTTTGGCAGGCTGTCCCTCACAGTACCAGAGTCAGCCAAAAGAAAACTGTGGCTTGCCATAGGGGAGAAGGTGAATGCTGTGGGTGTGACCAGCAGGAGTCAAGAGGACCTGAAGAAAACATTTTACGACCTCAGGAGCATCACCAAAAAAAAAATGGCAGAGATCCACAAGCAGGCTGGTGTGACCGGTGGAGGCAGGAACCCAGCGCCCCCCCTGACTGACCTTGAGGAACTGGTGGCCTCAACCATCGAGCCTGACAGTGTTGTGGGAGTAGGAGATGTGGACAGCTCAGCCAGAGCTACTAGAAAAGGTAAGAGGCGTGCGCAGCATGACACCCCAAAGCAAACTGCTTCCCTTTAGCCTTTGTGTACAGGCCAACCCCAGTCCAGTACTGCTAGCACTATACATGAGCAATGCATTATGGGAAATGTAGTCAGAAAATGTAGGACCACATGTAAGTGCACAGAAAACAGCAAGGCATTGAAAGCCAATCAGGCAATGAAAGTGAAATGTGCAATGCATTTATTGTAGTGACTGTAAGACAATAGCACTCAGTGTACATACGCTTCTTTATACCTAGGGCCAACATCAGGCAGTGGACCATCTGCATCACAAGGAACTGCACCAGCGAGGGAGGAGAGTGTTGAGGCAGGGCCAAGCACCGCAGAAGCCTCGCAGGAGGACGAAGACGCCACTGCCATCTCCCATGAGGATAACACTGTTCGTCCCCTTGTGTTTCCCCACTCCCCACACCTTTCCCAAACCCCCCCATTGGTGTTCTCACCTGAGAACTCCCCATCACGGTCCCTGACAACACCTGCTACCTCACCAGCCAGGAGGAGAAATGTGGCCCCACTGAGAGTCATGGCGGGAGGTGAGGGTGATGCTCCAGCAACCATACTAGTCACTCCTACTGCACAGGTGCGCACCCATCAGTCCCGCAGCACTCGCAGCCGCCAACGCACTCCCAGCACTGCAGGTCCACCTGGAGAGGGCACTGTGTTCCGTGGCCTTGAGGGGAGCATGGTGCGCATCCAGCGCATGCAGGGGAAATCGATTAAGGCCTGCCACCGCCAATTTCGAATCCTAAATCAGCAAATGGGAGACATGGGCAAGGGCATCAGTGATTTAGTGGAAACCAACAGGGAGGTTGCAAAGACCAACAGTGACATTGCATCTGGAATGCTTCACATGACCACCGCCATCAACCAGCTGTGCGCAAAAATGGATACCCAGGAGCACACAAGGCGCAGGGATGTGCGTGTGCACAACAGGGCTATGAACCGGCTGGCCACGGCAACATCCCAGCTATGCCGTAGGGGCGTCAACATGCAGGAGAGCCTCACGCAGAACACCGCGGAGGTAACCAGGGGCATGACCAGGATCACCAGTGCCCTGGAGGCCATGATCATCTCCCATACTGCTGTGAATCCTGCCCTGGACGTGGCTGAGGCAGATGACAGCAGCAGCCGCAGCAGCCCGGCTAGCGCAGTTGTTGAGCCACGCCGGAGCACCAGGCGCTCAGCTGAGCCTGCAGGCCATGCTGAAGGGAGTGAGCAACACCCCAGTGGCTCTGCGAAGCGCGGCCGCAAATGACATTGACAGTGTGGGTGAGGCAACCTGGGACATTAGCAGTCCCCACGTTCAAATACTTATTTTTTGTTCCACATCAGTGCATGAACGTTGTGGCAACATTAAAAATCGTTTTTCACATTCACAACCTGTCTGTGTCTCTTTACTCACTCAGAAATAGTTGTCTGTAATCTCCTCACGTCTGTATCTGCCATCACTTGGTGTTGACACTCCAGCAGGTTGGGTTTCTGGCACAGCATTGTCGTCATCATGATCCTCGTAGTCTGACAACTCCACCTCAGTGCCCTTCTTCACAGCAAGGTTGTGCAACATGGCACAGGCAGCAATTATCTTACAGCAGGTGATGGGGGTATACTGCCTTGCACCTCCACTCTTGTGCAAGCATCTGAATCTGCTTTTCCATATGCCAAAGGTCCGTTCTACTACATTCCTTGTGCTTTTGTGGGCCCGGTTATACCTCCTCTGCCTGGGTGTTGAGGGGTTTGAGGTAGGGGGTCAGTATGAATGAGCGGAGGGCATATGCACTGTCTCCTGGAATGAAAAGGGAATACATTACTCACATGCATACATGTACTTCTTACTGCAATTGGTATGATGGGGGTCTGACACTGTGTCTCACCTAGGAGGTATCCTTCACCAAATTCCCCTGCAGCCAGCCGTGCATAGATGCCGCTGTTTTGAAATATGTAGGAGTCGTGGGTACTCCCAGGGTATTTTGCCACTAGGTCAGTGATGGCGCACTTTGCATTGCAAATCACCTGCACATTGATGGTGTGCGTTGACTTCCTATTCCTGTAGATGTATTCCGTGGCAGCAGGGGGACAAATGGGGATATGCGTGCCATCAATGCAGCCGATGATATGGGGAAATCTAGCCATCTGGTAGAAGTCAGATTTGGTTTGAACCAGTTCAGCATGGGTGGCAGGAAAAGAAATGTAATGCTCCATCCTCTGCAACATGGCGACAAGGAATTTGTGAAAAAACCTTGAGAGGCTGCTCTGGGTCACCCCACCTGCCACAGCTACCACGCTCTGGTAGCTCCCAGACGCAAGCAGGTGGAGGCTGCACAGCACCTGTACATGGGGTGGAATTGCATGTGCCCTTGGGGTAGTGTGCTGCAACAGTGGTTGGAGGTCCCTGATTAGTTCCAAGATGGTGTCTGGATCCAACCTGTACCTCTGCAGTATCTCTGCCTCTGTGAGCATGAACAGGGTCACCCTCTGCCTGTAGACCTGCTCCTGTCTCAGCCATTCCCTCTCTCCTTCCTCCTGTAGCCGTAGCCGTCTTGCGATGACATAAAATGCCGCCATTGTGCAAACAGCATTGCATTTTGGGTCCATTTTTATAGGCTGCACCTGGTTACCACCTGATTTGAATCCATGGTAAATACCGACTCTTAAATACCGAATTTGAAGCAAATTCGGTATTTCAGAGCTTACCTACATCTCATTCTTCGATTTTTCCTATTTTATTTACCGAATCGGTATTTTACCTATTCGGTACTTTTACCGAATCTGTAAATTTTCCGATTCGGTAAATATTCCGAATCGGTACATTTTTAAAATCGGTAATTTTTCCGATTCGGTTTTTTACCGATTCGGTAAATTTTCCGATTCGGTAAATTTACCGATTTGGCCCAATTTCTATCACCTACATACCGATCGCTCAATACCGCTCGGTAACGGCCAAAAATACCGATTTTCGGCCGTTACCGACCGACCTACATCTGGCCCCAAATCTTTAATAAACAGATCAAACAAAATAAAAATGGAGCATGATCTTCCTAGTTTGTCCACTTGAGCATACATTGATATTTTGGAGTCCATGGTAATTCCGAGGTTCCTTACATCCTTTGATACTGTAGGCGGTGTTCTCAGATTATTTGGCCAGGTGGCAAGTGGGTCATAATTTTTCCAATAGCTACACATGAGTATTTAAGTTTTGGAAGCATTCAATTTGAGATGGCTCCATGTCATACGTTGATCTACGACTCTTGATACAACTGAAAATTGGTGAGTATCCGATGTCTTTGGGGCTTTCCAGTTTAAGGAGTATTTGTGTATCATCTGCATAGTTATAGCATGTGAGGTGAAATTGATAAGTGCCGGTAATGACGTCATGTAAATGTTGAAAAGCATGGGTGAGATGATAGAGCCTTGAGGGACATTAGGTCTCTTTCAAAGGTAGGATGTGATCCAGTCTAGAGCAGTCCCCGCCTGCTTGGTAGAGTTTTTGTATAAGAGTGTCATGGTCAACCGTGTCAAAGTCAGCAGAGAACTCCAAGAGAGGCTGTGCAGCAACCCTGTTCCAGTCAACTGTGTTCCTAAGGTCATCCCAGATGGCAAAGAGGGCAGGTTCTGTGCCTCTTCCTGGACAGAATCCTGTTTGGAAGTCTGTAAGTATGGAAATATCTTCATTGAATTGTGACATCTGGGCGAATCCTGCTCTATCAGTTATCCCAGGAAAGGTCCATTTGTAATCGGTCTGTTGTTGTCAGGGTTAAGTGGATCCAGGTTTACTTGTTTTAGTAATGGCTGTATGTATTACTTTTTTACTCCTTCTGGAAATATTCCTGTAGTTAAGGAATTGTTATGTGATTCTTCTTACTGGTGTGAAAGCAGAGGTAGTTAGAAGAATTTTCTTGAAGGTTTGTTGTGGGCACGAGTCAGAAGGTGCTTTGGTGCTGTAATGATTTGCCAGTTTGTCCGTGAAATCTTCAATAACAGGATGAGATTTGGTTGTCAAAATTCTGTGAGAATTTTATAAAATTCTTTATATGCACATTTAGCGTTTTGAATTCTGTCTGCACATATCTTTTTTTTAGCTTTTTCGAAAGGTATAATATGTTAAGTTTCTGTAGGCGAAGTTTGTCTTGATTGGGATTTGTTTTGAGCCAAGTATATTGCAATTTTCTAATTTTCTTTCTTATCTCTTTTAGCTCTGTATTTCTCCACGGTGCCTGTTTTCTTTTGTTCTGTTGTGCAGTTCTTAGTGGTATTAGGATATCAAAAGCTTCCTGTAGTCACTCATATAGTTTTTGCACTGAATGTATTGTGTCTAGATCTGTACTGGATATTAGCTGTGTTTCTAAGTGTTTAAAATTGAGTTTGTTCCACGGTCGATAGGTGGATGCATGTATGGTGGTTTTAGGTGTTTAGGTGCTTTGTGTTATTTTATGTTGGAAACCTAGCAAATGGTTGTCTGACCTTGTGACTTAAGTCATTGTTTGAAAAGTAACTAGTTCTGTATTTGCAAAAATGACACCTGCATGGCGACTCCTCGTCTGTGTTTGTTGATGCGGTCTCGATGTACCATCTAGTAGCCCTCAGGGGTGGAGAAGCGGTTGAGCCAGGTCTCTGTGATGAAGATCACGTTGGGGTGAAGGTGATGATGGTGTCCCAGATATTGGTGGCATGCATCCAGAGCTAGCTGGCGTTGAGCAGGAGGTGCTGGATGAGTTCTGAGGTGGTTGCGGGTAGTGAGGTAAAGCGACAGCAGTGGCAGAAGAATGGTCCTACTGTTGATCATGGGGATGTGATTCAGCAGTTGTTGCAATGTCTGGGGTCCAGGTCTTGGAGCTCTACGGTGGAAAATCTTTTGGTGGTGGGAAGGCCAGGATTCCTGGCACGGGCACGAACCAGGTGCAGATGGGCTCTCCTTTGGAGCAGCTGGAGTGCGCCAGCAGTGCACCTGCTGCACGTGTCCAATGTGCGCAGCCGCACTGCAGCCTGCACAGATCCCTCTAAAATCTTGCAACTGGTGACACAGGATGTCAAGGAATGCAAAATAAGGAAGTGGTCTATCCTAAGGAGACAAAAGTACATAGTTTGACCAGTAGTCGAGTTTCCATATGTTCAAGAGTCCGTGGTTCCGTTAGACATTGCCCACTGTTATCCTAGCATTGTCACTGTAGATATCTATTGGACCAGTCCTGTACACGATTGGATCTAGGGCTACATTCCAATCACCACCAACCATCTTCTATCAGGGCCAGGCTGGGGAAACAGGAGCAGACCTCATAAAAATGCTCAAACCAATCCCTTTCCCTTCATCCATCTTGAATCTCCCCCATTTCAACCTCCACTCTCTCTTTCTCTCCTTTCTCCTCTCAGGTCGCTTTCTCTCTATCGTCCCTCTTTTTTTCTCTCTCAAATCCTCCCCTACCTGCTTCAATTAACCTCAGCAAGCTGAGGAAAATGACAAGGCATCAGTAGTGGCCCTGGGCTTTCAAAAAACAGCCTTCAAGGGCTCCAGTTCATCAGGGAAATACCTGGTGGAATAAAATACCCTTCCGGTCTTGTCTATAATGTTGGTCTCAACTCTGTGAAGGTTCTCAATTACTGTAGCAGGAAGAATGGTTTGGTGAGATTAATGCACACACTGATCCTACAAATAAGGTTCCTGGCATACAATAATACCTTGACAACATGTATTCCCCTGTATGAGATCACGCCTTTTGTACTGTAAATGGTAGTGTTTTTCTGACTAGAATGTCTAAGGCATATTTCTTTAACTTGTGGGTGGATGGAGGGAGGCCCCCTTTGACAGGTGCAGTTAGCTACTTACATGTCTCCTTCCAATAGGGCATACCCAGTTAAAGCACAATGCCTGTTAGGAATAAGTGTAGGGCGCTGTAGTGGATTGCACACTATGCCAATCGGCGTAATAGGGGCGCTTGGCAGCACTGTCTCAGAGAGGAAACGTGCATGGCACCAGTAAACTCTTTGGTTATGCATTTGTGTAACTCCTTTGTCCCATTTGAACTATCCGTTCTGGATGATTGTATATTTTCTTTGATTACTTTGTTAAATCTCTCCAAAGCTCCATTCATCACTGGATGATAAACAGAATATTTCTAATGAGTAATTCCACTGGATAGTAAAAATAATTTTATTGCTTTTGAAATAAACGGACCACTATTGACAGAGACAAGCGATGTAGGATAACTTTCCCTTTTAAATATCTCTCTTAGAAACTTCATGATTACACTTGATGTTACCTCTTGCACACCTGTGTCTTCCACCCACTGTGATTACAAATCGATAAGAACAAGTAAGGTGTTCCTTGTTCCAGTCTCATGACAACCCGACGACCCTCATGGAACACCGTAACTTCCGTCTACAGATCGACGCTACGACCACGGTAAAAGGCACCTTCACTTTCAGGCCACCGGGAGCCCGACCAGCTATCTACAACACCATCTCCAACCCCCTCGTCCCCCTAGCCATCGGCCCCCCACCACTACATCCTACTCAGCCACCTCAATTTCCACGTTGATAATTCCAATGTCACCAACTCCATCACTCACCTGGAGAACAGGAACAACATTAGCCTCACCCAACTCGTCAGCGAACCCACACACAAAGCTGGACACACACTCTACTTCATCTAAACCTCCAGCGACAGAGTCAAGTTCACCCATGTCACTGAACCCATCTGGACAGACCATGCCATCGTAAATTTTACCATCTCTGACCCCCCAGCACACCACTGCCAAGCATCACTGTCCTGCCCACTGCAGCTGGGGCAAGGTTACCAAGACTCAGTGAACAGAGGCCCTCATCGCCACACAACCCGAAATGTCAAAAGTCTTTGACCAGGCTGTCCAGAATTCCTCCGCCTGGATCACCAAATGCACCAAAAGAGTAGCCCGTTGAAACCTGCAAAAAACAACAAAACCTTCAAAACAAGCCAGCTGGTACACTGCAGAGGTCAGAACCACTAAGCGCCGCTGCTACTGACTCGAAACGAGATGGCGTGCCATCAAGAACCTCCCTGACAAAGCCGCCCACAAAGCTGCCCTCAGCAACTACAACCTGTGCCTCAAGGAAGCCAAGAGGGCAGCCATCACTAACTGCATCAATACCGCAGCCAACCACACGAAGGAGCTCTTCAAAATAGTCAAGGAATTCACCATCCCGACAGGCACAGAGAACACCATCCCAGGGGCGGCTGGTGACATTTGAAAGTGGTGGGGCGTAAACTAATTTGCATATTGCACCGCAGCGAGCGAGCGAGCCCGAACCACCTTGCATTCATCCATACATCATTCATGCATCCACCCATCCATCCATCCATCCACCCACCCACCCATCCTGCATCCATACATCATTCATTCATGCATCCACCCATCCATCCACCCACCCATCCTGCATTCATACATCATTCATTCATGCATCCACCCATCCATCCATCCACCCATCCATCCTGCATCCATCATTCATTCATGCATCCACCCACCCATCTATCCTGCATCCATCATTCATTCATCCACCCATCCATCCACCTTTCCATCATCCATCCTGCATCCATTCCTGCATCCATTCATCTATTCACCCATCCATTCATCCATCCTGCATCCATCATTCATTCATGCACCCATCCATCCACCCATCCTGCATCCATACATCATTCATTCATGCATCCACCCATCCATCCACCCATCCATCCTGCATCCATCATTCATTCATCCACCCACCCACCATCCATCCTGCATCCATTCCTGCATCCATTCATCCATCCATTCACCCATCCATCCATCCACCCATCCATCCTGCATCCATCATTCATCCATCCACCCATCCATCCATCCACCCATTCATCATCCATCCTGCATCCATTCCTGCATCCATTCCTGCATTCACCCATCCATCCATTCATCCATCCATCCTGCATCCATCATTCATTCATGCACCCATCCATCCACCCACCCATCCTGCATCCATACATCATTCATTCATGCATCCACCCATCCACCCATCCACCCTGCATCCATCATTCATCCACCCATCCATCATCCATCCTGCATCCATTCCTGCATCCATTCATCCATTCATCCATTCACCCATCCATCCTGCATCCATCATTGGAACACTCATACCGTGTAGATTTTTCTGCGTGCTGAGCCAGAGCCAATGATAGTGAACCAGACACAAAATATAATTGTTGATCCGTGTTTTTAAAAAATGAGTTTGTATACCCATCTTGATTGAATGTAAAGCGCTCTGATATCTGCAAGATCTTGTTTACGACTTTTAGTATGCACCTGCACCTCTGCTCTGCGTGGTGCAGCATTAGCCTATTCAACCACCTTGGCCTCGAGCTTGCTTTGTCGCCCCACCTGCTTACCCCTCACTCAGATGTACGATCTCGTTCAGTGTGGAATCGTCTGGCGACAGATGCCTCTCCTCGCGGCCTGCATGACTCGTGGATACTGGGTTCGCGGGGGAGGCGGTGTGGGGATAAATTTAATGAATACAACAAAAAAATAAACTTACCAGGCATCTCCATTCTCCTCCAGTCCCGCGTCGCACTAACTTCTGCCCGCTCTTTTCTTTTGCAATGCTAACTGCCAAATCAGGAGACTGGAGGCGCAGGGTGTCGGCTAACCCTTGTTTACTTACTCTATATCCTGCCACTTGATAGGGCAGGGGGCGACTTTGCAAAAAACGCGTCACCGCCCGAGCAGGATCCTATCTCCAGACGCTTGCACCACATTAGGCATGCGCAGCATGCCTAATGGCTTGTGAATGTGAGTGAGGGGCGACGCTCCTCACTCACATGCGCAGACGGACCATCTTCTGGACTCCTCGCCTGCGTGTGCTGTGCCTTGACACATGCGCAATTTCACCCGTGACTCACAGGCCGGTCGGAAATGTAAACAGACAAATTCGTCTGCTTACATTCCTGTTGCCCAAACTGCAGTGAGCCGTTTCTTTTGTAGGGCGCTGCCCCGTTGCCCCTATGGACCAGCCGCCACTGCACCATCCACCCTTCCCAAGAACTCTAAGACAGCCTCTCCAACTACTTCCTCAGTAAACTCACCACCGTCTACAACAACTTCAACCCCCAACCCACCTTTCTGAGACTCAATAACCTCAACCCATCAGCAAACAGCAGCTGAATACTCCCCATCTGGTCTCCACTCACCACTCAGACCACCACAGTCATCATATCGTCCATCCACTCCGGGGCGCCCACTGACCCCTGCTCCCACCATCTCTTTTACCTTGGAACCAACCCAGTCAGCACAGAACTCCGTAGCATCCTCAACACCTCCATCACCACAGCAACCTCCCCAGATAGATGGAAACATGCAGAGGTAAGACCCATCCTAAAAAAACCTCCGCCAATCCCAGTGACCTCAAAAACTACTGACCGATCTCCCTGCTCCTCTACCCAGCCAAAGTACTTGAGAAAGCCATCAACCAACAGTTCACCAAATACCTGGAACACAACCACCTCCTTGACGCCTCACAGTCAGGATTCTGGGCCATTCACAGCACTCTGACCGAGCTGATCGCTGCCACAGATGACATCAGAACCCTCCTTGACTGTAGAGAAACTGTGCCCATGATCTTCCATTACCTCTCTGCTGTGTTCGGCACCACACTCCTATCGACCAACTCTACAACATCTACATAACCCCCCTCACAAACGTTGTAAGATCTCACTGACTCTCCTATGCAGGCAATACTCAACTAATCCTCTCACTCACCAAGATCCTCTCCAGTGCCAAGATCAACTTCCGCAGCACCATGACCAACGTAGCCAAATGGATGAGACACAATTGCCTCAAACTCAACTCTGACAAAACAGAGGTACTGATATACGGTAGGAACACCTCTGCATGGGACCACAGCTGGTGGCCTGCAGAACTCAGACCTACGCCCACACCAAACTGCCATGCTCGCAACCTCTGCATCATCCTCAACAGCCAACTGACCATGAAACGACATGTCAACGCAGTCATCTCCTCCTGTTTCTATGCCCTTCGCATGTTCCTCAGAATTTTCCGATGGATCCAAATCAACACCAGAAAGACCATCAATAAGGCCTTCATCACCATCCACCTCGACTACAGCAACGCTCTCTACGCTGGAATCCCCACCCAGCTTCTCAGAAGACTCCAGACCATACATAACGCTGCAGCCAGCCTCATCCTAGACCTCTTCAGATGAACCCACATCACTCCACACCTCAGAAACCTCCACCGGCTCCCCATCCAGAAGAGATGCCAGTTCAAGATTCTCACACATGCCTACAAAGCCCTTCATGACCAAGGACCATCCTACATCAACCACTGTCTGAAATTCCATCTCCCTGCAAGGCACCTGTACTCCTTCTCCTGCCCCTCCGCCTCCGAACAGCACACTTCCTGGCAAACTTCAGAAAGAAACTCAAGACCTGGCTTTTTGACTGAGACATGGCACCCAAGGCACCCAAGGCACCCAGATTCCCTTAGGGGTGACAGTTCTGTGCTTTAAAAATGCTGATTGATTATAAGGTCACAAAGTATCTATTGCAACTTCCTGTCAAGGGTGATTTGGTAATGTGGCACACACTAAAGGCATCTGTCAAGGTTTTAATGTCACTACTCTTACACTCCATACAATCTCTTACCTCACGTTCAACACTTAAATCCTTTCCTGGCCACAAAACATTTACCATTCATTTTTCTTTGGTTTTACAATCCCAAGATGTGCCTGATGAGCTTCAGATATTAAATATTCCTCAAATTCAAAGGAGGTACCAATCTTGTTCCCCTCAATAGAAAACCTCTATCAAAGGTTAACTCATACCTTCTGAAAAACCAAGGTTTTGTTAGATCTCTAACTTTACCAGAGTAAATTGCCTGCATAATTTCTGTTAACTCATTATCTTTGCCTAGTTCCTCCCTCCAGGTCTCCTCTGTCAAAACCCCTAGAGTTATCTCACATACATTTTTTTTTTTTTTTATTTATTTAAAAGGTTTTATATAGCTCTAGCTGGACCCGAAGGTATCAGAGCGCTTTACTTAAGATGAAGATCACTCAATTGAAGTAAATACATATATACAGATCAAGAAAAACTATGTGCAGTCAGGGTAAATACAATATGAGGCCAATTAGCTCATCACAACATAGTGGCAAGAATGAAATAGAAGAAGATTCAGCAATCAAATGACCTCGTTAAAGGGTCAGGAAGGATTGGGAGTGATCTTTGGGAACATAACTCAGATTGTTTGGGTTTTAAGGAATTTGTTAACCCATAGGTATTTAAGGTCCCGTTTGAAGCATGAAAAAGATGGGTTGCTGCGGAGATCTCTAGTGAGTGAATTCCAGATCCTGGGAGCATTACCAGAGAAAGAGCAAATTCTTCTTCCAAACCATCATCTCTTTCTTCATCCTGTACCTGTGTAGAAACCAATCTGGATAACCAATCAATAGATAAATTGCTAATACCAGGTACATGTTCCACACAAATTCAAAATCCTGTAAAACAATCACCCATCTCTGATTCTAGATGATATAAAATCCAATCCTTTCTTCTGAAAAATGTATTTCAATGGCTTATGGTCTGTGCATACCTTAAATTTAGTGTCCCAAACTAAATTCTGAAACGTATTTAATGACCAAAAAATGGCCAAAGCCTCCTTCTCCATCACCGAATAATTTAATTCTGCCCCTCATAAACATCTTGATGCACAGACAATCAGCCATTCCGTTCCATCGTTCCTTTGCTTCAAGATTGCACGCCGTCTCTCGCTGTTTCGTGATCGAGCGCGCCCATAGGGCCCTGACGCAGAAGCCGCCGGCGGGAGAGAGGCCCAGACCGGTGATTGCTAGAATCCTGAACTTTCACGACAGAGACACTATATTACGGGAAGCGAGGGCCAAAGACTCCCTTCTCTTTGATAACCAGAAGATCATGATCTTCCCTGACTACACCAGACTTGTACAACAACAGCGGCACTCCTTTATTGCCGCCAAGGCGAAACTTCGTGGTCTGAAGATTCAATACTCCTTGCTCTACCCAGCCCGCCTACGGGTGGTCTTTCAATCACGAACTCACTTTTTTGATACACCGGAGGACATTTTCAAATGGACTGATGAGACGGTGAGAGTCAGGCCACATGCTCAACCTGGTTTGAACCCGGTACACCCGAGAGACCCATCGCAAGACCGGGGGGACCAGACTGCCCGAGCCAAAAGGAATAGGAGGTCTAGATCTCGGAAACGATCTGCTTCTTGCAGTGGGTCTCCTCCTGCTGCGCCTACTGACTCTGATCATTCTGGAAAGGGCCGCTGAGAGACTGTGGGGACGTATGCCCTTCTACAGATGCCATGAGCTCCGGCTGAGAGGAGCTGTACCGCTGTGTTCTACTGTACTGAGGATTGACTGCTGCGTATACTGCCACGGCTAGTTTGTTTTATACCATTGTGTGGGGTTGTGGGGAGGGGTTCGGGGTGCTCCTATATAGGGGCTACCTGCCTCCTACGTAAGTGGGAGTTATCTAGGGAGGTTTTTTTTTCTATTGTTTGCAGGGGTAGTTGGGATCCATTGGTATGGTTGGCCTTGGGCGCTCTGTTTTGGGCCCGGGGTTGCCCATGCCGCGACAGATACTTCAGAGTTTGGTGAGGTATAGGGGTGGAGGGCAAGGGGCAAAGGGAGGGTGGGCATGGAGGGGTCTGGTTTGGGACAAGGTGGGTAGAGGGGTTGTTGTTGTTGGGGGGCTTGGGGGTGGACGGGGGGGATTGCACGTGATTTCTAATGCTTTGCCAATGACGGTGCTGTGTGCTTGGGTGTGGCGCCAGGGATCTGCCAGGATCGTTCCATTTGACTATGGCTGACGCGCCGCTCCAAGGGCTCCCCAGAGAGTCCATGCGTGTGATAACTTGGAATGTCAGGGGGATGCTTGACAAGATCAAACGGGGGCGATTTTGCGATGGGGGAAGAGGGAGGCAGCGGATGTATTATTGTTGCAGGAAACACACATGTTGGGAACGAAAGAGCTTAGCCTGCAGAGATTTGGCTACCAACAAGTCTATCATGCCGGATTTTCTAGGGGGTCCAGAGGAGTTGCTGTTTTGGTACATCGCAGGTTGGCCTATATCCATGAGAGACAGTGGACGGATCCACAGGGTCGATACATTTTTATCAAGGGGATGGTGGGTACTGAACCAGTGGTTTTTGGGAGTATCTATGCCCCCCCTCCATTGCAGTGGTCCTTGTCCGAGAAACTGTTTGCGGTGTGGGCGGATATCCCGCAGTCCTTGGCAGTGCTGGGAGGCGATTGGAATGAGGTGATGGATGTGTGTAGGGATCGTCGGAAATTGCAGGGGATGTCGACAGCTGCTGCCCCTACCCGGTTGAATGCGATGGTGGAGGGAATGGGCTGGGTGGATGTGTGGCGACATATGCATCCCAAGGTACGAGAATACACATATGTTTCAGCGGTGCATGGTTCCTTCTCACGACTGGACTATGTTTTTGTGCCCAGTGCCATCATTAATAGAGTGCGGGAGGCGGGGATCTTGCCTAGAGGTTTGTCTGACCACTCCCCGGTGGCCGTCAGGGTTGAGCTGCATAAGAACCGTCAGCCGTTCCGGTGGAGGATGTCCTCGTGGCACCTTCAGCGGGCCGACTACGTCCAGCACCTGCGGGGTGCGATTGCACATTACTGGCAGGAGAATCTAGTGGAAGATATAGATGCAGTCGTGGTCTGGGAAGCCATGAAGCCCACCATTAGAGGGATAGACATCGCATGGTGTGCGGCGGCCCGCCGACAACGTAGAGAGGCCATTGCTGAGGCGGCCACGCAGGTGGAAACTTTAGAACAGCGGTGCCGGGGAGGGGGAGATGAGGTGGCGGTGAGGTTGCTCCTGCAGGCACAGCAGTCGTATGCGTCTGTGTTACTTGATGAGGCAAGACAAGCGTGGCTGGCCATGCGGAGTAGAGTCTATCAGTGGGGGGATAAGTCTTGTACCATGCTCCATAGGTTATGTCAACATACCATCCAACCGCATACGCTGCCGGGTCTTACCGATGAGTATGGCGTGGCGATCATGGACCCAGCTGAACTGGCGGCGAGCTTCGCCCACTATTATATGGAGCTATATGCTCCGCGGGATTGTCTATCGGCGGATGCGATTGATAAATTCATTGGGGACTTGCCTCCGAAGGTGGTCTCAGATGAGACCAGAACGGCGCTAGACCTTCCCCTAACAGCGGAAGAACTGGGGGAAGCGTTGGGACAGCTCAATACAGGGAAGGCGCCTGGGCCAAGCGGCTTCCCGAGTGAATTTTATAAGAAATTCCAACTCCAATTGGGGTCCCATTACCGGAGTGCACTGGAGGCGGCGCGATTACAGGGCAGACTACCAGCTGACTGGCGACACGCCAAAGTTGTGGTCTTCCAAAAACCTGGCAGACCCCCAGACAGGCGGGACTCCTATCGCCCGATATCCTTGCTCCATATCGAGGCTAAGCTGCTGGCTAAGGCCTTGGCGAACCGCCTTCTCCCGTATGTGACTGGCCTGGTCCATCCGGACCAGGCCGGTTTCATGCCAAATAGGGCGACGCGGCACAACATCAGGCGGGCGCAGGCGGCGGTTGATGCGGTGGGGGCCACGGGGGAGCGGGCGGCTCTACTACTAGCAGATATAGATAGAGCCTTTGATTCGGTCAGCTGGACATACCTGTTCGTGCTCCTGCCTCGCCTCAACCTGGGCCCGGTGTTTATCTCCTACATCAAACTGCTCTATACCGATATCACGGCATCTGTGCGTGTCTCCGGGGCGGTCTACGAGAGGTTCTCAATCGGCCGGGGGACCCGACAGGGGTGCCCGCTCTCCCCGTATTTATTTGCACTAGCTATGGAGCCCCTGGCCTCTTGGGTGCGCATTGACGCACAGATGTGGGGATTTGAATGGGGCGGTACACTCACCGATAGAATTGCACTATATGCAGACGAGGTCCTCTTCTTTCTTACAGATTTAAACAGATCGGGCCACCGAGTCTTGGAGATTATGCATATTTTCGGGGAGGTATTGGGCCTTTGTCTAAACCCGCGTAAGTCTACCTTATGGGTGTTGGGGGGCGGGGTAGTGGCGGACTCCTGGGCATCAGAGTTGCAGGTAGCGGCCGGGGGATTAAAGTACCTGGGAGTGTTCCTCTCCGAATCCGCAGATATTGCATGGGAACGTAACGTGGTACCAGTGTGGGAGAGGGTCCAGACAGATGTTAAAACGTGGTCCCGGATGCCTCTTACTATCTTCGGTAGATCTGCGATCTTTAAAATGGTCGCACTTCCGCGCCTCTTATACCAGCTGCAGAACCAGCCGCACCTTATCGCTCCCCAGTGGTTTCGGCAGGTTAACTCTGTCCTGGGCCGTTTCCTGTGGGCTGGAGGTGCTGCCAGGGTGGCGCTGCAGACCTGCTTCCTGTCCACGTATTGTGGTGGCCTGGCCACGTCGGACCTATTGTCTTATTATCAGGCCTCCCACTTGCTTGTACTTAACGAATGGTGGTATGGGGACAGAGGAGACCCAGCTTATGCCCTGGAGCGCTCACTGATGGTGACAACACGCTACACACAATCCTATACTCAGCCAAGCTACGGAGACGGTTGCCATGTGCCACGCGAGTGGTCTTTGTTATTTGGCGACAGGCGCTGCGTCGCATGGGCTGGTGGGGCAGATTAACAGCAGAGACTCCGTTGTGGAAGAATGGACGGCTCCCCGGGCTGGCCTCGTTGACGGGGTTTGGTGGGTGGGATGCCATCGGGATCTCGTCACTAGGACACGTACTGTCCGGGGTCACCCTTAAAACATTCCAGGAGCTCAGGACCGAGTTCCATATGCCCAATACCCAATTCTTTCGGTACTTAGTTTCGTCATGCGCTAGCACCTAACATTGCTGACTTGGAGTCGTTACCGGAATTCAGCCCAGTGGAGGCGAAAGTCTTCATGGGAGACCTCGGTGATAAGAAGGTGCCCCGAATCTATCAAACGCTAGTCACTCACTGCTCCTCCTCCCTACTTCCCCTCAAAGATGCCTGGGAGAAAGACATTGGACCCTTAGACGACGATGATTGGAGGGAGGCTCTGGAGTCCCCAAGAGGGACTGCCATTGCGATACGACTCAGGCTAATCCAATTCAAATATCTACACAGGGCCTATTACACCCGGGAGCGGTTGTGGAAGGCGGGCCTGATTGTGTCCCCGGAGTGCCTGCGCTGTGGAGTTGAGAGCGGTACGCTGTTGCACACTGTGTGGTCTTGTGCTGGCCTAACCAGATTCTGGAGTGGTGTCTGGAGTTGTTTGTCAGAGGTTTTGGGGTGGGATCTTCCCCGCACCCCTCGTTTAGGGATTCTCCATGTATTGGAGGGCGTAGGGGGAAATATATACAAGCGCCATCTCTTGTTACTGGGACTGGTCGTTGCCAAAAGGGACCTGGCACGAGCATGGAAGGGAGTGCGAGCCCCCCCACTGTGTGCATGGAAGGCTGGACTGGACTACTTTATGGGGCTGGAGCGCCCGGTGTTTGGAGAGTGACCCGCAGGCCTAGGGAGGTGCGCCGTACCGGGCACACTAAGACCAAGTACTGAAGGCTTAATATGATCACGTGCAAAGGGCTAGGGAGGGATAAGGGGTGGGTAGACGGGAAGTTGGGTGGTTGGGGACAGGGGGTGGAGGAGGGGGGGGGTTCTTGTTTTACTCTTTTCATTGATTGGGCTTTGCAATAATTCTGAAACGTGTCATGATACTCGGTGGTAATCTCCTGATTGTGGAGAGCCACATATATGCTTTTACCTGATCAATCAATACAAATTTTGTTGTGAAAAAAAAAAAAAGATTGCACGCCGTCCTTTGGAACTCACATCTGTGACTATAAATATTTATTTTCTTGGACTATATGCTTGGAAATTTGGAGCTTTCCTTAATTCATCTTTCAAATTTTCTAATTCTTGTTGGCAATCCGAAGTCCAAACAAATTCCTTATTCTTCATGATTAAACCTCCCGAATGTGCAGATTTCGCTTCCATATTCTCTTTCAGAGTGCCGTATTATTCTACCGTCCCGAGAAAAGACACAATCTCTTCTCTTGAAATGGGACTTGCCAAACTTACAATAGTGTCCAGCAACTCCTTTTTAGGGGACACATCTTTCCCTGAAACCAAGTGTCCTAAGTAATTTAAATCATTTACCAAACCCTGGCCTTTTCATGCTTAAGGTTAGACCAGCTTGGAGGAGTCTCTGTAACACTTGCCTTACCCTGAAATTGTGTTCAGTAACATTGTTACCATACACCAACAAATCATCCTGATAAAATTTTATACAATGTATCCCTTTAAGGACTGTTGCCATCACTCTCTGAAAAACAGATGATGCTAAGACCAGTCCTAATGTCATGTGCCTAAACTTGAATGCACCCATTGATGTGATAAACAATGTACGTTCTGATGATGTTTCAACCAACTCCACCTGATGATACCCTGAAGTAAGTTCCAGCATTGTAAAATACCTTGCACCAGCTACTGTTGACACAATGTAATCAATATTTGGTAGAGGATATTTGTCAACAATAACCTCTGTGTTTAATGCTCTTAAATCGATACAAAAGTCTAATGTCACCATTACTGTTCTTAGCTACAACTATTGATGCCAACCATTTAGTTTCTTCTACTAGTGTTAATATCTCTTGATCCATTACGTTCTTTAATTCTTGCTCTACTTTCCCCTGTACTGCAACAGGAATCCATTTCACCTTAGCAACGATTAGTACTGCCCCATTTTTTTTAATCTTATTTGATGTGTGTACCCCTTCAAACATCCTAACTCTTTTCTAAACAAGTGTGCAAATCCTGACACAAAATCCTAAGTACTTGTTTCCACCTGTCAAGAGTACCTTAAACAGATTCCAGAGGGGCCAAAGATGGTCCCAAAGTCCCTCCACTAATACTCCCACCAACAGCAATATCTCTTGGTGAAGGCAACAGCGGGAGGAAAGGGGAAGTGGATAAAAAGAGAGACTGCCTTGATGCAAAGGTATCTGGAGTCTTCTATTCAACCTCCGTCTACTCTGCTTTCTGGTTTGGTTGCTGTACCTGCAAAGGGAAGATAAATCATACATGCATTCCCCAATTTACTTTCCTAATTGGGTTACAGTCTAACATATGTCTCATTAAATACTCGGGGGAGGAGCCTAGCTCGCGACCGAGATGGCCGCGTTTTAGCTCGGCTCCGTTCAACCGCCTGTTTTCTTCGATTATCCTGTATTTCTCCTGCCCCGGGAAGCCCTCCTTGCTGTGTTTCGGTGTTGCGGACACTTTGCGGACACTTACCCGTTGCTCCGGTGATCCTGGGTGCTGTCGATCCTGTGCGGTGGTCCCGCTCGGAGCCTTCGGGGCGGACTGGCCTGGACCTCCTTGCAGCGACGGGACGTGACGGAGCGCGATGGTCGGCCCTTGCTGGCGCTGTGGATCTGGTTGCGGAGGCTGATGTGCGAATAGGCCGGCTGTGCCCGTTGGCGGACCCTGCTGGCCTGGGCCTTGGGGTGCGGACGCTGCCGCCTGCGGGAGAGCCTCCTCATTTATCCGGCTTGGTCCCCCCTTTGTTCCCCGGCCCGGCCATTTTGGATTTTCCGCCCGGGCTCGGAGAACGGGGCCGGCGGCACGAGGGGGCCGACGACCATCCTTCTTCTGGTGGGTCTCCTTCCTGCCTTGGGGCGCCCTGCCGCAGTTCGGCTGACCTCCTTTTGCTTTGGTGTTGCTCCGGCCGGGGCCCCCGACGACCGAGGGCTTGCTGGGCTCCTAAGATGGCGGCCGACCCTGGGAGTCTCTGCCGGGCCTGGGCGAGCACTGGGGGCCCGCCACACGGCCCGGATGTCGGATCTTGTGAAGGGTTTCCTGCACTTCAAGTTGTCCTGGATGCGCTATACTCCTGGCGGACTTCCGTGGCTGCGCCTGTTTCCCCTGTGGAGGCGGACCCACTATTCAAATTAGACGGGCCCCCGTCGTCGGATTTGGCTTCCTCGTTGCAGAGTACGGCTGGTGTGCTCCTGGTTTCTGTGCCTCCGGCGGAGACCGCATCCTTGGGTTGGAGACTCTCCGACGCCCTTCGTCGTCCTGTTTTGTTGCCTCGGCTGCTGGTCTGCGGTCCGTTTGCATCCTGTCCAGGCCTCGATGATCCTTTCTGTTTCTCATCGCGTCGGCTCCCCGGCCGGGGCGCCTGTGCCGACCCAGCTGGGCTTGCCTCGTTGGACCTGTCCTTAGAACTGTGCCTGCGGTGCGAAGGTTGTACCGTAACTTTTTTGTATCCTCCGTATTTTCTTTCACGTTTCTTCTCAGGACTGCCGCTGGATTTACTCCTGAACCCTGTGTCCCTCGTCGTTTGGACTTTGTTTGTTTGGATGATTACAACCTTGGACAAAAGCGGACAGGGCTGAAATGACTTATTATATGCGGTAGTCTTGTTTTTGATCTATGACCGACATGTGCTGTTGTGATGTTGCGTAACTTCGTGGGACTCCTGAAACTTATCCTGATATCGTTAACTTCCCGTGGGCTCTGCCTCTCCCCTTTTCACAGGTGGTGGGATGGTTGCAAATAATACTGCTTTTTCGCCCTCTCCCGTGTGTAATGTTCCCTCCTTTCCCTGGCCCTTCTCTTTTGCCTTTGTTTCTACCTTGTTTCTTTCTTCTATATTTCGGGTTCTATTTAGGGCGACAGGCGCGCTGCTGGGGGGTTGGCCGTAGCCTTCTGCAGGGGTGTAGGGTGGGCTTGTGGGGTGGGTGGGGGGGTCTGTTGCTGTTTTTGGGGGGTCCTTTTCCTCCCTTTTTCTCCCTTTTTGGTTCTATGGCCCTTGTGTATCCCCTCTTTCGGGGCTCTGTCTCGTCGTCTGTCCCCCTGGTGTCTTTCTGGGGTATTTTTCCGGTATCGCGATGATTGTGATTTGCTGGGTGTGTTTTCTTTATTTTAATGTCTATTTTGTATCGGGTTATTGTTTTCCTGTTTCGTCGCCCGGGGGCGGGTGTTTGGGTAAGAGTCCCTTCCTTTTCCTTCTTCCCCTTTCCCTTCTCCCCCCCCCTTATGTGGGGTTCTCTTCTTTTATTGGTGGTACGTTTCGTATTGTTTTTGTATTTGGGTCCTTTTCTGTGCTGTTCGGTGGGACGGGTGGTAGCTGCGGTGGGCGGGCATTGGACGATGTGTGCAGTGGCCTTTCCTCATGTCCGTTGTTTTGACCGGTGCTTATTGGTATGCCTATTTCGTATTTGTTTCTCCTGTTTTTTACGCTCGTTGTGTTGCTGCCCGCCGCGGCCCCACCCCTCTGGTTTGTTTCTCGGCCCGCCATACTCCTGTACTCCCTAACCCGTCCTTTAAAAAATACGAAAACTACCTTTCTAATTCTTTTCTCCTGTGACTGCTTTAAGATGCTTGTTATTTCTCCTGTTTCTTTGCCTTTGTATACTGTGATACTCTGTGCATTGCTCCTGACATTCGGCTCTGTGGTGGCCAGCCCGGTGGGTTGTAGGCCCGTATTTGTGAGCTCTCTCTGTACAATAAAGGTTTTCAAAAAAAAAAAAAAGAAAAAAAAAAAAAATACTCTATTTACCAAAAAGGTAAAGGCAATTGCTTCTCTCTTATATAAAGTAAATTGAATAGTATTTCATGCATAGAAGGAAATTGCGCTGAAGGTATTCTTGCTCAAATGTATAATTGTTTTTTCCAAAATTCTGTGTGAGACTGTTCATTAAGTCATAATTCTTTATGGCGATATCCTTTGCATATTAGTCACTTGTTGATCAAAAAATATATAATGAATTTCCTCTTATCCAGAAGTGGACAGGTACTACGATCTTGTATACGGCTGAGACACTACCTGAAATTTCATATTGACATTCTACTGCAACTCTGCGAAGAATGGAGTTCAATACTAGAGGACTTTCCTCTCAGGATTTCGTACTATGGATTCCTACTCAAGAATAATTTAAATCACAAGAAAAAGGAAACAAAGGAAGGGAGACCACAACGGGATCGGTAAGGTGTAAGGTAATATTGTAGGTAGTTATAACAGCACTACAGTACAATTTTATATACAGTGACCATACCACACAAGTGTGCACTGAACGTGCTAGTGACGGTGAACGGCGCAGTGAAAAAACTGTGTGAATGGCGAAAGGATAAGAACAAATATTAATGTTGTCAATGATACAATGCAGATATATACAAAGTCATCATTTTTGATTCAGGATGAATCGATAGACCACAGCAGCGCCAAAGTTCTGTGCTCAGTAGTCGACGGCGTTTCGACCTGAACAATTCAAGGTCATCATCAGGACAACGGTCACTAATTTCAAAGTAATGCTGTATATGAGAAACTGGAAGAGGAGAGCAGGATGAGCGGTGAATGCCATCGTACAGGTAAGTAGTAGTGTTGAAGGATAGGAAAGGTCAGGCAATGAACAGTTACCTGAGTGCAGCAGAAAACGGGTCATGCGGGGCAGCCTTAGCAGTCCGGCAGGAAAAGCGGGGCGGCCTTAAAGGGTCCAACAAGGCAGTAAATCACAGGGAATCCACTATTGGGAAAGAAAGGGGTGTAAACTAAGGGCCCTGTGTGACCAAGAGGGGCCGATGAGGAGAGAGACGTTGAGGGCTTAGAAAGTAATACCTGTACGAGATCGGTGGATTGTCCGGTGTGGGGAAACCGGGGTGGTTGACAAATCGGAGCAGGTAGGTAATTATCAGTTAGTGGTTCCACAGGATCGGGGACTGTCACGACATGTGTGGGCAAGGGTAGAGGGGGAATGAGGCCGGGGAGGAGAAACGGGTGGAACACTTATGGGCGCGTGGTCGGAGTAATACCTGTGTGTGTGGAGCAAGGTCATCCGAGGTGGCAGAGATCCAATCTCAGGGCATGCGGGCGGGCCCGCTTTGATTCCGCGTGGTCGGGACCGAACCAGGTTGCGGGGAGCAGGATCAATCAGAGAAGCAGAGATCCAATGGGGTCCTCAGGGGGAGCAGAGCGCTTAGCGGTCTCCGCCCGAAGATTTTCGCCCGAATAGGACAGGCCAACGGCGCTGATTGGCAAATCAGCACGAGCCAGGTAGGTATGTCAGGTTGGGCTAGGCGGCAGCGCCATATTGGCTAATATCGTGAGGAGAATAGGCGGGCTTTTGTGCGAGGCAGAACAGCGGCTGCCTGGAATATAAAATATTCAAAAAAGAAAGCCTGGCGTCATGGTGTCACAGGAAGCGCTGAGCGAAGCGCTTCGAGTTATTGCGGAGGCAGGGAGAAGTGACCTGCTGGTTGCCGGTACAGATGTCGTCGCTGCCCCTCCAGTAAGGCCGCTGAGGAGGAATGCGGCAAAAGGCATCCAGCGCGCAGTGGAGGCTTGCCGGCCGGCATCAGCGTTTGGAAGGGGTCTGAGGAGGGCGCGCTCAGCGAGAGGCCGAAGGACGTCCACAGCTGACATCTTCAGGAGGAAGGAAGACGCATTCGCTTTCCCCGGCGTTATTGAGGGGGATCGGCTGGCGTGCAGGGCTGCTGGGTGAGTCGAGCAAAAGCACTGGAAGGAGGGCGGTCCTAGCGGGGGCGGTCCTCAAAGTGAGCTGAGGGATATAGTAGGAGGGAGGGGCCGAGGAACAGGAACAGGCTCTGTGAGGCTGACAAGACTCAGTCCTGTGGCGGTTTTTAGTGTGCCTCAGAGCTCAGGCAGTGCACAAGGGCATGATGCTGACAAGCAGGACTCTGTTAGCCTAATTCCAGGAGCAGAAGAGGTATATTCCCTGGCACTAGTGGATTATTCAAGTGGCAGCGAGGAGGAACTTTCAGAGCAGCAACAGCAGGTGGAGAATTTTAGGGTGCAAAAGAATACTGTGCCAGCTTTTTTCATTAGCAGGGAGGCAAAAGAAACAGGGGGTCTGGACGGAGTGGGTCAATTTAAAATTGTCAAGAATGCCAAAGACTCTTCACAAGTCAGGCAGGCATATGACCAGGAGAGGTTGGGTGCACAGGATAGGGGACACAGGGAGCAGGTGAGGGAGGGTTTGCACCAAGGGAGTCAACACGAGGATTACATGGATTTCATGTACGACAATGGATTCGAGCATACTCGTTTTAACAGGGAATACATTTTTCCTGTTGCGCAAGAGGCGCCTGTGGGCTTTGGATCGGAGGAGCAAGAGCTTGTGGAAAGTTTAGATGGACAATGGGTGTGGGTGGAACATGCTCCAGTGGTGGACAAGTGTCGTCGCAAGAACAGCAAAGGGGACACTGGCAGAGGCGTTTGTTTGGTGGAGGCGTTGGTTTGGTGGGGCGACAGGAGGATAGGTTGCTGAACAGTATACCGGATCACAATAAGGATAAGAAGGAGACTGGCACGGAAGGAGGATATAGCAGAGCAGCTGAGCACACAAGGGCGGCCACTGAGCAAAGTGGTTCCAATGGACTCAAGTGCATCCTGATCAACACCCGCTCCCTCCACAGACACGCCGTGGAACTCTGGAACCTCCTCGACGCTACATCACCGGACGTCGCCTTCCTCACGGAAACCTAGATGAACGCCTCCTCTGCACCCGACATCGCCATCGCCATCCCGGACGGGTACAAGATCATCAGGAGGGACCGCATCAACCACACCGGAGGTGGCATCGCCATCGTCCACAGGAACACCATCCGCATCACATCCGACGCCAACGACTCCTTCGCCGCAGCCGAACATCTCCACTTCCAGATTCACACCGACCCTAAGACGACCCTCAGAGGCACCCTCGTCTACAGACCCCCGGGACCACGCACACAATTCAGCGAAGACATCACAGACTTCATCAGCCCGCACGCCCTCCCCTCCACCGACTACATCCTCCTCGGGGACCTCAACTTCCACCTGGAGAACAACAAGGACCGCAACACCACCGCCCTGCTGGAAAACCTCGCCAACCTCGGACTCAAGCAACTGGTCAACACCCCCACCCACTACGCCGGCCAGACGCTTGATCCCGTCTTCTCTTCCAGCAAGTACATCACCTTCAGCCACGCCACCGGACTCCACTGGACCGACCACAGCTGCGTCCACTTCAGCTTCAAAAGATCCACGACCTACCACCACCCGCAACAGGTACCTCACAGGAATTGGAGCAAGATCACTGCAGACCAGCTCACCACCTCCCTCAGCGAGAGCCCACCCGCCAACACAACGGACCCCAACGAAGCAGCCCGCAACTTCACACAGTGGCTGACCGCCTGCGCCGATGACCTCGTGCCACTAAAGAACCCTCCCAGCAGACCCAGAAGCAAGAAGGCATCCTGGTTCACCGACGACCTCAAGGACTCCAAGAAGACCTGCCGCACCCTCGAGAAAGCCTGGCTCCTCGACCGGACCACCGACAACATGACCGCCCTCAAACACGCTACCCGCAAGCACCACCAGCTCATCCGCACCACCAAGAAGAAATGCCTGAAGGAACGACTGGAAAACAACGCCCACGACAGCAAAGAGCTCTTCACTATCGTCAAGGAGTTCTCCAACCCCAGCACCGGCACCAACGACATCACTCCGTCACAAGACCTCTGCGACTCCCTCGCCTCGTTCTTCCACCGCAAGATCGCAGACATCCACAACAGCTTTGGCGCCCCACCCACGCACACAACCGTCGAACCAACGCCCCCCACCGCCACCCTTCGCACCTGGACCACGGTGACCACCGAAGACACAGCCCGCACGATGAACACCATCCACTCCGGATCACCGACCGACCCCTGCCCACACCACGTCTTCAACAAGGCCGACTCCACCATCGCACCCCAACTCCGGAACATCATCAATGCCTCCTTCAACACCACCACCTTCCCGGAGAGCTGGAGGCACGCCGAGATCAGCGCCCTCCAGAAGAAACCTAGAGCGGACTCCACCGATCTCAAAAACTTCCGCCCCATCTCGCTCCTCCCTTTTCCTGCTAAAGTCATCGAGAAGATCGTCAACAGACAGCTGACCGCCTTCCTCGAGACGAACGGATCCCTCGACCCCTCGCAGTCCGGCTTCAGAGCCAACCACAGCACCGAGACCGCCCTCATCGCAGCCACCGACGACATCCGGAACCTGCTCGACAAGGGGGAAACAGTGGCCCTCATCCTCCTGGACCTCTCCGCTGCGTTCAACACGGTCTGCCACCGCACCCTAGTCCAGCGCCTCAGCAACATCGGTATCCAAGAGAAGGCACTGGAGTGGATCATCTCGTTCCTCGCCGGAAGAACACAAAGAGTCCGCCTCCCCCGTTTCGCTCTGAGGCCACCGAAGTCATCTGCGGCGTCCCTCAAGGATCTTCACTCAGCCCCACCCTCTTCAACATCTACATGAAACCTCTCGCAGCCATCGCACGCCAGCACAACCTCAACATCATCTCTTACGCCGACGACACCCAGCTGATCCTCTCCCTCACCAGAGACCCCGACACCGCCAGAACCTGCCTACACGAAAGGATGAAAGACGTCGCTGAGTGGATGAAGGACAGCCGCCTGAAACTGAACTCGGACAAGACGGAAGTCCTCATCCTGGGATCTTCGCCCTCCGCCTGGGACGACTCCTGGTGACCCCCAGCCCTGGGCACCGCACCCAAGCCAACCGACCACGCACGCAATCTGGGCTTCATCCTGGACCCCTCCCTCTCGATGACCAGACAAGTCAACGCCGTCTCCTCATCGTGCTTCAACACCCTGCGTATGCTTCGCAAGATCTTCCGCTGGATCCCGACCGAGACCAGGAAGACTGTCACCCAGGCACTCGTCACCAGCCGACTGGACTACGGAAACACCCTCTACGCCGGAACCACAGCCAAGCCACAGAAAAGACTCCAGCGCATCCAGAACGCCTCCGCCCGACTCATCCTGGATGTCCCCCGACGCAGCCACATCTCCAGCCACCTGAGGAACCTGCACTGGCTCCCCGTCGACAAGAGGATCACGTTCCGGCTCCTCACCCACGCACACAAGTCTCTCCACGACCTGGGCCCCAAGTACCTCAATGACCGCCTGACCTTCTACACGCCCACCCGCCAGCTACGGTCCACCAGCCTCGCCCTCGCAGCCGTACCACGCATCCGAAGAGCCACCGCCGGAGGAAGATCCTTCTCTTACCTGGCTGCCAAGACTTGGAACTCCCTCCCCATCCACCTTCGGCTGACCCAGGACCATCTCGCCTTCAGGAAACAACTCAAGACCTGGCTGTTCGAGCAGTAGCATACCCCTCCCCCCAAGCGCCTTGAGACCCTCCCGGGTGAGTAGTGCGCTATACAAATGGCATGATTGATTGATTGATTGATGTTGGATTTTCAGCGGATTCATCACAGGCGGGCAGGCTTTTAGAGCGAGGGCATGCTTTGAATTGGAAAACATATGATGGGGGAGTGGGAGATGGAGAACGACTAGGAAGAAGCCAACAAGTTAATTTTCCCCAGAGTACGTGGGTAAGGGATGACGAGATCGAGGTGGATTGGGGAAGGGGGGATGGGAAGAGGATGTTTGGGGTAATATGGAGGTTGTCACAAATAAGGGAAAGGATAAGGGGAGGGGGAGTGGGACAACAAAATCTGCTAAATCATTTCAGGTTGCACGGGAAGATGCGGCACCCTTGGAACAACAGGAGAATCACGAGCGGATATCTCAAATGGATTTTCAGAGGAGAGAAGAGCAACTACCAAAGGGTAAGCCGCATTGGTGGAGGGCATGGGATGTGGGAGCAAAAAGGGGGGAGGGAAAAGAACAGGGGGACAACGAGCAGGGCATACGGCTGCAGAAGCAGGTGGCGTGTCCACCAACAGGTTAGGAGGTTGGTGGGGAAGGTCAAGGTCAAAGGCAAGAGGTACCTAAAGAAGGGGCAAACTTACCAAAAAGATTGCCTTATATGGGATTGGCAATGCCTTTAGGTTCGCATTTGTCAATTAAAACTAAACAGAAAATATGGCAGCATGAGTATGTTGATATTTTTTGTTTGCTGCATCGTGATGTGCAGGCAAAAGAAGGTTCGAAAGAGGAAGAAATGGAACTAGCAAGGCGTCCCAGAGTGCCTCGCAGTATTGACAATTAGACATCTGCCTTTTTGATATTTGCCAGCATTTATTGTGAGAGATACCCTGAGAGGGCGGTATCATTATTTAAATACATGGATGTAGTGAGGAAAGCATACATGCATTTTGGAGGTTTCTCATGGTTAAACTATGATGAGGAGTTTAGGGCAAGGATGGGAATGACTGGAGATAGACCACGGGGAGACATAGACGCTGAACTGTGGCTTCAGTGGATGTCATCTTCTCACCCGCCGGCAACGACACACATGGCTAGTGGGCTGCCAGTGACGTCCCGGCCCTTTCTGGGGCGCGCCGGCCAGGGAGGGGCGGGAACGATGGCTAGAGGACAAACAAGTGGACTGGGAGCATGCTGGAACTACAACAGGGGTTATTGCAACAGGCCATACTGCCGCTTTAAACATGAATGTTCACAATGTGGAGGTAGGCACACACTCTTTCAATGTTTTACACCAGCGCCAAGTGCGATGGGACACAAGTTTCAGGAGCAAGGACAAACAGCAAGGGGGTGAGGGGCATCACTTCATCCTTTATCAAAAGGCTTTTACCCCAATTAAGTGGGAATTGTTTATCCCTTGGCTTAATATTTACCCAGACAGGTTGGCGGCAGCTAAATTATATTGGGGATTTAAAGAAGGTTTTAGAAGAAGCTACCAAGGTCCTAGAGTCAAACGATGGGCAGACAACCTGAGGTCTGCAAAAGAATTCCCAGAAGTGGTAAGAAAAAAATTGGAAGAAGAGGTAAGGTTAGGCAGGGTGGCAGGCCCCTTTCCTCAGATGCCCTTTGCAAATTTGATAGTTTCACCGTTAGGTGTCATTCCCAAGAAAAGACCGGGGGAGTACCGAATGATACAGCACCTCTCCTGGGCGGAGGGCATGTCTATTAATGATTTCATTGCGGCGGAAGATACCTCAGTTTCCTACACCACAGTGGACGAGGCAATGAGAGTGGTCAGAGACTTAGGAGAGAATGCGGAGCTAGCAAAATGTGACATCCAATCAGCATTCAGATTGATCCCGATACATCCGGCAGACTTTAAGTTAATGGGAATGCAATTCGAAGGATGTTTCTATTTTGACAAAGTTCTCCCAATGGGATGTGCAGTCTCTTGTGCTCTTTTTGAATTGTTTAGCTAATTTTTGCAGTGGGTTTTCCAACAGTTATGTAGGACAGGTAAAATTTGTCATTACTTGGATGATTTTTTATTCATGGGGAAGGCACAGTCCAGGCATTGTGAACTCGCCTTGAATACTTTTCAGAGCATGGCCAAGGAATTTGGGGTGCCTTTGGCACCAGACAAAACAGAAGGCCCAGATACGAAGATTACATTTTTGGGCATAGAAATTGATACAACTGAGATGATGGCAAGGCTTCCACAGAACAAGTTGGCGGAGGTTAGAGCATGTGTCACAGAGGCGTTGCAGGTGGACAAGTTGCAGTTACGGCAGGTGCAGCGTTTATTAGGCTATTTAAACTTTGCGTGCAGAGTTGTCAGGGCAGGCAGGACGTTCTGTAGAAAACTAGATATGGCCGTGTCGGGGGTAACTATGCCTCATCACAGGATTCGACTAACAAAAAGCATGGAAGAGGATTTGAGAAACTGGCTGTTGTTCCTCGAAGATTTTAATGGAGTTTTGTTATATTTCATTGAGGAAGGTATGATTTGGCAGGTACAGCTTTATTCAGACGCATCAGGTGCAAATGGATTTGGGATTTTTTGGGATGGACGTTGGTGCGCGGAAGAGTGGCCAGACCTGTGGAAGACACAAGGTCATAATATTGCGTTCCTTGAGCTGTTCCCACTATTGGTAGCACTGCTGGTATGGGGATCTGAATTTAGCAACAGGACAATACTGTTCCACGTAGATAATATGGCGGTGGTTAACTTAGTCAATAAACAGAAAGCAAAAGACCTGAGAGTTCTGAGTTTACTGAGGGCTTTTATGTTGTTGAGTCACAGATTGAATATAGTTTTCAAGGCAAAGCACATCTTGGGAGTAAATAACACAATCGCTGATGCGCTTTCTCGTTCCCAGTAGGACAGATTTCGGTTGCTGGCCCCTGGAGCAGCAGTCATGAAAACACCTATTCCTCACAGTGTCTGGGCCCTAGGGGATTGAGGATCGTGCAGCTTGTGGGACAGTCTATAGCGCCGGCCACTCAATGGAGTTACATGCTGGCATGGCACGAGTTTATAAGTTATGGCAAGACTTTCAACTGTGTAAACAGTGATGAGATGTCCATTCCTTTTCTTTTAGATTTTGTCCTAGAGTTGGTCAACAAGGGGCTTTGTCATACAACGATAGCGGGAAAATTAGCGGGGGTCTCTTTTTATGGGCAGCTGTACTGGGGTTTTGATCCAATTAACAATGTATTAGAAAAAAAAATGTTAAAAGGTTTGCAGAGAGAGAATTCCAAACGGCCTAATGTAAGAGCTCCTATATCGTTTGAGTTATTGCAGCATGTGCTGTTGAAATTACCAGGATCCTGTTATGATTTTCATGAAGTTAGAATGTTTAGGTTATGCATGATATGGCTGTTATTTGGGGCAATTAGAGTCTCCGAATTATTAGGCTTAAGGGCGGAAACTGGTTTAGATAGCACGGAAGTATTTTTGGAAGGGAATGTTTTAAAAATCTGGTTAGAGAATCTAAAACTGATCAGATGGGGCAGGGAGTGTGGATACATCTAACTTCTAGCCACACAAAAGGGTGTTGTCCTGTGGGTGAGTGGAGGGATTTTAGGTCTGCAAGGGTTTTTTCAGAGGGGCCAATTTTTGTACACAAGTCAGGGGAGAAAATATCGAGCCATCAGCTGCT
This sequence comes from Lissotriton helveticus, assembly GCF_964261635.1. Lineage (NCBI taxonomy): Eukaryota > Metazoa > Chordata > Amphibia > Caudata > Salamandridae > Lissotriton > Lissotriton helveticus. The sequence continues at coordinate 602,602,372 of NC_136059.1, forward strand.
GGCAATTCTGCGGAGGACTTTGTTATTTCTGGGAAAGGATCCCACAAAATTTGCAACACATTCATTTAGGATAGGGGCAGCGTCAGAGGCAGCAAGATTGGGGCTGGGTGGGGAGCGATCAAAAAGATAGGTAGATGGCGTTCAGCTTGCTGTGCGCGTTATGTGCGGAAATAAAAAAAATAAAAAAAACAGTGATAAATGGTTAATTGTTCTGGTTTTAATACGTTTTTCTTTCATCTAGGTGATATTCGGGGTTTGTGTCCGAGTAAAAAACAAATATGGATCATAGGTCATTTGTTCATCAAGTGGGCCGCGATTTTTGCTGAACACCAGATATATGGACGAAATCTGGGCATCCCCAGCGCTGGACATGAACTTTACTGGTGCGGTAAAGGGGGGATGAGATGGGAAAGTTTATTTCCATTGCTTACAAAAATCAGGTATGACATAGGCGGCCCAGATCTGTTGCTACTCCATTTAGGAGAAAATGATTTAGTAGCATTGTCTGGTTTAGTTTTAATAAAGAAAATGCAGCTAGACTTAGCGGTGATAAAAAACAACTGGTTAGGAACTAGGCTTGTATGGACTGAATTTGTTTTCAGGAAGCATTGGAGGAATGCACGGAATCAAACAGCAATGGAGAGAGCAAGGAAAAAACTAAACAGAGCAATGAAAATTTTGTGTGTGTCCATGGGTTTTCAGACCGTAGCACATGATAACCTCACTGGTAGAGAAGGTCATTTTTTTCGAGAAGATGGAGTACATCTAACTCAATTGGGAATGGCATACTATATTCTGGAGATAAGAGGCATGTTGTCTAAAGAGTTGAATGTGGTTTTGTGAGTCTCTTCAGGAGTTGGGGAGAAAAAAAAAAAAGAGAACAAATAATAACGAGAATATGACAAGAAATGTTTGGGTGGGGGCAGGAAAAATCTGGGGGTTTTCCTGAGTGGCGGAATAGGGGGAGGTCAATGTCTAGAGCGGACTTGACTGTCCTTCATGAGAGAGGGTGGGGAGGATCAGGATGGGGAAAAGGAAAGGAGAAAGAAGGAAAATTGAAATATGTTGGAAATATGGGGTGAATTCATGAAATGAAGCTTATGGATGGTTTTGGTCAAAACAGTTACAATGGAATAAAGTTTGAAATAAAATATAAGGTTTTGGTTTAAAGTTCAAAATTGTACGGTTTCGAAGAAAGGATAAAAACATGAGTTTATATTTATGATATTGGAAAAATTGCCTGATCTTATTAATAACGTGGCCTTTTATGCTACAGTGATGTTGTTTGTTTGTTGTGGTCTGGATTATTTTGGGCGATGGGGTCCTCAGGGGTAGCAGAGCGCTAAGCGGTCTCCCCCGAGGATTTTCGCCCGAATAGGACAGGCCAACGGCGCTGATTGGCTAATAGGCAGGGAGCAGCGCGAGCCAGGTAGGTACGTCAGGTTGGGCTAGGCGGCAGCGCCATATTGGCTAATATTGTGAGGAGAATAGGCGGGCTTTTGTGCGAGGCCCACCCAACCACCCTAAAAAAAAGAAAAAGATGAAAGAAGAGAATGTGTAATTAAAGTCCGAATGCCACTATAGGACAGGCAATTTGCTCTAATTTATGTCCTCAGGCGGAATAGGGGGAGGTCAATGTCTAGAGCGGACTTGCCCGTCCTTCATGAGAGAGGGTGGGGGAGGATGAGGATGGGATAAAGGAAAGGAAAAAGAAGGAAAATTGAAATATGTTGGAAATATGGGGTGAATTCATGAAATGAAGCTTATGGATGGTTTTGGTCAAAACAGTTACAAAGGAATAAAGTTTGAAATGAAATATAAGGGTTTGGTTTAAAGTTCAAAATTGTACGGTTTCGAAGAAAGTATAAAAACATGAGTTTATATTTATGATATTAGAAAAATTGCCTGATCTTATTAATAAAGTGGCCTTTTATGCTACAGTGATGTTTGTTTGTTGTGGTCTGGATTATTTTGGACGATCTCTGAGCATGCAGGAAGGCAGGGGACAACTGAAGCCTCCTGGTGTTAGGTGTAAATGGTGAACTGGCAGGGGAGGCCGGAAGAGATAGCAAGCAACGTGGGTCCCGTGGGGCAAGAACGACTAGACTGTGTGGGGAGTGGGGAGTAACATCTTCTAGTACCCCGGGGGGGCCGTGATCACGCGCTAGACGGAAGAAAGGAAGCCCCGAAAGCTTAATGTCTGCAATTGCAATTCGCACTAAAGTATATCACAATACATGTGCAACGCATAATAATTAATTACAGTCGTATTAACACCAAGTGAATCACTGTATACACGTCGGGAAATGCAGAGAATTATATAATTGTGCATCGTATAATGAACTAAATCAAATACAATCGTAATGGCTGAGTACATCGATGGTTGTCCATTGTTATTAAATGTTTTTAAACATGCATACAGTAGAGTATTACATCAAGTGAAACAACGAATATACAGTGAGTGGTGTATTAAAAACAGGATGACTTCTGGCTTCTTTTCTCTTTTTTCTTAGTGTTTTTTTCTTGAAAATTTCTTTATTGCATTTGTGGTTCCTTTTTGGCGATGTTTGCCCAATACAAAATAATTCTCAGCATTGAAGATCACAGGGGATCTGTCTCAGACCTAGAGCTATGTGCAACTGAACTCTCATTAGCTGGTGGATTCGACTCTGGGACATGTACGCCCTGCTGTACTCAATATGTGTTCCTACTGATGTTGCTGAATAAAAAGATTTTTGACAAAAAAAACAGGATGAGGTGTCAATCCAATGCCAACAGCAGATGGGTTATATTGATATATATACACATGACAAAATCAAATAGTGTCACCAGGTTGAGGAGTCAATACAATTTGAACAGCAGATGGGATATACAGTAACATGGCAAATTCAATTAATTTTAGTGAGGTTGAGAGAGGATGGTGGCAATGAAGGTCATATTCACAATGTACAACCAGTGTGCATGTAGGAGACAGGGCAGAGATTGAACAAAGTGAGGGTGGGGCGGATTAGATGGGGAGTGGTCATGGGAGTCAAGATACCACGATAACATTATTCCATTCATCCAACGAGTTTAGCCCATTATTAACAGAGTCACAGCGAGCAATCCACCTGCACTCACATTTGTTCAGAAGAAGTTGGAAATTACCGCCAGGGATTGGAAGTTCCAGACGGTCAGTCACCTACCAAACTAAGGGCCCGATGTAGGTCGGTCGGTAACGGCCGAAAATCGGTATTTTCGGCCGTTACCGATCGGTAAATAGGTGAATTTACCGAATCTGAGCCACCCATATGTAGGTGGGACTCTTCAGAGTCCCAGGAGCCTTACCGAATCGGTATTTTACCATCAAATCCAATTTGATGGTAAAATACCGATTCCGGTGTGCATGCACATGTGTGCATGCACACCTATGCCATGTGACAGGCAGACCTGCCCTTAGGGCATGTATGCCTGCCACATGGCACCCGAGCCTGTTTTGGGGGTGCCAGAGGGTGTCAAAGTGACACCCCCTGCACCCTTGTGAAAATCGGTATTTACCGATTCGGTAAATACCGAATCGGTAATGCCAATTCATTCCTATGGGCTTCAAAGCCCATAGGAATGCATGGGCATTACCGATTCGGTATTTACCGAATCGGTAAATACCGAAATCATCCGATTCGGTATTCCAGCACATCTGGAATACCTACATGTCGACCCCATAGATTTACCAATTTTTAATTACCGAATCGGTAAAATTCGGTAATTTAAAATCGGTAAATCTATTTCACCTACATCTGGCCCTTTGTCAGTTTCAGCATGGTTTTTTTAGAAGTGTATAACAAGTGGTGCTGTCTCGACATTACATTTTATGCAGCTTTGGTGTTGGTAAATACGCTGCTTTACTATCTGAGTGTTTTGGCCGATGTACAATAGATTGCAGGGGCAACATATGGCATAGATCACGTTGGATGTGTGGCAGTTGGAAAATTGTTTGAGTTGGTATGTGTGACGAACAGCAACAAATTCCTTTGTGTTTTAGGTGAGGTTGCATACAGAGCAAGATTAGAATTTGTAATTGCCGATGATCGGTGGTAACCCCCACATAAAAATCACAGATAGGGTTTTCTTTTTATTCTTAGGCCAGGTGATGGCATGGACCAGTTTGTCAGAGAGGTTACTGCCCCTCTTATATGAAAAGAGGGGAGGTTCCTTGAAGGGGGAATGGGTCTGCAATACGGACCAGTTTTTCTTGTTGCGTTGCTTGAGGGACTGTAGGTCGACCCAAACGGCATGGGTGAGTTGGTGCATTTAGGGAAGGAGAAAGAAGTACTTCCCTGTGGCAGTACCATGCCCGTTTGGATGCATGGGAGACAAGGTGTTTGGGGTAACCCCTATTGATCAATTTCTCAGAGAGAATGGCAACTTTTCTGAAGTAATCTATGTGCTATTTGCAATTTCTCCGGATACCGAGGAACTGACCGTAAGGTAGGCCATCCTTAATGTCTCTCGATGGTAGCTAGAGTACATTAAAAGAGTGTTGGGTTCTGTGGGTTTTTGGTATAGGGTGGTACCTATAGCTCCATCCTCTGCGTGAAGGGTGAGGTCAAGAAATGGGAGATCATTGGTTATCATATCAGAAGTGAACGTTAGGTGGGTTTGGCAATTATTGAGCCAAGATATGAAAGATGACAGATCTTCATGTGTGCCATGCCAGAGTAGAAGAATGACGTCGATATATCGACGCCAAAGGTTGATTTTGTCGAGAAAGGGGCTTTGAGCAGATAGGAAATGCGTGGTTTCAAGATGGTGTACGTAGAGGACGGCAAAGTTGGAGGTAAAGCAAGCGCCCATTGAGACACCTTTAATCTGGAGATAGAAGGTGTCTTTGTAAAGGAAGTAGTTATTTATTAGTGCAATGCGTAGAAGGTCCATTATAAACTCAGACGGGATGCGGACGGGTCTGGGTCGTGTGTCCAAGAGTTGTTTGATGACAGCCATGCCGTCAGTGTGGGGTATGTTAGTGTATAATGATTTGATGTCAAGGCCTACCATTAGGTTGTTGTCATTATCAAATGGTCTGTCTTCGATGTTGTTAATCAGATGTGTACTATCCCTGACAAAGGTGTTGGTCAAAGGGACAAATTCTTTCAGGATTGAGTCAATGTATTTGCCCAGTGGTTCCAGTATTGAGCCGCAACCAGATACTATGGGCCGTTCTGATGGTTCAGTTGCGTTTTTATGAATTTTGGGCAATACATAAGTCAATGGAGTTCTAGGGTGTGGGTTATTCAAGAAAGCACGTTCTTTTTTAGGTTTAAAGTATTTTATTGGTGCAACACAAAAGAACAAACATACAAGCGTATGAGGTATTAGGTCACTGCAGCTAGGGCCACGTTCTCGGCGTTGCGTCTTCAAAAGATTATTCCGACCGCAGACTAGTCCGCAGCGACATCTAAGAGCAATTAACGTTGCTATAATAGAACAATTTTCTCCTCCCGAACTCCCCCCGACCCCAACACCCAGATCCCCCTTCCCCCCCTCCCCTTCGTCCAGTGCATAGGTCTGTCCCCTGCCGTCCACCCAGTCCACTTTTAGCAAAAGAGACCAATCTTGTGTCTATTCAAGTGGTCGATTCTGCAGGTGCCGTGAGCCTCAAGAGGCGGAGGTATTTGGGGCAGGTGAGTTCCCTGAATTCAGTGACCAGCAAGGACTGAAACGGCTGCCAGAGATCGTCGAATTGCTCTATATCTCCCGCCACTGTGAGCGACAGTTTCTCCATGCCCAGTATATGCCACAGTCTATGTAGCCAGCCCGTGATAGAGGTGAGTGTGGTAGTGCGCCAGTGTAGCAAAATGTTTTGAACAGCTGAGCCTAATGCTAAAGCTATCTGTCTGCCTCTGCGAGATTTGAGTGGATACATCAATCTGTTTGGGAGTTCTAACAGGATGTATGCTGGGAAGCGCGGCAGTTCAGTGTCGAAATGGGAGTCTACCTCATCTAGCACTTCCTTCCAATAAGATTCCAGCAGTGGGCAGTCCCATAGAATGTGTGTCAGTGTGCCCACTTGCTTGCATCCCCTCCAGCAGTCGCCGTCCTTACTCCAGTCCATTTCATGTACCCGTTCTGGCGTATAGTACCAATAGGTAGAGACCTTTGACAGTGTTTAAGTGAGTCCCATGTGGTATGCCGAGTGCCTTGCCCTGTAAGATATCTGCTCCCATTCTTTATGGCTCAACGTCCTGCCCAACTCCCGTTCCCAACGTTCCCTCCCAGGATTGTAAAGGTGAGAAGAAGGTGGTTGCAATAGTTTATAGAGGTCTGTAATCAATTTCGTATCTGTCTTGCGCGTCATGAGGCACCTCTCATACGGGAGGAGCTGCCTGTCGGCCGCTTCCCGTACCTGCGGGTGTAATGCCCAGTGGCGAACCTGCATGTAGCGGAGTCTTTCATGCTCTGGAAGTGAGTGTACCTGTCGGAAATGTGTACCTGTCGGAAATGGCACAGGGCCCGACACCCGGCCGCTCGCCAGTGGGTAAAGGCCCCCCTCTCCATCCCCGGAGTAAAGTCCGGGTTGTCCACCAGCGGCATAAATGGGGACGGGAACGTGGTAAGATTGTGAACAATGTTGGTGGCATCCCAGACCCGCAGGGGCACCCTGGTGACGAAGGAGGCGTATAAATTTGCGGGGCGGCGAGGCCGGCGCAGAAACTGCACCTCCTGCAGTGGACGGCCCGCCACCGCCTGGTCCTGGAAAAGCCAGTGCTTATCCGATTCCCACCGACTCCATTCTACGAGATAACGCAACTGTGCCGCTTGGAAATATTTGCGGAGATCCGGGATCCCAAGCCCTCCAGCTTAAGGGGCCAACATAGAAAGCGCCCTTCGCATTCTGGGCTTCCTGCCCTGCCAAATAAAACGCGAAAGGTCTGCCTGTGTCTGTTGGATCCACCCAGTGGGCGGTTGAAGCGGTAAAGCCCTAAACATGTACAGAACTTGGGGCAAGATCGTCATTTTTACCGCCGCTATTCTGCCCAACCAGGAAAGGGTGCCACAATTCCACCTCCCCAGCTCCTCCCGGATCTTCTTGCCCAGCGTGGTGTAGTTGGCCGTCACCATGGCTGGCAATGTGGGAGCCAGCTGGATGCCCAAGTAGGGCACCAGATCCGATGACCAGTGCATTGGGAACATGCCTTGCAGGTAAGATCTAGTGGCCGGTGCAAGGGAGACGTCCAGGGCTACCGATTTCCCCATGTTCATTCTAAAGCCTGCAACCGCAGCAAAGGAGTCCAGCTCCTCAATGCACGCCAGGAGAGCAGACCGGGGCTCAATATAATGTCGTCCGCATAGAGGCTTATGGTGTGAGTAAAGCCCCCAAACCTCACCCCCGTTGCCGCCTGGTTGGTACGTATCCGTTGGGCGAAGGGCTCCATATAGAGGGCGAAGAGCAGGGGTGAGAGCGGGCACCCCTGTCTAGTACCGCTCTCAATGTCGAAGCTCCGTGAATTGTAACCATTCACCCGTACTACTGCGGCAGGGAACTTAAAACAATTGAGGATCATGGATCGAAATTTCTCTCCTATACCTACCTTCATCAGAACTTGTTCAAGATAGGGCCAGTGGACTCGGTAAAACGCCTTTTCGGCGTCAACCGCTAACATCATCCTCTCTCCAGGGATTCGGGAGGCCTTCTCTATGAGGTGGACAATCCTCTTGGTGTTATCCACCGTCTGCCGCCCAGGGACAAATCCCGCCTGGTCTGGGTCTATAAGTCCCGGCAGGTGGGGGGCTAGGCGGGCCGCGAGGATCCCGGTGTACAGCTTGAGATCTACATTTAAAAGAGATATCGGTCTGTAGGAGCCGCAGTGCGATCGGTCCTTCCTCGGCTTGGGAATGACCGTAAGAGATGCCCTCAGAAGGTCAGGCCGGATGGCCCCCAGAGGTGTGAACGAATTAAATAGGCGGGTGAGAAGTGGAGCCAGTGACACGCAAAACATTTTATAAAAGAGAGATGTGTATCCGTCCGGCCCCAGGGCCTTACCATGCTTAAGTTTGGCGATGGCGGAGATCACCTCCTCAATCCTAATTTCTCTTTCCATGTGCTCTGCCTGTGGAGGGGTAAGGGACGGAAGGGTGACCGAGTCCAGATATGCCGATGTCGCAGACTCATCCGGGGGATCCCCGGCGTAGAGATCCGCATAAAACCTGCGGAAGGTTTTGGCAATATGGGCGTCCTCTGTGACCAACGACCCTGTGGGGTCAGAGATCTCCTTCACCATCGGACGCTGGTGCGTCACTCGGAGCCTGTTAGCCAATAGTCAGCCACAGCGGTCCCCCCCAGTGTAGTAGGTATGGCGCAAACGAAGCGCAGCATACTCCGCTCGGTCCATATCCAGGGCCGTGAGGTGTTTCCTTGCCTCTTTAAGCTGCTTCCAAATCCGGGGGCCCCCCGTCCGGTGGTGTATCTGTTCGAGCTCGCGGACCCGCTGAGTGAGTTCTTCCCTCTCATCCTGTCGTTCTTTATTTTCGGCTGAGGAGATGGCCAGAAACTCTCCCCTGAGGACTGCCTTTAAGGCCGCCCACTGTGTCGCCAGGGAGGTATCGGGGTTATCATTGTGTGATAGATAATCCCGGATCGCATCTTCTATACGCTTAACCACCACTTTCCTGTGCAGTAGAGTGTCCCTAAGGCGCCACACCCTGGGAGGGCAGTACACCGGCGGCAGGCAGAGCGTTGTGGTGACCGGGGCATGGTCCGATAGGGATATCACTCCCATGTCGGACAAAGAGACCAGAGCACGTACCGGGGTCGTGACCAGAAGATGGTCCAACCTCGCGTACGTTTTGTGTGCGTGGGAGTAGTATGAATACCCCCGATCAGCGGGATGCATGGAACGCCAGAGATCGTGGAGGTCCACTTCCGACAACAGTGCTTTACTCCCGGCTGAGAACTTCCCGACCTGCGGGGAGCGTTGGGCGGATCTATCCAGGGCCGAGTCGAAGACCATGTTGAAGTCTACCCCAACAATAATGTGCCTGTCTTGTGAAGCGGTAACGTCTACCAGGGCTGACCGCAAGAAGCGGTCCTGTTGTTCATTAGGGCTATACAGGGACCCAATCGTGAAGGTAACCCCCCAACCCTAAACCTATAGACCAATAGCCTGCCTTTGTGTTCTGCATGTTTGTGAAGGACTTCCCCCTTGAAATGTCGGGACACTAGGATTGCTACCCCCCCCTGTCTTAGTAGTGCTAGAAGAAAAGAATTGTATCGGGAACTTATGGGAGCGCAGCCTGTGGGAGTCGCGGGCCAGCAAGTGGGTCTCTTGAAGAAGACAGATATCTGCGTGGGTGCTCTCTAGGAGAGACAACACCGCTCGTCTCTTGACCGGGTTGTTTAGACCCCTGACATTGAGGGTCACCACTTTAAGAGTTGTGGGAGGCATGGGACGTAGTGGAAGTGAAAGCGCAGAGTCTCCACCTGAGTGGAGCGAGGTGCATGAACGCCGCTGAAGCGAGTAAGACCTGCATAGTGCACTGGACGACCCACCCTCCCCTCCCGGGTCCCCCTCTCCCAACCAGAACTCTCTCAACCCTCCCCCTAGCCACCCCCCCTCAACCCCAACTCGAAACCACCCCAACTGCCTCCCTCCCTCTCATCCCGTCCCTCCAACTGATTCCAGAACCCCATTGTCCCAGTCCAGTCCTCAGTGGACAAGTCTGTGGTAAGTCACTTAAGTGGACGTCCAGCCACTACGCACCCACCCGCCACCCCTCCTCCCCAGGACCCCCGAACCTGCATTGTTGAGAAGGCTGTGTCGATCTCCCCCCGGAGGTCTCTCAGTGCAATATCACTAGATGCCGTGTCCCTGGCTACCTCCCGCACCGCGTTGTCCATTTCCGCTTGGATAGTGGGTGAGTCTGGTCGTGCGGAGGATGCGGAGGATCACCGTTCAGGGATTGTCTGCCAGCCGTCTCTGGTAGTGCGTCTGCGGTGAGGCGTGGGTGCATCTTCATCCGTCGCGGTGGTTCCTAGCACTCCGCAAGTATCCTGGAGGGAGCGAAGCTGGTGCAGAGTTCTGTTCCACCAGAAGATGAGACGGAAAGGGTGGCCCCAGGAGTATTGCGTTCCATGTTCTCTCAGGAAGTCTGTCGCTATTTTGAATGCTTTGCATTTCTGGAGCGTGATTACCGATAGATCTTGGAAGAGTGCAACCTGGTGCCCCTGGAAGCGTAATGACTGCTGCTTTCGCGCCTCACGGAGGATCCGTTCCTTCAAAGGGAAGTCTGGAAGGAAGGCTAGGATATCGGGGGTGGTGCTGAAGCTCGACGTGCCAGGCCCACTCTATGTGCTCTGTCAATTCTGATAGGGAAATCCTCTGGTTCACCTAGTACCTCCCTGAACAGGTCTCTCAGGTACCCAGCAACGTCCTCCCCTTCTTCTTTAGAAGGAACTCCCCGGACCCGGATGTTATTTCACCGGGACCGGTTCTCGAGGTCTTCATTGTGCGCTTGAAGGTCAAGTTGTTGATCCCTTAGTTGTAGCACCTCCTGTTGCAGCTGTGAGATCTCTTCGTCCCTTGTGTGCCCCGCTTCCTCCACGGTAGCCACCCGTTCGCCAAGGCTGTCGACTTCCCTCCGTACCTCCCGAACCTCTCCGGCCACTTCCTGCTTCAGCGCGTGGAAATCTTCCCGAAGAGAACTAAAAAGAGACTCAAGGAAGGATCTGGTGACCGGAGGTTCCCTTCCGTCCGCCCCCTACGAGCTGCTCAAGGGGCCTGGCGAATGCTGTCCCTTATCTTGTTTCGCGGGGCCCCTATTCAGCATTTCCGTTAATGTCCGCTCTCCTTTCTTGCCCCCTCTGTTGCCAGCCATTCTAAAAGCGGGGGTTTCTCGCTAAGTGGCTGATTGCGCAGTCGCCCAGTCGTGTTGATCAATACAGTTCAGGGACCACCACTTGTCCGGGGAGCTGACCCCCGGGTCCGCTGCAATACCCCCGAGGGGCCCGGTGGTCCGCCTACCTCCGCCTCTGGGCCCTCTGTTTGTTCCCGGTTCCCAGACGTAGGGAAGCGGCAGATGCCAGCCCCAGGGCGGCCACAGCAGGGTTCCTCCAGTGAGCGCGCCCGAGCCCCACCACCGTTCTCTCAACACGTGCTGGTTCCGCCGTCTCTTCGGACACCTGGTGCCTCAAGCGCCCACCACCGGCAGGCAGACCCGTCTCCGGCTCTTAAGTGCTCCCCGACTCAGCCTCGGTTTCCCCCGGGCTGTCCCCGTCGCCAGCAGACCCACAGGCCCCTCGGTCTAGCGTGGGCCGCCGCTCCACCGTTGCCGATGTCTGTCGTGCTCCTCACCTAGGCCTCAGGCTCTGTTGGTCAATCGCCTCCGCGCTTCCCGTCCACCAGGGTTTCTCAGTCGGCTATGGAGGGGCCTGGTTCACTTCCCGGTTCTTTGCCATGGAGACCGGATGTCCTCGGGCCGATTGTTGAGGGGTCGTGTTCGTCCAACACGGTCGAACCGGGCCCGATGCGACTGCCCGGCGTACCGGTGTTGTGCCCGGGACCTAACCGTCCTCTGTAGTCCTCTTCGTCCCGGCTGTTTGCTCCCACTTTTGCCCCCAGTGAGGTTCGCTGCCGCCCCGTCTCACTCCAGGGCCGGAGCCGCGCTGCTTGTAGGCCGCGTCCCTGGCCTTGCGTCTAGGTCCAACGCTGGGTCACGTGCTCGGTCCGACCGGTTCCTGTCCTCAGTTGTCCTCTCGCCGCAGGGCCCACCGGGGCCACGACAGGGCCTCTTTCCCGCTGCAGGGTGATCTGTTCCGCCCCAGGCCTCGACTATTGTTCCCTGCCGAATCTCCCCCCAGCGCCGCTACTGCCTTCAGCTGCTCCCTCGGGGCTTGGCCGCTGCGGGTTCAGGGGTCCCCTGGTGCGCTGGGTGATCCGTCTGGTGTTCCCGCACCCCTGACGCCGAACAGCGGCAGATTAGGAGTAGGTCCGCTCAGCCGGAGGTCCACTGATAGGCCTCGTCCCCGGCCTCGCGTAGCGGCACAACGCCGAGGCACTCGCTCCGTGTCTCCCGCTCCTGGACACCGGGCGTTCCTTCACTGCTGGGCCCCACCGGAGATTCGGGCAGGGTCCGACCTCCACTGCCGGGCGGGCCGCCCTGCTCCAAGTCGCCTCCGGCTCGGGTTCTGTGCCTCGGCGTCTCTCGCGGGCCTCGGTTCCCGGCCCTCCTTCCGTTCCGCCCCTGCCTCCGTCCGCACTCCCGGGGCACCGCCGCCGCGGCCTCGGGCTCGCCCAGCACCCCGGTCAGTGTCGCTGGATGCTCCCCAACTTCCGCCGCAGATCTCTAGCAGTGTTGGGGGGAGATCTGCAGAGATTAGCGGTTCAGGGGCCCAGGTTTACGGGAGCTCGCGGAGAGTGCGACCGCTCACCCCGCCATCTTGGCCACGCCCCGCATGTTCTTTTTTAGATATGTCCGAATGCAAGACGTGGGTAGTGACTGCGTGTATTTGATTGCGGATGTCTGGGAGTGCATCTGTGGGTAAGGCGCGGTAGTGGGAGATCTTGTTGAGTTGGCATTGGATTTCAGGGTCATATTTATCCACATCCATAACCACTATTCCGCCACCCTTATCTGCCGGTTTGATAATAACTATGTGTTGATTGTCGCGTAGGCTGTCTAAGGCCTGCTTCTCACCGAGTGGGAAATTGTAAGAGACGTATTCAGATTGATGTTGTAATTCCTTGACTTCATGCATGACTAGCCTTTCGAAAGTTAGGATTTCAGGTTGCATCGTTGAAGCAGGGGGAAGAAAAGTAGAGATTGAGTGCAACTGCCTCTCAAAAGGTTTGTTGGAGTCAGGTTTATTGGCAAAAAATAGTTTGAGGCGGATGCGCCTGAAAACTAGAAATCATCTTGTAGTTTAAAGAAGTTGCTGCGGTCAACTGGGACAAAAGAGAGGCCCTTCCTGAGGAGTGAAACTTCATCTGAGGACAGGATATGTTTAGACAGGTTGAACATGGGAATGGAGGCAACATTTGAGATACTAGGGTCTGTGGGTGTGGGACCGACATTGGTGGCTAGGATAGGTTGTGCAATGGTTGTGGGTTGGTCCATGGATGTCGTATGTGGAGTAGTAGTGTGGTTTGAGGTAATAAGATTCATCTGGGCTCATTCATTATTGTGTGCTGTGCTAGGTGGGGCAGTCGTTATTGGGGGCCCCATTGATAGAATTTGCAACGTGTTTGGCTTTTGCCCGCTTACTGGTATTGATAGTTGAGTCTTGTTTGTCCCCGACCGCGTCCATGGTTCAATCCTAAAAAAACGTTGGTAGTAGTGGTGGCTGATGGGGTCTATTCAGTGCACCCTCAGAGATAGGGCCTCCCCCAGGGTCTGAATCCTCGATAGACGTATTCGAGGCGTCTGAAAAGGTAATGGCTTGATTATTCCTATACCTACCCCAGTTCCTATTCCTAGGTGGTTGTTAAGGTGTGTTGAAAAATGTGTCAAGCAGGTATGGGTAGGTCGTGTCCTTGTAGTTTTTAATGTATTTCTGTATTTTGTTTATTTTCTTGTTCTGCTCAAAAGTGTGAAATGTCGCAATAGTGTTGTTGATCTTATCCAGTAAAGCCCTAGCGTCAGCGATGGTTGTGTCTGATAGAATGATTTTTTCAAGTTCGGCAATCCCTTCAAGCTTTTTCCGACTATGTTCTATGGCTGTGTCTATGCCCAGTATCGTCCAGTGCCTAGAGCAGGTGGTGGCAAGGTGGCTGAAACCAGTGCCGAATTTGGTGTCTTGGGTACAAATGGCTGGGACGTTGCGTATTTGAAGACCTAGTGGTATAGTATCTGATTTGAGGTATTCTGTTAACATGGGTGCGTGCAGATCAGTGCAAAACCTGTTTTTTCTTTACGTTTTCGAGTTTCTCTAGTAAAGCCCTAGAAGTATTAGGGGCTGCGGAAAGGAGAGTGGACGTTTGTGAAAGTAAGGAAGGGACGCCTAGGATGCGTTGGATGTAATAATCTGTGTAGGCAGGGGTCTCCCTGGAGGACATATTGTGTAAATTAATTGTACATTACGCAACACCTTAATTTGTGAGGTATATAGAAATACTCTCGCAACCAAGCGATTGCTCAATATCAAAGAGCAAATTACAGGAGTGAACCCGTTCTTGTGATTTATACTATCATTTTAATTGCCCTGATCGAATGACTTCCAGTTGAGACATTGTTGCTTTGTTATAATCTCTACCCGGTCTCATCCAGGTTAACGGGTTCACTCCTGTATTTTGTTCTTCGAGAATAATTTAAGGCGACTAGCAAATTAGCGCCTGAGATGTACTGAATTTTATATTATAGTTTCTTGAGTACAAAAGAGTTACGCATGCGTTAAATGGGCCGCTTTAAACATTTTTAGAACACTATCCAAAAGTGGTACACAAGCGTAGAACCTAGACACTAATTCAGGCTTTGAAAATCGGCAAAATCTCTTCATAAATCTTGCGCTGAGGTAAGATGCTACCAGCGCTTCACAAATTTCAGTTGAAGTGCACCGTTTATCGTTGGAGCATTCACACTGCTCTCTTCGTCCTTCTCGTGCCGAGAAACACTAGACCACTGACCCTGAACTAAAGAATGAGCATCGTTTCCTGGAATCTTTTTTCTAGAATCTTTTAGAATTCGCAGGCTGTCTTTTTTTTTTTTAAACACATTTTATTGAATTTTAATTTCCGTTCATAAAAAGGTCAGGTGACTACATCACATGTCATAGAATTCGCAGGCTGTTTTAATGCTTTTCTAGAAGCAAATCAATTTCTTCTCCAATGAGTATATTTGACGGCTTTTTTAAGACAATAACACCACCGGATTTGACAATTCAATGTACAGGCACTGGCCACGGTGTTCCCGACAGTACCTCCCTCAAAAAGGGCCTCCCCAGATTTTGGTTTCTTTGGATGAATTCTATGGAAATTCTTCATCAATCCAGGAGCATGAATCTGGTAGGATGGTTCCCAAGGCCTCTCTTCGGGCCCAAAACCTTTCCACTCAACCAGATAATAAAATGTATTCCGATACGTTTTGGAGTCTAACATTCTGCTAATTTCAAACTCTTCTTCTGACTCTGGTTTCTGGTGGGTTAGGGTTATTTCTTCAATCTTACATCTGGAGGGTTCTTTTTCAAAAGGGATACATGAAGAAAGGGATGATTCTTAATTTGTTTTGGAAGCTGTAACTTAACTACCATTAGACTGATTGTTTTCTTGATTCTGAATGGACCAATAAATCGAGGTTGAAATTTTTGATTTCCTTTCAATCAAAGATGTCGAGTGGATACACGACTTATATGGATAGTTTCCTCCTCCATCGAGTATGAGGTGCCCTATTGAGCACCTTGCCAGAAACGTCTACTGAACCAGAGGAATTTCCCCCTCTCACTTTGGTCATTAACTCCTCAGACTGCACTCACCGGGTTTCACAACTATACCACTTATCGTGGACATTGAGGCCTGTAGTGGGGCATAAGGCCAGAGCAGCTTGGGAAAGGATCTGGGGGTTCCGCTGACAGACGTAGTCTGGACATATTGCTGCTCACAGACGATATATAGATCGTCCAACTTTAGGCACAAACTACTATATTATAAATATCTCCATAGAATATACATCACCCCAAAATTAATATCCAGGATGCACCCCGATACTTCTAGTGCATGTGCAAAATTTGCGATGCTGGATGCTGACTTTGGACATCTAGCATGGAATTGTATAAACATTCAGGCATATTGGGGAGAGGTATTTCACCACCTGTCGCTCATGGTCGAGCAAGCACTGCCCCCCTCACCGCTTCTGGCATTGATGGGATATGTCAAACCTATTATAAGGTGCATCAGGAGGTTCACCGCCATAGCCCTGCTTTTAGCTAAGCGTCAAGTTTCCTTGCACTGGGGTACAGCACACTCTCCGACAATAAAGGCATGGCTTTGAGATCTCATATATTGTAACACAATGAGCGATGATTATGCCACACTGCTGCCTCTGACCTCTAGGCCTCGGGACATATGGCGGGCGCTTAAAGATTACCTACAGCTTCATCCATTTCTTGAGACGCCGGACTGAACAGCATGCAAACTAATGGAGATATCAGGCCCCCTGTGCTTTCTGTCTTGACCAAATGCTATTATTAAACAGCTCCCGGATGATGTACACTATGTAATGTATATTTACTGCCCTATTGCCGCCACTTCACACGCTATTTGATCATAACTGTACTGTGACTTTTACTGAATGATTAGTCAGCTATGCTCCTATGTTGTTTATGTTTTGTTATTGGTATGCAACTACTGCTTATCTATTCAACAAGGGGGAGCAGGGGTGTAGGGCGAATTTCCACTCCGCTGGAGTGGGAGGTCCAGCTCCAGCGAGTGCCCCAAAGTGTTGGATCAAAAAAAGGGTGCTGCGCCGTTCCTCAGTTCCCAGGTGAAAGAGTCGTTCCATGTAATTGTTTTGTAGGTGGTTGTAAATGCGCATGCGCTGCACATCCCGCAGTGGTAGTGGCCCTTGACTGCAGGCAACTGCCATAGGGTAGTTTGCTGCTTCTGTACCTTCTTTTTAGGTCTCGTGTGTATGAGGGTATCCTTGATATTCGTAGACCGCTTAAATGCAAAACGCGGTCGTTCCAGATTTAGGCATCCTGTGTTGAGGATGTGCCAATGGTGCGTCAATATTTTCTTCAATTTATCAGAAGCTGAAGTGAAAGTCGTAACACAGGTCATGGGCTGTTCCCCGTCCGGCTCATCAGGTTTCTGTTCGAGGAGGCCTTCCCTGTGATTATTACGTGCCCGCTTCCTGGCTAGAGAGACGGTCCTCACGGGGTAACCTCTAGCTGTCAGATTGTTGGTGAGGATCTTAGATTCTGATCTATAGCTCTCTGTGGTGCTACAGTTCCTTCTTACCCTTAAAAATTGCCCAAAAGGCAAATTCTCTTTTAAGGCTTTTGGGTGATGGCTAGCGAAATGTAGGAGGCTGTTACGATCGGTACTTTTTTTGTACATCATGGTAGAGAGGTTACCTCCTTCAATTGAGATAGTCAGATCCAAGAAGGCTATTCTGGATGGTGAAGCGGTAATTGTGAAGTTCAAAAAGGGATTCAAACTGTTGATCCAATGGAAAAATGTGTTGTATGGTCCCATATCCTCTGACCAGAAGATCAGGATATCGTCTATAAAACTTTTCCATAATCTGATGTTAGTCTGGTAGGGGTTGGTGGTATGAAAGATGTGTTTGCCCTCAAATTCTGCCATGTAGAGGCAGCCCACACTAGGGGCGAATGTACTCCCCATCGAGGTGCCCTGTGTCTGGTGGTTGAACCTCCCCTTAAACTCGAACATTCCATAACAAATGCAGGCGGTGTCAGTGATTCCCATTGGGTCGTGTTTAGTACCTCCTCAATCACCCCTAGTGTAGCCCTCTCTGGGATGTCTGGTGGTAGAATCTCCCCTTAAACTCGAACATTCCATAATGAATACAGGCGGTGTCAGTGATTCCCATTGGGTCGTGTTTAGTACCTCCTCAATCACCCCTAGTGTAGCCCTCTGTGGGATGTTAGTATAGAGGGCTTCCACATCGAGGGTGATGAGGAAGTCAATCTGGTCAGTGTCCTGGAACTGATCTAAAAGGCGTAAAACGTCTGTCGTGTCCTGAATGTAGGAGGGGATCTGTTTCACTAATGGTTGTAAAAAGTGATCGCAGAATTGCGATAAGGGTTCCAGAAAGGAGTCTATCCCTGAGACTATAGGACGTCCCAGCACCGGTGTGACCCCTTTATGGATCTTAGGGAGAACGTAAAAGTACGGGGTCCTTGGATCTTTTTTGACCAGGAAGTCTGCCTCCTTTTTGCTAAACCACCCTTCACATTCAGCGGAATCAACCAATCCCGTAATTGTTCTTTTGAAACGGTCTGTGGGATTTGCTGGAATGGGAGTGTAATAGCGTGTGTCTCCTAGTTGTCTGAGACATTCTGTCTCGTAGTCAGTTGTTGCCATAATGACCGTGGCTCCCCCTTTGTCCGCCTGTTTGATGGTGATGGTATTATCATTGGCTAGGGATTCTAATGCCAGTGTCTCTGCTCATGTGATATTCCTGAAGTGTTTAATTCCTGCAAGGTTCTTTGCTTCTTTAAGTACGGCCTGTTCATGGGTCAGTACTTCATTGGGTACCATTCCACTATGGGGTGTGAATATGGATGGATTGTGTAGCCCTGAATCTTGGACAGTTTCTAAGTTCTTCCCCTCAAAAAATGCCTTGAGTCTGATCTTACGGAAGAATTGGTGCAATTCACGGGTTTGCAAGAAGTTATCAATTTTAGGAGTAGGGACAAATCCTAGTCCCTTTTGAAGGACTTTTTCCTCAGTATCAGTCAGTTGGCGTGTGGATAGGTTTACTACCAGGTTCATTTTCGTTTGGTCTTGCTCCTGGTGTCCATCCCTTGTGCTGGGGATTCCTCCCACTGCACTCTTTTCACTGTTTGACCGCGTCTTCTACTCCCGCTCCCTCTGCCCCAGCCTCTGCCTAAAAAAGGCTGGCTTGTGCCTTGGGGTGCAAATTGCGGCGGGTATTGAGGTCCGAATTGGGGTGGTGGTTGGGCAAACATAAGATATAGCCAAAATGGGGGTGGAGGGCCTTGGTAATAGGGTTGTTGGTATTTATTACGACCCTGTCAGCCTCCTCTTCCCCTTGGTTGATTTGTTGTCCAGTCCTGTGTGCTGGAATCGCTGTTGCTATTGGACCCTCTCCTAGATGACGTAGCGCTTGAGTCTGATAAGTACCCTGTCCCTGATGGGACGTAGTCAAGACTTAAGGTAGGGGTAAACTTTTTCCTTATCAAAGTGCTGGATATCTTTTTGTAGTTTGGTGATTTTTTGTTTCATTAAATATTCTTTATGTTCAGCCAGTTCATTATTTAGTTCAGTCAGTTTGGTTTTGAAGCCTGGACCCGGAAGTGTATTTTTGAGGGCGCATTCTGCGAGTTGTATGCGGGCCAGTAGTTCATCAGCCAGTCTCTTGGCTGTGTTGACAATAAGAATAAGTAAGTTATGTGTACATTTCCAGGAGATTTAGGACCATTCAATTTTGAACTGTCCATCTTCCCAGAAAACTCTAGGGAATAATTTATTTTTACAATCAAACCATTTGGTGATATTTTGGCTTTAAAACACTCGGCCATCATGGCCCCATGCAGGGTTATCCTGATCCATTCTCTCTTCATGTCGGATAGGGTTTGCCACTCTGCTGAGTGGCTACCCGTTGCTTCATCACTCTCTAAGCCAAGGATGGAAGGAGTCCTAAGGATTGCTGCTACATCGTCATCACCGTAACTTAGGCCTGGGCCTTCCATGATATGGTGGCACCGGGTCCAGTCAGGGTGGAAAATTTACTTTAAAAAGGAAACTCTCTGGTAGAGAGTGGGTGAATTGAAACTAGGACGGCACTGGGGGATAGAACCGATCTTACCCACCTAAGCAAATTCTCCCTCGGTGGTTAGCCGTGCAGTATATCTATTCAACAAGGGGGAGCAGGGGTGTAGGGCGAATTTCCACTCTGCTGGAGTGGGAGTCCAACTGCTTATCCCACCAATCTGGCCATTCTTGGGCAGTGTATTTGTTGAATATTGTATTGTATACACAATTGGTCGTTGGCTATATACTATAAAAATACATTTTAATAAGATGTCGAGTGGACAACCAGAATTGGTCTCCCTCAACATATACTGGACCTAATCTCCTCTTCTTAGTTGCATGCCTTTTATATGATTCTTTTGCCTTTAACAGATTCTCTTATGCCTTTTTGTAAGCCTCTTGTACGTTTTTCACTATCTCTTTAACTGTAGGAACTAAATCATCTTTTTCCCCTATGTACAACACTGGGATGTCTTCCTGTATTTAAATAAAATGGGGTATAACCAGTGGAATCATGCACTGCATTGTTATTGGAAAACTCTGCAGTCCAAAGCAGTTCTGACCAATTACCCTCCTGTTCTACAAATAGAGTCTCAAATACTGTTCCAATTTTTGGTTTACCCTCTCAGTTTGTCCATCTGTTTCTGGGTGGTAACTGGTGGAGAACTGTGTATCTATTCCTAAATTGTGTATGAATTTCTTCAAAAATTTAGACACAACTGGGACCCTCTAGCAGAGATTGACCTGTGGTATACCATGAGATTTAACTATGTGTTGGTTAAACAGAAGAACTAACTAAGAGGCAGTGGGAACGACTTTCAATGGAACAAAATGACTCATCTTAGAAAAAGAATCACTAAAAATCTAAATGGTATTGTACCACTGACTGATTGGGAGATCCATAATTAAATACATTGGCACGTGTGCCAAGGATGAGGTGCATTTGGTAACTGCTATAATAATCCCTGGGTGCTTGTCTACTGGGTTTCCCTTTAATGCATAGCTTTCAGGTTGATACATGCTGTCATATGTGAGCAGTCATATGTGAGGCCACCAAATGTGCCGCTTCACCAAATCTGTGGTCTTTTTTTTCCACCTTTTTGACCCGCCATAGGATCATCTTGATAACTCTTTAAAGCCTTCTCCTTAAGATTTTTTGTAGGTAAGTATAGAGTATTCTCGAAGTAATGAAGGCCATTCTTAATCTTTCTTCTAAAATCTTCTTTTGCCCGATCCTCCATATCCTTTGATGGATAGAGTTCTTGTATTTCTTTTGTGTAGTCAGCAAACGGGGTAATGCAAACTATTTCATTTAAAGGAATGATGGGCTCTTCTTGAGGAGCCTTCGCATTTTCAGACAAATGTTATCATGACAGGGCATCTGCTTTTCCATTCTTAACTCCAGGCTTGTATGTTATTACAAAGTTAAAATCTGAGAAGTATAATGACCACCTTAGTTGTTGAGGAGTAAGCGTCTTCGCAGACTTCAAGAACTGAAGATTGTGGTGATCAGTAAATACTATCACCACATGTTTAGCTCCAAGCAAGTAATGTCTCCAATCTTGAGATGCATCCTTTACAGCCAGTAGCTCCTTATCCGCAATGGAATAATTTGCCTTGGGCGCTGACAACTTAATGGATTGAAAAGCCACTGGATGCAATTGACCTGTTTGTTTGTTTCTTTGGGAAGCCACTCCTCCGGTTGCAAAATCCAAAGCATCAGTTTGGACATAAAAAGGCCTGCTCCGGATCAGGATGCATCAAAATAGGAGCTGTGGTGAATGCTAACTTCAAAAAACGTAAGGCTAGTTCCGCCTCTTCTGACCATAAACATTTTACTCCTATTTCAGCAATTAAGTAATGAAGCTGACTTTGGTGGAAAAATTGGTTATAAACCGCCTGTAAAAATTGGCATATCCAATAAAGCTTTGGATTTCTTTCACATTTTTAGGAGTGGACCAATTCTTGATGACTTCCACTATAGACGGATCCATTGCCATCCTTCTGCAGACAGGACATATCCCAGATTTGTGTGAAATGAGCAGTTTTCTCATTTCACATAGGGATGATTTTCTAGTAACTTTTGTAAAATTTCTCTGACGTGTTCAACGTGGTCCTCCATGTTCTCAGAAAAGATCAAGATATCATCTATGTGTACAACTGCCACTCGATACAAAGATTCTTGCAAGACATCATTCACTAGATGCTGAAAGGTTTCTGAAACATTACACAAACCATACGGCATAACTTGGTATTCAAAGAGGTCGTATTTGGTTCAGAAGGCAGTCTTACACTCATCGCCTTCAGCAACTCTTACTAAGTGATATGCTCCCCTTAAGTCTAACTTGGTGTAAACTTTTGCTTCTTTCACCTGATCTAACAATTGTGAAATTAAAGGCAAAAGATACTGATTCTTTACTGTAACCTGATTCAAGGCTCTGTAGTCTATGCAGGAGCGAAGACTGCCATCCTTCTTCAGAATAAAAAATAGTGGAGATGATACTGGGGATTGAAAGGGTCGAATAAACCCAATCTTCTGATAACCCTCGAATAGGTCTTGAGGTATTGTTCTTCTGCCACTTTAAGCTCATAGATGGGAATGCAAGGAAGGATAGCTCCTGGTTCTAATTCAATTTTGCAGTCATACTTTCAATGGGGTGGACGTTTCTCTGCGTTCTTCTTATTAAAGACACTGGCCAAGTCTTGGTATTCTTTTGGAATTTCCTTCAACACTATGACACAGTTCATATTAGTAAGTTGGGCTAGTTCGGTAGCTGGTGAACCTTCAGACCTTGTTCTCTTGCCATGAAAACAATTCTCCTTGCAATACACTAAAGACATCTCTACTGTGTGTCTCTCCCAATCAATTTTCAGATTATGGTCTGTTAACCAAGGCAAACTGAGAATTAGTTGGAATTGAGGAGCATCAATTAGATTGAATCTTAAAAACTCTTGATGACATTGCAATCCCAACAATTCACTGGTTTCAGTCTCCTCTGTAATAGGTCCTGATGTTAGATTTGATCCATCTACTTATCTTACCACTTCTCCATTTTTCATCTTGATGGCACGAATTTAATTTTCTTTAGCATAGTTTAGATCGCCAAAATTACCAGTGGCTTCAGAGTCAATCAGAACAGATACTTCCTTAACTTCTGTAGATTCCAATCTCGCCGTTAGGGAAACAATTATATGTGGGGCAGCAGACTGTAGTGTGTTAGCAACTTGTTGAAACTCTGGAATTGACTCTCCTTCTTTTACCACCAGGGCACCTCCCCCTACTGATGGGATCTGTCTTTTAACCCCAAATTTGTCTCAGGCTTTTTTGGCCAATCTTTCACGAAATGCCCCGAAATTCGTCAGTACATGCACAAATTCTTTGATCTACTCTTTTCTCGTTCTTCTTTGGAAAGAGGTCCTTTTATGGAATTAATTTGCATGGGTTTTTCAACAGCTTGTGACTCAGGCTTTTTATTTTCTGTTTTTATTCAATCTAACCGAGGAACAAAAGGACGAAATTCTCTCTTCCTCTCGGATCTTCTTTCAAAAAGCTGGTGCTCTATTTGTAACACCAAATCTATTAACTCTGAAATTTCTTGTGGCCTTTTTGGTATTTGGGCCAAAGCGTCTTTGCGCTCATCTTTGAGCCCACGGTAGAAGATTGCAGCATGTTTACTTTCAGGCCACTCAGTTTCCACTATTAATTTACTAAACTAAGGTATATAAGCTATGAGATCACAATTCCCCTGCTTTGGTTCCAGTAGCTCGTTATCAGTGACTTGATTTGCAGATCTCCTGTTGAAAATTCTCAAAAACTCTTTTTTGATTTGTTCAAAATCGTACAAGACCCGGTCATTATGTGAAATCAAAGGCATATACCATGCCGACACATCACCCCTCAAATAAGACAGCATGAAAGCGACTTTTGACGGATCTTCTGAAAACACCACAGATCTACATAAAAAATTTACATAGCATTGTGTTAAAAGTACTTGCGCTTTATGTGGATCCCTACTATATCTTTCTGGAGTAGCTAAAGGAACTATGGGGGACACTGAATGAATCACTTGGGTAGTTACAACTGATGCTGACTTTTTACTAGCATCTACACTACTTGGCAAAGGAGAGGTTCCTGCTACAAATCCCTCCATACTTTGCCTAATTAAATGAGTTTCTTGTTGGGACCTTTTAATTTCCTCCCTTAGACCTTTATTTTCTTCTACTGTCTGGGTTAATTGACTTTGTAGGCTTTCTAAGATTCCAGCCAAGGCCTTTAAATCCAACCTCTCTGCCATCACGACTCAGATGGAATGAATTTCACATGTACTTCAATCTGTTAAGAGTACCTTAATCAGACTCCGCAGGAGCCGAAGATGGTCCTAAAGCCCCTCCACTAATACTCCCACCAACAGCAATATCTCGGGTGAGGGCAACTTTCGGGAAAGGGAAAGTGGATAAAAAGAGAGACTTCCTTGCTGCGAAGGTATATGAAATCTTCTATTCAACCTTCGTCTACTCTGCTTTTTGGTTTGGTCGCTGTACCTGCATAGGAAAGATAAATCATACATGCATTCCTCAATATACTTTCCTAATTAAGTTACAGTCTAACATATGTGTCATTAAATACTCTATTTACCAAATAGCTAAATGCAATTGCTTCTCTCTTATATGAAGTAAATTTAATAGTATTTCAGGCATAGAAGGAAACTGCGCTGAAGAAGTTCTTGCTCAAATGTATAATTGTCTTTTCCAAAATTCGGTGTGAGACTGTTCATTAAGTCATAATCCTTTTTTGAGATATCTTTTGCATATTAGTCACAGGTTGATCAAAAAATATATAATGAATTTCCTCTTACCCAGAAGTGGACAGGTAATACGATCTTGTATACTGCTGAGACATTACCTGAAATTTCACATTGACGTTCTACTGCAACTCTGTTTAATGAAGAATGGAGTTCAATTCTAGAGGACTTTCCTTTCAGGATTTCATACTATTGATTCCTACTCAAGCTTGAGAATAATTTAAATCACAAGAAAAAGGAAACAAAGGATGGGAGACCACAGCGGGATCGGTAAGGTGTAAGGTAATATTGTAGGTAGTTGTAACAGAACTACAGTACAATTTTATATACAGTGACCATACCACACAAGTGTGCACTGAACGTGCTAGTGACGGTGTATGGCGCAGTGACTCTGGGGTGAAAAAACTGTACTGAATTTTATATTATAGTTTCTTGAGTACAAAAGAGTTACGCATGCGTTAAATGGGACACTTTCGAGAATTGTAGAACACTATCCCAAAGCGGTACCCAAGCGCAGAACCTAGACACTATTTCAAGCTTTGAAAATTGGCAAAATCTCTTCACAAATCTTGCGCTGAGGTAAGATGGTACCAGCACTTCACAAACGTCAGTTGAAGTGCACCGTTTATCGTTGGAGCATGCACACTGCTCTCTTCATCCTTCTCGTGCCGAGAAACACTAGACCGCTGACCCTTAACTATGAATGAGCATTGTTTCCTGGAATCTTTTTTGTAAAATATTTTAGAATTCACAGACAATGTTTTAATGCCTTTCTAGAAGTGAAATGATGTCTTCTCTGAAGAGGATATTTTACTGCCTTTTTAAGATGATAACATCTCTGGATTTGACAATTCAATGTACAATTACTGGCCACAGTGTTTCTGACACACCTCTTGTATTTGTACCTGAGGCTCAAGATTAGAATTGAGGGTTACTCCAAGTAGTTGCTGATGGGACCACCCAATTAAATTATCTCTTTTCTTAGATGCATACATTTTCCCCAGGATATATCTGTATTTCAATTCAATGCATGCATTAAAATAACCATGCATAAATGGGTTGTTCCCCACATGCTTCAGGATTTACATCCACTGATTGTAACCTATTTTTCCCTTTAAACCATTGGCTATATGTATCAATTGAAATAATCGTTAAGTACGAACTAAAATCAAACTTCATATTCACATCCACTCCATCAATTTTCACAATTGCACGTGGATGCTCCTTCTCAGTATCTTTAACCTGGGATACTACTTCTTGTGTGGTTGTTTTAGTCTCTTTACTTTGATCTTTCTTGAATTAAGTCAGACAACATTTACTAAAATATCCTCTTTTCCCACAGCTATGGCCCACCAAACTCATAGCTGTACAATTTTTCGCATAAGATTTGTGACTAGTTTTTTTTTAAATTTCTTTTTATTAAAATCGTTTTCAATTTTTAATTCCGAGACACATTTTTATGCCGCTAATATTACCTCCTCTTAAACAGAATAAACCAGCCCAAAGTAGCAATTGCACACCATGGCATTATGGGTATGCAAATTTCTCCATATTGCAGTATGCGGCCTGTAAGAAGTGAAGCCCACATTACAAGTGCAGTGGGGAAAAAAATGACAATTTTGCAGCTAATCATGCTTTTTTTTTTGACAATCAATTTTATTGAGTTTTTAATTCGAATTTGACAACAAACAGCACCATTTAGAGCTACATAGTACATTAGCAGGATAAGGGAAAAACACATCGCAATGACATCGAGATCATAGAAAGAAATCCAGAGTAGCATATCCACGTGCACCTGGAGAGCGGACCACATCGTCTCATTCGTCGAGTACTCCAACCCATTTCCCCCACATGCGATGAAATTTCTCGGAACACCCCCTGGCTACGTATAGAGGCCGCTCCTGCGCAGCGCACCAGTCCACCCCTCCGGCGCCAGCGCCTTAGAGTGGGAGGGGCGGTGTCCAGCCAGTGAGCAGCAATGTCCCTCTTGGCAACCACCAACGCAGAATTGAGGAAGAGCTTCTCAGCCCTGGAACAGTCCAGCCCGTCGGTGACACCTAGCAGAACACGCATGGGATCAAGGGGCACCTCCCAGCCCAGGACCCTGTCAGGTCTTGTGTTAACAATTCCCAATAGCCCTGATTCGCATTGCATAGCCACACCATATAATAAAAGTCAGCGCGGGGAAGGGAGCAGCGGGGGCAGTTAGCATCAGGCCGAAGCCCAGCACGGTGGAGACGCAGGGGTGTAAGATAGGCAGCGTGCAAAAAATAGACTTAGACCAGACGCAGTCTTGCTGATACTGCAATCGTCCTAGGGGCCATCAGGGCGTCTCTCCAATCCTCATCCTCTAGAACCCCAAGCCAGCCCTCCCACCTCTCATGGAGCAGGGAAAGGGAGTTGGGGGTATTGTTGACGAGTGAGCGGTAGATCCGAGAGACTCCACCCTTCCCCAGATCCACGGTCAGGACTTGCGCCTCAAGCGGGCTATATTCGGGCAGAGCGTGCCATCTGGAATGTTGGAGAGAAGGGCGTGGCGCAGCTGTAAGTAGCGAAAGAATTGAGAGGGGGTGGAGGGAATGCCTAGCCTGTAAGTCTTGGAAGGATTGGATATGGGTAAGGCTCCAGACGTCACCCAACAGGGATACCCCAATGAGGTCCCATTTTCGGAACCCTGACAGGGAGGCAACTTCGCAAAAGCTGGTGCCACACCACAAGGGAGTGTAGCGAGTCAGCCTGCCCATCCACTGAGTATGTTGTAATGATGCATGCCAAGCCAAGAATGCTCCGCGTGTGACCTCGGGAAGAGCACGAGGAACCGTAGCCCCATAAAGCATCCCCTGGATAGAGGAGAAGGCCAGGATGTGTAGCCCCAAGCAATACGCCGGGTCGGACCAGCCTCCATTGAACCAATCGTGGATCGTGAGTAGACGAGTCGCTAAATAGTAGAGGTAGAGGTTCGTCATTCCGAGACCTCCATCAAAAGGTGGGATTCGGCATTTGGCCAGGGCCAGCCTGGACCTCCGACCCCCCCCCAAAGGAATTTAGTGGCCATGCCATCCACCTCCCGGAACCAAGATCTAGCAAAGGAGAGGTGTATGTTCTGGAGCATGTACAAAAAACGGGGGAGGATCATCATTTTGTACAGGGCGATCCTGCCCAAAGGGTTCAGTGGCAGCGTGCGCCACTTAAGGAGGTCGGCGCTGACCCACTTAACCAGCGGGGTGACATTGAGCTCCCATGCGAGGTCAGGGAGAAGGGAGATCCAAATCCCCAAGTACTTGAAAGTCAGCCGCCGAAGCGGAATTGACGACTGCCAATCAAAGCACTCGCGTGAGAGATGTAAGGGGACGAGGACGGACTTAAACGGGTTAAGCCGCAGGCCGGATACTTGTTCAAACATGGCCAGTGCCCGAAGGCAGCGATGTCCCGAGCGAGCAGGGTCAGCGAAAAACAGCAGCACGTCATCCGCGTATAACGCAATCTTATCCTCTTCCGCTAGGCCGGGCCACCTCCAGCCAGTCAGGGAGAGGTCGCTGCGGACAAGACAAGCGAACGGCTCCATAGCTAGAGCAAAAAGGATCAGGGAAAGAGGGCAGCCCTGCCGCGTACCCCGTCCAATGGGGAAGGGGCGGGACAACATGCCATTAACGAGGACCCGGGGACGGCGATATAGTAACCGCACCAGATTGCGAAAAGGAGTGCCAAAGCCCATCTGGGCCAACAACGCGTCCAAGTAGCTCCAGTCGACAGAGTCAAAAGCCTTCTCAAAGTCAATAAGGAGAAGGGACAAGTAGGGGGTCAGCAGGTGTCGATTTGCAAGGGCAAGGTGAAGGCATCAGATACAGTGTCTAGTCCCTCAGAGAGGCATAAAGCCGCGTTGGTCAGGGTGGACAAGTTGAGCTAAATGCGGGCGTATGCGATTGGCCAGTATGGAGGCAAAAATCTTGAGCTCCGTATTGATAAGTGAAATAGGACGGTAGTCCGAGCAGCGCTGCGAGGGGGGCTGGGACTTAAGGATCACTAAGATGGTAGCGAGGTCCGTTTCTGGCCGAAATGAGCCGCACTCCGCCGCCTCCTTGTACATGGCTACTAGAAGTGAAAGCAGGGTGTAGCGATAGGACGAATAAAACTCCATCGGGAGTCCGTCCAGCCCAGGAGTCTTACCAGCCGCCAAGCGGGAAATAGCATCAGACACCTCCTCAGGGGTAAGCGGGAGATCCAACGCAGCCGCGTCAGATTCGGTAAGGTGCGGAAGTGGGAGCTTCTCCCGTTGGAGGAGGTCAGAGAGCGAAAGGCCAGGTGGCCGCACCGAGTATAGAGTAGCGTAGTAAGAGGCAAAGCATTGGGCTACTGCCACCGGCGCACGGTGGAGTGTTCCGTCCGTGTCTGCCATTTCAGGTATGATACGGTTGGCCACGGGGTAAGTGGTGAGGCGGTGGAGGTGCTTCCCATTTTTGTCTCACTAGCCATACACTCGAGCCACAGACGAACGCCAAAGAAGCTTTGCAGCTTCTAGGGAGGTCTGGCGAATCTCATCACGTAGGAACGCCAGTCTCTGCTCCTGGACTTCAGATCTATCCCCGGGGTCCAGCGCCTCAATCAGGGTGGCTTGTGCTTCCAGGTGTGTTAGCTGGGAATCACGTGCCTCGCGAGCGAGTTTCAGCTGGCCTTTGGCAAACCCCCTAAAAGTGGCCTTACCGGCCTCCCAAAGGGTGCGAGAGGAGGACACAGAGCCCTGATTAGTTCAGCAACAATGCTGTCCTTGAACTCCTCGTCTGGGAGGAACCAAGCATTGAGTCACCAGAGCGGCCGGGATGATGGGGTAGGGTCCCTACATGAAGTAGCACTGGGGAATGGTTCGACAGGCCCCTCAGGAGGATAGAGATCGCCTGGAGCGCTCGGCAGTCCTGAACCGGCAGAAAAGCATAATCTAGGCGTGCATGGGTGTGGTGGGAGGCAGAAGTGTGGGTGTAGTGTCTAGCAGTAGGCTTCCACAACCTCCAGGCATCCCCGAGACCCAAACTGGCCGCCCACGAAGAGAGGAGATTGAATTGAGCAGTCCTGGAAGTGGAGGGAGAGGACGTAATGTCAAGTCTTGGATCCATAACGGCGTTAGAGTCGCCCCCCACCAGTCAGTCCTAGGGGCAAAGCCGCAATCAGCGGGGTAAGTCCACGGAGAGTAGGAGCCAGCCGAGCAGGAGGGGTGTAGACAGACAGAAGGTTAAGTGGGCGATCCCCAAGGGTTCCTTCCAAAAGAATAAAGCAGCCCTGAGGGTTGTGTGTCACCCTACTCACCACTAGGGGAAGAGCACGACGCGCCAGAATGGCCACCCCTCTGGACCCCCTACCGAACCCAGAATGCCAGACAGTGCCGTAGCCATAGCGGGCGAGGAAGGGGCAGTGTTGGCCTAGCAAATGGGTTTCCTGAAGCATAAGGATGTCCACCCCCTGACACTGGGCGTATTTCAGGACGGCTGCATGCTTGATCTTATCCAGGAGGCCGTTGACAATCCAGGACAGCAGGTGGAGTGATGAGAGCGCGTTAGAATCGCTGGGGAGGAGGCAATGGGGGGGGGGTCGGGTCGCAGGGCGGCTCAGCTGGAGTAGTGGAGGTGTGGTAACGCCCAGGGCCCGTGGAAAGGGATGCGTAGCAGTGTGCGGAAAGTGTTCACCCAAATGTAACGGAGCAAAGGTGGTGCAGAAAACAGTAGCTCCAAAAACCAAAACAAACCGGAGCAGGAGCTCCAACCCCCACCCCACACTTCAGGAACGGAAGCATCTGTCACCCGAACAGTAACAGGGAACTGAAACACCAAGCTACAAACACTTGAAAATGGGGAAAATCATGGAGGACCCCTGCTCATAGTAGGATGTCCATGTCTTATACCATCGGTGAACAGTTAGTGACCCATTGGAATACTGGTCTCAGTCTCAGTCGCTAGACTCCGCCAACCCCAACCGGGAGTCCCAGACATCATGCGAAAGGCTAACATCTCTGTGCTGTGATCAGAACGGCCCGGTGAGCAGTGTCGGGCTGCGGGAAAGATCTGTGTCTGGAATATCTATCAGGGACGGTCGAGGCAAAGCCAAACTGAGGTCGCTGCGGCCCAGGGAGCCAGAGCGCCGCCTGGCCGACAAGGCCTCCCTGGAGGGCCCAGGTGCGCGTCCCCGCGAGGGGCCCGTCGGAGAAGCAGAGTGCGCACGCCGCTGGCCCCTGCGCCTCCCAGAGTGCCGGCGAAGAGTCAGAGCGTCCGGCCGAGCGCCTCCGGTGGCAGCCGGTGGAGCGTGATCCTGAGCAGGCATCCGTAGCGGGCGCTCCTCTGTTGCCCATGCCCACGCCTCCTCCGGAGTCTCAAGAAGATGGATTTGTCCTGAAAGAGCACTCGCTGCCGCGCAGGGAACAGAAGCCTATATTGAATGTTAAGCGAACGCAGCTTCTGCTTGACCTCCCCAAAGGAGCGACGCTGAGATTGGACCTCCCGGGTGTAGTCAGGGAAGACCATGATTGTCAGGTTCTCGTGCCTGAGCGGCTGCTTCTTCCGGGATTCGGCCAGGATGGCATCTCTATCCCGGTAGTTGAGTATCCGCAGGATAATTGGTCGCGGTGGGGCACACGGCTGCGGACGGGGGGCAAGTGATCTGTGCGCCCTCTCAATTGTGAACCAGAGGGAGAGCGCTTCCTCGGGCATCCAGGAGCGTATCCAGCGCTCCACAAAATCCGCTGCCCGACCTTGTTCCACTCCCTCAGAAAATCCAACCAGGCGAAGGTTGTTGCGACGGGCGCGGTTTTATGCATCCTCAGCCCGCTGGTGGAGTTCCTGCGTGTAGGACTGGAGCCGATTCACCTGGGCCTTGAGTTGTTGAACGTCGTCCTCCACAGCTGACATTCGGGACTCCGCCTCCTTAATCCGAGCATTGGCATTTCGAAGGTCTTGCCTGATCAGTGTGATGTCGACACGGACCTCTGCAATTTTTTCCTCAACCGAGGACTGTGACGTCTGGATCGCCTGGAGAATTACAGAGAGGTCGGGCGTTGCAGGGGCAACCGTGCCAGAAGGACCACCGGTAGCCCCGGGATCAGTGGTGGTGGTGAACCGGTCTATTCTGGTTAGAATGGCCGGGGTCTTGGGTATTTTGTCTCGGACCATGATGACTTCTAGGCAGTCCGGAAAGGGGGCAACGGTTCCCCGGGAGCAGTCTGGCCGGCCAGGAGGCAAAGAAAGGGGATTGAAGAGGAAGGCCCGGGGCGCAATCGGCTCGCGCCACCCCACGCAATCCAAACATACTCCGCGAGTCCTCAGTGGACCACAAAACAGCTTCTGGTTCGCCGAATAACCAAGGATGGAGGCTGGGGGGGGGGGCGCACCGGCCCGGGACCCAGAGCGCGGGAGGCGAAGGCCAACTCCAAAGGCAGAAGCAGGGCGTCACGGCTCCAGACGACAGGGTCCAGTGGTGGGGCCCGCGACCGGGACCTCTCCCACCGCCCGAGCTGTGCGGCCGATCCAGAACGCCAGGCAGCGGCCTCAGCCCAGGGCCCCCGC
This sequence comes from Lissotriton helveticus, assembly GCF_964261635.1. NCBI lineage: Eukaryota > Metazoa > Chordata > Amphibia > Caudata > Salamandridae > Lissotriton > Lissotriton helveticus. Next base: position 602,634,142 of record NC_136059.1, read on the forward strand.
ACCTAAGCGGGAGTTGCGGACCAGGAGAGCAAGCCCTCCCCTAGCGTAGGAGAGAGCAGCTCCCCCGCTGGGAAGCCCAAGCACCACTGCCCAAGGCGGCAGTCGAAGAACCACCGACCCTCCGAGGCTCAAAGAGAGGAGGGGGGGAGGGGAAGAGACCCAGGACAAGCCCAAGGCTCCGCGCACCGGTCCCTCCTGCCGCCCGATCGACGGCTGACCTCCCCCAGAGGCCTGCACCCGACGGCCACGTGCACACCTACTCACCTCTCAGACGCAAGTGCAGCCCAGGCCAGCACAGTTCAGGCCTCCAGGAGCTCCAGGCAGCACCCCTGTCACCTCCGCAGCGCAGCCTCACAGATTGTCAGCAGGATCTCCGTCAGCAGCTGCCCACGCCAGCCTCCGTCGACAGCCAGGTCTGCCCCGGACTGGCAGCAGCCCACAGGAGCAAGGCGGCGGCCCCCACAGCAGGAAGGCTAGACTGCCGGTTCGTTGGGGGGGGGAGGACAATGCACCTCGGGTGCCCTCAGCAGCACCCGAGGTGGCCCCAATCAGGCCTGGGCTCCCGGAGGCAGAGAGAGCTCGGGGAAGCAGGTAGAAATCATCCAAGCACTGCAGCACCAGCCGCACCAGGGCTGGCCCACCACGTAATGAGCTGTGCTTCACACTGCCAGTCATTAAAGTAATGGGGTAACCTGTAAGGTACTGGACCTGGGTATCAGTCAATATTAAACAACAATGGTCCAAGACCTCTATATTTTTAAATAAATTGAGTTAATCAATACCGAATACTACAAGTTAGGAGCACATACACATTGATCAGCTCCACCCAATTTATGCATGCATTTATGAAAAACACGTAAGAAGGCAACAGCATCCATTTCCAAATAAAGTACAATATTTTAATCTATTGTCTCAACCTCAAACGAAGAGTACAAAATTCAAAATTCAGTTTATAAGTCAGTACAAAATATAGATTGCCCCGAATAGAGCGTGCAGCATAGCAAAGGGTGCCATAGAAATTGTGAGGAGATTGGAGAAGAAAAAGGGGAGAAAAATCAAAGAGGTGACATAAAATTCAAATGATTTTTAAAGGGCAGTAACGGACCCACAAGTAACCGATCTGCATAACCTAGCCACTTAATTAATGCAAAAAAACTCTCTCATTCTTAACTTGAGACAAAATTATATGTCATCAATATCTGCACATAATTGTAGAGAGAAGAATAGGTGGTCCAGGTTTTTTAATATGGTGTCGACGTTTCGACTCGTTTTAGGGCCTTGCGGTTAATTATGCCTGGGCCATGCGAGTCTTCTTCAGGACATTAGAAACGGGGCAAACAAGGATCTTTTTGAGGACCCCTTCTAGGAGTCAAGGTGGTGACAATTCCCACACTGGATGGATCCACTCTCTGTAAAAAGCGACTCCCACAGGGAGTCGCTTTTTACAGAGAGTGGACGTGCCGACTGATAACACGCCTCCTGGGTGCACGAATAACTGGTTCGGTGTGCACCTCCGTGTGTTGGACCACTGAAGAGAGAGGGAGGGGAATTCCTTACAGATTGGACTACTGAATAGAGTCCTGTTTAACTATCAAACCTTGGTACCTTCACACTCATCAGAGAACTTTAAGGATTTAATTGAACGATCCATCCAGTGTGGGAATTGTCACCACCTTGACTCCTAGAAGGGGTCATCAAAAAGATCCTTGTTTGCCCCGTTTCTAATGTCCTGAAGAAGACTCGCATGGCCCAGGCATAATAAACCGCAAGGCCCTAAGACGAGTCGAAACGTCGACACCATATTAAAAAAACCTGGACCACCTATTCTTCTCTCTACAATTATGTGCAGATATTGATGACATATAATTTTGTCTCAAGTTAAGAATGAGAGAGTTTTTTGGCATTAATTAAGTGGCTAGGTTATGCAGATCGGTTACTTGTGGGTCCGTTACTGCCCTTTAAAAATCATTTGAATTTTATGTCACCTCTTTGATTTTTCTCCCCTTTTTCTTCTCCAATCTCCTCACAATTTCTATGGCACCCTTTGCTATGCTGCACGCTCTATTCGGGGCAATCTATATTTTGTACTGACTTATAAACTGAATTTTGAATTTTGTACTCTTCGTTTGAGGTTGAGACAATAGATTAAAATATTGTACTTCATTTGGAAATGGATGCTGTTGCCTTCTTATGTGTTTTTCATAAATGCATGCATAAATTGGGTGGAGCTGATCAATGTGTATGTGCTCCTAACTTGTAGTATTCGGTATTGATTAACTCAATGTATTTAATAATATAGAGGTCTTGGACCATTGTTGTTTAATATCACACTGCCAGTCGTCACGCAGAGAAGCACTCGCCCAGCCGCGCACCACTCAGCGGCCCTGGGCGCTACAACAGTATTCCTCGGTGTGCGGGGGGGAAGGCCACAGCATTCAGCTCTCAGGCTGCCTAATATGACAGCCGGTGTGTCAGCTGCGCTCCGGAGGGGGCAGAGGCCAGGACAGGCACACTTCGCAGAGAAGCGCTGGAACCCCCCCCCCCCCCGAGCAGGCGCCGCCTCCAAGGAGCCTCCCCACTCTCACCGGGAACCGGAGGCAGGGTCCGGCGGGCGTTGCAAAGATTACCGGCGCCGCAGTCAGCGGAAGGGAGCCGCCATCTTGCCCGAAACTGCAGCGGGCTGGGCCACAACAGCGAGAAAGAAAGCCCTGCACTCCTGGGTGCTCCGCCCGGAAAGCCACGCCTGCTGAGCAGCAAGAATCAGCACCTGATGGCCCGTTAAAGGTGAGGATGTCGGGCGGATGGCGGAGGGGTCCTGGAGCACTCTCAGAGTGCGTCCACCATCTTGGCCCGATAAGCCACGCCCCCGCTAATCATGCTTTTATTCAAAGGTAGTTAAATAAGTCTCTTCAAACTTTATTTGAAATATTCAGGACAGGCGCATGGTACAATTCAGTGTTAAAATTACATTCTGTTCGTTTGTCATAAGTAGATGTGCTCCACGGGTATTCATTCACCTTGATCCATCCCTGAGATGAAAGTTAACATTGCTCCACGGGTATTCATTCACTTTGATTCATCCCTGAGATGAAAGTTAACATTGAAGTGCTTAAAAGTAATTTGTCAAAGGGCCAATGCTGTGGTAGGGGGCGCGATTTGTTGCCGGCCAGCAGACACAACTGAAGTTTATTGTTGCCACCATCTGTATATTTTAATAAGCATTTGCAATGCAATAGGTCTCGCATTTACGCGGGTTTGAGCTAATGACATTGCAAATAACAATGCCTTTTATTTTTTTTTTAAACATAAATTAAAGGCATTATCATTTACAATGCCCTACTTAAACCTGCGTAAATGCGAGACCTATTGCATTACAAATGCTTGTCCTACATCGCTGCCAAAACCTTCCCCATCACATTAGGATCTCCACATCTCGACTCGCGTTCCGCAAGAAACTGAAGACCTGCCTCCTCAACTAAAATCTCCAATCGGCATCTGTTCTAGCGCCTGGATACCCCCTCGGGTCATAACTAAGTGCACTATACAAATCCTCACAACAGAACAAACAATTCAAAAGTTACTACAAAAAGCCCAATGTGCCCCGCTGTCGGGTGCCCCACAAGACTCACCTGGGCTTGTGAAGCAATTCCGCAGAGACGACAAGAACCACCGCCCCTGTACCCAACTGACCCGTGCGGGGAGTGGCACCCGGAAGGATGAGATGGATCCAGGGATGGGGGCCAAATAAGGATTGGAGAGGTCTTGGTGGAAGTGGAGTAGGGTAGGGTCTTGGCACGGCTGAGGGAACAAAAAAAGACCCAATTAGGATAAGGCACTTCTCATGCTTTAGAGCAAACTACGAAACACATGCAGGAAGGAGCCCCTGTTCCCACTACTCACCAAGGTGCACTATGCGTGTAGGGTCAAGGAAAGGAAGGTCAGCAAGTTAGCGCCCAGGCGCTTCAGCAATGTCATAAAGTAAAGCGCTCCTGCGCCATAAACGAGAAAAGCAAGAAAAACCACCAAAGGACAAAATAACCCAGGATAAAGCGCTCCTGCGCGGTGAATAATGACCAAGAGAATAGCGCTCCTGCACAATGTGACCCAAAACAAAGCCTCCAGGGTAAGCGCTATAGCGCGCCCCAGTACATGTTACAAACAGCGCTCCTGTGCAACATGTAATTGCTCAACAGTGCACACAACCAAATAGTAACTGCAACAGCGCTCCTGCGTGGCTGCTTTGAAGAGTACTACCAAAAGCGGCAAAGGAAAAATGTCACGAACAGGGTCTCTGCACAGCAAGCGTTACCGTGACTCGGACTCCGGCGGGGGCTTCTAGGACGTATGAAACGAAGAGGCGGAACAGTCCTCTGCAGTCTGCTGTGCTCCGAAGAAGCGGAACAGTCCTCTGCTGTCTGCTGGGCTCCGGACAGGTTACAATCCGAATCAGAAGCACCGAGCCGGCGGAGAAGTACGCATTTAAGCGTTTAACCCCGGAAGTGCTTCTATGTGGCTGAGAACTAGACCGGGACATTACTCCGCCCGGAAGTGAGGAATTCCGATGCCTGCATGTGTTGTTGCGGCGCTCGGAATGGCGGAAGGTCTTTACATGACAGTACCCCCCCCAAAACAGAACCCCGCCCCGGGAGTCAGAAAGGGGAAGCAGGGCGAGGGCTCAGAGGGTGGCTCAGATGGAAAGCACGGACCAGAACAGGAGCATGACGAACATGGGACAGGGGTTCCCAGGACCGTTCCTCCGGACTGTATCCCCTCCAGTCCACCAGGTAGAAAAGCTTTCCCCTGGTACGGCGAGAACCCAGAATGGCCCTGATCTCGTACTCCACATGATCCTCCACCACCACCGGAGAAGGAGGAGAGGGAATGGTGCAATCTGGGTGGACCACATGCAGAAGAGAGACGTGGAAGATCGGGTGTATCTTCATGTGAGCCGGGAGTGTAATCTTCATGGCCACGGGGTTGACTACCTTCTCGATGGCAAAAGGACCCACGAATCGAGGCAGCAGTTTCTTGGAACCATGCACGTTGAGGTGCCGAATGGAGAGCCATACTTTATCGCTGATGCGATACACGGGTTCTTTTAGCCTGTGAGCGTCCGCGTGTTCCTTGTAGGAGTCCTTTGCTTTGGCCAGCTCGAACCGGGCCTGTTGCCAGAGGTTACACAGGGTATCATGATAAGCCCGTACCGTCGGCAAAGGGCTGTCTCGGGGCGTCTCCCAAGCCGTGGTGCGGGGGTGTTTTCCTCGGAGGAAGAAAAAGGGAGACATACCGATGGCCGAATGCCTGCTGTTGTTGTACGCGTATTCCGCCATCCATAGTACGTCAGACCACTCCTTCTCAACCATGAGCAACAAACAGCGGAGGTATTGCTCCATTGTGTGGTTCGTCCTTTCCGCTTGCCCGTCCGTCTGGGGGTGGTAGGCGGAGGAGAGGCGCACGTCCATTTCCAGTATCCTGCACACTTCCCTCCAGAAACGGGACACAAATTGCGACCCCCGGTCTGTTATCACCACCTCGGGGATGCCGTGGAGGCGAACCACATTGTTCACGAACACCAAGGCCAGGTCTGCTGCTGTGGGTACCTTAGGCAAAGGCACGAAATGAGCCATCTTGGATAGGTGGTCCACCACGGTGAGCACAGTGGTGTGGCTGGTCTTGGTCATAGGGAGCTCGACCACGAAGTCCATGGAGATGGTGTGCCAAGGATAAGGCGGTACCGGAATGGGGCGAAGACGGCCCACCGGGGGTTCCGACCTGTTCTTGCCTTGTAGGCATATGGCACAACGGGTTACGTGGTTTCTTGTGTCAGTCTCTACGGTCGGCCACCAGAATTGTCTCTGTATGAGGTCAAGAGTCTTGTGGTATCCTGGATGGCCGGAGAGAACATGATCGTGACACATGCGTATCACTCGTTGCTGATAAGGCTCCCCAGGTAGGTACAGCTTGTTGCCTTTGACCAGGAAACCGTTCACACGAGCCACGCCTTCATGTCCTTTCTCCAGGGCCGCTGGGTCTATCCGGTCCGTGTCTTTTTGCAACTGGGTCATGAACTCCGAGGCTGCCACGACGCCCTGGAAGTGATGCTCCGAGATGATGGGAACAGGTTTGTGACTTCGGTAGCCTCATCGGTTTCTTCCAGTCGTGAAAGTGCGTCTGCCTTGGCATTGTCTTTGCCTGGTCGGAACATGATGGTAAAATCTTATTCATTAAAGAACAGGGTCCATCGAAGCTGTCGGGCGGTAAGGGCACGTGCTGAGCGTAGGAACTGGAGGTTCCTATGGTCCGTGTATATAGTGACAACGTGTTTAGTGTCTTTCAAGTAATGGTGCCATTCCACGAACGCCGTCTTGATTGCAAGAAGCTTTTGGTCTGACACCGTGTAGTTGCGTTCCGCGGGTTGAAGTTTCTTGGAGTAGAAGGCCATCGGGTGTAGCTGTCCTGTGTTGGCGTTCCTTTGTGACAACACGCCCCCTAAGGCGTCCTTGGAGGCGTCTGCCCTCACTATGAAGGGCTGTTCGGCGTCAGGATGTACAAGAACCGGGGCTGTGGTGAACCGCCCTTCAATTTCTGGAACGCATTGTCTGCTTTCTGGTCCCAACAAAAGCGAACTCCTTTGCGCAGCAAGCGCGTGATATGTGCCATCATCCCGGAGAAGCCTGTGATGAACCGACGGTAATAATTGGCAAACCCCAGGAACCTCTGTACCCCTTTCACGGACTCAGGTGTGGGCCACAACAGGATGGCCTCTACTTTCTTGTTGTCCATTTGTATACCTGCTGGAGTGATGATATTTCCCAGGAACTCAACAGCGGTGACGTGAAACACACTTTTCTCCAGTTTTACATACAACCGATACTTTCCCAACTGTTGGAGAACAGAACTCACGTGCCGTACGTGTTTGGTGATGGTCTGTGAGAATATCAGTATATCGTCTATGTAGACGATACAGAAGACATCGATGAATTCCCTCAACACCTCATTGATGAAGTACTGGATCGCTGCGGGGGCATTGCAGAGTCCGAAAGGCATGACCTCGTACTCGAACAGGCCGAATTTGGTCCGGAAGGCGGTCTTCCATTCGTCACCCTTCCGGACCCTGACTAGATGGTAGGCTCCCCGTAGATCCAGTTTGGTGTAAACGGAGGCGTTCTTGACCTGATCCAGGAGGTTGGAGATTAGTGGGAGAGGATACCGGTTTTTCACCGTGATGGCGTTCATCGCTCTGAAGTCGATGCAAGTCCTCAGGTCCCCTTCCTTCTTCGACATAAAGAAAAGGGGAGATGACACCGGGCACCTGGAATGGCGGATGAACCCATTGTCCAAGTACTCATCCAGATAGGAGCGTAGGTGGACGTTCTCCTTCTCGGTAAGGGAATACATTCTGCTGCATGGTAACGTAGAGCCGGGTATGAGATCTATCCGGCAATCGAAGGAACGATGCGGTGGCAGGGTGTTAGCTCCTTTCTTTTGGAACACTTCCGCCAGATCCTGATAGTCCTCAGGTACTTCTGTTTGGGATACCATCCCCATGCCTTGTACGGGCAGCGAGCGCGCTTGTATGGAACGGATACCATGTTGGTTGTCCTCCTTGTAACAGGTCCTGCAGCAGTGTTCAGAATCCAGGCTGATAACCCTAGACACCCAGTCGACTCGGGGATTGTGGTTTACTAGTCATGGCAGGCCCAATATAACCCTGAATTGAGGTGCGTCGATAACGTCAAAACTGATGGATTCGGCATGGTTGTTCGTGAAACACATGGTCATGTCTTCGGTCTGATGCCTGATAAGGCCCGATCTCAGGTCTGTTCCGTCCCCTGCCTTGACCATTTCTGGTTGTGCTTTGGGCACAGTGCTCATGCCCAGGGTTTGCGAATAGGTAGTGTCAATGAAGTTGCCGGTGGCTCCGGAGTCCAGCATAGCGATTACCACCCAAGCGCCTCCTGTCTGGTTCTGCAAGGTCACTTCCATTCCTATGTGGTGATTGCTGTCGAATACTGCAGGGATCGCTGTGTTGCAGGAAGAAAAAGCCAGAGGATGGACCCCTTTGTCTACTGGGTTGTCTCGTTTCCCGTCTTGTTTCCTTTGTCAATGGGTAAGGCAAAGGGTTTTCTGCTCCGTGAGCGGTTTGGCTTCACCGGGCACTCCCTGACAAAGTGTCCGCTTTTGCCACAATACAGACACTGGTTTTGCTTCCTCCTCTTTTCTCTTTCTTGGCTGGTTATGGGCCCTCTGATGCCTCCTATCTGCATCGGTTCCGAGGTGTCACTTGGAGGAGGCGCTTCCTCTTTGCCTCTTTCCGTGTTCTTCTCCCCGAAAGACAGGAAGCGGTTGTCGCTGTTTTTCCCTTTCTCGGTTCTCCTTTCCTGTAAACGGAAGTTCATCTTGACTACCATGTCAATGAAAGGGCATATTTCATCAGGAGGATCGGGGTGTTGTGATATGAGGTCCTTGAGGTCATCACCCAATCCCCGGTAGAAGACGGATACTTTCTTGGACTCAGGCCAATGGGCCTCGATAACGAGTCTGCTGAACGTAGTGATATAGTGCAGAAGGTCGTTACTACCCTGCTTTAGGCCGAGTAACTGGTTGTCTGCGGCTTGCACAAATGTATGACGGGCGAACATTCGTTGCATGGCGTCCTTAAACGTCGGCAAGTGGTTAAGCATGGGGTCCTCATTTTCCACCAACGAGATGGACCACTGCGCGGCGTCCCCGCCCATGTATGACAATATAAATGCGACCTTTGATGCATCGTCAGGAAACGCTGACGTTCTGGTCATGAAGTGCAGATGGCACTGATGGATGAAGACGCCATATTTGGTGCTGTCACCGTATAAGCGTTCAGGTGGAGCCAGCTGCACCTGGAGGGGTGTGACGACTTGTATAGCCGTGTCCTCATTGGTGGCAGTGGAGGACCCCCCAAAGGTGAACGTAGGCGGTCTTAACAACCCTTCTTGTTTAACTCTGGGGCTAGGAGAGGTTCCCCAAGGGTTGGTGATACCAGCCGACAACTGGCCCTGCAGAGCAGTCATGTCCTGGCGTAAACTGAGATTCTCTGCCTGCATGGCTGCGATGTCCTGCAGGGTTATCTCCGGGTCTCCCATGTCGTCTGGGCAGAATGTAACTACTTGGGCTTCTGATTCTGTCGGGTGCCCCACAAGACTCACCTGGGCTTGTGAAGCAATTCCGCAGAGACAACAAGAACCACCGCCCCTGTACCCAACTGACCTGTGCGGGGAGTGGCACCCGACAAGGATGAGATGGATCCAGGGATGGGGGCCAAATAAGGATTGGAGAGGTCTTTGGTGGAAGTGGAGTAGGGTAGGGTCTTGGCACGGCTGAGGGAACAAGAAAAGACCCAATTAGGATAAGGCACTTCTCCTGCTTTAGAGCAAACCACGAAACACATGCAGGAAGGAGCCCCTGTTCCCACTACTCACCAAGGTGCACTATGCGTGTAGGGCCAAGGAAAGGAAGGTCAGCAAGTTAGCGCCCAGGCGCTTCAGCAATGTCATAAAGTAAAGCGCTCCTGCGCCATAAACGAGAAAAGCAAGAAAAACCACCAAAGGACAAAATAACCCAGGATAAAGCGCTCCTGCACGGTGAATAATAACCAAGAGAATAGCGCTCCTGTGCAATGTGACCCAAAACAAAGCCTCCAGGGTAAACGCTATAGCGCGGCCGAGTACATGTTAAAAACAGCGCTCCTGCGCAACATGTAATTGCTCAACAGTGCACACAACCAAATAGTAACTGCAACAGCGCTCCTGCGCGGCTGCTTTGAAGAGTACTACCAAAAGCGGCAACGGAAAAATGGTTACAATCAGAAGCACCGAGCCGGCGGAGAAGTACGCATTTAAGCGTTTAACTCCGGAAGTGCTTCTATGTGGCTGAGAACTAGACCGGGACATCACTCCGCCCGGAAGTGAGGAATTCCGACGCCTGCATGTGTTGTTGCGGCGCTCAGAACGGCGGAAGGCCGTTACATGACACCCGCAACGGCAGTCCTCTTGCAAAGGGTAACAGGCGAGGCCACCTTGAAATAGCTCCCATAAGCAGGTGTAAAACTGATACTACTGAGCTAATACTTGGCCCAAAAAATATTAGTATATTTAAATCACAAAATATTGAAATAATATTGCGGTAGAATGTGCTGTAAATCCCAGTCGCCAAGCTGAAGCTGTACCTACCTGTCTTTAAGTTAAGTAAGCTTGTACCACTGTTGCGCACACGCGGCCTTTGGGTTTCTTGGTCAAAGTTGATGGACTTTTCACTTTACAAAAAGCCAAACTGGATAGTCTTTTCCTATCCTCGTATCATAAATGGTAGCATACAATATTCTTCCTCGCCTCTAATTTCAGGATATTGCGTAGCTGACCCACTATGTGGGAGCGCTGGTGGCGCACTGTACACGCACCAATAACGGAGGCACACACAGGTTGATACTCCGTTGGGAAGAAGTCCTGGAGCGGTCTTCTCGCCCTTATTTGTCTCCTCGGGATGAGCCCGCCCCGAGGAGTGCATGAACATGATACAATGTATAGAGAGGCCCGGATGGCTCTCTACATCCCTCCTTTTCTTTAGCTCGAATTAGCATTACAAGCTTTATCCTTTATTAAGGAGATGCACGCATAAAGTCCTTGAAACGTTGACTTAGTTCGACCGGAAACAATCTCAAGTGTGTGGTGCCCGTGCGGCGTGGCATTCACGATGGGAATTACAGCCGCTCACCCTCTTCCTACTCTAAACCGTACACCTACAAGCGCATAAAATCCCACATTGAGGCGGGGCAGGGAGGCACGGCGGAGGACGCTAACCACTGGACAGGGTGCGGTCACGTGACCGTGTGAACGCCACGTCATTGGGAGACGAGGGAAGGGCAGAGAAGCCAGGAAGAGAAGGGGCCGTGCGGGAGACTCAATAGGTAAGTTAAGGAAGGGAGAGGGGGGGGATGGGGGGGTCAGATGTGGTCTAGGACCACCTTTCAGTGCCGCGATGCCCAGTCAGGTGCTGTTCAATTAATCAAACCTGGGGATCGAGTTGTACGACCAGCCTGAAAGATCGTGCACAGGGGTCTCTTTTACATTATAGTTCGATGCAGATATTTTTTAGTAGTTCTGCGCTTAATTTGGCCAAAACTACGTGAGTGGAAAAATAGACGTGAAGTTATTATTATTTGTTTTGCCCCTGCGATGCCACACGTGTGTATTACATGACTCGGTATAAACTCGATTTGGAACCTGCCCCGCCTTTATAGCGCCCAAGAGAGTGTGCCAGGCTTAAGAACGTGTGTTGTAGCCTGTTCCATGACCATGCCACATGCACCTTCCCGGTATTCACGGACCATGGGAGCGCCGAGCTCGTATGTGCTCCTTCATAACTCCAGTTTTTACAATGCGTGTGTGATCTATGTTCAGAAGAACGCCTTTGGTTTGCGTGCCTCGTGGGGCGCTTTTTTTAGCTGCCCTTTATTGGAAGAAGTCGAACAAGAATTAACCTGTAGTTTTGACTTTATTATGAAAATTGCAAAGCTTGCAGTGCCAGTGCACCAGGGAAAAAGTGTGACTGGGTGAAGTAGCCGCGCCGATATAGGGCCGGTTGAGCCCCCCCCCCAACCCCCCCCCCCAGTCTCCCGTTCTTACGTGCGTTGATGTTTTCGGAACAGAACATGTTGTTTCAACAAATCTTGATACGGAGACGACAACGCGCTCAATGGCAGGTGTTTGGCACAAGCCCTTCCCCTTGCATGTTAATGCTGGTGGTGTTTTGTTTCTACCAGAAATTCCGAATTGCGAGTTTCCCATGAAAAATAAGTCTTGGTGATATAGTTTATTTCTGATGGCACAGGGCAAATGAAGCTCTTTATACTTACATCTCTTTGTGCGGATGTTTAAAAAACTGGGTAAACGGTGAAAACCAGTTCTCAGTTCATGTTTAATTATAGATGCGATCTCAAAGAGAGTTCGTTCAACTCGCTTTATTGCTCATTGATACATTAACATTTTATTTTAAAAAATGAACGATATAAATTAAACTTTTGTAGATATTTTTAAGTTGTTTTTTGTGTGCTTTCTTAGGCAAAGTATCTAAATATTTTGGTAACGGAAATTTCACCCCAGTTTACAATGGAAAAGAAGCATTCATTCCCAGCGGGTGGGTAAAGGTTCTCACAAAGAACATGTTGTGTAAGCGGTTTGAACATTTTTAGTTAGATAATCTCACTTTCAAATCACAAATTATAGCATCCTCGTATACAGGAGCAGTCATTGAAAAAGGCAATAGTTCTGGGTGTAATGTGCTAACAAGGTAATCACGCCACAAATTCCCACAAACATTTGTGCTATATATTTGTGGGCCCTCATTTTTTATTTATTTTATTTTTGAAATTTTACATAGCACGGACATGGTCCGAAGGCATCAGATCGATTTACAATGGTAGCAGGATACATGGGTTACAGCGAGTTCTAGATACAGTAATTAAACTCGGATGTTGTGCAGGAGTTCCCTCATGAGACAATTACAGCAGCTGGTGAAAGGTCTTACACAGTTAAGGCTTCGATTTAGATAGTTGGGTCACATAACCTAGGTAGTTCAGATCCTGGTGGAATGTGTACTTAAGTATAGTCAAGGGTGATTAACCAAGGGGTCAATCAATCAATCAGGGATTTATAGAGCGCACTATTCGCGTTGGGCGTCTCAAGGTGCTAAGGAATGGAGGGAGGTTGGTGCAGCTCCGAGATCATTCGAAGAGCCAGGCCTTGAGGTCCTTTCTGAAGATTTGCAGTGCAGGGCTTCTTCTGATTCTGAAGGGGAGTTTGTTCCTGGCATTGGCCGCGATGTAGAAGAATGATCTGCCCCCTGTTCTGGGTCTGTGGATGCTGGGCACCTCGGCAAGGGCTAGGTCAACGGAGCGGAAGATTCTCTTGGTGGCGTGGAAAGAGATTCTTTCGTTGAGGTATTGGCGTCTGTTGTTGTGGAGGGCTTTGTAGGCGTGTTTGAGCAGTTTGTAGGTTACTCTCTTTTTGACAGGGAGCCAGTGGAGGTTGCAGAGGTGCTGTGTGATGTGGTCATGTCGTGGGATGCTGAGGACGAGTCTGGCTGTGGCGTTCTGGATAGTCTAGAGTTTGCGAAGGAGTGTTTTGTTGATTCCGGCATAGCCTGCTGGTGATGAGTGCATGGGGGACCGTCTTCCTGGAGTCGGGGGGGGGGGATTAATTTGAAGGTCTTGCGGAGGTTGTTGAAGCATGTGGAGTACACAGCGTTGATATGGCGGTTCATGGTGAGTGAGAAGTAGAGTATGATGCAGAGGTTGCGGGCGTGGTCCGTGGGGGTGGCAGGGTTTCCGAGGGCGGGGGGCCACCAGGTGTTGTCCCATGCAGGTGGGATGGATCCGTGGATGAAGACTTCTGTTTTCTCTGAGTTGAGCTTCAGGCAACTGCTGCTCATGCAGGATGCGACGTCCTTCATTCCTTTCTGGAAACTGTGCCTGGTGTTGACGGGTTCCTTGATGAGGAAGAGGATGGGCTGGGTGTTGTCGGCGTTAGATACTATGTAGAGTCCGTGTTTTCTGACGATGGTTGCAAGGGGGGCTATGTAGGTGTTGAAGAGCGTGGGGCTGAGAGAGAATCTTTGGGGGTATGCCATCTGATTTTGTGGGATTGTGTTCTGCCAGAGAGAAAAGAGCAAATCCAGTCTAAGGCAGTTCTCTGTATGCCGGCGTTGTGGAGTTTGGCAGCTAGTGTACGGTGGGAGATGGTGTCGAAGACTGCTGAGAGGTATAGTAGTATGAGGGCTGCAATGTAGCTTTGATTGAGGAGGGTGCAGATGTCATCAGTGGCAGCTATGAGGGCGGTCCAGGTGCTGTGGTTCCTGCGGAATTCGGATTGAGATGAGGCGAGGATGTTGTTTGATTCTATGAAGTGCATTAGCTGGGTGTTGTCGATTTTCTCATGACTTTGGTGGCGAAGGGAAGGAGAGAGATGGGCCTGTAGTTCTTGAGGTTAGTCAGGTCCGCGAGGGCTTCTTGAGGAGGGGTTTGTCTTTGGCGTGTTTCCAGTCATTGGGGAATGTGCCTGTTTTGAGGGTGCAGTTGATTGTCCGTCGTAGTTTGGGTGCGATGGTAGAAGTGCTGCGAGCAGAGGTCAGTGGGTGCTCTGGAGTGAATGCTTATAGTCTTTTGAGGTGCCTTCTGTGGTGACAGGAGTCCAGGTGAGGCGGGTCGCCTGGATGGTGTTGCTGGTGGAGGGTGTTGGGTCGGTGCCGTGGTCTTGGTCGTCAAAGTTGTTGTAGAGCGCCCTGATTTTGTGGTGGAAGAAGGAGCTGAGTTTGTTGCAGAGGTCCTGAGAGGGAGGGGCGTGGGAGGTTTCCCTGTGGGTCTGGGGAATTCTTGTATGATGGTGAAGAGTTCCTTGGAGTTGTGGGAGTTGGAGAGGATTCAGTTTTCAATGAAGTTTCTCCTTGTTGATCTGATGAGTTTGTGGTGTGCCGTGGGGGCGGGCTAGTAGGCTGTGTGTGCTTGTGGGGTTTTGCTGTTTCTCAATTCTTTCTCCAGTCATCAGCACAGCACTTGGATTCTCGGAGGTCCGTGGTGAATCAGGTGGCTTTCGTGTTGTGTTATCTGGCAGAGTAGTGGAGGAAGGAGAGAGTGTTGGTGCAGTTGGCGATTCATTGTTGAAGGTCATTGGCTACAGTGTTGGCGTCTGTCATGGTAGGGTGAGGAGTGCAGCTGAGGGCTGCGGTGAGGTGTTCTTTGGTGATCTTGCTCCAGTTTCTGCTTGGAAGGTGTTACGTCGGCTTCTGTGCGGTGGGTTTCGAGAAGGAGAAATGGACGCATAGGTGGTCCGTCTAGAAAGGTTCTGTGGTGTGGCAGAAGTGAATGTTGTTTTCTCCGGCGAAGATGGGGTCAAGAGTGTGTCCAGTTGTGTGGGTGGGGGTGGAGATGAGTTGCTTCAGTCCATTGTTGTACAAAAGGGGGTGGTGATGGACGGAGCATCAGAACCAATCAAACACTCACACCCAGTCAAAAGGTCTGGGTTTGATCCATCACCGTTCTTTAGCCCACTCTGCCACCCCAGTTCAGACATGGCTATATGCAAATCAGTCTGACCCTGTGCCTCATGGGAACAGTCCAGCCCGAACTGCCAAGCCATGCCTTCCCCGGACCGGAAACAAGCTTCCGAGGACCGGTTTCTGGCATTACAGCCGTCTTCAGCCCGGCTTTCTTGAATCCAGTGGCAAAGTGAGCAAGGGACTCACGTCTGAGTACACCAATTTCCACACATCGGTGTTGGTTGTTAGCTATGTAGTTTTATCAGTAAAATATCGTGCACATTTTGTGATCATTTCGATGGAACATGTGCTGTCTATAAATGACAGGGGCTATTACACCATACTTTAGTAATGTATTTGTGATAGTGTGCTTTTAAATGCAACACCAGTTACACACAAAACCCTTACCACCCTCCTGAGAACACTTAGAATGTTCAGACTCCCTAGGTGTTCAGTGATGCAACATTTATGGCAGCTTCACCAGTATGAAAAAGTATTCCAGGACCACTGCTTACCAGGGCCACTGGAGCTCTTACAGCACTGGGAGCTTGCTGTTAGCTCTGTCCGATTCCTTGAGCTGCAGAAGTCAAACTGAGCAGCAGAATTTCCCGAAGATCTCTTGCACGCGCACTGAATGACTGAGCAGTGCACATGCTCACTTTGGGAAATGCAGGGTGCACCATTCAACCATGTCTGCCTAATGCCAGCAGAGGTCAAAGAAGAAGTTATGCCCATGCTGATAGGTGCCCACCTTATTTTTAGAAGGCAAGTGGGACTTTATTTTTTTATGTCAAGGTCCTCCCCCCCCCCCCCCCCCCCAAAAAAAGGCCACATAGTTCAGGTGCACATAGTACAGGTACACATAGTATGCAGTGCTGGCTTAAGTGTAGCTTATGGAAGATTAGATGATCTCAGTGGACACCCAAGTTTCAGTGTAGCTTACTTCAAGAGCTTTGAATTACACTAGCGGACTGATGCACTAGATAATCAACCTGTGTCTCCTGTGCCACCATTTTATCCAAACTCTGCTCCTTCCTAATGAGTGGTGTATCTTGTGTGAGCAGTAGGAGTGTGTGTGTGTACAGGTTATCCACCATGTCTTGTGAGTGCATTGTGAGGAATGTGCCTGCGTGAATGGAGGATTAACATTCTATTTTGTAAGTACAGGGTAAGTGGAATACAAGTTGAAAGTTGTGCCTCTGTGAGTGAGGCATATGCCTGTATAAGTGCAGTTTGATGGATTCGTCCATGTGAGGGCAGCAGTCTGAGTGTGGCCCCTGCATGTTATGTTTTTGTGAGCATGCACTCTACAAGGGCCAAATCTATTGGATTTGGTAATGCATTTAAGGGTCATGGCATTAACTTGCAGGAATGCAGTGCAGGGAGTGGAAATACACTAGTGTGTGTTTGAGAATAGTGGTGAGTTTTGATAAGGCAGATGCAGACTCTGTTGAAGGAGGGTGTGAACTGTTGGGGGCAACTGGCAAACAGTTACTTTGCTTGCACTAGGGCCTATGGGAGCATAACTGCACAACTGGATGTACATAAACAAGGCACAAATAGTATGTGCATACATGTGTTTTCACATTAAAGCTAAAGATATTTACTTTACCAATGCTTGTTGTCATTGTACTCGAGGGCTCTGAATTGTACCATTTTGGTTTACGGGTTAGCATGGGGAGGGTGCCTTAATATCAAGATTTTGAACGGAATATGAAAGTGACCTGAATATTTAAAAAAGAAGCATCACAAATACATCTATAATCATTTCATGTTTAAAATAATTTCCAGGGTAACGCCTTTATTCTTGGATATTGAAGATACAGTGTTGTATTAGATAAC
Organism: Lissotriton helveticus; assembly: GCF_964261635.1. Lineage (NCBI taxonomy): Eukaryota > Metazoa > Chordata > Amphibia > Caudata > Salamandridae > Lissotriton > Lissotriton helveticus. The sequence continues at coordinate 602,651,050 of NC_136059.1, forward strand.
TCATCAATCCCTGCAGGAGAGTAAAGAGGTATACTTTTTTAGGGCTCGCCTGGCGTTGGAGCGCGAAGCGCTCCCGCCAGCGAGTTCTATAGCCGCCTTGATCCCTGTCAAGGGAGTAGCAGCTGTGAACGAGCCCGACACAGAGCTGGGAACGAGCCGACTCAGGTCCGTGAACGCGCGGGAACGTCAACGTGCACGTTCACGCGCGTCACGCTCCTGTCCTCCCGCGTCTCTGCCGAGGCGCGCTCCAGGCCGACTTGCGGTGTGAGTCACAGCGTGTTCCAGCGGCCGGAGGTAGGTAAGTGAGGGCCGGGGGGCGGCGGGATTTGTTTGGTTTGTTGCTAGCTTGTTTATTTGTGTCGTGCATTTGTGCCTGATCTAAACATGGCAGTGGCTCATGTGCAAGGCTGCGGCAGGAGCCAGTGTGCGCATGGGGTGGGCAGAGCATGCTGTTTGTCTTCCAACGCATGCCCACGCATGCTGATGATTTATATTACGAGTGTTTCCCTGTGCCGTGTTTGCTCGCACCACCACCCCTCCCAGATCACTGTTTTTTTTCCCTTCTGCACGCACACATCACTCTCGTTTGAGCCTTGTTCGAGCTTTCAGCGGCTCATAGCGCATTATAAAACCCCTAAATAAATGAGAATCACAATCAAGCTGTGGAGTGCCAGGACCTTTGAATGCTGCTTGTTCCTTTACATCACGATTGATTCAAGTAGTAAGTTACTTACTACTTCATCCTCTCGACTGGCTCAAATTCTACTTTTCCAGCGACCAAAACAAAGTGTTCTAAATTCAGACTTCACGCTCTTACACATTTCTTATGGCAGATGGTTTGTTGTCGTAGCAAATGTGCAGGCAGTTAACTGCACATTTGGCACAGAGTCAATGTAATTTCCTTGATAGCGCGAGCATATCTTCAAATATTTTAACAGACATGAATCCTGTCACAGCTCGGGCAGCAATTAATAAAAAAGTTCTCTCCAAAGGCTTTAAGCGCATGGTAAACATTACGTGAACACACTTGAATAAATGAACTGTCCTTTGTTTCCATGGTTGCCATAGGCGCTGCAAGTGAAAACTTTTCAAGTGATGGAGAAAATGCCCTTTGACAGTTTTCCATTCAACCTCATTTTAAAAACCAACAGGTAGCACTTGAACTTGAGTGGAAAATATGTAACTCGCCTCTAAGTTGTTATAATTATAAAAACTGTTGCTGTAATAAGTCTCACAAAAACTGGGAAAGCTAGGATTACATTCGGAGACTCCTGTCTCTTTGTCAGATTGTCTGTGTTTGTGCGCGGCTGTTTCAGTTATCTCTGCAGGCTGGTGCGGGCTTCTATTATGAGCAGCTTCGTTCTGGGTTGTTCTCGTGTTTTACTTATGAAAGGACATTGAATAATAACAACAGGAGAATTACTCCTTGCAAAATGAGCTCTTCAATCCGGCTTCAGCAATTGAGACATTACTTAACTTACTTCTGTCTGTGAGGAATGTCTGGGTGGTAAACGGAGCTTTTATAAATCACACAAGTGGTGAGGAAAGTAGAACTGGCCGGTTTTATAGCTGTAGTCAAAAGGGTGGACCACAAAACAGTTTTAACTGATGCTAACTCATAGCCTTGGTGGGAAATAAGGCAGTGCTGGTGCAAACACTTTTTACCGCTGTATTTTCAAAAAAGGTTTCTTGATGTGGTAATATATGACAAGAATGTGTGTCCTTATTTTTCATATGCATTTTGTTTGGTTATGCTCTGTTGTTTTTTTATTGTGCTGTGTTTTTGTAATATTATGCAGTTGAGTTGATCTGTGTTGCTGTGTTCTTTTCTGACTGTTTTGTTGTTTTCTGTCAGTTATGTTTAAATTGAGTGTTAGGTTGCTTTGTATTGTTTTGGGTATGTTATTATTATGCTCTGTTGTTTACTTTAGAGAGGCAAAGAAATGCTACTGTCAATTAGCATATTCTAATGACCCCACTGGGAGACAGGCCGCTGGGTGCAGTAAAAATGCTTTGCTAGATAAACGGAAGGATAAGGTTGGCATAACTCATGTCTTTATTTGCCTCTTTTTATGAAAATGTACCAAGGCCTTTTCTCCTTCTCATTCCAGATTGCTGTACCACTGTTCTTTTTATAGGTGCTTTTGGTTTAACTGAGTTTGAATGGAAAGTGCATTCCTGCTTGGGAGTGGAGAATAGTGTTGTACATTTTTTAGAGGATCTACATAAGTGTACTAAAGCCAATCTTAGGTTTTCTCAGGATTTGCACATTACGAGGGATTTTAATATTAGGAAGGGAGTCCGGCAAGGCAGCATTTTGGCTCCTTTTTTATTTAATTTCTATATTAATGAATTGAACAGCGTTTTAAGGGAAATAGGGGCTGACTGTCCCAGGGTAGGACGGCGAGGGATCCCCGTACTGTTATATGCGGACAATGCCGTCCTCATATCCAGGACTGAAAGAGGATTACAATGTCAGATAGAGATTTGGCAATTAACAATACCAAATCGTACGTCATGCAAGTGGGGCACCTTGCAAAGAAGAATTTCCAATTTAGAGTGGGATATTCAAAGATTCCCCGTACAAATATGTTTTCATAACTAGGGGTACTCTTTAATGATAAGCTCTCTTGGGGTCCCCTATTATTAAAAAAAAGGAGACGCTGCCGGGGTGAATGCAGCAAGTGTTTACTTTGCTTCCAAACTAGGGAAGAAACCCACTGGAGCTATGCTGCAAGTGTATCAGGCCAAAAGCCTGGCCATAGCTTCCTATGGCAGTGAAATATGGGGATATAAATTGGGAGAATCCCTCCAAATAGTGGCAAATGACTTTCTGAAACGCCTATTAGTACATCCAATTTAGCGGTCCATGAGGAGCTGGGGGTTCTGTATGTAAATGATGTACTTTCCTTGCCAGCACTGATTTGTTGGTTAAAGTGTTGGTTGAACCCAGACCTCCCTCTGACTCATGTTATCATAAAAGTCTGTATGTCTCTTGATAACTCGGCTCGTATTCCATGGCTGAGGTATGTCAAGAAAAATGTTGGCAGATTAGGCCGGGGGGATCTATTTACTAACCCTGAATGTATCACAAAGAGAGATGTGGAGGAAATTAAAACTGCCTTTCTCTTAGAAAGGAATCTGGATAGAGAAGCCAAGGAGGTACAGAAACCAAGCGTGCGGACATACATAATGCTTAAAACAACCCCAAGAGCAGAGCCATATCTTATGGGGTCATTGTCTACGCACGAGAAATTTTTATTAACTAGGTTTCGTATGAACCTTTTCCACCTTTTGCTTGCCAGACCTAAATGTTGTACTAAAAATAAAGTGGCAGCTCCCTGCGGCTGGAACGGAAAGTCTCCGCAGGATATGCTGCATTTTATGTTTTTATGTCAATTGTATGAATTTCCTCGTAAACGCTATCTGGTCCCTCTTTTAAAAAGATTGAACTTTAGGCAGGCTCGACCTGCATTGGTGTATCTTCAGTTACTGAAAGAGGACTGCTTATTTTTTATAGTGGGATTTTTAAAAGCAACTGTTAATTCTAGAAAGTATATGGATTTGTAATGAGTTGTCCTCAGGTTTTTAAAATTATTTATTTCTTGCTGTACTGGATATCACTCTAACAATGCACTGTTACTTATATTGTATTTTGATGTGTAACTTTTATGGTTTGTAATATAAACCGAATAAAGTTTTTATTGATTGCATTCCTGCTTCATTGAAGACCTGTGTGAAAGATTTCCTATAGTTTCTGGTAAATGCTGACCTAATTTCAGCATTTTAACATTTTGAACCAGGAACCTCCATTTTATTCTCGTAGCAGACTTGATATTTAAGTCATCAATCCTAATTTAGGAATCTTTCAAAAAACTCAGCAGGACATGTAGTGCTTCCGGGCCGCCTTGATAGGTGCCGTCTTCCAGCTCCAACTGCTCAAAGTATTCCAGCAACAAAATCTCTTCTAATTTTCAGTATGAAAAATGTAACTAGGACAAACCTACTTCTTGAAACCATTGAAACAGTTGCAGTTACTACCAGCCATGCTTCTTGTAAGCAACAACTAAAAGTACAAAGTGCGTGTGTATGCACCACTTGCAGGTTTTCAAAACACATCAAAAAAAGGCATTCTCATTTACAATGTAAATAGCTCAAAATGTCACAAATGCGAGACCTATTGCATTGTAAATGCTTGTTTTTTGTAGGCGGTTCAGCTCCTGTCCCCCCCGGGACTTTCCTTCCCCTAGTTGTTACCATTGCGGGGCTATTTGAGCTGAGCTGAATTAGCGAGGGACTCGAGGGTGTGGGTGTGGGCGTAACACTAGTTAAGATGGGGGGGGTTGTATCGTTGGTGTGTCCTAGCTCTACAATCGTCTGTGACAGGGATAATTGGGCACAAGGCAGGGAGCTACCCCTCAAAGGTAGTGGTTCAAGAGAGAGTCGGCGCTCTGTAGCTTGTAACTCATGTATAAGGACAGACTCAGCCCTTTTGAGAAAGGCATCTAAAGTGCCCACCACCCTGTCCCCCACCTTCCTTTTGCTCATAGTAACAGCCTGTGTACCCCAACCCAATCGAGGGAGACTACCTGTTCACCTATGAGCTCCAGAAGGAGCAGTCCACAACTTACAGTTCTGGTTTAGTGTAGAAAGAGTCAATGTGTGGCCCAGCCCGGCCTCCTCTGGGCTATGCCGGGCAGCGCCCCGGGCACGCCCGCGCGCCTCCCGCGCTGCTTGGGGCCCGGATGATTTTTATGCGCCTCCTGGCGCAGAGCTATGACTCGTTGCGCCACTGGGGATTCTGGGTGTTGTAGTTCCCCGCTGCGGTGATATCGGTGATGGCAGGGCTGGCGAGGTACGGAGAATCAGAGGGCCCCGCAGGAACAGGCAACAGTCCCCGCGAGGGAAATCAGGGCAGGGCAACCACCAAGGCAGCAGGAATTGCAAAGAGGCTTCCGAAAAGCACGTCCCGCGCTGTGTGGGGCCCGGATGATTTTTATGCGCCTCCTGGCGCAGAGCTATGACTCGTTGCGCCGCCGGGGATTCTGGGTGTTTTAGTTCCCCACTGCGGCGATATCGGTGATGGCAGGGCTGGCGAGGTACAGAGAATCAGAGGGCCCCGCAGGAACAGGCAAAAGTCCCCGCGAGGGAAATCAGGGCAGGACAACCACCAAGGCAGTAGGAATTGCAAAGAGGCTTCCGAAAAGCGCGTCCCCAGCGCGACATTCAAGTATGTCCTCCTAATATCTAAACTCTTAACACATCAGGTACTTGAGTTTACAAACCCATGGTTCCCTCTGTATTTACACATTTGGGAAGAAGTGGAGTAGGGTCATAAAACAGATATTTAAGAGGTCGTCTTACCCACATCGTATCGTGTGATGCTTCATCATCGGCGACCTCTCACGCTGGGGTAGGAACAATGCCACCCCAGCGAACTCCATCGATGTCGCAGACAAGGGAGCTGTTGTAAATCTTATTTCAGGACAAATACATTGGTCCAGTTTGTCATAATAATTAGAAATACGTAGTGGTTAACTGATTCATATGACCATGCAGAATCTGTCAACTACTAACATGTTTCGACTTGTAATTGTGTCAAGGATGGTCAAAGGTCTTCACCATTGTAATAGGACTCCCTAATTATGCTATGCATTCATACCATGCAAAAAAGACAATTTCTCCTACAAGTTACACGTCAAATTGGATGTAAATCCGAGTCATAGTTAACAAGCTTCAGAGATCAGTGTGGGGGATCACCTTCTCTGTATTCACACTTTTGTCAACAGGAAAATGTTGCCTCTGCACCTAGTCCGGGTCCCTTTTCACTACCCTATTGTGGTATTAGCTAGCTGTCAGAAAGGATTTTGGAGGTATGTGTAGGTTTCCACATCTTTTTCCTGATGGCGTTTGAAATATCCAGAAAATATTATCACAGGAAGTGAGTTGTTCAATGATATCTGCTATGTAGTGGGCAGTGTAAGAGATTCAATCCCTATGGCTGTGCTTGTACTCTCCATACGCAGGTAGGCAAGCAATGGAATTTGGAGACTAGTAGATATAAGCAACCCCTTCTGCTTTTTTCTGTTCCATTTTAATGGAGGATGTTGTATTCTAGTGGAGAGGTATTTTTTTTATAAGAACCAAGTCCTGTGCGCACGCTTCTAGAGTAATAGGTCCTGGTGTCAGAACCCAACATTAGAGACAATGTTCATTTGATGAAATGAAGATCAAACTCCAGGTTTTGCATGTAGAAAAGATTTATAAGTCAATCTTGATCAGTACATTTGACAATAGCCAACCGACACGTGTTTCGTCACACCGTGTAGAAGATGTGACTCATCAGGGCTGTGATTTCCTATTGTAATGGTGATCGCAGTGGCGGTGTAGTAATCAGAACCGGCTGCGAGTGCGGTGAAAATGGCGTAGAAATAACCGTGCCCTGCTCGGTGTGTAACAAACACTCATGGGGCGTTCAGGACAGGTACGTCCCAAAGTCAGAGGCAGGGATCTGTAAGTCTAATCGGAGGACCGCATGGATCAGTGCAGAGAGTATCCAGTCGAGGCTCCAGGTTGCAGAAAGATGAGCAGAACCAGGTTTCTATGTCTGCTGCAGTATGACGTTTAAAATCCTGGATAAGGGCATAGATAGAAGTTGATTAGAGGCCATAGAAGTACAACTTTGATGCGATGTGTAGGGGATGGATCACTGGGTTGACAGTAGGTAATTTATTTGTGCTTGCTTGAGAAGGTTGACCATTGATGGTGTTTAGGGCATCTAACTTTGTAGTCTTTGGTAATCGGATGTGTTCTGTGATCTGTGGTCACAAACTAGTTAGAGGTTTGGGGTGTTTTAGGTTTAATATCTTTTAAGTCATATCAAAAGAAAGCATTGAGTACAACAGCCCACCTACATCCATCAGCCAGTGGTGATCTATTCTATTCACCTGTACAAGTCATGGGTGTATTAAGAGAACAAGTTCACATCAAACTAAAAAAGAGGCAATGGTGGGCAGTATAAAAGGGACAGGAGGGGAGGAGAGAGTGGTTCCATTCAAAACATACTCTGGCTGAGCAATGTAGGGGAATGACTGGTGTAGAAGTGGAAGCTATGGGGAAGGGTCAGTTGGAGAGGTCAGTTGGAGGACCCGCAGATAAAGTGGACAAGATAATTACCAGAAGATACTGAATACACTGCTTCCCTGTCTTGTTAAACAGGGAAAGAGCGCGCGTGGCTATTGCGTTTAGTTTTTCCATTCCCTGTATTTCCCAGAGTTTATGTAACCAGTCTAAGTCCGCCAGAATTACATTGGTGCCCCATTAGGAGAAAAGAACCCATTTGAGGGCTCCTAGAGCCATGGCGATCACTCTACCTCCACGTGACTTCAGTGGATATGTCAATGGATTGTGGAGATCCAAGAAGACATAGCGAGGAAATTTAGGGATATCAGTATTAAACATCGCCTTCAGTGGTCCCAATACTCCACCCCAAAAGGTGTCAAGTTTAGGACACTGCCAAAGTAGGTGTGCTAGAGTGCCCTTATGCCCACATTGTCGCCAACAAGTGTTGTCTCTGGTCGGGTCCCATTGAGCGATCCAGGCCAGGGTGAAATACCAGTAGTGGGCGGTCTTCAGTAACATGTCCTTACTGGTGGGGTTAAGTGCAGAGGTTTGGGCCCAATGTAAAGTGTCACTACACTCTTTGTCTATGAAGGTGCGTGCATATTCCCCCTCCCATCTAGCCCATGCTGAAGATTTTAATGGCTTCCACGGGGAGATAAGAAAAGAATAAATGTCAGAAAGAATCCTCTTAGAGGAACGAGTAAGAAGCCATTTCTCAAAGGGTATCAGCACCCGACTGGCATGAGTATGATGCCAAGGTTGCCTCAACACGTGACAAGTGGCCACATACGGTCAACGAGCTGTAGTGGAAAGTCCGAATGTCGATTGGACTGTTGGAAAGTCCAAGGTGCCATTAACGTCAAGCAAATCCCCTATGCGTTTGTACTCTCCATACGCAGGTAGGCAAGCAATGGAATTTGGAGACTAGTAGATATAAACAACCCCTTCTGCTTTTTTCTGTTCCATTTTAATGGAGGATGTTGTATTCTAGTGGAGAGGTATTTATAAGAAAAGATTTATAAGTCAATCTTGATCAGTACATTTGACAATAGCCAACCGACACGTGTGTTTCGTCACACCGTGTAGAAGATGTGACTCATCAGGGCTGTGATCTCCTATTGTAATGGTGATCGCAGTGGCGGTGTAGTAATCAGAACCGGCTGCGAGTGCGGTGAAAACTGACCCTAAACCCTAAAAATACCCCTTTACCCAAAAACCCCAAACTGACCCTGAACCCTAAAAATACCCCTTTACCCAAAAACCCAAAACTGACCCTGAACCCTAAAAAAACCCCTTTACCCAAAAACCCAAAACTGACCCTGAACCCTAAAAATACCCCTTTACCCAAAAACCCAAAACTGACCCTGAACCCTAAAAATACCCCTTTACCCAAAAACCCAAAACTGACCCTGAACCCTAAAAATACCCCTTTACCCAAAAACCCAAAACTGACCCTGAACCCTAAAAATACCCTTTTACCCAAAAACTCAAAACTGACCATGAACCCTAAAAATACCCTTTTACCCAAAAACCCAAAACTGACCCTGAACCCTAAAAATACCCCTTTACCCAAAAACCCAAAACTGACCCTGAACCCTAAAAATACCCCTTTACCCAAAAACCCAAAACTGACCCTGAACCCTAAAAATACCCTTTTACCCAAAAACCCAAAACTGACCCTGAACCCTAAAAATACCCCTTTATCCAAAAACCCAAAACTGACCCTGAACCCTAAAAATACCCTTTTACCCAAAAACCCAAATCTGACCCTGAACCCTAAAAATACCCCTTAAAAAACCCAAACATATAACATTTTAAATATAATTATATACTTACCAATACTTACGTTGTAATGGTATGCGTTGTAAAGGTACCTACGTTGTAAAAACATGCGTTGTAAATACATGCGTTGTAATGGTTTTTGCGTTGTAAAATTTTCGTTGTAATGGTAGTGCGTTGTAAAAGTTGCGTTATAAAGGTAACATACCTAGCCGAATGCCAGACGGCATAGCAGTCCCACTCTGTGTCGGAGTTAAGTCCGGGTTTCCTATTATCGGTGTCTGTGGAGACAGTGGGCTAGATAGATCCTGCCATGGTTGCACTTCATTTCACACTCCCACCGTGGCGCGTACCACTGGAGAAATTTAGACTCCTGCAGGTCTATGGGGTTTTGGCAGCCAGGGCACCTTCCATTTTGGAATACCGGCAACCGCCTGGTCAATGAAGCACCAATGTTTTTCAGTGCTAGGTCGAGACTACTTTACCATGTATCGTAACTGCGTGGCCTGGTAATATCATTGTAAATTAGGGATACCCAGACCACCATCCGCCTGTGGAAGATATGCTCGCAATTGAACCATCCGTACATGCTTGCTCTCCCAGATAAAATCCCATATTAGGGACTGTAGTTTATCCAGCATTCGCGTGGGAGACTACAGTGGCACCGCTTACGTTATAAAAAAATTTTTGGGCAGCCAGGTATCCCAACCAGGAAAGCCATGGGTCTCCCATTTGGAAAGATCCGACTGTGTAGTTGCCAAAAGACTAATCTCAAAAACAAATGACAGAATGCACACCTTCTAGTGTTAAAATGTTGTTGACTGCTCATGGCGAATGGTGACATGCAGACTGATTGTCGTACTCTGTCTGAAATAGCACAAAATATATGTATAAGCTTGAGAATATGTGGCACGTCGTCAAGCGCCTACTGTTGGTCGCACTGCATATAGAACGCGGAACTTCTCCATAATAAACCACTTTTCAAACAATACTCCATGTTTAATCCATATTTTTATTCAAACTTCTTCCTCACTTTATCCGTTCACTGCAAGGCAACGTAATTCCAAACTTTTTCAAATGGCACAGTCGTTCCCATCCAGTCTTTCGCTGTGCCACATGGGAATTATGAGTTCATCCTGGGTAACTTCAAACTAATTTCACTCAATGCATTTCGAGCACTGTAGCCCTTCATCGGGGGTAAATGAAATGTTAAAAATTAAACATGAATTTTAAACTCTGTTTCCCTGGCAACTATACTCATCAAGCATAATCTTATAGTGAAACTTGCTGTCTGATGAGTAATTACAGCTATATTCTGCGGTGACTTATTCCAACATGTGTCCTGGTAATAGCATTGTAAATTAGGCACTCCAAGACCACCATCCGCCTGTAGAAGATAAGCTCTTGGTTTAGCCATCCGTACATACTTGCTCGCCCAAAAAAAGGCCCACATGAAGGACTGTAGTTTATCCAGCATTCGCAAGGGAATCTGAAGTGGCACCATTTGCATTATGAAAATAATTTGTGGCAAGAGCGTTATTTCAACTGCAGCCAGGTGTTCCAACCAGGAAAGGCCATGGGTCTTCCATTTGGAAAGATCTGACCGTGTAGTTGCCAAAAGACATAATTACGCGCCACTGTACCATCGTGGGTAGAATGTAGCTGCAAACCTAGATATGTTGTTTGGGGTATTTTAGAGGCAATGTGTGTGGATAAATACTTCAGAGCATTGGAGTTTGTATGTACGTTGGGCTGTTCCGGAATAGTTGTGCTGCGGAGGTGGGGGGGTATCAGGAGAGTAGACCTTCGGAGAGAAGAGTTTGTGGGGAGGCAATGAAGTATGGTTTGCACACTTTGTCATTCACACAAAAGCTGAATGGAGGATTCTTGCAATAAGTCTAAATACTGGGAATCGCTTAGGGTACCATTCCAACCCAATAGGAACTGTCCAGCCCAAACTGCCAAGCCAGGTCTTCTCCGTACCGGAACCCAAGCAACCCAAAACTGATTCAAGGAGGACCTGGCCTGCAAATTCGGCCTGGACTGTTCCTAGTGGAGCAGGGTCCATACTGATTTGCATATGAATGGGTCTAAAATGAGGTGGCTTGGTGGGCAAAAGTACGACGTGTTGGATTGCTATCCCATGCAATTGCAAGTGGTTAGACAAATTGCAAGCATTCCTCCCATCACCTTTTGTGTGTTTGTTGCATACTTTGTATCATCTCATGATGGTTATTCAGCTTCAACAGGTTTTATAGGAGGCAGATCATTATGGGTAGTAAATTTGTGGTTTGGTCAGTGGCTGTATGAGGTGAGCAGAAAAAGGAGTACCACCAACGTGGAATCACAGATTCCTAATAGGGTGTGTGGTTGTACAAAAGTGAGAAATTCTCCTTTTGTTAAAAAAACCCTCACTCACCACCTAGTGGTGACATGCTTCATCATCGGGGTCCACCCTAATGACCTAGCGTCATCAGGGTGTGCTACAACACCTGTTTACAGTGGAGTAGGTTGTGAGTGAAGGTGCATGAAAAAATAGTAAGTGTGTTAAAAATTGTCCTGGTTTAACTTGGGAAAAATAAAACTTTATTTTCAAGCAACTGGACAATGTTAAAAACAATGGCGAGATAAGGTGAGGGTGATTATGAGCCCATGTATCTCTATGTGTGTCTGGTCTACATGTTTCAACCGTAAAGGTATAATTTAACCAGGTTTTCTTCAGGACCAAAAAAACCAAGGGAGTGGATGGTCTGCGTCCCCTAAAAGACGCACCCGGTCCTACTCTCTGGGACCACAAAAGGGCAAAAGTGTGCCTGTGGTGTCAGCTTATACCACAATGGGTAAGCGTAAAAAAATGATCAAAATAATCTCAATGGGGTATTGATAGACATCATAGGGCAGGGAAAGGTTATCCTCACTATGAAACGTATTAGTTTTGATGAGCGGTATGAAGCCGTTAACCTACTTCCGTCCGCCGCCCTGCTACCTAAGGCGACTCCTTTTTCTGTTTCTATTGATATACCCAGGGGTACAGGAGTACTCCCCGTTCACGCATGTGAACAGAAACCCTTGCTCTCCCTACTGTTTTTTCATGTATGAGGTGAGCATCACTCCTCTCGTGACACATGCCTATGGTTGGTCGAGTCTTTTTGTGGAGAGTCAGTTTGTGTGTTGGTATTTTGATGTAGCTGGCCCTAACCAGGAAGTTAGTTGACAGATGGAGGCTAAATCAATAGGGGTTGTGTTGGCTACACAACCCCTATGGGTTTGGTCCTTGACAGTATGTCAGTTTCTGTAGAGGGGTAGGTTTGTTCCTGGCCACCTTGAATTATCATGCTGTTTAGTTGTATTCCTTGAGGGGTGTATAGTTGATAATGGGGATGGATGGAATAGAGAAGTCATATTCAGTAGAAATGTTAGTTTGGTATCAGTGTTAATAACCCTAAACTTGGCAAGAGGGTTAGATGCCTACAGGCTATTGAACAGTGTTGTGAAGATAAGGAGGTTGATGTCCAAAAGTTTGGATCATGAGCTTTCCATTTACATACAAAGATGTTAGGTAGGTCTCATTTCTGATTATGCTAACATCAGATACTTTGTTTTATTGTAAGATATATTTGGCCCTCAGATTAAGAAGAAAACGTGTGGGATATTGTTCCAGAAGGATATACCCAGAATACTTTCATTTTTTAAGTGTATTATATAGAACTGAGTCGGAGACTAAGGTATTTGTTCCTGGGGAAGGTTTCCATGTTGGCCATCAGGACTCCCTGTTTAAGGCTAGTGGCCTTTGCAGTTTTGCTTAAAACATCCTGATGAAGATGTCTTTGTTTTAGATCTGACATCTTTGTTTAGGTTTGGTGGTCACAATAATATCATGCTAAAAATGTATAGGCTGCTGATCTTGAGAATCGGATTCAGTGTGGGACAACCCCAAAATGCAGCTGTGGGATATCTATAAAGAGAAAAATGTCACAAGTGTTAAAGATGCGCACTGGTGTGGCCCCCTTACAGCACACTGAGGTGCAAAATGATCCCTGATCTAACAATATTAGTGTGGAAAACATTATAAAACACAAATCCGATTTATGTGGAAAACCACTTTTAGGTGCAAAATCACCATTGGTGCAAAGTAAACCTGCTTCTGTAAACACATTTCAGAGCAAAATCACTCTTTTTTTAAAAACAGAATTATATTGCCATTTCAAATAATACAAACATATCCCAAGTGAGTTTGCCATGATATACATGTAAGGACAGTTCATCACATAGACAATTGGTAACAATGCATTACTGTATATCAAAAAAGAACCCTACTAGGATTAAACAGTAACTCCCTCTCCTCCCCATCCCTGTATTAAAACCCCTGGGTCTATACCCTATTATAGGCGCAAAATCACACTTGGGAGAAAAATCCATTTAAGTGTCAAATTACCCTTGCTGCAACATCTAAAGGAGTGTGGAGACATGCTTAGGGGTAAAATGGCATTTGGGAGCACACATACAGATGCAAAATCAATCTTGGTGCCAAGTTGCCACAAGTGTAGTATCATATTTAGGTTTAAACTCTCAGAACAGAAAGAAAATGCAATAATAAGCTGTCCCATTAATCATAAAATGAGTGCATCAAAATGACATCACATTTGGTTGACATGAAATTCAGATGCAAAATCACACATGGTACCACATCAGAACAAGTGTGGAAAACATTAATTGCACTTCTCAAATTTAGATGTAAAACCACTTTCAAGAGCAGTCTAAGGAGCATTGTGGTATGGCATTGTAGTGTAAAATCACCTTAGTATGGAAACACTTAATAGGAGTACAAATTTCGTTGGGAGTAACATACATTGAGGTACAAACTTACGCTTGAGTGGAAAATCAGTTGATGCAGAATCATAGGCTTGTAGAAATCCATTTAGGAGCAAAATGTGCTTTCATTGCAGTACATGGATGCTTTACTTCACTGATCATGCACAGCAGCGGGGAACATCTTTTAGGCAGGTGGACTAACACACCCAATAACCGGTAGCTAAAAGTTGTACAGAAGTAGTCCTTTTGCCTGATCCATAGTAAATTGATACTTGTATAGCGCACTACTCACCCGCAAGTGTCTCAAGGCGCTTGTACGAATACCGCTGTGGAACCCATAGTGTGACTAATCCCTTTGTGAAGCAATGTCTAAATTGGGCTGGTCTGCAACCCTTCCTTGTGTATGTTTAAGGTGTTGATGACATGAGTTCTGGTATACATTTAGCACTACTTACAGCTCGACCTGAAAAGAAAGATTACAATCTGAAACATTTGCTTTTTGAGTCTTACGAAGTATTCTAGTCAATTACTTTGTGTATAAATTGTACATAGAATAAAATGACATCCATGTTTGAATAAAGTGATACAAACCAAGGAGAGAGCGAGTACGTTTGTGTGTGTTGGGTAAACAAAGGTATCATATATGTCACTACAAGCTTGGTGGCATTTTTTGTTGTTTAGGGCATATTGCCCACAGCAGTCACCACTGACCACCCTTTCCACGTCTCCATACTTTAAGGGACAGCCTGGAACAACCCTAATAGGCCTGCTCTACTCCAGACATTCGAACACTGCATGGGCCTCATCCAGACCTGGATGTCTGTTACCTACCTGAAGCTAACATGACCAAAACAGAATTCTGACTATTCCACAGCTATTCCAGACCTGACTGAACAACATGAATCTTGACAGATTTGAACCGCTACTTCCAACCAATGCCAAGTTTCTTGGGTTACCTCTAGGCAATAGTCTCACCCTCTGGGAACAAATCACCAAGACAACAAAGGTGGCCTGGCGCCAGCTCTTTCTACTAAATAAAGTAAAACCATCTCTCCTAGAAAGTGACATGAGAACTCCTGTGCAAACCCACTTACTCCTGCATCTGGATGGTGTCAAAACCCTGCTCCATAAGCATCTAGACTCCACACTGCCCCTATTTTGGAATGTGAGTTATTAGTAGGTGAGGGTACGGACCCACCACTAGTAATAAGGCAATATAAGGTTAAGTCAAGGTCTCAATAAATGATTCCCTTGCTCATCCTTTGGTAGATGGCAACAAGCGGGCAGGCTTAATTTTGGAGATGGGTGTAAAGCATTTAAAAACACCAACACATTAAAAAGTAAGACACAATACACAATAAAAACCCAACAAATGTATAATAATAGATTATATTTTAAGAGCAAATAGACATCAAAAAGAGAGAAATTCAACTTAGGGAACCAGAGGTATGAATTTGTAAAGATTAATAGTAAAACTAGCGCTTAGAAGCAAATAGCACTTAAATCAATCAATCAATCAATCAAGGCATTTATAGAGCGCACTACTCACCCGTAGGGTCTCAAGGCGCTAGGAGGGGGGTGCCGTTACTGCTCGAACAGCCAGGTCTTGAGCTTATTCCTGAAGGAGAGGTGGTCTTGGGTCAGGCGCAGGTCGGTCGGGAGGGAGTTCCAGGTCTTGGCGGCCAGGTAGGAGAAGGACCTTCCTCCTGTTGTCGCTCTTCGGATGCGTGGGACGGCGGCGAAGGCGTGGCTGGTTGATCTGAGGTGGCGCTTGGGAGCGTAGAAGTTGACTCGGTTGTTGAGGTAGCTCGGGCCTTGGTCGTGTAGGGCTTTGTGTGCGTGGGTGAGGAGCCGGAAGGTGATTCTTTTGTTGACGGGGAGCCAGTGCAGGTCTCTCAGATGTCCGGAGATGTGGCTGTTTCGTGGGATGTCGAGGATGAGTCTGGCTGAAGCGTTCTGGATCCGCTAGAGTCTCTTCTGGAGCTTGGCGGTGGTTCCGGCGTAGAGGGCGTTGCCGCAGTCCAGTCGGCTGGTGACGAGGGCCTGGGTGACAGTCTTCCTGGTCTCGGTGGGGATCCACCAGAAGATCTTCCGTAGCATGCGTAGGATGTTGAAGCATGACGAGGAGACGGCGTTGACTTGTCTGGTCATGGAGAGGGAAGAGTCCAGGATGAAGCCCAGGTTGCGAGCGTGGTCCGTCGGTTTGGGTGCGGAGCCCAGGGCGGGGGGGCCACCAGGAGTCGTCCCAGGCGGAGGGCGAGGAGCCCAGGATGAGGACCTCCGTCTTGTCTGAGTTCAGTTTCAGGCGGCTGGTCGTCATTCACTCGGCTACATCTCTCATCCCTTCGTGCAGGTTGGCTCTGGCGGCGGCGGGGTCGTTGGTTAGGGAGAGGATCAGCTGGGTGTCGTCGGCGTAGGAGATTATGTTGAGGTTGTGTTGGCGTGCGATGGCCGCGAGGGGGCTCATGTAGACGTTGAAGAGAGTGGGACTCAACGAGGATCCTTGAGGGACGCCGCAGATGACTTCGGTGGCCTCTGACTTGTATGGTGGTAGGCGGACTCTCTGTGTTCTTCCGTCGAGGAAGGAGGTGATCCATTCCAGCGCCTTCTCCTGGATTCCGATGTTGCCGAGGCGCTGCACTAGGGTGCGGTGGCAGACAGTGTCGAATGCCGCGGAGAGGTCTAGGAGGATGAGGGCCGCTGTTTCTCCGTTGTCCATCAGGGCTCGGATGTCATCGGTGGCAGCGATGAGGGCGGTCTCGGTGCTGTGGTTGGCTCGGAAGCCAGACTGTGAGGGGTCGAGGGATCCATTCGTCTCGAGGAAGGCGGCCAGCTGTTTGTTGATGGTCTTTTCGATGACTTTGGCTGGGAACGGGAGGAGCGAGATGGGACGGTAATTCTTGAGTTCGGTGGGTCCGCTGTAGGTTTCTTGAGTAGAGCGCTGAGTTCTGCGTGCTTCCAGCTCTCCGGGAAGGTGGCGGTGTCGAAGGAGGTGTTGATAATGTCCCGCAGGTGGGGTGCGATGACAGCGTCGGCCTTGTTGAAGACGTGGTGAGGGCAGGGGTTGGTCGGAGATCCGGAGTGGACGGAGTTCATTGTGCGGATGGTGTCTTCGGTGCTGATCGGAGTCCAGGCGCGGAGGGTGGTTGTGGGTGGCGTTGCTGCGGTCGTGGCGTGCGTCGGTTGGATGCTGAAGCTGTTGTGTATGTCCGCGATCTTGTTGTGGAAGTAGGAGGCGAGGGAGTTGCAGAGGTCTTGCGACGGGGTGATGTCGTTGTTTCCGGCGTTGGGGTTGGAGAGCTCTTTCACGATGTTGAAGAGTTCCTTGCAGTTGTGTGCGTTGTTGTCCAACCGGTCCTTGTATGCATTTTTCTTGGTGGCGCGGATCAGTTGGTGGTGTTTCCGGGTGGCGAGCTTGAGGGTGGTCATGTTGTCCGGTGTTGGTTCCCTTCTCCAGACTTTCTCGAGGGCTCGGCAGTTATTCTTGGAGCTCTTGAGTTCGTCGGTGAACCATGGGGTTTTTCTGCTGCCGGGTCTGCTGGGCGGGGTCCTCAGAGGGGCGAGTTCGTCCGCGCAGTTGCTGATCCACTTCGTGAGGTTGTCGGCGGCCTGGCTGGGGTTCGCTGAGCCGGCAGGGGGGTGCTGGCTCAGGGAGGCGGCGAGCTGGTCGGCTGTGATCTTGTTCCAGCTTCTTCGGGCAACCTGTTGCTGGTGGTGGTGGATCGTCGTTCTTTTGAAGGTGAAGTGGACGCAGCTGTGGTCCGTCCAGTGGAGTCCTGTTGCGTGGCTGAAGGCGATGTCTTTGCTGGATGAGAAGACGGCGTCGAGTGTGTGTCCGGCGAGGTGGGTGGGGGTGGACACCAGCTGCTTGAGTCCGAGGTTGGCGAGGTTGTCGAGCAGGGTGATGGTGTTGCGGTCGCTGTTGTTCTCCAGGTGGAAGTTGAGGTCCCCCAGGAGGATGTAGTCGGCGGAGGGGAGGGCATGCGGGCTGATGAAGTCGGCGATGTCCTCGCTGAAACTTAAAGGGTTAAAAAAAAGTTTGCTGGACCTGGACAAAGTCAAGAGTTCTTTACACTTACTTACAGAAGTGTTTCTTGATGCAGGAAAGTGGTCAGCCAAGGGTTCAGATTCTATGGTTTGCCTCTTAGAGTCTGGGACTACAACTCCCACATGCTCCGGATCAACTTATGCAGCTTTTTTTTTTTTACAAAAGTTGTTCTTAACTTCTTCAAACTTCTGGATCTGCTTCCTGAAGTTCCTCTTGTGGGTTCAAAGTATCCATATCACCAATCCAGGAGACTAGAAGCTCTGAGATGGTCCTTGGGATTTTGGGACTACAATTGTCACAATGCATCTGGCCAAAACCTTAAAAGTCCACTGGATGCACTCCAAGATGGGGACTTCTTGGTGGAGATAATGCAGGTGGGCTCTGTTAACCTGTAGGCTTCAGTTAGTCCACTCCTTAATCCCCGTGAAGTCAGGAAAAGCCGTTCATGATGTAGTACTAGATGGTGCAGTCCTTCTGAGTGCAGTCCTTAGGGTGCAGATCAGGGTTTCAGCAGGGCAGTCCTTCTCCTTTTTAGGTCTCGCCCTGGAATTAGCATCCAAAGGATGCTTCCAGGGTTGGAGACGTATAGTCAGCTGTCTCGAGGGAAGGACGGACGAGAAGGTGCACGAGCGCAGTCCAGGCTGGATTGGTGTGCGCGAACGCGCACGTTCCGTCCTGCGCCGCCCTCCCATACTCCCAGCCTACCGCGCATGCATGCATGCACACAGACAGACACAGACACACACACACACACACACACACACACACACACACGCGCGCGCACTCGCACTTACACAGACACGCAGGCACCCAGACAGGCAACCCCCTCCTCCTCCCCCACAGTCACACACGCATACACACAGACTCCAAGACACACGCACGCTCACACACATACGCCGCCGCCGCGCGCGCGCCCACACATGCCCCCCTCCCGCCCTCGCAGGCCAGCCACAAAGCGAAGCCCCACTCACCGGCAGCAGGACTCTTCCTCCATTCTTCGGCACCGGGGCGCAGGGTAGGCTCCTGCCTGCTCCGGTGCTGCAACCAATCGCGGCTCTTCCGGCTCTTCCGTGGGAGGCGGGGTAGGCTCCCGCCCTCCTACTTCCTGTTTCCTGTTGTCGCGCCGGCCTGCCTGACTTCCTGCTCGCAGGCCGGCAAAGTGACGTGTTGGCATGTAAGCTTGTCAGTCTCTGATGTGTTTACTCGTGATCATTTAGGAGAGTCCCCGTTTCGTGACTGACTATACATATGATCGGATTTTCCGCATATGTAAACACAGCATTCCGGATTTATACTTGTGAATGTGTACGTATCACATAGCGTATTCCTTCATGTGTAAATGTAAATGTACCGTTATTTGTGCAAAAATACCGCGTGTGATATTATGACACATCCTAAATTCGTGAAACATTTTTTTGTTTCGTTTTTGTTTTGCAAATGTACTTTATTGCTATTAACTGGAATCTGGACTGTTAACTGTAGCCGCACGGTTTGTCATGCAAAGTTTTTCTATAGTGTTGAAACTTCTCCAGTGGTTCACTTCGGATCGCTCTGCCCCGCTTGGTTGTGCAATGCCTTTTGATGCAGAAAAAGATGCCGTGCGCTAACCTGGTTCATTGTCTTCAATTTATAGACTCTCCTGTATCAATTGTTGCAGTGAAATACCTCATCAGATCAGCAGCGCTCATAAAGCGAAGCACCATTTCCTGGAATAAGCATTTGTGTGTTCAGTGGTGAAACGTTTACCCAGAAGCGCACTAATCAATTAAACAAGTGTGAGAATCAAATTACCACTGTCCTTTAGAGTTTCGACGTATCAATGGGGTTATTGCAGGTGGAAGTGACTTATTAGGTTATAAAAATGTGAAGCCGTCACTAGGATACGCGAAAATAGAAACAAACACAGAAATGACCTGGCAGGAGAATTTCGACTCTGTGAGACGTACCGCAGGAAACGTTTCCACCACGCACAGCATTTTACCTCACCTCAGAGAGCAGCCTGGTGGGGCGCGCGCAAGAGTTTCCAGGCACGCGGGCCAATAGGTTACCTCACCTGCACTGACATTACGGCCACAAAAAGTGCCATTGTGGGTGCTAGTGACAGGTCATTATCATCGCCCGTAGATGGAATTTATGACAAAAAAACATGACAGGCGGGGGGGATTTCCTGCAGTTGGAAATTTCAACATGAGGGTGGGAACGTAGGTGTCTTCCGGACGCCACTGGAGGGTTGCTCAAAATTGGCAAGGTGGCGAACGCCCTAAAACTGGTAAATCTGTGGGCATTCACACAAGCTCTAGAAAACTTTGATATTGATGTTCCGCATATACACTCCGTGCCAGTGACGTAAGGTAAATGATGCCCCCCTGCAGAATGTGAAGATGAGGTGCCGCTCTGTCTCCCATAGCTCACAGATATTCATGGCCTTGAGTGGAATGGACGCTTTGGGGGACCCTGAAAGGATGGGGGCCCTGGGCGCCACAGGGGCTGCAGGGGCCTGTGGTACACCCCCGCTCAGTGCCAGTAAAGTTTGGGGTATCAGTGAAACATGGTTTTATGAAGCACATTCACACTCCTTTATTTTCTTGGGTTCATGTGATTTGGTTTCCAAAACTTCAAAACTATGCGGAGAAAAAAAAATGCATTTGCAAATGAACATTTTGGCAATGTTCACTCTTGTGGATAGTCCACCTTGTAGACACTATGCAGGCATAAATCCAGGGCAGTGGGCAGATGCGTAGAGTTTGGACATTTCAAATATACCTAGATTACCACAAACACCACTCGTTTTTTAGGTCTCGCCCTGGAATTAGCATCCAAAGGATGCTTCCAGGGTTGGAGACGTATAGTCAGCTGTCTCGAGGGAAGGACGGACGAGAAGGTGCACGAGCGCAGTCCAGGCTGGATTGGTGTGCGCGAACGCGCACGTTCCGTCCTGCGCCGCCCTCCCATACTCCCAGCCTACCGCGCATGCATGCATGCACACAGACAGACACAGACACAGACACACACACACACACGCGCGCACTCGCACTTACACAGACACGCAGGCACCCAGACAGGCAACTCCCTCCTCCCCCACAGTCACACACGCATATACACAGACTCCAAGACACACGCACGCTCACACACATACACAGGCCGCCGCCGCGCGCGCGCCCACACATGCAAGCGATGAATTATGTGGCAAGTGATAAATTATGTGGCAAGTGATAAATTATGTCATGAATTATGTGGCAAGTGATAAATTATGTGGCAAGCGATGAATTATGTGGCAAGTGATACATTATTTGGCAAGTGATGAATTATGTGGAGGGGAGGGGCTATAATCATGCAGAAGACGCCGCAGCTGCCAAATTGCAGTGCTTGTGGTGTGTATTTTCTGTATCTGTTTATTATTCAGTTGCGAAGAGGAGGTGGCGCCATTTCGGAAACTTGTCAGTGGACAACCTCTAACATTTCTTATGTGGGTGGACATGTGGCCTCCAGAGCTGCACTCTGATCTCAATGCTGCTCCATTTTGCTGCTGCATAAGTCATAGGTGGGCTGCATCATTATATGTCAATATGCAACATATTTTATATGTCCCTTTTTATAAAAACAAAACGTAACTACTGCAAAAAAAAATAGCCAATGCCATTTACAATACTAAAAGCTCAAACTTTGCCTAATGCGAGACCTATTGCATTGCAAATGCTTGTTGTTTAAGGAAGCAGATCTGACTAGCCACACAGCTCTCCCATATGTTTTCAGTGTTCCTGGGCATCAAGCAGGGTGGCACTCCTGACCAATGGGATTCAGGGTGCCAGCGAGGTATATGACCACTTTTTCAAAAGTGTGACATATTCTTGTCCCAGAACGCACTATTCTTCCAAAATCCAAAATGGAGAAAGTCTATCCTGAAAAGTTAGATGTGGCTAAGCAATCCCACTGGCGTGGCTCAGATTCTCTAGCACTTGCCTTCCAGCCCCTTCACTAGGGCACAAGTCTGGGGTACACGTGGATACACGGCGTCTACTCACTGTTTTCACAGGCTGGACGCTGTGCACCCTGCCAAGAAGTTGAGCCCCACAGAAATATGCTGAACTCGTCTCTGAATGTTAATTTCAGACACCGGGACACGTTCAGAAGCAGCCTCACGTTGTCTGCTTTCCGTTCCCAGAAGCAATGTGCTGGCAGAGAAAGGGGCTTTTTATTTTCACCTCCATCTGTGCCAAGGATAAAGGCAAAGTTAAAGGGCCATCAAGCCTCATTTTGCTCGTATTCTGGCAGGACTCGATCTGCATCCTCACACTTAAATGCACGTGCAATGGAGGGGAAACAAAAATGCACAGCGAGGCCTCCGTTTGTCTTTGTTCAGTCCCTGTATATAAGTGCATGCACTGTAAGAATGTCAGCATTTACACAAATAACAATTTAAATAGCACTATTTTATTTATTTTACAGCGCTTCTAATGCAGGTGCCAGAGTGCTTTATGTAACATATACATTATGCATTGACAATAAATCATGTAAGTATGTAAATCAATGTACAATATGTATTACATAAGACTTTGAGGGTTACAGGGTGTAAGAGTCACATGTCTTTCATAGCTAATTGTGCTATATTGGAAGGATTACAATTTATGAACTGCAAGTAACAAAAGGACTTTAGTGTTAAAAGCGGTAACCCACTTACCTATCAACATAAAATAAAAATCTGTCATCCGGATGCTACATGATATGCTTCGCAGGAGACACATTAAACTTTTATACTACTTTTATTCAAATCTGAGACTACACAAAACACAGCACCAAACTCCAGAGTTTTCTTACCATTATTACTATTCCATGAGATTTACTGGGCACAAAAAGATCTCTGCAGCAGGTGCCTTAACCCCATAAAAGTTTATAAAATGCAGACTTTGCAACCAATTAAGCAGAACAGATATACTACCATGTTTCTTGTTGCCAATTACTTTGTAAACACAAGGAGATGATGAACAGAGCGCTGAAACTTTGCAGATACTCGCCCCCAGTCACAGATATGGGTTTATTCCCGCCTCATTCTTTAGCTCTGTTCATCTTCTGTGTCTCTTTTGCTTTCTCGCCCTAAGTGCTCCGGGTATGCCCAGAAGTGGGCCTCGGGCTTATTGTGCCACTGGATTTAAGCTAGCCTGGCTGATGAGGGGTGGTGCCCCGAAACTGGTCCCAGGATGCTTGTTTCCGGTCCAGGGAGGACCTGGCTTGGCAGTTTGAGCTGGCCTTTTTCCCATGAGGCACAGAGTCAAGACTGAGTCGCATATGGCTGGGTCTAATCTGGGGTGGCATGGTCAACAAATGAACGATGGATTTAACCCAGATCTGTTGACTGAGGGTGAATGTTTGATTTGCTCTACATTCTGTCCATCATCTGTGTGTCTTTTGCTTTCTCACCCGAAGTGTGCTGGGTATGCCCAGACATGGGTCTTGGGCTCACTGTGCCACTGGATTCAAGCTAGCCTGGCTGATGAAGGGTGATGCCCCGAAACCAGTCCCAGAATACTTGTTTCTGGTCCAGGAAGGACCATCATGGCAGTTCGGGCTGCACTGTTCCCATGAGGCACAGGGTCAAGACTGATTTGCACATGGCTGGAGCTAAACTGGGGTGGCATGGTGAGCAAAAGGACGATGGATTAACTCAGATCTCTTGACTGGGGGTGAATGTTTGCCTTGCTCTGCATTCTGTCCATCATCTGTATGTCTTTTGCCAATTTATTTGAGGCAGGGTGTAAAACAAAAAATGTATAAGTTCAGGACCAGATTTTATGTCAGGGTTGCGCCACTTTTTTGGTACAACTTAGACATAAACTCTAATTTATTAAATCTCATAATGCGCTTAAATGTATTCATAATATACCTCATCAACATTGTGTGAGGTCTTAATATCTGATGTCACTCTAGTGATGCCACTTCCTGTGCAATCAGTTCCTGTGATGCCACATGCTTATTCATGGGTTGTAACGTTATGCGTTGTGATGGCACGCGCCTTGATGTCACTTGCCTACTGCCAGACTTAGCTACTCTCCCCACTTCCTTTTATAAGACTTGTGCCTTGCCCTTTACTGATCTAATTACAGGGGCTTCTGTGTGGCTGAACCTGTGCTGTCCTAAAGTGTCGTTCCCTCTTTGAAGACCAATTTGGTTACTCCACCCCCATCCTGCCTTCTGCAGTTTTAGTTTTCCTCCCACAGGAAATCATTTGTCTCTCCAGCAGGCCACTTCAGACCTCTTTAAGACAGCTTGGTTCAGCCTGGCAGAAGCTGGCCAATCAGGAGAGGGCAGCTGGAAGGCCGGATTTTGGCTTACAGAAAAGAAAGTTTTAAAACGTATTTTCTGTAATCGTTATATAACAAATCTAACAATGGCAAGTTTTTGGATTTATCATAACTATTCTTTTTAGTCCTTGAATTATATTTTTGGCTCCTTGCTATCAGTAGTTATACTTTATTAAAGTATTCCCATGTTCGCCTATAAAGCCAATGCATTACAATGGGAACAAACAAAATTGGCAGTTTTTCCCTCACCAGCACATATAAATCACATTTTAGAATGTCCCTGCTTATAGTTACAAGGCACCTTACTCCTGAGGCACATTGGTGAGACCTTAGGGGTGACCTGCATGTAAAAATAAGGGCATTTTCTACTTTGGCAGTACCTTTAATTCCAAAGTCAAATTTGCTTATAATTGAACTTTAAAAGCTGCCTTCATGGAAGGGCTGGCTTTTAAAATGACAGCAGACACCACATAGTGCACACCTAAGTATATTAAGTCTTCTGGACCTCTGAACCTACACACCCTACCATATACTAGGGATTTACAGGTAGGCTGTCAGTACCAATTGTTATTATACCTAATTACCATGTTCATTTAATGAAAGCACCTGCCCTGGGCTTTGCTAACCAGACCCAGGGCCTGTGCATTGTACATTGTAAGTAGGTATAATTACAATTAATATTAATTAGGTATAATTACAATTCGTACTGAACACCTACTTATATGTTCCTAGTATATGGTAGAATATGTAGGTTTAGAGGTCAATCAGAATCAGAAAAACAGGATCCAGTAGTCAAAATGGGGGCAAAAAGTGGGGGGTGGAGGGCATTGCCAACAGGTCCTGGTTTCTTACACCCCACCTTTAAGGCATCCTACATGCAGCAGCAGGCTTCATCAAGGGTCTGCTGAAATAGGACCACATAGCCACCACCCTGATTGGCCTCCACTCACTGTCCCTATCAGCATGCAGCATCTTCAAAACTAGCTGCACTGGTACAAAACTGGAACCCATGTCTATCTAGCTGATAAGGCAGACCTTTAAAAATCTTTAAAACTTTGCCAGACCTGCAGGAGTAGTGACTTAAATAGTCTGCTCGACCTAGCTGTAATGCTCTTCACCAATAAACGTGTCTTGATTTGTGCATTGAAGCCAAATATTTTATTTCACTGAGCCGCCTTGTATCATTATTACAAATTCAAATATGCTTTAGTCACCAGTTTGTCATAATAGCTGACAGATAAACATATTTACAAAATTGCATTTAAAATTAGGTAAAAATAATTTAGCAAGTCATACAGGTATGAGAGCCGTAGCATTGCAGCATGCCAAAGAGGCGTAATTAAAACAGATTCAAAGATAAGAACGGTATTACCCCAAATCAATGATTTTCCATGGCCTAGTCTTAAAATATATGGCCATGGATCAATTAACAGGCATATTAATACAACAAAAATAACAAAACTTGGGATGGTGTGCAGATAGGCTCACTATTATTATATTGCCATCTCAGTCTAGAATGAAAACTGTGTTTGTACATATTTGATGGGGAAAGAATAACAAGAAATAACATATCCAAAATGCCAAACGAAATACAGTTTGACAATTCATTGCACTACTTAGAGGCATTTGTCCATACAATCAAATATATCCTTTTGCAATTACAAAGATGATTTATGATGATTTTCCAGTAATGACCAGAGCCCTTGCTCTAATAACCCTCTAATAACATCATACCAAAAAACTTTGCGACAGTACATGCATAAACGAGGCTTGGGTCTGTTCTGAGAATTCGAAGAGTGGCAAAACTGCTCTGTGTCCCCATTTGCCTGCAAATAGATGTAATACATTTTTGGTGTGAACCAGCATACCCCACGCAGACAAATAAAACATGGCTGATGGATTCAGAAGTGTTTTTAGATGTGGGGCACAAAGCATCTTATTTTACGGCCCAGATGTTTGTAAATGATTTAAAAGGCAGTGTGCCAACCATACATTGAAAGTATGATTTTCTGTCTAAGGGTACTGTAATGGCATCTCAGTACAGTTCCAAGAGGCTGTTACACTTTACGTCTAAGAATCTCCCCATCAGTGATAAGTTGGCTCTTACTGTAACCACATTTTCATCAACCAATTGCCAGCAACGTTTTTTAGCACCTTATCTATCAGTGGGGGTTTGGAAAGAGGGTTATCCCAGAGACTTCAGACGTATGGCTATCAACAGCTTTTTAACTTTCCTAAGCCAGTCATAATGAGCAAGTTCAGGTTATTATCAAATTCTTTTCCAAAAGGACAATCGGCGGAGTCTGGCCCCATCTACTAGTGTATACTTGCCCATGTGAATCATTCGGAGCTTCAATGGGGTACTAGTCGGTAAACTGAGTTTCTAAAAAATCTTTTTTAGATCTAGTTATGGAGGATAAGTGTGAGAATCCCCAAAATTCTGATCTATACAAAACTGAACTGACCGCTTTGGCGTCATAAATCTGGAGCATTGGTACAATGGGTTTGCTAAATGAGCTACTATGTTCTCTTGCTATAGCACATGTGATCTGCCTATGGTTAAGAGTCAGTAATTCCACCTGGGGTTTCCAGGAGAGGTTAGAAGATACAAATATCACCATTCTCGTCTGCCCCTGAATGACATATTTTTAAACAACACAAATTTTGTTTTGCCAAAATTGATCTCTATTCCTCATTCAATGCAGAATTCTGGCACAGGGGGAGTCGCCACGGATTCCTCAAATCGAGATCATGCGTGTTGGAGCCTGCTTGGTGTCTTAGTGATCAATAATCTCATCTGCTAATAGTAGTATAAGTATCTTTTTACAAGCCAGAGTGAGGTCATCAGTTGGAGATCAGGATAACATTTTTTACGATATCGTTAAGAAACAGGAAAAACAAAGTAGGCACCAGGACATAGCCCTGGTGGCCTCCTTTAATAGTGGGGAACTGATTATTTACTTGACCCTGACTGGCCCAGTGGATCTGACCGTAGTTTCGCCTCATGTATATAAATAAGTAGACTCAAGAGGCTCTTGGGGATATCAATGTCACCCAGCACCTGCCATTTTTATTTGCGCGGGACCAGAAAGAAAGCCGATTTGAGATCAACGGAGGTAATACATGCTGTCCCTGCTGATCTCCACAGTCCAATACAGAAGGAGAAAACGAAAGACCTGGTCCATTGTGGATGTTTTTTTTAGACCCCAGCCTGAAATGGCATATGATATCATTATCGAGAGTCCACTCATGTATTTTGCCCAGGACTAGACGAGCAAAAGTATTTTGTATACTGTTGATCAAACTGATCAGCCTGTAATTGCACAGGAATGATCTGTCGCCTTTTTTATATATTGGGATGACCTTCTCCCTTCCAAAAGTCTGGTATTAATGCTCCACGAAAAATAGCATTTGACGGAGTGAGGATGTACCTGGACTAGTTTGCTCTGTCCTGCAGAAATATATCTGCCGGGATGCCATCGAATCCTGGTGTCCTGCCTCTGTCGACTGCATCCAAAACAAGGGAAACATCAGCTAGAGTGAAAGAAAAAACAGATGAGACAGAAAAAGCATCTGTACGAAGAACCCTTGGTTCTACAACCGTTTTATGGGGGAGGAAGTTACAGAGTAAAGATTTGTAAAGTGATCGACCCAAGCCAAAGGAGCAATGTTGGTTTGTGGAGTGGTGGCTCAGTAATCCTTTCCCCACTTGACTAGGGCCCAGAATCTAGTGGAATTCTTAGAGGCACAGGCAAGTTTCAAGTTCTGCCACCGTTCATCTTCCCACTCTGTTTTAGACCGAATCTGAGACAGTTTATACATCTTCCTAGCTAGATGGATTTGCTGGGTATTGTCCATTCTCAGTGCCTTGCCCAAACGTCTACGTAAAGATCTACACTCCTTATCGAACAAACTATTCGCTCTAGATGAACTCCTTGTAGAGCTGTTTTGGGGAATGGTAAAAAAAGACAACATTTTTGTAAAAAGTTTGCTGTGAATATCCATGGTTGTCTCACTGCATAGTGTAGAGAGAATCCATAAAGAGACATAACGTGTCATGGTCACGCTTGATCCTTTCTATGACCTCCATATCTATAAGGTATGGCCATAGTTATAAGTCCATTAAGATGTAGTCTGTGCGCCTAGAATGAGTGGAATTGCTATAGGTGTTGCCCCACTGCCTATCAGACTTAGTTCTACCATTTACGGATCTTAAACCAAAATCCAACGAAAATGCTTTCAGCTGCAAAGCAGCCTCTGTTCATCTTCGTATTGGGGGGAGATGGAGCTATGGGATACCCCACGCCTCGTCGTCCTCTTCAGCCTTAATGATATCATTATTGTCTAACGGCTTGTATGTGGTATTAAAGTCTCCCGGTATTATCAAGCGTGAGTTACTATGGTGCGCCACCAAGTACTCCTCAAGGGTCGTGATAGTTTTAGATCTCAGTTCTCCCGGAACCCCTCTTGCACTGACATTAAAAATAACAGTGGTTCTCCCATTTTCTGTCACTAACCCAATAGCTAAAATATTGGGGAAGACAATAGCCTTTTGATTTTACAATCCACATGTGAGCTGACCCATGGTGTTAATCCTCTTGAAGGCCTCCCAATAGAACTGCGTATGGCGGTAATAGAACAATATAGGTACCCAGATTTCAAAACGGGATTCAGACACCATGTTTCCTGGAGTAGGCAGATATTGTATAGCTCTATAAAATTACTAGCAGCCCGTCCCGACCTTGTCCAGGTGCAACAGGCTTCCCCGACCCCCATCCGCCCCGACATTGTGCAGCAGCCCGGGCCCCCGCCCTGCCAGTCCCCCGCCTGCCCCGACCGCCGCCTGCCCCGACATGGGTCCCCTTACCTGAGCTGCCACTCCTCCCGCCTGTCCGCTGCTCGCACCTCCGCTGGCCTGTCGGCTGTGTCCGCAGCTCGCACCGCCGCTGGCCTGTCCGCTGCTCCTCACGTCACCGCTCCTCCCCCGCGCCATGTCCGCCGCTCCTCGTCGCGCTCCTTGACGCCGCTCCTCCCCGCGCTCCTGACGTGAGCACGCACGTCGGGGCAGGCGCTACTTCGGAGGGACTACTTTTATTTTACTGTAAATTTTTTAAATAACGTTTTTTAAAAATTGTATATAGCCTATAACCATCTACACACCCTGACGATTCCAACGGTGTATCGGGTATGTGGATTGGCGCTGTGGTTCCCAAGTTTACCCGCCTCAAAGGCTGAAAGTTCTTCCTTTATTATAGTAGTATAGATTCCAATTAGGGAGTGCAAGTTTTGATTTAAGGTCTGCAACATTCCAGGATATTATGGAAGCCCTTTTTCCAGCCACACTAGGAATTGATGGCAATAGGGGTACCAGAGTCTGTGGTTTCAGAATTAAAACAATCACTGAGGGGTTCACAGTAAAGGACCAACCTTCTTACAAGAGCACGGAACAGAATGCCTAGGGCATGAATTTTGCACTGGCTTTGTCCAAATTATCAATTCCGCCACCCCTTCTTCCCCAGGTACTTCCATGGGCCTGGTCTCCTATAGGGGTTCTTTTGGTAAAGCCAAATTTCGGGGCATATAACCGTGTTCGTGAACTGCCGGGACTGATCGTGTGTAGTAAGAAGACTTTTGTCTACAAAGTTAACTTTACTTATGTTGGGCTGGTTTAACAAATTAAGAAGACGTGTCACCATTTCCTTAAGATCCCCACCTCATTTTTAAGAATTATTTGCTGAAGAAGATTAGCAGTATCGCCTAAGGAGCTAAGTGCGGGAGTTCTCATTAGGTCAGGTTCTTTGTTAATTTCAGAAAGTGGGAGGGCCTGAGCCCGCTCTGTCTAGCGGGTGAAAATATTACTGCAGGGTGATGAGTTGGGATGTTTTGTGTAGACAAATCACACACTGGGTCTACAAAAGTGTAAGGAGGGGCTGGACCTGGTTCACTGCTTTTTTTGGCTGGCCTTTAAAAAAAGCTCGAAATTAATGGGGTGTTTTTCTTGCCTTTGGATGACACTTTAGCTGTCCCTGTGGAGCCTGGATTCATTTCTTCTGAGGTGTTGTCTCCCTGGCTTAGGGGAATCTTATCGGGCTCTTTCTATTTTGGATCAGCCCCTCGTTCCACCTGTGTGGATGTGTCTGTACTATTAAGAGACTAGACCTCCTCTATTAGAAAGTCGATCTTTTTAAGTGAATAGTGTGAAAAAGGCTTTATTTCGATACGTAAATATCTTAAAAGCAATACATTACAAAATGCAATTTCAAGAATTAAAAAAATGACATACAGTTATAATTTCATAAAACAGTCAGATAAAAATACAATAAATAATTAAAATAAGATTAAATTGAGATGGAAAGCCTTTTTGCTCGAATCATCCAAGCCCATTTGAGGAATTTGGAGACAGCGCAGACAATAAAAGGGGAAGTATCAGTTAATAAAATGCGGAGAGCCACCAAATGTTGTCTAGTGCCAAGGAGCCTGCATAGGGGTACCAGCCAGCGCTTCCTTGGGGCACGGTAGTCGGGACATTCAAAAAGGAAGTGTGCCACTGTCTCAACCCTTGTAAGACACACCGCACAGAAAGCTGAGGGCTGAGCCGTTGGGGATCTCCACCTAGACACCAAGTCAGCCAGAGGTAAGGTGCCCACTCTGAGTTTAAAATAGAGGGCCCTATCCAGGGGAATGGAGATTAAGTCCAGGTAGGGCTCAAGTGCTACAACGTCTTTAATTCGTAGAAATGCAGCGGTTGAATTGCAATGGCGGGGATAGCAAATGAGTTTGTTGGTTACCCAGTCCCAATATATCTTTTTTAGGGTGGCTTTTGGAGGGGCAGAGCGGGTAACCCAGCAGTCTTCCAAGCCCAACTCCACCAGGAGGCTCTTGATGTCTCTTAACCATTTTATGCGATGCCATCCTTCCATTGCAATTACTTCAGACAGGCCAGCTGCGTAGGAGGCTAGCTCCGGTACCCTCCATAAACGGGCCCACAAGAGCAGAGGCCGCAATCGCGCCTGGTCCGTGATCGATTTGCAGCCCGTGTCGAGAAGCACTGGGACAGTAGGTGTGCTTGTTGGAAGAAGCAAAAGATCTTTCAAAAATTTGTTTTCTGCTTTACCCAGTGCCTCTAAGTTTGTGGAGCCCCACAACTCCGCCCCATACAAAGCCGCTGGAACCCCTCTGGCTTTGTAAATGTCTATTGCTGGGGAGATACAATGTTTAGAGGAAGAACGATGTTCCCTGAGTATGGCACCCGCCACCCTTTTATGGTTAAGTAACATCTTATTAATGTGTGGGGTCCAACTCATAGAGTTACTAAGGCGAATCCCCAAGTAATCAAACTCGAGGACCCTTTCCAGTGCGACAGAATTTAGAAACGGGGGTGGCCCAGGGTTTTTTGGAGGGTTCATGGATAGAAATTTAGTCTTGTCCACATTAATTATGAGGCCCCTGAGGGAGCAAAACTCCTGGAAACGAGTGAGGAGCTTTTGGAGACCCTGCGGTGTTTTGGCGATGAGCAAGGTGTCGTCGGCAAAGAGCAAGGTTGGTATCCGGGTGCCCGCCAGGGACGGGGCGTCTGCGGGTTCCTTGAGAAGATATTCAACCACACCATTCACATATAATGAGAATAGTGTGGGGGCCAGCACACAGCCCTGGCGGACACCCCTTTGCACTGGGATTCTGTTGGTTTGCTCCCCGTCCTTGCCCCACCGCACCTGTGCATAGTTATCTGAATGGAGTTTGACAAGAAGCGACAGGATGTAGGCGGGTAGTCCCAGCACCTGCAGGACCCTCCAAAGCACCTCCCTTGGTACCAGGTCAAAGGCAGTCTTCAGGTCAATAAAGGCCAAATATAGACTGCCCTTGCCCAGCACCACCACCTTCCAGTACAGGAGGGTCAACCTAAAAGCTTGTTCTATCGTCCCCGTACCTGTACGAAAGCCCGCCTGGAAGTCTGACAATATCTTGTGTTCCTCAGCCCATTGGAGGATCCTCCCCAGAATTGCCTTCCCTGCCAACTTTTGAGAAGAGTCGATCAGACTGATTGGCCTGTAGTTGGCGGGGCTGTCCCGACATCCCTTTTTGTAAATCGGGACAACCTCCGCCCCCTTCCAGGAATCAGGTACTGATGCACCCCTCATAATTGCGTTTAGTAAAGTGGCAACCAGTTTGCCCCATACCTTGGGATTGGCACGGAGCAAATCACCGGGTATCCCATCAGGCCCCGCAGCTTTTAGTGGGACCACGGACTTGATTACTGCTTCTACCTCCCTCTCGGTGAAGTCATCCGTATCACTGACCATTAGATCGTTCACCTGGGAAAAGGAATCGCTAAGAGCCCCTACAGGGTGGGAGTAAAGAGCCTCAAAATGAGTATACCAGAGGTGGGTGGGGATGTTGCAAGTAACAAGCGACCCTTCTGGCCTATTCTTGTTCTTAATCAGACTCCAAAAGCTCCTTGCGTCCTTTCCCTTACTTGCGGTCAAAAGATCTTCCCAAAACTTTACCTCCCATTCGTTTTTAGCCGCCTTTATGGTCAGGGAATATTCTTTCCTGGCTGATCTAACAGCAATTGGGGACTTAGATTTAACTGCCTCTATCAGGGCCGTTTTCTTGTGCCTGCATTTAGTTGTATACCAGCCCTTTGC
Organism: Lissotriton helveticus; assembly: GCF_964261635.1. NCBI lineage: Eukaryota > Metazoa > Chordata > Amphibia > Caudata > Salamandridae > Lissotriton > Lissotriton helveticus. Next base: position 602,683,752 of record NC_136059.1, read on the forward strand.
TGACTTGTGAGAGCTCTTGGAGTGCGTTGCCATGCTTTGAATTGTATCCGGTGCCTTCCGTTTTCCCATTACAAATTGCCCCTTGTCAGGGCACAGGAGCCCAATAACTATTCAGGGTCACATCAGGAAATGTACTTTTTAGTCGCAGGCTTAACAGCTAACAATACATCAATGAGAGGCCGTAAGGTGATCTAAAATGTCAATATATTCCCCAATTCTATAAAATGAGACCTCAATCATCTGCAATGTTTAATCAAAACACTTAATGAGTGATGCACCAGTACCTCAAAGTCCAAGTCCAGCCTCCTCAAGTCTCTGATGGGCGTGGATGGGCCCGCCCTTGGTCCGGGCTTTGCCCGAGCACCGCCCACACAGCTGAGCTGCGATGTACCTCAGTAGTCCTGATTAGGAGTGCAGGTGTGAAGATGATTGACCCAGAGTGGTTGATGGACATAGTCCCCCATCGTCTGCGATCCGCGGCGACTCACCCTGTGCCAGAAGGAACCTCAGAATGACAAAAGGCAATCCAAGCGCACCTCTTCCCTCCGCTATAGAATTTGTCTCCTGTCAGCAGCCCTCCATTTTTCTGCTATCAGCGCTGGGACGCCCATTTGCCGGGGCAGCTGTGCGCTTTATAAAATAGTATCACATAACATAATAAAAAACTAAACTCCAACAAGAGCCAGCAGGACGAAATGGCAGAAGTCTTCACAGTAGCGCTATGATGCAAATGCTGTCAAATGAAGTGTCAGCGCGGCCTGACATTTATTATAAATGAGAGCCCCTTCAAATATGTGAGTTCAGCATGTGTGCTGTACAAAAAACCACTTTTGTTTGATTTAATAAGATAAAACCTTTACTCCAGGTATAATAAGAATCTCACCCACATATCAGGTACACACAAGCCCAAACTTGCCACCTAGTACACTAATAGCATTGTAATCAAAGCTGTGACAGGAATGTTTCACAGCCATGTTTAAAAACTCTCACTTTTAATAAATACTCTCAATGCAGTGGTGTAATTTAATATGCGTCACACTTCCGCAAGTGAAACATTTTTTGGGGGGAAGACAGTGTATCATATTCTAACATAATATTTGGTGCATGATTTACATGCCAAATATGTTTAAGTCTCGGTTCGTGCACATGGCCTCAAAAACAGAGCCGACCCTTGGGTGTGCTCTTTCTGATACTTTGTTGGCTCCCCCACCGCTTCAGAGCGGAAAGTGGGGGCAAAGCAGTAAAACACCAGCACCTATGGTGTTGGTTCGAGGAAAACTCAATTACATTAACTCAAGGGGAATCAGTAATGAATATATCAAGTGTTTAAGTCAAGAAAATAGTTGTGCAGCATTTTGTCACTGCAAATAATAGATCTTACTTTATGTTACCCAACACAGAGGCATTTATTGTATCCACTTAAGAATGATAAGTGACTGAGCAGGCCAACCAACATTCAGACATGTGACCTGAAGATTGCAGACTTGTCTAAAGTCTGCAATCAAGTTCTTTAGTTTGGGCTGATGTCCTTAGCTATTTTTGTCCAGTGTTGCATCTATCTTGTACATGTGCTCGGTGCTGTACTCCATTTTAGAGTTGTAACTAATCTACCAAGGGTGACCCCAGTGAGGTGGATTGTTTTAGGACCTGGGCTGCATGATTTCTGTATGATTGCTGTACTGTGAGTGCACTCATTGCCACACTTATCCAGGATGTACCAGTGCTGTAAATAATCTTGTACCTGCTTGAGTTGGTGTTAAATCTGTACTGCCCTTGTATTCCATGATATTTACATGTCTCTCTGGTAGACAAGATCACAGTGCAGCACTAGTTTGAGGCATTGCACTTATGGTTAGTACAGTACTCATCAAAGCTGGACCTTCCTCAATCCCACTCTCCTTCCCCAGTTTGAGGCATTTCACCGGTTTGAGGCATTGCACTTATGGTTAGTACAGTACTCATCAAAGCTGGACCTTCCTCAATCCCACTCTCCTTCCCCAGTTTGAGGCATTTCACCGGTTTGAGGCGTTGCACTTCTGGTTAGTACAGTACTCATCACAGCTGGACCTTCCTCACCCCGCACTCCTCCCAACCACAAAACACGTCATTATCCATTGATTCCCCGCTGGTGTCTGTGTTCTTCAGCCGTGGGTGGAGCTGCCTAAGTACTGTGAGAACTGGAGCTCTTGCTCAGGTCCCTCCTCTTCTACGGGACGGCATCAGCTGCTTGTGACATAACAAGTAAAACAGATGCACAAAGAAGCACAGCAGTTTCATGTGGCATTATTTTCTAACTATACAACACAAAAAGCATAATTAGCAATGTTCCTCAAGCTCCCAAATAGTTTGCCTACCTCGGCATCCTAGCTTGTTGGTGCCCCTCTGAGGTAAGCGAAGGCCACTTGCTGCCCAAAGGCCAGAATCACATTTTCATTAAAGCTGAGCTCCTGTACAAAGATGGACAGTGAGAATCTGTGCTATTAAAACTTAGGGTATGGATACTGGCAGCAACTCGGCTGTGACTATCATTAAGGGCCCTTGTGCAAATGTTAAGCTCCGTCTTTAAACGTGTGTCGGTCTAATCAGTGAAAGGTGCTTTGAACTCTACGCTAGTATGAGCGGTCAGGCTTAGTGCCAATATCGGCAACACACCCCACCTGTAAATACAGCAATCTCATAATAAAAACACACAAGATACATTGTTTGTTGGAGAAAACATTGCTGGAGGTTTATTTGCATACTAATTATGCCAACATGGTGGGTCAACTTATGGGCGATCCAAGGGCAGGCAGCAGTGACACGCCTAAGCTGCCCTGCCCACCCCACCTGAAGTGCCAAATTGCACCTTGGCCTAACCAATCGGTGCTCACCATTTTGGGGGAGCACCCCTTATATCATGTGTACCACCAGTCCACACATTTACTTACGCCCCTTGAGGGGGCAGAGCATATCCAGGCAAGCCCCCGGTTGCTCAGGTTTACAAACGCCGGAAGGACTAACGGGGTGCCGCCGTTCCTCCAGGGTCCTGCCATAAGGACTTCCTGGGGTTGTTTGGCATTTGCACCCTTGTTGCGCTCCTGAAGAGGGTACCTCTATGTACCATTCAGCTTCTGGATCACCCTGTAACTCCACTTACAACACAAAATAACAAGTTTACAGCCTTCCTACCCTAGCCACCCTTCCAACCGACATACCGGGTAAGCGGTAGGGAGGGAAACAGTGTGAAGTCTTGGCACCCAAAAGGATCGCCAGATGGGCAGGGAAGGTTTATATACCTGCCTCCCTGACAACTAGCACGCTGAAAATTACGTTGTTAGGTAGCCCCGGACCCCGAGTGGGTCCAGACACTAAACTTGTCGGGGTTTGTGCCCTCATGTGTCACTAAGGTGCCCGCCCTCCTATGGGGGCCCCCTGCGTGGGCCGCGGGCAGCCTCAGAACATTGGTCCTGTCTGCCTGGCCTTGTGGATCTTAGCAGTAGCCAGCCTTTTCTTGCATTTTCATCAGTGTGGGAGAGGCAGGAAGGTTTCTAAGAGGATCCGACTTCGAAAAAGCAGGTTCCAGGTTCGGGTTTTGCGTTTTGCCAAGGAGAGGAGAGTGAGAAGTGAGGAGCGAGGAACAAGGACGCCGAACTGCTGCCTCCCGCTGTCGGTCTCACCCCCCAGCCCCAGGTACCACGGACTTCAGCAGGAGCTCCCGTTTGCGGCCTGAGGCCGATCTTGCCGGTCCTGCATTCCAAGCCGCAAATCGCCTGCATAGCGTCCCTAATCACCTCTAATCGGACTGAGAGGGGGGCGGAGCAAGGAGCAAGCTTTGGTCAGCTCCACTCGCAGTGTATCAAACAGCTGATGGTCGGGAGGGCCACGGGGGCGTGCGGCAGGGCGGCAGAGAGGCTGAAAGGCACAGCCCCATAGCCCCACAGCAGCAAGGCAGAGCGGCAGAGAGCGGCAGAGGGCGAAGAGGTTCAACAGTACAACCCCAAGGCAGAAAAAGCAACTTGGAGCCGGTGATCATTTTTTGTTTTTTGTTTGAATATGTTTATTGCATATTTTCAGGTGTCTTACAACATTACACATAAGTAAACGGAAAAGATGCAAAGTGTCGCTATGAAAATCGTGCGTCCCAGTGCTGTATCGACAACAGTACACATAAATGAACTCATTACCAAGGAGCAGGATAAAGACAGTGTAAATGAAGTAGCAGAGTTAAGGCTATAAAGTCTGGCTTATATGCAAGAGAATAACATTTTATAATTGCAGCAATAGGTGACGGAGAAAGTTGAAACTGCATAGCATTGCAGATTTGTTCATCGGACGTGCTAGTGGTGTTAAAACAGCAAAGTTAAAGGAAAAAGGGCCTAGAAATAGCGCAACATACATCCAAAGCTGTTTTCTTTAAAGCAATAAACTATAATGAACAATCCAACAAATTCTAGAAACTAAATAGTGGGTGGTGTCTGATAACAAAAGCTTGTGTGCGTGTGATGGTCATGGGGTAGGCAACGAGTAGGTCCGCACTGCTTTTCAGTGGTTGAGGGTGTAGAGCGTAGATGTAGGCGCATGGGCGTCACCGGGAGGAGGGGGGGGGTGAGTGGTCACTCTATGCCGTCCTGCTGGCATACTTGGTGGTAGGATGCCAAGATGTTATCCCAATCTAAAGCTATTGGGAACTTACGGAGTCCGGCTGTCTCTTCTCTATGGAGCGCCACACTCTCAGCCCTAGCCCAGTTATCTAACGAGTTACGCCAGTGTATTGGCTGGGGGGGGGGGGGAGACAGCATGTTTCCAGCGTTTAGTAATGAGGCGTTTTGCCGTGATAAGCCCTAGATCCCAATACCTCGCCTGAACTTCCGTTAGCTTCGTCCTCTTAAAGAAGCCCAGTAGGCAAGCCTCCCATGTAAACGGCAAGTTGCCCCCCGTTGTCTTCGCCAATGTCCTGGCCACCGTAGCCCAGTAGGTGTATAATGAAGGGCATGTCCAAAGGATATGTAGGAACTGCGCATCTACAAGTCCACATCTGGGGCATGCTGATGTGGTAAGCCCAAAGTACTGATTAATCTTGTCAGGGGACAGGTATGCCCGGTGTATAATGTAGTAGTGTATGGTCTTAAAGCGTGCATTGCGTGGTATATTCCGTGTCCCAGCCAGTATTCGTGTCCACTCCCCGTCTGTCCAATCCCGACCTCTGTCTGCCGCCCACTTGTCTCGCAGCCGCTGTGGGGAGAATTGAGTATGTGTGTGTAATGCTTGGGCAAGCCAGTGTACTATGTGAGAGCCATTGCCCATCACATGGAGATACTGTATGAGGAGGTGCGTCGGTGGTTCGTCCGCTTGCGGGCCCCAGGCCTGTGTCAGTGTATGTAGGAGTTTCGCATGGGTTGAGCCGGTGATCATGATTAAGCCAGGAGTTGGCGGTAGGCTGGCTGCACTACCTGCGTGGGTCAGATAATTGAATCGTGCAGGACAGCTCACCGGATTCACCAGATTCAGGGCACGAGATACACGCCGAGCTGAAGCCAGAGAGGAGGAGTGCTTTCTTTGACGAGATAATTCACAAAACAATATTACATTATTAAATCGCCTGCAGGAGGGAACAAAAAAAAACAGCAGGGAAACATAAAAAAACCCAGCAAGACATGGCGAAAGCAAGCCGGTGAGGAAGAGAGTGAGCGTGAAAGTGAGAGAGGGAGCGTTGCCCCATAGTGGCAGGCAGTGGAGTGAAGTACCCAGGAGAGCCCAACCCTCAATCTCCCAATCTCTCTACTCCTGGCAACCCCAGTCCTGCTGTTCTCCATCAAGCTTTCACTCCCAAACATAGATCAACTGCAAAAAGTTTGATTAATACACAGCCAACAGCTCATCTCTATCCCAGTCCCGTAGCAGGGAAGCATTCCAGAATGAGGTGAGGGAGGACGAGAGGAGGAGAAAAAGGTGGAAAGAAAACGCTACTCCACCCGACACAGGGGGGAGGAAAAGGCGGGTTGCCCGGCGCCAATCAAAGAGCACAATACCAGCTCGGCCGGAGTGCCAGGAGAACTAGAAACCACAACAGGAACCACACCAGAGGGAGTGAACCAAGTAGGGTCAAGGTCCGAAAACAGAGAACTGCAGCCCAAAGTGAGGGCTGAAGCCACAGCTACAGTCACAGCCACAGCTACTGTCGCAGCAACAGCTACAGCAACAACGCCCACCACAGGAGCGGAAAGTAATAAGGCAGCAACAAGTAAAAAGGTCACAGAATCCGCCTCATGGGTTACCAAAAAAGATGGCAAGATAGTCACTCCATCAGCACCCACCAGGCACCATTCATGTCCAAACAGCAGTAAACGGGCACTGATTACTGATTTTCTAAAAGCAGCCGTCAAATCTACAGAGTAAAGCAGGAGCCGCGATTACAGTAATGACCCACTTATTTTCAACCTTCCCAAGGCCAGGAACACCAGCAAGAACATCACTGACCCCCTGAGGAGAGCCAATACAAATCCCTCCGACGACTGTAGCCCTAACAGGGGCTGGAAGGAAATAGACGAACAGCGGAGCATCTGTTCAGACTGTCCATTCACTACAAAGAAAGAAACCCTGGATTTACAGACATCAATAACCACACTTCAAAACCCATTGCACTACGACCAGCGCAGTAACCTGCAAGTAGTCGAGGCACAAGTATATGGTCACTCGTCCACCTTAAAAACACAATTACAGCAACAACAACAAATCATATTTGGAAATCTAGAGGCAATCCCAACCACCCAGAAACTTAAAAATACCGCAAATACCTTAATAAATATAAACACGGAAGAGCTATCGGTATCCCAATCTCTAGATGACTCAGGTTCGATAAAAATAACTTTCGACAATTGCAACAAACAAGATAAATCCAGTCTCCGAATCACTTCACAGCAAGAGGAATATCGAACCGGGCAGAAAGTCCTAAACCTCATCCAATACGATGACAATTCAGTCACATTCAACAACCTGGAAATGTCTCCTTTGCTGTCACTGCCATAAAACAAGAATCAACCCAGCAAGATCCTTGGCACTCCGGACCTTCCGGACCCTCCATTCCTGGACAGGCTATTTCACGAAGAACAACGTGTCAGTTCACCTCTAGAAGGATTACACAGTCACCCTCCACCATCAGTTTGGCGACACCTGCTAAACACCCTGCACACTATCGGCAAAGCGATGAACTACCACCCTGATAAGTTAGACACACAGGTAGACCTTCTAAACATTTAGGCAACTACGTCCAGGGAGTCGAACAAAAGTTGCAAAACCTCAATAATTTGATCATGAGGGTGCAGCGAGATCACGAAACAACATACCAACCATGCCATTGCCACTGCACCCAATTAATAGACCAACTGGCAACAGTTCCAACTCTAATGACGAAATACTGGGGGTCGTCAGCAGCACACCAACGAAGACCGCACCTTCTCCCAAGAAAGCAAAAGACCCATTGAGGGAAGAAGTCCAGGAATGCCTCAGAGTCTATTACAGTACAAACTCAAGCAATTACAGATACATCTCAACAGCTGAATGGACAGGGACCCATGAGCGCCACAGCCATCTCACCCAAGGTTAACACAATTAGTCGTCAGCAAATCCATCAATAGCATTAACTCCATTATCCAAGCGGGAGAGAAAACGTCTGTGGAAGGCCAGAAACCACAAACAACTCAGGCATTCAACAAACGCAATTGGCATAACGACTGAGCTAGAAATGACTGAAAGTGAAGACATCACCTCTTCAATCTTAGGGGAGGCTGGAACTACTGAGGACCACTTCACTCCCCCGACAGAATTGTTTGCACTCAAAAATCGCACACAGCGGAAAAAATTCCACCTGCAAAAGTATATGGAATATTCAATCCGGATGAGCGGAAGGGAAAACAACATCTTACAACTCAGGCTCTACAAACCAAGAAGTTCAAGCTAAGTACCAACACAAAAGAACCTACAATAAAAAGCCTGAAGGAGGTAATCGGGCCAAAAACAACAGAAAGTGAAGAGAGGCCAAAAACAGAAACAACAAATACTCCAGGACAGGGAGGTAGTGTATTGAACTCCATCATGAGCATTGACAACTCATCACAAAATCGTATAAGTAATCACCAGATTATGTTCCCTTCAGACCCAGAGCGAATCACTGTTGATCTGCAATCCAAACAGAGCTTGGTTATCGAAAGAGGACCCACTCACTTCAGTCGCGATCCGAAGTTGGATTTTTTTCCCCATTACGTCTCAAGGGGACCTCATGACATCCTCAACAGAAGCGCACTATTGAAAGTATTTGAAGCCCTTCCATCTCTGTGTCATATTAACACCAGCAACATAGAAAGCATAGAGTTTAGACCAAACTACAATCCAATTGGCCAAGAGATCGTCACAGTCACCTTCCTTGACAGCTCCATCATTGAGCAGATCTGGCAGCAACAGGCCTCACTCGCCAAATGGGGCATTTAGGTAAAAAAGCCCGCTTTCAACTGCTACCCAAGCCCACTTCAACCACCCAACCAGACAGAGGGCTTGCTCAGGGGAGCCAAAGGCCAAGTACAGGACAGCCCAACGAAGGTAATAGCCCAAAGTTTAAAACAAATCACCATCACCTTTTCCCATCCAGAAGCAGTTAGGCCTTTAGGCACCAGGCAGATAAATAGAGCCGGGAATAGCAACACTAGGTCATGAACACTATCTTTCAAAGCCTCAATTTTGAACCAAGGTTACTACATCTGTTCCTGGAATGTGAATGGCCTAAATGCAAAACTGGAAGACCCTGATTTTATGGAATTCATCAACCAATATGATCTACTTCTCCTCCAAGAAACATGGCAGGCAAATTTTACACCTATAATAGGTTTCAAAGAATATCTAAATCCGGCTAAGAGAGTCTCCAAACACGGAAGAGCAAAAGGAGGACTCTCCACCTTTGTTTCGACTAACATCCCATGGCATGTTGTCGCCATAGATCTTGATTCAACCTGGATGTTATGCATTAAAATAGTTGCGTCGCCATCTTATAGCTTGTTAACATTGAATGTTTATATCCATCCCGCATCCAAACTAAAGAGGTCAAGAGTGGAGAAATTACGTGCCGCATTAGCCACCCTCAAACCTGCTCACCCGCACTCTAACATCATACTGTCGGGAGACTTCAATATGAACCTACTTCATGGAGGGGAAAAAAAGTAAAATTGGCGGCTCATATACCAGCAAACAACGAGATTTCAACTGTAATGGATGTGCAGCTCTTTTGGAAGAACTCCCAATGCACATGCTGAACACACGTGGTCTGATCAACCACCCTCCAGCCTGTACAAGGGTTACACAAAAAACAGGCTCAATCATTGACTACACTTTTACGGACTACGATATTTTACCATACATTTCGAATTTTCAAATACAAGATAGAGCAGAAAGTGATCATTTACCACAAACCTTCAAACTACTCACAAATACACCAATACCAATACCAAATAAGGTGATGTCTTCACAATCCCAATGTTTTAACCTAAAGCGCCTTACCTGGAAAAAGGAAACGATTGGCGATATAATGGGCGCATGTACCACCCTCTTGGAGAGCATCGAAAATTAATCATCGCGCATAGAGGCATGGGAATCCTTTGTTCTCAAACTAGACAAAGAACTCCCAAGACAGGGCAAAGCGAGCAAAGCAGGAGGTTCACATGGGGCAGCATGGTTCACAAACAGCCTACAGAAACAAAAAAAACAACTGAATATATATCTAAGACGTCTAAGAACCTGCAGTCAAGAATCCACCCAAGAGACCCTAATCCTAATAGGAAAAACCAGAAAGGAATTCAAAATGAACATCAAGGTAGCCAAGCAAGATCATAGACAACTCACATGGGCGAAACTCCTCCATGCCAGCATGAAAGAAGACGCCAGACTCTTCTGGGGTATAATCAACCAGCTGTCAAATGGCCAGAACCGACACTTCAACTCGGATATAATGGAGGACACTTGGCGAGCCCATATTGATCAAACATATAATGCAACCTCCACCCCAGTTCCAACAACTCACGGGAGGCAACCTGAGAATGGGGTACTCCAAGCAGGAATAGTCGCTGAATCACCTAAGCCACTCCCACAGGAATTTGCTAGCCAGTTCACGCAAGACCAGTTCTATAAGATCATAAAAAATCTAAGCCCAGAGAGAGCCCCGAGACCAAATGGTCTGCCAAACGCCCTATTTCAGCAGGACCCATCATTCAGGTGCGGTATTCTGACTCCGCTCTTTACACATGCTCTAGTAACTGGCTCAATCCCGGATTCATGGCGAGGAAGCATTATAAATCCTATATACAAATCAGGACCTCGCGCTGACCCCTCCAATTATAGAATGATTGCACTAATCGACGTTGAGGCCAAGATATACGCATCAAACTTGTTGCTAGATCTAGAGGATTGGGTGGATCGTACAAACTTGATGCCAAACACGCAAACGGGATTTCGGGCAGGAATGGGCACCCTCACAAACATCTCGGCGGTAACTCTTCTAGCCAATCAGGCCTACGCAAAATCCCGCACCTTGTATGCATGCTTCATCGATCTCAAAGCAGCATTTGATAACGTTCCGAGGGCAAAATTATGGGCCAAAATGCAAAGTTGGGGGGTGCCCAGAAATCTACTGGAAGCCATAATCAACTTATACTCGCACATGTGGGTCCAAATAAAAATAGGCGATGGGTGCACTCTAACAAAAAATATTTATACATCAAATGGACTACAGCAGGGGTGCGTTCTGGCTCCCTGCCTATTTAACATCTATACTGCAGACCTTGAGAAGTACCTCCAACTTGCACAAACTGACCCCCCAAAACTGGGCAAAACATCGATACCTAGTCTCCAATATGCGGATGACAGTCCTCTTAGCCCAAACACCTATAGGCCTACATAGATCGATATCTCAATTAGGTGCCTACATTACTTCCGCCCAACTTTCAATTAATCATCAAAAAACAAGGGTGCTATGCTTTTCAAAACACCGTAAAAATAGGAAAAAAGGTAAATTTACCTGGAATTTAGAAGCGAACCCAATATCCCAGGTGGATTCGTATAAATACCTGGGATTTTATCTTGATCACAATCTAAATTTTAAGCCACAACTGGAACAAGGCAAAAAGAAAGCGAAACAACTCCTCTTTGCCTTTAAAACTGTTCAGAAGAAGCTAACAGGCTCAACAGGCCATCTCCTTAAAGTAATCGCTGCTAAATTCCTCCCCTCCATATCCTACGGGTCAGAAATTTTGAAAACAAAAGATGCCACTGTCCTAAATCTAGCACAGTCCAGTCTCTTCAAGAGACTGTTTTCAATTCCCCAATATATCTCTCGGGCTCAATTACGATTGGAATATTGACTCAAAAACCAGATACCTGCTAGACAAGGGGCAATGGCTAAATATTATTGGTGGATGAGGGAAGCCAATGATAACACCCTGGCCCATTTCTGTTGGGAAGAGATAGTAAAACAAGCCAAACTAAAGAATTCAATCGTTACATCCTAAAAGAGTCACTTTTGGCCCTTCAACTCGAGGAAGCATGGTTCCCAATTCCCACATACTCCGGATTCAAAACAGCAGCGAATAACGCAATTAAACAGGTCCCTCTGCTAATGGACAAAACTACCTTTGCCATGAAAAGTCACGCATCGGGCGTGATACAATCATATCAGTTGCTGAAGCCCAAAGCGTACCTATCTGAACACTTCTCACACCATAAAAAGCACTTTTTGACGTTACTGCGGCTGGGCTCTTTTCCCACGAAAGACTTAACTCCGAGGTGGATATGCAGCTGCCGACCAAAGAATGCCGCCTCTGTGGACAAGGAGAAGAGTCACTGCTACACCTTCTATGTATTTGCCCCTCATTACTAGAAATCAGAAAAACATTGCTACGCGAGTTGCTGAGGAAGACAAACAAGGGCATGTAGAGGGGCAGTCATACTATGTCTTGGAGGCTCGTCAATTCAACTATCTTGCTAAGCCATAATCTTCGGGCAAATGACGGCAAAGAAACTGGATAAAAAATTCTAAAATGTTTTAGAATAACATTTTATTTCACAATCAGATACTTTTAAAGCTATCGCTCGCCGATTCTCAAGCACCTGATTGCGTTACACACGTACTTTGAGCATTATCAAACATTCCTCAAGTTGTATTTACAATGTGTTATAGTGGTTTGTATACCCTTTTATGATTTTAATGAAATCAAATAAAAGTATTATGACTAAGTGCATGTCTAATAATTATCACTTTTAACATCCCTCAAAGTAGTAATCTATTCAGATGTAAGTGGTTTCAAGGTTTTGTATTAACTGTACAATTAATTAAAATCTTTACAGTAAAAAATAGAAAGTGCAGAAAGCAGTAATTCTAAAACTTCTTTGCATTATTAAAAAAAAAAAAAAAGTTCGCCTGTACTAGTTAAAAGAATGGTATAAAAACAAACAAAGTAGAGAAAAAAAGGGTACAGCTCCCCCAGTCTTAGTCCCATTTGATTGGCCTTTCCCAGCATTGGAAGCGTAGGAATAAACCTTTGCTTTCTTTCATAGGGGGGCGTGCAAGTGGCACTGTCAATGATGCTACGTAACAGGTACACTTCAACTCTGATCCGTTGCATTTGGGGTGACCTTCCTGGATGATGAAATGTTATCGTTGTGGGGTTTTAGTGCTAGTCTGATTTGGTGAACAAATTTGGCCAATCTCGCTAGAGTCATAGTAGTAGTGGTTGACAAATACAGGACTGATGCTTCCGAGCAAGTTGTTATACTCCGATTAAGGCAGATCGGGCGCAGCAGTCGCCGGAGTTCGTTCTTAAAATGAGGACAGCAGCAGAGAAGGTGCAGCCAGGATTCCCTTTTGTACGCACATAGCCTACAGGATATGGAATCCCCTCTTTGGGCCAAAGCGGGGTTGAAATCTACTATCCCGAGTGTGATCAACCTCATGGATAGAATTTTGCTTCGGCCTGTGTTGTGATAGCCTCGCTTAGATAAAGTTGTGCTTTGCCCACAGTGTATGAGTTATTTAGGGATTCCAAACTGGAGCTTCGGCGAAGGGATTTGTAATCAAGTTCAAAGGAGATTTCATGGACTTGTTTATTAATGGCCTGCTTCCAAACATTCAGCGGGATGTCCTGCCGCGCGAGATTTTCTTCCACTAATTTAAGAGATTTAGTTGCATTTCCCAGCCAGGTGTGCCAAGTCGATACTGGGTCTTCAAAAATACAGATCAAGTGCTGTTTCAAGGAGTTGGCTGGGGCCTTTAGTATCCTTAGGTACAGCTTAATAAGCTGCCCATGGCCGATCACGTATGGCCTTGCTAGGCCAAGCTCCAGTCTCAGTCTGGTTCTTCTTGCAGACCTTGGTATTTGTAGCACCGACTTGTAGGCCTTAACTTGGGTGGAGTTGAGAAGGGCATCCAGCTTCCCTGGGAAGGCCAGGGGTCCATAGGAGATTGCGGGAAGGAGCTTTGCTCTTAAGGCTATCAATATTGGACTTGCAGAGGGGCTGATAAGATTATGGCTTAGTTGTCTTAGCAAATGTATTACCTTGTTGGCTTTCGAACCCTGCTGGTTAAGATGGACGTTTGCTTTGGCCCGTTCCGAGAACCAAACCCCCAGGTAGTTATAAGAGGCCACAGAGTATATTTTAGCATTTCCCAAATGCCACAGTGCTTGCCGTTTCTGATGGTAGGATCCGAAGATGATGACCTTAGTTTTCCCTTTGTTAATTGTCAGGCTGTTGGCGATGTTGAAGCTGTTTAGGGCAATTAGAGCTCTTTGTAGGCCTATCTTCGTATGATCCATTATGGCTGTATCATCGGCGTACTGTAAGACTGGTAGCCTCAGTCTTCCTAATCTGGGGTCTACTAGACTGGCACCTTTTAGGGCCTCACCCAGATCCGCAGTATATAGATTGAATAGGATGGGGGCCAACACGCACCCTTGTTTCAGCCCGTTTGCTGTGACAATTTTGCGAGTGACAGTACGAGTGCTTGTTTTCACCCGCACCCAGGTGGCCTCATATAATGGCATGATTGCCTTCAGAAGTCTCTATGGTATCCCCCACTTTTCTAATTTCCACCATAGGCGTTTTCTGTCCACTTTGTCAAATGCTGTACTGTAGTCCACAAAGCAGCAGAATAGTGGGGGGTGGTTCTTCAAGGTTGCCTTGGCTGATAGATGTGCTAGCGCCAGGACGTTGTCCATGGTAGATGCCTTGGACCTGAAGCCAGTCTGATACGTAGGTATTATGTTTTCCTCTTCTGCCAATTTTTCTAGGTCACAGAGTAGTAGGTGTGCATATGCCTTGGCCTCCAAGTCTAGCAGGGCGATGAGTCTATAGTTCGAGGGCTCTGTGCGGTCACCTTTTTTAAAGATTGGAAATAGTATGGAGCCCCTCCAAGAGTCGGGGATTGTAGCCGTCAGGTAGGTGAAATTGAAGAGCAGGGTTAAGAGTGTCGCCCAGTACTCTGATGCCTGTTTAAAGACCGGCGCTGGTATCCCGTTGGGCCCCGGCGCACCGTCATTCTTCATTCGCTTGATGGTGTTGGTGACCTGTCTGATGTTTGTCCAGGTTGATGTGGTTTCGTCGACGTCGGCCGGGGAGCTGCTGCCACTTGGGGTGTTGCCTGGGCTTGAGATGGCTGCTTCTGACTGGAGGCAGGACTGGAGGGAGTCCTCTGTTGTCTCCTCCTTGTCCATTGACGGGAATTCATTACTGGGGACTGTTTCGTATAGCCGTTTCACATGTTGGATCCAGTCTTTTTCAGCTACCCCATTTTCTCTCGTTGGCCTTCGATTGCTCAGCTGATTGATGAATCTCCAGAGTCGTGCATGGTTCTTTTGTTTGAGGAGGGAGAAAACGTTTAGCCATTTGCTTTCCATATCTATTTTTTTAAGTTCCCATAGCTTCTTCCTTAGGGAGGCCCTCAGTTCTGATATTGATGGGCCTACTGTTTGGGAGCCCCCTCTTTTATTTGCTGCGCAGGCCTTGCGCAGGAGTCGTTTGAGTTCCCGTACCTCCTTGGGGCAGACGTTCCGATTCTTGGGAAGCACTTTTATTGTTGAGTTTTGTGGTTTAGGATTACCAAGTTTTTTTTGTATATCCACAATGATTTGCTCCCATCCTGTTGTGGGGGAATCAGATGCAAGCTGACTCCCTTGCTGTTGCTGGCCCAGCCATGATTGAAGTTTCCCCTCTGTCTTATCTGTCCACTTGATTCTCCGCAGGACGGTGTGTGACTCCTCCCCACTTGACTCCCCAATGGGTTGGTAGAGGGTGGCGGCCGGTATGACCAGCTGGAAAGAAGCTCTTAGTGGCCTGTGGTCACTATCCTGCCGGTTCACTACTTCTACTTCAAAGTCAGACATTCTATCCGCCAGTACTCCACTTATCAAGATGTAGTCGATTCTCGACACATTCCGAAAAGTGTGCTGTGGCTGCCAAGCACTCGAACTAGATGTTTTCTGTAATGAGTTGATGTCAATTTGTAGCTGAGGAAAAGGTCGCTTAGGGGAGATGCCCTTCCTGATCCTTGTGGAGGGATTTCCGAGTTGTCTAGATCTTTTAGGTTGAAGTCCCCTGCTAGAATGACCTGGTGTGTTTTGTATTTATTTAGCAAGTCCTCCAGTTTTAATGCCAGTGTCTCCAGATGGTCTTTTATTAGGGTCTGTGCGGGATTAATGTAGCAACTTAATACTACCAGATGGATTGGTTGTTTGGTGAGACTCGGACCCCTTATCTGTAGTGCTTGTAGACCGGGTAGGTTTACGTTGATGGAGGTAGCAACGAGAGCACACTCGTGTTTTATGAAAATTGATAGTCCGCCTGCTGGGCGACCGAAGATGTTCATTTTCGTTGCTGGTACTTGAAATTCGTAATACCCAGCCAGGGGGGTAGGGGTCAGGGCCCAAGTTTCTTGGAGACAAATTAGGTCTCCACCTTCTAAGAACTGCTTCAGATTTTCATTGTTGTATATTTTGCTAATCCCTGCTATATTCCAGGAGATTACAGTTAGTTGAGACTTCGCAGTGGTACCAAACCTAGCGTCCCCGCTTGGGGGCAGACTTTTGTAGCGGCTAGGAGTGCTGTATCCTCCTGCTTCCGATACCCTTTTGCTCAGGGGTGGGGGAGATGTTATGTATTACTCGTTGATTATTTTCGCATAGGATTCTGATTGCTGTTGGTGCCCTTTGGCCCGTCCAGCTTCTATTTGGGGAACGCATACTGGTTGTCCCTTTTAGGACATATCGAGTGGCCTTTCTCCCGCTATCTGGGACCAGGACAAGTGGGTATTTTGGGGGCGATGATATCTGAACTTCGATGCCCCATTCCGCGAGTAGGATGGAGTTATGCGTGATGGCTTGCTGTGTTTCTTTGTTCTTCAGTCTCACCACTGTGGAGCTCCGTGTGTGTCCCCTTTCAGGGTCACGAATTTCACCCATTCAATGTCCCCTGATTGTGTCTTGTCCATGGTATCCAGATGTTTGAAGAGACGTAGGAGGTTGCTCCAGTTCAGGATATCATGACGTCCTGCGCTGAAAAATCTTGGGGTGAGAACCACCTCATAGACGGCTGCAGGTGCGCTCAAGTGTTGCTCCCCGGCTCCCTTTTTTGTCGCTGCATCTGCCGGAATAGGCACTGACCTGTAACTGCCTGGGGGGATTAAGGGCGAGCCTCCTTGCAGCCTCTTGGTTTGGACGGCGTTAATCATAGTTAGGTGCTGAGGGCTTGTTTGAGGTTGGTGCAGATTGGCTGCTTGTGGCACGGATGTCGACGGAGTTGGCTGTAGGGGCCGACTTGGCGCTAATAAGCGTGTTCCTGCCATTGGCTGATTTCCTGTTGAGGTAGTTTGCGTTACTGGTGGCTTTTCACCCTTTGAGCTAGGGGAGCTTAATGGTGTGGTTTGTTTATGTTGCTCTCCCTTTGGTGGGAGGACCGGGGGAGACCTTTTGCCCCAATTTTTATCTGTGAATATTGGATAGAGCTGGGTTGCTTTTGCTTTTGTCCCCTCCTTCGAAGGAGGATGCTTGAGCTTCAATAGCTGTGGGTGTCTCACTTTTAGCTTTAACTTTTTCTGTTGTTTTTTTAGCTTCCTTTTTGCTCTCCTTGTCAGTGGGGGATTCTGCATGTCTGTTATGCCTGACGAGTCTTCTGGCCTAGCTGTTCCGATGTCGTCGATGTTCCTGTAGTTTGGGCTTTCGACCGTTGTGGGTTCTGGTGAGCTGCTGACTGACTGGATGGTCGTTTGCTCTATGCTTTTGCCGTTGTTAGCTGTGTCGCTCTTCCCCGTTTGGGCCCATAGTGACTGTGTCACCTTTGGGGTGTAACTGTCGTGCTTTCTCTGCTCTTCTTTATTGTTTGACGTTGGTACCGCAGATCTCCCTTTCGCTATTTCCATTATTTCTGCTAGTACCTCTGGCAAAGAAGCCCACTTCTCGATGAGGACTGAGCAGCGACAAGAGCAGCCCCCCCCCGTTGGAGGGTGTGTTCGGAGGGATCCTATTAGCCAGGGCCTCCATCTTGAAGCTTATGTCTGCTAATCGTCCAGCTATTGCCTGTAGGAGGTCTATCTGTAGTTCCATCTTGGTGGATTGCCACAGAAGAGCTTTATTGGTGGCACTATTTATCTCAAACTGAGATGGGTTATCTGTTGTCGTGTCTGTGCTGCTATTGTGGGCAGGATTTTCAGCTTTCGTTTTGTGGGTCCAGGGAGATTCTTGGGGCCACGATGGAATAGGGGTTAGGTCAAGGGTTCTTTCGATCTTTTGTTCGAGGTTATAAAGAAAGGAGCCTGTGAGCTCCCCAATGGCTGGCAGCACTGGAACAGGAGAATCCGGTTGGGGGAGCATTAAGTTAAGATTCTTAAACTCATGTTCATGATCATACTGGGAGGTGCTTGAACCCGGGTTCTGCGAAGATGGGCTGGGGGCTTTTGACTGGTGGATTTGCGCTGTTGTAGTTGCGGTAGGGCCATTTTCAGTGGGAACTATTACTGTTGTCTTGGCTCTTATAGTGTCCTGTGTCTCATCTATGGACTGGGGGGAAGAGCTGACCCATTGTTGACCTACATTTAGATTTGAGTGTGGATGACCATAGGCTATACTGCCCTGTACACTGGCCTGTTCCTGGGCGGCCCTAAATTCCTCGCAGAAGGACGTCGCAGCTTCAATAATACAATTGGAGTTGGACGATCGTCCACTGTAAGTGTGTGTGCTGCTGTTTTGGTCCGGGGCTGAAGTATCGGAGGTAGTAGTATGGCTGGGGCCATGGTTACTGTCTTGGAAATACCTTTTCTTAAAAAAGTTTGTGATTGTTCTTCTTTGGTCTGCCTCTTGTGGCCTTTCGCTTGGGCAGACAGTTAGTGATTTGCTCCTTGTCATCCGAATTGTCTTGCTGGTTGGTAGTTGAGTTGTGGGGCTTTTTTCCGGGGACGTCACCTGGCGGCTCTTCTTTTTGAGTCCCATGGCCTAATGGCCTCCTGGTGATTGTTTTTTCGCTGGTGAGCAGCGTTTCTCCGTGCCTTCGCTGTGGTATAACATTGCCTTGCCACGAAGGGTAAACAGCTGAGGTGGCGTGTGGTCGTGGAGGTGAGAGGTAGGAGGTGGGAGGTAAGCGATATGAGATAGGAGGTAAGAGTGACTGCTGTTGTTACTGCTTAGCGACCGAGGCTTGGCTGCCAAGGGCGGTAGCTGCTTACGTTGTGTTTTAACCTGGCCGGTACAGCGTATAAAGGCAGGGCGCTGACCATGAAGGGCTGAGGTCAGCTCTGGGGGAGACTTGGATGCCACTGGTGTTGCCGTTTAGCGATTGCGTCATGGCGCCTTTTTTTAAAAAAAATTTTAAATTATTTCCCGTTAGGGCTTTGAGCAGTCTTTTGAACAAAGATTGAATATAACCAGTCTGGAGGTAGTTGTGGCTGTGGCAATAGCAATTGTCTCACCTACCGGGCTGGGTGCAGATTGAAGGTTGGAGGTTAAAGGTTGAAGATTGACGGACTTCCTGTACGGTCGTTCCGGGTCTGGTTTCGGGTCTGGTTTCTCCTGCGCCGTTCGCTCCTTCACTTCTTGCACCTTAAGCATGGGGGGGGGGGGGCAGCCGCTACCTGCTACCGCCTCCGTGCCCCCTCCCCGTGGGGGGGTAGACTGAGGATACTGAGGGTAGACTGAGGGTAGACTGGGGTAAAGTGAGGCGGGGCTAAAGTGAGGGCAGTGCAGGCGGGCGTACGACGGGCTTCCAGACACTGGTTACTGCCGGGCGACTCTCATACCAGCTTTCACAGCAGCTCTCACCTCTCACCCCCCCAACTGGTCTGGCAGGTCTAGCGGCTCTCCGTGCTCGCCCGCCCGCTAACCGCAGCTCTTTGAGAAGAGGCGGGAGGGAGGTGGGAGGTGAAAGGCGGTCGCCTCCGGTACGCTGAGACGCTGCGGCTCCCACTGTGACTGCCACTGCTCTCCCCTCCTGCGGGCATAGCGGCTCCACAGCGGCTCTCCGCACTCTCTGTGCTCACGCCGCTCTTTTCTTTTCGGGAGATGAGGAGAGGTGGAACGCCGAGGTGAAACGCCAAAACAACGCAGAGACACAGCTCAGCTCAGCTCCTCTCCGCCGACACCACCGTCTCTCTGGCCTCCCTCTCTCTCTCTCTCGCTTAAAACGCTTACACATTTACAATAAATGCACATTTTAGAGTTTACCTGGATTCAACAAAGAGCATCACTCAGGGGGGCATGCAGGTGGGTTATCTATGTAAATCTGAGAGATTGGACCAATGGAGTTCTTACTCAGCAAGCTTGCCAGGCAGCTGATGTGTCACATTTGTTAGCCACAGCTTAAAAAGCACAGGCAAAGCACTTGCCAAGATGGATCACGCAAGTGCAATTCAAAGCTGCTACTCAATCCTGTACAGCGCACTCAGGCACAGCCCGCAGGGGCTGGCAAAAGCAGTGTGCATGGGTCTCGGGCTGTATGTTCCCTCATTGTAATCAGCCAATGAGAAGCACACTATATCATTGAATGAAAACCAAAGTGTAAGCTGCCTTCTGAGTGGCAGATTGCAACTCAGACTCTGCGGTCTGAGCCCACGCTGCAATCGCTCAATCAAAAACAGCGGTGCTGGAACAATTCTCAGAGTGTGAGTCCTGCCATCAATGTTACATCACTGAAGTCACAGAGAATAGGAAAAACTAAGTGTCTCATGCACACAACTAGCATAGAAAATGATTTGCACCTATGCAGCTAGAGAGTGGTAAGGGTGTAGTATGAAGCCGGTGGTTAGTTTTGGTGCAGACTGTCACAAATGTATTACTAAAGTACTAAAACTTGACAAATCAGTACAAGTTAAGTGTTCTGATTTGTTTTGATCCCATTCAAATGTTTTTTTACATCAGTCTTCAGAATTACAGAAAAATTTGCTTTCCGAACTGCTGATTAATTTTGAAATAATTGTACAGTTAATCTACAAGGTATTTAAATGTTGTGTGTTACAACTGACCCCCTACAACGTTTCCTTTCACACTCGGGTACCCCAGCATTATTTTCAGAAAGATCACTTTACAAAATCTTTTAACATTGCAGTCAGAGATAGAAAAGTAAACACTAATCTCCATGATGAAATAAACAGCAACTTGTAAGAAGATAACACCTGAAATCTGAACTCTGTTTTGAGTGCGCTGCAAATGTGAAAATTAATAGGTACCTTTATTGCTTGCTCATTCACTTTTCGAATGAAAAGAACACCTATTCTTTGTCAGTTAATGTTCTCTCTCCAGAACTGGCCAGTAGGCTTGAAAACTAGCTCGCCCTGATCACAATTGACTCACCATAGCAAGTGCAAAAACAACAATTGATGGACAGAATGCAGAACAATGTCATACATTCACCCCAGTACAGAGATCCGGGCCTAAATCCATCGTTTTTTTGCTCACCACGCCATTCTAGTTTGGACCCAGCCATATGCAAATCGTTTTTGACCCTGCAGCCAATGGGAACAGTCTAGCCCGAACTGCCAGGCCAGGCCCTCCCTGGACTGGAAACAAGCATCCTAGGACCGGCTTCGGGGTTTCACCCCTCTTCATCCAGGATAGCTTGAGTCCAGTGGCATGAAGAGCACGGGACCCACATCTGGGCATACCCGTCACACTTGTGGTGACAAATGCAAAAACAATTGATGGACAGAATGCAGAACAATGTCATACATTCACCCCAGTACAGAGATCTGGGCCTAAATCCATCGTTTTTTGCTCACCATGCCATTCTAGTTTGGACCCAGCCATATGCAAATCGATCTTGACCCTGCGCCCAATGGGAACAGTCCAGCCCGAACTGCCAAGCCAGGTCCTCCCTGGACTGGAAACAAGCAGCCTAGGACCGGTTTCGGGGTTTCACCCCTCTTCGGCCAGGATAGCTTGAGTCCAGTGGCATGGAGAACACGAGACCTACGTCTGGGCATACCCATCCCACTCTGGGTGTCAATGGTAAAAACATCAATTGATGGACAGAATGCAGAACAATGTCATACATTCACCCCAGTACAGAGATCTGAGCCTAAATCCATTGTTTTTTTGCTCACCATGCCATTCTAGTTTGGACCCAGCCATATGCAAATCGGTCTTGACCCTGCGCCCAATGGGAACAGTCCAGCCCGAACTGCCAGGCCAGGTCCTCCCTTGGACTGGAAGCAAGCATCCTAGGACCGGTATCGGGGTTTCACCCCTCTTCAGCCAGGATAGCTTGAGTTCAGTGGCATGGAGAGCACGGGACCCACGTCTGGGCATACCCGTTCCACTCAGGGTGACAAATGCAAAAGCAACAATTGATGGACAAAATGCATAATAATGTCATACATTCACCCCAGTACAGAGATCTGGGCCTAAATCCATCGTTTTTGTGTTCACCATACCATTCTAGTTTGGACCCAGCCATATGCAAATCGGTCTTGAACCTTCGCCCAATGGGAACAGTCCAGCCCGAACTGCCAGGCCTGGTCCCGCCTGGACTGGAAACAAGCATCCTAAGACCAATCTTGGCTGCTTGTCTGGTCTCAGGAACATAACTCACATATTATATCAGCGACATGAAACCTCCGGGTGTACAAGAGCTCTATAAATACAGCTGACAATAACATCCATCTATTCACATGTTGACTATCTTTGCCTTGGACACTGCATAGTTCTCCATTGCCTTTTGACTAAGTTTGTGCTTTATAAACACCACATACATGTATGCTTACCTCAGTATTAATGAGAGGAACACATTGAATGTACAAATTATTTAAAAAATCATGCATTTAATAAAACAGATATTTTGTTTATGCTGCAATAATTTTACTTTAAATATATTTCTCACAACATATACAAGCAAAAGTGTTAACTGATCTCAGTATCTTTGATGATAGTACCTACAAACAAATGTAAAATCCTGCTGCTTTTTAACTTTGATTTATGATGTTTTTCTTTGGTTTTTTTCTCAAGCTACAATCATAATGCTTTCTTGAAACTCTAAACTGATTGGTCCTACATGGCATTTGCTTGGACATAATGTCTGTGTTATCCTTTGAGAGGGTAATATGCTTTAAGTCTGGTGTATCCATTTTGGACCTGTAACGAGGGGTTGCAGAGAGAAAGGACATCACTAACTTTGAATTGAAGTTTAATAGTTGTGATGAACGAAAAAGGAATATAAGCAGTAGGGGTGGAGCTTATATGATTGGGCCCAGTGATTCATGTTTTAGCAGTATTATTAAGATCATTGCATCTCAGGTTCCCAGTCCTCTGCCATATAATTAAACATTTTATGTAGAGCAGGTATTTTGGATGTAATCTCAGAACTAAAATCTTGAAAGACTCACACATAGTAGCATGTACTACTGACATATATATTGAAGTTTGCTTATGAGGAACTCCACTTTCACTATGTTCTTTATAAAAAGACTTGATTAACTATTATAGACTTCAACAAAATTACTGCCCAATTGAACTTGGAATTTGGAAATGATATAGAGAGTGTGTATAGATGCGTGGCAGCGCTATGCTTCAAAGTGGAGTAGGCAAAGTTTGAGACAGGTTTTGCCAAGAAACAAAGAGTTTCTTGTTTCTTTAACAGTTCAGTCTGAGCGATTTTTTTTAAATATATGTTTTTATTGATAACAGCTTAGCAAGAATTGTATACACATTTGTAGGTGCTTGGAGAATACGATTCTTTTGAAGTTATGGATAATCAATTTTGTTATGCACAATATTTCAGGTTAAACTATCACAATGTTCATTAGGTACATGTTTGTCGAGGAGAGGAAGGGGGAAGGAGAGAGGGAGCACAAATATTTCCTTGATAGGAATTCCATTTACCCCATATTTGTGCTCACTTTTTCGAACAAACCCTGGAAACATACACCTTTTATTTTGAAACATGCACCAGTCCATATCTTTCTTCCATGAATTTAGACCTGGAACTTCCTGTGCACCCCACATTCTGGTAATGTTGTGTTTGGCCACATATGACCTAGGGCTGCCCATATTTTTTCTTTCTTACTCACATCCGATGGTCCCCAAACATTTAACAAACACCTTTTGGCCTCCAGGGCCAGGCCCAGTCCCAGCACTTCTTCAATACATTTCAGGACGTCCCTCCAGTATTTACTAATGTAGGCACGCTCCCAAAGTATGTGCAGGAAAGTGCCTTCTCTCCCACATTTACATCTACATCGTGAGTCCTCCCCATATCCCATCTTAACCAACGCTGGTTCCGAGTAATATACTCTGTGGAATATTTTTAATTGCACAAGTTTAAGCCTTGATGAGATTACAACCTCTTTGAGGGAAGCCAAAGCCTCCAACGGGTCCTCATCATCCAGCTCTATTAGGTCGTCCTTCCATTTCCCACAGAATCGTATGAGTGGGTCGGAAGTGTAATTGATTAGTTTCCGGTAGGTCAGGGGTATTGACTTTTTGGACATGTACCCGTCGAGGAGTCTATCCTCCAATGGCGTTGCTTCAGGAATTGTCTCGCCTGATGGAATTGTTTGCAGGGCATTCCTCACCTGGAGATATCTGAAACTTTCTGTGTCTGCCAATTCATATTCTCGTTGCAGCACAGAGAATGCCATCACCTTACCTTCCACATGTCGCCTGCCCGGGAAAGTCCGATCACATCCCATTTGTTAAACTCATTAGTGTTCCGAAGGGTTCCCAGCTGGTACGAGTCTCACAAGGGGGTGGCCTGCCTAATTATCTTAGCCCAACCCAGACTTTTATGAGCTGCATGCCATATCTGGACAGAGTGTGAAGTGGGTCCCGTCAGTTGCAGTTTGGCGGGTCTAGAGTAGATTCTCTTGACATAGGATCCTCCCTACAGGAGCCATCTATCCATTCGATATCCTGGATCATCATGGGGTCGGTGCGTACTTTGGTTTATGGCTGCCAGTTGTGCAGCCCAATAGTATTTTTTTAATATCGGGAATCCCAATCCCTCCATCGTACCATCCTGCACTAGTTTAGCGAATGATATTCGTGAGGCTCCCTTTACCCATAGTAGTGCCCTCTGTTCACTCTTCATAGCCACAAAATATGTCGCTGGGATAGGAGCGGGTGAGTTGTGCAAGACCTACAGAAAGCGAGGCAGGGATATCATCTTAAAGAGTGCAGCTCAACCCAATAAGGACAGTGGGAGAGTCTTCCAGTGCTCCACGGCACTCCTAAGCAGCCGTAGCGGTGGCAGGAGGTTATGATCATAATACTGCTTACGGTCCCTGGCAATGTAAATACCAAGGTATTTAAAACCATCCACTGCTTTCGTCACTCTGTACTCCGTGGGCAGGGGTGGGAACCTCCCCCTAAGCACAAAGATTAA
Organism: Lissotriton helveticus; assembly: GCF_964261635.1. NCBI lineage: Eukaryota > Metazoa > Chordata > Amphibia > Caudata > Salamandridae > Lissotriton > Lissotriton helveticus. The sequence goes on from NC_136059.1 coordinate 602,708,616, forward strand.
CGATTTGGTCCAATTGTTGGTGTACCCCGAGTACTTGCCGAAATTAGTAAACATATTTAGCACTCTGTTTATCGAAGCCCGCGGTGACGCTAAATACAACAGGATATCGTTGGCGTACAGGGAGATGCAATCTTTCCCAGTGCTCCTACCATCTCAGACCCCTGACGATGGGATCCTTACGAATCCAGCTCGCCAGGGGCTCCAGCATCAGTGCAAAAAGCAACGGGGACAAGGGGCATCCTTCTCTTGTCCCTCTTCCGAGGGTAAAGGTCTCCGATTTTTTATTGTTAACTACCACCTGTGCCAATGGGTCAGTGTAGAGAAGCCTCAACCAGCTCATAAATCCAGGGCCGAACCCCAACTTCTCCAATACAGCGAAGAGGTAGGGCCACTCAATTGTGTCAAATGCCATAGTGGCGTCCAGAGACACCACCGCTGCATCCTCTCTCAACGTATCCACCTACCAGTTACCGTGGAGTCGACGTAAATTTAAAGAGGTATTCCTAGATGGCATAAACCCAACTGATCTGGGTGGACCAATTCAGAGATCACTCCAACCAGGCGCATGGCCAACAATTTTTCTAACTTCTTGGCTTCTGCGTTCAATAATCGAAATGGGTCTATGCGAGGAGCATCGGTCCCTAGTTTTGCCTTCCTTATGTATGACCACAACTGTTGCGAACCTTTGGTCTTGGGGAAGCCGACTCCTCTGCTTTCATCATACATGGATTTAAGATAAGGGGCTATTCTATTGGCTCATTCTCTAGTAGGTTACTGTCCTCCTCCAATAGTATCAGGAGTGTCATGGCAGCTAAAAGACCCTTTGATTCTTCCTCTGGAAGAATAGAATGCGATTTATATATACGGGCGTAGTATTTGGCAAACTCCTCCGCTATCAACTGTATGTCTGAAATTAACTCCCCCATCTCAGCTGTGAGTTCTGTGACCAATCGGTTTGCATGTTCTCGTCTATCGAGCCACTCAAGTAACTCGCCTGCTCTGTCCCCTAACTCACATATTCTCCCGAGTTTGTCTCTTTGTAATGTTTTGGCTCTGTCCATAGCCACCTGAGCGAGTTGTTAACCTAATAGCATAATTGAGGTTTTTTGTAAATTACTGTAGAATTGAACTTGACTGTAGTAGACTGAATGATATTTTTAAGGCAAGCCTCTCCGACTTTAGTGGCTTTTTAGGATAATTACTTACTAAGGTTTGTCGAGAAGTGCTGCATGCTCAATGTAGGGTAGGAAAAAAATAGGATTGACTAGACTGCCGGGTCCAGCGTGTATACCACCAACTGCTCCACCAGGAGGGGGACAAATCTGGTCAGTTGTTGTTATAGCTTCTTAAGAGTGAACGCCCCCGATTATTTTTACACTCCAGCAGGCAGATGGTAGCCACGTATCTTCACAGCATGGCATTAATATCCTTATGCATGCTCACCTATTGTCGGTGTACAGTGAAAAGGTGAAATTAACCCTGGACGTATTGGAGGGCTTCATGGATGACCTGATTCTCCCCAGCCTCACTGTGCGCCAACGCGTAGGCCTCAGTGAAGGAGTCCTGAAAGAAGCTGTGACTCATATGGCTCACTGCAAATCTCCTGGCCATGATGGTCTGCTGCTGGAGTATTTTTTGTCTTATGCAGACCTCTTACTCCCTCACCTGGCTTCTTAAACCAGGTAAGGACCCATGTATGCCGGGCTCCTATTGGCCCATATCAATGCTAGGCGTCAACACTAAGATAATGGCCAAAGTATTAGCACTCCGTCTGAGCAGAGTTGTAACCCATCTGGTCCACACAGACCATTGTGATTTCATGCCAGGTCGTGGTACATATACAAACTTATGCAGGATGTCCCATGTCCTGCATGCCACGGAGGATATCGTCATCAGCACCGTCGCCCGTGCCCTAGATATCGAAATCGATACTTTGAGATGGGACTAACTAGGAGAGGTGCTGGCACAATGGGCCTCAGCCAGAAATATATTTCCTGTGTACGTCTCCTGCACAGTCTGTCGACTGCTAGGGTCTGAAAGGTGGTGTGATTTCTGAAATATTTCACATTTAGTGTGGCACAAGGCAGGGATGACCGCTATCCTCACTCTTATTCGCCCTGGCGATGGAACCCTTGGTGATCCGATTGCGACGGGACATGGCTTGCTGGCGCTCGTGGTGAGCGGCTGGGTTCACGTCTTATCACTCTATGCGGATGATGCCCTGCTTTATATAACCCACCCAGAGGAGGCATTGCCTGTTCTTCTGGATATCCTTAAGGGATTTGGTGCAGTATCAGGACTGATGGTTAATAATCAGAAATCGGTTATGTTTCCATTCGCTGCATTGGTTGGTAAAGAGATAACAGACCTCTCCCAATGGAGTTTCAATGGGAATGCGATCATTGCAGTACCTAGGAATCCAAGTGGCACATTCAACCGACGCGCAATAAGCATTGAATATGGAGCAGTCCTTAGGGGTTTACAGTCCTCTATCAGCTTCTGGAATCACGTTCCCCTATCTATTATGGGTCATGTGGCATTGTCCCAGATGGTCCTGCTACCACGTTGCCTGTATGTCCTTTAGAACTCTTTCTGCGCTATCCCCAGGTTTGCCTTTCAGACCCTTAACAGTCTCCTTGTGTCTCTGGTGTGGGCTGTGAAATGTAGCAGAGTAAAACTGGAGATTCTTAAGTTGGATGCAGAAATGGGTGGACTACACCTCCTGGACCTGCGTCTTTATTATCTTGCGTCTCTCCTTCAAAATGCGGCACCATGGCATGCGGAGGGCCCCAATATAAAGAAGGATGTCCTAACGGATTGAGGAAGGTAGAATAGTTTCCAGGGAGGACTCATGATGGGATCCAGGGCTCATCTGGATTACCCCTTTGTAGTTCACTGGGTCCATTGGCCTGGGAGCAAGTAGTCACCCTGATGCTGCGGAAAGTTCCATACGCACGAGCACTGCCATTACTATGGCTACATAGCGTCCGCCATATTCAGTCTATGATAATCCTGTTGGAGTGGTTCATGGAGGGGCTGGGGAGGGTGCCTCACAGCAAGGGACCTATACCTCAATGGAACTTTTATTTCCTTCACCTACACACAGTAATGCTTCAGAGTCCCACTGGGATACTTTTTTGGAATATGCAAAAGCTTTGCTTACTACACGCGTTTTCTGGACATCCTTCCCAAGGAGCTCGTGGAGTCTCAAACTTTGTTGGTGATCCTTGACCACGGCTCTTTCAGGGAATTGGTTTCTCGATTATACGGGGCGCTGAAAGTGACCATTGGGTCGCGTTTCCCGCATTCGGGATCGGTGGTCAGCTGACCTGGGGGGAATGGAAGAGCGTGTTCCTGCAGGTTCGGGAGGTGGCCAGTGATGCACACTTTAAGCTTATAAAATGTCAATACCTACACCATACATACTTGGTCCCCAAAAGACTATCACGGTGGGTCGGGGGAGATGACAGGCACCCCGATCACTCAGTCTCCATCAGCCGACAGGAAAGGTGGGTTTGGTGGGTTGAAATGTCTGACTAGCCTCAGCAGAGAGGCACGGGTTATTTTATCAATATGCTTGCGGCAACGATACCCTCTCTTTAGGTCACCATCTGGTTTCATTCTGTGAGAGGAGCCTTTGGCACATGGCCCTATCCACGTGTTACTGAATACATTATAGCTGCATCCCATGTGGGGAGGGAGGGGGTATGAATGTAGATGTCGAATTTAGTCAATCTACGTTATTTGTGGATATATATAATGCATTGCTCTGTCAATTGCTACCTAGCTTTTAACAGTTATGTTTTACCTTATTTTATATTTCATTGTTGCCTGATCAGGTATGCGCAGTGTCTATAGTGTTTTTCGGTTGCATTCTATGGCGGGGATTTGCCCTACGACTTGATTTGTCACCCACTAAGCACCATATGTCCCTTTTAGTGATGGTACTGTATGTGCTGCTACACATGTCCCGAAATCAAAACAAGTTAAAAAAAAAGGTTGGTAGAGAAGGTTCACAGTGCACAGTACCAGACATTAGAAATTGGATTTGACCAGTTTCTCACTTCCGACAAAGAAGCAAACCCCCCCTCTGTGCTACCTATGTCCAAAAACTCCGGCAATTCATAAAAATGTGCAGTCACCATTTATGTAAGGAATATGGCCACTATGAATCAGAATGTATTGATTTATCACGTTATTGACCTATTAATAGAGATAATGCTTAAAAAAATGCGCAATATAGAGTGAAGAAATGGCGAACCCACTGTTTTCTGCAAATTGAAATTGTGGCATATGCTAAGAATTTTATGGGCCTGGAAGCTTGATTCTATAGGAGTGTCAGTAGAGTAATTGAACTACTGAGAAGGAAGAAAGGGATGTGAAGAGCCGATTATGGATTTTTGTGACTTGAAATAGGAGATTAAGATCCACCACTAGCGATCGATCCCATCACTACGTTAGGTCGCAGCATGAACTTCAAACAAACTTTGAAGATGTCAACGCTCTAATTGAATAATTAAGGGAACCAACATAAGTCTATCATTAAAAGAAGTAACAGCCAAACCCAAATTATAAATCAAATGACAGACTGAGATAACGTTGGCATAATTTAATTAGGAACACAAGAAACCGTCAAGTATAAAGTGAGTAAACAGACTAGCATACAGTTTGTTCCCTGATAAGGTCAGGAAAAGTTTGACACATATCCCTAAAAACATAGTCTTTTATACGGTTTTCATGCAATGGATCCACATAAAAATCATAACATAATAGATTACTTTTGCACAGCAATCATTCAAGTTATTGGTTTACAATCATTACATACATTATCCCCTTCCAAAGGAGTGTGATCGGTTAACCAGTGGTTCCCAAACTTTTTTGACCTGTGGCTCCCTTGACCAAATTGGCAGTTGTCCATGGCTCCCCACCATTTTTTTTACCGGTGAGCAGGAATGTAAACCTGACCTCGGGAGTACTTCCTGTTGATATTTCATTTTTCAAATTGTTGTCTAATTAATATGTTTTACTTTTTTATTTGGAAACAGGGTAAAATCGGTAATCGAATCATCATTTTGGCCGGGGGATTAAGCATATTGAACCACAAAGAGGAGGATATTAATGAATGTCGCAAAGAGAGCACACACACATACACTACCATTCACACATAAACACATGCAAATCCTGAAAATACAGCGCTGCACACACATACACACCATGATCGTGATAAGCCTTATGTGTAAAACGGATTTCCACATCAAGTGCAGCTAGTGCTTATTTGAGCTGGTGGTTGTATGTGGGCACACAGGCACTTATTTATCCTCATCAGACATGACCCAGTGCAAGAGAGAAAAAAAACCTAAATGGGAAAACCAAGAGGAAGAGAAAAACAAAACAGCGAGGAAGAAAGCAAGGTGAAAACAGAGCCTGCAGGAGTGAGATAAAGAGGCAAATAGTGTCTGGTGGATGAGAGACATGAGGTGAAATCAAACTGTGGCAGCCTTGGCGTTGAGCATATCAACACCCAAGAGTGCCCAACTCATTATATTCCAAATTGAGCACCGGGTCCTACAGGACACCAACACTGGAGTGCATGCTGCCCCCTAGCTGCAAGCAGGGCAGCTGCAAAAGTGATGGAAAGGAACGCGAGGGCCTTATTACGTAACAAGGGTAAGGTTTGGTGAACTTTGTTTTCCTTTCACTTCCTGACCGAATAACGTGGTTTCTTAAACAGTTAAGAGTGTGATGTCCAGGGGCTCAGGTGTACCAGAGAAGGCTCTCTAGACTCTGTCGTGTCCCTGAGGGGGGAGGGTGGGCGCCATGTTTCTCTCACCCTGGCCGGTCCCCTCCCCCAGCCCTGTAGTTATCAGAGGGATTAGGAAGGAGCACAAATATCCACTCACAGGTATGGCCTGCGGGCGCTGACAGAGGCTGTGTAAGGCTGCCTTATGATTTCCTTAACGAGCTCCGTGGAGCCTGCCTTTTTACTGTAAAAATAATGCTGGTGATACTATTAATCCAATTCCATGCCGATCTTCTACCCAACATCCGTTTTTTACTTGAACTAGATTTTACACTCGATCTTGGCAGTATTCAAAATCTAATTCAAGTAAAAAACGGATGTTGGGCTGAAGAGCACCATGACATTTGATTAATAGTAGTATCACCAGCATTATTTTTACCGTAAAAAGGCAGGCTCCACGGAGCTCGTTAAAGAAATCAAAAAATCCAAGCCAAGGCTTTCTCTCCGGCTTCTGGGGTATTATGCCGGGGCTTTAAATTTAAAGAGGAAGAAGTAGTGGAGTCGGATGTAAAAGGAAAGGAGCCCAGAGTCCCAAGACACCGAAGGAAGACATGTAGAGTGAGGAACAGAGATGAGAGGGAGAGCCAACAGTATCCGTGGAGGGAAGGAAGAAAGAGAGACTGCCTGCTTGTCAGAGACATTCCTTGCTACAAAAAAAGGACATCGACAGCCCGACTTCAAGTTCAGAGTGAGAACGCTTTGCCAGATTCTGCCCTCTCAGCAATTACAGCCGGAGACAGGACCCGCCAGAGAAGTTACAGATCCCACCACCCTCCTGGAGGAACGGGACTGCGCCAGGTGCTTGCTGCGTATGCATAATGCAGAGACTACGCCTGTGAAAACGCATACATACGCACGCACGTATAGCGGCAGTGCTTGGGCCAAACCATTTTTGCCTGATTATGCAGGTGGCATTTCTTCCCCGTATGTTGTGCAGCGGCTGCAATTTCCCACATCGTGCCGCGGCGCCCCTGGCTACTCATAATGGCGCACCGGGGTGCCGCGGCGCATAGTTTGGGAACCACAGGGTTAACCTCATACATGATCTTACCAACTAAAGGAAATAAACATGAAAATAAACATTTCACAATGAGTTCTCCTGCACAGCAACCAATCAAGTTAATAGTTTGCAATTACTAAAAACAGCACCCAGTTCAAAAGAGTGTGATTAGTTAACCTGATACATAATCTAATAACCAAAACGGAAATAAACATGAAAAGAAACATTACACAGTGAGTTTCTTCTGCACATTCATAACAACTGACGTAATTTTGCAAACGATTACTTTTGTTCCATTGGAAGAAAGCTAGCAAACTGTTATTTATTATTTAACAAATTTACACACAGAGATACCAATTTGCCGCTAAATTTAAAGGATTTTCTGATAAACACACATGCTTAGCTTGTGCACAGTTTGGAAAATAACATTACATTTATATTTTAAAGAATGCAACATTCCAAAGGTTATTTCTAGTCGGCGACTCTTCTGAAAAGTTTTGAGTGAAGGACCTTGAATTGTTCCAAGAATGTCTTCGGCAGCAGAACACAAATTATTCATATTTATTAACACAGAGACCACAGTTTAAGCTTCTATGTTGTTGGTTTTCTGAAATAGAGGAGCAGAGCTGACTAATTTCCAACATTCTGTTACGCCATTTACTCTCAGTATCCTCATACATACAAGAAATGGGAACATATAGGATACTACCCTTGCTTGCCAATGAATGGGTAGATGACTGATTTTTTTTTTTTTTTTTAAATATATTTTTATTGCAGAATTAGGAATAACCAAAATCAACTGGCCAGCCTATACACTGATGGCTCGCAACATTCAGATTGATAGTAACATAATACACAGCCGATTAGCCCATATCCCGGAGGCAGGGCGGCGTTGAATGGGTAGATGACTGATGGGCCAGTTGCTGGCTAGGTTACCAGGGTCAAGTGTAGTTTTCTTTAGGGGTGGGAGGATCTGCCCAGTCTTGAGAGCTTCTGTGAAAACAACTTGAGTGAGGCAGCATTAACAATGGTATGTGGGAATATGAGAGCATTCTCAGAGAGAGGGAGAGAGCTTTGATGAAGAATGATGTTAAGACCTCATCTTCATAAAAAGTGGGTTTGAGGGAGTAGAGTATGTCAGTCAGATCTGGGAGTGAAGGCGGTGCATTGGAGCTACTAAATATTAATACTAGAACCTTTACCTGCCTCATGTAAATCGTAGAAGACATTCTCTATTTGTGCTATGGAAATTAAATCATAATGTTATGTGCTGTCCCACACACAACATTTCTAGGCAAATTTTGAGTTTTCTTAAACGTCCTGTCATTTCTTTGCTGGATTCTACTAATAATTAGCACCTAAATTGTTTGGTCCTCAAGGTTCAAGCATTTCCATGGGAGTTGCTACTCTCTGACTTAAAATATGGGAGTGTTTAAAAACACCATCTCTTTCTTAGTCCTTTACACAGATTGTGAAATCATGTAGGATTTTCTACACTCAGATTTTAGCACTCTAAAATAATATGTAACTTCTCATGACTTTGAAAGCCCATTTCTTTAATTGGTCTGCCTGTGCTCTGCAGGTTTGGATCCACGCAGAGCAGACCGAGCCCTTTATTCAATCAATTTTTATCAATTGAATACCCATAAAATAGATAGGTATAACTCCTCATATTTCCAGCACTACGAAAAAGCAAAATTGGGTTAGAAAACTCAATATCAAAGACCAATTATTATTAATATTACAGATTACTATTGTTTGAGTCCAAACTGGTCGTTTTGGTTGTGACCTGCGTTGACTTCTCATTTCTTCCAATAAGGCTCTTTGGTATAAGCTATTTATGTAAAATATATTTTTATTGGATTGTTTTAATTTGCATTTATTTTCCGTTTTATACTATGTATTAAACTTAGTACTGTTTACAGATGTTTGATATCTGTAATATTGCAAAATGTGATTAATACAATTAATTCACTGTGACTAAGCAGTCTATACAATTGGTAAGAAAATTTGAAGAAAAAAATGTAAAAAAAGATGGGTCACATGACTGATTCTGCATCTCACGTTCCATTTCTGAGCCTGTGTTGATTGATTGTTTTTCTTCTGCATAGAATACCAGGTTGGTGAAGGAGAACCTGCTTTTATTGTTACCTCAATTATGGAACTACCCGACGTGCCCAATGACCATGAGAATCCTTCTGAGGATGAGGAGGATTTCCTAGCAGGCGGAGACTTAGGGGATGGGTTTGGTAGAAGGCCTGGTGGTGTTTACGACACAAATGCTGTTTTAACTGTACACATAGGGAAATGTAGAAAGAGTTCTGAAGCTAAGGGACCCAATGCAGTACTACCATGCAAGAAGGGAGACGACATTGGAAGACACAGCAGCAATTATGAAGTTTCATCAAGAAGACATGCAGTGGATGGAATGACGCGATACAGCCGGCAAAGTAGCTACGGTAGTGTATATGTAATATATATAATGAAATGATGTAAACATCCGCAGTTAATAATAATGTCTTCAGTTGTGAAAGGAGTGCCCATTGCATGGCATGCAGTTGTGTTCCCTGCCCTGAGTGCTCGACTGAATGTATCTTGAATCCTGGTTCTGCTGTGCGCACTGAGGCCTAGGATTGTTCCTTGAAACGTGAGGTCCTTGACCTGACCTGTAACCTCGAAGAGTGCACCAAGCATGCCTTCATTGCACTAACAGAGCACTACTGTCTCTGTGATGGGTTTACACATAGAATAGTGGTGGTATCATCCTATAATTTATAAATCCATAGTGGGGACTATACCTGTTTATCAGTGTTAATGGAGTGGGGCCTTCCGTCCAACTTATGTTTTGTTTCCCTCTGTATGCTGACCCAAATCCTGGCACTAAAATCAAAAAGGTGTATGGTGTGTATTTTTGTGTGTGTGGCCTGTGTGGTACACGCAATGCGTGTAAGAATTATCCAGACTAATAGAGGACTGTGTGATCCAGATCCCGATGGAGGGAGGTTGTTTTCCCGGACAGTGGAAGTTTATTGCCTCCTGCCGCCTTTACCTTCAGAAGGTGTTCTCCCCTCCTGTTGCTGCCTCTGCACGGCACATGAGAGAGCCTCAGACCACCACCTACTACCAAACTATATTTATAGCAGCCCCGGAGGCGGCACCAGCCGTTTTTCAGATTTGAGTGCCTCCTGGCCTGAATAAAGGTCCCCTTCCTGCCTTGTGGGAAGCCACCTGCCGCCATTCACTCCAGAAGGTGTTCTCCACTCTTTTTTTATTTTTATTTTCAAAAACCTTTATTAAGGAATTGCAAAACAAAGGCATTACAGTGTGCATCAGATCTGAACAATGTACACAATACGTTCCAAGTCAGGCTCATATATGAAAAGGCACTCACACCTACCAATCAACGAATTTGACATGATACTGTGTGGACAATAAAGTTTCCTAAGTTTGTCCCTCCCCTCCACAGGGGAGTGTAAGTGAGGCAACAGCTACAGTGGACAATACACCGGGCTAGGGACGCAGAGGGGGGAAGGGAGGCAGTCACTGACCTGCACCGGCAGCCGCCGCGGGCAGGTCGCCGGCGGGGAGCGCGGGAGAGGCAGCACTGCTAGAAGGGGATTGAGAGTGAAGGAATGTCACTAGGGGTCCCCATATATCCACAGGACGAGACCTCGTGGGCTTCAAGTCCCAAAATTCTGAGAGCAAGGTCTGGCACCTCGAAGCGTCCTCAAACCAGTGGTCAAACTTGGGCGCCGGTCTACGACCCCAACACATAGCCACCCTACGCCTAGCAAGGACCAGCAGCATCGCAAACAAGCAGCGAGAGGCATCTGGGCAAAACTTTACAAACCCAACAGACACAGAGCAGGGTCAGGCTGCACCATCGCAGAGGTGATCTCAGAGATGGCGGTGCATACTGCCTGCCAGAAATCGGACAACTTGGGGCATAGTCATGCTAAATGTTCAAAGTCCGCGGCAGGGGTTGCACAGCGCATGCAATCGTCACTGGGTATGAGTCCAACTTTGTGGACCTGGGCAGTGGTACGGTACAGCCTGTGTAAATATTTGAAATGTATAAGACGAAGCCGGTAATTTGGCGACAATTTTTCCGTCTGGTTGCAACAATAGAGCGAGTCAGCCTGCGCAATGTCCATGCCCAGGTCCGCACCTCAAGCAACATACGCCCAATCTGTAGATATGGAGGCGGACCACAAAGTGATGGCATATAATTTAGTGACTATTTTATGTGTATATGAAATCGAGAGCAGGCATCGTAGGCGGGAGCTGAGGGAACGTACAGTGCCGTTCCCGGCAGACAGCGCGCAACTGATAAAACACGAGTGTGTCCTGCGGGCCAGAAGAGTCGAAGAGAGTAAAAGGTATTCTCCGGGTATAAGTCTGCCACTGTCATCAGTCCCATCCGCAATGCATGTTTGGACATACAGAAAGACTGAAAAGGGGGAAAATCAGGATGACGCACCATCGGCATGGTATTAGCAGAGAGCATTGGAAGACCGGACCAGGCCCAACGCAGTGTTTCAACCATGCCCACCTCCGCATGCAGTCGCCACGCAGGAGCAAATAATGCCGTGGCCAACGACCAGGGGGATGCAATATCCGTCTCCACAGCTACGTGCGGCTGATAGGGAGAGGGATTGATCTACAAATGCAGAAAGCTGGCTTGAGCACATAAGGCATAAAGCTTAAAGTCGGGAGCGCCCATACCTCCAACCGACATAGGGAGCGTAAGGATATCGTACGCGACTCTTAGTTGCTTGCCGGCCCAAACGAGTGAGATAATTAAGGAACCTATCTTGTGGAAAAAATGAGCAGTAAGGAGAATAGGGATGTTCAAGAACAGGTAGAGGAATTTCGGCAGAACCACCATCTTGGCAATGGCAATCCATCCGGCAAGAGATAACGGAAGCCGCTCCAATTTGGAATCTTGGATTCTAGCCAATCCACTGCACGCCTAAAGTTGGATCTCCAAAGTTCATCCAAATCCCCACTCAGACAGATGCCCAGATAGCGGGTGGGGCCAGAGGCCCACACAAAGGGAAAGTCCAGCGTGAATGGTTTGGTGGCATTGGTGAGAGGGAACAGCACAGACTTGCCCCCGATACCACGGTGATGTGGAGCATGACCGGTCGTGGTGAATATGGGATATCCCACCCCAATACTTCTGAAAGGCACGTGATCACACCCGCCAGAATTGCAAAAGTGCTGTGCATTGCCACACTGTGTGTATGAGAGTGCCATCTGTGATTTTACAGTGCAAGCAGAGAGGAGAGTCAACGAGTCCGGCCCTCCATAGCCTCTGTCTAGTGAGTTGTTGGCGTGCAGCTATAGCTGAACGGCACGGGGACTCCAGCACCTTGGTTCTGTCATCGTCATCTAGGGGGCCTAAGTCTTTTTGCCAGGCATCTTGTGTTGTGTCAAGTATGGTGGGCTATTAGTCACAAGTTTTCGTATATCTTGCTGATCTTGTGATAGCATAGTTCCCCCATAAAAACTTTAACTTCAATAGGATTACATTCGGGTAAATCTTCTTGGTGTGTAAGGTAAGGGGAGAAGGCATGGCTGAATTGGAGGTATTTATAAAACTGCGAGCTGGGAATGTCATATTCCTTTTGTAACTCCTGGAAAGATTTTTGAGTTTGACCATGAAGAACATTTCCCATCACAGATATGCCTATGACCTCCCAGCCCCCAAAACCAGATCGCATTGATAGCTGAGGTAGAAAGCCATTGTGCCAGAGGGGAGCCTCCCTAGTCAGTCTGCCCCACTACCCAATTCGACGCAGCGATTGCCTCCAAGTCACAAACACCGTCTTAGTTGCTGGCTGCCACATTTTGAGGGTCGGACCTGAACATGGGATCATGTGTAGTGACATAGTGTCCATCAACGAGCGTTCAACTGCATACGCAGGATCCGCTTTGTCACCATACCACCAGTCGTTCAGGATAAGAAGGTGTGAGGCAGCATGATATGTCTGGACGCCATAAGTCGCCATACCGCCACAATAAGTAGATTGAAAAACATGTTCTCAGGGCCACCCAAACCGAGCTCCCACCCCAGAGAAAGTGGCTAGGAATTGCATTCAGTTGTTGAAAGCAATCGGGTGACATTGGATAAGGGTGGTTTTGAAGGTGATATAGAAGGCGAGGCAGGGAGACCATCTTGAATATGGCAGATCTGCCAAACAGGGAGAGCGGTAAGTGTGACCAAGAGCGCACCTGTTCGTTGATCTGTATCCATAATGGGGCTAAATTCTAATCCCATGAAGTGGGCTGGGAGGCTAACAGAAACAGCCCCAGGTATTTAAAACCATCCGGGACCACCGTCACCTTATGTGCACATTCGCCCCGGTGGCATCTGCCCTCAGTGGCCATAAGAAGGAATTACAAGCGTTCATATATAACCCAGGGGTCCCACCAAAAATCTGCTTAATCCTAAGTAGCCTTGGGCCCGATCTATCAGGTTGCGTAAGGAAGAACAGGACATCGTCCACATATTGCGCTATGCGATCCGAGACTTCTTTTGACCTTTCAAAACCATGGACCTGTGCGTCTATCCTCACTCAAGCTGCAAGCAGCTCCATAGCCAGAGCACAAAGGTAAGGAGAGAGGGGGCAACCCTGACTGGTACCTCACCCGATGGATAAGGTCTGCGAGGTCGAATCTGTCACACGGACTAAAGCTGTAATGTCAGTGTATAAGAGGTGGATATAGGCAAGGAGGCGGGGACCAATGTTCAGTCGGCTCAACAGTGCGAAAAGGTACATCCAGCTAAGTGAATCGAAGGCCTTGTCAATATCTGCCAGGAGGAGCGCCGGCGGTCCTTCAAGATGGTCTACTGTGGCGATGCCGTTATGGGCACGACGAATATTAGGTCGTGTAGCGTGGCCTGGCATGAAACAAGTTTGGTCGGGGTGAACCAGGTCCGCAATATATGGTACTAATACGGTTGGCGATAACCTTGGCGAGGAGTTTAACCTCTGCATTAAGAAGCGATATTGGGCGATATAAAGGCGTGGAGTTCAGGGGGTCGATCCGGCTTTAAATAAACTACTATCTCTGTATGGCGCCAGTCTTGTGGAAGGCATCCTTTATCTCCAGCGGCATTAAATGCAGCTAAATAGGGGGCTGTCAGTAGAGATTGGTACTTTTTGTGAAATTCACTCGGGAAGCCATTCGGGCCTGTTGCCTTGCCCGAGCACATTTGTGATAGGGCACTCTGAAGCTCCTAGTTTCCAAACCTTTTGACCACAAGTAACATAACCAGATCACAATAGAACATGGTACCCCTGATGAATTAGGAGCATTTGGTGATCTCACTAAATAGCTGTGGATTTTCAAAGCATTACAAAAAGCACATACAATATTCCAGTGTACTTTGGATTCTGAAACTGTACCAAGGAGCATTATTTTTCAGATTTAACAAATTATGTATGTGCCGAAAGGAATTTTATGTTTTGCTTCTTCAGGCTTTTTTCTTAAGGCAAGATGAGCTGGTAAACTGCCCTGGAAGCGGTCTGCTATCCTTTAGCTTGCTGTAAGTTTCCTTTGTATCCCAAAGAACCAGTATATTACTGAAGAGGGTTGTGGATGGAAATGGTAAGATTTATGTGAAGCCTTGTCCCCTGCTTCTGTTTGCTTTTCTGGAAAATGAGACAATTATAATTTTGGCATACATTGGTAATTCTTTACCAGAATTTGCTGTAATTTTATTAAGTTAATGCTTGCCATCCCCTTTTCTTCCTTCTCAACAGATACAAATTCTGAAATGTCAAATGATGAACTGAAACAAAGGCTGCAAGACGTTACTGAGGTTAGTGACAGCTATTAGTTTGATGAAAACCCCTGTAAACTGTAAGACAGGCTTTTGAGCACAGAGAATGAGCCTGGAAGACAGGCTCTTGAACACAGAGGCATAAGGCATACATGATGATGAAACTGTATCTCACTTGCTGACACAAACAACTTATTGCTAGCAGCAAAATCAGGTTCTCCGGCTGACCTATGCCCCCCTAGCATAATAGCCCTCCTCTCTCCAACGTGTGCTCCTACAATTCAAAAAAATCTTAATTCTTCCATTCTGACTGGCCTTATCCCGAGCACCTGGAAACAAGCCTACGTCCGCCCCATCCTAAAGAAACCAGCTGCAGACCCCCAGGTGCTCAGCAACAATAGGCCAATATCCCTACTGCCTCTGCTTGGCAAATTGTTGGAAACAGTAATAAATAAACAACTCAGCCAGTATTTAGAATCTAATGACATTCTTTACCCTTCACAGTCGGGCTTTCGGCCAGGCCTCAGCAAAGAAATGGCCATTTTGGCAGTAACTGATTCAATGAGACTAACCCTCGATGCCAGAGGATCTACGATCTTGATCCTCCTAGACCTCTCCACGTCATTCGATACTATCTCCCATCAACGGCTAGCGGAGAGACTGCTTGAATGTGGCATCGGGGGTATGGCCCTGCAGTGGCTGAGAAACTTTTTAACTGATAGATGGCAAACCACTACCCTGGGTCCGTTAGTATCTAAAAAAAAATTCTTGCTGGACAAGGGGGTGCCTCAGGGTTCATGCCTGAGTCCCACCCTCTTTAACATGTATATGGCCCCTCTGGCCGAGATTGTCCAACCTTTCGGCTTCGAGATAGTCTCGTACGCCGATGATACACAGCTGCTGTATCCAATTGGTTCAAACTCCACTAACGAGAAACTGCGCTTCTCGGGTGGAATGTTAGCAATCTCTGACTGGATGAGGGAGCACTGTCTCGAGCTCAACCCGGGGAAAACGGAGCTTATGATCCTGGGCAAAGCCGCCCTTTCCTGGTCCTCTGACTGGTGGCCTCCCCAACTAGGTGAAGCCCCCATTCCATGATCCTCAGTAAAGAGTTTGGAATCCAGTTAAATTCTAAACTCACCATGAAAGACAATGTTAAGAACATCTCTGGGGTGTGCTATTACAGCCTGCGCCTACTACGTAGATTACTCCCCTATCTGCCATTAGAACACCGCAGAACAGTAGTACAGGTAATGATTATTAGTCGGTTTGACTACGGGAACGCCCTGTTGGCTGAAGGAGGGGTGACTACTTTAACTAAACTTCAGGTGATACAGAATACTGCCGCAAGGATGGTTCTAAATCGCTCCCCCGGATCTCCATCCCTGCCCCTACTTAAAGAACTGCACTGGCTTCCCATGAGAAAAAGATCCTTTTTTAAGATCTGTTGTCTTTCCTTTAAAGCACTGAAGGGTTGGGGCCCCCGCTACCTGCAAAACAAATTTTTTAAGCAGATATCTGAATGCAATTTAAGATCTAATGCATTGGCCCTCCTGAAGGTCCCTCGTATCCGCTTAAGTCGCACTGGTGGTAGAGCTTTTTCTTATATTGCTCCGAAATACTGGAATTCGCTACCAGAGGCCCAGCGAACATCCACTTCCTATATGTCTTTTAGGAAACAATTAAAAACCTTCCTGTTCTAATCCAGTCTACCCGAGTAACTCCATCCCTGTCCTGATTTCTGGTCTCCCCTAGGTAAGCGCTGAGATGCCCCCGGGTGAGTCATGCGCTATAAAAGAACTCATAACATAACATATGCATGGTACACATTTTAATTGTTGATGACCAACAGAAAGGTCTACTCATCACTCTCCTGCTGCCTCTCATCCCTTATAATATATATATATAACAAGTGAACAAGGACACAGCCCCGTGTCCAAAAACGCGTCTTGAGGCAAGCACCATTACAGCAAAAACAACAAAATTGAATCTGGCATCAGTTAATTCTGTATCCGTGATCCTGTTTGTGCGAGGAGGCACTAGGTAAAAGTGGAGTGGATATATATATATATATATATATATATATGTCTGCATAGCGGTTCAAGTTCCCCAGACCTTCCAGCGCTCGTCGCGGGTGCGTTTCCCTACGGCGGAACCACGCCGTTACATATTACACGTTTCTCTCGTTTTCACTCAAGAACTTGGGCGCACTCCTTCTTGATTCCCACAATCAATTTTATTCCGATCTCTTAAGCATGAAAGGCAGATGACCTACGCGTTTCGATGCTACAAGCATCTTGCTCACGATCAACTCTAAAAAAAATTTTCAACCTATATAAAGCAATCAAACATTCAAAAAATCGGAGGAAGTTCATATTGCGTCACTTCCTGTGTTTTAGGCGCATTGCATTGTGGATTTTGTAGTTTTTCTAAAAAAGTCAACAAGTTGGGTTGGTACCAATTATTTTTCATTGGTTGTGACTCTTTATTCACTTTGAGATTCCACTTTTTGTGTGTATTTCATCTTTAGGCTTTTGGCCACTATTTTTGTTCCATCCCCTCTGGTGGGGTTATTTATTTCTTGCTTTTTACTGATTCCTCCAGTGAGAGTTGATTCTCTTCATTTACATGTAGTCAAAACCCCTGATGTTTCTCATATTTTTTTGTATGTTTTCATGGATCATATGACCAACAAAATCATCAGTTGGATAAGATTCATAGATGACTTGTTCATCATTTGGGAGGGATCTCCAAATGAGTTTGAAAATTATTACAAGATCATCAATGGAAGCACAACAGGCCTGAATTTCACATATGAAATCAGCAATCAGGAAGTAATCTTCCTTGATACACGGATTTATATTAAGGACAACCAAATTCAGACCACTCTACACAGAAAGACAACTGCTACCAATGCAACGTTGGAAGCCATGAGCTTCCACCAAGCATCCTTAATCTCAAGTATCCCTTATGGGGAATTTCTTCGCATCAGAAGAATATTTAGCGAAGAAAGTGAGTGGCAAAAACACAGCACTACAACAAAAAGAAGATTTAACAATCGAAAATATAATCAAGGAAATGTGGAAAGCTGCTGGAAAAGGGCGAACGAAAAACCAAGAAATGACTGTCTAAAACGCTCAACCCATAACAAAACTGAAGAGCAGGAACCCATAAGATTCATTACGGATTATTCCGAAAATAGCAGGGATATCATGAATGTCCTAAGAAAAAACTGGAAAATCCTACATCTGGATGACACAGTTGGAAAAATAGTTGGCAAACATCCAACGATAACTTTTCGGAGAGCACCAAATTTGAAGGATCAACTAATCCACAGTCATTGTAAAATTAAACAAGAAAAGAAAAAGGACTGGCTAAAAACGACTGGGTTAGTCAAGTGCTATGGATGTAAAATGTGCCAAATTGCGAAACAGACAAAGGAAGTACAAATGCCAAACAACAAAAAATGGGTAATACGCCAACTAATCACCTGCAAAACAGAGTTCACCATATATGGGATAGAGTGCCCCTGCCCATTAATGTATGCGGGAAGTACGAAAGGCGAATTGAAAAAACGGATTATGGAGCATGCAAGAGCAACAACGCACAAGGATAGAGCAAATGCGGTTGCTAAACACATGGAGCAAACACACAATGGAGACTGGCTAAAACTAAAATTCTTTGGCATTGAGACAATACCGAAAAACATCCGAGGTGGTGACCGAGAGAAAATCTTAAGACAAAAAGAATCACGTCACATCCTCAATTTCAGAACTTTGAGTCCGCACGGCCTTAACCAATCGGAGGAGTTATACATTCATCTCTAAAAAAAACTGCATATTAAGGATAAAAACAAGAAACTTGATTGAAAATATGGGAAGGACAATTGTTAATGAATATAAAAAAAGATATTAAATTGAAAACATACAAAAAAAATATGAGAAACATCAGGGGTTTTGACTACATGTAAATGAAGAGAATCAACTCTCACTGGAGGAATCAGTAAAAAGCAAGAAATAAATAACCCCACCAGAGGGGATGGAACAAAAATAGTGGCCAAAAGCCTGAAGATGAAATACACACAAAAAGTGGAATCTCAAAGTGAATAAAGAGTCACAACCAATGAAAAATAATTGATACCAACCCAACTTGTTGACTTTTTTAGAAAAACTACAAAATCCACAATGCAATGCGCCTAAAACACAGGAAGTGACGCAATATGAACTTCCTCCGATTTTTTGAATGTTTGATTGCTTTAAATAGGTTGAAAAAAATGATGTTTAGAGTTGATCGTGAGCAAGATGCTTGTAGCCTCGAAACGCGTAGGTCATCTGCCTTTCATGCTTAAGAGATCGGAATAAAATTGATTGTGGGGATCAAGAAGGAGTGCGCCCAAGTTCTTGAGTGAAAACGAGAGAAACGTGTAATATATATATATATGTATCTGTAAATTGTATTTGTTTGATTAATTTGAGAAGTAACGAGAACATATCTGGAATATAACGATGTGAGAGAACAGTCACAGCAGTGGGATTTAGAATGCTTTAGAAAGCCTTGAATACGTAAAGAGGTGGATATCAACATTATGGGAAAGTAGAGAGTGAGAGAAGTAGATTATATTCAGATGAGATAAATGGTTCTCTACCTATAGATGTTCAGGACTTTAAAACAAAAGAGCTTGAGAGCAGACAACAAGGAAGGATAGTGCCCTTTCAGTGTTTGGACAAGTCTGTACAAATATTGTAGAACGTGTCTTGCAAAGGCATGCACAGACATTCCGGCAGATAACGAACAACAGTACTTGTGAGTGATATCTGGGCGTGTTGAAGTTTAGGACATGATCAATTTTTTGTGTTGATGAAGAAGCTCGCTGAAATGTAAAGGACAGTTGCTAACAGTGTAAGTTTCTTTTTGAAAAATAGCAGATTCTGGAATCTAGTCAGTGCTTAATTGTGGTCTTTGAGGTGTGATTTTTGATCATTAAAGAACCCAAGTATGTCTCAAGTTTATGAGTAAATTATTATATATTATTGTATTTAGTTGAATTTTATCTTCAGAACTACGATTGTTGAAAACGCTAAACAGGAAACTTACCACTATTAAAGAATTAGCAGTTGCAACATTGTACTTTATAAGTACAGTTATAAATAATAAGATATCCTAATGGTCAATTTTACTGGTAGAACAACCATATAAGCACAAGTATGTTAGAATCCGGAACTGTTACTCACTGATGGCACAACGTTTCATTCAATAGAGATAGATCTACAAATAATTAAATTATGTTCCAAATATTAGATACTGTTGTATGCACAAAGTCGAGGCAGCCCTTGGTAAAAAAGAAACTTTTTAACAGAAAAAAATCTGGTGGATGCAGAGAATTCATACTTTGGCACACAGAGGTCCCAAATAAATGTTTGAATTGTTACATTCTTTAGAAAATATTTGTAAGATTTTACAAATATATATATTTTAAGCTTTTTTTCAATGTTTTATAACCTAAGATGGCTGCTGCCTGAACTGTAAGAAAGAATCAATTTAAATGCCCATTAAACAACAAAAACATGCAATCCAATTGCTAACCTAAACCTTCATCGTCCTGATGCTCCAGTGATCTCACCAACAGTAATGCACCATTTACAATGTAGAAACAAAATGAAAGAAAAGCAGATACTCCAGTTAATTTATACTGCTAAAGTCGGTTAACACACAGACACATCATCATATCAGCCAAAGTGTAATACCACACCCATGTCATCAATAAAGCTGCAAATAGAAGCAGAACATTCTTCAAGACAATTTATCATCCCAGCAAACCCTTACTAGATGTGACCACCCACTACTCCATAGACAACAGCAAGGCCATCAATCCCATCTTAGGTTAAAAAAAAGAAATCCAGAACATGTGATGGAACATCAACAACATCAAGCCTGTTTCCCTCATCACCAACCCTTCCGTGCAGCATCCCGCAGTGGCCATCTTTTAACTCCTCTCTCTGTTACCTTGCCAATATCTTCGACATTTTCAAAGCCACCTTTTATGTTGGTGATGTGATACCTTCACCGTAGATAACCTCAGCTCAACTCACCAGTGTCAATGCCTCTTACCCAACTATCGGCCCTCACTCATCTACCCTACATCATCAAAAAGTAGTCTATGTTCAACTGCAAGACCATGTTAACTGCAATAATTTAGTGTACGACTACCAATATGCACAGTACAGCGCAGTAGCAGCCACCTTACAAATTGTAGATGGCTCCCTCCTGACCAGTGATAAATATGACCTCTGCCTTCAATCTGGCCCAATCAGCTTTTTCAACAACATGTGAGATGCTGACCTCATCCACACTTTAGTATTCACACCTTCAAGGGGATTCACGGGCAACTTCCTCCTATGGTTGTCTTCCTACTTACTCAACTACCACTAGCTCATCCAGATGAGCTTCTCTAGATTCTAGAAGTTCCCGATCCCCTGCAGAATTCCACAGGGATCCAGCCTGTCAACAATGAATGTCAGTTAGCCACTTGTAAGACTTTCACTGATAACAACATCAAAATTCACCAATATACAGTTGATACACAATGTTACATGAAAGACTCCTCCACTTCCTGACATTCAATGCCTCAAACACTGTCTGCACCTTATCTAGATCAGAATGTCCAACACTTAACTGAAACTCAGTCCTACCAATAACTAATTTTTCCTAAATGCCAATAACCAGTCCAAACCTAGCTCAGCGACATGAACCTAGATGGATTAAGTCCTCAACTGTCACCCAATGACTACTCACTTGGACTCACCCTCAAACCTGACCTCACCCGTGAGAAATACATTGCCAAAGAGACCAAAACAAGCTGGTCCTAGCTAGCCCTACCAAAGAAAATGAAATTGTTTCATCTTGAAAGCATCTTCAGAACTTCAGTCCAAATCCTTTTATCCTCACATCTGTATGGTGGCTCAGACCACTTAGCCTCTCAGACACAAGAATGGTCCTTCTAAAAGACAGCATTCATGCTGCAGCATTCCTCATCAAAGACCTGAAGAACTATACCTGCATCCCTCCCCACCCTTATGGACATTCATTGACTCCACTCAAGGTTCCCGTATTAATTTCAAGAGCTGCTGCATAATCTACAAAGCCATCACACTTGGCACCTGTTAGAAATGGGTTTTCTGGTTGGCTAGGGTTTGCACCTAAGCCAGGCAGAATCCACCACTCTAGTCAGGATAAGGGGATTACTTTTCTAAAATAACCCCTGCTCACCCCATTGGTAGCTTGGCACGGGCAGTCAGGCCTATCCCAGAGGCAGTGTGTAAAATATTTGCACATAACCAGTAGTAATGCAGCGAAAACACTACAAAAGGACACCACACCAGTTGAAGAAAAATATCCAATATTTATCTGTGTAAAACAAAATGTGTGTAAAACAAAATCAAAACAATACAAATCCAACATACAGTAATCCACAAGGCCCTTTGGAGATGCAGGGCTGACCTTACGGTGAGCTCAGGAGGAGCAGCTTCGGTAAGCGTCGGTTCTGAAAGTTGGTGCAGGAGTCGTCGGGCCCTTGAAGTCACACGTATTGCAAGTTGAACTCCAGGAGTCTGAAGTCAGGAACTCCGGCGTCGGTAGGTTTTGGGGATGCGATGTGAAGTGGAGCGGTGCAACATGCAGTGCCCTTAGGTTGCGGTGCAGGCAGCAGCTCTCTGGCGGTCGCCCAGCGGCGTCGGTGAGGCCTTGTGTCTGTCTAGTGTGAATGCACATCCCCAGCCCTGTCAGTCTAGCTAATACACAAAACAGGCAGAGGTGCATGGATGGTTAGACAAGGAAATACCCACTTTCTAAATGGGGTATTTCCAAACGCACAATATAAAAATTATCGTTACTGAAAGATGTATTTTTAAATCCTGAGTTCAAACGTACTAAACTACACTTTTCTATCCTTACCCCTTGGCCAGCTACATTTGTAAAAGTGTTACAAAGCAGCCCCAATGTTAACCTATTGGAGAGATAGCCTTTCAACAGTAAAAACGAAATGCACAGTATTTCACTGTCAGGGCATGTACACCACAGCAGTACATTTCACACCTTTCACATACACTGCACCCTACCTTGGGCCTACCTGAGGGGTGTCTTACATGTAAGAAAATGTAAGGTTTGGGCCTGGCAAGTGGACAAGATTCCCATTTTTGATGGGGTGTTGATACACTTGTAACAATGACACTGCCAGATTGTGGATGAAGATGTAAAAAAGTAGAAAACAAGCTTCTCCGTCTGCGCACAGAGGATCTGAAGTAGGATCAGTAGCAGTGTCCCAGGATGCATCAACACTACCCAACATCCTTTCAATTCTGTGATTTCAAAGAACACTGTGGAAGATGGACTACTGTTTTTTGCGGTTGCAAAGGACAGCAAAAAACGCCTCCCCAATTTACTAACCCTATTTTGCGAGTCGCTAACCTATTAGTGACTCGCAAAATGTGGTTAGCGAGTGCAATCGCCATGTACCATTGTTTTGTGACCGCATTTGCGGTCGCAAAACAGTCACAGTTTATCACCCTTGTAAAAAGGGTGATAAGCCACTTGCAAACAGGAAGGGGTCCTCAAGGGACACCTTCCCCTTTATGAATGGGTTTGCAAATATTTTTTAAGAGCAGGCGGTGGTCCCTGGGACCACTGCCTGCCCTTAAAAAATGAAAAAGAAAAGTTAAATTTTTCCTTTTTAAATGCATCCCGTTTTCCTTTAAGGAAAACTGACTGCATTTAAAAAAAATTGCTTTATTAAAAAGCAGTCACATACATAGTGGTCTGCTGATCCCAGCAGGCCACCGTCCCTGGGAGTGCTAGCTATTCCCAATGTAGTCACAAATTGCGACAGCCTCATTATTATTCATGAGGCATGCAATTTGCGACCCCATTGGGAATCGCAAACAGTGTTTTAGAAACTGTTGTACAATAAGTTTAGCGAGTTGCAAATTGCGAGTCTCAGTTTTGCGCAATTTGCGACTCGCTAAATTTAATTGTCGTACATCTGGCCCACTATTTTGCAAAGCCATATAAAGTTTCCTTCCTGTCTTAGAGCTTAATAGGCCCCTCCTTTGAACTCTGATAACGCTCATGTTTTGTATTCTTTGCTTTTTGCCCTGTTCAATGCTGTGCTGCCTCCTGGTAGGTCGATGCTACATAAATACCAAATGAGTACATAGATAGATTCAACTGTTTATACAGTTAACTTGTGCATCAGGAGTAATGTAAATAGAAAATTACTAAGGGGTAAGACGTTAACATTGTTTGAATGTGGAGTCTAAGGACGTGATCAGGATTGGATGCAATTTTTTGTACAATGAACAGTAATGGCGTTTTTTAGTTATTGGTTTGTCACCTGTTCACGGTGATGACCATGTTGAAGCAAGTAATGGATTTCTTTTGATTTTAAATATTTGCAGAAGAGAAGGAAAGAGATAACCTTGCCCTGAAATAGAGGCAATTTACTAAACAAAATACGAAGTGCTACATCTGATGACATCTCTTGAGTAAAATTGTGAATTAGTTTATTTTGACAGGGCACTATCCCACAGAAAGTAATTATAAAGAAAACGATCTTCTTCACAAATTAGTGTTACACATTAAATATAAAAAATGCCTAATTGAATATTTCGTTTTGAAATAACTTTAAAAAAGGTAAAGCTTTGGTGCCATTTTAGCCAATGTGATTCGAACAGTTAAAAGGAGACTTGCTTTGGAGGCCTGCAAGCTGTCTCCGCAGCTCAGACCATGCTAGATTGTTTCAGGGTTGTCATTTGGAGGGAGTAAAAGAAAAATATTCTTGACACAACTGTATTTCAGATGTTTCTGTTCTATTCAGGTGTGAATATTTTTCAGAAAATAGGCTCAGGGATGCCCACTTTAAGATGGACTTGGCTGACATCTGAGTGTTTAGGAAAAGATACACCAGACATTTTAACGGAGCTATAAGTGCTTCTAGTACTGAGCCCATATTGCACAGAAGTAGGCCAAATTTGTCTGGTGTGGTGAAAGAGGGAAGATGTGACAATTTTAGCATAGTCCCATCCACGTTTGTCCAATGTCTAGAAGTATTTGATGTCCAATAATGCTAAAAGCTGCTGTAAGCTCAAATAGAATGAGAAGACAATGGATACAGGTATCAAAGGCAGAGAGTATATCAGTATAACAGATTTAATGCTGTGTTCAACCCTAAAACCAGATTGAAATGTTATAATAAGAAAATGTTCTTCAATGTGTTGTTTTATATGTGAGGGAACACATTCTTGATGATCTTGGCCAAAAAAGGGAAGACCAAAGATGGGGTAATCATGTTGAAGGTATAAAGTATTAGCAAGTCCAGTGGTGAGGTGTGCTGGTACGACTCCATATTGGAATAAGGAGTTAGTGAGAAACCAACAAAGTTGAAGTAGTACATCTTTTGCCATAAAAGGTGTAATATGGAGCATCATAGTAAAAAGAGGAATTAGTGCTGTGCTCAGTACTGCCAAGACTGTGTTTAAGATGAAAGGGACAATGCTCAAAGTCGGAGCAAAGTCTTTTTTTAGTGTATGGGGTGCTGCAACATGTTTAATGAAAGTTCCTCTCTAACTTTCTAATTTTAAGTGGAAAGTTCCTGTCTTGTTTTGCTTATCTTATTAGAGAAGGAGGCAAAATCATTGCATCTTGATTCATCTGGTTCATTATGTATTGTTAGTTTGTGTGTTTATTATGTTGTGGTGGTGTGGAAGATTGACATGGGAGTGTACTAATGATTAGAAGCAGCGTGTGTGTTGGATGGAGAAGAGACCATGATTTCTCCCTTGCTATTTCGCGTGGCTGCCAAGCTGCTGCTTGTAGGTAGGTGCATTGTGGTTGTTTGGGAGTGAGGAGTGCATGTGGTGGTCTTTCCAATATTAAGCTGATTTGTAGTCACGGGGAAAGTGACAGGTTTGCAAGTAGGCGGTAAGAGGTAGGGACAGGAATGGTCCATTTGGGTTAGTGTATGTAGTCCATGGGGTAAAGAGATTGTGGAGCCTGTGGGGACTAGAAGCTTTTCATAAATGAGGTGCACCTAGAGTCGTATGCACACATTCAGCATAGATTGGCCATAGACCATCTAAATATAATGTAGAACATTGGAAAGGGAGCGGCATAATAGTAAGCGACTCAAAAATCCAAATCAAACACGATCCTAATAAAAACATTAGACAGTCAGTGGAATATGAGAGATTGTCTTGAAAACAATTTATTCTGCATGTACTGTGCACGTTCATCCTCCTTGTGGTGTTTGCTTTAAGTTCCATGCCGTTTCCTACTTTCCTGATCATTAACTGCATATGAAACCATCTGGCGCAATATTATAAAATATTATACAAAACTTTAATCAAAGAATTTGTGTATTAGCTGTCTACTCCGAGCAGCATTACTTTTTGATTATCTTTTGAGAGATGTGCCAGCTAGATGGCTTATGCCTCTTTAGCCCATTTTCAACTTAAGGTATTCATTTTCAGACTCATCTGCTGCTGCCAAGACCCTTAAATAAATAGCATAATACAGTATATTAGTAAAGAAGCAGCATATAAAAACAAGCATTTGTATTGCAATAGGTCTCACATTTGGGAGAGTTATTGCTATTGGCATAGTAAATGATAATATATTTTATCTATGTGTTTGTCTTTAGGACCTTATCTGTGTTTAGCCATGAATCACATCATCCGTAACTTCTTCACGCACCCACAGATTTGGTTAACATGCTTTAGTTTTTTTGTCCTTGCAATGCTGGCAACATCTTCGTGCCTTTTCTAACGCTTGTTTGTTTGTTATCGCTTTTTTGTTTAGGGTGGGGGGTATAAACAGTAAGAGGATGGAGGATGGGAAATAGTACTTGAATCTCAACACGAGCTGCAGACTGACACTAGGGGAGAATTAACAAATACCAGAGTCAGAGGGCAGACTGCACTCATGGCAATGGGGCACATTAGAAACTGTGTGGATAGAGTCTTTAAATCTGCATAAATTAAATATATATTTACAAGCGTTGAGGCCAGAGATAGAGGGTCAAACTCTGAGGTAAGAGGGTATGTGTAGGGGGGAAGAAATAAACAGGTGAGTAAGACAGACTGAGTTAATATGAGAGGAGAGCAATATAATTGAAAGAATGTTACCCACAGGAAGGACAAAGGGTAACCGAGAAAGAGAACCAAGAGAGATAGAGCTGGTGCTGCACTGGTGCTGCACTGGTGCTGAGGTGGTGCTGTGGCCGACTGATGCTAAGGTGGTACTGTGCAAGTGTTGTGGTGCTCAGGTGCTGCTGAGTGGTGCTCAGGTGCTTCTGCAGTGGTACTGCTGAAGTGATGCTGAGTGATTCTGATTGGTGCTGAAGTGGTTCTGCACTGATGCTTAGGTGGTGTTGCAGTGGTGCTGAGGTAGTGTTGCACTGAGGCGCTGATGTGCTGTTGCGGGAGTGCTCAGAAGGTGCTGGAGTGGTGCTGCACTGGGGCTGAGTGATGCTGAGGTGGTGCTCCCAACCCCTGAACATGCGCACAGGTCATCAACTAAGTTACTTTGCAAAGAGCTCATAAACTTGCCACTTTTTTAAATTTTTTATTTTTTTTATTGCAGATTCACAGTGATTCAGTAACAAACACTCAGGATACTTCAACAAGAGCCACCCCGGAGGTTGGGCGGCAAGTTTTGGTAGAGTGCAGTTGGCGTATCCAATATACATTTCTGAGCATTCAAGGGGCATTCCGAGCCGCTGCATTTTTTTCTTTTGCTGAACCCCCCCCCCCATGAACAGAAAAACACAGGTTATTTTCTTCCATCAGATTACATACAAAAACACTGCAGCAGCCACACTTTCCCCCCCGCCCCCCCCCCGCCCGCGCCAGAGACGCACTTCATAGTTCCGCGTCACAAATCACATGTATCCCATGACAGTCCACTAGTACAGTAGCGATGGACACCCTCTCGGTGTCAGTGTCCCATTCATCCTGGTAACCCATCCCACGCCCATCAAGGGACGCCCACCCTCACAGCCCCCCATCCAGCCCATGGTAGTGCCTCCACCTTGACCAAACTCTGCGGAATTTTTTGGGACATCCCCATGCCTTATAAGTTACCCTTTCGGCTGCCATGTAGAGATCAAGCCCTCTTCTCCATTCCTCCAGGACTGGGGGGTCGGGCGCCCCCCAGCGCTTTGCAATGTCCCGTTTCGCCACTACCAGCGCTAGGACCAGAAATATAAGAAGGGGACGTGGTAGATCTACCTCATTGGTCATGCCCAATAGTGCTAGCTTGGGATCTGCCAGGATCGAGGCCCCTAGGACCCCCTCCAATTCTTTGAACACCTGAGTCCAATATGCTTGTATGACACTGCAAGACCATATCGTGTGGTAAAAATCCCCCACTCCTTGATGATAAACTTGCCACTTTTGACAAGGATGTTCCTCTGAGTCTGAGTGATACACCTCAGCTCAGATGACCACACCAGCACAGACTTTCTGGGACAAAAAGGAAATTATGGTACACCTCTTATGCTTCACCTGCGACAAGCACTGCAGTGGGCAATATGTCAACGTGCACAGTTCACGCAAACCATCTGAATGCACAGTTCACAAATATTAGCTGGTTTAAACTGGAGGCCATTCTATCCAGCTCAACAAAGGCAGCACTTGGCACCTGTAATCTGGCTCGAGGTAAATTTATATTTGGACTCCACAGATTAAACAGGCTGGTGGTTGCGAAAAACTTGTGTGGCTGCGATTCAGTATGGCTAAAAGTTATTGGTTTAAAGGGACATGGAGAGAAGTGTTCTGCAGTTGAGTGGGTTGGCGTTGTGTAGAGTAGCGTTATGTAGGGTGGCGTAGCTTAGAGTTCCACGGCGTAGCGTACAGTGCAGTTGTGTGGAGTGGCGTTGCATAGAATGGAGTGCAGTTGTGTGGAATGGCATTTCACAGAATGGCATGGAGTGGAGCGACATAGTGTGGCATTGAGTAGTGTGCAGTTGTGTTGAGTGGCATTGCGTAAAGTGGAGTGGCGTTGAGTGGAGTGGAGTTGCGTGGAGTAGCATTGAGTAAAGCAGAGTGTCATTGCGTGCAATGGCATTGCATATCATTGAGTAGAGTAGAGTGGCGTGGCGTGGCATTTAGTGGAGTGGACTGGCGTATAGCATGTGCATTGGTGGCTGTTTCTCCACAATATTAACTAAAAATCAAGACTCTATAATCTCTACAGGATATATGCACTCCAAATTTTGCTATGCACAGAAATTAGTGCACTTGGAAAAGAATGTCATATGCCCTAGGCTGCACCATTTTATAGAGGTGAGAAGCCATGACCAGAAACCATGAAGTGGAAACAGGACTTTGCAGTCCAGTTATTTATCAACCCCAGCATTCAATAGTGTCAGTGACTGGCTCCTAAGAAAAACGTTTTGCCCTAGCAATTTTTAATAAGAAATTAGGACTGGATAAATCTACAAATCAAAATATTACCAAGTGACGAAAATTGGATTACATAGTTTACATGTCACAACATCATCATTGCCCCAACGCACCAGAGAAATCAAACTCAACAGAACATTTATTAAAATGCAGATCTAACAATTTGCTTCAAACCACTGCCACCGCTTGTTACACCAACTACACGCAGACAGTAGCTAGGAAAGTGAAAGAGCAGGGCTTTAAGAGGGCCAGGCCTCACCGGGTCTGAGCACCGGCAGTTTTTAGGTCTCGTCTAAGCCATCGTGTTAGCGATGCTTTGGCGAGATATTAAGTAAGGGGCATTCAAAAGTGCTCCCAAAGAGCGGATCGGGCACAGTGCATGTGCACCGGGCGCACGCACCATTTGTCCGCCTGCTGATCACTTTCATGGCCGCTTTGATGTTCTCAGTGAGCCGCGCGGCCACTGAGAACATCAAAGCGGCCGCGAAAGTTATCACCATTTGCCATCCGAAGCCCTCACTTTACTGCTTTGCTTGTTTACATTACGATTTTCATGCAAGGATCTGGCAGCTGCATACTACTGCTGGCTGCTCGTTTTCAAGTATTTTGTTCCTGCCCCACCCTCTTCTCACGCTTCTAGTTTCAGAGGCCTTCCTCCTTCCAAGGAGAAGAGATAAGTTGTCAAGGTAATTATCATAAGCCGCTGAGCTGGTTTGGGGCACTTTTGTGTAAACACTTAGATTATGAGCTGTGGAATTAGTTCTGAGCTTCTGTTGGTGCATTTTGCTTCTGGGATGATCAGTTTACTTTGTTTTGTTTTCTCTTCTAAAACCCGCTCATTAAACTTGTAAGTGGATAATCACGGCTGATGCTGATATAGCAACAAAAAGCCAGGAAACCTCTTACCCATCAGCTGCTACTGACATGTTTATGCTGCAGCCTTTTGTTCTTGACACAGTGATCCTGGAGCAGCAGAATAACTTGCAGAAAGAACTGATTAACTTGTCACCTCTCACTTGTTGGTAAACGGGCAATAAAATTAAGGATATGAAGAGACAACTGCACTGCAGCCTCATTCAGAAAGGCACAATCCGATAAAAAGACAAACAGCCATTGAGCGCCAGAGCACTCCTGAGTCCTGAACACATTTCAAAGAGTCTCTTTGCACACCAAAGCTTTGGGAGAATTGTTTTCGTGGGTAGTAGGCCCCAGCAGTAACATCTGTCGCCTTAGTGGACAAAGGGACACGGTTCACAGCAGTCATGGTGATAGAATAACCCACATCCAAACCCTGTGCCGAGCAGCTGTAGTACACAGTGTTTTGCAGGCTGTCCACCAGGAAGGCTCAAGTTCTTTCAGAGAACATAGTGCAGAAGGAATAGAAGCTCCTGGGGAACTTCTATTCCAAGCTGAACCTTCAGAGCCTCACTGCACGACTAGGGGCGACACGCGGCTCTATCTGAGATTGCAGTCCGTCTGCGATTTCTGAAGCTGTAAACGGCACCACTCTTGGGGCGGGTGTATGGGGAAGGATGCAACACATCACTTTTATTTAGAGTGCCCTACTCATAAATAAGCTCCCAGGATTAGCCTGTTTATGCGATTCACCTTCGCCAGCGACGAGACATTGTGTGATCCTGGACAAACTGTTTCTTCTCCCTGTGTCACAGTTTGTGGACGTTTTTGAGAGCAGACTAGATTGCCATTAACGACTTGTTCCTGGTCCTGGGTAACAAAACGCAGAATAAATGTCACTTCAATACAAGGACTGCGCATTGCTCTGTTTTGCTAGACAACTCTGGGAAGTAGGGATTTGCGCCCAATTTTTCTGCCTAATTTGTTTAGTTTTTACTCCGTGATTTAAAAATTCTGCAGATGCAAAGGAGATCTGTTTACTTAAAACACTCATGTATTTTAATGGCTGTTTCTAGCTGAAATTTCTGAGCTTTTACCATTTGTTTTTTTTTATATGCTATTTTAAATCCATTCATCGTTCAACCCCAACAACTCACCACCTGCAGTTCATTTCAAATAACATGTCCCCAGTTTTACCGACTTCAGGTTGCTGAATGCTGATGTGTTCTTGAGGGTTACACACTCATTTCTATGCCAGAAGCATCTTTCCTTTCATTCCTCAAAATAATAATATGAGAAAGAGGCTGCACGTGTATCTCTGTCGAAAGTGTTTTAACCCATTAAGCTGGCAGCCAGGGTTACACACTGGTCTCTACAGTAGGCACATCCATGAAGACATTTTTCCGGGATCCGTCTGGTCCAATGACCTGCAGCTTATGTACACTTCGATGAATCTAAATGAGTGCAGCAGGTGCATTAACCTATTGCACATTTTAAGAGTATAGGAAACCATAAGCTGGAAGTTACTTACCATCAGACACACACACAGACACTAACCAGCTGCATCTGACGTACCCACTGATCTGTCTGTCCTACCAAGATTCAAACATGTAGCAGAACAACTTATGTCATAGACTCATAGCCAATAACTTAGACGTGTGTGGCTGCTACAGTAAGCCACAACATAATTCTACCAGGATTCAACTTTGCAACAGCAGGTTACACACAAGTCTCTGCATCAGCTACTTTAAGCTACTGAGTCACACATTAGGGTACCGAACATGTGGTCAGGAAGATGTTTGAAGCTGATTTCTTTGCTGTTTCTGCCTTTCCTTTGTCTTATTCCTTCTCTGCTTACCTCATTTGCCAGTGCCCTTTTCACTGCTCCTCACTCTCTTCCACCTCACACTATTTTTGTCACTCTTTTTTCATCGGTAATATCTTCCTATACTATCCCTTCTATTTGTTGAAACTTTGTTGTTCCTTTCTTCCTTCAGTATCGGCTAGTGAATGTGGAAAGTGAGAGGGATTAAATCACCTCAGAATTGATTTCCAGAAAGGTCTGAGCAATCTCCACCAACTCTGCCAGGTCTCCCTGCTGTGTACAGATCGCTGGGATCCACCTCTGGCTTTCATCCTTCTTTGGCAGCCAGGCTAGCATTTTTCTTGCCTTATTAACCATCTCATGTGTTCTACTCTGCCCTGCCCTATTCAATGCCCTGGCCTCCTGGTGAGCAAGGTCCCTATAAGTTTCTTTGAGTTGGGTCTGCCGCATCATCAGCTCCAGGTCCGCAATTTCTCCAGGTACAGAGCCTCCCCTCCATGTCTACTATTGTTTTGAGTCTCTATCTCTCTATCTATCCTCTTCACTCTATCTATCTATCGCCCTCGCTCTATCTATCTATCGCCATCAATCTATCTATCTATCTATCTATATATCTATCTATCCCCTTCACTCTATCTATCTATCGCCCTCACTCTATCTATCTATCGCTATCACCCTATCTATCTATCTATCTATATATCTATCTATCAATCTCACTCTATCTATCTATCGCCCTCACTCTATCTATCTATCGCCATCAATCTATCTATCTATCTATCTATCTATCTATCTATCTATCTATCTATCTATCTATCTATCTATCTATCTATCTATCTATCTATCTATCTATCTATCTATCTATCTATCTATCTATCTATCTATCTATCTGTCTATCGCCCTCCCCTATCTATCTATCTATCTATCTATCTATCTATCTATCTATCTATCTATCTATCTATCTATCTATCTATCTATCTATCTATCGCCCTCACTCTATCTATCGCCCTCATTCTATCTATCTATCGCCCTCACTCTATCTATCTATCTATCTACCACCCTCACTCTATCTATCTATCTATTGCCCTCTCTATCTATCTATCGCCCTCACTCTATCTATCTATCTATCTATCTACCACCCTCACTCTATCTATCTATCTATTGCCCTCTCTATCTATCTATCGCCCTCCCTCTATCTATCTATTTATCTGCCTATCACCCTCACTCTATCTATCTATCTATTTTTCTATCTATCTATCTATCCATCTATCTATCTATCTATCTATCTATCTATCTATCTATCTATCTATCTATCTATCGATCTATCGATCTATCTATCTATCGCCCTCACTCTATCTATCTATCTATCTATCTATCTATCTATCTATCTATCTATCTATCTATCTATCTATCTATCTATCTATCTCTCTATCCATTGCCCTCACTCTATCTATCTATGGCCCTCACTCTATCTATCGCCCTCACTCTATCTATCTATCTATCTATCGCACTTACTCTATCTATCGCCATCACTCTGTCTATCTATCTATCATCCTCACTCTATCTGTCTATCTATCGCACTTACTCTATCGCCATCACTCTATCTATCTATCGATCGCCCTCCCTCTATCTATCTATCTATCGATCGCCCTCCCTCTATCTATCTATCTATCTATCGCCCTCACTCTATCTATTTATCGTCCCCACTCTATCTATCTATCGCCCTCACTCTATCTATCTATCGTCCTCCCTCCCTCTATCTATCTATCTCCCTCACTCTCTATCGCACTCACTCTATCTATCTATCGCATCACCACAGCATCACTCAGCACCACCACAGCATCACTCAGGGGCACCACAACATCACTATGTGCTACCACAGCATCACTGAACGCCACAGCATCACTCCTCGCCACCACAACATCACTCAGTGCCACCACAGCATCAATCTGTGCAACCATTCAACAACAAGTGGTTCAAATATGTTCTCTCAATGTTTCAAGCTTTATTACAAATGTCACATGTTAATAGTTCACTTCTGTTCTTGGATTTTCGTCACAATAAAATACACTGAACATAATCTTCACAAAAGTTATTTACAAAAGTTTCAGCTATTGCCATTATACATTACAATAACTTTTATTTAAGTATTAATTATTAACAAAAATTAAAAGCCATTGTTATTTGTAATATCAATACATCTAAGTCACGTAAATACAAAACACATTGCATTACAAATGCTATAGGTATCACATTTGCAAAAGTTAAAACTATTGGCATTGTAAATGACAAAGCTATTAATTTCGCTATTTTCAAAACCAACACATAAATAAAAAATGTGTCATTTACAATACCAATAGCTCAAACTTTCCTAATGCGAGACCTATTACATTGCAAATGCTTGTTTAAAGGGGGCATCGAAACGGGTCTCTATCTGGCTCTGTTTTGTGCCCTGGCACACGCAGTCCGTTTTTTCCTGGACTGCAGTGACAGCAGGCACATGGATGTGTGCCTGCTCACTTCTCACTAGTGGAGAAGTTACGGCATGACGTCATGTCAGGTGAGCTTTGTAGGGGAAGGGAAATACTTTAAAGAGAGACATTTTCTCTCTGGATTTCCCTTCTCCTTTTTTTGTAACTCAGGAGCAGCAACATTGTACTGGTGTCACCAGGGCTTTAAGTGGAAGCTTTTTCAATATTATATACAAGCCATAGGTGTTGCTTATTTATCTTATGCAAGTATCAACCATTGACAAAGCCAGTAGTCCTGGCTTGTTGTAGGTATGATGTTACTTGTTGTATCATATATCTGGATGCAATGACCGAAACAGCAAAATACAAGTCGGGCGGCATACTATGCTAAACACAGATTTTTAGCTTACTTGTTTTTAAGCCACGCCCTTAAATACATTGGCCACGCCCCTTTGAAAGACCCCCCGGTTTTTTCATCCCACTTAAAGCACTTTGAAAGAGGCATGCCCATGAAAGTTAAGAAATATTTAGCACTGCCCGATCTTAAGCTAACAGGTCCTATCAGCAGGTTGTTATGCAGCACAACAAACACCACTGCATACAGCAAGACGTGAAAGAAACTAAAGAAGGTTATCTCCTTAAATCATGGTCAAACATGTAATATTGAAAATGCAAGGTTCTGGTTAATACAATGTTCCCCCCCCACTACCACCCGCAAAATAAAAAAAATAGGTTTTGGCAGGCAGGGCTAAAATGTGCATTGAGATATAGCCACAGTGATATTTTGGCAATACTGCCGTGGCAGGACATTACGATGCTTGCAAAGCCAATAGGTCGTGACACATTAAAGCAGATCCCTGAACCTTAGCTAATGCGGAAAACTGTCTTCCATCTGTCTTGAAAAAAGAAGTCTAAACAAAACACTGTTATCGGTTTTAGGTCTCGCGCCTAGCGATACACTACGCAGCAGTGTTCGCTCAGCGAGTGTCCTTTTGACAGGGTTTTCGAAATGGACCCTGGAAATGAACACACTTGTGCGTGGTTTTTTTTGGGGGGGGGGGCCTGCTATTGGCCTTTTCCTGCGCGTTCTTTTTTAAGCTAGCAAACAATAGGCCAGAGGCAGGCGCATAGCTCCGCCTCTGGCCTATTGGTGTCTTTTACGCGC
Source organism: Lissotriton helveticus (assembly GCF_964261635.1). Lineage (NCBI taxonomy): Eukaryota > Metazoa > Chordata > Amphibia > Caudata > Salamandridae > Lissotriton > Lissotriton helveticus. The sequence continues at coordinate 602,743,974 of NC_136059.1, forward strand.
ATTTCCTGCCATATGGTTTCAATTATCGTGCCCAGACACGGGCATGATAATTGAAAGCTTATGGCGCGCGCGCACCACTCGTGGCTTTGTTTTATCTCCTGTGCCGATCCTCCTGCGGTGTTCATCACGCACCACTTGCGGCTTTGTTTTATCTCCTGTGCCGATCACTAGCCTCAAGGGGGGGCCCACACCCCCCACCTGCCTCTTCCGGGTTCCGCCCTGCTCTCTGGTGTTCATCCGGAGGCCTCCATTTCATGTTTCGCATGTGCCAATAGTGCTGCTAAATCATTGGCTGCTCCCCAGTGGGGGAGAGGGGCTTCTTTTGTGGGACAGCACCTCAGGCCTCCATGGTCTACTGTGCTGGTGCTGCCAGTCCCGCTAAGCCTCCCACGGTCCGCAACTCGTGTGCCCAGGATCCAACGAGGCCCGGACTCGCCCGCTCCCAAACTCAGCTAGCAACGCCAAAGAGGAACAACTTCTGTACCATGAGTAGGTGCCGTAATGGCCACAGGGCCCTGCCCGCAATGTCCAGCAAGCCCGCTGTCACCTCTGGTATCCGGCGGAGTGGGGCGGCCCCCATCAACTTCTTTACCGCGAGCGTACCGGAACAGCAGCACGCCCCCGCCTGTTTAGGGGGGAGCATTGCAGGGATCTGATCCCAGCCTGGGGGATCTGATAAAGCAGGCCAGGAGCAGGCAACAAACCATGCTTTGATAATAAGTTTGTTTCAGGAGTGTTTGTGTGTGGCTTCCATTGGGCAGGCTCCAAATACAGAGCCAAAACAGGCAGGCAACAATAGCCAAAAAAAAGAGGGCAGCAAACTGCAAATCAGCCCTTATCCACTCCTGCTACCTCAAACCCCATGCTCTTGCATTTTGTTATGCTACATATGTTTTAAATGGCCATCCGTTTATTTCGCTTGTTAGTGCAGTTGTCTGTCCAATTAGCAAAGTTCATCAACTGGTAGTGGGATACCTTGTTCGGGAAACCCTTTATGGTGCAAGGTGATGCCAGTGAGATGTGAAGTTCAGTTATGTTTGTGTGCCCCAGCCAGAGTATCCATGTCTGTGTCTTCCTACTAGCGAGTGTCTCTCTAACCATGTGTGTCTCTCTATTAATGCATGCGTCTCTATCCATGTCTGTGTCTCTCTATGTCTGTGTCTCTCTGTTTCTTTGTCTCTCTATTCCCTGTCTGCTTCTTCATGCCTATGTCTGTGTCTTCTTAGCAAGTGTCTCAATAACAAGGTGTGTGGCCCTATCAAGTGTTGTGTCTCGCTATCCATGCCTGTCTCTCTCTATCCATTTCTGTCTCTTCCGAGCAAGTGTCTCTATGGCCATGTGTGTCTCCCCATCCATGTCCTTGTCTCTCTATCCACGTCAGTGTCTTCCTATCCAGCTGTGTCTTCACAGCAAGTGTCTTCCTATACATCAGTATCTCTCTACCCATGTCTGTGTCTCTCTAGCTCTTCATGTGTTTCTCTATCCAGGCTTGTGTCTCGTTACCCATCTCCGCGTCCATGCCAGTCATGTCCGTGTCTGTTTCTCAGAGCCCCTCCTCCCTGCCCAGTGCTGAGCCTGTGCCTCCAAACCCAGAGTCTAATCCCTTGTGTGTTTCCCTGCCCTTCTGTAATTGCCTGTGTGATTGCCTCCTGCTTCAGTGTTGATGCTCGTGTTGCAACACATTTGTGTCTGTGTCCTTGTTTCTCTCTCAGAGCATGCATATGTGACCCCTGGCCCATTGCTGGAGTCTGAGTCCTCTCTCCTTCCGTTCTGTGTGTTTATGCCGTGAAGTCCATGTTCATATGATTTTAACTCCACAAGAGCAATGCGAATGACGTTCTACAGGGAGACAAATAGAAGTTGTCTTTTTCTGCAGGTGAAACAGAATCACATCTTAGGAAGAAACATCTGCCTGTGTGTCCATGTATTTGCGTTCTCGCCCTCTATACGAGTGACTGATGTATGTCTGTGCGACCAGGGCGCTGCATCAGTTTGAGCCATAAATTCTGTTTGTGCCTATCGTTGCCAACAAACACAACATACACAACCACACACACAGAACCACACACACACACAACCATACACACAACCACAACCATACACACAACCACACACACACAACCACACACACAACCACACACACACAACCACACACACAACCACACATACAACCACACACACAACCATACATACAACCACACACACAACCACACACACAACCACACACACAACCACACACACACTACCACACAACCACACACACAACCACAACTAAACACAAAACCACACATACAACCACACACAACCACACCGTCAGTGCACACTTTCACCAGGAAAAGACACCATCAGTCGTCAGTGCACGCTTTCACCGGGCACAGACACCACCAGCCGTCAGTGCATGCTTTCGCCTGGCCCAAACACCACCAGCCGTCAGTGCACGCTTCAACCAGGCACACACCACCAGGCATCAGTGCACGCTTTCACCAGGCACACACACACCATCAGCCGTCATTGCACGCTTTCACCAGGCACACACACACACCCAGCCGTCATTGCACGCTTTCACCAGGCACGCACACACCCCAGCCGTGTTTGCACGCTTTCACCAGGCACACACACACCACCAGCCGTCAGTGCACGCTTTCGCCAGGCAAACACCACCAGCCGTCAGTGCACGCTGTCGCCAGACACACACACCACCAGCCGTCAGTGCACACTTTCGCCAGGCACACACACCACCAGCCGTCAGTGCACGCTTCCACCAGGCACACACATCACCAGCCATCAGTGCACAATTTCTACAGGCACACACACCACCAGCCATCAGTGCACACATCAATTGTTAACGCATCCACAATTAACTGTTGTAGCAATCGCAGTATGGCACAATTTACTTTTAAACATATTTTTCTAAAGCACAGCATGCCACCATTGCTACAAACATAAATACACATTTTTAGGCCTACAATTTATAGACTTTTGTTGCAATTGGTGTTGCAAGATTTAGCAATGCCAATAGCTCAAACTTAATTAATGCGAGACCTATTGCATTGCAAATGCTTGTTTTATGTAGCTGCTCAGAGATGAGCCGTTCTAAAATGGAAGTTATAGACGCTGTTCCGAACCGAGTTTCTCATCAGCTGCATGCCCTCTTGTGTCTGCATCCAAATGAAACCAAGATCTTGTGGCCTGTCCAATAATTACACTGACACCAGAAACGGGAACCTCAGTCATCGCACCACAAACTTGCCTGGTTACAAAAAGAGTCAGACAACTCTGCGTTAACAACCTCTCCCCAGCCACGCATTCGTTTAAGCTCAGTTTAATTAGGAATGTTGGTAGACAACACTATTTTGAGAGTTGTTCGTTTAACAGTGGGCATGAGTACAGAATGACACCTTTGGTTTTGCATCATGTAGTACGGCTTTGTACATGCTTTCCGTGCACATCTGATAATAGCTGCTTTAAAACTGTATATATGTTCAAGAATGTGAAAATAAACACAAAAGTAATTATTAACTAATAAGAAAGGTACAGAACTTGTTATGAAACAGAAAAAACCAGTGTGAGAATGGCACAACAGCAACCTCTTTTGCAGAGATCCGATTTGCTGTTACGGTGGCATTAGGCGCTAATACAGCCAACCAGCTGATGATGACGTTCTGCCATGAAGAGGGGAAGGGCACATTTTCCCAGACCGCGATTTTATTATATATAGTTTAGTTCTCTTTTTAAAGTCTCGGATATTTGGTTGGAGGTGTGATTTGTGCACTCTCTTTAAAATGGCACATATTAAATCAGAATTCTGCAGAAATATGTGCCACTCATATCACATGTCTTGTGGTATGTTTGAAGAGGTCCTGCAGACCCAGTTTTTCCTTGACACGCGTGTACTTATTGTGAAATTATAAAATGTAGCCGGGGCATTTTAGAGCATTCCGCAGCCGGGTCTCTGTGACAGTTGGTGGTGTTAGCAGACTTGGAGAGACACATTACGGGGCCCAATTAAAAGAGCAACCCAGAGAGTTAACTCAAGATGGAGCTTAACTCAAGGCTGAACTTCAAAATGTGCTGAGCTTCATCAATTCGGGAGGAGCTGAGTCGAAATGACAGACCAGCACACCCGGACACATGCTAAGGAGAACACATTTGGGAGGGAGGTACTAAAAACCAAACTCATGCTACTTACATAACCAGTCCTTCTGTTCACATTCACCTTTCATTGAGGCGAGAGACATTGGGGTGGTAAGAAGGAGAGAGTTGGCTCAGCTATGTATAGAATTGAATACAGCAATGCACTGTTAGATACATTGACTCCTTGTCCATCATCCTGTCCGATCCTTTGACTCCTTACCAGACGAGCCCTTCTCCTGTGGAACAGAAGTCTATTACTTAGCCCAACAAAAAGTAATTCCCTTAAGATGGCAGCCAAACTCCCATCAGGCAGGCAGGAAAGGAGGAAATATAAATGACCACTTTCCGTTCTTTCTCGTGATGGAGCTATTATCTGCCCACCTTTATCTCAGATACGTTTCTTTTAAAAAAAACAACAAATTTCTGTCTTTAACTTTTTAGGTCTCGCCTGGAATAAGCATCCGAAGGATGCGTCCAGGCTGGAGACTTATAGCTGCCCGTCTCGGGGGAATGACGGACAAGAGGGTGCCACGCGCTTCTCTTGCTGGATTTGACTGCGTGCACGCGCAGCCACACTCACGCATGCGCACATACACAGCCACACGCATACACAGGCACACCCCCCCCTCGCCGCCGCACCTACACACACACTAGCGCACCTATACGCACACACAGAGACCCCCCCACACACACCAGCGCACCTACACACACGCACGCACACATACAAAGACCCCCCTCCCCCCGCCGCCGCCATCGCACACATACACACACACACACACAAGCGCACCCCCCTCCCCCCTAGAACTAAGCCCCACTTACCGCCATTCGGGACTTCTGTAGCCGGGGCTCTCCCTCGGGCATGGGAGCCCCGCTGTCAGGCACTCCGTGGGCGCGTGCACGGGACTTCCGAAGACGGAAGTCCCGCCCAAAGGAACTGGCTCGTCTGGCTCGTACAGGCGTCTCCAGCGACCGAGCTTTCTTTTCCAGTAGGTTTACCCTTTTAAATGCGCTATCACAAGCATATGTTTTTTACACTGCTCATCTTTTCACAGTGCTTTGTTTTTCGTAGGTTTTTAAAGATGCGCACACACGCGAGCATATGCTTTTTATACTGTTTACGTGTCGCTGGGCACTGTGGAGCATTTCACAGCGCTTTGTTTATCAGTATGTTTTTTAAGAAGCACACACACAGTTGTATGTTTTTTGTACTATTTTGGTGCTCTTGGATACTGCGGAGCTTTTCGCCGTCCCGCGATGTTATTACACTGACTGGACACTGCTAGCTTTTTACGGCATTTTGTCCTACGGTAGGTTTTCCTTTTTGATGGGCACACACCATTGCAATGCGGAAAAGTAAGGGGCAAACGGAGATCAGCTCGCACAGGATCATATACATGCAAGTCCGCTCTCTTCATCAGCCTGCCAGTGTCCAATCAGGGGGTGTACCCGGGGGCAGGTCGGAATTGCGGGCACCACAGTGCTCTCTGCTGAGGGTTCAAGTATGGTATGGGGCAAAAACTTGATACAAATGAGGCATAGGTATCACTGGCGCAACAGCTGCAGTAGCACTGGGACCCAGGAGTACGAGGGCGTTTCATGCCCCTACCATGCATGGATTCAAGGATGTGGCCTAACGACTACAGCAGACGACTTCGAAGCTGAGTAACAGGCTTCAAGCCTCGGGAGGGATGCTCAACATCCTGTGATTCTGGGCAAATAACAAAATGAGTGTGTCCGTCTGTAACACAGTTGGTAAAGCGCTCTGATACCTTCGGGTCGGTTCGCGCTATATAAAACTCCCCAAAATGTTGCTGTCTAGTGAGTTGGGGACCATTGCTCTTAACTTAAGCTATAGTTTGTGACAGCCTTGTTACGCGACTAGAAATCTGGGCGGACAAACGGGGTACTGGAGTGGTGGTCACGTGAGAGTAGGTAGGAGTGTGGGCAGAGGGCTTTCCACAATCTGAAGGGCCAGGGACAACCAACATGTAGGCATGGGGGGCAGTGAGGGACATCGGGTAGTGTGGAAAGTTGAGGCCCAGCAACTGACAAACAGATAAGGCTTATGCGGGCACAATCAAGTGAGGTAAAAAGAGGTGAGGTGTAGGGGCTGACACGGTCGTCTCTGTCTCCTAACCTTGGAATTCCGTGGAAATGGCACGACTAGCCTGCCCAAAGAAGGGGGGGGTAGTGTTTCTAAAGAGAGGCCAATGATTAAATGGTCTGGATACACTCATATTTGCCCCTCGTGCTCATAACTTGTTCTTTAAAAACATGCGATCCCATTAACGCGTGACAAGAGGGCAGGGCGCCCGGGGGGGTTACAAGGAGGGCGCGAGCGGGGGGCTTTGGTACAAGTGAGCAAACACACCAGATTAATGCCCCCTCTCGACCCTGCGGGGGCCCCTTAAACATTGCCAGGGTAACCCCGCGCCGCAGACGTGAGGACCACCCCCGCCATCGGCCGGCAGAGCCCGCCCAGGTGGAGGGGCAGAGACAGAAGATGAAAACGAAGTACAGGGGTGCGGGGACCCCGGAAGTTCAGTATTCTCATGGTGCCACGAGACAGGGGTTGACAGACATGGATAGTCAGACAGATGGACGGACATACAGACATACAGCTAGGCAGACATATAGCTAGAGAGACAGACACAGAGAAATAGACATATAAAGGGAGAGGCAGACAGATGGCTAGACATGCCTATAGTCAAAGAGACAGAGACATAAATAAACAGATCGGCAGACACCTATGTAGATGGACAAGTCGACAGACATACGGACATACTAGCAGCGCTGGGAAGAAAGTCTTTCTACCCAGAGGTCGCGGCCGCGCCTTCAGAGGTCGTGAATACATACCACCCACTGCGCGTCACTACTGGGGCGCGGCTATTTTTTGGGGGGGTACAGGGGTGGTCTGGTGGTGAGAAGGAAGGGGTGTCTGTGCTCCTCTTCCTCTGCAAGGACTGGTGTACACTGATGGCCATCGCCAGGGGGTTTCGTTCATTTTGTTACATGGGTTGTGTATAGCGCCTCGTCTGCGCCTCTTGGCGCACTGCGTGGTCTCAGACAGGCCGGTGATCCTGTTGTCCGGTGGACGGCGGGCCCGTGGGGTGGTCCGGACTCGTTGCCCTCTGCCACAGCCCTGTGCACCGCTCCTCCCTTTACTCAGGACCCCGGAGCGATGGATGTCTCCCTATCATGCACGTGAATCCCAGCGCCTCCAGCCCTTGCTCTTGACGCGGTGTGCTCTTGTTTTCTAAATCTGTCACCACCAGTTATGCTGCGACATTAGGTCATTCATAATCTTGCTCCATCAAAAACTGTAGGGGTTGATTGGGGTGACTCTCTCCAGAAAAAAATCATCAAGTGAGCACTTAACTGCGTGACTGAGAATCAGAGCCTTTGTTTCACCTTTGGATTCCTAGGCAGCATTAGCATGGCCTACCTATTGAAAAGAGTTCACCTCTTCACCGCATCAAATCACTCCAGGTTGCCAGACCGAAAAGCTCACCACACCATGCGAAAGTATGTGCCTGGGACATGTGCTTCTCCACATAACACCCGCATTGCCCAATCACTCAAATAAGATTCCTCCAGAGCCTTTATCTCTATCAAAAACATGCGTAAAGCATTCTTGGTCAGACACCCAAAATGTCCTGATCACCCCCGATGAACACCAGGGAGTAATGGAATTGTTAAGCACAATATAGGTGCTAATTGAAGTTGTAGAGTGCACAATACTAATATTTTTTTAAAATAGGTAAATCGTGTGAATTTGAAGTAATTTTTAAATCTGTAATATGATGATACTAGAGAGATACATTTTGCATAACTTGTCAGCATTCTGAAAGCACTTAAGCAAGCTTCTGAATACTGCCTGAAAATGTCCGCTGCCGAAATTGAGGACTCAACTTCCATGGACATACACATACAGTGTTCTGTGCAGAGCATGTCCCTCGAGTCACACCCGTGAAGCACTGTATAAATAGCTCCAGTCTTTGCATCCCCATGCCTTTGTCCTCTGGTTGATAGTTGTTAAGGGTTTGGTATGTGTCTCCTGCCTTTTACATACATTTTACACCCTTTGCACTCATCTGACACTCAATACCAACATCAACCTATCAAATACATACATGTCAATAATACATCTCTAAAGTCTGAGGCCGTTTATGAGGGTGCATTACTCCTAAGACTGAATAAAAAACATGGAATGGGCATCTTTCACAACATACAATCGTTATGTCTAATTTTTTTGAGGTAGAAATGAAAAAAGGAATTACTAAGTGCATGTTAATGTAAAAGCTCAAAATGTTACAAATGTGGGTGGGAGTGTAAGCCATAGGTAAAAATGCAAAAGCACAATTAAAGTGATAAGTGACGTACGCGGAGTAGGCTAGAAGGGTGTTTGGGATGTATGTGCTAGTGAGGCAGTTTACAGTGGAGTTACTGTTGGGTTGTAAATCCTGGTAATAGACAGAGGTATGTCGTAGATGTAAATTGGTGTGTGTATGTGTCTGTTTTTGCAAAATACAACGATAGAGGCTTTGTGAAGCAAATATATATATTTTAATGAATAGACTTATTGTTTGTATTTTGAATGTTGTCCTGTTAATAAACTTCCTATAGATTCAGTTTTTCCAACTGTCAAATCTAATCAATGTTGCTCATATGAGTACTTCACCCAGTGTTAATTATGGGAGCCTGCATATGTAAACTGAAGTGCTAACTCTAAACCTATTGACTACCTATATGTTTCAGGGTCGGAGTTTGAATTGTAGCTGATTTGCTATCATCATATACTCTGCCAATCACAGGTATCAGCTGATTTCCTCTGACTCCACAATACATTTTCTGGTAGTGGAGAAGAGGTCTTTGGCCTGCTGCCTGTCCCTCATATTTCAGTGTGAAAGGTCTTCTCTGTAAATTGTGGATTAAGTCACCTCTGATATCACTTTGTTTATTGTATTCATTGACATATTTGATCTCTCTTGGACACAGTTGAGTGCCCGGCGATAAAAAAATAGGACTAGTTCTCAAAGAGGTTCTGAAATCTCACTCCCCAGTTTTGAGTTCTCAAGGCACATGCTCCTTTAAAAAAAGTGCAGTTTTTCAGGTTTGTAAAAAGGAAAGAAAAACTGTCTCTATTTTAAGCTGCTGTTTATTCTTGAGAACCCTCAAAACGAAAGAAGAGACTGCTCGCTGTGTGTTGGTCGTTAGCAGCCATTCTACGGCCGTCAGCGGATTTTTTGTTCGATTTCTCCCTTTGAATCATTTTGAACACTTTTTGCACGGAGCCTGCCCAATGGCATGCAGAATGTAAGTGAACTTGGACAATATTCTGTGCCTTGTTGCCAAGACTGCCTCTTGCATTTTGGGGTGACCACAGCCACTCAAGAAGGCACCCCCAAAGCCGTAGATACAACTTTAGTACGGGGCTTTAACCCGCCTCTGTCTTCCATTGGCTAGCTCCATAAATGGAGGCTAGCCATTGGAAGAGAGATGTGACAGTAAATGTTGGAGCAGATTCGTGGGCGTTCCGATGATTTTTCCTAGCTCCGCCCCTTTTAGAACGTCATGCGGCAGTGGGCGGTTGTTTTTTTTCCGGCATGTTTCGGTCTTTTTGAAAGTGTCTTTTACAGGAGTGGGCTGCGAGAATTAAGTTGCCAGGAAGTACTTTCTATTTGCGATCAGGTAAGCAGCATTTTGTTATAATTTTCTTTTCACTTTGTACGTCTACCCCGTCTCATGTCGTCTCCGTGTTTGTTTTCCGTCGTTGCTGTCGTCTCTGTTTTTCGTGCGAAAAATGTCTCTAATTTAGCGAGAGTTGTCATTCAAATATCAGTTAGACATATATTATGGAAATGCAGTTGTGGTGTCTCGTGGTTCCTTTGTCCATCCCTTGATCAATGATGTAGCATTTAGAATGTGCTGATGTAGGTGGTCAAGGGATTCTAGGGATGACCAGTTTACATCAGCACATTCTAAATGCTACATCACTGATCAAACGGAGATAAGGGTGATGGTTTGCCTCCCTCTCTGTGATGATGACAGTCTATTTGTGGATTTACGAGATGCATATTTCCCATGTTATGGCATTGAGTTCTCCCCCCTCGACCATCAATGAAAGAGAGTACTTCTCCTGCTGTGGTCATGAAATGTGATGCTGAGGTACTGGATTTACAGCTATCCATGAAGGAAGTTAAAACTAACTTCCTAACAAAAGTTATACAGCTTGCACATGCATCTTCTGAGCCCTTATTGCCGTTCAAAGAAGTCGTGACCAGCCCCCTTCTGAATGCCTTCCCATTGAACCACAATTTGGATATGTCCAGACTCTGTCCGCCATGGCTTGGACTTGCAAGACACCTACTTTCATTAAATAAAATGAAACAAGCATTTGCAATGCAATAGGTCTCGCATTTACTCAAGTTTAAGCTATTGCCATTGTAAAGTACAATGTCTTTTATTTATGTTTTAAAAAACAAAAACAAAATAAAAGGCATAGCCATTTACAATGCCAATAGCTCAAACTTGCATAACTGCGAGACCTATTGCATTGCAAATGCTTGTTTTTTTACTCCTCCATGAGACTTGTTTCAGCACTCGCCTGTTCTAACAGTCGTCCACCCTTCAGAACAGGTAGCAGGAGGCTGCAGCTCTTGTAACATGGCGGGAGGAGTGACGGCTGGGAGAACAAAGAGGAGTGGGAGGGGCTGCAAAGTCTCATGCCTTCTTACAAGCCAGCAAGCCCAATATCCCTTAAAACAAAAGCCAAACCAAATGAATATCCTGCCAAAAAATAGCCCAACTGACAGTTGACATCGAAAAGTGCAAAAAGGCTAAATAAAATTAAGAAACTGAGCGGGAGGCACGCCGTGGGAGGCAGCAATAACATAACTGTGGCATTAGGAGGAGGTGGGAGTAAAGAATGCTATATTTAAATCTAAGCAGCTATGGCGCTGAAGCTGAACAGAGGCAAACAGTAACCAAGAAAAAAATAGTCCCTCAAAGAGCAGCTGAAGAACCATAGCGGAATGAGACAGTACTTAGTTCCTGCTCTATGGGAGGAACAAAGAGAAAAGGAGGGACAAAGAGGCAGGACTGACCACTAGAAAACAAGGATTTTAAAAGGACATTTAAACAAACAAATCAACGGCAGGGGAGTGGCTTTAAGCCCACAAGAGAAGTATACTAAAGCATACAAGAGGTGGTACACTTATGCTCAACTTAACAAGTATCTTCTGGGCTTTAAAGAACACTTAAATATACAATGGCAAATGTAGCCTTTCAATTCAACAATCTGCTTATGTATTTAATCACAAGGACACACTAGGCCATTTATACAATGGAAGAAAAGGTCTGGAAGTGAAGAGCATTAGACTAGCATTGTTTCTCTAAGAAATATTGCCAGGTAAAAAGTGGTTTCACATATTCCGGAGCTACATGCAGGGAAGTAGTGCTTTTATATAACTGCACACTTCCCCAATATCTCTCCTTACCCATGGCTTGAATAAGCCCACAATAATTACCTGGCTGGGGCATTGGAAAGGTAGAAATATTAGCAACACGGTATGTTAATAGACTTCCTTTGTCTGACCCCTGAAGTGATATAGGGCACAATTAGTCCTGGGGATTTGCTTGATACAGGCCCCATTTCATGTGTGGAGAGATGCTTAGAGCACAAACAGAGAAGCATATCTTAGCTCAGTATAGAGTTATACTATTCCTGTAACCCAAAGAGCACTTTCATGCTATCAATATTCATATTCATGTACTTTTCACACAAAAACAGGTGCCCATCTGATCTTACTATTATTATCAGATTAAAGGCTAGACATTTTTACCTTTGATCTCTCTGGCCCAATCCTACTATTAATATTTGGGATATCAATCAAGCAGTTTAAAGTGAGGTGCTCCTGAGCCATTTATATTACACATTCTGCACAATCTCCTGTTACACTTTCCGCACAGTCTCCTGTTATTACAGTCAGACTGTTGAACCAAGTAAGAGAGATATAATGAAGACCCAATAGTGAATCTATGTATATGGAATACTCAAGCATACTGGTACACCATTATTCCCTACATACATGGAAAATAGAGGGTGGCTTCTAAACATTCACAGCTTTCCAACTCCAGAATCTGAGTTTTCCTGACTGACCATTTGTGGATGCCAAGTTCAGAAACATTTATTTGTTCAGCAACATTTGTCGTTGTTATTAGAATGTTTTCACTATTTGTTATTGTTGGGATGGGAACGTTCCTTGCATAGTATGCTTCCTGCATCCAGGCCCCAAGTGATCCAACTGCATGTGAAACTGGTATCCCAGTAGTCCTGTTAAAGGTGATGCCAAGGTCGAGAATCTGGTCACTCGGGTAAAGGTTTTGCTTCTTACCTTTGTGGTGACATGTTGTATGCATGTCAAGTGCATCTATACTTTCTGTATGTATGGAACTTACATGAGAGTGGGACTGTACAGTGCGAGTGTGTCTGTTGGGACCAGTGGGATCCATTATAGATGACCCCTGGTTTAGCATGGCACAAGATGGAAGGTGGGTACAGCTTTCCCAGACAGTGGAAGTGAATTGTCTTCATTCCTGAAGCTTGAGAGAAGGCATCGAGGCACTAAAGTGAGGAAGAATGGAGACCAGGCTAATCATATACATTTTCTGAGCTCTTTCTAACAAGTTACTGTTGATTAGATTTTTCTGAGCACTGTCATTTGGTGGATTTTAGGGACAGTAGGGTGAGTCAGCAGATTCTGTTAGAAGTGGGGAAGTTTCCAGGTTGGGCCAGTCATTTTGTCTGTGCCTGATTGCTTCTTCAGGAAGGCTGATGAGAGACTGCACACTTCATTGTACCCATGCTTCGGATACTGCTGCTTGGAGCTGGTATTATAACTTCCTCCTGTGAGAACCCTCACCTTGCACAAAGGCATATGTCAATACTACAGCCATCAAACTACTTTGAAAGGGAAACACCTAAAAACGTTTTCCAAGACCTCAAATACTGGATCCTTATTCCCAGTCTGGAAACAATTCATGAAAGCGGGACCCAAACAACCCCACTTTGTTCCATTTCAAAGTTCTTTATGACCAGGGAAGGGAGTGCTCTGCAGACATTACATTAAATTGAATTGAAATGATACAATATGCCTTCTAGTCTTAATTCCTCCTGAAAAGCAGAGTTTTGAGCTCTTTTATGAACTGAATGACATATGCGATTAGGAATCGCAGACTACAGTAGTGCATCGACAGAAAGATTGCTGATTTGTTTGCTGCTTTTTGAATTTCAGAAATTCCAGGTTAGCCCTGTCCTAATTTTGCATTAAGCTTTTTCAAACAGAAAGGCTAATACCAATCTTCGGTCTGCCTTTCAAGAAGCCCTAGGACTATGCACTATGCTCTGAAGAGGAAGTTTGGGATTTGTTTTCCCTGCTTTCCCTCCATTGTTCAGATAATAAACAAATAGTTATGAGTAGCCAAGTATTTATTGTAATGCAAGGTGTTGGCAAGAAGTTGCAGCCACACATTTGTTGTGCATGGGAATTAGGTGTTCTATCCTGTGGGTTTTTATGCTGAAATCTCCTATCCAGATGAGGTGGAGACCAACAAATCAACTATGGAGAATCAATATTGGAAACATAGATTTAGTACAGAATTTTAACAGTCTTGTCTATAACACTATTGACAAGCCTTTCCACAAGGTCAGTGGTCAAACTACCAAACTTGAAATTTAGGTTCCAGTGAATCCATATCGTAATACCCTTTAGTGTGTGTGGAGAAAATTCATACATCCTTGGAGGGAAGTGATGGTACTTTAGTATTTCACACAAGGATGGAATATGTTCTTACAAAAATGCACTTGGAGAACAAGGACACCGCCGATCTACTAAACAAGTTAAATGCCTTTGCCCTTTCCAGCTGGATCATTGCTGGCAACTATGAATGTAGAGTCACTGTGCAACAATATTCCATGCAAGGGTGGAGTAAAGTCTTGAAAAAATCTTCTTAGCAGTCAGGAACACTTCAGCTCTATTAAGAAACCTAAATGCTGTCAACCCAATTCTTTGTTTTTTAGTTTAGAAAGTAAGTTTATTGAGAAAACAGTTAGTGCAATACAATACAATATAAGGGGGGGGGTAGGGAAAAACACAAGAAAAGGAAACAGGAATATAGCATACAAACATATCGGTGTTGGAATAAAAAAGCATTGAAACATCACTGAATATAAAGATATCATAATCAATTACATATAGTGACTATGCATCAAAAAGGTTTAACCGAACAAAAGTGTAACATTATGATATAAAAATTGAAGTATCATAGTTCTGTCAGCACTATTCGAATGGGAACATTACTGGCAGCCATGGATGTAGAATCACTAAATACTAATATTCTATATTCTATACAAAGTTTAGACAAGGGCTTTCCGAAAATCTCTTTGAAGGTCAGTATCCTGTCATAGGGACTGTACACTGTGTTCATCCTGATACACAATTATTTTATTTTCGGAAATGACCTATATCTTCAGTAGATTGTTACCACCAAGGTGATAAGCATAGTTTGCAGTTTGTGAACCTGCTAATGGAGACTGATATTCTTATGACCTGCGACGACAGAACACAAAGATACCTGTGCTAGACTAAGGATGTTCTCTTCATTAAGTCTACTGGAGTTTAAGACCCCCCCCAAAATTCCTTAGATTTGATTAATTTCCCCTAAGTAACGATCATAACATGGCACACTCAACAGAAAGGGTACGATGTACAAAAGGGTTTACTCCATTCTGTGTCTATGGAGAAATGCGTTGATACATAGGGGCCCCAAAAGAGTGCATTTTCTGACCACTCTCATCACAGTAAAAGTCAATTCCTATATGCATAGCACTGTGTACCACAAATTGACATACTGAGCCAACTGTCTGAAGGATGACAGCTATGTCCCAGAGCACACAAAGCATGTCACAATATTTATCCAAGCTATGCCATACATCTGTATATGCCCAGCTACCTAAGAGTGGGATGAAAACGTAACGGTTTTGAAACTGCAATGTAGTGCTAATTTTACAAACTGGATTAATCGTCAACGATGTATGCTTCTACACGTCTGTGAACCCACTGCCAACCATACACTGACAATATGTTGATTAGAAGAGGAATTAGATAATATAAAAAAGACACTGAATTTCATCACTCATCCTGGTCTCATAATTGGGTCGTCTTCTCTGCAGGAGCATTGATTTCTAAAGACAAGAGGAAGCTTTTAGTGTTTTATCGTTCTAACTCGAGCACCTAATACTTAATATTACATATACCCTCTGTATTTTTAAATCTCTACGGTTTGGTGAAACTCTGCATCTTCCAAGAGCTGAAACTCAATCAGAATCTATGTAACATATGCAAAGAGTATTCTGAGGTATTATGCTTTTTTTTACTATGTAGATCTACCTTTAATGTTATACAAATACGTTCTGTAGTTCAGATTACTTTCTACTTGACAGTTTCATAAACTGAAACATAATAAATGCACATTAGTATTATAGAGTTCACCTATGAACAAGCAACCACTTCCTAACCTACATTGATACCGTAATACCACATGTATATTTAAAGAGCATCTCAGAGTTGAGACATATAATGCCTCGTTCCACCCCCCCCTCCCCTCCCCCATTGACAACACAGCATGTAGCCATTATTAACAAGCCCTTGGGACTCCATAGCAGTCAAATACATTATTATGTATAGACTCACGGTTTGCAGATGCAACATTTAAAACTCTTTAACAGAAGCTGCTACCATGTTTCTCCTTAATGCAGAACACCCAATTATACTTGTAGATATTCAATATATTAATTTACATATTGACAGGCAACAAGATAAAGATGCTCAAAACCTGGTTGTCTCACTTCTGGGCCTTAGTTGACTTCCACTCGACACAGGACACACACATAGCACTGGTCATACTCAAGATATGATTTTTGGCCCACCTCAATTTTTGAACTTCAATAGAACCCAGCCCTTGATGTGGACAAACCATTTCATTATCTTGTTCACAATCTGCCTAAATGGGAAAGAAAAAAAATGATGTACAAACGGAGTAGTGCCCAAAAAAAGAAAGGAAGATTAGTCCTCTCTACTCAAAGCCACCCTCCCCCCTGAATTGACCTAAAACACCCGGAGCGAGGGACTTTAACCCCTTCCATGCTCATGACGGAACGGTTCCGTCATGAGCTACGGTTGAACTGTGCTCATGACGGAACCGTTCCGTCACGACCACACCCGTTTTTATTACGGCCCAGCACCGGAGGGGGAATCGCGGTCGCGCTGAAAAGGTTAATAGTAAATGAGTAGATAACAAAGTCCCAAGATGTATTAATTCCAGAAATAATCATCAGAAGCAAGTGAAATAAATGATAAGCACCAGGTTACACAGAGGAACTTAGATCTGTAAAACAAACTTGTAACAAATAGGAATAGCATGGGACATAAAAACAAAATAATGAACTATCTCAGATTAAAATACGGCAATATAACAAATACTTATCCTGGGATAAAAGGCACCGTTCGAAAAGGTTTACATATTTCTTAATAGATCATTTGCAAACTGTTCGCCTAGTGGAGTTTCGTTCGCCTTCTAAAACAATGTTAACAGGAGTACCACAAGGCTCTGCTTTGAGCCCAACGTTGTTTAGCTTGTTTATAGCACACTGGCAAAACCAATTGACTCACATGGCCTAAACCTTTACAACATAACTTTTAATCCTTAAATATTGAACCTAATTTCTACTTGTATGCCTGTTGAGTGTCGTCTGGAACTTTCTCCCCTATCTGTCTACCGTTTTGTGAGTTGTGGTGGTACAAGTCTTAATACTATCTTGACTAGACTACTGCAACGCTCTGCCTATGATTCTTACCAATTATTTATCGGACAAAATACATCCAGTCCAGAATGCGGCGGCAAGGGTGGTTCCTGGTTTGAACCACCGAGCATCTATTTCACACCATCTCCGCCAGCTTCACTAGCTTCCAGTGTCAAATAGAGTTCTTTTTAAGGTGTTATGCCTATGCCATAAGGGCCTCTATGACATAAGAAGGAGGAACAATTATATGTACTCTCTTTTTGTTGCAACAAGAAGTATATGGAGACACGCACAACCCTGTTTGTTCAGTTTGTTTCGTTTATAGCTTGCGTCCGGGGTATCACTTTCCGATACAAAAGTGTCAGTAGCAATAACACAAGTTGAGCACAGCTGTGAAAAATCTGTGAATATGGGTAAAAAACAAATGTATCCAATACATTTGGAACAGTTTGAATTGTTCCTCTTGTTGAAACAATCTGTTGTTTTATTCACATAGATTTCAGATATTGATTCATATCCAACATCAATCAATAAGTTTGACAGAAATCCATAAACAGGTAATTAATCATCCATCTCGATGCATTTCGGGCAGACCAGTGCCCTTCGTCAGGAGAAAGATCTACGAAAATGAATGAACAGCACTGACATGAGGAAAATGTCCCCACCAGGACAATCACAGTACCATGACAAACAAAGTAAAGGTCCACCCTTGTGTGAACCAAAACTGAACCGAGCGTGAAATTACTGAAAACCAGAGTGAAAACCTTATAACCCAATGAGGTTAAATGGCCGGTGGCAGTAGATGGAACAGTGCACATGAGGAGTGAAAAATCAAAAAATGTTTCAGAAAAACGTGATTCGTATAAGCATGCGCGTATACGAAATAGCGCGGTAGTGCAAGTTTACTAAATAATACTGAAACTGTGAACGGTGAAACAAGTGATGCTGAAAGTAAAACAAAAGGTAAACCAGACTGTCACAAAGTGTGGTAAATAAAATTTAAAAGTGTGGGGGTAACACAGAGGTGGTGGAAACCGTTGTATATTAAGAGGGCGAACTTCCTGTTTATGGATTTCTGCCAAACTAATCGATTGATGTTGAATATGAATCAATAACTGAAATCTTTGTGAATAAAACAACAGATTGTTTCAACAAGAGGAACAATTCAAACTGCTTCGAAATGTATTGGATAAACTTGTTCTTTACCTGTATTCACGGGTTTTTCACATTTGTGTTCAGGGGGACGTCTCCTAAACAGGAGACACAACTTGTGTTCTCTCTTTTTGACGGCCATAGAGCAGTCAGTGCTGAGATTAGCCCCCAAAATCGTTTCTGTATTGCAAGATATAAAAAAAACAAATGAGGGGGGGGATCATTGGCAGTGATTACTGTTGAGGTCTGGAAGCCCATGCCCCTCTCATTAAAGACACAGAGAATCTTTCCTAATTGCTTGTGAAAAATTGAAGACTTACTTATTTAACCTAAAAGGGTGAGGATGCCTTAAATTGCCTTTCTCTCGTCTGCTTATTGACCCATCCTCGAAACTGGATTTTTGAAAGCACCTTGGTACCTCTGCTTGAGTTTAGGTTCGCTCTATAAAAATTAATTATTCATTCATGTATCTTCGAAAAAAGTCTATCAAAAGACTGTGCAAGATGAGGATCCTTTTCGCTCCTCTGGTGAAAACAAGCAGGTACATTTGTACGAGTTCACAATCGATCACTGAAGAAAATAGTAATACAATGCAAAGTATAAAACTTAAAATACCAGTATTGTGCTAGAATACTTCTCTGCATTCGGTACAGACTTTCACACACTCATCAACGTTTCAAATCTTTTTCAGCAACTATGTATCTTGCTTCTGTAGCAGAAATGCTTTGGACCAGTGGTTCCCAAACATTTTATGCCCACAACACAATTTTTAGAATAACAAACTTTTGCGACCCTCCTAGCTTTATTGTACATGAGGCGTGCTTTTCCTAATGTAACTAATTCATTGTATGTTAGTGCACTGTCGTTTACAGACTGCACATTTTCTGTTAAAATGGGCACTAAATTTGCAACACATACAGTTTTACTGAGAAAACTATATTGCACACAAACGATAATGTGTGGTAATCGAGTTTCAGCGAATATTTATCATTTGTGTACTGCCAAGTAAAGTGTTGTGATTTGTTTTGATCCAATGACAATCTTTGTTTCCATAATGATATGGAGTGAGAAGCGGTTTCCTCACAAAATACGCGCTCAATGTCACATGGAACTGAGAGTTCCTTTAACTTTCACCTAATTGTAATCCAAATCATTACTCGACTTTTGGAGATTTTAACATTTTATTTTCATGTCTCAAGTATACATCATGTTCATCTGATGCTTTTTCATCTTTTAATTCATTTCCCAATCTTCCAATGAAACCCAATGGATTTCGGGTCACCACAACACTGGACCCTTCCTCAGGGGTCTGTAATGAAATCATACAGGACCGGGTTAGTCACCTATATTATATCTAATCAGATCATCATTATCAAACGAGTTCATACACAACAGGTGAAAACATAATAGTGTAAACAAAACTCTGATGTGTGCAACATGAAATAAACCGCTAAAGCCTTCCCGTGCGGCGTGCCTCCCCAAAATAAAGCAAAACACAAACCGTCTATTGGCGGCAATTACTTAAATGAGTTCTCAACATATTACATAAGTTGGACATAAGCATATTCCACCGAAGCTCAAACCATCAGGAATACGCGATTCCGATCAACCACACTCAAACACATTAGTGTGATCTAAAAATATGTTATGCCACTTACTCGAAGACTGGGAGCAGAGCGTCTACGTGAACGCTTCGGGAGCCATGATGAACGGCTTCACTAGCATTTTTCACCAATGGCTATCTAGAAACTTTGCATGTGACTTCGGTCACATGATGCGAGTATAGCGGCTTCAAAACAACGGTATGAACGAAGATATTACGGTGACCCCAAATTAAACAATTATGGCAAAAGAAATAATGAATAACAAACACATCGCACGACATATACAATAATAACATTATGATGGAAAAAATATTGATTCTGCACATTTAAAAAAACGATCATGTCTGTTGTGTATAATCAGCACTCTACAAGAATAAAGCATGTTAATACATATTTAAAGCTGAACGAAATCAACAGTTCTCAAAAAGGTTCTCTAAGGATCCTGTTAATCCTCCATTCAGACCCATTGTCTCGGCCTGTGGCTCCATCTCAGAACCGATTGGAAGATTTGTTGACAATGTTTTACAGCCCATTGTACAAAAGTGTGCTACCTACATTAAGGACACTACGACGTTTTTGAGAATATTAAATGCCATTCAATTTGAGGAAGATTCCACATATCAATTATTCACTATAGATGTAGTATCTCTATATACATCGATCCCGCACAACGAGGGGATTGAAGCACTGGAGTGGAGTTTGTTACAAAGTGATTTGGAGGAATCTCAGCAAGTGTTGATTCTGGAACTAATGCAATTCGCTTTGTTTTACAGTTATTTTGAGTGGAATAAAAAAAATTTCAATCAGTGCAACGGAACATCGATGGGCTTTGGGGGGGCGCCCTCATACGCCAATATTTACATGCACAAATTTGAACATGATTACATTTTGGAAAACCCTGGATGGACAACTGGCTTAATATTATTTAAGCGTTATATTGATGACATATTCCTAATCTTGAAAGGTGAAAAGAGTGATTTAGAAAGCAATATCGAACAGTTGAATACATACAACGAGAGGATCAAATTCACCTACACCATAGATGAGTCATCCATAGCCTTCCTTGATGTCAAAGTAACACTATGCAACAATCAACTGAGCACTAAGGTGCACACAAAACCCACAGATCGAAATTCATGTCTACTATTCCAAAGCTTCCACCCGGAGACACTCAAAAAGCATCTTCCCACATCTCAATTTATCAGATTGAAGCGCATAACTACTCATGAATCTGATTTGACAACAGCATTGGAGATTCAGTCTCAGAAATATCGCACAAGGGGTTACCCGGAAAGTATTTTGAAGGAATCTTTAGACAGAGTGAAGAATAAATCTAGAGACATGTTATTGCAGACGACCGTACCATGCATTACAAATAAAACTGTGTTCATACTGCAATGAACACAGTTCAAACATTTAGACATTCCTTTATGTGATCTTTTTTCTTTGGTGGGACAATTCAAAATTTCTTTGAGATTGCGTGATCTTTGATGTGCAAACGTGATTCTTTCACTATACAGATCTTTCAGATCTGGTTCTCCTGAAATTAACGCCCAATGATGGTTCAAGATTCGTTTGATGCGAGTAGCTTCCGTAGAGTATTTCAAAACGCATACAGTTTTATTCGTAATGCATGGTACGGTCGTCTGCAATAACATGTCTCTAGATTTAGTCTTCACTCTGTCTAAAGATTCCTTCAAAATACTTTCCGGGTAACCCCTTGTGCGATATTTCTTGTGCGATATTTCTGAGACTGAATCTCCAATGCTGTTGTCAAATCAGATTCATGAGTAGTTATGCACTTCAATCTGATAAATTGAGATGTGGGAAGATGCTTTTTGAGTGTCTCCGGGTGGAAGCTTTGGAATAGTAGACATGAATTTCGATCCGGGGGTTTTGTGTGCACCTTAGTACTCAGTTGATTGTTGCATATTGTTACTTTGACATCAAGGAAGGCTATGGATGACTCATCTATGGTGTAGGTGAATTTGATCCTCTCGTTGTATGTATTCAACTGTTCGATATTGCTTTCTAAATTACTCTTTTCACCTTTCCAGATTAGGAATATGTCATCAATATAACGCTTAAATATTATTAAGCCAGTTGTCCATCCAGGGTTTTCCAAAATGTAATCATGTTCAAATTTGTGCATGTAAATATTGGCGTATGAGGGCGCCCCCCCAAAACCCATCGATGTTCCGTTGCACTGATTGAAAAATGTTTTATTCCACTCAAAATAACTGTAAAACAAAGCGAATTGCATTAGTTCCAGAATCAACACTTGCTGAGATTCCTCCAAATCACTCTGTAACAAACTCCACTCCAGTGCTTCAATCCCCTGGTTGTGCGGGATCGATGTATATAGAGATACTACATCTATAGTGCATAATTGATATGTGGAATCTTCCTCAAATTGAATGGCATTTAACATTCTCAAAAACGTCGTAGTGTCCTTAATGTAGGTAGCACACTTTTGTACAATGGGCTGTAAAAAAATTTCAACAAATCTTCCAATCGGTTCTGAGATGGAGCCACAGGCCAAGACAATGGGTCTGAATGGAGGATTAACAGGATCCTTAGAGAACCTTTTTGAGAACTGTTGATTTCGTTCAGCTTTAAATATGTATTAACATGCTTTATCCTTGTAGAGTGCTGATTATACACAACAGACATGATCGTTTTTTTAAATGTGCAGAATCAATATTTTTTCCATCATAATGTTATTATTGTATATGTCGTGCGATGTGTTTGTTATTCATTATTTCTTTTGGCATAATTGTTTAATTTGGGGTCACCGTAATATCTTCGTTCGTACCGCTGTTTTGAAGCCGCTATACTCGCATCATGTGACCGAAGTCACATGCAAAGGTTCTAGATAGCCATTGGTGAAAAATGCTAGTGAAGCCGTTCATCATGGCTCCCGAAGCGTTCACGTAGACGCTCTGCTCCCAGTCTTCGAGTAAGTGGCATAACATATTTTTAGATCACACTAATGTGTTTGAGTGTGGTTGATCGGAATTGCGTATTCCTGATGGTTTGAGCTTTGGTGGAATATGCTTATGTCCAACTTATGTAATATGTTGAGAACTCATTTAAGTAATTGCCGCCAATAGACGGTTTGTGTTTTGCTTTATTTTGGGGAGGGACGCCGCACAGGAAGGCTCTAGCGGTTTATTTCATGTTGCACACATCAGAGTTTTGTTTACACTATTATGTTTTCACCTGTTGTGTATGAACTCGTTTGATAATGATGATCTGATTAGATATAATATAGGTGACTAACCCGGTCCTGTATGATTTCATTACAGACCCCTGAGGAAGGGTCCAGTGTTGTGGTGACCCGAAATGCATTGGGTTTCATTGGAAGATTGGGAAATGAATTAAAAGATGAAAAAGCATCAGATGAACATGATGTATACTTGAGAGATGAAAATAAAATGTTAAAATCTCCAAAAGTCGAGTAATGATTTGGATTACAATTAGGTGAAAGTTAAAGGAACTCTCAGTTCCATGTGACATTGAGCGCGTATCTTGTGAGGAAACCGCTTCTCACTCCATATCATTGTTGTTACAAGGCACGGATTGACGACGTGCAACAGACACAGCGCCAACCAGAACCTCAAAAATTCCTAAATATTATATTCAACACGAGTGCACGGGGGTAACACAGATTCCAATCTTTGTTTCCATCACACTTCAGAATTACGCAAATAATGTGCTTCATGTTTTCTTTCATAACTGCGGAATGTGTACAGTTCAATTGCAGGTATTTACATTTTGTTGGCAGGTACAAAATAAAATCCATCCTACAGCGTTTCGTTTCACATACCTGTACCCCAGCAAGATTGTCACTTAGTTTACTTTAATTTTTTTCTCAGAGTGATATGAAAGGTGTTTGTAAACACCAGTCCCCAAAGTAGCAATTTGTCAGAAGACATAGACTGACATTTTACCTCTGTCTTTGAATCTCAGCAATTACGACAATATAAATACAGAATTCAAAGGCATCTTTATGTATTGCTTGGACTGTCACGATGCAAAAATCACCTCTCGACCTACCAGTGGTTTGCGACCCACAGTTTGGGAAACAGTGTTTTGGACCACCAAGGAACTTATAATCTTAAGAGTTCAAAATGGACCCAGCCATTTGAAAGTCTTATGAGAGTCCTGTGGCTCTATGAGATGAAGTCTTCTTTGGTGTGAGTCTCAAATAGTGTGTCCATCAGACATGCAAAGCTTTTTTAGGTGGCAACCATGCTCCGGCCATTCCGACCAGCCAGTCCTTCTTCTAAAAGCGCTTACATTATTATTATTAATAGCATTTGTTAAGCGCATGGTTGCACAAAGAACAGTGCGTCCCCGCGCTGAAAATCCCAATAATCATCATATCAGCAAACTAAAGAGGGAAAGCACAAGTCCCTGCAGAAAAAAACTAAACTAATTAACTTTGGGGAAAAGAAAGGTTTTCAGCCTCTGTCTGAACCTTGCTTCAGACGGTTCCATCCTCCAGTCGATGGGCAGGTCATTCCAGTCCTTACTGGCCAAAAATCTAAACGACCGACCTCCCATCCTTGCTCTATGGATCCGAGGAACCACTAATAGCATGCTGCCCATTGACCTAAGATGGCGCGAGGGACGATAGATAGGAAGCAAATCCTGGAGATATAAAGGTGCCTTTTTGTGAGCTATGCGATGGGTGATACACATAGTTTTAAATTTAATGCGTTCCTTAATTGCAAGCCAATGTAGGCAACGCAAAGCATGCTTCCCGGAAGCCCTCCTAGGGAGGTTCAGAACCAGCCTAGCAGCAGCGTTCTGGACGCGTTTCAACTGCATTAGGCCTTTTTTACTGAGTCCACATAGGAGGGAATTCCCATAATCCAAATGGGAGGTGACTAATGCGTGAACCATTGTTTTCCTGGAGTT
This sequence comes from Lissotriton helveticus, assembly GCF_964261635.1. Taxonomy (NCBI): domain Eukaryota; kingdom Metazoa; phylum Chordata; class Amphibia; order Caudata; family Salamandridae; genus Lissotriton; species Lissotriton helveticus. Next base: position 602,768,652 of record NC_136059.1, read on the forward strand.
GGGAGGCAATAGGTCAAGGATCTTCCTCAAGACCTTCAGGATGCCATAGCATTTGCCAACAACATTGTTAACATGTTTAGTGTAGGCAAGATTAGAATCCAGGTATATACCCAGGTTTTTGACTGTGTCCACCGGGGCAGGGACAGAGCCCAGTTCTGCAGGCCACCAGGCGGATGTCCAGATAGAGGGACAAGAACCAACAATAAGAACCTCTGTCTTATTACCATTAAGGCGGAGGTAGTTCTGTTTCATCCACCCATCAAGTGCCACCAAACAGGTCGAAAATTTCTCAGCATCCACAACTGGATCACGGGACAGATTGATCACCAGTTGGGTATCGTCTGCATATGAGACAATATCAACACCATATGACTCTACCAGTTTGGCAAGGGGTTCCATGTACAGATTAAATAATGTGGGGCTCAAAATCGAGCCCTGTGGAACCCCTTGTCTAAGACATCTTATACTGGACTTACATGGAGGGCAAAGCACTTGAAATCTCCTGTTCATGAGGAAGGAGACCAACCACTTATGAGCAGGACCAATTATTCCCTTCTCACTTAAACAACCAAGTAGTACGGGGTGTGATACGGTGTCAAACGCCGCACTTAGGTCCAATAGGACCAGGGCGGCCGTATGACCCTCATCCACCCTACTCCGCAACAGTTCTGTAGATAAAAGAAGGGCGGTCTCCGTCGAATGTTTGGCCCTGAATCCCGATTGAGACACGTGGAGGAGTTTATTTTCCTCTACAAAGCTCACCAACTGTTGGTTAACCAGTTTCTCTACTACCTTCGCGCAAAAGGGAAGGAGGGAGATTGGTCTTAAATTATCCAGTTGTGTCATTCTAATGTGGGCTTTCTTTTTTATAGGGACAACTTGTGCCAATTTCCAGCTGTCTGGAACCAAGCATTCACGGAAGGATAGTGAGGCCATATTACCTATGTGCTCCGTTACCTGGGTGAGATGATTGCGAAGAATCCTCGCAGGGACCGCATCCAGGGGGGAGCCGGAGTGAATGTCCAATAGAATACTAGTTAGCTCCTCTGCTCGGGGGACCACAAATTCCCCAAGATTTTTTATTGCCTGATTTACATGACTGGGATCTGGTGAGCTTGTGGGTTCTGAGTTTGTCTGAAAAGAAACATAGATCTTTTCTACCTTCCCCACAAAAAAGTCCGCTATCTCGTTGCATGACTCTATCAATGGGGGGGCTTCCCCTGAACTCACTAGAGGGGCGGATAGTTCCTTCAAGATCATAAAAAGCTCTCTAGATGTATTCTCCGAACCGTCAATCCTCCTGTGATAATAGTCTCTTTTACATTTCCTAATCTGACAGTGATAGGACCTTAATTCATTTTTATAGACTTCACGTAGTGAGGGGGCATATTCCACTCTCCACCTACGTTCCAAAGTCTTACATTTAGTTTTAGCGGCACGCAACTCGGCAGTAAACCACGGAGCGGATTTCGTGCTCCGTGCCATAGCTTTTTGAGTCCAGGGGGCAACTTTATATCGAGTGCACTCCCAACCCAATCATCGTACCTCCTGCATGCCTCAGCCAAATTATCACTGAGCTTAGGGGGGTCCTGTTCTAGGGTTTGACTGAAAACATCGTGGCTAAATTTCCTCCAGTCCCTGCGCTTCACTGCGGCGGGTTTCTGCAAAGCACATTTTTGGGCTGTCTTCTAATTTTAAGAGGGATCACATAGTGATCTGACCACAAAATCTTAATCGGGGCAGATACGCTTATATCTTCCCAATTTACAAAGATTGGGTCCAACAAGTGCCCCGCTTGATGCATGGCTCTATTATCAGCCAGGACAAACATCAAAGCTCTAAGGGAATTAATCAGGGACACAGCCTCACGGCAATTAACATCATCCAAGTGTACATTGAGGTCTCCTACAATCATAAACTTATTATGGCGTAAAGCAGAAAGTGTTATGGCCTCCAGGAGACTCTCAATGAATGTGGTAGCCATACCAGGAGGACGATAAATAAGAAAACCCTTAATGGTACAGTTCGGGCCAGCCGAAATGGAGAATAGCCCAGCTTCACAATTGTTAATGGCAGCCGGTTCAAGTGAACATATCAAATCGGTTTTATGGACAATAGCTATCCCCCCCCCTCTGGATCCCTCTATTAATTTGAAGAATATTATAACCGGAGGGGAGGGCCTCTCTAATATCAGGGAGGGATTGCTCGTCCAGCCAGGTTTCTGTCAAGAAAACCAGGTCAGGGGCGTCATCCATCAGCATATCATAGATGTTCAAGCTGTGACATTTCAATGATCGACAGTTTAATAGTAAGGCAGAGATTTCATTACCTTCCCTACCCGACTCATGGTCTCTGTGGATTATGTAGCCACAACTCTCACACTTAGAGGGCCATAGCTCCACATGCAGCGTGTGCAAGCATTCCGGTGGAGGTACCTTGCGCAGATGTAATAGGGCCTGCCTCATGTAGGTTACCCTTCCACACCGGTCTGTGATGTTCTGACCAGGGGGACGGGCCCCGGGCCGCGTATGGTCGCAGACGGGCTTGCCTTTGGCGCGCCTTTGGCGCGCCGCCGGCGCGCCCGCTGCGCCCGTCCGCTGCGCGGCCGAGATGACTTACATTTATGCATGATGGTGGGGAGATTTGAGGAGGGCGTAGAGCGTCCAACAACTGGAGCGCGTCCGTTTCCTCCCCTCAAGATGGCGTCTGAGGGGTGTGTAATTCCGGTGGCAGCCCCTAGATCGGCTGCACCGAGAATGTAAGAAAGTGCCTCAGGTCGTTGGCGCGATGTTAATCTCACCCAACGTGCATGCAAGTAGAATTAAAACACACCATTAAAATATTTACAATTTTTAAAAAAATGTGCAGTACATTCGTAGTCAGACCAAGTAATTAAGGCGCTCTTAAAGTAAGCTGCGTAGCCCCCGGCTTTTCGCCTCAGGGGTAGATTTCAGGGAAAATCACCGGAATACTATTTCCTGTCCCTTAAATATGATGGGAGGGCGCAGAGCGTCCAACAACTGGAGCGCGTCCGTTTCCTCCCCCACATTCTGAGCACAAAATCTGCTCAAGTAGGTAAGCTTCCGTGGTGGAACATGATAGGGATCTGAATTAATAAAAAGTAGGTAGAACCACAGAATTATGGACAGCTAAATCCACAGAGCAATCATGATATCTCAGATCAACCTCTTGGAATGCAAGGCAAAGGAAGTTTAAATTCGGGTCCCACTTGTTGCTACATACAACGACAGATAGATATTCTATGCAGAATTGCAAGGTAATTATCACCCACCCATTCTGCAGCAAAATGAGCTGCGGCATTTCTTCTAAGAAATGCCCCACCTTTTTTATTCCAGTAATGACATGGTCGAAAAAATATGGTAAGAAGCAAAATACCTCTCAGTACCGTGGAAGAAGGGCATGCAAAAAAGAGGTGTTTAATACGCCAGCTAATATAATCAAGATACCACACACATGGAAGGACTGAAGAAATGAATGGAAAATTCATCTTGTTCTCTGCCAATCTAGTATGTTTATAAAATACTCATGGAGCGGCTATTATGTTGGAGAAATCAGTGATTCCCCGTATAGGCAAATTAACCTCCACCAGAGCCTTGAGAAACCATACAAGTGCAGTTCTGTGGGTAAGCATTTTTCAGGACCCAACCACAGCATCCAAGAACTAAACATTTTAGTAATCAACTCAAGGTATCATATGAATATTATGACTGCAGTCATTAAGTACAGTGAGAAGTGGATTGATTAGGCACCAAAGCTCCATGTGTCCCTATCCTGATTAATAATGTTCCATCTGTGTCCTTGCTGTGAAAAAAGGAGGGGTACCCTGCTAGAAGATAACTAGTCTAAGGCAGGGAGAGTATCAGAAAATTACTAAGAAATCTCAGGCAACTATTTACAGACATGGACAAGGTAAGGGGCACATACTAAGACAAATGGAGAGACGTGTGTTTGTTCAAAAATAGAAAAGTACTGTTTATTATTATTATAGATAGAAATCTCACTTTATTTATATACATATCTTTTCATACAATTACACAGTTGTATTTAGTCTCCATTAAGATAAATGTGGTTCATTCATATAACCTCCTCATACTCACACATACTAATACATTCATCCACTAGGCACATCTTGCATATAAATAGTAAAGGTGAAATGAATTATAATCAAGTGATGTACAAAGAAATATTATTCTAATACTGAGATAGTCTCTGCACTTATGAGGCCTAGCCAATATAAATATTTCTCTTTTCTAAGCACGTTTCAGCGGGTTGCCTTCTTCAGGAAGCCACAAGATGAACAAAAGGGAATAATATCTGATGATATTTCATGTTCTTAGTCCTGACGATAGATAAGACACTTATTGTATTCCTTATGTATGCACTCAAACTGGTAAAGCTAAAGAAAACTGTATGTCTTACATAGAATGATGAAAGCCTGTGTATCACTGATTGTGTTCACAAAAAATCTGATAGTGATGAGATGACTAAATGTCCGACTAAACATTAAGTTTTCTAAGGTTTTGTCCGAAATCGAAATGCTTAATGTGATGCGAGTATCCCATCTTACTCAGTGGATGGCTCATTCGACGATGGCTTCTAGTAATGTATGCCTCTAAGTGTTTAGACTTGTGACACTTGGCAGTCACTTGTGAAAGGGGGTACTTCGAGTCATTGTCCACTTGGGTCCACTCGTGTCCACTCGTGGCTCAGGTGCTTGTACAGTACCTAGAATATTCTGAAGAGAGCATCTACTTGGACAAAGTTTCCTGTTCACTCTCATTTGTTAAATGTAATTTCTCAACTGTTGCTTGAATTCTTGTTATGTGATACAGAGTTTCTTGAAGATAGTCTACTTCCACTGAGAAACTAAAAGGAAAACACTCCAAGGTTGTGCTGTCCCTAAGGTGGCTTCCTAAATAGCAAGTGGTAAGGAATACTGATTGTTGGTGCAGAAGTAGCACATAATGACATTTTAGGCTTAACTCACCATGTGGGCTTGGGTACCACTGGATAGATATGGAAGATCAAACAAAAATCATTATGATTCTGTTGGAACTGGTAGTGTGGTAAGCATTTCTTAACACCCCCTTCCATGCACTGAACCAATGCTATCTCCTGTCTCTTTAAGAACCGGTGTTCCTCTTTGTAGTACTTCGCTGCAGGACGTAGCCCCAATATTCCACTGCAAATTAAATAACCTAATATTATGGTGCTGCCTACGCACCTTAAACTTTCTTTTAGATACTGACATTTGCTAGACTCAAACATTTTTTATATTTTGTTTCCTTTGCAAAACAAAATGAGATGTTGAGCACCTCATTTTATATCAGAGGTTTCCCCCCTAGCTAATGAGAGGGAGATTCATGAAGATTCAAAATAAAATAGTTAAAGATACATGTGTAAACGTAAATGTGCAATATATTTTGAACTGCAAATTGTGGTACACAACCATATCTATTAGTACTAGGCCTCGAATTGTCTAAAGCAGCATCATTTTTATCATCAATTCTGTAAATTGATTGATGCATTTGTATTAAGTGAATAAAATGACAAAAAAATGTACCAAACATTTTTATGAAAAATGAAACCCGTAAAACTAATTTCACCCTTGGCTGAGCTTTGAGATAGTATTGTGATTTAGGATTTTTGTGAGATATAGCTCCAGATCTTCTCGTAAATGGTGGCAAAGGTCCCGAACAGAGAAGTGAGAGGAAAAACTGAAAGAGATTGGGGATCAACCCTGTTGGTGTGAGATAGAGATGCGGAACCGTTTTATTTCATACCCTGCTCCAGCACTAACACACAGTGCTGTGGCATGTAGATTCTGGTAGTTCAGGGTACCTCTTCACACATACCAACCGAATGTGATACTGTCAATAGGCTTATTCTTTTTTCTGCTACAGCTTGTTAGTGTTAAATTTTCAAGTGTAAGTTAGAAAGACGTTTAATGTGTGCATTTTAATACTGGGTTAACAATGTGTCAGAGTTACTTCTGTACATGATCGGATAGTAATACTAAAAAGTACAGAGCATGGCTGTTCATCTATATTTACTACCAGCAGTGAGGGGTATGCCTTTCTTGATGTTAGAAACACAGTTATATTTTACACCAGTATGGACTTCAAGCTGTTTCACACAGCAAGGCATGATGAATAAAATATATTTGTAAAATCATCCTTAAACCGAATTAATTACGTCTCATATTAGCAGTGTTATTACTGATTGTAAACACCTATTATTAAAAAGCGCTACAAGTACTTTTGTACACATAACGAAATAGGTTAAATGTCAATATTTTTAAACTAGTCTAAGCTGAGCAGGGACTATTTGTTAAAATGCATTGCTAAAAACAGCCATGCAGAATATGCAGTCATATATTTTAGAAAAGTTGTTCTAACTTTGAACTGATCTCCATATAATCCGTGAAATATCACGTGTAGAATTGTTCTGAGAATCTTACTCCTCTGACATTTTCAACACCACATTGGTACTCAAAAATGACGAATAGTCTATGGGACCATTTTATGTTACTGAATCGTAGATGAGCATATCTAAGTACAAAACTCTGCTATCAGGAGTACAAGAGCTGTGGGTTCAAATTCCTCTTATGGCACTACCCTTAAAACGATTTAATAGCTCTAGATCGTACTTCACACACTTTGATTATTCTTATGGTTTAAGTGAAGAGTTAGCAAGACAATTTATAATGAACAAAAGACATTTCTAAGTAGGCACTCTGCTATGCTTCTTGGTATCTTAGAGGCCTATAACTCGTCATAGATTTGGACTGTAAATACAACCTTCAAGATGGCTGCTTTATCCAGTACCAAATTCCTAACTTCTATAGTACCCCTAAGACCAAATATCTTGTTGGAAGCTTAGTGCCCATCTTGCATCCCTTCAGCTACTAGGCATGGAGCAACAAAGAAGTGTTTGGACGACTAACACCTTTCTACAATTTATGCGTGGCTACAAATCCTGGCTCTTCTACTGAAATGCTTTTGTAGGCTTTAAGTTTATAGGACACCATAAATAATATCTTATTGTAAAAACAATTCCTTTAAGTTGAATGTAAGTAAATGTGAATAGGCAAACATATAAAAATGTGTTTTATATGCTTTAGTGATTTTGACGTGGCAAATCAGGGGCATTCAATAAATTATTGATGAACTATTTTAGGAAAATTCTCAGAGAATAATCTCTTAAACATGGAAAATGTATTGTAAAATAAGAAGTAATTAATTGCTTTTAAAGTCCATGCCTCTGGGCTTTTAAACACCTGACCCTGCATCTGGGCCTTTGGACCATTCATTTAGGTTTTACTCCACGGTAATACACTTGAAAAGAAAAGGGAGTGCGGTTTACATTGTTAAATGAGTGAATGCTCCTTTATCCCCATAAGATCGTAAACTGGTTGAGGTGCAATCAACTAACAGCTTCTCAATACAGTACTTCAGTTGCCTAATAATCGGCTAGCCAAAACACCTACTCCTCTGCCTTTAAGTAGTCTTAAATTCGTCACCTAAAAAAGGCACTGGAAACCTATGTACCTCTATCTGATATCTCTTCAGTGACTACTGAAAACACTGTGGACACATCCCTGTATTCCTTTGAAACAAGATAAAACACTTAAGTCCCTGAAGTTCTCTTTGCTCAAGAAATCAAAACCTACTCTACAGAATCCAAACATGGAATGGCTCTACAGGAGGGTAGATGCCTTGCTCTCCAACGACCACCAGCTTTGTAGGATATCTTCAATAAACAAACCACATTCCTTCAAACTAACCTTTTTGAAATTCTCAATGCCCCAATTTGTTCAGTTATAAAGTGAAAAGAGAGTTCAGTTTGACAGAGCTGTTCTTTAATGTAGATTACTTTTCTTTCATTGGATTAAGTCATTCTGACAGCCCCCAGCGCCTTGAGACTTAGGGGTAAGTAGTTTTAAGTTTTACAAATACCAGATTTCTTTTTATTCCTCTCTCAAAATGTGAAAACTAATGCGCTTCTAACGTGCCCTTTTGTCATGTAGTTTCTATAACCCTATATAGGCCCTGGGCGAAAAGACAACATACACTGTAGGAGTGGTGTCCAGACTGATTCTAGACACCCCCACCGGGTATGTTAGCCGGTGTACCAGCTAGCTCACAGTGCCACTAGAAACCCCTCTTACCAAGGAAAAAATAGCTCTTGGCAACTATCGAACATGACAACCCTGATCCCTCAGGATAGTGGAAACAGTGGGATACTTTTCACTCAGTTTCTCGTGCTCACTTTGTCTCAGAGAGATACACAGAATAAACGATGGGGATGTTTTCCAATAAGCATTTATTGAACTAGCATCATTCGAGTGTAAAATTGGTGTACTGAAACAAACATTAGACAGAACAGATATAATGCTTAGAAGCGCTAACAGAGTAAAAGGATCGTAGATTTCTACCATTGTGCGAAAACAATGAATAGAGGCAAGTATATAAAATACATGACAGTAAAATGTGTAATCCTACGATGCGACCCTAACTAGATATACCTAAGTGTACCTAGCATGTATTTAGGTGTAAAGCCAAGAATCCCTCTAGGATAAAGTCAACCCCATTACCTGAAGTGAGAGACTGTGGGACCCCTGTCTTGGTCTCGAGATGGACACCCCGCGAGGGGTGTCAGACCACTGTGAGCTGGAGTGTCTGCGTGCAGGAACCTTAGCGTCTCGCGTCAGTGTGTCAGCATGGAAGTCCTTTTCTCCTCTGACTACCTCAGCAAAATATGTTGTTTATATACCCAAAGTGGTACACTGTGTCATGTCGGACTTGAAATGACTGAAGGAATGACCCTTATACATAGTTATTATGCAGGAGATGGTAGTCCTGCTGAGTTTCCAAGAATCCTCATGCAGTATGGATGAGGCTAGCTTTCAGGGAAAACCCTACGTCCTGTAATCAGTATCGTAACTAGCTAAAAGGTCAGTCCCAAGAACCGTTATGTAGTCTAATGGTAGGGGAGAATATAGGTGAAAGGTTAGGTGACTACCCGAGCATCTATTGGGGTACCTATGTGAAACATAACACCTTGGCAAAAAGATAAATGAATACATTAGAGGAACACTATATCTCCTACCACCCGGAATGAGAATGAATTGATGATGAGGAGCACTTTGATTGGGAGAAGTGTATGTTTTGAATAATAACATTAAACAGGTGGTAACACAGTTTTTGAATGATGGCAGTAAACATGAAGAGGCATTTATCTTAAATAAGGAAAACTAATATGAAAACAGAAACTTCTTTAGTGATATAAAGTTAATAGTTGGAATAATTATGCGAGTGTAAGGGAATCCTGAATTAAAAAACAAGAAATATAACAAGTAAATAGGTGGATGCACTCAAACCTTTTTATGAAGATTCGGCTTTCCGGTGAAATATAAAATGCACTTTTTTTGATAAGGAATCAATCCTGTTTTCGACCAGGAGAAGATGTATCATTTTAATTACTCCAAGAATTATATCTGTCGTGAGGTAGGAATTGTGTTATTGGCAAGGTAAAATCTTTGATATCATAGTCAATTAAGACATTGGGAATTGTCAAATAAATGTCAATGAATAAACAAGTCTACCAACAAATAACTGTATTCTTTAGAAAATATAAATAGGATTGGCTGAGGGCACTTTAGTGTTTCACATGGATAGTACTAATCAGAACATAAATGTGAGAATATCTGTGCTATTAATGTAGGTTGGAAATCACAGTGTAAATACACAAATCCTTTGTAATTCTCTCTCTAAGAAACTGAATAGATGATGATGAATTACTGCTGCATCTTGGACTATAAAGATTTGTATGTATTTTAAATAAAGATAAGCTAGAAAAAAAATGTACTTACAAAAATATGTACATAGTTTGTTTGGAAATATGCAGTTGATATAAAGTAGTACTTTGATCATGACTTAATTGACAGTATATTGTGAAGTTTGAGATCTAAAACAATACGTTAGATGGATTCTGATGCTAATACCCCAGATTCCTCTCTGAGAGCGTGACGCGGTTTGGAATAACTGGAACTCAATGCACATGTACTTGATTGGGGAAGATGGGGGTAATGATTCAAGAAACTCCGAAACGTTTTCAGTGCTTGTAAATCCGCTTTGCATGTTTTGGTAATTCTTGTCACATCTACTTGCACACACCCTGCCAGTATCGACTAGAAAAAGGAAAAATTAGATAGTTCTAACCACTTCCAGGCACAATCGCCACTCCGATGCAGGACGTATCAAGTTCTTAGTAAGGAAGAGCCAGTAATGGGTCAAGAGTACCAGTAAACCTGAAGGGCCAGAGGACTAGGAGGCATATGAGTCAAGGTGCTGCATCTACAAAGCACAGGAATGTTAGGGGAAGATTCACCAGTGGAACACGTCAGCCAGGTAGGTTCAGAGCGTACCTAGTGCGGTTAGTACAGTCAGACCACAGATGCAGGTGCGAGTGAACCAAACAAGGTAGACAACTGCAAAGTGGGGAGGAAAAAAGAGAAGGAAGGAGTAAAAAGAACATAGGTGCAGAAGGTGAGTAAATGGGTGTGAGAGCTGCAAGTCAGAGAGCCATAAAACTAAGCAGTTGTGAAGCAAATGACCATTCTTCCTGATAGTTCTTTAATTCCCCTAGAAGCTCCCGTCTTCTCTCAGGGCTTCTGTCTGATTGTTCTCTTCTTCACCTTGAGCTTTAAGACGACCTGATACCTATGTGTCCTAGATGCCTCTGACCAGCCCTCCAGATCCTCTCATCTCAAGTCTTCCCATCTTTCCCTGTCCTTTGTGAGTTCTGCTCTGCTCTTGTTGGTCTAGTTCCTCCTGATACCCCTGATCCTGACGTATATGACCTGATTTTAAAGCAATATATCAGAAACGCAACAGAAATACTATTATTCAATATAATTGTTAGGAGTCTAGATACACTTCTTGAGAGGCCAACCATTTTTGAGCCTGCGCATATTGGTTGTTAAAACAAGATGGTGGAAGAGGTTACAGAAGGGACTTTTGTCACATTTTACATCACTGTAGTCAGTTTTGTAAAAGAGAAATAAATGTTGTTTTTCAAAACAACAAAAAAATAAAGTGCCATTATGTATAATTGAGTTGAAATGGTGAAAGGCCCATAACTATTTCTGTGCAGCCAGAAGGGGCATATTGTTTGATTTTTGCTCTAATTTCTTGATTATTGCTCCATGACTTAAGCTTGAGGGCGCATTTACCTGTTAAACTTCAGCAGGAGATGGACGAGCCTTGTGTTAGTCTGCATGGCATCTTTAGAAAGCTGGGTTGTGAAAGAAGAATCCAGATGTTTTGGCTTCTGAAATTAAGCTAAGTGCCATTTTGAAAATCCACTTCCACATTTGTAGAAATCTTAGTAACAAGCCACGTCGTAGGCATTGGAAAGAGAATTAGGGTGGCAGGTCTGTTCTTGTCAGGAGGTTCACAAAGATGTCGGATAGTTTCTGCCCGTATCAGGCCTGAAACCTGATTGCAAGTCGTACAGTAAACAAAGAACACATAATTTTAGAGTTTGTAGATTACCTCAGTCTTCACTATCATGTATTGGATGGAATATTTAAAATCTGCATATGATTGGATAGGTCCCTGAGGTCATCAACGAAGATTGGTAGTTGTGACATTTTAGTGTTCGGGGCAATATGCCCTTCATTTGGAAGGTATTTAGAACTTTGTTGTAGTGTTTTTTTAAACACATTTTTATTAATTTTCCTCCGGTTATAATACACTTTGTTTGTACAGCATGATGGTATTTATGCACATGGTAGCAGCTTAATTTTACAATTAATTATTCTTGTCATGTAACGGTGCATATAATCATATAGTATTCAGGACCGGACCTGACTTAGCTTAAGCCAGGCGACCATTAGATGGCTATCCTGCTAGTACATCAAAGTATTTAAATTACATGATATTGAGGAAAAACCCAATATTTCAATAACATAGCTTCCCTCCCACCTCCCCTGCTGACGGGCGCAAAAAGGACAAGTTTATGCTGACTGGTTATTGCATGTCAGTCTGATTTTGTAGACACATGGGTATGAGTCTTTGAAGGAGCCATATATTTAGTGTTCACTCTGTTTCAATGTAGAGGTTTTGGGGTAATAGTGAGTATGGGGATGGTGTCTTACATCTACCTGTGTGAAGTTCCGGGGGAACTACTGTTGTCACCCAACAGGATCTACGTTTTGACCGTGAGGAGGCTCATGTGTGAGTGTAGCATTATCCTTGGGGTTTGAGTATGTCAAAAGCTTTGAATGATTCTAATAGGGCATCCCAGCTCATGGCTATAGGCTTCTCCGAAGCCCTCTGCGTTCTTCTCTGCGAATAGCTACACTTTCTGATAAACCCAATTTTTCGACTTCTTCTTTTCAATATTGTATCTTAGAGGGTGATGATGATTTTCATCTCCTTGTGATACCTCTTTTTGCTAGTGTAAGAGCTAGACCTGCAAATTTGGCCTGTACCTCGTATCCCGTTCGCCGCCGATATAGACCTATTATGCACATTTCTATTGTTTGCCAACCCGTGTCTCTCATCATCTCATCCAGGGTAGCAATTATCTTTCCCCAGTATTCTTGTAGTCCATTGCACGACCATATCATGTGGATGAGATCTGCGTCTTGTTCATTACATCTAGGACAGGATGCCATGACGCTAGGTTAGATATAGTGTAACTTGTGTGGTGTTAGGTTTGCCCTTTGAGTTATCATGTATTGGATACATTTAAATTGTTTATTATGAGATACTTGTTTGGGATATTCCAATATTGTTTTCAACTCTTTGTTTGAGAGTGGTTTGTTGACATCTTGTTCCCACTTGGTACGTGTTAGGGTCAAACGGGATGGTTGATGGGTGTGTATCCTATGGTAGAACCAGCGGGTTAGATGCCTACCTGTTCCCATGAGGTATATTAAATTAACTAATTCGTTCGTAGTGGGTTCCAATCATTGGAGTGTCCAGTGCTTCTTAATGTATCGAACCAGGCTGGCATGAATTAAAAATAGTGCTCCTGTGACCCCTTGTTCATTTGTGAAACCTGTGTGTGATTGCAACATCCCCTCTCCAAAGAGGTCTCCCACTGTGGTAACTCCTGCCTGTGTCCAGAGATCTAGCTAGCGATTAGTGAAGGTTCCCGTGTTGGTGGGGATGCCCAAAAGTGGTATGTTGGGAGCGTATGTTGGGGTCTTAATTGTATATTTTAATGCTTGCTTCCAATAAGCAATCGCAGGTCTGAGAAGCGTTTGAGCAGAAGGTGGAACCATACTACTCGGACATAGCAACCTGTGCAGTGTACCCTATGTGATCATTTGGTTTGTGTAGGCTATCTCTTGTAAGTTTCGGCCTGCTAACCAGTATGTGAGCCACAGAAGTTCTGATCGCCAGGCCGTAAGCATAAAAATCAGGTGCTACCATCCCTCCGGTATCTGACGGGAGTTGTAGATTGGCTATGCTGATACGTCGGCGGCCTTGTTAGATGGGTTAATAACGTATTCAGTGTTTTGGAGATTGGAGATGGCTTTGGGAATCATTACTGGCAGGTTCGTAAAAAATAGAGGAAGGCACGGGTGCATTACCATTTTCGATATTGCTAGTCTTTACGCAACTGAGAGGGGTATGGACGTCCAAAAGGTAATTTGAGAACTTAGTGAACCTACTGCTTTTTGCAAGTTCCCTTCAATGAGGTCCTGTTGATTTCTGTATACTTGTATCTCTAAAAACCAGAATGTGGTGTGAGCTATTGTTATAATTCGGTTTCCGTAGGGGATAGTTTGACTATCCATTTCATTTCCAAAAGGAAATGGATATTATTTTTCGTAATTTATGGCCAATCCCGCAATGGAATAAAACTGTGTAAAGATTTGCGCTACAGAGTCTAAATTGTCCTGCAGTCATCTGGTGTAAATTACAATATCATCTGCGTAAGGTGATAGTGTGTGGTGGGTGCGGTTAATTGTGATATTCCAGCCATTGGACACCATGTGTATTCTGTGGGCTAAAGGTTCGAGTGCAAGCACAAATAATATGGGCGATAGGGGGGCAGCCTTGTCTTGTACCCCTTTGTATTTGGTATATTTGTGATATGTGCAATCCAGTGTGTACCCTGGCCGTTGGGAGGTGGTAAAGTATTGGAATCCTTTGTGTGTATTCTTCGGGGATCCCAAATTTCTGCAGGGCGGTCAGCATGTACTCCCAGCTTAGTGTATCGAATTCCTGGGAGATATCTAGTGAAATACATCTCGCCTCTGGTGTGGTATTTAGAATAATGTTGATGTCTGCAAAAACTTTGTTAATGTATATTTAATATTCACTGATCATAAAGTTGGCCCCTAGAGTAGTGTTGGAAATGGCCATTTCTAGGGTGCTTTCCCTCAACTTTTTGTTTTTCTCCTTCCCAGTTTTCCGCTGATATGGATGCTAGCCTTAGGACTTTGAGCGCCTTTGACATTGCCATTCGGTGCCAAAGTGCTGTGCTCGTCATATACATACTGGTGATAGGTGTATATATGATTGGCTGATGGAAGTTAGCTGCAACCCCCTTGTCAAGGGGTAATACATATACGTAGGGCTTGTATCTCGGAATCTCCTTTGTGACCCTGCAGCACTGGTTGTGCCATTCACGGTGGTAGATCATCTATAGTGTTGCAGGTTTGCCCTGGTGGGGCATGTGTGCCCTGGCTACTGATACTCAGCTTGGCGTTTAGAAAGCTACATGCCAAGGCACTACATTTCTCTGATATATCGGAGTTCTCCCTGGTGGCAGAGAAGAGGTAGAGCATGTGCTCTTGTGCGTTATATGCAAGGGTCATGAATGACACCGGATGGTGTGTTCAGTACAACGAGGCCTGCTTTTCGTATTGGATTAGCATGGGGGGAATGTAGGGAAAGGCTATTGAGTAGTATTTCCTTCGGGCAAAAAAATAGCAAGTGTTTGAAATCGATGAGTTTGTAATGGCGACTCCTCTCTGGTAGTGCGAGTGGATCTGACATTACATATATTGAAATGTCACTTATGTCACTTTGGTAAAGTGGGCATTTTGATACTCGTGGCTCTGTGTGCCTTTTGGCCTGTCTCCAATTCACATCTGGTTGCTGGGGGGGTCATCTACATCTGTACATTCCTGATAGAAGGCCATAAACAAGGGGATCAAGGGAACCAGAGAACTCTGACTCTAAGGGGCCTTTCTGGGATGGTAACGGGGGGCTGGAATTGGCTCCTGCAATCCAATGGGCAGGGTCTTGGGCCCACCAAAGATAGTGATCAAACCTCCCGGGGAAGGATGGCAGACAGTCCAAAATTTAGAGAGGGTTTGTGCATTCCAAAAGTGGCATTTTGAACTGATTGTTTCTTCAAAGGTTAATGTGGCTCTGGCCTCCTGTAGAGATGCTTTTGGATTTGGAACCATACTATGCTGGTTCGACACTGGGGGATGTATGACATTACAACGCATGCTTTTACCACGCATGCCTTTACATCGCAGTTTTTACAACGCATGCTGTTACAACGCATAGCGCTTAGGGGTGTTGGATAGTGAATAGTTTAATTTACTATTCCAACTCCAGTCCCCGTGGACAGTAGGGAAGGTGTTGGATAGTAAATTAAATCCATTCCCTATCCTAGAGCATCCCCCAGCGCAATGCGTTGTAATGACATGCGTTGTAAAAGTTGCGTCGTAAAGGTACTGCGTGGTAAAAGTTGCGTTGTAAAGGATGTTTCCCGACGCTGGAACATCGACACGAGTAATCATTAGGGCAGGAGAGACTGCAACTGGACTATTCGCAGACTTGTGGTGGCCTGGAGCTTGTTGTGCTGCAGGAGGGGAACTATCACTTGGGAACTATCATCTCCACATTTCTACGTGATTGTAAGGACCATGCAGATTGTGGCAGAAACGGGTAGAAGAGATCATCAGTTGGGACAAGGACCATCCTGATGTACACCATCATCACACTTTGCAGAGAATTGTGCTTGTAAAGATCAGCAGCCACCTGAGGTGCTGGGACGTGAGGAGTTCGGGGGGGAGCTTGCTAAGAACCAGATACCTGTGCTTGCAACCAGGGAGCCTGTGCTAGCATTCCAGAGCATGTGATGACCGAGGGGTGTTGGAGGACCTGAGCTGTGAACTGAGACTGTCTTCGACCTCCAGATCGGGAGGACGACAGTACCAGACATTGTAGCCTCCATCTGAGGGTGCTGGCTCCCTCTCCATGGACCTACGCCACAAGGTACTTTTCTTGTGGAGAATATTGCGACCAAGGGATTTTGTTGTGCCTTGTGGGCACCTATGGCTGGCTGTTGAGAGCTACGGCAGCTCGCACCTCCGCATGAGGGGAAACATTTCTCCAGACTTGGAAGCTCGCCAGCTTCCTGGGTCACAACCTTTTATCTATGGAGGGGGGATTGCGATTGCAGGTGCCTCGGGCCTAGAGATCTAATCAGGCTAATCAGAAACTAAGTAACTGTTACTTTAGTTTTAGGTCGTTCCGACAATCTAATCAACAATCCCGACAATCCCCAGCAGGGGAAGCATGTATCGTTGGCTGGTTTAGTTGATTGAGTGAGGAGCTGGGTCATAGGTCGTAGTCAGAGACCTGTGATTGCTTGACCATTGCAAATGTTGGGGGTATGCGATTCTGGCGAATGACGTATTGGATGAATACCTCTGATTACAGCATATATGTTCATGCCGTTCAGCTGCTAATGGAAAAGTTCGACAATTTCACATAACTGTAAAGTGTATATACAACGCGTATACCATTTTGATTTCAGTGTGTGTGTATAGTACAAAGACCAGTGTTTTATGCATATGGTTTGGAGTCTTTTTGTGGTGTATGCAGTGTGTTGTGAGGGTGGTGTTTTGCCAATACTTTACCCTTGGGCCCTGAGGGCAAGCCTGCATGCTCACTGCCAACCTAAGCAAGGTTGAGCACAGGTTATCGGACATGTGTATCATAGAGTGGTGGATACCGACTGGCTTCGATGCGTCCCATCCACCCGGAAACCGCTGGGTCTAACAGGTAATTGTTTTTATTCTAGAAGCAGTATTCCTTATCTGGATAGTAATGTAAAGGATGAAAAGCAGGTGTGCAGAATGGGTACTTACATGAGGGGAAGGTGGTTCTGGGTTGATGATGAATGTGGCTCAGATTTTTTTTTCTCTCACAAGGAAAAAGTTCAGGTGGGCGTCTCAGTGTAAGGCTGAGGCAGGGAAATTGTTCAGGATCTCTATATCTATTCGTTGGTTGTGAACAGTCAGTCACGCTATATCTATTCGTTGGTTGTGAACAGTCAGTCACTTGTTGTGTTATGGTATGATCTGATACATATAGAATAGCTTTTTTACCCATCTAACAGCATTGTGATATATTCGCTAGTAAATCTTCCCTCATACCCTATTATTGTCAAGTTTGGATTATTTCCATTTCCATTCCAGATTACTTTGGGCTTCATGGCTCCTACTTTCTCGTCAAACAGTTGGTTGTTCACTTTAGTGACTTTTTTTTCTTTTTCCAATTGTATCCAGTGGTATGGGGGTGACGTTGTACTGTTGCACACAGTTGATCATGGTTGAATTAATTTCCGCTGAGGCATGCATCTGGTACAACATCTCAGAAAATACTGGGGGTCTCACATTGTTCAACTGTCTCCCCTGTATTCAATCTGAGCTGTGTTGGGTTCCAAGTCGTTATTCTTCAGATTGTAGGTGGTGCCAAGTCCAGTGTAGACAGATTTTCTGGTTGGTGGTGTTTATGAGTAGCTAGAAACACAGGTGACATATTTGGCTCAAATCCAATGCTAGGGGTTTACTGTTCCTCTATTTACTGTTCCACCAGCTTGACAAGTAGATGCGAGGATGCAATGTTCTTACATGTTTGAAACATTTGTCTAAGTCATACGTTTAATACCTTTTGGCTATGCATAGACGGGTTTCTGCCAAAATGTACCACTGCCCATTTGGATAACCACATCATTGTTTGTAGCTGAAGCAATGTACATTTGTTCTGATACGAGTGCTTTTTTACTTCAAATCTTTTTATTGAAAATAATCAAGGAAACATACACACACTTTGCAGTCATCAACGTAAATAGGACATCCAACATCTGCAGATTGTAATGTTATCTTAATAATCAAGGCAACAGACCTTAAATAAAGCTGTATAAAATGCGTAGCCATGAAGTCTTGTAGGCATTGGATCAGCTGAGCAACAGAGCAATATCGCAAACAGTGGTGTGACAGAATTCACACTTGTTATAAATAATAACAAACCCACAATAAAAAGGAAAGAAAAATACAACAGATTAGAAAATCAAACATAGGTCGAGGTTACAGCAATATAAAGTATGTTTGTTCCAAGGAAAGATATGGGCGTCTGGAGACCTTGGGAGAAAGCTTTGGAGATTATATATAAGGATCTGGTTAAAGGGTAACGATGACAGTACGGGGAAGAATCAGTCTCCCCACTCTATGGGTATAGACCTCGATTTCCAGGGGAGGTATGCTCGAACAAATGAAGAGCTCTAAGCCGGGGAAGTACGAAGCAAGAGTGTTTCATTCTGAAAAAAGTAATCTATTAGGAGGTGTCAGATGTGAGCAAATGTGTTCTCAGTATGTGCTATCCTGTGGGATAAGAGCTCCATAGCCAAGATGTGCCAAAGATGTGTAAACCACTGGGCGATCGGTGGAGCAGAGGGTTTCTTCCAGTGGAGTGCGAGTAATTGTTCGGCCACACCTAACATTGAGGCTATAAGGTACCAATTTGAATGCATCATTGCTGTCATTGTTAGAGGGTGTATGCCTAGTATGATGGTATTATAGGAGCTCGGGAGAGGGAAGCCTATGATTCCTTTAATATGATTCAAGACCTCGTTCCAATATAGAGTAAGTATGGAACAGGGCCGTCAAATAAGAAAGAAGTCACCAGGTGCTGATTGGCAACGCTAGCAGTGAGGTGAGGAAGTGAGAAACATTCTCCGTAGGTGTGTCGGGTGTAATACCACCTAATCATTAATTTGTAGGCTGTTTCGCGCTACGAAATGCTACTGTATATCTTGGGGATGTCACACCAAAGATGCTGTCATTGTTTCTGGGAAATTCCTTCTGTAGAGTCAGAATGCCATTGTGTCTTGTAGTTGTGTGGATGCACAGGGGTTGAGTATTGAAGTGCCAGATAGGTGCGCAAAATCAGGCCTCGTGTCCCATCAAAACATCTAACCAGCATTTCAAAGGGGGTGTGTTGTCTGTGGCCCCTTGTGAATTGAAAGGTGTAAGCATCCAGTGCTGCAATTGGTAATACTGCTGTCGGACAGCTTTGGGGAGTGTAACGTCCTCTTTGCATTGATGACAAATCTTAACCAAACCCCCTATAAAAAGGGCCTGGAATGTTTGTCAGTCTCCCTCTCTCCATCTCTCCAGGCAGTGGGGGTGTGAGTTTATAAAGCCGGAAGAAAGTCTGGATTGCGGGTCAATGGTGTATTCGGACATGGGAAAGTAGTAAGACCTATTTTAGTTGCTATCCTATCCCAGATCTCGAGAACCATCTTAGTAGGAGTGGCAATATAAAACTGTGGGTCTAAGATGTTTTGGAAGCCAGGCGAAGTTCCAAAGGGGTTAGCATTCCACTGCACGGTCCGTATGGAACCAGTGTTTTTCGCTCTTGTGGACAACCCATTCCGAGATATAGAGTAAGTGTGCCATCCAAAAGTATTCAAGGAGGGTGGGACATCCAAAATCGCCCCTCCACCCTCCCACCTCTGGGGAGAATGAGGATTGTGTTAGAAAATCTTGGGGTTTTTTCCGTCCCAGATAAAGGTATGCAGGTTGCATTGGAGACGGAGGATTGCGTCTTTGGGGATGAGGGTGGGCGGTGTCTGAAATAGGTAAAGGATGTTCGGTAAGATGGACATTTTAACCACACTAAGACAGCCTAACCAAGACACCTGAAGTGGTTTCCATCTCCGTAGGTCCTCTAGAATTGACTCCAATATTCCAACCAAATAGCATGAGTCCAGGCTATGAAAGATGTTGTTAAAGTTCAAGCTCAGATATCAGAGTGAGCGCAGTGCCCACTGAAAGAGGGCAAGAAACTGCAAATTGACTAGATTCTGTTGAGAAATGGTCAAATTCAGTGTCTGGAATTTGGCCTTGTTAATTTTAAAACCAGAGACTTTCTCAAAGGATGTGTGGGTGTTCACTAGAGCTAGAAGAGAAGATTCAGGTTGGGTTAGAATGAGCAATATGTCATCTGCAGAAAGAGCAATCTTGTGCTCGCGTCCACCAAAAGGGATGCCCACAGTGTGTTTCGTCCAGAGAATAGCTAATGCCAGTGGTTCAACCGCCAGGGCAAAAAGCAGAGGTGAGAGCAGGCAGCCCCGTCTAGTGCTTCTCGCCAGGTGGATAGGTTGGGAGAGATGTCTGTTAACCCTGATCTAATGAGTGTTTTTAACATGTCACATTTATTATTGCAGTAAAATCTACCAGATTAGCAAAAATATCCATTTCTCTCTTTGTTTTACTTAAAGGAAGTCGATGTTTTACGAACTGAGCTTGAAGCCACTCAGAGACAAATGGAAGGAAAGGATGAAGCCCTTAAAATCTTGCAAGGCCTGGTAAGATTATTTTTTGCATGTTCCCAAAGTTCTCCACAAACAGTCAGTTTTTCATTGATGGTAGACTCTGATGGACACAGCCTGTTATATTTTATGATCTATTTATCACAAATTGCTTTTTAGAAATAGCAGATGTTCACAAATGCTGAGGCTTAGGATGCGCTTCTTGGTCTATCTCACAATCCACCTCCATTCGAGAAATACTGAAAGAGTGAAAATCATGTGGAGGTTGCCACAGTGAACTAAGCTAGAAGGTGTCAAAAGTGACATAGGAGAGATCTACTGTCTCGTCTTATCTTTCCATTTGAGGGCCACACTTTAATGTAGGTTCTGGTGGTTAAGTGAACAAATGCACTCACTCTGTGAACTTGTGTGTGACCCCCTGGTCTCACAGGTTTAAATCACAATGATCCATCTGCCTTTCACCCATGCAAGGTTTATTAAAATGAGTACAGTTGATGTGGGTAGGACTAAACTTCTGTTATCTGTTCAGTCACTTCCAATGTCTTCTTTTCTATCTCTTACTGCCCCCTATGCCTAAGATGCATGAGTGTGGCCTGGACAGCACCAAATTACAGTTGCAACGTGTCCGAATAGTAATCATTTTTCTGTAGTAGGGGATCTCTGTGTATAGTCATAATCTAGTGAATAGTCCCGCCCATGTGCGTGGACCCCAGAGCAATCAAAAATAATCTCTTTAGTTGTCAAAACATGCAGAACTGCACAGACAGTTAAGAGAGAATTTAAAGACAGATAATGCAGCCTATATCCACAGGCTACACTGTCCAGTACTTCAACTAGAAATTCCACCAAAAACCACAAACAGCACAGCCTGTCCAGTTTTCTCCACAGGGAAAACCCTTGCCTTTAACAGCAAAACCCTCTGGAATGATAGAGAGGAAGAAATGGAC
The DNA here is from genome assembly GCF_964261635.1 of Lissotriton helveticus. NCBI lineage: Eukaryota > Metazoa > Chordata > Amphibia > Caudata > Salamandridae > Lissotriton > Lissotriton helveticus. The sequence continues at coordinate 602,790,224 of NC_136059.1, forward strand.
AGACAAGCCCCATAGGCTGCCATTATGTGGCTCAGAACAGGATACTGTGCCTTTAAGAGAACTTTCCAGAAGCCTCACAGTATCCCGAATGCACTGCAGGTCCCTTTTACTTTAAGTTCTTTTTTCCGGCTCCTGCTAGCAGGACCCTGGAGCATTGAGCTCTCCCTTTCTAAGGGGTTATTTAGTGTTTTTTCACTTTTTCAAGTGTTTGAGTGTATTTCATTTAAAGTACTTGTTGCTTTCTTCCTTGTGTGTGTTTCTGGGCAGCCTTTTATTGTCCAAATGCCTGCTTTATTTGACAAATGTCCAGAGTGTTCGAGGAAGAAGGCCAGGTCTGACCCACACGAGGTGTGCATCATCTGCCTTCCCTTATCTCATGTCCCAGAAGAGTGTGACATTTGCCAGGGCTTCTCCAGCAGGACCCTGAGAGATAGGATGAAGATCAGGCTCCAAGGCCTAGAAGACTGAAGGCACAAGGTGGGTCTGGGCAGACTTCCTCTGCCCATGCTGAGGCCTCTGGGGGGCTCCCCAGGGACAGGAAGAGCAGCAAACTTCCCCATTCTCCGTCGATTGCACCGACGACGGCATCGAGAGGGATGACTGCAGTCTGTTCCCCAGGGCTCTCGGTCGAAGCGGCATCGACGCTCGGCGTCGAGGGAACTGAATAGACCGCCGTCGAGATCACCGGTGACGATTTCATCGTCGTCTTCGTCGTCGTCGAGTTATCGACGTGGAGAGGTGGTCCGGCTTTGGCGCTCGCCGTCGAGGCGACACCGCCGTTCGCTGTCGGCGAAGAAGAGGAGGTCGGCGTCGAGGGGATCCTTGACATCGAGGATGACGTCGAAGTCTCGCAGACGGTCACCGTTGAGGCGAAGGTCGCTGTCTAGGCGAAGGCGCTCGCCGTCGAGGCGAAGGCGCTCGCCGTCGAGAAGGGGGCGCTCGCCGTCGAGGGGCCGACGGTCGCCGTCGGGTCGACGTTCTTCGACGCCGAAGAGGCGCAGAAGGAGTTCTGGCGCCAGGAGTCATTCTAGTCGGCGGCATGTGCCGATAGGGGATTCTCCATCGCCTCAGCCTAGGAAGGAGGGACAGTCACCGGGCTCGGTGTACTCTGAGGTGTATACACCACCTAAACCGAGGTCATCTCCACTTCCCTTGCCCAAGGAGCCTCCGCCGCGGACTCCCCCCCCGCCGCCACTCCCACCTCATCCTCAACCTCAGCCTCAGCCTCATCCTCAGCCTCATCCTCCTCCTCGGCTCCCAGCTGGCGGACCGCCTCCGGTTCCTCCGAGGACAGCTTCACTGCCACGATATCCGATGCCTCCTAAGGGGACCCCCTCGGCCGAGGCCCCCAGTCAGGCCGAAGTCGACTACGCCTGTGAGGCCTGTGGAGCGTCCAAAGCCGAGGAGATCGCGCTCTCGCTCCGGTCGGAGGGGTAGATCGCGGAGTCATCACAGGTCTTCGACGAGATCAAGACGACGCCACAGGAGGCACAGGTCACGGTTCCGCACGGATTCTTCTGGGACCAGGGCCTACTCACCGCCGACTCTGTCGGAATCCCCTGGGACGAGGGTGTCGCCCGTAGACGACATCGTCACATTCCAAGATGTGCTGCTGAGGGGGGCAGCGAAGTTGGGCATCACGGTGACGGTGCCTACGCCCACGACGTCCGTGATCTTAGAGACGCTCCATAAAAAGCACCTGTCTCGACCATTGCTGCCTTTAGTACCAGGATTGGTAGAGCCCGCAGAGGAATTGTTTCTCACTCCCGCGGTGACGAAGGCTGCTCCCTCAAGGCTCCTTAAGAAGTACTGGGCCCCGGACTCTGACCCGGCTTTCCTTCGGATGGATCCGACACCGGACTCTGTCATAGTGACGGCAGCTAGGAAGCAGCATGCCACCACCCCGTCTTCCACGGTCCCTCCTGGAAACTCTGGATAGACTCGGCAGGCAGGAAGGTCTGTGGGACGGCATCTACTGCAATGAAGGCGGCTAGTGCCACGGCTTTACTAGGGCGGTACGATCGTGCCCTATGGGAGTCCCTCCAGCAATTCGCCGAGCTCCTTCCTCGAGAGAAGAAAGAGGACTTTCAGGAGATTCTGAAGGAGGGGATGCTGGTGTCTAACCAACTCATCAGCGCGGCGGCTGATGTGTCTCTTCTGGTGGTGTGGAGTGCAAAAAAACGATGGATTTAGGCCCAGATGCTTGTACTGGGGTGAATGTATGACATTGTTCTACATTCTGTCCATCAACTGTGTTTTTTGCAATTTCACCCTGAGTGTGCTGGGGATGCTCAGACGTGAGTCCCAGGCTCTCCACACCACTGGAGTCAAGCTATCCAGGCTGATGAAGGCTGATAGCCAGAAACCGGTCCTTGGATGCTTGATTCCGGTCTGGGAAAGACATGGCTTGGTAGTTCGGACTGGACTGTTCCCATGAGGCACAGGGTCAGAGCTGATTTGCATATAGCCAGTGTCTAACCCAGGGTGGTGTGGAGTGCAAAAAAACTATGGATTTAGGCCCAGATCCTTGTACTGGGGTGAATGTATGACATTGTTCTACATTCTGTCCATCAACTGTGTTTTTTGCAATTTCACCCTGAGTGTGCTGGGGATGCTCAGACGTGAGTCCCAGGCTCTCCACACCACTGGAGTCAAGCTATCCAGGCTGATGAAGGCTGATAGCCAGAAACCGGTCCTTGGATGCTTGATTCCGGTCTGGGAAAGACATGGCTTGGTAGTTCGGACTGGACTGTTCCCATGAGGCACAGGGTCAGAGCTGATTTGCATATAGCCAGTGTCTAACCCAGGGTGGTGTGGAGTGCAAAAAAACGATGGATTTAGGCCCAGATCCTTGTACTGGGGTGAATGTATGACATTGTTCTACATTCTGTCCATCAACTGTGTTTTTTGCAATTTCACCCTGAGTGTGCTGGGGATGCTCAAACGTGAGTCCCAGGCTCTCCACACCACTGGAGTCAAGCTATCCAGGCTGACGAAGGCTGATAGCCAGGAACCGGTCCTTGGATGCTTGATTCCGGTCTGGGAAAGACATGGCTTGGTAGTTCGGACTGGACTGTTCCCATGAGGCACAGGGTCAGAGCTGATTTGCATATAGCCAGTGTCTAACCCAGGGTGGTGTGGAGTGCAAAAAAACTATGGATTTAGGCCCAGATCCTTGTACTGGGGTGAATGTATGACATTGTTCTACATTCTGTCCATCAACTGTGTTTTTTGCAATTTCACCCTGAGTGTGCTGGGGATGCTCAGACGTGAGTCCCAGGCTCTCCACACCACTGGAGTCAAGCTATCCAGGCTGATGAAGGCTGATAGCCAGAAACCGGTCCTTGGATGCTTGATTCCGGTCTGGGAAAGACATGGCTTGGTAGTTCGGACTGGACTGTTCCCATGAGGCACAGGGTCAGAGCTGATTTGCATATAGCCAGTGTCTAACGCAGGGTGGTGTGGAGTGCAAAAAAACGATGGATTTAGGCCCAGATCCTTGTACTGGGGTGAATGTATGACATTGTTCTACATTCTGTCCATCAACTGTGTTTTTTGCAATTTCACCCTGAGTGTGCTGGGGATGCTCAAACGTGAGTCCCAGGCTCTCCACACCACTGGAGTCAAGCTATCCAGGCTGACGAAGGCTGATAGCCAGAAACCGGTCCTTGGATGCTTGATTCCGGTCTGGGAAAGACATGGCTTGGTAGTTCGGACTGGACTGTTCCCATGAGGCACAGGGTCAGAGCTGATTTGCATATAGCCAGTGTCTAACCCAGGGTGGTGTGGAGTGCAAAAAAACGATGGATTTAGGCCCAGATCCTTGTACTGGGGTGAATGTATGACATTGTTCTACATTCTGTCCATCAACTGTGTTTTTTGCAATTTCACCCTGAGTGTGCTGGGGATGCTCAGCCGTGAGTCCCAGGCTCTCCACACCACTGGAGTCAAGCTATCCAGGCTGATGAAGGCTGATAGCCAGAAACCGGTCCTTGGATGCTTGATTCCGGTCTGGGAAAGACATGGCTTGGTAGTTCGGACTGGACTGTTCCCATGAGGCACAGGGTCAGAGCTGATTTGCATATAGCCAGTGTCTAACCCAGGGTGGTGTGGAGTGCAAAAAAACGATGGATTTAGGCCCAGATCCTTGTACTGGGGTGAATGTATGACATTGTTCTACATTCTGTCCATCAACTGTGTTTTTTGCAATTTCACCCTGAGTGTGCTGGGGATGCTCAGACGCGAGTCCCAGGCTCTCCACACCACTGGAGTCAAGCTATCCAGGCTGATGAAGGCTGATAGACAGAAACCACCGGTCCTTGGATGCTTGATTCCGGTCTGGGAAAGACATGGCTTGGTAGTTCGGACTGGACTGTTCCCATGAGGCACAGGGTCAGAGCTGATTTGCATATAGCCAGTGTCTAACCCAGGGTGGTGTGGAGTGCAAAAAAACGATGGATTTAGGCCCAGATCCTTGTACTGGGGTGAATGTATGACATTGTTCTACATTCTGTCCATCAACTGTGTTTTTTGCAATTTCACCCTGAGTGTGCTGGGGATGCTCAGACGCGAGTCCCAGGCTCTCCACACCACTGGAGTCAAGCTATCCAGGCTGATGAAGGCTGATAGACAGAAACCGGTCCTTGGATGCTTGATTCCGGTCTGGGAAAGACATGGCTTGGTAGTTCGGACTGGACTGTTCCCATGAGGCACAGGGTCAGAGCTGATTTGCATATAGCCAGTGTCTAACCCAGGGTGGTGTGGAGTGCAAAAAAACGATGGATTTAGGCCCAGATCCTTGTACTGGGGTGAATGTATGACATTGTTCTACATTCTGTCCATCAACTGTGTTTTTTGCAATTTCACCCTGAGTGTGCTGGGGATGCTCAGACGTGAGTCCCAGGCTCTCCACACCACTGGAGTCAAGCTATCCAGGCTGATGAAGGCTGATAGCCAGAAACCGGTCCTTGGATGCTTGATTCCGGTCTGGGAAAGACATCGCTTGGTAGTTCGGACTGGACTGTTCCCATGAGGCACAGGGTCAGAGCTGATTTGCATATAGCCAGTGTCTAACCCAGGGTGGTGTGGAGTGCAAAAAAACGATGGATTTAGGCCCAGATCCTTGTACTGGGGTGAATGTATGACATTGTTCTACATTCTGTCCATCAACTGTGTTTTTTGCAATTTCACCCTGAGTGTGCTGGGGATGCTCAGACGTGAGTCCCAGGCTCTCCACACCACTGGAGTCAAGCTATCCAGGCTGATGAAGGCTGATAGCCAGAAACCGGTCCTTGGATGCTTGATTCCGGTCTGGGAAAGACATGGCTTGGTAGTTCGGACTGGACTGTTCCCATGAGGCACAGGGTCAGAGCTGATTTGCATATTGCCAGTGTCTAACCCAGGGTGGTGTGGAGTGCAAAAAAACGATGGATTTAGGCCCAGATCCTTGTACTGGGGTGAATGTATGACATTGTTCTACATTCTGTCCATCAACTGTGTTTTTTGTAATTTCACCCTGAGTGTGCTGGGGATGCTCAGACGTGAGTCCCAGGCGTTCCACACCACTGGAGTCAAGCTATCCAGGCTGATGAAGGCTGATAGCCAGAAACCGGTCCTTGGATGCTTGATTCCGGTCTGGGAAAGACATGCTTGGTAGTTCGGACTGGACTGTTCCCATGAGGCACAGGGTCAGAGCTGATTTGCATATAGCCAGTGTCTAACCCAGGGTGGTGTGGAGTGCAAAAAAACGATGGATTTAGGCCCAGATCCTTGTACTGGCGTGAATGTATGACATTGTTCTACATTCTGTCCATCAACTGTGTTTTTTGCAATTTCACCCTGAGTGTGCTGGGGATGCTCAGACGTGAGTCCCAGGCTCTCCACACCACTGGAGTCAAGCTATCCAGGCTGATGAAGGCTGATAGCCAGAAACCGGTCCTTGGATGCTTGATTCTGGTCTGGGAAAGACATGGCTTGGTAGTTCGGACTGGACTGTTCCCATGAGGCACAGGGTCAGAGCTGATTTGCATATAGCCAGTGTCTAACCCAGGGTGGTGTGGAGTGCAAAAAAACGATGGATTTAGGCCCAGATCCTTGTACTGGGGTGAATGTATGACATTGTTCTACATTCTGTCCATCAACTGTGTTTTTTGCAATTTCACCCTGAGTGTGCTGGGGATGCTCAGACGTGAGTCCCAGGCTCTCCACACCACTGGAGTCAAGCTATCCAGGCTGATGAAGGCTGATAGCCAGAAACCGGTCCTTGGATGCTTGATTCCGGTCTGGGAAAGACATGGCTTGGTAGTTCGGACTGGACTGTTCCCATGAGGCACAGGGTCAGAGCTGATTTGCATATAGCCAGTGTCTAACCCAGGGTGGTGTGGAGTGCAAAAAAACGATGGATTTAGGCCCAGATGCTTGTACTGGGGTGAATGTATGACATTGTTCTACATTCTGTCCATCAACTGTGTTTTTTGCAATTTCACCCTGAGTGTGCTAGGGATGCTCAGACGTGAGTCCCAGGCTCTCCACACCACTGGAGTCAAGCTATCCAGGCTGATGAAGGCTGATAGCCAGAAACCGGTCCTTGGATGCTTGATTCCGGTCTGGGAAAGACATGGCTTGGTAGTTCGGACTGGACTGTTCCCATGAGGCACAGGGTCAGAGCTGATTTGCATATAGCCAGTGTCTAACCCAGGGTGGTGTGGAGTGCAAAAAAACGATGGATTTAGGCCCAGATCCTTGTACTGGGGTGAATGTATGACATTGTTCTACATTCTGTCCATCAACTGTGTTTTTTGCAGTGTCTCTTCTGGCGGCACATGGATACTGTCATGGTGTCAACCAACGACGCCACGCTTGGCTTCGCCTTACGTCGCTCAAGCCAGAGGCTCAGCAGCGGGTGGCCAATCTGCCTTTCTCGGGGGAAACCCTGTTTGGCAAGCATGCGGATGACAAGATGGCCCGCATGAAGGCGGAGGCCGAGACCCTGACGGCTGTCGAGTTGGAGAAGCCCAAGGAGAAGAAGACCTACCGCCCATTCCAGAGACGGTTTGGAGCGCAGGGCAGAGGGCCTGGGCAGGCTTCAGGACAGCAGCAACAACAACAGCAGCAGCAGTTCCGAAGGCCCTTCCAGAAGCGCCAGAAGGGTAGAGGCGGCCAGCAGTCCGCAGCGACGAACAAAGGCCGGCTGGGTCTCGGCCCTGAGCGGTTACTTCCCCTACATCCGTTACCCACTCCGGTGGGGGGAAGCGTTCAATTTTTTCTGGCAGAGTGGAGAAAAATTACTCAGGAGAAGTGGGTGCTGAATATTGTTTGCAATGGATACAGTCTTCGGTACACCAGCCCACCTCCAGCAATTCCTCCGGTCAGCTCGCGGTTTCAGCTGCGCGAGCTCCAGGCGGAGGCCGATATCCTGTTAAGGAAAAGGGCGATAGAAGACGTACCTCTCTCTCAAAGGGGTTCTTTCTGGTTCGCAAGAAGGACAATAACGAGTTCAGGCCCATTCTGGATTTGCGACAAGCAAACAAGTGGATTCGCAGAGATAAATTTCGCATGCTGTCGTTGCATCAGTTTTATCCTCAGCTGCAACAGGGAGACTGGCTCTGCGCTATAGACCTACATGATGCGTACTTCCATGTGCCCTTTGCATACAAACACAGGAAGTTCCTGCGATTCCAAGTCGGCGCCAATCATTATCAGTACACAGTACTGCCCTTCGGGCTGAAGTCTGCGCCCAGAACATTCTCGAAGTGCATGGCGGTGGTAGCTGCACACCTGAGGAAGAACAAGGTGTTTGTCTACCCGTACCTGGACGATTGGTTGATCAAGGCCTCCTCCTTCTCGGAAGCTCAAGCGCACTTCCAGAAGACGCGCATTCTTTTGAACAAGCTGGGGTTACACATCAACATGTCCAAGTCTGTCCTGACTCCGGTCCAGTGCATACAGTTCTTGGGAGCCTCCATCAATACGCTGTCAGCAAGCGTGTCTCCTTTGGAGGAGAGACGATTATCACTCCTTCGGAAGGCTCAGGCTCTTATAACCGCTCCATCTACAACAGTGAGGACGGTGTCTTCTCTACTTGGGTCGATAGCCTCTTGTATCTTCCTCACGCCACACGCACGGCTGCACATGAGACCATTGCAGGAGTGCTTGGAGGATCAGTGGGATCAGAGGAAAGGATCTTGGTACGACAAGATACGACTGTCTCTGCATGCTCTTCAGTCTCTGAAGTGGTGGTGTTCAGCGGAGAATCTCCTCAGAGGGGTTCCCTTCCACAAGGACATTCCCACACAGACTATTGTGACGGATGCGTCTCTCCACGGCTGGGGGCGCATTCCGGAGACTTAGGGATACAAGGAACGTGGTCCCCGACGGAGTCCACGTATCACATCAATTTCCTGGTGCTCAGAGCTGTTCACTTGGCACCGAAGGCCTTTCATCCGTCCTTCCAGACCAACTCTCTGCTTGTACAGACGGACAATACGACCACGATGTATTACTTCAACAAGCAGGGCGGCTCGAGATCGCGCACTCTGTCGCAGGAGGCGCAGGCGATCTGGCACTGGCTTCTAGCCAGTGGACTGACAATAACGGCTACCCATCTGCCAGGTTTGCAGAATGTTCAGGCAGACGCACTGAGCAGACTGATTCAGGAAAACCACGAATGGGTCATAAACGACGAAGTACTAGGAGAAGTCTTCGCAAGGTGGGGGACTCCAGACGTAGATCTGTTCGCCACCGCCGAAAACAGCAAATGCCGAGACTTCGCCTTAAGGTACTACCAGCAGGGGACGCTGGGGAATGCGTTATGGATCAACTGGTCGAACAGCTTTCTGTACGCTTTTCCACCCATTCCCTTGATTCCAGCGGTACTCATCAAGCTGTCCCAGTCCAGGGCCCGGATGATCCTGATTGCCCCGGAGTGGCCCAGGTAGTGGTGGTTCACGACCTGCTTCACCGGTCTCTCCTTCCTCACATAGGGCTGCCGTGCAGGCCGGACCTTCTCACGAAGTTCGGGGGGCAGATTTTGTACCCCAACCTCTCGTCTTTGAGTTTGGCGGCATGGCTCATGAGAAGGTGCAATATGGCCATTTGAATCTACCAGAAGATTGTATGGACATACTGAAGGAGGCTAAGCGACCTTCCACTAGGACTTCCTATGCTTACAAGTGGAAGAGGTTTTGCATCTGGTGCAAGTCCAAGAACTATGACCCAACGACGTGTAAGGAAGATGTCATCCTTCCGTATCTTCTACATCTGGCGCAGTCTGGCCTTAATGTCCATTCCATTAAGGTTCACCTTGCTGCTCTGACTGCCTACAGGAAATGCCCTTCACAGACTTCCTTCTTTCAGATCCCTGTGATCAAAGATTTTTTGGAAGGCTTGAAGAAAGTGTTCCCTCCTGTCCAGCTTCCTTCGCCTTCATGGGAATTGAATGTGGTGCTGTCCAGATTGATGAAGGAGCCTTTTGAACCTATTCATAAGGCTTCGTTGCAGCACCTGTCCTGGAAGGCGGCGTTCCTCGTGGCCATTACATCGGCCCGCAGGGTGAGTGAAATTCAGGCGTTGTGTTGCCCAGAACCTTATACTGTATTTCATGCTGCTAAGGTTGTTATGCGTACTCACCCTAAATTTCTCCCAAAGGTTATATCTGATTTCCATGTTAACCAGACCATAACTTTACCTACGTTTTTTCAGAATCCTTCATCTCCAGCGGAAAGGTCCCTGCATTCCCTGGATGTTAGGAGGGTGTTGAAATTTCTGGATAAAACCAAGGATATTCGTAGGTCAGACCAATTGTTTATCAATTATGGATCAGTTAGGACCGGTCTTGCTACCTCTAAACAGTCCATCTCTAGGTGGATTGTGTCCTGAATATAATTGTGTTACCAAAAGGCTAATAAGACCTTAGGGGGTAAACCTAAGGCTCATTCCACCAGGGGCAAAGCTGCCACGACGGCTTTGCTACGTAATGTTCCAATTGCAGAAATCTGAAAGCCGGCCACTTGGAAGTCGGTCCATACCTTTGCTAAGCATTACTGTCTGGACACTGATGCCAGGACAGAAGCTCAGGTTGGGCAGGCTTCGCCGCGAAATCTGTTTGCACAGTAGTGGTGTTATTTCATTTTTTCTCCACCGCCGCTTTGGTGTGGGGATGGGCTTGCCATTCTATTCACTAGATTATGACTATACACAGAGATCCCCTACTACAGAAGGAGTAGTTTCTGTCCTGTAACTCCAGTTCTGTAGTAGGGGTATCTCTGTTATAGTCATAAGCGCCCGCCCTCCTCCCCGGTGGAGAGATATATATTCATGTAAGGAATGCTACAGGTCTGGCGTGCTACGCCTTCAAAAAGAACTGAAAGTAAAAGGGACCTGCAGTGCATTCTGGGATACTGTGAGGCTTCTGGAAAGTTCTCTTAAAGGCACAGTATCCTGTTCTGAGCCACAAAATGGCAGCCTATGGGGCTTGTCTGTCCATTTCTTCCTCTCTATCATTCCAGAGGGTTTTGCTGTTAAAGGCAAGGTTTTTTTCTGTGGAGAAACCTGGACAGGCTGTGCTGTTGGTGGTTTTTGGTGGAATTTCTAGTTGAAGTACTGGACAGTGTAGCCTGTGGATATAGGCTGCATTATCTGTCTTTAAATTCTCTCTTAAGTGTCTATGCAGCTCTGCATGTTTTGACAACTTAAGAGATTATTTTTGATTGCTCCGGGGTCCACGCACATGTGTGGGACTATTCACTAGAATATGACTATAACAGAGATACCCCTACTACAGAACTGGAGTTACAGGACAGAAACTACTCCTTCCTGCTTAAAAGTTCTTCTCCTGAGGTGCAAACTTGTGCTATCTCTAAAAATGGCATACCTTTCTTTCTCACACCTAAGCAGTGTTAATGAGAAAACGTGTTCCTTAATGTCTCATCTGTTTGGCACCCTACTAGCCAACTCTCTGTCCTCAGAGTAAACTCTAATGAAATCTATTAGTTAGCACACTGTCTTCCATCAAGTAGCCTGTTCCTACCAATGTTCACTTCTCTTGTGGTTGTCTAAAGGTCTATGCAGACAAACCCTTCTTGTCCAAGACACAGAAGGATGATGGGATGGAAGCAAAGCATTGATCAAGTAGAGCAGTTGACTCACTAGTATGTCATTGAGGCTCTATCGATAAAAGTTGTGTAGGTCTAGAACATAGAGGTTACAAGGAGACCAGTAATGGACAATCCATCTCTTAAATGATGGTGTTTCAGTTTGTCATGACGATAATGGAGAGTGTGCTTGTAGTACCACTTGTGGATTCTCTAAGGCTGTTCGTGTGGAGGAGATTACTGAGGGTTGTTGCTGATTCCTTACACACAGTTAGATGGTGTAATGCAGCTACTCACCACTAAGGCCTGGCAGCCACAGGGGTTGTGTTCCTGGCGGGCACAAAGATGACCTTACATCCGTAACAGTGCTCTTCGGCCATTGTCACATGCCATGTACTGGTCAGCTAGAGGGCATAGAACCAAAGATTTAGGTGAACTACAATGGACTAAAGAGAAGACATCCCCACACTCAATGATAATATTTACTATTTCACTACCCAGAATAGGGTTAGGACTGTCATGTTTCCATGTCTGACTATAGGAGAACCCCAGGCTAGCAGTGTTTTTTAGACCCACGGAGTCCATGAATTCACTGCATGTAACCATCCCAGGAAGTCGATTTGCCAAATTGGCATTGTTGTGAACTCCTGTATCAGCATTAGCTGTATTACCTGGGTCACGTTGTTTACCCGTCTTCCTTCCCAGGCAGCCATGTTGAAGTCTGGACACTGATTAATCTACCCTTACAGTATATCCAGTTCTGGAAAGAAGGGAGGAGTCGCAAAATAAAGGTGGTAGGTTAGAGATCGGACCAAATCTCCTTTTTGAGGAATTCAGTCACTGCCTGAACACTCAATAGGTTTTCTAAGCAAGTACCTCTGCGAGAGGAGCTTACCTTTCTTTCCCATATTTAAATCCACTATTAGGGGGCAAAGCCAGCTAGGGTCAGGAAAGCTAACTACATCTTTTTGGGGATTTTGTAATAGCTCTGCTCTTTTACCTCCTGTTAGAATGCCAAAGGAACTGAAATAGATAGGGACCTAAGAACGTGAAGACAAGCATCGAATGTGCTACAAATGACGTAAATGTGCTACAAATTCGTCTATGGGCCTCCCTTGTGGCCTGCAGAGAGTACCCCACTATCCTTTTTGTGATAAACTTTCATGATAATTTCAAGTACTCTATTGAACAAGAGAAAATGTCTCTACGTCGAGTACTACCTTTTCAGATTTTCTAGAACTTGTCACTGCTGGAACACACTTACCGCCTACACGCCAACTACACATTTTAAAAAATGGCAGTCAATCAAGGACTCAGGTACACTGATGAAGAGGTTAATGCAATCCTCTCTGGACCATCTCTCCTACAAGAAACTGAACGCACACAAACCCTAGCTTATACCAACTACTGTTGCGATCTAACAGAATGCAAGAGAGAACAAGTCAAAACTGCCATTCATGGTCTAATAATGACAGAATATCTCTGAGCTAACATGATTTTCTCGAGAAAAATGTACCCTTACATCAAAGAAGACTATTCTGCACCAGAAGCATAAATCAATAATGATTCCTCAGGCGGGACATCCTCAGATAATACCGATTAGAGCACTGATGAGGCACAATACGAATGCCGCAACAGAGAACGAAACAGACGCCCCACATGGAGGTGGCAAACGAACTGGAGCATACCTCATTACAGCGATCACTAACCCCCGATATTCAACCATACACAACACCGTTCACAGGATGGATAACCCCCTACATGCACGCTGGTACTAGAACGCTGGTGGGCAAGCTGCAGCGGGTCCAAAATATGGCAGCTAAGCTGGCACTTTCTCGTCCGCGCGCTGCCTCTTCCACCACGGCATTACGGGATCTACACTGTCTGCCTGTTCATCAGAGGATCCTTTTCAAAGCATCTTGTCTGGTTTTTAGAGCTTTGCATGGACAGGGCCCAGTTTTGCTGCAGAACTTATTCTCATGGTACTCTACATCCCGGAGCCTACACTCCTCCTCTGCGTGTCTGGTGACGGTTCCCAGAGTCCAGAGGATAAGGATGGGAGGTCGGTCGTTTAGTTTTGCGGCCGCTAGACTTTGGAACTCTTTTCCGTTTTCGCTAAGGAGTCAGGGTGAATTCCTAGCCTTCAAGAGAGGGTTGAAAACCCACCTGTTTCCAAGAGCAGTGTGATTTCTGCATCGGTGGTTTCGGCTGGCTGAGTCAAAGCACCAGGATACACTCTGGGTGGCAGTGTAGCGCTATATAAGTACGCAAATACATACATACAAATACATACATACATGCAAGGACGCCCACCACCTCCAACTTTCCAAACAAGAAGACCACCTTTTTTAGGAAGAGGCCCTAACCAGCGTTGAGGAAGGAGAAAAGGAGTGACCTGGAACAAACAAGATGGACATGCTGCGTGTTTGGATTGAGTCCAAATACGCAGCATGTCGAAAGAGAGACCAGGACCCAGCACAACGAGTCACTTATAGTGAATCACACATCATTTTTTTTTTTTTGTAAAACAATTTTTATTGCAGAATCAGGAACATACAATCAAAGAGACAATCCTGCCTGTATCAGCTCATCGCCGGTCCTCATTCAGAAACAAGATTATACACAGCCATTCAGCCCACATCCCGGAGGCAGGGCGGCGACAGCTAGAAATCCGTACAGAAGCCAGGCGAGAGTACAATAATATCAATGTTCACTTGAGACCAATACAGTGAGGCGCACATAAAAAATCTGCTTTTTTCTACCTACCCAATCCCTAACCCCAACCGATAACACAGCCCCCCCAACCACAATGAAGTGTAGTGCACCAGGTCAGTTTCCTTATCCTCGCCTAATCAAACATACCTAACGTGCCCAACTGCCTGTCAACTGCACGCCAGCCACTCACAACAATCATCGCCAGACGTGCGGCAGGGGCCCCCCCCTCCCCATCCTCCACCCACCCCCAAGTCTCTCGCCGGTGTGAGCCGAATTCAGGATGAATTCACAGTACTCAGGAGCTGAGGGGATAACTCTCTTACAATCGTGCGGTACCCGGAATCCACAATAAGTTTCAGTCTTCCTGGCCTCCCTCCCGCGAGTGATACTCATGCAGTGCAAGCACTAGACCCTCCCACATCCGCGCTGCCTCCAAGCCCTTCTCATCAGCCGTTCGAGTTGCCTGTCTAAGCCTGACCATGCTCTCGCTTCTGGCCCACTTTTCTAGTTCTGTTGCCCAGCGCCTACTGGAGGGGCCCTTCGACGACTTCCAGTGCCAGGTGATCTCTCTCTGGGCCAGAATAAGTCCTAGGTCTATGAATTTACTGGTGATCTTTGTTTTCTTGGTGTGTGGGAACCAGAGTAGTAGACAGGTCGCTTTATCAAAAGTCAGCTGTCTATCCGTCACGCCCTCCAATATTTCTCCCACTTCCATCCAGTACGAGCCCAGCTTCGGGCAGTCCCACATCATGTGGTCCAGCTCCGCCCCCTGCAATAAGCACCTTGGGCATGCAGCTCCCTGCACATGGAAATGCCGTTGTATCTTGCCTGGTGTTAAGTAGGCCCTATGTAGTACAAAGAAATGCACTTGTTGGAAGCGTGCATTTCTACACCCTTTCCACGCCCTCCTTAAAATTTGACCCCAGGTTGCATCCGGTATAGGTTTCCCCACACTCTCCTCCCATTTCAGCTTCAACGTCGTAAGGGGCACCAGGTTTTCATGAAGCATGCGAGAATGCAAACACGTAATTGCTTTAAACGTACCTGCCGACATCACCACATATTGGCACGCCATCGTGGTCGTAGGCTCTAATTGCCCCACCTTCCAATGTTTCCTTATGGCCGCAGTCACGGCCATATATAACAGGAAACCGCCAGCAGGGATCCCAAAGAGGTCCTGCACCGTACGGAAGGGAAGCAACTCACCATCGGCATATAGGTCTCCCACCATGTGGAGCCCCAGCTCTTCCCATTCCTGAAGGGGGGACCAGTCCCCTCCATGCGGTAAGGCCGTCAGCATTCCCAGAGGTATCTCCGGGGTATGCACTGCTCCCGCGCGCTTCTGACTTCGATTCCAGCACAACCGTATTGTTCTTTCTTTAAGCGTTAGGTGGCCTACATCAAGGCGTTGTTGTAGGATGATATAGGACAATACGTGTCTCTGCATCCCCGTCCCGCGGAGCAGGTCAGGGCCCCTAAACTCTCTAGCCACGTGTTGCGTAAGGATCTGCAGCTGCGCCGCCAAATAATATAATTCGAAGTCCGATAAAACCAGCCTGGTCTTCGTGAATCAACGTTGTCATATAAGGCAGCAATCTGGTGGCCAAGATGCGGCTCAAAATTTTATAATCCACCGTCAACATAGACAACGGTCTGTACGAAGTCACATCTGTGCTGTCTCTCCCTGGCTTCAACAATGGTACCACCAAAGCCTCCCGCATAGAGCCGGGTAGGCATCCTCGGTTCAGTGCTTCATTATAAACCACCAGCAACCGGGGCGCCAGGTTGTCAATGAATGTAGCATAAAATTCAACTGGGAAGCCATCCACTCCAGGAGTCTTTTTCCTCGCCATCATTTTAATTGCTCCCCTAATCTCAGCTAGCGTGATCGCGGCGCCCAGGGCCTTCGCGTCCTCATCCCCTAACTGTGGAAACTGAATTTCCGCTAGGTAATTCTCCATGTCTACGTCCTCCGCCACCAATCGACTCCGGTACAGGGTCTCATAGTACTTCGTAAAGCACGATAAGCTCGCCATCTGGGAGTAAACCGTGTCCCCGGATTCCGTTCTTAGGCTCAGGACTGAGCACCCCCTAGGATCAGGGTTATCCAATTTCGCCAGCAACGTACCCACCTTGTCACCCTCCTCATGCACCCTTGCTGTATACTGCTTATAGTCATAGCATCGTAACCTTTCAGTTTCCGCTGCCACCAATTCCTTAGCTTCCAAAAGCTGCGCCTGCAACGCTCCCTGTTCAGGTCTTTGTAATTCTATCTTCCTCAGTGCCTCCTCTGCCTTCAGAACCTCCTCTAAAACCACTTTCCTGACTCCGCAGTGTTTACCAATGCACAGCCCTCTCGCTACTACCTTAAATGCGTCCCACTCAAGTCCCCGTGACGAAGCTGACCCCTCGTTAACCGCGAAGTATGTCTCCACTCCCTCCAGGACCTCTGCTCGAAATACCTGATCTTCTAGCGTATCAGGGTTCAATCGCCAATTGGGAATCGCCGTTCTCGCCCGTTGCCAATGGAGAGAGAGAGCAGCTGGGGGTTATGATCAGAAATGGTCCTAGCTAAGTATTCAGTACGCGATGCCATGTTAGCAGTGTTAGGGTCACAGAGGATCGTGTCTATCCTGACATGCAGCTCGTGGAGCACAGAAAAGAAGTAGTAGTCCCTGTCAGCAGGGTGTTGCCCACGCCACACATCCATCAGCCCCCATTCATTCTGCCATTCCAGCCTCCGGCGAGCCACCCTATGTACTAAGGATTCAGCCAGCGGCGGATGGGACCTGTCTAGTGCAGTATCCGTAATGGAGTTAAAATCGCCCCCTAGTATGATCGGCCCTGCTAAATAATGTGCCAGTGCACCTGAGACGGCATCAAAGAATCGGGGTTGGTCCACATTCGGTGCGTAAATACTGCAAAGTGCCACCTCTCTGCCATATAGCCTCCCCATCACTCCCACATACCTACCCTCCGGATCAACCATCTGGCTTGTGAATTGAAATGGGGTTCCAGCCCTCACCCAGATCAGCACCCCCCTCGCATGTGCAGAATAAGCCGTACCAAAGACCTGCCCCCGCCAGCGTTTCTGCAGCGCTGCACATTCTGACTTGGTAAGATGGGACTCCTGGAGCAATGCAATCTGGATCCCACGTCTCACCAAATACGCATGCACTTTATAGCGTCGGGACATAGTATGCAGTCCACGTACATTCCAAGTGATGCACTTCAGTTCAGGTAAAGTCCCCATTAGTAACCTCCCGCAACAGCACCTCCATCACAACTCTCCAGTCCACACCAGCAATAGACAAACCCACCCCCCCAACACCCCACAACACACCTAACGCCCGCACCCCCAGAACAGGAACCAATAGGCGCGCATCAGTCCCCATCCAAACCTTAGCGACCATAGAAACAAATCTACCCTGCAGTAGCCACTACAGGTTACCTTAAGGGCAATAGGAACGTGGCGATGCACCGGTAGGCAGCAGCACCACCTCCGCCCCCCGCTCCATGATCCCATCTAATGACTCTGGACAATCACAACAAGCAAAAGGTTACCACACACTGTTGCACCTCCGACAGTCAGCTCCATCGTACCCTCCACCTCGGAAGCCATGTGAATCACAAATCGTCCGCTGTGCGAGGTGTCACCACCGGTCCCACTGTACTGTCCGTATCTGAGAGTTCAGCTCCAGAGTGTCCTTTGTCTTCTTCCGAAGCCGATTTTCCAGTCTGGTCGTCCGTCTGCGATCCGGTGATTGCGGCCGTCGCTGCCAATGCTCCCTGCTTGTCTGCCGCCATTTGAGCCTGCAACAAGGCTTGTTGAGTTCTATGTCTCTTGCGGAGACGTTGCGATTGGCGCACCCTCACCAGCTTGGGCCGACCATCCGCATTCCTACTCCTGCGATCTGTGCCCGCTCTGTAGGACTCCAGCCAAGACCAAGCATCTTCAGGTGACAAAAAGAACTGTGTCGTGCCATCGAGGATAATGCGGAGCTTTGCAGAAAACAGCAGAGAATACTGGATCCCCTCAGTTCTGAGTTCCTTTTTCACCGCTAGGAATGAGGCCCTACGACGTTGAATGTCCTGTGTATAGTCCGGGAACACAGTGACCGAGCTATTCTCCACCTTAAAAGGCCCCAAGGTGCGCGCATTTTGAATTAACAGGTCTCTATCCTTATAGTGAAGGACACGGGCTACCACAGGTCTAGGCGGGCGCCCCAGCAATGGCGGTGTGGCCGGGACCCTATGCGCCCTCTCAAGAGTAAAGAAGGAGGTGAGCCCTTCTGGGGCTACCTGTGACCTGAACCAGTCCTCCAGGTAAGAGATCATATCCGTCCCCTCAATTTTCTCCGGCAAGCCAACCACCCTGACATTGTTGCGCCGATTCCTACTTTCGGCGTCTTCCGCCCTTTTCTCCAGCATCGTTAGCCGGTGCAGCGCATCTTCCAGTTTCCGTTCGACAGTCACGACCGCCGGTTTCAGCTCCTGTACAACCAATTCAGTGTCCTTCACCCTGTGTACCAGCTTCGAATGATCAGCTTTCAGAAGGCCCAGCCCCGTCGCGACCTGCGCAATGTCGGTATGCAGGGAGTCTTTGGTTGCCGTTATGGCCTCCAGGATCTGATCCAGCCGTCTGTTCAGCCTCTTTTCGGTTTCCGTGCTATCCACCAGCTCTCCGCTCACCGAAGCAGTGTTTTTCGCCGCACCATCCCCACCTGCCGCTCCCGGTTGCATCTTGGTAGTCATTCCCTTCCACAGGGCCGCCCGGAGACCCCCTCCACTGTCAGGTAGCGCGAAACTCTTCGTCCTACTCCTGGAAATGAACAACAACACAAGCCACGTGTCGTGCCAGCAAGGTCGTAGCTCGTCCGTGGTTATAGAGCCATCACAGCGGCTACCCCGGGTGAAGTGCCACTTAATGCATCGTCGGGCCACCACGGCAGTGAGCTGCCCCGTCCGCAGCGGTCACCGCAGCGACTGCCAGCCCCGCCGAGGGCTGCCCACCCTCGCCAAGACCGGGCAGTACTGTGCTCCAGAAAGTGCTGGGAGCCACCCAGCGAACAACAATAGAGCGCGGGCCACAGGTATCACTGCACTATGACTCTCCCCACAACTCCTCCGACTTCAGGCAGCAGAACAGAGCAAAGCTCTCCGCGTTCCCGCACCTCACCTCCCGGTGGTTGCCAATGCGGACCCCTCCGCTAGTCCTGGAGGCAGCAGGGTCCTGGTGCCGGACAGGCCGTGATAGGGGCGCAGACCACTCAGCTCCGCAGTAATCAGCCGGCCGCACGGCACAACAGCAGTGGGGCAATCCCAGTGTCGCCCCAGCTCCGACTTCAGTGGGCTCCCGGGCAGGGCATCCAAGGCCGCCCCCGCTTCACCGGCGAACGCGGCGGCGGCGCTCCAGCCCAACCGCCAATGACCCACAGTTGTAAGGGTCCCGGTCGCCACTTATTGCCCCTCACTGGGGAATCACCCCACCATTCGCCTCAGGGCGCCAGGCGCCGTCGCCGATCGCTGAGCGCTCCAGCCCCCACTTCTCTGAACTCAGCCCCGGAGCTAAGAGCACCGCCGTCCTCCGCCGTCTTCACAGGCAGCCGCCATCTTGAGTTCCCCCAGGGACGCACGTCGGCACCCGCCCGAGAGCCACTCTGCGGTATCCTTCTCCCGGCCGCCTGCACCCAGGCGCGCGGCCACCGCAGCTCCCCACCAACCGTGCGTCAGTCGATGTACTTGGCGCCGCAGCCGGCAGATCGGCTCCACAAAGCGCCGCTACTCCGCGGCCGCCGCCATTTTGCAGGCGCCGGGTCCTCTCGTCTGGGCCAGGTCCGCGAGGGCAAAGTCGCTCTTCGGGTCCCCTGCCAAGGCGATTCCGGTACAGGGTGTACACCAAACGTTCCGATCCAAGAATCGGCACCATGAGACTCCACAGACCCCTGTTTGTAGGATAAATTCGGGATCGAGCGCGGAGCTATCGGCTCACGCCGCCTGCTCCATCGGCGCTCAAGCCACGCCCCATGAATCACACAAATCATATACTCACCAATGACCAACAGAGATTCCTCAATAAAGGGCTGGGATTTGTACCAACACCATCATTTGATCAATTCAAACTACAGTGCGAATTAGCAGAGTTCTGCTGCAAGATAAAATTAAAGGCCTTTTTCAAAGATAATGAAACCCACACAATAGATGCAGATACAGATCTAAGAAAGAAATTCACTTTCTGCCCTTCGACCAACTCAATACCAGTGGAGATATTGGCTTTTGAACAAACCCTATTCAAAGAAGTGGAACGCCTTAAAGAGAGAACAGGCGAACCATACATAAAAATGACAAAGAAAGAGCAACAGGCACTTCAAGAATTAAAACAACAAGAGGACCTAATAATCCAACCAGCTGACAAAGGAGGAAGTATTGTTTTCTTAAGAGCCGAAAATTACCACACACCATGCACAGACCTCCTATCAGAGGACCGATATTACAAAATTCTTACTCAAGATCCTACACTGAGACTGAAACAGACCATAGAGCTAATGGTAGGAGAGACAGAGACCAACCTCTGGATATCTAAAAATGAGGGGGATTTCCTCAGGACCCAAACACCAAGGACACCTTATTTCTACTCACTACCAAAGATTCACAAAAATAAAAGACCACCTCCAGGACGCCCAATCGTCTCTGGAATAGGCTCCTTACTGGAACCTTTATCCCAGTTTGTCGATCAATAACTGGGACCACTGGTTCAAAACACTCCCACATATCTAAAAGACACACGTGACCTCCTGAACCAACTCAAGAATCTGACATACAATGAACGAACAACATGCATGGTAGCACTCAACATATATAGTCTCTACACAAGCCTACCACAAAAAGCCACACTACAAACCATAGAAGACATCCTCTTCAAGCAGCAATGGAGCTGCAACACGCCTAGACATTTCACCATGGAATACTGCTGTTTAGCCCTATCAGAGAACTACTTTGAATACCGGGGTACCCTATATCTCCAAACCCACTGAACATCTATGGACAGCATATTCACTATATATTTTAAATGACACCAACAGCGCTACTTAGATGATGTGTTAATGATCTGGAATGGAACACTAGACACATTTCCAGAATTCCACGAATGGATAAATACACAGGATGATTTCATCAGGTTCACCTTCACAGCAAATAAACAAACACTAGACATCCTTGACATTACCATCTACATATAAGAGGGAAACATCAACAAAAAACATTCTATAAATCAACATCAAAAATAGACTCCTTTCGTTCAACAGCTTTCACCCTCGCCCTCTGAGGGAAAACCTCCCTTATGGCCAATTCCTGCGCATCAGATGAAATTGCAGCAATATGCAGGACTACAAGAAGCAAGCTAAAGATCCGAGTCAAAAACCAAAACAAAGAGATTATCCCAACAAAATTATACAAAAACACCAGAAAAGGGAAAGACACCAACACAGGGATAATCTCTTAGAAACCACCAGCAAGGAGAACAATCCAGATGTCCTGACGTGTTACAATTTATAGCTCAGCCACTAACTTGGTGATAAAAGCAGTCAAGAAGCACTGGCGTATTTTGACATCAGGAACGCTGAACTGACCAAAAACTCAATTTTGCCAACAAAAGAACCAGGAACATCTATGATCTGCTGGTCCACACACAGAAAAGACTTACAAGGGAAACAGTAGTAAATACGTGGAATCTGACACTGATCACTGGACTCTATACATGTTTATCCTGCTCCGTATACAGGCTTACTAAAGCCACCAAGAACCTTCAACTAAGTGAAAACTTTGTATGGTCCATCAGACAACACACAAATTGCAACACAACCCATGTATTTAAATGATTACTCGCCCTTGCAGTTTCATGTACATTGGCAAGACTTGCCGAAAAGCAAAACAGAGAATTTGCGAACACCGGAGCAATATCAGATGTGTCAAATCCACTACTAAAATGAGTAACCACTTTCTAAATGTGAAGCGCTCCATGTCAGGATTGATTTGGGTGGGCAGGCTGGGCCTCGTGTGCATTACACTAACTTGAAGTTGGGATTCAAGCCTACTGGCAAAAAGTACCTTGTAACTTAGAATCAATTCTAGAACTTAAGTCATGCTAGTGAGCGGGTTTCTCTGATCCTGATCTGTTTAGCAGGAGCACCAGCAAAGATAACTTGGCATGAGGAAAAAGTTATACGTGGGGAATGATGCTTTTGGAGGTCGAAGCTGGATATTTAGCTACAAGATCCGCACATTCGTTTTCCCCTTGTCAATTCTCAGATTAACCGTGAGACTAGGTAACACATTTTTATAGATCATCCTGGTGGGTAGTTGTACTGAAGAGTAAATTAGGTTATTAATATATTCATAGTGGGAGCTGAATTATGTTGCAAAGTCTCTATCATCAAAGGTTCTTCTTTATGCCCATCGAACTCATGGTCACTTAGGCACTTAACTGCAAGACAGGCTCATGGACTCGAAATTTGTAAGTGCATTTTTAAGATGTGACGTTGCTGCTGATTCTAATTAAAGCACTGTGATTTCAAAAAGCTCCTATTTATTAATTGTAACGGCGTCCATAATGAAAAAATATACTAACAGTTGTGTTCACTATTTACAGGCAATGTTTGATAAAGCCACAAGCCATACAAAATGTATGCTTCAGAAAACTGAAGACGAAAGAAGAGCCTTAGAAAAGGTACGTTTTCAAATTCTCTTTTCTGTGTCTTTTAAGTCGGAAAGCTGTGAATACAAAGAGGCAAGTTGGCATTGCGCTGCATGGGAATTTTTTTTTTTTTTTTATTTGGCAATTTCATTTTCGCAGGACCTTTTGTGTAACACAGACAATCATATCTGTAAATGTTTATGCTGCACAAAAGGCACTGCAAGACTGAAGATGCCAGTTATATCTATAAAAGTTTAAAAATAAAAACTCCGTGATTATCACAAGCATACCAATTTAGGGAAGGGATATTAAGTGCTAGCGTGCATACCGTGCAAGACATAGCGTACAGAGATATTTCCAAATCAGTCCACTTCGTTATGCAAATACCAAGTGAATAAAAATAAGAAGTTAATCTGTGGTTCTCCATGGTTGTGGGAAAACAAACTACCTTCCCTTCCCTCATACTTGTTGCAGGACCCATTATAACAGGTAGACAGTCTAGCTCAGACTATGGGCCTTCTTTAGAGTTTGGTAGGTGCCTTATTACAAGTGTATTATAGCTTATGGCACTTGCAGTACAACAGACAGGATAGTCGCCACATTAGTGACAGAGTATCCCTTCCGCTAAGTTTGCAAATACCTGGCTCCACAACTTCACCCTTGCCATTTCTACGCATGTTAAAAGCAAGAAGAGGACAACTCACCCTTCATATCACTTCTCAGCCGACCTGTTTAGATCCAGTCTAGAGTATTCATATGAACTATAAACAGTACATAGGGCCAGATGTATCAATAATGGATTTTGCGATTCCATAATAGCAAATTTTACTGATTCGCTATTATGGAATCGCAAAATGCAGTGTATGTAGGTTCTGCAATAAGAATTGCGATTCCTATATATTCCTTATTTGCCACTTCCAAATAGCGAGTCGCAAATAATGAACGGCTTCCCATTCCTCCCTAGGGGCCTAGAGGCCCATAGGAATGAATGGGAATTGCATGCACAATTTGCGAGTACCCAATAGGACACCCTGTTGCATCCCCGAAATATGCATGTGTGCACATGTTGTGAACATACATGCCCTTAGGGCATGTGTGTATGCCACATGGCACCTTGAGAAATGCAAAAAAAGTGCATTTTTCATGGAATTCTCATATTACCACCAACTTGAAGTTGGTGGTAATTTGCGATTCCTTAAATGCAGGTTGCAATTTTTTTGGGCTTCCTGCATTTTATTTAAGGAATCGCAAATTTCGATTCCTTAAATGCATTCGCAAAATAGGGAATCGCGATTCCCTATTTTGCGAATGCCTTTTGGGATGATACATCCCAAAAGGCTTTTTCCTGTTCGCAAATGGGACGATTCTGTGAATCAGCGCGTTTGCGAACAGGAAAAACGCTTGATACATCTGGTCCATAGTCTTTTTTATATACCTAACTCCTGCTTAAGTGAATTGTGGAAGAATTTGATGCCTCGCCATTCCGTTGTTCCTAGGCTCATACTTGAATACAACCAAACTTTTCTTTTTGGAGCAATAGTGGCATAGAACATTTTACCAAAAAGCAAATGCACTTCAGTCTAACGGATAGCATTCCTTTGTAAGTTGAAGACAAGAACAAAACAAGGATTGCACAGATAAGGGTTTGCTAAGCTGACTTACACCAGGCCTTATCAGTCAAATACTCTAGTTTTGTAGGGAAAAAATTGATGCTTTAAAGTACAGCAAAAGAAATTTAATAAAAAGGTCAACATGTTTCATGCACAGGGTAGTCATCCCTTGTCTGTATGAATCTGTTTCATGAAGTGGAATTGGCTGGACTCTGCTTTCTCAGATAGACGGCCGTATGACATAGTCTGTCTCCCATATTTGTTTAGTGAATCCATAAGATTAAGCTGTAATATATGCATTAGCAGTGGTCATTATACTATCACAAAAATCCAGAGTGTCGAAAACTATTAGAGAGAAACCCTCAGAATGAAAAGTAGTTTAAAGTAAAACCTCTAGAATTATTCTACAGCTTTTTTTTTAAGCATTGAGAACAATTATTTTTTCTTACCATTTTTGGTTAAGATAATGTAAATAGTTTTATTACGGTTTTTGGTTGGAGTAAGAGTTATGGTTACAGGTAGGTTTAGTTTAAGAATTAGAGTTTGGTCTAAGGTTACCGGGCAGTTATATTTAAAATGATGATGGTTATGTCAAAGCCTCAACTGTACTAATGGTTACAATTAAGCCAATGTAAAGGCTAAAGTGAGTAAAAGGAATATTTGTTTTGGCCAGTCACTGTGGGTTCAAAAGTAATGTTTTAAAAATCCTTGTACGCTGTTTTTGAAGGACTGTGTAAAGAAATTATCTGTAATTCTCTGCTCTGTAATGAAACCGTACAGATAGATTTTTACAGTTGTGACATAACATAGGTCGTGAATGCTTGGATATGGTGGGCTGGCTCCAATTGTTGAATTCTACCAAGTGCTGATGCTCTGAATCTAAATCTCTATTAAGAACCTCTTCATTATATAAAAAAAAAAAAAGGTTATCAAGCTCCTTTTCTGCTGAATGGAGAGGTGAGACTGCTGCCTGGCCGGGGACTCCTGGATCCTTACCTTGCGATTTGAACCTGAATTGAAGCAATGGATAAATAGAACAATTCGCATTAAACACCAGTCAGTGTAAGAAACAGAATTGGAACGTGGTCCGATTAATAATATATTGACAATCAGCTATTGATTTTTATTTGCTCTTTCTCTTTTATTCCAATAATATGCAGACAGTTAACTCTTATTTTATAGCTGTACACGACCTTAAAGGCAAAAAAATATGGGGACTAAAAGACTAATCTTTTCATCTTACACACAGAAGCTATGGACACTACACAAAATTCATGCAGGCATCACTCTTTTTTCATACATCCTGTAATTCTGAAGTGTGCCTTGCAAACGTCTGTGTGCAGTCTCACACAATCTCATATAAAACATTGCAAGTCACCATGTCTGTTCTTTTACCCTAGTATTGAGATTTAACAGCAGCTATGTGTTTATTATAGTCACCATCCCAGATGGTCAGATAGTAACTGGGTTAAAAACCTTGAAATCATGAGACTATTAGAGCTCAGTATCAAACTGCAACCATACATGTCCCTTGAATTGACACAATTGGTAGGACCACAGTGATAAAGTGCATCAAATATTCTGGCCAATTACAAGAGTAAATAAATATATGGAATTTCCCTAAAGGTATTCAAAGT
The DNA here is from genome assembly GCF_964261635.1 of Lissotriton helveticus. NCBI lineage: Eukaryota > Metazoa > Chordata > Amphibia > Caudata > Salamandridae > Lissotriton > Lissotriton helveticus. The sequence continues at coordinate 602,815,968 of NC_136059.1, forward strand.
ACTTAAAATACTCAGCAAATCTGGATTATGACAGACATCATCAACGCATGGGTTCAACAAGGAAACTGCAACATCAATTAACAGAATTGGCACTAAATCTGCTGACCCAGTAATTCAGATCCACCCACCCATACCCATAGTGGTCGGTGTGACCGTTCCCTCAACAGATCCCCATCCCTTCAGTTAGAGGCACAGGTGTGCCCAGACATCTCCTTCATGCACATAGACATGGGCAAGTGCACCGTTGCCCCTTTTCCAAGACATGTTTCAGTGGGTGCCTGACAGAGGCTTCTTAGAATCAATGGGGCACATGCATTATTGTAGGCAATTGCGATTCCATAATTACGATTATTAAGGAATCGCAATTATGGAATCTGAATTGCCTACGCATGTTGGTTTCGCTAAAATATTAGCGATTCTTATATATTACTTAATTGCAAATTGCGATTCGCAATTAAGGATTAGCTTTCCGTTTATTCCTATGGGCCTAGAGGCAAATTACCATCCCTTTGAAAAATGCACTTTTGTGCATTTTTTAAGTTTTCGCAAATTACCATCAACTTTAAATTAATGGTAATTTGCGGTCCCAAATTACGAAATCGCTATTTTAAAGTGAATCATGCATTGCATTTAGGCAATCGCAATTTGTGATTCCCTAAATTGCGAGATTGCATTTGGGTTGATGCATCCCAAATGCAAAAATACCGGTTGCAAAGGGGCCGATTCTGCGAATCGCCCCTTTAAGACCAATATTTACAATGATGCATGTGCCCCCAAGACATTTGTGACTCGCTAAGGTGAGTGTGAGAATCCAGGCTTGCGCAAACATGGAGCTTGTAAGTAGGTCAATTATGTGTAATTGACTGTGTAATTGATTGTTGCGTAGGGGTTCACACTGGAATTTAAACTATGTTTTTAAGGTTTATAGTATCTCAAAGAGGAATAATTATTTGTGTATTATTTTCACTAAACAATGTATGTATAATTTACATTGTGTATTATTAAGTCTTTGTCAGATATAATAAACATAAATGTACATGAAGCTGTTTTGTTTTCCATTGGCTGTATTATATATGTAAACACATTGTATTAAGTGTAACTACTTCTGGATTCCTCTTCTCTAAATATTTCAAATGTATAATAGAACAGTGCAAATCTCTGAACGAAAATCCTGATACTACAGAATCTTTTTTTCTGGTTGACCAGTTGCATATTTAGATGATAACCTGTAAAATATAGAGTTGCAATACCTTTTGTTGTAAACCATTAAAGCATGTGGTCAGTGGTCAGTATCTACATAGAAGTGCACAGGGCACAATGCTCTCCGTGCAGTATCTGACCCCGTACAGATAAAGCACGAGCTATGAAAACTTCCTTCCCCCTCACAGCTAGCGTTCTTGATGTGTACTTAAGAAGGATCCCCCATTTACTTCAAGCCTCAATCCTTCCCACCACAAAGTACAACATTTCTGCTTTGTGTACAACAAAGAATCTCCTGCTTCTCCCAGCAAATAATGTGAAGTGCTGAACATACCACAGTGAGAGAGTAGTTTAGAGGTGGGGCAGATAAAAGGTAGGACTAACAGGAGGACAGACGTTTGGTTAACATTGTACCAGTTTTCTTCTGCACTTTGGGACCACTTGTCATCGTCAATAACAACATAAGAACAGCCACTCCTGCAGATCAGCAATGCCTAAATAGTAAGCTAAGGCTATTGCACAATAACGCTTTAATGCTTTTTAAAATTTTTGAGTACGATTCAGTATCTTCATTCTTAATCCTATAACTGGGATCTTTTAGTTTTATTTCATATTGCCTCAGTTGGTAGAGTCTCATATGAAAACAGATTAGCGATAAAAGGCTCTTCTTAAATTGTTCGCTAAAAAGTTAACCGACTCCGTATCAAGAGGTAATCCAAGTATTCCTGAACATAAAACTGCATGCATTTTATTACACTAATTACATTTTATTTAAATGTAATCACCCAGTTAGACGCAACATCAGTTTTCTATTTCTTCACAGCAAAGTTTTGTTTCTCTGCAGGAAATAAACACACTACAGTGGCAAGTAGAGTTTGAACGCAATAGAATAAAAAACTTGGAAGAGTCTTGGAGGGAAAAGTATGAACGGTAGGTATCACAATATTGCAAATTCTTTTTCCACTCCATCTTCCAGCACTGTCTTCTGACGTGCAATTATATTACATAACACTTCTCATTCTTAAGATCTTCTAGTTCTGGCTAGAATTACCTTTTGCTATGTCCACTAAAGAACGTCTCCTCTCTGTCACAATCTTCATTGCTGTGAATTCTGTTGATGAAACTTGTTGGAAATGGCCCTCTTTAGGAGCTTTTCCTCATCTTTTTTGGTTTTCTGCTTACTAGTTTTCCGCTGATCTAGTGCTAGTCTTAGGACTTTGAGCATGTTCAACACTGCCATTTAGTGGCAAAGCGCTGTGCTTGTCATATACATTCTGGTGATTGTTGTATACATGATTGGCTGATTAAAGTTAGCTATAAGTCCCTTGTCTAGGGGTTAGACATATACCAAGGGCATGCACTTCGAATGCTCCTCCGTGGGCCTGTAGCACTGGTTGTGCCAGCCATAGAGGTAGCTCATTGATTGTGGCACAGGTTTGCTCAGGTGGGGCCGGTGTGCGCATGTTACTGTTACTCTGCTTGGCATTTAAAAAGCTACCTGCCAAGGCTCTGCATGTCTCTTGCTATATCGGAATTCTCCCTGGTGACAGGGTGCGGTGTTGGGAAGAGGTAGAGCATGTGCTCTTGTGCTTTACATGCAAGGGTCACAAATGGAATCGGATGATGTGTTTGGTACGACGGGTCCTGCTTCTTGCATTGGATTTGCATGGGTGAATGTAGGGAAAGGCTATTAAGCAGTATTTCCTATGGGCAGAATACTACCAGTATAGTGTTTGATGTCAATGAGTAAGTAATGGCGAAACCTGTCTGATTGTGCGAGTGGAGATGACATTATGTATGTTGAAATGTCTCTTTGGTAAAGCGGACATTTCGATGCTCGTGGCTTTGTGTGCCTGTCGGACTGTCTCCAATTCACATCTGGGTGCTGGGGGCACTGATACATCTGTGCATTCCTGATAGAAGACCATAAACTAGAGGCTCAAGGGAAATTGCAGACCTCAGACTCTGAGAAGCGTTTCTGGGACTTTTACATGGGTTTAGAATTGGCACCTGCATTCTAAGGGGCAGGGTCTTGGCCTCACTAAAGATAGTGATCAAACCTCTCAGGGGAAGGATGGCAGAAAGGACAAAATTTAGATAGGGCCTGTGCATTTCAAAACTGGTCTTTTGAACTGATAGTTTTGTCAAAGGCATTGTGGGTTTAACTACAGGGGCACTGGCCTCCCACAGTAGAGATGCTTTTGGATTTGAAACCATACTATGCTGGTTCGACGCTGGGACATCAACACGAGGAATCGTTAGGGCAGGAGGGACTGCAGCTGGATTATCCTCAGACTTGCAGAGGCCTGAAGCTTGTTGTGCTCCAGGAAGGGGACTATCACTTGGTGGATTTTTCCTGGATGTTGCTGGCCTGCAGCAAAGGGCCAACTGTCATGGCCCGGGGTCCCTAAGTACTCTCCAAGGCCGGTTGGCTGGCCTCCTGTCCACGAGATCCCAGGAACACAAATAATCTCCCCGTTTCTATAAGATCGTAAGGACCACTCAGGGTGTAGCAGAAACGGGTGGAAGTGATCTTCAGTTGAAACAAGGACTGTCCTAATGTATGCTGTCATCATACTTTGCAGAGGACTGTGCTTGCAAAAATCAGCAGCCACCTGAGGTTCCGGGACTTGGCGTATTCGAGGAGTGCGGGTAGGAGCTTACAGAGTCCGATGGGACCCGTGCTTGCAACCAGTGGATCTGTGTTAGCTTGCACTCTGGAGAGTGTGTAATCCGATGGGTGTTGGGGGACCTGGGCCGTGTGCTGAGACTGTCTAGGTCAGTGGTACTCGCAGAGATTTGACCAGGGGCCACAAAGCACGTTCTGTGATGTGACCAAGGACCGCACTGATGCCAGCTGGGTGGTGGTAGGGGGTCTGGGTGGGTCAGGGAATGTGTAAAGAGGTCTAAACAAATGTTAAATATGTGGGCAAGCATTTATTTGAAGGGTAATAAAAGCTTGCACGTTATTTAACATTTTTTTCTGAATATTAGTGCCCAGCAACCAAACCGCAGCTTGTGCTACTGTTCACCAGGGGGCTGCATGTAAAGGTCAAGAGGGCCACAACCGGCCCCCGGGCCGTACTTTGAGTATCACTGGTCTAAGACCTCCAGATCGGGAGAACGACAAAGCCTGACATAGGGACCTCTGTCTAAGGTCAGTGGCTCCCTCTCCCTGGACCCACGCCACAAAGTACTTTATTGTGGAGAACATCGTGACGGGCCCAAAAGTTTTTGTTGTTCCTTGTGGACACCTACAGCTGGCTGTCGGGAGCTACAGCAGCTCGCACCGCTGCCTGAGGGGAAACATTTTCCAGACTTGGAAGTGCGGCAGCTTCCAGGGTCACAACCGTATGTCCACGGGGATAGGGATCCCGCACTAGTACAGGTGCTGCTGGACGCCTGCAAGTCTAATCCAGATGGATGAAACTAAGTAACTGTTTCTCTCTGTTTTAGGTGGCGCTAACAGGGGCAACATGTATCGTTGGCTGGTGTAGTTGAGTAACTGAGGGGCTGGGTGACGAGGCTCAGTCAAACCTGTGATTGCTTGACCATTGTAACTGTTGTGGGTATGTGATATTGGGGAATGTCGTGTAGGATGATGACCGCTAAGTAGGGCTGATATGTTCATGCCATTCTGCTGCTAATGGGAACGTTTGATAATTGTATATAACTGTAAAGTGTATATCGATCCAATTTGTATCTCATTTTGATTTCAATTGTGTGTGTAATACAAGGGCCAGTGTTTTATACATATGGTGTGGAGTTTTTATTGTGGCGTACACATAGTGTTGTGAGAGTGGTGTTGTGTCAATACTTTACACTTGGATCCTGAGGAGTCAATCTACCCAAGGTTGAGCACAGCTTATCAAACATGTGTATCGTACTCATGCTATCTAGAGCGGTGGATTCTGACTGGCTTCGATGCGTCCCAGCCAGCTTGAAACCACTGGGTCTAACAAAACTCACACCCTAACCTCTCCTTTTGACAGATTTCCTACAGATTTGTTTCCATCAGTTTCCTTTTGAGCCTTATGCAACATCCTAAAAACATCTGGTGATTTGGAAAGTTATATTATTGTAGACATGCAGTTCTGTTCTCCTCTTATATGTGTTAATCACTTAAGTTAAATTGTATACTTTCAATCAAAATAGATTTAAAAGGTTGTTGTACAAAGCAGATAGCAGCCAGCGTTAGATGCCTTCCTACTGCACAAAGACTCTGTGAACGTTTTTACAGGTTTGAAGCTACTCCACATGCATTCCGCTGGCATCATACTGGTGACTTTTCCTCCTTAAGCAATGTTTATTTTGATCAGGAACTTTTGTGGAAAACATAGTCCTACATCTGTGCTTTCCAATTCTGCCTTCTCCTGTCTGCTATTACTTTTGCCGTGGAAATAACTTGTTGGTTGCGAATGTAAACTGGGTTCATACTGGGAAGGAACGCAGGGGATGAGATAAAGAAGGCTCTGCATCTAATAGTCCTAGCGAGAAGGGCAATGGTAGAGTGATCCTACCATCAGTAGACACAGAAAAAGCTTTTGAAAGGAACAACTAGGCCACCCTAGAAGATTCACTAAAAAACATGGGGTTGGGTTCAGGTTCTTCTGATGGATATTAGCAGGCTATTAAACTCACAAGGCATGAATACGGTCAACAAAATGCTGTTCAATAAAGTTCAAATTAATAGCAGGACACAATAATTGGGGGACACAACTTTGTTGTTGAGCCTTTCCTCTACTGTTTGTACTTTCATTAGAGCCGCTTTCAAATATCGACAAATTGATTCATATAGGGCATCAAGCTAGATAGTAATACATTTAAGCTAACCATGTTTGCTGACGAGGTCATGATCTCAGAGTCTGAGATGTTGTTACCTGCACTGCACATAGAACCACATGCCTGTGAGAGAGTGTTGGAATTTAAAATTAATATCTAAATTTGCAAGGGCCTCAACATCCCAGTAAGTGAAGCAGAGATGCAAGCACTGATGCTGGTGACTTCTTTTATGGCTTCTTGTACTTACAGTACATATGGCAAAGAAATGAAGCAAGACGAGGAGGTAGTCTATCAGAAGACTAAGGAAGGACTGGAAATCCCTGACCTGTGGTGTTACTACTAAGTGGCATAGTTAAGAATTTTTTTTTAATTGATGAAGAGAAAGACTGTTAAAGCCTGGTGCGGTATTGACCATAGCCTGCCCAACATGGCATTGTGGAAAGTACTGTGGCTACACAAAAAACAGTAACACCACTAATTGTATATATCCCCAATAGCTAACACCACAATGACATTCTGGAATCAAGAAGGGACCACAAAGGCTTGGCATTGTTCTCATGCCCGTTCACCTTGTTGCAGGGCAACCCCAAATTCCAGGTGCTAATGAACAATAGCTTTAAAGCTTGTAAAGAGGATGGTGTCACACAATTACGAAATGTTCCACAGAGAAACATTAAAGTCCTTCCTGGAAATGAAAGAGGACATTGGTCTTGAAGAAAATGAGCACTTCCACTGCAAGGCTTTGGGTCGTGCAGTTAGTACTCAAGAGCGGACCAAGTAGCTGGCTAATACCTTTTGAGTGGAGTGATATCTGTTGGAGGGAGACACTTAAAAGGACCACATATTCCCCATATACCATCTTCTGATGAGACCAGATAAGGTACCCTTTCAAAGAGCCTGAGAAAAGGACTTGGGAATACAGTTAGATGATACAGTGGGAAGACGTCATGATGAGCCCAAAATTTCACGACACGCGAGTGGGAGGGAGACACTGCTGAAGGTTCTATATAGATGTTATTACACTCCAGACAAACTGCAGAAATAGACCCAGCCAGATCAGAGAACTGTTGTGGGAACTGCAGGGAAATAGGAAATCTGACACATACAGTGTGGCCATGTCCTAATATCCAAGTCAGGGGGGGGGGAGTTATTGCAAACTATAACAAATGGCACAGGGTCAAAAATAGGTAGATTGTTAGAAAGGCGACCCCGGGGGCGGCAGAAGATGTCTGACTGACCACCCCTAGGTCCACCTCTCCGTCAAGAAGTAGCCGAGCGCTACTGAGAGGCCTCCTGGGTGAGGGCCCTCTCCTAGGATCGCACAGCAGAGTAACCACACACTACAAATGGACACCACACCAGAGGTCGAGTTCGTAAGCTTTATCAGGAAATAAAGGCCGCTGGTTCCCAGCGATATGTACAAGTAGACCAAGTGGTCTGTAAAGTCTCGAAAAAGGGGGGTCAGGGAAGCGGGACAGTCTCGGTTGGGGTGTATGAAGGGATACCCTGCGCACAGCTCTCAATCCTCGAGCCGGGGGTTTCCGAGAGGTTGAGCCGCGTCAGCGCCAGCAGGCTCTCAAGATGGTTCGGCAAAGGTGGGCCGCGGCAGCGCCAGCAGGCTCTCAAGATGGTTCAGCAAAGGTGGGCCGCGGCAGCGCCAGCAGGCTCCCAAGATGGTTCGGCAAAGGTGGGCCTCGGCAGCGCCAGCAGGCTCTCAAGATGGCTCGGCAAAGGTGGGCCGCGGCAGCGACAGCAGGCTCTCAAGGTGGTTCAGCAAAGGTGGGCCGCGGCAGCGCCAGCAGGCTCCCAAGATGGTTCGGCAAAGGTGGGCCGCGGCAGCGCCAGCAGGCTCTCAAGATGGTTCGGCAAAGGTGGGCCGTGGCAGCGCCAGCAGGCTCTCAAGATGGCTCGGCAACGGTGGGCCGCGGCAGCGCCAGCAGGCTCTCAAGATGGCTCGGCAAAGGTGGGCCGCGGCAGCACCAGCAGGCTCTCAAGTTCTCTTCAGGTTCCAGGAAATGAGTTCTTCTGGGGTCGGCCGTCGCAGCGTCAGCAGGGCTTTCCAGTCCAGGATACAACTGCCGTCCTACTCCGGGGCTGGCCCAGATATAGGACTGGAGTCCTTTGATGTCCGGACCCTCGCGCCTGGGGGTCAGAGGGGCCGGGAAGATGGTGTCCAGACACCCAGCAGGGGGGTGGGGCCAGCACCCAGGGATGCCGGGGGCGATCGATACCAGGCGTCCGGGGACGGTTGGAGGGCCATCGAAACTCCCCTCCTCCGGGATCTGTCGAGTGGCCACTCGACCACCTGGGTAGATCTTGGCGCCTCGATGTCTGGGCTTCGCTGGGCCTGGGCCGGAGCCACGTGGTCGTGACGTGGTGGGCCCAAGATGGAGTCGGGCGCGGCCTCGTGCTTAGGTCGTGAGGGGCCCACGATGGGGCCAGGCCGGTAGGGGGGGGTCCGGGATGGTGACCGGACCAGCAATGTTGGGGCGTGCAGTGTCGGGCAAAAGAGCTGCCCGATGCTGGGTGGAGGGCCGATGTCGTCCTGGGCCCGCCATGCGGGAGGGGTAGGACCACGCCATGAGGCCGGGTCCAGAGGTGATCCTACTTGGCACAATACCAGAATCATTGTACCCACAAAAAATGGACAAAACCATATCTCATCTACTCCTAGCAGTGAAGCAGACATTGGGGTACACAGCTAGTTCTCACAGGCGACATGTGGGTTCACATTGTTATTTTTTTTAGTAGATTTATTGAATGTAGATTCAGTTCATGCAAGGTACAACAGAGGAATAAGAGTACAGAAACAAAACAAGCGAGCACCACACAAGCAATGGGCGCCTTAAGGGGAGTCTCCCGTGATTATGGACTGGGGGTATCGAGTATCAGCCGAGGCTGTGAGTGATGCCAGATGAGAGACAAAGGGGGAACCAGATATCAAACATTCGGGATCCCTGGGGCAGCTAGTCCCAAATGCGGTGACTTCTTGATAGTGCGACACATCCCTCAACCAGCTGTCTATTAGGGGTGCAGGGCAGCGGCACCAGTGAATTGCGATTCTGAGCATATTTAGGAGTACGAGCATTGCTGTCAGGCGCCAGAATCCCTTAGTAAAACCTTTGACATATCCCAGGATGGCTACCAATGGAGACCTTTGGGGGAAAATATGTGATTGAAGCGATAGGCTTGTATACAGAGGTCCAAAAACAGGCCACAGCTGGGCATTCCCAGGCCATGTGAAGAAAGGAAGCATTGTCGTGACCGCATCTGCGGCACTCCGCATTTGCGGCAGCTCTTGATCTGCCACAATGCCCATGCAATGCATCTGAACAGGATTTCGATCCATTCTACGAAGAAACATAATATGGACCAAGCGCAGTCTGTAATTGGAAAAGAGTGCTTTAGTCAGTCTGCAGCAGTATTTCCATTGTGCTGCAGTCAGGATGGAGTCTAGGGCAGCTTGCCAACCAAGATTGGCCCTAGCAGTGCATATGGGCACCTTGTCCTGCATAGTCTCAATGGAAGTATAATCAGTTTTCGAGGAGATGAGTTAGTCTGGAACAAGTCTAGAGCAGCAAATAATGGAGGGCTGAAGGGAATGTATCATATAAAGTGCAGAACACTGCACAAAGCCGGAATTATGTGAAGTTGTCAAGTGGAGTGTGCTGTGGAAAATCACGTATGTATGGCACTGAGAAGAATTATGCCTCCAGATATAGATTGCCTAGCATGAGGAACCACAGGTGGACGTATTGTCAGCAGACTCCATCTTCAGTGGCCGCCAGGAGTAACAGGTGACCTCTCAGAGAGATGTTGGGTGAGTACAAGCATGAAGGTGAAGTCTGTCCCACGCCCAGATCGTACAGGGTGGCTTCAAATAGTAAGGTGAATTTTGATGATGGAGAAGCTATCCCTAAAAACTAAAGGAAACTAAAGTCGTTTCTATAGCAGTGGCAGCTGGTGATTGACTATGTAGAGAACAACTACTAAGAGCTAGAATGTCCTTAACGCCTCTAAGTACTGAACATTATAGATGTAGAAAAAGTATAGCAAGACCTACATTCTGATTAGAAAGTGTATGGAGAAGCAGAGATGGATGAAAACTGATAGATAATTGCATGGTGAAGTTAAAAATGCAATCATGAAGAACTTGTGGGAAGATGGTGATTCCAATTTGGGGCAATCAGGAGGGGGTGTTGTTGGAAAATCAATCAAATTTTTAAAACCCAGGTGTAGTACCCTTTCATGGCCTGCAAAAGTGTAAAAACTGGAATTACATATTGTTTGTAGGCGAAAATTGCTATGTAAAAGTAAAGAGAAATACATGGCACCAAAGTTGTAATATCTGAAACAGTCAGGCTACTTCTGTTACCACCTACAAGCTTAAGTTTGTACAAAATTTAAAGTATGGTATTTTGTCTATATATTTTACAGAATTAATATGGAAACCTTTGTAACTAAAGTTGTTTTACATAGTAACACTGAAGTAGAAGGGGTAGCACTCACGTTGTGGTTCCATAGAGATCAGATGATAAAACATGATTGTGCGTAATGAGACTTACAATCTATTTAGTTCATATTAACATAGTATACATATGTTCACTAGGTGGATGGGAAGGATATATGACAGATATAATGTTACTGGGAAGGATGAGTGGAAAAAAATTATCACATTTGCTTGATGGGGTGGTACATACCTGAGTGAACGGCATCTCTTAGGATGGGGTTGAACAATGTGAATGATGGCTGCCTTATGGATGTGGAGGTTGGTTCTGTTCAGTGAGGAGGTAGTTAAGTAGAAAATAGGGTGTGGGTCAAATCACTCTTATGGATTTGATGGGTATGAGGGTGGTGACAGTATATTGCTTGAACACTATGCTAAGCGAGCGGGTTGTGCTTGTCTCTGTATTTTGCTACAAATTGGTCTTTTGAGTGACATAGGAACGTGTGTGAGGTGCGGTTAAACTAATTGCTCTGGCAAACATAATCATTATATTGCGGGGGAGGAGTAAAGAGGGAATCCTACTTGTAAGCTGTTGTAGTATCTCAGTGTCCACATCGAAAGAGTGATTATAAACCCGGATGCCTTTGTGAAGAGATGATTATTGTTTTTCTATGCTAGAATGGTTGGACCCTGGTGGCAGTGGAAGCGGAGGAGAGAGCATGTTTTATGGTGAGGCTGAAATGTATGAAAGGTTGATGAAATGGGATTTAGGGATTCTCGTGGATGACAATCTTTGGACTAGAGCAGAAGATACAGGGAAAATAAATAATTTTAGACTCAGTTGAGTAGAACGTAAGGGAGTAGAGTGCCATTCAGTATCTGTTAGGCAGTATGCGATTTTGATTTTAAGTTGGGGTTTGTAGGAGAATGAGAAGCGGATTTGTATATCATCCTTGTTTAGGATATAGGAAAAATTAAAGGAGGAGATGATGTTACAGCTCAAGGTGGTGTAGAGTGTTTAGGACTGGGCCAGAGTACTGATCCCTGAGAAACAACAACTGGCAGAAATGCGGAGCTTGATGAGCACCAAGAAACAGAAAAGGAGTATGGAAAGAGAGCCAACAAGACGCTTTAGTATCACACCTTCGACACCGTCTCACATTGCACGCTCACAGCCAGACTTCACGAATCAGGGATACAAGGAGCGGCCCTCTAATCGATTCATTCCTTCGTTTCCGGCAGAACCCAGAGGATTCGACTTCCCCCTTTCCTCTCCGAACCCAATGAAATCAACTGCGGAGTACCCCAGGGATCATCACTCAGCCCTACGCTCTTCAACATCTACTTGGCCCCCCTCGCCACCATCGTCAGACAGCATGGGCTCTGCATCGTATCCTACGCTGATGACACCCAGCTCATTCTCTCACTCACAAAGAACCCCGAAGACACCAGACTCTGCTTCCAGGAAGGGATGAAGAATGTGGCAGCCTGGATGAAAGACAGCTGCTTGAAGCTAAACTCAGAGAAGACCGAGGTCCTCATCCTCGGACCCTGCACCTCCACCTGGCAGCCGCGGCCGGCAGTGGGAGTACCTGCAGGTCGGTGATGTGGGGAGGGGGAGGGGCAGGGTGGGGGTAGTAATGTATGGATTATGGAGTTTTACAGGTAAGTAAACATTTAAATAAATAAAACAAATTTTGTTACGTGCACTGCATCCCCAAATGCAATGCAGTGCGTGCAACGAAATTCGTTTTATTTATTTAAATGTTTACTTACCTGTAAAACTCCGTAATCCATACATTACTACCCCCCACCCTTCCCCTCCCCCTCCCCACGTCACTGCCCTGCAGGTACTCCCACTGCAGGCCGCGGCTGCCGCCTGGGACAAAACCTGGTGGCCTTCCGCCCTCGGGAACCCACCCACCCCTACAGACCACGCTCGGAACCTCTGCATCATCCTTGACTCCTCCCTCTCCATGAACCGCCAGATCAACGCCGTCTCTTCCATGAGTTTCAACTGCCTTTGCATCCTCCGTAAGACCTTCAAATGTACCCCCCCCCCCGATTGCAGAAGGACTGTCACCCATACACTCATAACCAGCAGGCTGGACTACGACAACGCCCTCTACGCCGGAATCAACAGAACTCTTCTACACAAACTCCAAACCATCCAGAACACCGCAGCCAGACTCGTCCTCGGGACACCGCATCATGAACACATGACCCAACACCTACGAGGCCTCCACTGGCTCCCCGTCGAGAAGAGTGTCACCTTCAAACTCCTCACCCACGCCTACAAATCCCTGAACAACATCGGACCAAAATACCTCAAGGAGAGAGTATCCTTCCACGTACCCAAGAGGAATCCCCACTCTGCTGAACTCGCCCTGGCCGAGGTCCCCCTCATCCGCAGAAACAGAACCGGCAGCAGAGCTTTCTCCTACATCGCTGCCAAGACCTGGAACGAGCTCCCTGTGAACATCAGACGCTCCCCGACCTGCACTCTTTCAGGAAGGACCTCAAGACCTGGCTCTTCGACTGATCCGGTGCCGCTCACCCCCCCCCCCCCTTCTCCCCCAGCACCTTGAGACCCTCACGGGTGAGTAGCGCTCTTTACAACCTGTCGTGACCTGAGGCTGGGGCACTAGGACCCCGTGGGTCAAGTAGCTTTGGACAGGTCACCGGACAGGACATCCGGTCAGCGGGGCGGGGGAACACACAACATGGGATGACCAGGAGGAGCAAGGACGTGGTCACAATGCGTCTGCTGTAACAAAAAAAATAAACCAGCTGAAACAACTGACCTGAGTGATGTGTCATATCTGTATCGCCCCAGCATGAGGACACTACAACTGGCGACGAAGGTGGTCAAGAATCGACGCGTGGTCATCGAGGAATATTAGGAGAAATGCCAAGAGCCCACCCTGGACTTTGCATTATCACGGAAAGTGCAGAGAAATTGAAGGAGTGAGGTGCAGCGACGCGAGAGACGACGCGATCGCTGAAAGAAAACGTCCGACTGAGCCCGGTAAGCGCAGATATCAAGCGCGTGAAATTGGCGCGAGAGTCTCGGCGGCCATTTTGGAACCAGGCGGACAGGGCCAATCAGCGAGTAGAACAGAAGGGCGGCCATTTTGGGGTCAGGCGAATGAGGATTGGCTCCGAAATATCGTGAGAGTATCGGCGGCCATTTTAGGATCAGGCGAATGAGCCAATAGGAAAAGAGAAAAAGCAGGCGGCCATCTTGAGGACAGGCAAAGGAAAAAGAGAATCGAAAAAAAAGCTAAAAGAGGGGCAGAAGCACCGTAAAAGGCCGAAATAGAGGAATATAAGAAGAATTACAAGAGATAACTCAAACAAAGAGTGTGAAAGAGCAACACAAGGCAAGAAAAGAATACAAAAAGTGGAAATAAAGAAATAAAAGAGCAAAAGGACGAAAATAAGTGCCAAAAAGAACAAAAGGACGAAAATACGTGCCAGAAAGCACGAAATAAAGGAATAAAAGACAAAGAAAGTGCCAAAAAGAGCAAAAGGACGAAATAAATGACAGAAAGCACAAAGAGAAAGTAAACAAGAATACGAAAAGTGGAAATAAAGAAATAAAACACAAAGTGCCAAAAAGAGCAAAAGGACGAAAATAAGTGCCAAAGAGAGCAAAAGGACGAAAATAAATGACAGAAAAAGCGAAGAGACAGTGAACAAGAATACAAAAAAGTGGAAATAAAGAAATAACAGAAAAAAGACGAAAATACGTGCCAGAAAGCGCGAAGAGACAACGAACAAGTGCCAGAAATAGAAAAGAAGAACATAAAAGGAAAGGAGAAGAGGAAAGTGACATGGTTGAAACGAGACCCCACCATGATAGCGATCCAGAAGCATCGAGGCAACAAAGATGGAGACACGCAAAGAATAACAGCCTCCCGGATCAAGGAGTCATCAAAGAAGAACTATTAACGATCGAGAAAATAAGTGAAGAACTGTCAGAAGCAGAGAAAGGCATCTTAATGAGAGGGGCACGGATAGTAAAACCCTACAGACTGAGCAAGACGAGACTGCCACAAGTGGAAGCTAAAATAAGTGCAGACGGAAGGGACATATCAATAGAAGACAAGGAGGCAAGAGAAAAGATAAAAGCACATGCTGATCACCGGAAACATGCATCTGAACTAAAAGTAAAAGAAGGCGACATGGTGGTGGTGCGACAGAAACAACAAAGGAAGTCTGAAGACCTACTCTCCAGAGACCCACTAACTGTGACGCAAGCAAAAGGACGAATCATCACAGCAGCAGCAGGTCAACACGATATGACAAGAAACAGCTCACACTTAAAGGAGCTGAAGACTGGAAAAAGAAGAAACATCAACGCAACCTGCAGCAACAATAACGGAGGAAATAGATGACAAGTAAAGGAAGATGAAGCAAGGCTGAGAAGAACAAGAACATGCAAGAAAGAACAGAGACAATTTGAACAGATGTAGAGTGACCATCTCTCTCTCTCTCTCTCTCTCTCTCCCTCTCTTCCTCTCTCCCTCTCTCCATCCATCCATCCATCCATCCATCTCTCCATTTCCGGCCAATGATCACCATCAGCGCTGGCTAGCAGCGACTGCAGAAATGTGTCACGAACATTTGTTTGTAACAAAGGGGGAGATGTCGTGACCTGAGTGTGGGGCACTAGGACCCCGTGGGTCAAGTAGCTGGGGACAGGTCACCGGATAGGACATCCGGTCAGCGGGGCGGGGCTAACACACAACATGGGATGACCAGGAGGAGCAAGGACGTGGTCACAATGCGTCTGCTGTAACAAAGAAAATAAACCAGCTGAAACAACTGACCTGAGTGATGTGTCATATCTGTATCGCCCCAGCATGAGGACACTACACAACCCCTGATTGATTGATTGACATCTGTGTTATCAAGGAAAGTGAGCGTTACAGCAGGGGTCGATTGTGTTGAATACCTCTGAGATGTCAAGGAGGATTGGAGTGGGAAGAGGTGAAAAAACTGGTCATTTGTTTGAGCGCTCTTTTGCAGAGTAGGGTTGGTGAACTAGTCGGCTGATTAACCTCTAGCTGATTAAGTGAGGAGTTTCGTTTTTGGTAGAAGTGAAACGACAACTAATTTAAAGCATTCTAGGTAAGGAACACAGACGAGAGAGTGGTTGAAGAGAGGTGAGGCAGGATACAACTCCGGAGCAGGAAGCTATGGGTTTCATGATTTGCAGAGAATAAGTTTGCTAATTGTAATAGAAAGATCAGTTTCATAAGACGAGTGTGGGTAGTTGAGTCTAGTACCCTGTGTAGGTGTGGAGGGTATGGTGTAAGAGTTCAAACGATGTAACGAGAGTGATGAGAGTGTTACTGATGGTGATAATCAATGTGAAACAATTATAGACTATCAGTAATTTTGGAGGGGATATGGTAGAGGAGGCGACAATCAGGCCGAACACACATTCGGGTTGGTATAGGAGCAAGCAGGTCAGACTGATGCAGAATGCATATTTGTCCAAGCCACAAACTAATGTTAGCGCGCAAGAGCTTGGTCTTTGACATTTTATTTTCTTACAAGGATTTTTGGGATCATTGTCTCGATGGTACGGATGATAGGTTGTGATCCAGAACTTGGGGAATGGAGACTGGTGGTTACATGGGGGGGATAGTGGGAATTAACAACAAATAGAAGTGTTTTCAAAAACAGATTTAGAAGAAAAATAGGTGCCTAAAAATACATTTTCGCATCAATAATATCGATAGACACAAAAGTCAAAATGGGGACCCGCAGTCCCAGAACAATAGCCTTAAAGTCATTCTTACTGCAGCCTTTACTTAGCCCTGCTCTCCTGCTCTATTTTCACAAAGTGCCATTTCGGCTTCATGTTGTAAACATTCTTTAAATTTGAATGTTATTTTTTCAAATTAAACTGATTAACAGGCAGCACTACTGAGTAATAACACAAGTGCTTCCTACTACTGTCTCTATATTTGTGAGAGTGTATGTATACTTTCTGTAATTGAATCTTTGCATGCATAATTAGAGATTACAGAAAACCTCTCTATTTGCATTTAGTTATTTATAGAATACAAACAAGGAACACTAAGAGTCTAACCTTGTACTTATTTTCAGAACATCACTTGGGTTGAAAATCTCAACTACAAAATATGTTATTGTTTTTGACAGAATACACTGTGAAAATATGGTACTTAAGGAAACGCTGGAACTAAGAACAAATGAAGTAAAAACTCTAAAGTCTGAGAATACAAGTAAGTAAGACAACATGACTAAGTCTTTGATATGACTTTAAGATGCACAGATTATTGTAAACACATTTTATTTTGTTTAGGGAGTGTGGCCACACTGCGCATTGATAAGACTGGGTGATGATAAAACTATAAATTTTGATACATCTCTGAATCGTTCTTATGGTACTCCTGTCACCATCCACCATAAACCTAAACAAGCATTGGCAAATTCAATTGGTCTGAAATTGGCCAGCAGCCTTTTTCTGGCAATTCTTGTTTTGTCATGGGTTTTGCAAAATATGTATTGTTTGGGAATATGCTGCGCCCTCACCAATCTAATACAAAATTATTTGCTACAGGTAAAAAGGTTGTCAGGGTCTCAAAAAATACATTAGTGTAGCACACCATGGCTCTCTAGGAACTAATTATAAATGCAATCAGTCTGGCCTTGGCTGCAAACCTTTTGCCTTAGAGATAGAGAGAGACAAAAAGAGAGGGAGAAGAAAAGAGCAAGAAAGAGAAGCAAATAAAGAAAGATGGAAAGAGTAGGAAGAAAAAAGAAAAGGAAAGAGTAGAAAGAAAAGAGGGAAGGAAAGAAGGAAGGAAAGAAAATGAAGAAGGAAAGACAGAAAAAAATTAGACTAGGAAGGAAGGAGTGTAAGGCAGTGAAAGAAAAAATAAATAGGGAAAGAGAAAGGGAAGGAAAAAAATAAGGAAGGAAAGAAAATAGAAAGAAGGAATGTACAAAAGGAAAGAAGAAAAAAAGAATGAAAAGGAAGAAAGAAGGAAAGAAAAAGAAGGAAACTAAGGAAAGAAAGAAAACGAAAATAGAAAGTAAAGAAAGAAAGAAGGTGAGAAAGAAAAAGTAAACAGAGGATAACTTAATACAGAAGAGTTTTAAATGGACACAATCTGGAATGCTGTGAAACAGCAACAGTCAAAAAAGCAAAACACACCAAAAGGAATTTGCAACATCCTTGACATTGGACTGGGATCTGATAAAGATGGATTGTGCATCAGAAGCGTCCTGTTATCACATCATGCACTAAACACAAAGTCCAAACCAAGTCAAACAAAAACACTGGCACTGAAGAGAACAAGCTTGTGTGCGGATCTGCTCCTTGTGATTGAGCAAAATGCAGTTACCCAAAGTGCGGTTAATCAGTACCTACCTCCCCATGCTGTATGCCGTAGTGGGCACAAGCAAAATGTGAATGACGGAACAACAGACCGTATATGTAAATATATTGTACATATTTTAGTAAAATCAAAAGGTCTTGTCTAACGCCAAACCTAAACATGTAAACTTGATGTAAAGTAAGGTCCCTATTTCGTGGGTGCTTGGAAGAGACTAGCATTACTTCATTACTGACCTACTAGTTGGTGCGGCCCAATATATAACAAAATCCCAGACAAATATCACAGGATCTCTTTACAATGCATTATTTCATTCTAGGTCAAGTGATGACAAATTAAGCTGGAACATTTGTACTAGTCAACCGAATTTTCAGTTATTGTATATTTTTCCTGTTGTTTTGTGAAAAGCAAACCCAGAAGAAAGCAGTACCTTTTTAGAGTTACATAATAGCGAGTTGTCAGTGGGTCTGGTCTGCCCGAAGATGGCCAGTGGCATACTCTGAGCTCAGCTCCTCCACTTGCAGTGTGTATCAAAGACACCATGAGTGTGATTGAGCTCAGGGCTTTACAGGAGGAAGTGTCTCCCAGCCACGCTGCTGTTTTGTTTCTGCAGAGTTTGCTTCCAAGGGCTTATTTGCTCTTGGACTTGTGGTAGCAGGCATATTTTGTGGTGGTGAGACAGATCTGTCTACGTTAACCGAGGGGGTGGACCAGCTGGCTCTCATGCCAATACGGTGACCATGGGTTTTTGCTGGAGGGTGTTGTTTACTGTGATATGATACCAGCATTTTGGTGGAGAAGTGTGGCTCAATGGTTAGAGCAGGCAGACCTTGATGCAGAGCTCTGGCCAGGGACCAGGGTTCGATTCCCGCCTCGGCGGGTCTCCGGCTCATTAATTCCCCTGACTGGATATTCTCGCCTCAGTACCTGTCCTGATCATGGGTCCCACGCTGCAACTCTGGGCAATAGCTTGCTTAGTCTCCACAACGGCCCCAAAAGCGCTGGGATGCCTGGCTGCACCTGGGGGGTGCCCAGGAGTGGACATTTCCCAGGAAAGCCAGGAAGGGTTCCTAAGCGGTATACGGACAGCGCCGGGACACCTCCGGTGGAGGTAGCTGTGCGCTTTACAAATTCCGACATTTACATTTTACATTTTGAACCTGACCCATGGTGCATGTGAGATGGAGTACTTGGTTCACGCTCCACTGACCTTCTCCTTGAAGCTTCTATCTGACTGAAAGCCTTTCATCTAGTAACCTTATCTAATCAACTTGTCCAGTGGCTCTGTGGCAGTGCGATAGGGGTGAAGAAGGAAATCCCTGTTGGGTTTCCTGTTTGTTCGTAAGGGTGTACATGCAGTGCCATTCAGTTGTACGCTCGTACAAGGGGCTGTGTAAGTGGTCATAATGTTTAATTTATGAGCCAAACCACAAGCCGAGTAAGAAGTGGTAGAAGAAGTCCCTGCCGAGGGAGTCAAGTACCTTCTCAAAGTCTAAAGGCACAAGTGCATAGGGGCCTGAGAACTCACATGCACGCCAAGGGCCAGATCCATCTGCTTGTGGCAATGTCAAGTGCTAAAGCCAGGCAAACAATTTTGATCCTGGTGCACTGAAGAGGCTATGTTTTTGACCAGCTGATTTGTCAGGATCTTCACCTCAATGTTGAGAAGTAAATTTGGGTGGTAGGAGGAGCACTTTAAGGAAATGCCTCTTTTTGTATGGTCATCCCAAGGTTTCTGGACGATGCTGCTGGTTTTTTAACATAGAGTGCACTGATGCCTGCTAACAAGACCTCAGTGCCCTGATCTTCAAATGTATGTCGAAGTGGCTGTACCCAATTGGAAATAGCTAACTTAACTGTATGTCCCTAGTATATGGTACCCAGGGTATGTAATTTGGAGGGGTACCTCAGGGATTTCAGCACTGGTTGCGCCACCCTTTAGTCCCCCAGATGACACCAGTCTTGCAGTCCATTACTGTCGACTGGTAGGGAGCCGTCGTGCACTGCTAGCCTGAGTTTGCCATTAAAAGCAGTGGCCAAGCCTCCACTTACCCTGTGCATCTGTGTAAGTCTCCCCTCTGGCAGTCCTACTGAGTCCTAAAGCAGGGTGCAACATATGACACTGGCAGGACTTGTAGTTTACGTGTTCTGACAGTAAAAGAGCGCAACAGACATTTTTTCTGTGAAAAGACTTGGTCGCCTGATTGGCGAATGCAGGATTACACTCTGACTCCCCCAGCAGTGCTAACTCCTGAACAGTGCAACCAAAGTAGACACTGCAAGGTATCAAACGACTCGTTACATTAAGCTTGACATGAATCTCAAGATGAAATTAATGAAATTTGTTGCATCCTGCAACTTTTACAGCATTGCCCCTTTGTTGCTTTTTAAACTCCTTTGCCTTCCTGGGCACACATGGAGCATGTTCCACGAGACATCTTTCTGCCCTCCTTGGGAAACATGCCAACGACTCCCAGGAAGGAAAAGGGGAACAATGAAGGATTACAGCCCAGAGGTGCTACTTTCCTTCTGCAGGACGTCACAAGGGTTTTAGCCCTAAAAGGTAGGCATCAAAGGGAAAGCCACCTTTAAAGGGCAAATGTGTAACACCAAGGTGGAGGGCTGCCCCATTGTTTAGGCAGACAGGCTGGTACTGGGAACAGAGAGGGCAACTAGTTGCCACACCGGCTTTCCCAGGGATCTGTGGCCCTTAGGTAGCCACACCCCAGGGGTGTGTTAGGGAAGTCCACTCAATGGGAGAGGGATCTCGCCATCTTGAGAGTGGACACATTAGTGCATCCTGGGGTAGCCAGGTGCCACACTCCACCAAAAATTGTCAACAGGTGGGAGGGAACCTGGTAGCCCATTGGCTACCAACCACAACTTTCCCTGGGGGCATTCTCTGAGCATAATGAGGGCACCCCTGGCACCCTTGCCTCGGATCTCGACTGATCTGGAAGGAGGACTGCCCTGCTTCATCGAGGGACCAGCAAAGAGAGGCTTTACTAACGAGGACTGCACCTGTTGCACCTTGTGACTAGCAAAGAGAGGGTCTGTGGCTGCTGTATCATGCTCAAGGAGAAGACATCTCCAGAGTCGAGCAAAGCCAAGAGACTCCGAAGTCTAGCTAACTGGCCTCCTGTACGTAGCACAGGGACACAACAACTGAAGAAGCCTGCTGGGGCAAGTAGGTAGCCCAAAGTCTTAAAGTCAGTACCACCACCGCCGTGCAGCTCCAGGGACCAAGGCCTGACGCACAGAGTTGCACCCATGTTCGCTGAATCCATGAGTGCTGATGGAGAACTGCTCGGACTTCCAGTGGATAAGCTATCGACCCAGGATGGATTGGCCTGACAGCACGACACCAGGCAACTGGTAGTCCAGCGGCGATTGGATTTCGACAAGACCGCACATAACCTTATGGGACGTCGACCCTATAACCAGGACACCAGAACCATCTTTGTGGACCAAGGAGTGCCTGCAGAAAGACCCCTGTCGCCTCCACAGCGTTCTTGAGCATCATCAGCAGGCATCATTCCTTGCATCAGGTTGTATGACAGTGGCACGCATGGCTGAACTACGTGTACCTCTACAACTTCGTCCTAACCACTAATGCGTCTAAACCACAAATTGTTTTATTATGCAATTTCATGGTAAAGCATGATATGTGTGGTAAAGACAACCACTACCCTGACCCCCCTCCCGCCTAAGCCCTAAAATACCATCCCCCTATCTCGCCCCCCTGAGGCCTAAAACTTACCCTTCCCCCCGCCCAGATGCCTAAAACTCTGCCCCCATTGAATAAACTACCTTGATCCCCCACCCTGAGCCGTAAAACCGACCCCACCCCTAAAGTCTCCCCCCACACCCAGCCCATAAAACTATCCCTATGCCCTGCCCTGAGCTTTAAAACCGACCCCACCCCTAAATCCTCCCCTCAAGCCCTCCCAGCCCTTAAAACTACCTCTCCCCCAACCCTGAGCCATAAAACCCTGCCCCTTCCATAAACTATCCCCCAACCTAAATCCTAAAACCGACCCCACCCCTAAAATATCCCCCCAAACCCATCCCTCAAAACTACCCTGGCTCTCTCCCACCGCCCTAAACTCTAAAATCCTGCCCCCTTCCAAAAAGCACCCCCCCTTGAGCCCTAAAACCGACCCCACCCCTAAAAACTACCCCCGCCCCCAAACCGCCTCCAGCCCCACTTGCCTGTCCACATCCGGAACTTACTGTCCCGACCCATCCTCTTCTTCTTCCCGCCCATCTGAACACTAGACCGCTATCTACCTTAACCACGTATATGCATGGTTAAGGCAGATGTGTGGTTCAGGCAAGTATGGTTACGCCTGTAGGGAAGGCACGTATGGTTTAGTCCGCTTTTTAAAGGCTGTTTTCCCTTGCATCAGGGCCACTTGCCTCCTGCGCTGCTGAGCGGTCAGCCTGGCCTGGCCCTGTACCCATGTGTGTTGGAGCCTGGTCAGAGATTTGACACCTCCCTCCCCCGACTCCCTCCTCCCCCAAGAGACAGGGACACAGGGCCCGATTGAGGCTGAAGAATGCCGCTATCAATCAATCAATCAATCATGCCATTTGTATAGCGCACTACTCACCCGGGAGGGTCTCAAGGCACTTGGGGGGAGGGGTATGCTACTGCTCGAACAGCCAGGTCTTGAGTTGTTTCCTGAAGGCGAGATGGTCCTGGGTCAGCCGAAGGTGGATGGGGATGGAGTTCCAAGTCTTGGCAGCCAGGTAAGAGAAGGATCTTCCTCCGGCGGTGGCTCTTCGGATGCGTGGTACGGCTGCGAGGGCGAGGCTGGTGGACCGTAGCTGGCGGGTGGGCGTGAAGAAGGTCAGGCGGTCGTTGAGGTACTTGGGGCCCAGGTCGTGGAGAGACTTGTGTGCGTGGGTGAGGAGCCGCTACGATAGAGCCTGGTGATCTGGCCCTGAGGAATAGGAAGGCCCACGGCTGAGGCAGGTCGGAGGCTGCCCCTCTACCCCCACCCCCGGTATTGAGCAGGGTTGGGCAAAGGTTGCAGGCTGAGTGGACGGTGCAGTGGCAGGTTTGTCTGGATGCTCCCTGGAATTCGCCTGCCTGTGCTGTCTAGACCAGTCCTCTTCGAACTGGCCCCCGACTTTCCTGGGGTCTTAGTCTGGAGACCCCTGAGCCCAAATGTGTTATACGCTGTGGGCCTCTTCCTGGCTGCTCATCCTGCCCCCTGGGGTAAGTAGTGCACAGTGCACCTGATCTTGGCCGGCCTGCCCTTAAACTTTGTACACTGTGACTGCTATAGGGAGAGAAAAGCTCTCACTGCCTGCACAGGATCATTACACAACTGCAGCTTTGAGCAGCACAGAATCCACTTACAATATACAGGTGCCACAGTGGAATCATGTGTCAACTGATCTTGCAGTTATTCTCCAGGCAATCCAGGAGTGAGAGAAGCTGTTATTCTCCAGGCCTTGAGAAAAGCAGTGGAGACCAAGGCCGATGAAGTCACGGTTGACATCTCACTCCTACGCCAAGACCACTGGAATGTCGCAAGTCAACTCGGAGAACTGTGTATCCTCTGTGGAAGATGATGTGGCTACCCTCAAACAGCATGCCCTCCAACTGCTGTCCTCAATGGCAGTGCTCAGGGAACTCGCTGGAAATGCAGAAAACCATTCCCTTAGGAAAAACTTGAGATTTGTGGGGTTCCCAGAGGGCTCTGAGACTTCAGACACGGAGAGCTTTGTGGATCACTAGCTGAGTCTGTGTATCCCTACCAGTAAACTGTTGACTTGATTTGTGGTGGAGAAGGCCCACAGGTTGCTGGTGCATATCCCGCAGTTGCCATCCACCTGCACTGACCTGGCTCCTAGGTGGACCACACGACTGCCAAGGGCTATGGACAGGACGAGTGCCAAATGTACACACCTTACATTTCTGGTCCTCTGGTCAAAACCCCCCTTCTGGCTCATCATGTTGACTCACCTGAATGGTTTTGCTTCATGGTGGTGGTGAATCGTACCTCCCCAGGGAGAGGTGCTAACGCATTAGAAAGGAAATATGTGTACTGCGCATGTTATCCTGTAATGGAGGAGGTCTCCATCTTATGTTTACACTCAGTGCATTGTTTGTGGTTTTTGTTATGGTTAGTTCTAGAGCGACAGATGCTTCCAGGGTAGAAGTATGGGGTGGTGGTGACTTGGGGTAAAAGGGAGTTATGTTTCTTTGCATTCGTTTTATTCTCATTCTCCCAGGTCGCAGACACGATGCTCGTGCACATGGCTTTATCAATCAGACAATCCCATAAAGACTACAACACCATTGCAACACCAGATCCTCGACACAAGTTTGTGTCTTTACCCTCTCCCTGTCAAGTTAAGTCAAGTCAAAAGTAAGTTTATTATGACCATAGTCTTTAAACAGGTGCAAGAGACAGTATCACAAGTTTAAAATATTCACATAAAAAGCTATAAAACATTATAAATTTAATCCATTGTTGGTTAAGACTCTTACATACCCTTATACGTTTACCAGCGCCAATAAAATTGCATTTACGATAAAACTTAGCATTGCATTTAAAACCCATTCAATTCCTTTAGTTAGAGTATAATTTCATTAAATTAAAATTCATACAATCCTACAGAATATTCCTAGTGTCTTAGATCACTCAGTACCCCCCTTATGTATTTCCTGAGGGCAATTGCAATATCAATAGTGGGAATTTCAGTTAATAGGTTAGCTGCCTGCGCCCAAGTTCTTATATCATGTTTTAGGAACACAGGCCGCAGCCACAGTTTCCGCTGTTCCAGAAATGTCAAACAATCGAGTAGGATATGTACCAGGTCTCCTTTGCATCCCAGGTTACACCTGCAGCACCCTTTCTGATCTAACATTTTTGCTTTCAGGTCTTTATTTGTTAACCATGGATTAATCCCAATCCACGGCCTTAATATCTCCTGCCTATAGCCGCGGTTTGGTAGGAAGTCTAGGTAAGGAAACCAATTTTCGTTTGACCAAGAGCTCATCATGTGTGTTACTGATTTCTTTTTCGCTAAGTATCCCATATCAATCATTCCAGATACTTCCTTCCCCTTTAATTTCAGCTCACTCCTAGTACAAAGTAATTGATGCGTTTCCTGGGTCACCTCTACCTTTAGCCTTTTGCAAATTTGCATCAATCTATCCCTACATGCTTTTGCCCATTTTAGGTCACTCTTTTGGATTTCATTCCTGCACCATTTTGCTACTTTTTGCCCATCTGGATCTTCAAATCGTTTCCAAAGTCTGATTATTGCCATTTGTGTTTGTATCTCCCAAGACTTTGTGCCTATTTCTCTTCTTATAGCTTGTACCATAGATGATTGTGGAAGAGATAGAAGGCCTTTGAGGCATTTCCCCTCCACCAAGTCCCAGGCTCCCTTACCGCTCAAATAAAGGATTTCCGCTCCATACAGGACTTGGGGGGGGGGGGGGGGGGGGATCATTGCCTCAAAGGCTCTTAGCATTGGTCGATGTGACATCTCTCCATAATCCCTATTAAACATTTTTAGGCCACATATTGAAGTGTGTGCTTTTGCTTTTTGTGTTTCCAGATGTGTGTACCAGTTTAGTCTCTTGTCAAACCATATACCTAGGTAGCGGTACTCATTAACCGTCTCCAGTTTAAACTCACCTAGGTACCAGTTAAATCTGCTTGTTTTTTTCCCAAAGCATAGGATTTTTGTTTTATCTAGGTTGACAGTTAGAAATTTATTAGCACAGTATGCGTTGAAAGCGTTAAGCTTTCTTTGGAGGCCTCTCTCGGTCTGGTCTACTATTACCAGATCGTCAGCATATAGTAGGCAGGGCACCTTGTTTCCATCCATTCTGGGGCTTGCACTACCCTCAACCTCTAAATAGGCTGGGAGGTCTGACAGGAATATGGAGAATAGCTGTGGGGCTAGGACACAACCCTGTCTTAAACCATTGTCTATGGGTATTTTTTGCGTCAAAGATCCCACGGTATCCTTGATGACTTGCGCCAAGTTCCCACTGTGTAGTTCCTTTATTATAGTCAGAAGGTCGCTGGGAATGTTTACCTTCAATAGTGTTTCCCATAGGCATACCCGATCTACTAAATCAAAGGCTGCTCGGAAGTCAACGAAACAGCACCATAACTTGCCATTTTGTTCCGTTGACTTCTTTGCCATAGCCCACAATGCAAATCCATGGTCTATCGTGGAATGTCCCTCCCTAAATCCTCCCTGTTCTATGGGGACAATTTGGGACTCCTTTACCCATGCGTTGAGTTGATTCAGTACAATTTTTGAAAAAACTTTCTCTCCTATATCTAGGAGGTTAATCAGACGGTAATTTTGTGGTGCCTCCATACTCCCTTTGTTGTGGATTGGCCTGATTATTGCACCCTTCCAATTAGGTGGCATTATGCCTTCTGTTAATATTATATGGAACAACTGTGCAAAAAATCTAGCCCACCACTTTACTTCTGACTTTAATATTATTGCAGGAAGGTTGTCGGGTCCTGCCGCACGGGTTAGCTTCAGTTCCCTTATTGTATGTTCTACTTGCTTTTCATTAAATTTAGATTTAAGATCTTCTGAAACTTCTTGCCATTTTTGGGTCTCTACATGATCTCTTACCCCGTACAGTTCCCTTATATACTTCTCCCATGCTGCCTCACTAACTACACATTTTAATTCGCCATCCGTTGGGCCAATTGCTGCCTTTACCAATTTCCAAAATTGTCTAAGGTTTTTTTCTTCAATTGCTTCCAACAGGTTTGACCAACATTTCTCTTTAAATGACCTTTTTGCGTCCTTTACCATTTTTTTAAAGTCTCTTTTCAACTTGTTTATGTGATCTTGTCCCTCATGGGTGAAGTTCTTTTTTTGTCTTCTTTGTGCTGCCCGTATCTCCCTTTTTTTAGATTGGCACTCGACAGAAAACCATTTTACTCGACTGGGTGGTTTCCCACTAATATTTTTATCCCTTTTTAGTTCTATTCTTAAACACCGGACCACTTCCTCTAACTTTTCTATAAACCATTTCAAGTTTTTGTTCTCTAAATTTTCAGGCTCAACTTTAATTTGCATAGCCTTTAGTTTTGCCTGATATTCCTCCGTAAGTCGTGTCGTCACACGTTTGGGGTACTCAACCTCCTGGGGGATCACTTTGTCTCTGGGCATATTTCTTCCCCCAAGTATTGTTAGGTGCAGTAGGTTATGGTCACTAACCTCTTTTTGTTCTAACTTAAAATCCCGTACTTGGGGGAAATTCCAGGCTTGTATAAACATGTAGTCGATTGGACAATTCTGTGAGCCTATTTTAAAGGTCTTCCCTGCTGGGCAATCTGCCTTCATTCTACCATTCAGACATTGGAGACCCCTACCTCCTAAGAAGTGTACTAGTTCTAATTCCTGTTTCGATATCTCCCTGCTGGGAAGCTAGCAGGGTTTATTCCATACACCTCTAACAGTTCTCTATTCCAGAGGTCAGCCTTTTTTGGGTTTAATTTATGATTAAAATCCCCCATTATTTTCACAATATCCGATGCATATTTTTCTAGTATAATGTCGACATCCTCTTTAAAAAACCTCATCTCATTCTCATACTCTACACCATTATCCCACTGCATGTATACATTCATCACAGTCAACATTTTGTATTTCTTTTCCACTGTCAATAGTTCTAATCTGCTGGATTGAACCCATTTACATTTCATTTTTAACGGTGTTACTTCTCTAAGGACCTTTGTTGAGACTAGTGTCATTAGTCCCCCAGACGGGCGGCCAAAGCTTTTTTTCATGGCCGGGCGACTTAATTGTAGATATCCCTCGATGATTGGGGTTTCGTCGCATGTCCAGGTCTCTTGTAGGCAGGCAATAGCCACTTTATTTACTATGTCCTTTATCTTTTCTCGCTTTAGCTCGTTGCCTAGCCCATTCACATTCCATGTTAGGAGACCTAGACTTTGCGGCACCCCCTCATCCTATTCTACCTCACTCATGCCACCCTCTTCTACCTTTTCCTCTGTATAACTTTCATTAGGGTCACCCCTCTGGCTACTACATTGAGACCAGTTATCCCATGAGGCTTCGTTTCCTGTATTATCTATAACTATATTCAGGCAGCTATGGTTTCTTTCCTTATCTCTATATAGATTCACTTGTCTCCTCCCCAGACCTGCGTGATATTTTAGAAAGGTATTATCTATGGGGGCTTTTACTTCCCTCTCTGGAATTATCCTTATACCCAGATGGTTTATCTCACTGGTGGCTTTCAAGATTGCCATTTTTACCAGGTCTGAGTGAAGTGACACTTTTGTTATTTCCTTACCATTTCTATTCTCTACAAAACCAATTTGCCGAAGGTCATTTGTGCTGATCCCACACAGGCTACTACATTTGGCGAAGGCGATCAAAATCTGTGCCCTATTTAGGGGATTCATTTTTCTAACCGTATTTCCCCTTTTCCCCACCAGCATGTGATCCAAGTATACCCATTTATTGTTGTCCATCTCTTGTACTTTCTTGGGAGTTTCATATTTTTGCTGTCTGGCCTTTGATCTCCCTATCTGCAACCCTTTACTTCCCATTCCGGATAGTGCCTGCCCCTGTGAGCTTTCAACTCTATGGTCACTATTGGGTTGTCCTGAGGCTATCCTTACTTTCTGCTTCACAGTACGAGATGTTATTGGTTTCTCCTTTACCTCCTTGCTTCTCCAGTTTTTCCTTGTATCTATCAGGGTGTTTATTGATTTAAGCTCCGATTGCATTGGTCTGTTTGGTACGTAGATCGGGGCTGATGCGTTTAGGCCTGACTGTGCCTCCCTCTCTGGTTTCTTCCCCTTTCTCTTTGCTGTTAGATTTAGGGCTTTCTTCTTTCCAACCCTATTCTTGGTGGGGGCCACTGCATACACCCCGCGCCTTTTTATTAACATTGGTCGTCTAGAGATATATACGTTATCTAATACCTCAACGGATTCATTTGTTATACTTTGATCTGTGGGTTGTGGAGACCCTGCTGGGTTTCCCGCGGCTGCCTCTACCGGTTCATTCTCTACACTTTCATCAATGGGTGGTGCAGTAACTATTGGGCTTAACATCTTTGGCATTTGGTTTTTTATCCCCGCTAATTCCTCTTCAATCTTTTTTAGGTACAATTTCTGCGCTTTCATCACTCCATTATTTGAAAGTGTTACTTCTAGGATTCCTTGTAATATCTTCTGTAACATCAATATTAGGTCCACCAATGATGAAGTAGGCGTTACAGAAAACTCCGAATCCTGTTTGTAGTTTCTGTCTGGGTTTATATTGTGGCCAGTTCTTGTAGAGTCTTGCTGTGATTGAGTTTTTTGGGCGTTTTGGTGCTGTGGGGATTGATCTGGCGCGCCTCCCCAGATGTAGCTCTGGCTCTGTTTTTCGTTTCCCCTTAGCCCTTCATTTCCCGAAGATTGTAGTGAGAACATTTTAGGAGATGATGAGAGACAAGGCGCTAATATGTGAAGATTTTGGCTCAAGAGCGTCAGGTTTATCGATATGGGGTCCTCCCTTCTTTCCTCTATATCAGGAGGTTCTTCTTCGGGGTGCTCTCCCGTATCTTTCCTTATCTGATTCACAACTGCTGCCCCTGCCTTTTCTCCTCCCTCCGCGCCATATTCCTCCACGTCATCCTCGTGATCCTGGCTTATTACTGGCTCTATAGATTTGTAGTGTTTCCCTACAAAGTCCTTTATAGATTTGGACGCTGCCATGTTATCTTTCTGTTTGGAAGTTGTTGGAATACAATCCCTTTTAGCCTGCTGGGCGTTTTTAGTTGCCCTTTTAACTTTTCTTTTCTTACGCGCCCCTTGTTATTGTCCGTGATTGAGGCCTGGCTTTCCTGGCTCTCTTCCAATGATATTGAGCCCTCCATTATTTTACTCTTCTCTGGGCTATCTTCTTTACGCTTTTGCCCTCTTTTCAGTGCCATTTCTTGATTTTTGTTGCCTAATCTGTAGTACTGCTGTTATTCGTTTCTCAATTTTAATTAAAAAAGCAACAACAAAAAAAGTAACTTTTTTCTTTTTTTAAAAGTACGTAAATTCTTACACTTACCTCTGTTGTGCCTTGTACCCACCAGCCTGCCTTGCTGCACTTATTATCCTCTCTTACGGTGTCTTCCAGGCTTTTCCTAAACTTGTTCTCCTTATACTACGCAGATAATGTGGCCGGAATACTAAAATGACACCTTCTGTTCTTGGCTCCATCCTCGTTCGGGTGCCTCAGATGTTATCTTATTTTTGGTCCGGCTTCCACTTCTGCGGAGAGATACAGATTCCGCCAGGCCCCCCCCCCTCCTACAGCTGTCCCGCTGTCGGCATGCCTCTGCTGTTTCCTGGCAGTGCCGATTTCCGTGCGGGCACCCCCTCTTGTTATGCTTCCACGGGGGTGGGGGATTGAGGGGCGGCTAGATACTGTCTCTTCAAGCCGGCAAACTCGCGCTCCGAGTTCTGCGAGTTCTGCATGGCTGAGGGGTGTCTCAGGGAATTACACGGGTACTGAATCCCGGGTGCCGGCTTATAACCGGCGCCCTACGGCGTTCTGCCGGCTAGCAGCCCTGCACGGCCCAACCCTCTGCTCTTCTTGTTCTGCACGTCCTGGGTGCCGGTGTCTTCACTTTTCCAGCTTATTACCGGTGTCCTGCGGCGTTCTACCGACCAACAGCCCTACGCAGCCCCACGCTCCGCCTTTCGTGTTCTGCGCGTTCCGCGTGGTTGGGGGGCCGGGGGGAGTCTCGGGGGGGGTCTCACAGGTGTTGGCAGGTGTGAGCTACCCACTGTCGGTGTCCTCGGCGTCCTCGATGGTCCGGCGTTCCGTTCGCGCACTCCGATCTGCGCTCGACTGTTTGGTCTGGCAAAGCAAGGCAAGGCTAGGCTACCCTGTCCCTGTCAACCCTACCACTCCTGGGAAATCCTCCAATGAGACCAAGAAGGAGGTCAAACCCTAGAGTAGCTCACGTCGCCGACTGCAATCCCCTATCATCCTGCCTGACAACAACTTCCTCACCAGGGATCGGAGCACGGGACACGGGGCAGGGGGCACTGTTGTACCTCTCTGCCTCTTCTGAAGCCTTCTGTGCCCTACGGCCATCCGTGTCCTGAGTGCAGCCTGCTGTGCCGCGGAAGCACAGGCAGAGCAGGCTGCCATAGGCCCTTAGCTTCGTGTGGGATACCGCTGCCCACTGTGGAGTGTCGGAGTCTGTAGTGGAGCCCAGCTGGGCATGGAGACCCTTACTTTAGTGCTGGGAGGCAGCATGATACCCTGGTGGATGGTGGTCCATTCGAGGACCAAGGTGAGGCCTCTTTGTATCCCTTGTTTCTACCCCCACTGCCATCTGGACGGATCAAGCATTCAGCAGACCTGTGGTATATTGAGCGACTCAGGCCTGCGGTCGTTCTCCTACAGGGGACTCATTTATTGGGTACGCGCTGTGCCTTCTTAGGCCGCTTCGGATACAACAGTGTCTACCATTCGTTTTGTCTGCAGCTAGAGAAGGGTTGCCATTCTAATACATAAGTCCCTCCCCCTGGCGGTCACTGGGCAGCACACGGACTCACAGGGCTGTTACCTGGGTGTTGAAGGCCGTATGGATACTAGGTCCTTTCTTTTGACTCTTGCTCAAGGGGTTATGATGATTGGGGGGCAACTTTACCGCTATCATCGATCTAGGTCTTGACGCTTCCACTGCCTCATACTCCTGTATGCTCACTCGATCAGCCTGTCTCTCTTCTTGGGCCGAGTCCGTCAGCCTCTGCGACACGTGGTGCTCCTTGCACCCAACCCTGCGTGCATACAGTCACTGCTCAGCGCCGCATGCCGCTGACTCCCGTATGGATCTGATCTGGCTCCCAGCGTCGGACCTCCTTTTGGCCTAGTCCATACATATTCTCGCACACAATATTTCCTACCACTCTCCGCTTCTGTTGTCTTTACACCGGCTTGGAGATTTAGTGCTTGGCACAAGTGCTTGCTGGCCTCCATACAGAATGTGTACTTGTCCGGTGACAAAGTGGCAAATTACTGTACTGGCTGGATACATGTGGCATCTCTGACAGGATGGTATCTGCGATTCGGGTCTCATCGGGTCACCTCCAGGAGGAATCATCTGCCATAGCCCAGGCCTTTGCGGCATTTCTATCGGGGGTTATATTCGGGGCACACACTGGGACATACTGAAGTAGCGAACCAGCTCCTGAGGGACTTACTGCTGCCGTCCATATCGGCCCAGGAGCGTTGACTTCGCTGCAATCCGGAAAGACAGCCAGCCCGACGGGAATCCAATTGAATACTGCAAGCGATTCCGGGACATTCTATGTCCCCATCTTTTGAACTTCTGCACAGCCACGGTGCGATGCGGGTCCTTTCCACCCGATCTAGACAGCGCCACAACTGTAGTCCTACCTAAGGAGGGCTTTCCTCTTGATCAGTGTTCAACCTACCGCCCAATCTTCCTCATCAATACTGATTGGAAGATCTATGGGAAAATACTGGCGACGGGGCTGGTACATGCCTTTCCACATTTAATCCATCCAGACCAATATGGATTCATACCAAGTTGCAGCATGCTCCACTGTATCAGGAGGGTACATGCCGTGCATGCTCAGTCACAAGGCATTAAGGGTTACCTGACTGTCTTGTTAATTGACTTACCACGGCCTTCTTCACAGTATCTTGGGATTTTCTCAATGGGGCCCTCTGGCGGGCTGGACTGGGGGAGGTGTGCCGCCGCAATATGCGTCTTCTGTATAGTGCCCCAACCGCTCGGACCTGGTCAACGCTGTCCTCTCTTCTCTATTCCCCATTGAACACGGCACACGCCAGGGTTGTCTACTTTCGCCACTGCTCTCCATCCTGGCTATAGAACCCCTGGCACGGCTCATCTGCTTCGATATGCAGATCTGGGGCTGGCAGTGGGGGAGTGGATTTGAGGACCTTATTGCGTTATATGCAGATGACAGTCTTTTCTTTGTGCAAAATCCACAGCGCACTGGGCTCTGTTGCATGTCCTTCCTTTGGTTATATGGCGAAGCATCCGGCCTCCAGACCAATAAGGGCAAGTCTTGCCTGGTGGAGGTAGGGAAGATGCTCATGGCGGGTTTGGTGCCCCAAAATTCCCATTTGGCGCAACTCCTTTAAATATTCACATGGCCCCTTTCCGAGACATGGCATGGAATCATAATTTCCAGGGAATGACCCAAACACTTGATCGTGATCTAAGTCACTGGGCGGCTCTTCCGTTGAACCCTATGGGGCGTACGGCCCTCTTTAAGATGATGTGCTTCCTGCGTTATTTATATGTCCTTGGTAACTACCCCCACCCCACCCCTGCAAATGGTTTGACTCCCTGAATGCCAAGATCACTAACTTAGTGTGGGAGGGTGGCAGGCATAGAGTGCAAATGCTGCGCAATTCTCCATTTGATGGCGGCCTGGGCCTATCGGACATATATCTGTATTACCTCGGGCCCACCTGGTACTGATTAATGAATGGTTCATGGGGGATGGGATGACCCGGCATGCCACTTGTAGATTTATTCACCAAGCTTGGATGGTCTGCTTGACCTCCAGTACGGGACGCGTCTGCCCACTACACTGCCCCCATGTAGGTGGGTGTCTCTTACCTGCTGGAGGGCAGTCCTTTGGCTCATCCGCTGGGACCATCGACTCATCGGGCCGACTCCTTTGTGGCGGGGCACGTGCCTTGGTCAGCTCACAGCTTTGGAGGGTTTCGCTTCCTGGGACCGGATTAGGATCTTTTTCCTGGGAGATGTCTTTAGAGGGGGCCGCCTCTAGACATTCCAGGATTTGAGGTCTCTGTACTCTCTCTCCAAAACTCAGTTTTTTCAGTATCTACAACTACGTCACCCTCTGCAGACCCATGCTCTCCCAGACATGTCACTACCTGAATGCTGTCCTATAGAGGCGAAGATTTTCTTTGGGCGTCTGGGTAAGGTAGCTATCTCATGGATCTATTGGTCGCTGGTCATCCATGCCCCAGATGGCCTTGAACGCGCTAAGCAGCGATGCGAGGCGTGGGTTGGGGACCTGGCAGAAGGTGAGTGGGGAAGGATTGCATGACGGCCCAGGAGTTGGCGATTTCAGCGCCACTTCGTATGGTTCAAATCAACTATCAACATGCCACATATCTCAGCCCCTCGCGCTTGCTTGATTTCTCTCCCAACGCACCTGCCACATGCGCCCGGTGTGCACGACCGGCAGCTGACCATCTCCATATGGCATGGGGCTGCCAGCACTGAGGCCCAACTGGGAGGGAGTGGGTCGGGAGCTACCTTCTGTCCTGGGCCGCACAGTGGACTGTACTGCTCGGGCTGGTGGAGAATTTAGGGGGCCCGCGAGCAGAGCAGACCTTCCTGGGGGTGGCACACCAGGTCGCCAAGAGGGACTTAAACCGTGCCTGGAAGCAGCGAACTACATCGACTATCAGGTGCTGGCGTAAGGGGACAGACTGGTGTGCGCAGCAGGAAAAGCCAGTTTTTGTGGCTCATGGCTTTCCTCAGAAGCATGGCCGAATATGGGGGAAATGGTGTTACACAGTTTGACCATACTGAGGTCAGTTTCTGCAATATCGTTGCCTGTATGCGATTTCTGTTTTTGGAAACTATAGGTCACATGCATCAAGCAATTTTGCGATCACAAATAGTGCGATTCGCAAAAACTTGTTGTTTGCAATCGCAGAAAGCCCTTTTGCTATGCATGAAGGTTTTTGGATTCACAATTTAGGTAATCGCAATAACTTGTGATTATCTAAATTGCAAATGCAAATAGGGAATCTCAGACAGTACCGATAAATCTGGTTGATCATCGCTCAGCCCCACGCTATTCAACCTCTACATGGTCACCCTCGCCACCATTGTCAGACACCACTGACTCAGCATAGTATCCTACGCCGATGACACCCAGCTCATCCTCTCCCTCACCAAGGACCCCATCACCATTAGACTCAGCTTCCAGGAAGGAACGAAGGACGTCGCATGCTGGATGAGCTGCAGCTACTTAAAACTCAATTTGGAGAAGACGGAGGCCCTCATCCTCGGACCCTCGCCTTCTACATGGGACAACACCTAGTGGCCCACAGCAGCCCCCCCTCCCCCCCGACGGACCACGCCCAGAAACTTCTGCATTGTTCTCGACTCCTTCCTCTCCATGACCCGACAGGTCAACACAGTCGCCTCCACTTGCTTCAACACCCTTCGCATCCTCCGGAAGACCTTCAAATGGATTCCCACTGAATCAAGGAAGACCGTCACCCACGCACTCATAACCTGCAGACTGGACTACAGAAACGCCCTTTACGCTGGAATCAACAAGTTTTTGCTCCGCAAACTCCAGACCATACAGTACACCCCAGCCAGACTTGTCCCCGGCATTCCTCGACATGAACACATCACCCAACACCTGTGAAACCTCCACTGGTTTCCCGTTGAGAAGAGAGTAATCTTCAAGACACTCACCCACGCCTACAAATGCCGCCGCAACACAGGACCCCAAAATCTCAACGATAGAATCTCCTTCCACGTACCCAAGAGAAAGCTCCGGCCGCCGACCTCGCTGAACTCCCGTGCATGCGCAGAGCAAGAACGGGTGGGAGAACCTTCTCCTACATCGCAGCCAAGACCTGGAACGAGCTGCCGATCGACATCAGACGCACCCCCACCCTGCACATCTTCAGGAAGACCCTCAAGTTCTGGCTCTTCGACTGACGGTAGCTTGCGTTCCCTCCCCCCTCGCACCTTGAGACCCTGCTGGGTGAGTAGCGCGATTAAAATCCCAATTGATTGATTGAACCAAGAAGGCAGCACATCCGGGAATATGCATGTAAAATGCTTGTGAGGCTGCAGAAAACAAGGTAGTGAAGATTTGTACCTGAAATGGACGAGACTTTTATGTTGAGATGCATGATATTAATATATCCACTACCCTACTCTCTCATTCACCCCAAACCCCACACTACTATGATCCCCAAAATAGCCCTTTCTAGACTCTCCCCTACCCCTCCTTGCACCACCCGACACCTCTTTTACTATACTGATCCCCCAAAACCAGCCTTTCTAAACTCTTCCCTCTGACTCTTCCCCTCCACATCCCTTTTTACTCATCCCAACCCTCCCACTACTGCTGACCTCCAAAAAAAAGTCTAAAGCCTTCACTCTTCTATCCCTCCACTATCCTTTTCAATCAAATAACAGACTAACATGTCCACTTCTCAAATTTCATATTTCCCTATACTAATTCACCACTAATCCTTTATGGATCCTGGAGTAGCGTGCTACTCGCCGAAAAAGCGCTTCAACACCCCATTAGGGGTAGCAAGCGATATATATATATATATATATATATATATATATATATATATATATATATATATATATATATAGAGAGAGATATATAGAGATATATAGATATATATATAGATATATATATATATACCTTCGTCCCTCTTCCATCCCTCTGCTACCTTTCTCAATCCAAATAACTGGCTAACATCCACCACTCAAATTACTTTCATATTTCACTATACTAATTCAACACTAATCCTTTAATGGGTTCCGGAGTAGCACACTACTCGCCAAAAAAAGAAGGGCTTTAACACCCCATCAGGAGAAACAAGCTCTACATAAATGCAAACCTTTTTTCCCTCTTCTATCCCTCCACTATCCTTCTCAATCCAAATAACTGACTAATATCCACCACTCAAATTACTTTCATATTTCACTATACTAATTCACCACTAATCCCTATGGGTTCCCGAGTAGCGTGCTACTCACCAAGAAAGTGTTTCAACACCCCTTTAGGGGTAAAAGGGCTATATAAATGCTAACCTTTTTTCCCTCTCCTATCCCTCCGCTATCCTTCTCAATCCAAATAACTGACTAATATCAATCACTCAAACTATTTTCATATTTCACTATACTAATTCACCACTAATCCTTTATGGGTTCCGGAGTAGTGTGATACTCGCCAAAAAATGAAGGGCTTTAACACCCCATCAGGGGTAACAAGCTCTACATAAATGCAAACCTTTTCCCCTCTTCTATCCCTCCACTATCCTTCTCAATCCAAATAACTGACTAATATCCACCACTCAAATTACTTTCATATTTCCCTATACTAATTCACCACTAATCCTTTATGGGTTCCGGAGTAGCGTGCTATTGACGATAAAAGCACTTTAACATCCCATCAGGGGTAACAATTGCTACATAAATGCAAACCTTTATCCTTCTTCTATCCCTCTGCTATCCTTCTGAATCCAAATATCTGATTAACCTATCCACCACTTAATTACTTTCATATTTCACTATACTAACTCAACACTAATCCTTTATGGGTTCCGGAGTAGCGCGCTATTTGCTGAAAAAGCGCTTTGACGCCTCGTCAGGGCTAGTAATCGCTATATAAATACAATGACAATACAATACAGTTTATGTAGCTAGAGGCGGCCCACAAAAACATGGGAAAATCTGGGTAAATGGTGGGAATATCGTGGTCTGGATCTGGGTAATTGAGTATACTATGTATGTGAACTGTGCTATGATCTGTGACTCTGTGGAGCTCTTTGTGTTGTGTTGGAGCTTCATAAAATTTGTTTAAAAAGAGATTTGGGAAATGCTGTTGAGAAAGTGCAGTCTCCATAAGTGACTGTTCTGGTCATAGTGGTGGCAAGTAAGTATTGGTTTGCCAATATGAGAGAGCATGACAGTTGATAGAAGGAATCTTTGTTGGCCAGAAAGGATGGTGATCTGAGGTCTAGAGTTTTATTGACAATATTGAGGGCCTTGAAGACTCCAGTATATCGAATGAGAAGACAGTGTAGTGGTTGCAGTACCAGCAGCATACGCAATCTTATGTTCGTTTTTGGACGCACTCGCGGTGCATTATTCTCATCAAGTTGCATTCAATGAGATGAGACCAAATGGTAGAATTCACTATCTTCATATGCAAAGAGGGACCAATAAAGGGGAGAACCATTTTGGGTGGAGCTGGGTAAAACAGGAGCAGACCAGATTTATGAATTGGTCTTCCAGGGACAGAGTGCTGTCCAAATGTTCTTCCAACTTCTGCACCACTGTCAAGGTTTCTGGGAGGAGATTCTCTACCACTGAAAAGGGAGGAAACACCCTTGCTGACACTAGCATCACAGGCTATGAAGCATATTGGTAATGAAGTGACTGAATAATGTATTTATTTATAAAGTGTGGGAACCATATGCAGAAGGGACATGCAAGCCACTGTTCTAATATTTATTAAGAGGATGCTGAATACTTAATAGACTTCCAGATGGAAGGAGAGAGATTTGTTCTTCTGGGTGTCAACAAATAAGCAGGAAAGGGCTGATGCCATCAACTGTAATTAAATCGTATTAGGCAGTATGAAGTCATTTTTTGTACTTTACTTCCTAGGCGAGAGTTTTGTAGAGGGAAAAGGAGGCGGAAGGGGGAGCTTATTTATTACTTGTGATGATTCTGTTACCAATACTAGCACAAATCCTTCCAAAAGTGTTCACTTACGTTATGTTTCCTTTACTTCTTTGCATAAAAATGCTAAAACAAAGTCACTAAGTACTACTCTTAAACTAAAAGGGAGTCTAAATCACTAAATGATGTGTTACACATTGTGCCAAAATTCAAAAGATTAAGTGTCAGATGCAGTTTCAATGCGCAAGACTCTGTTTGCTAGAACTCTTATCCGCCCACCCTGAATTCTGAGCTAAACTGGGCTCAGTTCCTGAGGAAATTGAAAACATATTTCTTCCCAGCTACTATTCCCACTCTACATCTTTCTGACCACTTACTGTTTCACACACTGACATAGAAACCAGGGCAAGTCAATATGAACCTGGGTAAATATATATTTGTATACAGAATGATGGTTCAGCTGAGCTTACCTGGATAGGATGCATTCATTCATAATAGACAACATGTATTTTATCATAAAAGGGAATTAGAGACAGAGACAGGACTTGTTAACCATC
Source organism: Lissotriton helveticus (assembly GCF_964261635.1). Lineage (NCBI taxonomy): Eukaryota > Metazoa > Chordata > Amphibia > Caudata > Salamandridae > Lissotriton > Lissotriton helveticus. Next base: position 602,854,797 of record NC_136059.1, read on the forward strand.
TAAAACCAATGCTGAGCCCTCTGATATACTTTAAATGAGGCACCACTGTGATGTCCTTGCTCACATTCAGCAGGCTTCCCTACAAGCTTGGTAATATTCTCATCTGCTCTGTCCATGGGCATGATTTGTCCTGAGAAACAATTTTTCAGACATTACCTTATGCTTCATTTCCCTACTGGACCCCTTTGGGCCACCCTTTTTTTTCAGGAGAATGACCCGACAGGACAGTTGATGAAACATCAAAATTGATTTCAGTAGACACAAGAGAGTCTATTGAAGTTGTTGTTCCTTAATTGGACCTCTCTACGTTCTTGGACTTCTCTTTGTTACTTGTGATCATTTTGTGATTAAAAGGATTACTATACATATGGAAGCGTCAATATATCACGTGTTTGACTACTATGAGCGTAGGGGCAAAATGAATCACAACTCTATTTGTGTACATATTATTACTGACAGCAAGAATGATCGCATATCCTGTGGAGGGCAACAACACATCAAACTGATTTTGTATAAATATTACCACATATAATAATTTATGTTTCCCACAGACCAGTTTACACGGTATTTCCGTTTAAGATATGAAATATGAATGTATTCACTAGATTAATTAATTCATTAAGGCAAAGTACATGTCGTCTTAATGAATGCTTAAATCGCATTCAAGTAGGCTGGGATGAATCACTGTCCAATATATTTAGATCCACGCTCTCAAGCAGCATTAACTTACCATTAGGGAGCTACAATGGATGAATAAACAAGTAAAATAAATTACTCCAATATGGCCTGCATTTTGCCCAGAGAATGTTTAGTAGTGTCAACCCACCAGTGAGTACAGGATTGTCCCCTTGTCTTTACTCGGAAAATTTAAAGGCTGTATGTGACACTCTTCAATTTGGGATTTTCTTTACAAGTATTTTATTTCAAATTGACATCAGTTTATTGGGATTACGCTAAACATCGAGGCACTTTCTCTTCCAGCATGCAACAACATAAAACATATCCTTTTTAAAAAAAAATGTTTTTTTTGGTAGTATGCATGTGAGGATCAATGTACAAACATCATATTACAAGCATCAATGCAGTATATTGTTACCCATCTGTAAACAGTTGCTTGGCGCCGTTCCCAGCTCATAAAACACTAGCCTTAGGAGGTGCCACAAAGGAATTGAAGTTACAACGTAACCTAGGACATGTTGCTAGTACAATTTTCTGGGGACCTTTAATATCCCACTGTTAGACCTGTCTGCTTCTGAGAGTCCCCTCACACTATGATTTATTTTGTTCCCCCGTGCCTCCTAAAATTTGTCGCTTTTTCTTTGTCTACCAGGACCTTTTTGTGTGTTGTCCCATGGGGCTAGATGCTCTTTGATGCCCAGTTGCTCACCAAGTTCCTGGCACCTATGTACAAGGCGCCTGACGGAACCGGTGGCATAACCAACTGGGGTTGTCAACCCTAAAATGGTGGACACCATTGTCCCCTATGAGAGTGACTCCCATTGGAGCCCCTCTGACCTCTGACCCTTTGAAGGTTTTGGCGCACTTTGTGTAACCTGCAAACCTGACAGGAATCCCCTCAGGAGTTACAAGTACACAAAATGGCTGCCTTAGGAAGCCCAGTACGGTGGCTCCTAATGACCAAAAAGATACCTTGAAAGGGCCATGTCATTGACATAGCCAGGGAAGGTTCTAGAACCTTCTGGCTGGTGCTGGCATCCTAGGGCACTGGCTATAAAAGGCCCAGTCCCTGGCGGCCATGTTGGAGAAGAATGATCAAAGAACACCAGAAGAAGAGGACTTGACCCCAGATTGACACCTGCCCTGTTAACCCCCTGAGGCAGCTGATAGTTCAGGCAGAAGAGAAGCAGAGGTTGCTGGCGTGGACCCTGACTGGCGTTCCAGTCAGAAGCGTGAGCAGTGTCCTCTAGCCTTCAGTGCCTGGTCAGCGAGTGCCCAATTGCCCCTCAGAGACTTTGGCCATAGTTAGAGCCTCCCCGCCCCCCCAGTGGTGAGATCGCAACCGCAACTCTTAAAGTGCCACCTTCAACTTAAGTGCCTCCTGGCGGGCGTTCAGACGTCTCCGAACCCACCGCCGTTGACGCGCTGTTTGTGGATAGAAGGTGAGGTGCTGCGCTGGGGCGGGGAAAGGCTGGCCTTCATTGGGGCGAGATTACTGTCTCTGCCCTGCCCGAGTGACTTGGGAGCTGTTGTGTGGGCGGGAACCCCCCCCGTGAGTGAGCTCGGAGGGAGGATCGCGGAGCCCCTGGAACCCCCCTTCGCCCTTGGGAGAAGTGCCATACTGACTGGAGCGCTTACCGGCGCCGCCGAAGTGAGGTGGGCCGTCTCTACCCCTGAAGTTGCCGCGTTGTTGTGGAACTGTGATGCGGTCTCATTTTGAACTGTGCGCGCAGGTGTTTTGGCCCCTCCGGCAGCCCGTTCGACGGTCCCAAGACTCGTGAACTGGAGCCGCCTTCGGAAACCCCGCCTACGCTGACAGAAGCGCACAGACTCCTCCGGCAGCAGTAGCATTGAACCGGCTGACCGCGGAGTGTAATTGCCGTAGTCATTTTATGCCTTTATCTTCCAGATATACGCGCAATGAGTTGTGAGTGCAACTAAGGGATTATCACGCGTATCTTGTGCCCAGAGAGCCCGAACCCGTGAACACTTCAAAAACTGTAAGAGCACGCATTCCGCATTGAATGACAAACGTAATGTGTTTACCCTGAAAGTGATTAATTGGTGGCAGCGATACCAGAATGACCCTGTGATATTTATTCCAGTCTTGCTGATATTTATTCCAGTCATTGCTGATATTTATTCCAGTCATTGCTGATATTTATTCTAATGTATTGAATCCTGATATTTATCCAGTATATTTATTTATTAGAGTCCAACTATTTATTCCTGAGAAACCAGTACACAGCTAATCAAACCCATGTAAGAATGTGAATGTGATTACCTAAGTGAACTTCCTTCAAACCCAGAGAACTTTTACATAAACGAAACGTATTTTTCTATAACAGTGGTGTGGTGTCCTTCTTTTTGTGTGGTGTGCAGGGAGTTATTATTGGGTCAGAGCCGGCTTAACACTACAGCCTTCACTTGCCTTGTCACTTGAGCCAAGCTACCCCCTTTGTGCTGGGCTTGCCCATCGCAGGTCCAACATAAAATTGGTGCTCAGCAGGTGGGATTGCGAGCCGTGCTTGTTTTGAACCCCATAATAATTCAGTGTGCACCACAGGTACACACCCGGAGTTTTCTCTTAGCGGCCCTCAAATTCAACGTTTTGCTTTTTCCAAATTCTTTCCTGGAGGTGGGTGGAAGTGACCCTCAAAGTTCTTATCCTGGTCACCTACTTCGGGGTGGTGGTCCACACTTTTCACTGACAAGATGGAATTCGAAATGTCAGAGCTGGAGACCTATACTGTGGCCCAGCTCAAGGATTTCTGTCAGGAGAGGGGAGTGTTTGTCAGGCGAGGGGCCAAAAGAGAGGAGCTCCGTACTAGTCTGCGAGCATGGGTGGAAGCACACACGGAGGGAACGGTGGAGGAGGAGGAATCGGACAGAGGTACTGTCATTGATAGGACTGCGGAATGTCCCCCGGGGGTGGGTGAGATGTCAATCAGCCCCAAGGCAACCTCACGGGAGGGCAGCTGTGTGTCATCGAGAGGGTTGTCAGAAACCGAGTTAGCTGACAGGAGAGAGGAAAGACTGTTAAGGTGGGAAATAGCAAAAATGGAGTTGGAAGAAAGGAGGGAGGGGAGGAGGTTGGAACATGAGTCCAAGCTGGAGATGGAAAGGAAAAGGATGGAACACGAGTTCAAGCTACGAGAACTCGAATTCCAGGCCCCTAACATCACTCCGAAGGGTGTCGAGTCAAAGGAATTTGCCAGGGAGCCCAGGCCCCATTTACCCAAGGACGTAGTCGCCAGTTATACCGCTGGAGACGACATAGCCAAGTGGCTGGCAGCCTATGAGGTCTCCTTAAGAGCCCATGGGATCCATGAGAAGCATTGGGGTGGTGGATTATACCGGTACATGCCTCTGACAGGTAGGGATGCCCTATTGGCCCTAGACCGGGAGGAACAGGTTAATTACCCCGCTATGAAGGTGGCGCTCATCAGGAAGTTTGGGTTGACCCCCGAGAAATACCGGCAAAGGTTTAGGGGCAGCCACAAGCTGAGCTCACAAAATTGGGTTGACTTCCTGGATTTTGCCAAGAAAGCCCTGGAAGGGTGGGTCCAAGGTAGTGAGGTGGAGGACTATCAAGGGTTGTATGACTTAATCCTCAAGGAGCATCTACTCGAGAAATGTCTTCCCGAGCTGAGGCAACACCTGGTAGACAGCAAACTTACTTGCCCCCGTAAGCTTGCTGAGGAGGCGGACATTTGGGCGAGTACCCGAGTGTCCACGAAGGGGACTGGAGGAGATTCTCAGAAGTCCGGACACGGCGCTCCCCAGAGAAAAGAGGGGGGAGATAATAAGAAAGAGTTCTTCAAAGGTCCCCAAAATAACTTTAAGGGGAAAAACACCTTTTCCAACTCTAAGGCTAACCCGCAGAAGAACCCTAACCCTAGCCAGAGTCAGCAGCCAAGGGTTGTCCATTGCTTTGAGTGCGGTGGTATTGGACATTACAAAGGAGACCCGAAATGCCCAAAGAGACCACCCCCTCCCACTGGAGGAAAGGCCCCGGGAGTCGCTAGTGTAGCGCTCGGGGAGGAGATGTCCTTAAGTAAGGGAAGGGAGTGGGCGGGAGTCACCTTAGTGTCCCTGGGTGATCGGGAGATGGTTCCAAAGATCCAGGTGCCCGCGAATACTACCAAGTATGGGCAGTGGATCACCATCAATGGCCATAGAGGGGAAGCTCTGAGAGATACAGGAGCCAGTATGACTATGGTAAGGAGTCATCTGGTGTCCTCGGAGCAGGTGATGCCAGGCGTACTTCATCCAGCCGCAATGGCTGACGGCAGAATGGGTCACTATCCTGTGGCCGAGGTTCCCTTTGAGTGGGGAGGGGTTGCAGGTCCACTTCGAGTCGCCGTAAGCCCCGCCGTGCCAGTCGATTGTTTGCTGGGCAATGATATGGAGCACAATGCTTGGAAGGAGGTGGAATACCGGGCTCATTCTGAGATGCTGGGTACACCTGATTGGGCCTGTGTGAGTACCAGGTCGGCGACTGCTCGAGAGGAGAAGTCGCAGGGGTCGGAGTCTGGAACAATGGCCCGCCCCGTAGCTGCTGATGAGGGAGCATGTCGAGGACAGGAGGAGCCTGCCTCGACGTCCGTGCCCTGTGAGGCGGATAGGCCACCTGCGGAGGTGGACCCGGAGTCCACGGAGGAGGACATGGTTCCGTTGGAGAACTTACCTATCCCCGCTGATTGGCGAGTGGAGGGAGGTCCGTCCAGGGAGGAACTGAGCAAGGGACAAAGGGAATGTCCCTCCCTCGAGGGTCTGAGGCAACAGGCTGAAGCCCAAGCAGCGGGTAACGAGTCTGGGAACTATCATGTTTACTGGGAGGATGGCCTTCTCTACAGTGAACCCAGAGCGCCAGTGCACGGATTGTCACGGGCCCTGGTAGTCCCACAGTGTTACCGAGCCTTCCTGTTAGAGTTGGCTCATGAGATTCCCTTGGCAGGACACTTGGGTCAGGACAAGACCTTTGCCAGGCTTGTCCCCCACTTTTATTGGCCTCGAATGAGGGTGGCGTCCGACGCATACTGTCGGACGTGTGTGTCATGCCAAGCCAGTGGGAAAACAGGGATGAAGCTGAAAGCTCCCCTGGAACCACTTCCCGTCGTTGGCACCCCCTTTGAAAGGGTGGGCGTCGACATTGCTGGGCCCCTAGATCCACCAACAACCTCCGGTCACAGGTTTATCCTGGTACTGGTGGATCATGCCACAAGGTATCCAGAGGCAATTCCTCTGAGAACCATCACTGCACCGGTGGTGGCAAAGGCCTTGATGGGGATCTTTACCCGAGTGGGTTTCCCCAAGGAAGTTGTGTCTGATAGGGGGACCAACTTCATGTCAGCATACATGCGGGCAATGTGGAAGGAGTGTGGAGTGACCTACCGGTTCACCACTCCTTATCACCCACAGGCCAATGGCCTTGTGGAAAGATTCAACAAGACGTTGAAGGGTATGATCAGAAGTCTACCCGAAAGCCTGCGGAGGAAATGGGAAGTCCTCCTACCCTGTTTACTTTTTTCTTACAGGGAAGTGCCGCAGAAGGGAGTGGGCTTCAGCCCCTTCGAGCTTTTGTACGGGCACCCTGTACGTGGACCTCTCAGCCTGGTGAGGGACTCCTGGGAAAAGTCTCCCCGGAAAGTTCCCCAGGATGTGGTGAGCTACATGCTGGCCTTCCGGAGCCAAATGGCTAAGTTGTGGAAGCAAGCTTCTGACAACTTGGAAGCCAGCCAGGCAGTGATGAAAGCGTGGTACGACCACAACGCTCACCCAGTGGAGCTGGAGCCTGGACAGAAGGTGTAGGTGATGGAGCCGGGAGAGCTGAGCGCTCTTCAGGACCGTTGGACAGGCCCCTATGAGGTATTGGAAAAGATGGGCAAGTCTACCTACCTGGTGGACGTCAAGACCCCACGGCATCCCCATAGGGTGCTGCATGCCAATCACCTCAAGCCCCACTATGAGAGGCCCGAAGTCATGTTAATCATGGTGACTGATGGATCGGAGGAAGAGGACACTGAACCTCTCCCCGACCTGTTTGCGTCTCAAGAGAAGGATGGGTCAGTGGGGGGAGTGAAACTCTCACCATCCCTAACTCTGGAGCAGCAGGAGGAATGTCGCCAGGTCTTGGGGTCATTCTCTCCTCTGTTCTCCCTTGTCCCGGGTAAGACCCATCTGTGTGTTCATGACGTGGACACCGGTGACAGCCCACCTGTGAAGTCTAAGTCTTACTGGCTGTCGGACAAGGTGAAGGCCAGCATCCGAAGCGAAGTAGCTAAGATGCTGGAGCTCGGAGTCATTGAACCTTCGAATAGCCCTTGGTCTAGCCCGGTGGTTTTAGTTCCCAAAGCTGCACCACCTGGCACCACGCCAGAATTGCGATTCTGCGTGGACTATCGAGGACTCAATTCGGTCACGAAGACCGATGCTCATCCGATCCCTCGGGCGGATGAACTAATTGACCGGTTGGGAGCTGCCCAATATCTGAGTACCATTGACCTCACAGCAGGGTACTGGCAGATTCCCATGACTGATGGAGCAAAGGAAAGGTCAGCCTTCTCCACACCTGATGGACACTACCAGTTCTGTGTGATGCCCTTTGGGCTCAAGAACGCTCCTGCAACATTCCAGCGACTGATTTTTTTTTTTTTTAAGACGTTTATTATTATTCAAAAAAGAAATGCAGTACAAATAGCAATGCCTACAACCCTGTGGGCCGGCTGCAACAGGTCGGCGGGTCATCGGGGCAGTTATTTACTGGAGTAGGCGCCCTGTGGCCGTTAGCTCGTCCTCTACATTGCTAGACCACAGGTGGTGTATACTTGCCCCCCTTATTCAGCAAACCATCTACTCTTTAAATGACGTCTCATTTTACAATTTTACTATGAATAAACCATTAACTTTGCAAACAATATAAACAAAGCAGTTTGTAACAGCATGTCCCAGCGTTTCTGTTGCGCCAGTGTTGTGCCTTGGCCCTCCGGCATGCACGACTCCAATGGCCCCGTGGACAGTGCAGTGCGCACTGGGAGTGGGGTAGCGTAGCGCGGGGACAGTGGTGTGCACGTGCGGGTAGCTGTGGAGCTGCGGAGGGCCAGCCTCTGTGTGCGAGTGTGTCTCACCCATCGTCAACCCAGCGTGCGGCGCGCGCAGCAGACAGTATAGGTGCCCTAGCTATGTTCCTGATGGACGCTGCCCGCACCCGGGCTCGCTGCCGAGTGTTTAGCTAGGGGCAACCTTCCACCATAGTGTGGTGGCGGGTAGGATTACAGCTGGGAAAAACAGGGGGCCGAAACCGCAAATGGGGGGTGTGTGTGGGGTAAGAAGAGGGGGGGGGGAGTGTACTCGTGGGGGCAGTGTCGGGGGTGCGGTGCCGAGGGCGAGAGTCGGGTCAGTGTGCGGTGGAGAGCCCCCGTGTGGGTGGTTGGCTGTGCCCGCGACACGCGTGACCAAGGGTCGGCGTTGCTCCCTGGGAGGGTGTGTCGTGCGGTCGTGTCAATGTTATCGTCGCCCCTGGGGCGTCCGTCCTTCTCAGTTACCTCTGTGTGAGTCCTCTGGCCTCGCCCTCCCCCTGACATTCCAGCGACTGATGAACACGATCCTCACTGGGAAGGAATCCTTCTCTGCTGCTTACCTGGACGACATTGCCGTCTTCAGTAGCAGGTGGGAGGATCACTTGCAGCACCTGCAAGACGTTCTCCAGGCCCTGGAACAAGCTGGTCTGACGATCAAGGCCAGCAAGTGTCAGATTGGGCAGGGGTCGGTGGTGTACTTAGGTCACTTGGTGGGCCGGGGAACGGTGCAACCCCTTCAGGCAAAGATTGAGGCAATCGTGGCCTGGGAACCCCCCAAGACCCAGACTGAGGTCCGAGCCTTCCTGGGCCTCACAGGTTACTACAGACGGTTCGTGAAGGGGTATGGCACTATCGTGGCTCCCCTTACTGAACTCACGGCCAAGAAGCAACCCAGGAGAGTCATCTGGACCGAGGCTTGCCAACGAGCCTTCGACACCCTGAAACAAGCATTGTGCAACGCTCCAATTTTGAAGGCTCCAGATTTCTCAAAGGAATTCATTGTCCAGACAGACGCATCCGACATTGGCATTGGGGCGGTGCTATCGCAACTCAATGAAGAGGGTCTGGATCAACCCGTGGTCTTCCTGTCACGGAGACTACTTCCCCGGGAACAGAGATGGAGTACCATTGAGCGGGAAGCCTTTGCGGTGGTCTGGGCACTGAAGAAGCTGCGACCATACCTGTTTGGTTCGCACTTCCTGGTTCAGACAGACCACCGACCCCTTCGTTGGCTCATGCAGATGAAGGGGGAAAACCCAAAACTGTTGAGGTGGTCTATCTCCCTACAGGGAATGGACTTTCGGGTGGAACATCGGCCCGGAGCTGACCACGCCAATGCAGACGGTCTCTCCAGGTATTTCCGCCTTAGTGTTGAGAACTCCCAAGGGGTTGGGTAGCTCTCCCCACTTTCAGCTGGGGGGGACGCGTGTTAGACCTGTCTGCTTCTGAGAGTCCCCTCACACTATGATTTATTTTGTTCCCCCGTGCCTCCTAAAATTTGTCGCTTTTTCTTTGTCTACCAGGACCTTTTTGTGTGTTGTCCCATGGGGCTAGATGCTCTTTGATGCCCAGTTGCTCACCAAGTTCCTGGCACCTATGTACAAGGCGCCTGACGGAACCGGTGGCATAACCAACTGGGGTTGTCAACCCTAAAATGGTGGACACCATTGTCCCCTATGAGAGTGACTCCCATTGGAGCCCCTCTGACCTCTGACCCTTTGAAGGTTTTGGCGCACTTTGTGTAACCTGCAAACCTGACAGGAATCCCCTCAGGAGTTACAAGTACACAAAATGGCTGCCTTAGGAAGCCCAGTACGGTGGCTCCTAATGACCAAAAAGATACCTTGAAAGGGCCATGTCATTGACATAGCCAGGGAAGGTTCTAGAACCTTCTGGCTCGTGCTGGCATCCTAGGGCACTGGCTATAAATGGCCCAGTCCCTGGCGGCCATGTTGGAGAAGAATGATCAAAGAACACCAGAAGAAGAGGACTTGACCCCAGATTGACACCTGCCCTGTTAACCCCCTGAGGCAGCTGATAGTTCAGGCAGAAGAGCAGCAGAGGTTGCTGGCGTGGACCCTGACTGGCGTTCCAGTCAGAAGCGTGAGCAGTGTCCTCTAGCCTTCAGCGCCTGGTCAGCGAGTGCCCAATGGCCCTTCAGAGACTTTGGCCATAGTTAGAGCCTCCCCGCACCCCCAGTGGTGAGATCGCAACCGCAACTCTTAAAGTGCCACCTTCAACTTAAGTGCCTCCTGGCGGGCGTTCGGACGTCTCCGAACCCACCGCCGTCGACGCGCTGTTTGTGGATAGAAGGTGAGGTGCTGCGCTGGGGCGGGGAAAGGCTGGCCTTCATTGGGGCGAGATTACTGTCCCTGCCCTGCCCGAGTGACTTGGGAGCTGGTGTGTGGGCGGGAACCCCCCGTGAGTGAGCTCGGAGGGAGGATCGCGGAGCCCCTCGAACCCCCCTTCGCCCTTGGGAGAAGTGACATACTGACTGGAGCGCTTACCGGCGCCGCCGAAGTGAGGTGGGCCGTCTCTACCCCTGAAGTTGCCGAATTGTTGTGGAACTGTGATGCGGTCTCATTTTGAACTGTGCGCGCAGGTGTTTTGGCCCCTCCGGCAGCCCGTTCGACGGTCCCAAGACTCGTGAACTGGAGCCGCCTTCGGAAACCCCGCCTGCGCTGACAGAAGCGTACAGACTCCTCCGGCAGCAGTAGCATTGAACCGGCTGACCGCGGAGTGTAATTGCCGTAGTCATTTTATGCCTTTATCTTCCAGATATACGCGCAATGAGTTGTGAGTGCAACTAAAGGATTATCACGCGTATCTTGTGCCCAGAGAGCCCGAACCCGTGAACACTTCAAAAACTGTAAGAGCACGCATTCCGCATTGAATGACAAACGTAATGTGTTTACCCTGAACGTGATTAATTGGTGGCAGCGATACCAGAATGACCCTGTGATATTTATTCCAGTCATTGCTGATATTTATTCCAGTCATTGCTGATATTTATTCCAGTCATTGCTGATATTTATTCCAGTCATTGCTGATATTTATTCCAGTCATTGCTGATATTTATTCTAATGTATTGAATCCTGATATTTATCCAGTATATTTATTTATTAGAGTCCAACTATTTATTCCTGAGAAACCAGTACACAGCTAATCAAACCCATGTAAGAAATGTGAATGTGATTACCTAAGTGAACTTCCTTCAAACCCAGAGAACTTTTACATAAACGAAACGTATTTTTCTATAACAGTGGTGTGGTGTCCTTCTTTTTGTGTGGTGTGCAGGGAGTTATTATTGGGTCAGAGCCGGCTTAACAGTACAGCCTTCACTTGCCTTGTCACTTGAGCCAAGCTACCCCCTTTGTGCTGGGCTTGCCCATCGCAGGTCCAACACCCACCATCACAATAGTCTATTTGCAATTGTGCCCTGTCATTTCATTACTACTTTTTTAACTTACATGTTTTGAAACGGAAACAAACAAAACCATTCTCTGCTGGTTCTTGGAAGTTTAGTCTGAACACTGTAAGCAAGGTCGATAAACAATGCCTCTTGGTATTCTGTTCTGGTCTGTCTCCAGCACCTACACAAAACATTCTAACGCAGCTGCTGCTGCTGGAAACATGTGCTTTCATATTATGGGGATGCATGTTTGGTTAACACACACTTAGAGAGGGATCTTTCCAAGGCGAAGAGCCATGGGGTTCCTATCATATAGATATACCATCTAGGCACTACGGTATGGGGTCTGCTGACAAAGCCCAGATATCTTCTATTATATAATAATACTTCTTCTTGCCAAGTGGAGGGTGGTTAGGCCTTATAGTCCTTTATCCTCTGTCTTTATATGATGACATCTCCCTTTATGATATATGGCCTTGCTGCAATGCTAACTGTATTGATATTATGCATTTTGCTGTTGGTTGTGGCTTGTATACTGCGTTTTAGGGCACGATAGTTCAAATAAATATTTTAAACTATATTCATGTCCCGTTCAATTCTTATTGTGGACATGTACAAGTGAGTGAGCGAAAATGTGTGTCTTGTTACCGTGATTCCTGAGAGATCCGGAAGTGTTGTGTTCTGGGGTGTCTAATCATTTGCATCTTCATGATTGTTTCGAAGAGCGAGTGCAACACTATAGCTAGTTGGTACTGGGATTGTGGGTAGTGAGGCAGTAGGAAGGCACAGCCCCTATATATACACTGAGGTCCAGTATACCTATGCATAGTTCTGTGTATGTGCAGAATCCCTGCAACACACCCACTCACACACCTGCTCAACAGAAGTGGTGAGGTTGCCATTTTAGGACTTAAAAACTTGGTCCCTTTCTCCTGATTTTAGAAGAAAAAAGTAAGGTGCAAAGCGGCAGGTTGGGGTACCCTGGTATCACCCTAGTGGGGGATTGCAGAGGGACCTCTACCCATGCATGGTGGGGCTGTAGGTGCAGGGCCTAGCCACAGACCAGGCTGTGCAGTCAACCCCACGCCAGCATCAGCTGCAGGGTGTTGGTCGCTTGTGGGGAGCAGGGGGTGGGGGTTGGCCACAGGCATTGTGACCAAACTCCTGCGGCCTAAGGCCATGCATGATGGAGGGTTGGCTGCCCGCTCAAAAGCTTTGCTCAGGGAGGGAGTTGGGTGAATGCGATCAAAAAATCCGATCAATCCACACAAAAAACAAAGGTTAAATTTACATCATATTTAGGAAAAGTACTAAGATTTTACCTTACATTTAAGAAAAAACCCATAGAAACTCAATAAAAAAACATACGTAAGTCTTGCAATAACAATAATATAAAAACTTGGGATAATAGTCCTTGTAATAATATAAAAACTTTTGTATCAAAACAAAAAACACTGAACTTCACCAGTCATAGTTTAGTGTGCTAACTATATCCTTGGAAGGCTCAGGGAAGGGAATACTTGCCCGCGCTCCCGACATGAACGAATTTTGACCCCAAGGGTGGGCTCCCCTGGGCTTTTAAAGACTCTGGAAGGGGGGCCACGCAACCCCCCTCCCCTCTATGAAAACTGCTTGGGAGTGGGCTCACTGGGGCATACATGCAATAAATGTGACCCTCTGTTTCCACCCCCTGGGGCTTAAGGGGTCAGGATTCTGCCTTCTTGTATATATATATTTTTACTGTTCAGGACAGGGCACGAAGCCCTCGAGCCCTGTATTGTCTGCCAACAAAATTGTTCTCATGTTTCTGGCCGCCAATCAGAGGGATCGTTCCCGCTGGAGCAAGTTTGCCCAAAGGAAATAAAGCTCCCTGGACCAATCAGAACGCTCTTATTTCTAAACTGACTCCCTCATGAGAGTCTCTCGAGACTCTCGCGCACCCAACTGTCCAGATGTACAATTATTTTTGGTCCTTAATTTCCCAAAAACTATTAAACGGATTTACACCAAATCACGAAAAGCGTAATCTGCGGACCAAGATCTAGCTTCCTGCCAAATTTGGTGCAGTTTAGTTCAGCAGTCTGTGCTGTAGCATTTTTTGGAAGAGGTCAGTAGAAAATGCATGGGGATTTTGCATTTTAGGGCCCCTCTGCTTTCATGGCCCCCACTCGACGAATCACCCAAAAACGTTCCATTCTGGAAATAAACACCCATACCGTGTAAATGTTCTTGCTAAATCGAATTTGTATGTAGCAGTATATTACATTGATTTAATATGAACACCTGCCTAGCTATGCACTAGTGGAAAATCTATTGTGAACAGAAGCATTGGCCTTTCTTACAGATGGTTTTGGAATAGCCTTTGACTTAAAGCTTCATCCTACTTTCAAAGATACCCCTACAATCCACATTAGGTGTGCTTTACCTTTACCTTGTTCAACAGGGAGCAATACTTGCACTGCAAACTTTTGATTTGTAAATTATGCTGCACATAGTTTTCAGAATGGACTACTATGCTTTCCCCCAGGACTTAAGTTATTTCCATGATATGACCCCACACATGTGGATTCATCCAATAAATAATAAGGTTTTGGAAAAAGATTCATAATAAATTGGACTGCAAAGCTATCCTCGTTATGTTAGATAGCCATTACAAAACGTCCCCATCCTGTAAGAGGGTAGTGTCTGTACTTGAAAGAGGTACATATTTTGGCTAACAGACTACTACAAAATAGGTTGCTTGCATTCTAAAACACCTTAAAGATGTGTAAAATATCGGCCGAGTTTTGGAGAACACTGCCAAACCACTGAAAACAGGCCTTTACTTTCTTAATTACATGGCGTAAAACGGATGGGAATGCAGAGATGATATGACCAAACCTAAGAAAGTTGTTGAGATATTTTGTGCCATGAAAGTAAAACAAGTAACCACTGTCATTCTTCTTGTTGGCTGTCAGTTTTGAACCAGCACTGCTTGGAGATTCTGGCAATGCTCGACGTGAAACAACAGAATATTTTCCATGAAAATATGTCATTTAATAACAGTGGACTGACTGAGATTACAGCAATCGAAGTAAGTACACAATAAATGCAAAAGTTTGTTGTAAGTGAAACGTAAAACGTGTCAATTTTATATCTAAGTATTGCAACGTTGTACATCCCTTATCATGTCATGCATTCAGCTTATTGCTAATGTCTGTTCAAGTTCAAGTTCAGGAATTTGTATAGCGCACTACTCACCCAGAGGGTCTCAAGGCGCTTGGGGGAAGGGGGTGCATTATTTATCGAATAGCCAGGTTTTAAGTTCCTTCCTGAAGGAACTGTGGTTCTGGGTAAGGCGGAGGTGAGTGGGGAGAGAATTCCAGGTTTTGGCAGCCAAGTAGGAGAAGGATCTTCCTCCCATGGTGGATCTTTGGATGCGTGGAACTGCAGCGAGGGCTTGATTGGAGGATCTTAGTTGGCGGGTTGGTGTGTAGAAGGATAGTCGTGAGTTGAGGCATTCGGGTCCTAGTTTGTAGTTTGCAATAACTTTAAAAATTGATACAGGCATTTACGGTACTAATTCAGCCAAAATAGTGTATAAATTATGATATGCATGTGTTGAAAACACCAAAGGTTTTTTATTCTTTTGTAAACTTAAGCTTAAAGGGGCTTACAGTCCGCCGTTTCTTTACCATTGCATGGCATATTTTCTTGATTTTATTTTTTTTAAAATGTCGTTATTGAGTTTTGCATAAAGGTAAAAGACAACACAACCCCCCAAAGTTAAGGACATGCGGATACAGTATACATTGAGAATTACAGTGAACCACCCAGGGGTGGGCACGATCAGATAATAATATGACAAATAAAACTCTTTCCAATAAATAGTCACAGCATGCCAGGGCGATCTCCTCCGTCGATCCACAGTTGAGACCTCAGCAGCTCCTCTATGTGGCAGTTTTTCACTAATTGCCCCTACCCCTCTTGTTCTCTTACCTTTCTTCATGGGCCCCAGATTTCCTCAAATGTGCGTGGACAGCCCGTGCCTTATATGCCAATTTTTCCATTCCCATCACCAGTCAAGACCCTCCTCCCATTCTCTCATAGTTGCCAAAGTGGATGTCCCCCAGAATTTCAGGATATCCCGGCAGACCACCATCAGGGCCAGATTACAGAAAAGCAAGCTATAGCGGTCCAAGGTTTGGTCACCCCTGATCCCCATGGACACCAGCTGGGGCATGAGCTTCACATTGTCTCCCGTGGTCTCCAAACCATTTTCGCCCACCCTTCTCCAGTATGCCCCAAACTTCGGGCACTCGCAGAGCATGTGAATCAAAGTGCCCCTCATGTGGCAGCCCTGGAGGCATCGGTCATCAGGAGTCAACCCCATATTAAACAGCGTGGTTCTAGTGTAGTAGACCTTTGCAAACTTTTCAGTTGTATCAGGCAGAACTCCACCTGGATCGCAACTTCTCTGGGATATGTGCATGCCTGGCGTTTGGACAGGGGTAGGTGTAGGAGAGGCAGCACCCGCATTCAATTCCCGACTATACGTGGGCGTCCATTACTCTGACCATTGGAGGATCGCTATTAACTAGTTCTTGGTATCACTCAGGAGCGGCTTCCATGGAGCAGCTGTAACCTCAATGAGGGTATACAGGTTTCTGCCCGGCCCTGCCTGAGATAAGAGGGTTATTTTTATATTTATTTTTATTTTAATCTATACTCATTGTATCACGTGCACATCACTTTTTATCATGTTGGTCCTGAAGAAGCGCTAATGACCTACGGGCGACAGAGGCGCGAAACATGTTGTCCTTGACTATTGACACCCAGCGATAGTAGGCCCATTGGGGTCAATCATTTTTAGCAGTCCTTTGTACTGCCAAGGGTTTACCATTGAATCTTATCGCTGCTTGTTTATCCTTGAATTTTATAATACTATCACATTTGCATGCACCTTTTACCCACTACCCACACACCCTCATGCAACATCCGGCAATCCTCTAAAAAGAACTCCGATAAAGTGACCCTTCGGGGGACCCGTAGGGAATTACAGCGCCGGCCGTATGAGGAGCAAACGCCCGATGATGAAGCATGACATCCTCCGGGGTGTGTGAGGGCAGCAGAGGATGTAGAATGACTTTCCCTCTCATATTTGGGTGTTCTATACCTAGGATTAATTTCTTCCTACTTTTTTCCGACTCGTATCGTCTCACTTTCATGTTTTACTGCACGGGTGACTTTTTGCACCCTGATACATGGGTGACTTTCTGCACCCTAGTATAGGAACTTTGTCCTCCTGTTGATTATCATGCCTGGCTCCAGTCAGCATCCTCCAGGGTTACCAGATCTCTCTCCCACCTCTCCTTCAAGTGGTCCAGGGTAAGAAGACTGTTAGTCAGCAGCGTGGAGTAGACTTGGGACACAGCATGCTCTGTCAGGGGAGAACTCAAGACCCTACACTCCAAATAGGATCCTCCCCTACCTCAGCCAGTAATGCTTCACACTTGCTGAGCAAAAACCTAATATGTTGGTATTGCAGAAATTTACTATTGGATAATTTGTACTCAGATTGCAGTTCGTCGAACAGGATTACTTTACCGTCTCTCCAGACATCCCCCAAGTGCAAGATCCCCAGCAGGTCTCATTTTCAATGACCGTCTATGCTCCTTAGACCCTAGAGGAGATCCGAGTCCCAGAGTGGAGTCCTCAATGCTACCTTGCCCGCCACCCCAACGCACCTGTCACCCTCCTCCAAATGCAGACCACTGTCTGCGTAGGGATGGGTAGAAGGGAAATGCACTCCCTCTATAGAGTCTTGGGAGATATCCTTCTGGGGCCATGGCGGTGCCTGCTAGAAAGATTCCTCTTGGGACCAGAAGACCCAGTTGTTGTTTTTTTGTTGTTTTTTTTGTATTGACATTTTTCAAAAGAGAAAAAAGCAGTGTACAACACAACAGGCCAGCATAATATCAAACTCATACATGAGTTTACATAGTCATTGTCTATATAATACCTTACACATCAGTATGAATTCATGCCCCATCTGCCCACCGCCAATGGAAAGACAAATGTACATCATGCATCCAAACAGTTGTAGAAAATAGCAGAAGAAGATCAACACATTAAAATCACAGTACATAGTATCCCAAAGAGGGCCTAAGACATCCCCACTGCAATTCAACAAATCCATGTTATCCAAATGTTAGGAGGGGGAACAGACTCTGTAACAGGCGGATAGCCACATCCCATCATATCAATGCCTCAGTCTGAGTGTCGCCCGCATGTGCCCCTTCAGCAGCTATCTGTTGACTCCGAGCCCAGTCCAGGAATGGCTCCCAGATGTTTCGAGGCCTAGAAGTCGGGGGCATAAGCTCCCAGAACGTGCTTAGCTGTGTGTGACCATAGGTAAGATCAGTGATCCACCTCTTGATGGAGGGCACCCTTCTCCTGCCCCAGTGGACTGCAACTTGTGAACAATAAGAGGAGCGCATGCAATTTATGCAGCTTGGGCGGTGTGTCCTTAACATAGCCCAATAGGCCTAAAGCAGGGGACGGGACATCTGACGTGCCAAGAATTAGATTCACGAAGGTGAATATGAGGGACCAGAACTCCGCAACTCTTGGGCAGTCCCATGCTACATTCAAAAACGTCCCTAATTCCCATGCGATGAAGACTTACAGGTGTATTATAAAATCTATGCAAATATTTGAAGTGAATTAATCGAAGCTTATAGTTAGGGGATAACTCTGTAAGCTGCCCACAGTAAAAATCCCACTGAGCGTCAGTCAATGTACTAGAGAGTTCGCTGTTCCAGTTCTGCAGGGATTTAGGTGTCACCAACGGGGCAGTATGTTGCATATGTGTGTAAATTGATACTTGTATAGCGCACTACTCACCCGCAAGGGTCTCAAGGCGCTTGTACGAATACCGCTGTGGAACCCATCCTGGCTTTCCCTGTGAGGTGTCCACTCCTGGGCACCCCCAAGGTGGAGGCCAGGCATCCTTAGCGTTGTGGGGGCCGTTGTGGAGATTAAGCAAGCTATTGCCCAGAGTTGCAGAGTGGGACTCCATGATTGGAATAGGCACCGAGGCGACAATTATCAGGTCAGTGGAATTTTTGAGCCCAAGACCCGCCGAGGCGGGGAATTGAACCCTGGTCCCGGGCTAGACCTCTGCATCAGGGTCTGCCGCTCTAACCATTGAGCCACACTTCTCCAGAAGTAGAGCCGTGTAATAAGCTTATGAGGAGACGGGGATTTCAACAAGTTCTCCAAGGCAGGCAGAGGTGGAGGGGCCACCGGGAACCCCTCCCAGAGGGTGCGGCAAGCCATACGCAACTTATGATATAGGAATAGCTCCGCGAATGGCACCGCGTGCCCTTCATCTGCCTCCGGGGGGCATCTGAACGTGTCTTCCGGATAGAGGTTGGCGAAGGGTTGAAGTTTTACCTTTCTTTCCAGGTCCCTGCTGACACCAGCGCTAGGGGAATGGAAGGGGCATATAACACCAGAATATTCGCTCTCTTTCGCAACTCATCCCATGCCCAACGCAGTGTCCCAGAGGTATCTATATCTCCACGAGGGTGACGCGACTTTTGATAAATCTCCACCATCAGTGGGACAGGAGCCATGGTATCGGTCTCGACTGCCACATGAGGCTGTAAGGGCGTTGGATGGGCTCAGTAGTATAAGAATTGAGCCTGTGCACATAATGCATAAAGATGTATGTCTGGGGCGCCCAGACCACCCTGCTTCAGCGGGAGTGTCAACAATTCCCAGGATGCTCGAGCCTGTCTCCCGACCATACCAGAGAGACCAACTGCGACTTTATGGTGTTAAAAAAATGCTGCGTGAGAGGGATCGGTATGTTAACAAATAGATATAAAAACTTAGGTAAGACGACCATTTTAGCCAATGCAAACTTTCCAGCCAAAGACAGTGGCATACCAGACCAGATTTTAACTTTCTCTTCTAACCACGTGACAGCCCGCCTGTAATTCAGATTCCACACTTCCTGTGTATCCCGACTTAACCATACCCCCAAGTACTTAACTGCCTCTGCTTCCCATCTCAGAGGGAATTCAGATGTCACCGGGGCGTGTTATCCGTCAGCGGAAATATCTCTGACATAGCCCGGTTGATAAAAATTCCCACCAAACCTCCGAACCGGATAAATTCCCTTAAAATGGGGTCCAAGTTTTCCTCTGGATTGTCAATGTAAAGTGTCACATCTTCTTCGTAGAGGGAGATAAGTATGCTCCGGGAGCTGAACCCTATGCCTCGGGCCGTGTGATGTTGCCGGATACGGGCAGCCAAGGGCTCCATCGCAATCGCGAAGAGCAAAGGCGAAAGGGGGCATCCTTGCCTGGTGCCACGTGAGATAAGAAAGGGGTCTGAGATCAAGCCAGTCACCCTAATGCGAGCACTGGGCAAGGTGTATAGCAGCCTAATACGGTTAATGGAGAGCGGGCTAAATCCCATGTGGCCTAAGATTGCAAACATATATATCCATTTGAGCGTATCAAATGCCTTTGTGGAGTCTAAAAATACAGCTGCGGCTCGCACGTCTGGGTGTAGATAATGCAACACAGAAAATATAGTACGCAAGTTGTGAGAAGTCGACCTCCCAGGAATGAATCCCGACTGGTCGGGGAGTGCAATAATGGGAAGTAGGGGCTGCAATCTATTTGCAAGATTCTTAGCCAGGATTTTAGCATCCACATTTATCATTGATAGTGGCCGGTATGAATCCAACTCCGTTTCCGGCTTACCAGGTTTGAAAAGAGTAATGATGATTGCTTCCCTCATGGACTGAGGCAGCGCCCCAGCCTCCAGAGCCTCCTCATAAACTGCCAGCAGCCGAGGTGCCAGCTCCTCCACATAGGTTTTATAAAATGACGTGGTCAGGCCATCTGGCCCAGGGGCTTTGTCTAGCGGTAAACTTTTTATAACCTGGCCTACATCTTCCACAGTGAACAGGAGATCCATATACTCTCCATGAGCCCGGTTGAGCCAGACTAGGGCCAATGAGTCAAGAAAAGACTGCAGTCCCTCGGGACAAGTCTCCTGGGTAGTAGTGTACAGGCGAGAATAGAACGTGGAGAACACATCTAGAATTTCGGCCTGGCCCCTGACAATGACACCGTGTGCGGAGTGTATTTCGTGTATGAATGCAGTCGACCGAGAGGGTCGGATCATACCAGCTAGCGTACGACCTGGTCTATTTCCCCAAGAATTTAACTTCACGTTGAGCCTCTTCAGCGAAGTCCAACAATTCGGATTTCAAAAGAGCCTGAATATGAGATTCATTCACGGAATAAAATTGTTTTACAAGCTCCTTTATTTGGGCTTCTAAAGAGGCAATCGTGCAATGGATAGCCTTAAGCACTCCTGCTTTCCGGGCTACACATTGACCCCTAAGCACTACCTTGAATGCCTCCCAAAGTGAGGCCTCAGTAGCTACCGAGCCCATGTTGAGGGCAAAATACTCAGTGATATCCATCCGTATTTCCTCCATGAAGGCTTCATCAAGCAGGGCATGAGGCGGGTGGCGCCAGGAGAAGGCACGAGGGTGCGCACCCGGAACCGACAGCTTCAATAAACATGGGGCGTGGTCTGACAGGGAGCACGGCAAATGCAAAGTGTCAGAGGTCCAAGTAGCAATATCGCAGGAAACTAACCAGAAGTTCAAGCGGGACCAAGCACTATGATGAACGGAAATACATGTACCTTCTCTAACTGATGGGTGTCTCCCACGCCATATGTCCAGTAAGTCCCCATCCGAAATTATGGCATTCAAGGCAGTGCCAGCAACTGGGTGTAGGGGGCGAACCGCGCCCTTCCTGTCCATATCATTGTCTAGGATAGCATTAAAATCCCCTCCCCATACTATTGTACTGCAACCTGTCGCTTTAATCTTAGACCAAATACCCTGAAAGAAGTCGGGGGAGTCTACATTTGAGCCATATACGGCAACAATATCCAAAGAAACCCCCCCCCCAAACACCCTGTAGGATGATATACCTCCCTTCGGATCGCCATGTACCACACCCTCCCGCCAGTCCACTCCCTTTCTGACCAACACGGCAACTCCGCGGGCGTAGTTAGAGTAAATAGAAGAGTACACATTCCCCCACCTATGGATCGTAGCCTCTGCGATGGTGTCACATTTAGCTGAGTTTCCTGAAATAGACATACATCTATATTATGTCTGGCTAAATAAGCATGCACGAGCTTAGATTTCCTACCGTCGTTTAACCCCCTGATATTCCATGTAAGAAAATGTAATGTCATAGCGTGACTTCGTGTGTAGTACCCTGACTTAAGTGGTGTGAGCTGTGGAGGCGCAACGGTTTCCAATTACAGACAATGCATTCTGACCCACAATATGCAATCATACTTGCAACATACAATAAAACATTCCCTACCCTCCACCCCCCACCCACTCCAACCCCCCAATCAGTTTGTAGCGTACCCACCCATAACAAACTAACATTAAAAAAACCACAGAGTGGTGTAGGGAACCTTCCCATGGGGGCGCAGCGATACTGGCAATCCTCCCTGTTCATACAGGGTGGCCGGGCGTACTGCGGAGAGTGTTACAAATCCTTTTCAGTGATAGTAAGCCATACAGAACAACAAGACACCATGCAACCCAGTACCCACAGTAATAAAACATATAGCACCGCCCGAGGTGGTAGCTTAACAACCCAGTCCCACAGACCAATGAGATATATGATACCCATGCCAGTCATTGTCACTAAGTTGGCCAACTTCAGACGTCTCAGCTCTCCAGGTTTCTTTGTTTTTCTTCCCTCCAACATGTTTGGCGAACTTCAAGGCGGACTTCGCATCAGTGAAGAAATTAGCTATGCCGTCATAGGAGACCTTTAGTTTGGTTGGGTATAGTAGAGAATAAGGAATCTGTGCCTGCAGAAGAAGTCGCTTAGCAGGGAGAAATTCTCGACGAGCCGCCAGGACAGCAGGAGTGAAGTCCAGATAGAACGAGATGGTGTTGCCTTTATGTGATATCTGACCCTTCTCTCTAGTCAGCCACAAGATAAGATCCCTATCTTGATAGTTCAGTAACTTGGCCAGGATGGGCGTTGCCCAATTGGAGGCTTCAGCTCCAAGGATCTATGTGCCCTTTCCACCACGAAGACAGGGGATAGATGGGGATCAAAAAGCTTGTAAAGTAGATCCGTTACAAAGGTCTCCATTTTGGATATGGTAGTAGTTTCCGGGATACCAGTAATGCGTAGGTTATTTCTACGCGATCTCGCCTCCAAATCGTCGTTCTTAGCCCGGATGATTCCAAGTAGCTTATCCATATGCAGCAGCTGTTCCTTAGTTTCCACCTGGAATTCGTGAAATTCAGTGTGGCGATTCTCCAGGGCATCAAGGCGGATCTCGTGTACAGTCACCTGGGTTTTGACCGAGTCCAGTTGCGTAGTCAGGGCATTCAGCTTAGAGTCTATGTTTCGCAGACTGGAGCACATCTCCACATGAGGGTACGCAGGTCTTCACCGTGATCCTCCACGTGCGTTTCACTCTGGCCATCCGTCTGCGCATCCGACTCCGATTCAGTATGACGCTTAGCACGTTTGTTCTCAAAAGTAAGTTTGGGTTGTTTAGCGTCTTGCTTACCCATGATGCAGAGGCAACGGAAAGGTGCCGACCAACTCCAGTAAGGGCACCATCGGCTTTATCTATATTCTTCTCTCCCCTAGGTGACTCTTAAAACAACCAGCGCCTTGTGCCTCAAAACGACCCGCACCGGCCCACCAGTAATTATGCAGGTATTCCGTGCTTCCCTAGGGGCCCCCTTCAGGATCTCACCACAGATGTGCGTTTCTTCCAGAGAGCCACTCCACACTGATTAGTAAAACAGGTTGAACACGTCGTAGCTAGATGTGCGGGTAATAAAGGGGTATAATCCGCAAAGGGCCCCAGAGTCCCAGACAGTATGTAGTGTTACTCCAAGGCTGCCCTCTATACGGACATCCGGATGGTCGTTTCTCACTAGCCACAGCACAGGAAGCTCCGCAGCACTCAGCGCCAGTCAGATCACGCAACGCCACTCACTGATTGATCCTCCGCTCGGGCGTCACCACTGGCAGACACCGCAGCCGCCACAAGACAACAGCACTTCCCTCCGGGCAAGCCTTTGCGGTTACATCCAGCCGGGTCCCAAAATGGCGACTTCCCTTCCATAGCGCTCTGCACACCTCACTCGAGCTTCTTGCCAGATCTAACAGCCACACCGAGGCCACAGGTCCTCAGGTCCTCTCTACGCTTACTCGAGGGCAGCAGCGGTCCCGGACCCCAGCTGATAGCCATGTTGCCTCCCCTCTCCTTTGCCACGCGGCTCAGCCTCAACGCAGCGCGGGCCCAAAATGGCAGTGCAGGGCTCCTCATACGCCGGCCGACTGCGTACGTAGCCCTGTGGAACACCCGGCAAGAACAGTCCAAGCCAACCGCTTTGCAACTTCCACATTCCCTGCAAGCAGCGCAGGTACCTTGATCTTCAGGGACGCCGCGGGCACTGGACTCCCGCTGTCTCTTTCAAGTCCGCGGCCTGCGACCCTCTAGCAGCCACGGGCTTGATTTCCAGGCATCCGGCCCGTAGTACGACCGAGGGGCCAGCCGAGCACAGGTACCCGACGGCTCCGCAGATCTTCGCACAGCTCAGCCCCAATCCAGCCACGGGGCACAGGAGGAACAGCACCAGGTTCCACAGGTGTTCCGCCACGGGCAGGCAGCAGCTCCCGTCTCAACAACTCTCCATCTGTCAGGACTACCGAAGGATTTATCCCCGGCCGGCGGAGCACACTCACTGAGTGGCAATTCTGCTGCACAGCCGTCACCCCCTTCACCCCCCCCCCCGAAGACCCAGTTGTTGACTGTCAACAATTATTAAGCCCAGTAGTAGAGCCCGAGATTTGGGAGGGCAATGACTCCATCTGTTTGGCGTCTAGTCAGTATTGACAGGGCTATTTGAGTATACCGCCATCCCGGACCAACACTCTCGTAGTTTTATCCACCCTGCGAAGATTGCTTCTGGGGCCAGATAGAGGTTATTCTACAGTGTCCTGTAGAATACCCAGTCTGGGTAAGTATATCGTCTTATAGAGGGCCCCACAACCCAAAAGTGAAGCCAGCTCTCTACATCCCTTTGTTAGGCCTCCAAGACCCTTTCCTTGTTCTCTTGCATATAGAGGGCTACATTTGGTGTTGCAAAAGCCGTATTGATTCTTATTGGAGAGCTTGTGCCACTTTCACTTCTTCCCTGGAGTATGGACCATGCACTGATTGATTTCTTTATTGGTGTTCTTCAGCTGATGGTGCTCAATCCAACACTTATAACAGACCACATTGTTAATGTACTTTGAGCAGTAAGAGACACCAAAAAAGTATGATATAAATGTATCAGTAGCTTCCATGAAAATGTTTAGCTATGTTGACGTGTAACTAATAAGGCCTTTACCAGACAGGCTAATTCTCTTTTGATAACCACAAAAGATCTATTAAACGAGAAGATAGTCCAGTGGGCTGTGTCTTTACAGATATAGCTGCACAAGATGTCAGTATTGCCAAGCCCGTCTCACTCATCTGTGTGAGATTGATAGAACAAACCCAATTTGATGGCCACATGTAATACTCACTTTAAAGTTTTGTAGCTAACTTTTTGTTGGCAGAGCGTGCTGTCTAATTGGAAGGAGATATTATGTTTTTTATTTCTTACTGTGATGCATGACTAAACTCATTGGGTACATAAGCTGAAAGGAGTTATTTCCCACGAATTCTTAAGAGCCGAGCAGAGAATAAAAAAACAAATCTAGTTCTCTTTGCCCAAACCTGCATCGCCAACATAAACTTTAATTTGTCAGACAACTTTCTGTTAAGGATTTGTGACGTAATTTCTAGACTGTTCCCACAAGTAAGGGAACTATATCCTCGCTGACACCTGAGAAACAGCTTTCTAAATAAAGGCTGACCAGTTGTTATTAGCACAACAGAAAGCTGCTATTTAAACCTGGCTGTATGTTTTTGATTCATCTTTATTTTAATAAAATATATTTGCATGTTGTGCTCCGAAGAACCTGATTCAACATTGCATATTGTACGGGTGTGGGGAAAGTGGAATACCTTCAGAGGTAATATATTCACGTCACCGACTGACAACCTATCACAGGACAATAGCGAGTGAATAATGGACTGTACAATGAATCCAAATGTATAGACTTCACATCACACTGTTTAATGCGCACGTACTGATGTAGAATGTTGTAGTGTATAGTAATCACTGGCCTCAATGTTTTGTAACTCTGATGATACTATGTACCTTTTCTCAATAAAAAAAGAATAAAAAATAGAAGAAAGAAAAGGTAGAAGGGTGATCTTGTGTTGTGGCTTAGGAAAGTAAGGCAACATGGATAGAACCCTGAATGATGAAGAATGGGAGACACTACTAGCTTATCACCAAACTATTTCCTAGAACACCCAACTTAAATATATCCAGTTCAACATTAAGCACAGGGCTTAGTTTACCGCAGAAGGGCTCAGTGGAATACATGTCGGAGCCAGACTGGAATGTCCTAGGTGTCATACTATCATAGCTGGGGTAAAACATATGGTATTGGCCAAGGTTAATAGATTATTGGAGCAGCTTATCTGCTGCTATAGGGCGTGGTGAACAATTAAGTTTGAGTTTTGCATCTTTGGTTTATTATTTCATCGCTCCAAAGTAGATTCCAGATTTTTGGACCTGGCCCTACTTCTGGATAGACAAGCCATAACATTGAAATGGGAGGCCTGAACCCCCGTGGTAGCTTTTTGACATGGTTCTGCCCTGCGATGAGCTGAAGCAGAGTGTGGCCGCCTGCAGGGAGTTTCAAGAAGATGCTAATGGTGGGCCAATGGGATGACCTGCTAAAGACCCTAAGGGACGGTACCGAAGATGACATTAAAACTCTTAAATGTGTATACATTGGGACAGCAAAAATAAACTCAACAATTACCACAGATCAGTGATGAATTGCAACCCCCCCATGATAATTTTAGTTCTAAATATGTTTCTTGGATTGGCATTCATGGATTCATGGAATGAAGTTACTGCTGTGCATTTTCATATAAATATGGTAAGTTGTTGTTTATCGTAGAAAATGATAAAGTTTTTTTTTCAAAAGTTCTAAATATTATTCCTCTACCAGGCACTGAACAGCCTTTACTGTTCACAGCCTTTCCAGACAGACAACATAGCAAATTATAACATCGACTAATGTCCACGGATCATATCTTGACTACACAGGGATATACCACAGAATTTGGATACCTAGCTGCCTAGGTTCCCTTTGTTTGATATGTTATTTTTCTGGGTCGTTCATGTTATTTTTTCATGCCTAATTTTTAGAGCAGTACGCTGTTACCTACTGCTCCGTTAGATGGTACAACTATTAAGCCCGAAGAAGATGGTCACCCAAATTCAATGAGCATGATCTGTATCTGTAGACATCTTTAATTCTGGCTAACCATCTCTACTTTTGTAACACTGCTATAAGTACTAAGCCAGCGGCAGAGTGTATTGGATAAATGCTGTTCACTGTGATTTTCAGTCGCAGGTGCTTGTCTGCACTGTGCAATCATCGCGAACGGCACCATGCATAGCGCAAGCACGCGTTCTTCCTTTCTGCCGCTCGAGTAGATTTTTACTCGAGCGCCAGCTTTCGCAACGTGAGTGCACAGTTACTAAACACGAGCGATCGCAAGCATACTTGAAAACTAGCATTGAGAAATGTGACCGCTTACGCTGAGAAATCTCGATGGGGGGTGGATTTTCCTCGCTCGTGCTTGCTAACTTGACGTTGACAAATGCGAGCGAGGGAAAAACTCTTCTCTGCTACGTGAAGTGGAGTTTTTCGGAACTCCGCAAGTTCCGTGTAACGCGGAGTGCAGAAATCTCTGCAAATTCCACGAGCGGAACAGAGTTCACATCCCAGACTTAATAAGTACATCAAATAATGTACTAATGTGTTAAACCAATAAAAGACTTTAGAAAAAAATATGAGAGAGGGACATGGATTTCAGTGATAACACTAGCAGTTAGAGTACTAGGATGCATTGTAGATTGCTATTATAAAACTCTCTACTTTATAAATGAAGTGGTTATTACTAGGTAGAATACCCAGGCTTAATCCCCTATGCCATAATATCCATATGATGGAGCAATTTTAGTCAATGGATTCTCCTCTGTATTTTGCATTTCTCCTAGAGCTTAGAGGATTTTCATTTGTCACCAAACTCTAATTCAGGAGTTAGGGTGTGATTTAGAGTTTGGTGAATAGATATTCCATCACAACTTGGTGGATATCCTGTCCACCTTATTGCATGTCCATTAGGGTATAACACACTTATAAAACAGCAGCTGTGATATCTGTCAGATTTGTGATGGAGTGCCCGTCCACCCAACTCTGAATCAGACCCTTAGTCTTAATGGATGTAGCAACATATATTGGAAATTCACTTAGCTGTATGTTATCGCAAATGATTTGATTTAATTTCAAACATCCTAAAATGTATTCCTGATAAACGTGGATTCTGAACAGCTGTTTTGCTTATTCTAGGTGAGCATTCATCTTAAAATATTATAATTATACAATGTCATATATATCTAGCATGACTATGTGAAAACTAGACTATTTAAGTTATAGTATCCTTAAATGTAAACATAAGCATTTGTAAAAGTATTCAGAACTTTACCAAGCTACCATTCTTAGGTGAGGCATTCTCAGATGGTCTGTAAAGATACAGTTATATTCAGATATGATCTTATGTGATTCTGGGTAATTTGTGCATTTTTCATGTTTAAGCTGGCAGTACTTGGAGCTTGCAACTGTGCTGGTGAAGATCCTTGTGCCTGTGCAAAAATGTCAGCTACAACTCGAAAGCAGCTTCTTCATCTCAAGCAAGAGGTAACTTCACGTAGGTGAACAATAGTCCTTCAATGTGATCATTCTTAAATCAACATGTTTCCACATTTGATGTAGGGATTTCATGTTATGCTAACATTACAAATGGGACGTGCGCAGAATTCTAATAAATATATGTTATTAAATGTCCTTCTCAACCCAACTTATAGATCTTCATTTAATGGAGGGCGGTAATATGCCAAAGATTGGTGTATATTTCGTTGTACAAATTCTCATTATTAAAAACTCTTTTTTTACGGGGGAAACACCTATATTTATAGGCACGAGTACCTTGTTATTGTAATCTTAATTCTATAGTGAGGACTTTAATGAGTAAAGATAAACACCAAGTACAATATTCTACAAATCCTGATGTGAAGTTATGAAAAAAGGCTTGTCATATATTTTGCTGTGTTATGTTAATGAAAAGAACCTCCAAATTGTGTTTTACTTAGTTGTTCATGGAGGCTTTAGGACATATACGTTGTTATTCCTATGCAATACCTGATGTATTTTTCATTGTGCAACATTCTGCACTACATTTATCATATGTTTAGATAGTGCTTCTAGTTGATATATTCATTTGAATATCTGATGCTTAGGAAAAAGCATAAGAGCTTCTGGATTTAATATGTCTGTGTGCACAAGAATTATTCAACTTAAATCCTGATTGTGAGTTTTATTTTTTTCCAAAAAGACCCTTAGATCAGTTTTTCCCAAACTGTGGGTCTCAACTCACTTGTGAGTCGCCACCTGATTCTGGTGGTTTGCGAAAACAATAAATAAAGATGCCTTTACATTTAGAATTTATCTTGTCACATTACCTGTGTGTTCAAAGACTGAGATCAAATGTAAGGCTATGTCTTTGAGAAATTGCTAATTATTCTAATCTGCCTACTTTTCTTTCTCTGACTGCAAAGTGAGAACCGTTTTTAAAAGGAAAGAATGTCATGTTTTTATAACAAGTAAAACAAGAAGGTTCCCTTGGTTGTATTCAAATTACTTTTGCCTTGCACCTATACCAACTACAATTTACCTAATCTACTTATTTAGCTTGTAATCAATCATACTGCATTTTACTCAAGACCCCACGTACAAGTAGAACCTCAAAGGCACTTAACACTCTAGAAGTTAATCAACATTACGTTGCCAAGGTATATGTTTCATTCGATATTTTATTCAAAAAAAGTTTTTAAAAAACATCTGCAGATACCAATCAAGTGTACATCTAATACTTATAATGGTATAGGCTGCTGTATCAAAATACAAGAATTCATTTTTTTTAAAAACCATTCTGAAATAAATTCAGTGCTGTACATCTTGTGTATTAACTAATCATCAAGAAGCTTCACAAGATGTACAGCACTGTATTTATTTTAGAATGGTTTTTAAAAAACTGAATTCTTTGAGCTATGTAAACGGATGCCAAGGTTGAACAGTGATTATGTGTTTCTTTTAAAAAATTCTCTTACAGATCACTGTGTTTTAAATTGTCCTGAGGAAGGTGGTGCGAATAGCAGGATCCACCAAAACGCGTCGACATGTATTAACCTCTGTGGTTTTAAAAGATTCTTTATGTATTTGTTTGAAGCAGCCTATACCATTATAAATGTTGATTAACTTCTAGAGTGTTAAGTGCCTTTGTGGTTCTACTTATACGTGGGGTCTTGAGTAAAATGCAGAATGTTTGATGATAGGTTTTGATTACGAGCTAAATAAGTAGATTAGGTAAATTGTAGTTGGTGTAGGTGCAAGACAAAAGTAATTTAAATACAACCAAGGCAACCTTCTTGTTTTACTTGATTACTTACCCTGTTCCCTTGTGGTCGAAGGGTTACTCTCTTTTCGTAACAATGTTTTTATAACACACACCAACATTGAAATACCTGTAAATTAATTGTACAAATATTTTAAAAAAATCAGTGTTTAGAAAACCAAAAAATGAAGCATATTTTTCGTATTTTGAAGTCTGTTGGAAAGAAACAAAGATTTTTTAATAGGATCAAAATAAATCGTGACTTTCTAGTTAGTGATGCGCAAATGATAAATATTCAGCGGGGGCTTCTCTGATATGGCGGAGGAGCGCCGCCCCCCTGCTGAAAGCCAGCAGAGGCAAATGAAAATAATAAAATGATAATAAAACAATTTTATTATCATTTTCTTTATCCTTGAGCCAGAGCCAGCCGGGTCAGGTCGGGCCATTCTCAGCCTTCGAGCAGCAATGTGCTCTACTGAGTGCATATGTTGGTTTGGACGGCCGTCTGAGCCTTTGACTTAGCCTTTCTCCAACTGTGTTGCATAGAACCGGGTGGGGAACAGTCCCAGGGTCCCAGGCAATGTGAGCGGCAAACCAGGCCGCTCAGACCAATCTCAGCACATCTCTTATGCTGGGATGGCATGAGAGAAGCACTGGGAGTGGCATCTGAGAGCCTGCACATTGTGCACCAGCCTTGGACTGCAGCAGTTGAGGACCGGGAGAGAGGAGCAAGTACAATCTTATATATTTTTAATTATTGCTGATGTGATTTTTTTTGTTTGTATTCCCCCACCCCACTACTTCATAATGCAAGCAGCGGTTCCTGTAAATATTCCCTGAAACAAGATTTCCACACATAATCATTGATGTGCAATTAGTTTTATTAGTGAAACTGTATGTCTATGCACGTTTAGTGGCCATTTCAATTGAAAATGTGCTGTCTGTAAATGACAGTGCGCTACCACATGATGATTGATAGATATATTTACAACAGTGTGTTCCAAAGTGCACCACCAGCTACATACTATACCCTTACCACACTCCTGCTGAATACATTTGCTACAATTTGTGTGAAGATAGAATGTATCACAAATCCTATGACTTCAGTGATGTAACATAGTTCCAGCACTACTGGTGCAAAGGTGCTGAACTATGTACCTAATTCCAGTCAGTTTTAAAACAAACTGCAAGTATTCCCAAGTAAGGCTCCGAGTGAGCCTTCTAGTATTTCTTTTTTAATTCACAAAGCAGCCTCAACAGAGAATATGCGCACTGTACATGATCATTTACAATCATCCCACATGTGTATGACTTTCACATATAAATTGAGAAATATGGATATGGTCTAACGGATAAAGCTGCTGACTTTGGATCTATGGAACCACGTTTAAGTCCAAGCATTGGCTCTAAATGGATATGAGGCTCACTAACTTGATTCAACAAGTCAATTTCCAGCTGGCCAAGGCATCATAGAGTGGTTTCTGGAGTCTGAGAGGGTTTCTGTTCACTCTACATCTGCATCCTGAAGAAGGATGGTGGTCTTAAGCCTATACCGGACTTCCAGCCATTGTATGCCTTTCTGAAGAAGGTCAAATTCAAAATGTTCACCGTAGCTCAGAACGTTTCTGCTGTGGATCCTAAGGACTGGCTGGTATCCCTGGCTTTGCAGGACACATATTTGTATATACCTTTCCTGCCATCTCTCAGATGCTACCTGCTGTTCACGATGGGGATGGAATGCTTCCATTTCACTGTGCTGCCCTACAGTCTTTCCTTCATCCCTCAGGTGTTCATAAAAACAATATACCTCAATAACTTACACCTCAAGGTGTGCTCGCTGCAGTCAGTCACAGATCATCTCTGAACAATTGACAACTTCTTGATCTCCTTAGAGGCTTCGATATATGAGCAAATGTTCTACCTTACTTCTGAGCAGAGGCTTCACTTCATAAAGCCTATCCTATGAAGGTGGTAGCATTCAAGGCCCCTCCAATGCCACACCGAGTCCGGGATATTCATATGATCCCAATATATTGGGATTAGTACTGGGTCTCGGTAAGGAT
Source organism: Lissotriton helveticus (assembly GCF_964261635.1). Taxonomy (NCBI): domain Eukaryota; kingdom Metazoa; phylum Chordata; class Amphibia; order Caudata; family Salamandridae; genus Lissotriton; species Lissotriton helveticus. The sequence continues at coordinate 602,886,743 of NC_136059.1, forward strand.
GGTTCTGAGTCTTCATGGGATCCTGGCCTTGTGCATCCTCCTCATCCTGTCTGTTAATGGTACATGCAGACCCTATTTTGGAACCTAATGTTTCAGTGGGACCAGCACCAGAGTTGCCTCTCTTACACTGTCCAAATCTTACAAGAGATAGCTCAGGACCTCATGTGGTGGTGGAGGAATGTAAACTTGACTGGCGGCAGGCCACTCTCCCTTACTCTCCCAAGACTCCATGTTTGCGACAGGCGCATCACTGCTTGGGTGATGGGGCTCGCCTGGGAGAGGTGGAGATTGGAGGCCAGCTACATATTACCCGTTTCAAGCTTCAGGTTATCCGTTTTGCCATGAAAGCATGCGTTCTAACCATTGAGGGAAAGCTGGTACAGGTCCTGACGCACAATATGACTGCCATGTGGTACTGAAACCAGCAGAACTCGGTGGGGTCTTGAATCCTTTGCCATGATATTGTATGCCTCTGGAGGTGGCTGGATCAGCAGAAGATCTTTTTGGTAGCTAACCACCTAGCGGAGTCTCTAAACAATAAAGCAGAGGAGCTGAGCATACACCAGCTGATGGACCACAATGTCATCTCTATCACAAGGTGGAACAGGGCATCTTCGATCAGTGGTGCATGCTCTGTCATGATCTCTTGGCCACCATTGAAAATGCACAGCGTCAAAGCTTTTGAACACTGGTGTTTCTTCTAAAAAGGTCATTGGGAGATGCTTTGCATCCTCAATGGGACACAGTTCCCCTGGACAGATTCCCATCACTGCCTCTCCTACCTTTAGTTTTGAGGATAGTCATGACAGTCTTGAAAGTGTAATGGTGTTCTCTTTCTTTGGTCTTTGGCCCAGTATGGCCTTGCAGCTGGCACAGTTAAGGGTTGGTTGTCGACCCCTTTTGGCCTTTTTATGTTTGCCTGATCGACTTTCTCTCTATAAAACCATCAGTTGTAATGCATTTTCTATAGGGTCTGACACAAATGTTTCTTCCAAAACCATTTGTCATGCCTTAGTAGGACCTAAATCTAGTCCTGCTGTTCCTTGTGTGCATGCCGTATGAGCCTATGCACAGTTGCTTGCTTTCTCTTCTGACAATCAAGACTCATCTTTATTTTCATCATCACATCTGCATGCCACGTGAATGAACTACAGGGGTTCTCATTGTATCTGCCTCTTTCTTTCCGTCAAAAAAATGCAGCTGCGGATTCAAGCTACGTTTCTGCCAAAGTTGATATCATCCATGTTGGCTAATAAATCACACAGCATCCTCAATCTGCCAGGGCCAAGGCCGCTACAATGGGATTGGCAAGTGCTATGATATCTGCCATGCTTCAACATGGGTGTCGGTGTGCTGGCTTGACAACCAGGTCAGACATATGGAGTCATTTTGCCTGTTCCGTCCTTTAAAACATCTTGATATGAAGGTACTGCTCAGATCCTCCACCTTTGGGATGTACTGTTGTGGTATCTATTCTAAAGGGGAGGAATCTGCAGTTAGAAAGAACCATTTGAATAACAAGTTACTTATCTTCATTAATGCTCTTTCTGTGTCTTTTTAATTATGCTTTACTGTGTTTTTAATTAAGAGATATGATGCATGAATAAGCTATCAAAATCTAGTCTTAATAAAATTTCAGTCGGGTAAACATGTTCAAGTTACATAGTATTCAACGGATCTGGAAGGACAAATAAGCCAAAGTGCTGTATTTTAAAAAAGACTTGCACTTAACCTTTCTCACAGTTCAATAAGATATAAAATAATAAAAAGGAGGGAGGGTTAGGCAGAGCAAACACACTAGTCTATAGCAAGTGGTATTTAACTTTGAACATTTAACATTAGAGAGGGGTTCGGACCACTATTCGGCCATGTATTATGGGTGACCTTGTTCGGCCTGACTGGGTGGCTAGTTAATGGGGTGTACAGTAACGTATCTGGTTTATGGGTGTTGGCCGAGGATGGGGAAGCCATATATTCTAAAAAATGTCAGACTAGTTGTGCATTTGAAATAAAATGTCTTAATGAGAAGCTGTTATAGACAAGTCGAACTTCCAATCTATATGCGTTGGGGAGTGTGCTACTTCTAACATCTAAAAATTGTAATTGTGACTGTTGCCAGTGCTGTGACAGTCCATCGTTTTGTATTTTAGGAGTCCCACCAGTAGCATGTAGAACAGGTACTTACAGCGGGGTGCTGTTTCCATCTAACTTTTTGTATTCTGTCCCACAAGGATAATCGCAAATGGGATGCCCAGAAGTGGGCCCGGTGCTACCGGTTCCACTGGAATCAAGGTATACCTGGCTGATGAGCACTTATCAGGGTGAAACTGGTCCTATGTTGCTTGTGTTTAGGTTCAGGGTGGACCTGGCTTGGCAGTTCACGCTACACTGTTCAGATTGGAACAGGGTCAAGACTGGTTAGCAAATGGCTGGGTCCAAACTGAGGCCGCTTCGTGGGTGAAAATTAATGGATTGGGATGCAGCCCGAGCGATCGCCAGTGGCTGAAATGAATTCAAGCATTCCATCCATCACCTTGTTGTTGCTGCAGTTGACACCCTAAGTGCGACGAGTATACCCAGACGTGGGTCTCGTGCTAACTGAGCCTCTGGAATCAAGCTACACGTGGCTGATGAGCCCTTACCAGGGTCCTAGGTTGCTTGTATTCCGGGTCAGGGAAAACCTGGCTTGGCAGTTTGGGCTGGGCTGTTCCCATTGGAGTAGGGTCAAGACTGATTTGCAAATGACTGGGTCCAAACTGAGGTGGCTTGGTGGGAGAAAAACAATGGATTGGGATGCAGCCAGATCAATTGCCAGTGGTTGAGATTAATTCAAGCTCTCCATTCATCACTTTGTTGTTGCAATATCCATTGAAGTCAGAAGTGAAACATGATATGAATATATTTTTTCTGATGTAATTGCAGTACCAGGGAGTGAGAGTGCCTTGTCACTCAGACATGAAGAGTCCTACATTTTTAATTGTTAAACCAGACAAAACTTACTGTATTGTACAATATTATAGAAATTTGAACTCCCACAAACGTACACATGCAGTGCCAATATGCACAGTACTGGACTGATGACAAAATTAGTATGGAAAAAATACATAATGACTCTTCCATTGTCAGAACATATCACCTAAATTAGTATATTTCATGGTGCACATTTGGTGATGTATAGTATGAGTATATGCTATTACTATAAGGGTATAAAAAGAGTCCAGGTTTATTTGCAGTGAGAATATTTTCCAGAACGATCCCGACATGCTATCTTACATTGATGATCTATAATTCATTTGCATTGACTTTGGTGAACATTTAGAAAGAGCAAACAGAATAATTAAAGTTTTAGACCAGCATGGATATAACTTAAACGTTTGTAAATTAAAGATTATCTTCCCTAGTGTAATCTTTTTGGGATATAAATTATTCAGTGTAGGCAAAGGATTGGCACAAGATTTTTTACAGAAATGTGCTATATTGTAACCTCCTAACACATTAAGAAAATTACAAGCCCTACTGGGATTCTTAATTTTGGAAGGGCTTATCTGCACCATTACATTGAGTGGGTGAAGATTTATACTACTTAATGTTTCTGAAAATGATTGGACAGGTGTGCATACAACTATCTTATATGGGCCACAAGAAGCTATGTCAGAAAAAAAATATTTGCACACACCTGACAATAATAGACCTGCTTATTTTGAGTATTCCAATCAACTTATACTACAAATATGTATTATTTAACGCCTTAACCGCGGCGGCAATTCTGCCGTGGTGCGGGGCGTTCCATTGAGTGGGCGGGGCCACGTCGGCCAACGGACGTGCGCAAGGAAAGGGTTTATGAGGGACCAACAACCCCCTATAGGCTACATATCAAAGTTATATTCAGCAGCTGAGGAATGGTTCACTCCTACTATGAAAATTCTCAGTGCATCCTCTCTCACAGGGAAGTTATAGTATCATAGTTTCTCCCATTAAAAACAGCTACTAAAGCTAGACCAAGTGCATGCATTACACGTATGCTCGGAGCAGTGTGCCTCAAGACAAAATGCGATAAAATTGCAGTACAATCCAGTAACATAGAGACTACAATCCTACAGTTCCAACAGGCTATAACACAAACGTTTCACATACTACCAATACATTAGTACAAAATTGTGTTCTATAGAGACGGATTAATGCAGCACGCGGTTGGCACTTAGAAAAGTTGCTATGTGCAGTGCATGGAGTTTTCAAGATGGTGACTTAAAGTCACTACAAACTCACACTAAATTATTAGGTGATTTTACTGTACAGATAACTGAGATTTATGACCTCCTCCTAGCCCTCAAAAGACAGATCTGTTATTTCCCATACTCATAGTGATGGACTTTGCTTTTTATTGTACATTATTACAGTGTTGACCTAACCCATTAGTTCTTAAACAGATTGAGATTCAAGAGGTAAATTGATAACGGCTAAACCGCTTTGGGGAAAGGTGGATGTCTTGCCGGATAAACTTCCATTGGTCCATGTACATCATACAACAGTCCATAAAGTGACAGTATTCATGCTAAAGGCAACTGTCTGGCAGATCTAGATGCAAAGACGGCTTTGAAACATATAAAGATGCTACTTTAATACATTCTCAAGCTAAATTTGATTCAGGTACGCTAGCTATACAGGTTATTTTAAAAAGTGCTAAGTCCCCTGATGAAGATAGTATTAAATATTCCTTTAGTGTGACTGAGATTAATGTTCCTATGGTGTTTGTACCAGGAATACTGGATAGATACATTCCTAATTTTTATAAACGCAGCACACAATGCATTGCATCTGGCCATGCTGACACTAATGCTACATTATCAGTGATACAGCAGGGGCACTGGGGCCATATATGTCCAAAGCTACACAAAATATGCATACCAACAGCCGTGGACATGCCGCTAACAGCAGTATGGCGGTGGGGCCGCGTTGGGGGGATTTTGAAGGACAATGCTGAGGGAAAATTATTTATTTATTTAATTTTCCCTCGGCATCGTCCCTTGAAATCTCCCCAACACGCCTCACTGCTGTTAACTGCATGGACCGCAGCTGTATACCAATATACTATTTGCCAATTAAATAGTCTACTGCTGCTAGACTGACTCTTAGGCCTTTAATGATACCTGATAAACCTTTTTGTGTCATCTACTTCTGCTATGTTGGTCGATTGCCAATTGTCACTTACTACAGGTATATCTTGGTTGAGGTCAATTTGTGCTGTAGATTCCTGAGGTTATGTGGACAAAATGTTGCCTTCTCACATGGCCATAAACGACTTGCAGGGCCTAGTAGCGATGGGAGTGGTTCATACATTTCATTCACACAATGATCTGGCTCTAAGGCGTTTCTGATGCAATATCTGCTCTCGGAGTACAGCTGCTATTCTCGCATGCATTTCATCCAGATTCGAAAGGGCATGGTTGATCGAGTTAACAGTATGCTTAAACAAACTTTGACTGCCAAGATGCTGGACACAAGTTTGTCAAGGGACAACATCCTGTATCATGATCTTCGAGTACTCTTAAATGGACAAGGACTGCACTAGACTGTCAAACAGCCTGCAAACTTCTTAATAGCATGCAAATGAATGCACCCGATTTTCTGTTTCACGGAAAGGCACAGATGCTATATATATAGTGATGCAAAGAGGTTTTTGACATGGTCTTATATTTTGATTTTTGCAGCAAGTTCTTTTGTGGAATACAGTGCAGATTTTCATCTTGAGGGTGGCGCATGGGCACCATCTTCTGGTGGATTCTCCACCGTCTCCTGTTCTTATCTTTGGTCTTCCCAAACACCAGTCGGCTTTGACGCCACTACGTGAACTTCACTGGTTGCCCATAAGGAAAAGAATCACCTTTAAAGCCCTATGCATTGCCTATAACGCTCTGCACAATTCTGGACCAGAATATTTCAGCCAGAAACCTAGAAGGTATAGGCCTTCTAGGTCACTTTGCTCCATGAACGCAAACAATGTGACAGTTCCAATTTTCTTGAAAGCCCTATGGGGTTGCAAATGATTTGTGACAAATTCTGTAAAGTCTTGGAACCTCGCTTCGTCTTAATCTTTAAGGATCACAAAACCTCGTTCAATTCAGAAAGGCCTTGAAGACTTGACTTTTCAATCACTAGCCAGTCCCTCTGCAGTTATACTCTTGAATCTGGCTCATTTTAAGGCAGCATCAAGACACCTTCGAGTAGTCGAATGCCATACAAAATATATTAACATAACATTGTACAAAAGCTACAGCCACATTACTCCTTACATCGTGTGGCCAAATGCTACTAAGATGTTAGCATCACTACTGTCCATTACCTGTTGGCATTTTGTGAGATTTTTTGAGATGTGGTTCTATATTAAATATTGGGCCAATCATAGTGATACAAATACCACATGTTCTATACATTTCAATTGATGATATTGGTATGCCAGGTTCTTTTTTAAGTTCATGAATATAAAAACGACCAAACAGATCTTAGATAATTTGAATACCTATGCTTCATTAAATAATGCAAATCCATATCTTGGTGCAAATAAATATCAGGATATGATTTGTTTTAATCATTATTGATATCACTACATTCCTCAATGAACTGCCCAACATGAATTGTATTATTTCACTTAATGAGAACACTGTGAGACTCCTTAGGCTGACAGGAAAGATTCATCTACCTCGACATCAACAGAGAATCTGATTCATCTGCTTATTTTTATTTGCAATATCCTGAATTGTTGCCAATGGTTTTAGTTATACACATAATGCCATTTTGACCCCCTACATTTTTAGATCAAGATTACAGGTATTGATATGAAACCATTCCAGTGAATGGGGCACAGAATCCTGGCTATTACATGATTTGACTCGTTATTTTCTGCTAGTTTATAGCCAACAGATTTCATTTTTCTCAATGAAAGTCTACTGCATGCCACCTACTTGGGCCTTGCCTTTCTGAAAGATTTGAAAATTCCATTCGCTCTGTGGACTAATTACACACATATTCCAAATTGGAAATGGAAAAGTGCTTTATCCAATGATGAAATGAATAAGTTGTTTAAAATAGTACATTTAATATGGTGTCTTATGCTTCAAATGGAATAACGTGGTGGCCCGTCCACATTAAAAAGTATGCACAAAGTTTCTTGTTAAAAACATCTGGTTCTTCAGCTAATAAGCCCGATCCTAGACATTCACACAATTGTGGCAAAAATGGTTATTAAAGTAGAACTTTAATTTAGTGAAAAAACATGTTGAAAATATAAGATGATTGGAATTTAACTCATCTCCCTTTAGTTTATTTTCTGTTTCAGCGAGAAATCAGAGAAGTGTTCTTCCTGTTTTGGTTTACGGTTTGATCCAAGAGTTGGATGCTTATTCTGAAAAAGAAGTTGTTATCCAAGTTCAAGAAATACTTTATTCGGTTCAGTAGCAAAAACCATAAAAGTACAAGAACACACTAAAATGGTCCATTGGTCACCATGCGACATAAAGACATAAAAATACAATATAAAAAGGGAGGGAGTACCCATTAAAATATGCAATGCATGATGCCATAATTTAAAAACAACAATGAACATTGTCTTTACATTTAAAAAGAACAACATAAGAAAATCTAAGTTTAAAAAAGCTTGATTTAAGTCATGGTGGTCAATATATACAGTAACTCATCTAGAACCAATTTATCTTTTTGCTGAGTCTTACCGCTATGGTTAAAAAAGTTGCTACATTGTAAATTTCCCATATGTCTACTAGTAGTTGGAGATACAATAGAGCTGGTTTAACTTGCCTGAACCCTTTCCCCTTTAACAAGGGTATTATGAACTTTTTCCTGATATCTTTAAAATGTTCACAAAAAAACAGGAAGTGAGCAGTGTCCATGATCGAATAGCCATCGCATTTGCATACGTCTAGATCACGTTGCTTAGTCCAGCCAGGGCGGCCAGAAATTAACAAATGGATTTTGTCCAGTCGGAACTTGGTTAACAGATATCTATGGTTTGAGTTGTTAACAACCTTTAAATAAAGTTCCAACTCATGACCAGAGGAAACAATCAATTGGTGGGACCTGACGGAAGGCTTCGACAGCTCCCGGCCTTCTCTGTCCATCCCTCGGTTCAACAAGAAATTGTTTTTAACCTACTTCAGGTCTGCTTTCACCAAGTTAGATGGTTTACTAAACAATTCAGGCCGACCCAGCTTTACACATGTTTGCTGTACATATTTCAGCCAAGGGATCTTGTCCCAATGATCTAGCATAAGGCAATTTTTTAATATTTCATGATTCACTTCAATTTCCAAATTAAGCCAAACTGATATCCATTTTAGTAGGGGGGCCATAGCGATTCGAGCCTCCAAATAATCCACTCCACATTCCTGATGGACTATGAAGCTGCCCGTGGATCTTGGTACGAAAAGAATCGTTTTGAGGAAATTATCCTCTACCACCTGTAGCGTTTAAACTGGCCTAATGCCCCACAGATCAGCGCCATACATAACGATGGAAATACATTTAGCAGCATATACCTTTAGGACGGCCTCCAGCGGTTTGACCCCTAGTTTACATGAAAAGGCCAGACCGCTGAAATAGAGCGCGCCAGAACCTTTGTTTTTTCCAATATTTGAGGGTGCCATGTAGAGCAGTCGTCAAAGACAACCCCCAGATAGGGAAATATGGCGACTCTTGTCAGCTTGTGTCCATTACAATGCAATGACATTACATTTTTCATGGCCTTCCCTTTTTGGGCCACCACCATAACATGGGATTTGCCATAGTTGACACTCAAATCAAGATTTATCATAAAATCAAAAAAAGAATTCAACAAGCTTTGGAGACCCACTGCGGTTCTGGCTAAGAGAGCGGCATCGTCCGCATATAATAATGCGGGCAATAGGTATTTCCCCGCCCTCGGAATATCTTTACAGGCTGCACCCAAAACTCCACCCAACTCATTTATATAAAGTGTAAACAGCAGGGGAGCAAGAATGCATCCCTACCTTACACCATTAGAAATGCTAATTTTGCCAGTGCTATTTCCTTTTCTGTCATAACGCACCGTGGCTGTAAGGTCCCTGTGGAGGTCAGCTAAGAAGTACACAATCTTGGGGTCTATTCCAATGCTAAGAAGCTGAGCCCACAACTTGGATCTGTTCACTCGGTCAAATGCCGAGGACAGATCCATGAAGGCAATATACAGGGCTCCTTGCTTCGCTACTGTGTACTTCCCAATAAGCAGTTGTAAATTCAAACTTTGATCGATGGTGCTACGCCCTTTTCTAAAACCATACTGTAAGGGGGAGAGGGGTTTAGTCTCCTCTAACCAAACAGTAAGTTTATATAGGACCACTCTCCCTAGAACCTTTACTGCTGAGTCTATAAGAGATATGGGACGGTAATTGCCAGGGTCACCCCTGTCCCCTTTCTTATAGATGGGGACAATCACCGACTGAGACCATGTCTCTGGAATTCCTGTTTTTGAGATTCTGTTAAAAACGTTTGCTAAAATTTTGGACCATAAAGAGATATTAGCTTTAAAAAGGTCAGAAGGTACGCCATCCGGCCCAGGGGCCTTATTGCTAGTCATTTTGCCAATGGCCTCAGCCACCTCACCCTCTTCTACACTTAAAATATAGGGCATGCCAGAAAAGGTGGTCAAGCCCTCAGCCCCCGGAAACTCCTGTTCATAAACAGACTTAAAATGCAGGTGCCATTTGTCTTCTTGAATTCCACAATCCAGTTCATTATTACTAGAATCAGAAAAATAGGGTTGGTTCACCACGGCCCAAAATTTGGCGCTGCTCTTCAGCACATCAATTGATGTCAACTCAGCCCAAGCGTCCTCTCTAATCTCACGCCGCCTTTTTTCAACTACTGTCTTGTATTCTTTCCTGAGGGTAGCCACCAATGATCTATCTACTGGTTTTGTTTTCAGGGCCATTTTCAGTTTATGATTAGCCACAGAACAATTCTTATCAAACCAGCCTTCCTTCGCTTGTACTTTTCCTCTACCCTTACAGGTCAAGTTGGAGACAATGTCGAGACAGACCCTTCTATATGCCTCCACTACTACACTGTCCCCCGCCTGGTCATCCAAACAGAGCCTTAGGTCCTCCCGGCTACTATGATAGAGATTGCAAAGGAACTCCTCTGGGATTATCTTACACCACTTGATTCTGCGTGCTTGATCTGTCAGCCGTATATCACATTTATTCACCAAATTAGGGCTACTTTCCATAGCAACAATAAAATTTTTGACCCTTAGTACAACTGGGTTGTGGTCGCTAAAATGGGACCGCACAACTGAGTAACTAGTAATGTAGCTGCCACAACTACTGCTTAAGAAAATATAATCGATTACAGACCCACTACCATGTCCTGTAAATGTGGGAATTTCCTCATCACTACCCTTGGGTAGCATCAGCCCGTTTTCTGCCAACAAAGTTTCCAAAAAGAAGCCCTGATCTGTGTGCTCAAAGTGAATATTTTCCTCATCCGGCGGACCAAATAAATCGTTAGGGGGACATTTATCCTGACAACCATGGATGTTAAAATCCCCCATTAATATGATGGTACACTCAGACTCTGATGACTCATTAAATTTAAACAAAAAAGAGTTTAACACCATCAGGTTACTAACAGGATGATCCCTATCGAAAGAATTATAAAAATTCACAATCAGCACATTATGAGAACCCCTATGGGTGATTTGGACCGCGAGGCAATAGGGGCAGTCCGTGACTATTTGCGTACATATGCCTGGGATTTTAGCAGATATCAAAGTGGCCAAACCCCCTCTTGCACGTCCCCGCTTAGACCTGACTGCTGGTAGAAAAAAAGTGGTGAAGCCATCAACAGAAAGTGTGTTTTGTGTGTCCCATGTTTCCTGTATGGCTATTATATCCATATTGCCTAAAACGTCCCTCCAAAAAGGGTCATCCACTTTATTTTTGAGACCAGCAATATTCCATGTTGTCACAATTATTTCTCCCGTTCCCACTACTTTATCCAGTATCACGTGCAGTGAGGCCCCTCCACCATCACCCTGCTCATTTAGTGCAATTTGATCTATGTTTAACCCCAGCACCTCCTGGGTACTATTTTCTATTTCTGAGGGGATAGTGGGAGTGGTTTGGCTCAAACTTGACGGTATGCACTGTTTATGTCAGTCAACCCAATCCAGGTTTGTCAGATACTCATACCGATTAACCAAAGGGATGTTAAAATGATTTTCGTACCCATTTACAGTCTGGCGGTAATGGTTTGGGAAGCCATTTTCTAACCCTGGGTCACACCCACCCTGAATTGATCTACCTCTTCTTCTCTTAACCAAGTTCCAACTGTCAGCTCCACCCTCATCCCATCCAAAGGGTTGTGTCTCCCATGGGGGATTATACCTCCGTCTGGTTTTGTGTTCATGTGAACCCCTTAACCAGCTCCATCTGGTGTCCACTTGATTCACAGGCACGTAGAAATACGAGAGAGGCCTAGCAGTGACTCTACTCGCTTGATAGCGAGAGGTTCCTCTACAAATATGTTCTACCACCTGTGAATTCTCAAAGGTTACCACAACACAATCTCCTTGTAGATTTTTTCTATTCCCCCCCACCCATGGAGCTCTCTCTACCATTAAGATGTTACTTGAAATATTTGGGGGTAGGGGGTGATTATTTGATAACCAGTGACACACTTTATTTTTTAGTGTCTGGAAGGATTCTACATCGGTGGATGGAATTTCTGTCACCCCCGTCAAAATCACTACATAGGGACAGGCATCCGGAGGGAGATGGATATTTCTTCGTACCTCTACCTTGTCTTTTGGGGCCAGGTCCCGATTTGGTATTACAGGTGTAGGATCTTTGGGTTTAACATGGGGGTATGTCATGTGCTTAGCAGGGTTCTGAGATAGTTTAGGGTCAGGTTTTTTGACTTTTGAACAGCCTTGAGTTGTAGTGTTGCTAGGGTTCTTTGATACAGTGTTTTTTGGCAGTACAATACTTTTTTCAATCAAAGTTAACTTGTTTACTTTAGTTGCCCCCTGGGAAACCTTATTATTCAAACTGAGGCTAGGGGCACTTATGTCCTTATGGATGTTTTTCAACACTGTTTCTAAACAGCGTAGTCTAGCCTCTATAGGTTCCAGGAGAACTTTTAACATTTCAAAGATCTTATTTATATCCGTCGAACTTGTCCCCCTGTCATCCTGGATGATTTCAGCTAGATTAATTTTATCACCACTCAGTTCCAAGATTTCCTCCAAACTACTGTCTAGGATTGTATCTTCCGGGAGGCTCAATGGTAAACCAGCATTTATCGGATGAGGCCCCTCTTTATCATTAACACATTCTACCATATCCTTATTCACGGTGTCTGACTTGGTTGTGACCCGGTTGTGAGGGGTTTTCGCTTTTCTGCCCTTAAGGGGGATAGGTTTAATTTTTTGTTTAGGGATGGCACCCTCTTTCAGCCCTCTAAGGTTTATGTCGGTGATCATAGGTGGATTATCCGGGACATCACTGGCTCTACCACCGCCTGTTAACAAAATGGGGTTGGGGGTCGCCTCTAAACCCTGTTGGCCCTGTTGGCCCTGTTGAGAGCTAGGTGAATCATGATCCCCAACGTTGTCTGGTCTGACAGGGCTATTTAGTTGAGTCACGGAGCTAGGTGTGCGTGCCTCGGCGATGAGACCTAAAGAAGATCTCCTGGCCCAAGCTAGTTCTTGTGAGACCCTTCTATCCATTAAAACAATCCCTTCGTCAATTAGAGCATTGGTACGAACAATAAAATCGTCCAAAGTTCCTGTCAACTTTTTTGTCCCCCCTGCAGCCATGCTTCTAGTCTCTCGGCAATTCATAACAGACCTTGCTACTACACACTAAATATACAGTGAAATAAGTCGACAATATATTGAGTTAGCCTGCCCTTGATCAATTAAACACTCACAACAGTGACAAAGATAAGAAGCAAATCAGAATACACCATTGTAAAAGATAATGAGTGAATACCGGAGTCTATGAGCTTACAGTTACAGTTTCAGGTGTCCAATCGTCCGTTCGCCCAATAGTCAGTGGATTTAGGGGAGTCGGGCAGGGGGTATGGCCCAGGCCAGGCTCCTCCGGCCTCTGAGGGCCACAGAGGGCCCGCCCTTTGCCCGGGCTTAGCCCCGGGCGCTCCCGCGCAGCGTAGGTCTCTAGAACTTATAAGCTAGGGGCCGTAAGAACGTGAGGGTGGAGGTGGGGCGGGGCGGTCAGGGAGAGCGGGGCCAGGTGACTCGGCCACTGGAACACCGGGACTCCTGGGAAAGCGAGTCCCGGTTCCACGCTCGCAGCCCTGCAGCCAAACGCACACCCCACAGGAACCACTGGAGCCAGAGAGTCAAAAAGTCAAAGCGGGAGCCGCGAGGCGTGGGTCTTGGATCCTTGTAAATAGCAGCCACAGCAGTTAGGTTAAAGCGAAGGGAGTCAAGTTGTTATCCATATTAGGGATATTGTATAAGAAGTGGTACAAGACACTTTTTTCTGTGATAACTATTTGTTTTCGAACACAATCTAATCGGAACTATACTATCACTTCATCTGAACATGCTACATGAAGAACAGATTCAGATGTTTAACCCAGTTGAGCTGAGCCCTGTAAATGCTTAAATTGCATAGGGAGCCCTGGTCCCTATAATTGGAAGTGTAGTCTTTGCACCTTATAATCTTAACTTGTATCAGTGCTACTTTGCCAAAAAAGGCACTGTAACGGTAGCGGTAGGAAGGGGCAAGAGACGGGTCTTGGTTAACGGTTGCTTTATTTTTGACAACAGGTAGTCGGTGCAAGTAGGGCGAGAGGATATTCTTCTGGGGGAACGACTTCGGTCCGTTCGTCTTCTTCTCCTTGAAGCGTCTTCGGCCTTTGCTGTTCTGGCAGGGCTTCTCAGGTATTTCGTCTCCTGCGGCTCCGTGGTGCCCAAAGCACGCTCGAGGCGGGGAGAAAAGGAGAGGACAAGTATCAGTTCAACCGTCCAGAACACTTCGTGCAGGGGAAGGAAGTGAGGGACCCACCTATGGTGACATCACGTCTACGAGCGAAAGTGAAGGGCAGAGTAGTGCGGGGACGGGAACACCGGCAAAACAACCCAGGGTAGCGGTCACGTCACGGACCCACCCAACCCGCTATACGTCCACGTACCTCGCGGAGCCACATGCCTCCTCCTAGCGTGCGGCTGGGCGGCTCGTGATGTCGTTGGCCTCCTGGCTCTCGTAGCGCCGAGGTCTCCTCTCTTTCCATACTGCTTCCCGTCGATGTTCTTTCGGTTTGCTCCTCTGCTCTCTCCGCTCCTCCCAAGGCTCCGTCTTCCTCCTGCAACACACCACTCGTCTCCTCTCCTCGATTCTCACGTCCTCCGGTGAACAAGCACACCTGATTCAACTTCACCTCGGGTTTTGACGTGGTGACAGGCTCCGCCCACTCTCCAGCCTTCGTCCAGTTAATGGAACCGCTCTCATCGTCTTCTTCGGATTCCGGCCACGGCATGTCGGACTGCCACCACTCCTGCTGCTGCTCGGGTGACTGTTGAGACAAGAGGCGTGAGTCATGGTTTGTATCCCCGATCAGAGTTCTGGGGGTCGTTAATCGTTGGGGCGACTGGCTCCCCCGGTTACAGACACAGTACAGTCTACAGTCTTTTATCTGTCCAACCAATACAAAGGCTATTTTTTACCTCGTAATGATCCCAATCTGTGTGGATGATAAATGGGACTATTTATTTTGCCCATCAGCACTTTTATAGCTTGCATGGAGTGACATGACCCAATACATAAAACATATCTTCTATATCGCTGTTAATGTCCGTCTCAATTTCACTGCCTAAGGAAAGATGCTCTTGTACTTATTAGCCCATCTTCCTGCATTATCCCTATAGGACACTCACTGCTTTGTGGCATGATCATAACATGTAGAGTTCTTGTGACTTTCTGAATAATTAAATTGCTTGCAAATTATTTGCTGCCCCTGCATCTGTTATTTCTTCTTGTCACAATGCTTTCAACAATGGTAGTTATGTTTTCAGAAATTATGTTTCACGTTGTCGTATGATTCAGGCTATGTTTATCTGCTTATTGTGCAAAGTATTGTGAAATGCTGTGGAGTGCTATTGTCTGTCTCCTCCTCCAGCAAGGGCGTATGATAATCGTGTTTGGCCGAGTGTTAGGTTAAATCCTAAGCACCTTGATAAAATGGATTAGCTGTTAGCTGAACTAACACAAAAAGAAACTGCTTTACATTCTGTAGCACCGTGTTTTAACCTTCACACAAGTTCTGCTCTGGAGATGCACCTTTTCCATACTGTCTTCCATGCCTCTAACGCTACTGGCATTCCTGCTGTATTGTGAAAATAGGCTCTGGAATATAGATTGTCTTCGAGAGCATACCTCCATTTTTTGTTCACTGTTTGTATGCATATTTGGTGGACATTGCATTGATTTTGCTGCTCTAAGGGGCGTTCAACAGAGTACAACAGAGAACAACAACGACCGCAACACCAGCACCCTGCTCGACAACCTCGCCAATCTCTGACTCAAGCAGCTGGTGTCCACCCCCACCCACCTCGCCGGACACACACTCGACGCCGTCTTCTCATCCAGCAAAGACGTCGCCTTCAGCCACGCCACAGAACTCCACTGGACGGACCACAGCTGCGTCCACTTCGCCTTCAAGAGAACGACGACCCACCACCACCAGCAACAGGCCGCCCGCAGAAGCTGGAACAAGATCACAGCAGACCAGCTCGACACCTCCCTGAGCCAGCACCCTCCTGCCAGCTCAGCGAACCCCAGCCAGGCCGCCGAGAACCTCACGAAGTGGATCAGCATCTGCGCGGACGAGCTCGCCCCGCTGAGGACCCCGCCCAGCAGACCCGGCAGCAAGAAAGCCCCATGGTTCACCGACGAACTCAAGAGCTCCAAGAAGAACTGCCGAGCCCTCGAGAAAGTCTGGAGAAGGGAACCTACACCGGACAACAGGACCACCCTCAAACTGGCCACTCGGAAGCACCACCAGCTGATCCGCGCCGCCAAGAAAACTGCATTCAAGGACCGGCTGGACAACAACGCACACAACAGCAAGGAACTCTTCAACATCGTGAAAGAGCTTTCCAACCCCAGCGCAGGAAACAACGACATCACCCCATCGCAAGACCTCTGCGACTCCCTCGCTTCTTACTTCCACAACAAGATCGCGGACATACACAACAGCTTCAACAAACAACCAACGCACACCAGGACCGAACAACCACCCCCCACCACCACCCTCCACGCCTGGACCCCGATCAGCACCGAAGACACCATCCGCACGATGAACTCCATCCACTCCGGATCACCGACCGACCCCTGCCCTCACCACGTCTTCAACAAGGCCGACGCTGTCATCGCACCCCACCTGCGAGACATCATCAACACATCCTTCGACACCGCCACCTTCCCTGAGAGCTGGAAGCACGCCGAACTCAGCGCTCTACTCAAGAAACCAACAGCGGACCCCACCGAACTCAAGAACTACCGCCCCATCTCGCTCCGTTTCCAGCCAAAGTCATCGAGAAGACCGTCAACAAGCAGATGGCCGCCTTCCTCGAGACGAATGGATCCCTCGACCCCTCACAGTCCGGTTTCCGAGCCAATCACAGCACCGAGACCGCCCTCATCGCCGCCACCGATGACATCCGAGCCCTGATGGACAACGGAGAAACAGCGGCCCTCATCCTCCTAGACCTCTCCGCGGCATTCGACACTGTCTGCCACCGCACCCTAGTACAGCGCCTCAGCAACGTCGGAATCCGGGACAAGGCGCTGGAATGGATCATCTCCTTCCTCGACGGAAGAACACAGAGAGTCCGCCTACCACCGTACAAGTCAGAGGCCTCCGAAGTCATCTGCGGCGTCCCTCAAGGATCCTCTCTGAGCCCCACCCTCTTCAACGTCTACATGAGCCCCCTCGCGGCCATCGCACGCCAACACAACCTCAGCATAATCTCCTACGCCGACGACACCCAGCTGATCCTCTCCCTGACCAACGACCCCGCCACCGCCAGAGCCAGCCTACACGAAGGGATGAAAGAGGTAGCCGAGTGGATGACGACCAGCCGCCTGAAACTGAACTCGGACAAGACGGAGGTCCTCATCCTGGGCTCCTCACCCTCCGCCTGGGACGACTCCTGGTGGCCTCCCGCCCTGGGCACCGCACCCAAACCGACAGACCATGCACGCAACCTGGGCTTCATCCTGGACTCCTCCCTCTCCATGACCAGGCAAGTCAACAACGTCTCCTCGGCGTGCTTCAACATCCTACGCATGCTACGGAAGATCTTCTGGTGGATCCCCACCGAGACCAGGAAGACCGTCACCCAGGCCCTCGTCACTAGCCGACTGGACTACGGCAACGCCCTCTACGCCGGTACCACCGCCAAGCTCCAGAAGAGACTCCAGCGGATCCAGAACGCCTCAGCCAGACTCGTCCTCGACATCCCACGACACAGCCACATCTCCGGACATCTGAGAGACCTTCACTGGCTCCCCGTCAACAAAAGAATCACCTTCCGCCTCCTCACCCACGCACACAAAGCCCTACACGACCAAGGCCCGAGCTACCTCAACAGCCGGATCAACTTCTACGCTCCCAAACGCCACCTCCGATCAGCCAACCACGCCCTCGCTGCCGTCCCCCGCATCCGAAGAGCAACTACAGGAGGAAGGTCCTTCTCCTACCTGGCCGCCAAGACCTGGAACTCCCTCCCGACCGACCTGCGCCTGACCCAAGACCACCTCTCCTTCAGGAAGAAGCTGAAGACCTGGCTGTTCGAGCAGTAGCGGCACCCCCCCTCCCCCAAGCGCCTTGAGACCCTACGGGTATGTAGCGCGCTCTATAAGTGTCATTGATTGATTGATTGATTGATTGATTGATTGATTGATTCTTATAAGGTAATGAATTTGCGGTGAGCACCGTTGTCATGCATTGGCTTCCTACTTGGGAGTGGAGCTGCTCTCAAGTTTGTATAAGTATTGTTCTCTGGTTTTTCATCAGTTACCCCCACCTGGTGCGAATCCTGTCCTAATGCTGCACCTGCTTCCATACGGTTGTTCAAGACAGCCCTATACAACATCCAGCTGTGCTTGCTTTGGATCAGCTGGAGCTGATCCATCCACTAAACATGCATTGCTCGTTCTGTGGGACTTTGCAGCTGCTCATCATCGCATATGTTTTTAGCTGCCATTACCATCATATTCACTGATTTACTCCTCTTGATATTCTGTTGCTTCTGTGGCACCACCATCAGTGATGCCTTCTTCGTGGCCGTTCGGGGACGGGCGGGGCGGGCAGAGAAGGAAAAGGACTCTGTATTTTTCTTCTTGCTCAGAGAAGCCAAGGGCAGTGTCCACTTCTCTGCCAGCCAGACTGCCTGCCTGCCTCCCTCCCTCCCTCCCTCCATCCTACTGACTTGCTGGGAACCTTCTTCCATTCGTTCCCCAGTGAAATGGATCCAAAACCAATGAAACTCTGCTGCTGGAAAAACAGTCTTTTTCCGACGTTTGTCTCTTTTCAAAGTGCAGCGTCTGGATGGAGAAGGGGAGAAAAAAAGGTGGAGAGGTGTGGCTCACTGATTAGAGGTGGCAGACCTGTAAGCAGAGAATGGCCCGGGACCAGGGTTCAATTCCCGACGCGGCAGGGTCTTGGACCAGGGTCAACGGACTCGATAATTCTCGCCTCAGTGCCTACTCTAACCAGGGAACACACTCGGTAACTCTGGGCATTAAGCTTGCCTCATCTCTACAACGGCCTCCCACAGACGCCGGGGATGCCTGGTTTCACCCTGGAGATACCCAGAAAGGGACCATCTGACAGGGAAAACCAGGACGGGTTCCCCAGCGGTCTACAGTGCCAGGACACTCGGGTAGAGTAACAGTGCGCTTTACAAGTATCCAACATTTACATTTCAAATGCGAGCATCAGTCATCTCTTGCATACAGCGACGCTGACTGCAGGATCTACTGCATCTGCAGCTTCTTCTATGATTTTGATCTCATGCTTCTCCCATCACCACTGAGTCAACTCTTGATACTTAGGATTTGGAGATTCCATGCTACTCCATGACCCATAAATCAGTTTAAAAAGAGAAATGTGTTCAGCAAACAGCCATTGTTCCCTGTGTGGCCGTCTTTATGCTTTCAGCTTTCGCACCTATCTGCAAAGTCACATCAGAGCAAGGCCTTTGCCTTGTTTGATCATTTAGCATTGCACATAGTGGCATATAATTAATATATTCTCTGGAAAGCTTACCATCATTCCCAGGGTGTCAAATATTTTGCCTAGTATTTCTGCTATGATCCCCATGCTGTATTTTTACTTGGTTGCTCATTGAGGCTTTAGGCCATATAAGTCGTATTTCAATTACAATAGCTGATGCATTTATTTTCATTATTGTGTAACAACGTGCATTACATTTATCGTATATTTTGATAGTACACTTGTAGCTCATATATATTCACTTGAATAGATGGTGCTTAGGAAAAAGCTACGAGGTATACGTTTTAACTTGTGTGCCACTGCCAGAGACTTCTGATCTCTCTCATCATATATCAAGATCACGAGGGTTATTTTTTCAAAACAAATGACTTGGAGAGTATATGGTAGATGTTAACTTTCCTTCTCCATAAGCGCAATCAGAACTTCATCAATATTCCAGAGAGCAGGTCCCAGCTGAGCCATTCCAAGGCCTTCTGTGTCATATTGTGTTAAAACACTTCTTCAACTGCAGAGACACAATTTGGCCTAGCCTGGCACCTGGCCCGCAGACTGGAAAACATATGAAGTTCAGGTATTAATGTGTGTTCACACTATTGAAATACCGACCCTCCTTATAGCAAAGCTTTTGATGCTTGAATATTAGACATACAAGGATCTTTAAATATGGACCGTATGTTGTTTGCTTTCATAATATTTACATGTTGTGCTTACGCTACATTACAACTGATTTCTGCAATCCTATTTCATTTATTGTGCAATCAAATAATTAGCTTTAGATATGAAATCAAAGCTATTGCATATGTGCTCTAGTGGTAAATGGTTGCTAGAACTCACAACAGTACATCAAAAGTCTCTAGCATTGCTATCTAACAAGTACGCATAATCTCCAAGTAAGTTGAAGCAGAATTGATCCAAACCTGTGCCTGCTAAATAAACAAACTTGTAAAAATGTAACAACCTCACAATCATGTTTAACTGAGAGTCGGGCATTGTAGTACTATACACTTAAAAGAAGGACTACTCAGACGAAATAGGCTGCAAAAATGTGTGAGCCATGGGATATTCTCTATCTCCGACCAAATGGCATCATACACTGCTGATCAATGCATTGAGAAAATCATGCCCGCAATCCCAGTATCGGGTACAACAGGCATTGATATACCCGTTTGTCAAAAATCTGATGTGTGATTATTACATGTAGAGTACCTAAACTATTTCTTGGCAGTTAGGAAATGCATTTTTATGCACTAGAATACAGTGGCTAGGTGACACCATTCCATGCTGGCGAGTTACTATGCCCTCAGCAGTGCATACTGTAGGCAGCCAAGTGGCTCTGGACCTTTTACAATTCAGAAAAATACCTTTGCATCAGCTACACAGTTGTGAAGCCCTATACCTCCACTGTCAGGACATAATGTAGCCATTTTCATGGATTAAATATTTTTATTGAGGTTACAGCACATATATCATTGGTGCTACAGCAAAGCAGCTCAACACAGAATCAGTGTTCTTATACTCAACTGGCCCCAGTTAGCTAACACTACTGTTCTGCTTTTACATAGAGGTCTCTACCCAGTGCTCACAGACAATACCTTAATATCTTACGTTTAGGGGCAGTAGGAATGAGGCGGCACAGTAAACTAGCGCAACATCTGCCAAGGACACATATCATGAACTTTGAATCATCTTGTTCCTTAGGTGAAATTCAGAAAAGTGAGATACACCCTCTGGGAGTTCCTCCGAGTCGTAAAGGAGGAGTACAACATCAGAAGGGAAAAACATAAGCCAACAGCAATCAAAATCATGTGGGCCCATAGTTCTGTGCTCTTTTAATGCGGTCAGATCCACCATTTGAGATCTCAGCAATGCTCCTGCAGCCTCCGGGTTTTCAGAAGTATATATTCTCCCCTCATGCTTCACTCTCAAGGTAATTTGGAACAAGAGGGGATCTTCAAGACCCTTTGAAAGCATCTGTTGTGTGATATTTTGCAAAACCAGTCTACAGAAGAGAGTTATGTTGCTCGAAACCCTGATAGATGTAGATCTAATACCTATCATGTGCAAGTATACATTTTTCTACCATCAAAATGCAGGGGTATCCTCCTGGAGCCAATGACTCTTAAATGGCCAAATCTGGTTGAAATGACCTTAAGTCCCTCAAAGATGGGAAATACCCCAATCCCACTGCACATAATTATTTTAGAGATAAGGCGGGAAGCTTGGGGTTCCAATATTTATGACATTAATGGTACAAATGCACAATTAGTCAATAGACCCTGGGTAGATAGGTTTTCTTAATGTTATATTATCATTTATCGAGAGATGATTTTAAAGGCTGATAGGTAAAATAGGAGGTTATTATGAGAATATGTTCAAAATATGTTTCAGTCAGCGTAAAACACAATTTAGTATATCGACAAAAATCAAAAGGAATTGTCACAAAAAAGTGTCATAAGCAAATAAAATGCAAATGGAATGATAATTCATATAAGCTACCAATTATGCAGACACAAAAAGAGATTTTATAAAGCAAACAGAAACCATATAATTCATTAGGGGATAATGGAGGAAAACTAAATAAAGGAAAAAAAAAGAAACACGAGACAAGATAACTGTATTGTTAAATAGTTGGTTTTAAAATACAAGCAAATTGTAAATTGTGTGCACTGCAAACCAGTGATGCATTAGTAAATAAATCGGTAAGTGCAATATGTAATCCTAGTGATATTCCATTTAATTTCATGTGTGCCATCATATGATTGGTGTGCATAAGCACATATTGTTGAATATAAATAAGTGATGGGCAGATGTAGGAGCCATAAAGTGTCTAGATAGTTCATGGGTCGTATGTCCAACAATGCTAAATGGGCACTCTACCCCACGTCCGTGGTGTCAGTAATCCTTTAGAACATTTATGGATTAGATTCTTGGCTTACCAATCATACGTTCAACGTCGGTCTCAAAACAGGGCAACCAGTGGGCGCCAGGGAGGAGAGCCGAGTACTTACTGAATAGGATACAATGCAGAGTACGACTCCGGGATATTAATGAACACCCGAAAAAGAAAGACACGTCAACCTGTGCACGGGAGTGGGAGACACATGGGAGGGTAGGGGCAATACACGGGATAAATATGTTGAAACCGAAATGTAATAGGCATGCATTGGATGTGCAAGGTTATTGACTTATTTGTAAATAGTTGTTAGCAATGCATTGTTTCAAGCCTTAAATTTTGAGCTGAGCATATTGAATATAAATTGCCGACATTTATTGTCCGTCACGAAAGGATAATTGCATAGACACTGGAGATTTTCAGACATGTTAGTATACAAATATTACCATAACCAGTGCAACATACATTCAATGTACAATTTCACCTACAAATGTATAGAGATTGATAAAGTCAGTTACATGTAAACCAGAAAGCCAACTCTGATAATAACACACATGATGTAACATGTATAATGTGTACATTGTGCTTGTTTATATTGAAAAAATGCAAATAAAGAAATTTTAATTAAAAAAACAGGGTAGCCAGTGGGACAGTGGTTGCCTCTAGGATTATTCAGGAAGAAGAGGCAGGGAATTATTACCGTATGGAAGTAGGGCCTTATTACAAGTTTGGCTGTCCGTGGACCATGGTATACTCGGTAGATCCGACCGCCGTATTACATGTTGGGAGTGTTGCCTGTGCAGAGACCGCCGGCGCCACCAGCACACCACCACCAGCCGGGACCGTGGTTGGAGAAAGGTAACCTCCATAGGGCGGAACCAAGGGGCAACGCTGACGCCTGTATTACGAGTTACTTTTCCGACGAGCAGACCACCGAAGTCGGACTGCTGCCTTAAGGTCGGCGGAGACGAATGATTTGAGGTGCATGCTCTGCCCTTTCCAGTTCTTCCCAGCAGATTTCGACACCCGAGGAATATGACCACATCTGCGGCTATACACATGTAAGTGCTTTTTATACCATATAACAATTGCCGAGTCTGCTCACATATGGGTCGGACTTCGGCGATGGGTAGGTGGTAATTTTCCATATGTATCATGCATATGTGTTTCATTCGACACATATGCAGTTGAAATGTACACAGAGGCATCAATAGATATGTAAATACATTGTCGTTCACCGTAAAACCACCGCAGCCACACTGCGGGCCCTATGGTCACTCATAATATAGCGAACAAAAGACCACCAGCGCAGTAGACTACTGGCGGATGTGGTCTTTCTGCAGATGGACCAAACTCGTAATAAGGCCCTTAGTGTTAAGGGCAAGAAAGCTTATTGGTCACTCATGATTAACGCTAGGAAGGTACTTGTTCATCTGAAGGTACAAATAGTTCTTTGACAGAGTCTGTACTGCGGCCTGGATTACAAAAAAGTGACATGGGGACAATGGATAAGTGGTAAGTAAGTAGTATTCAATCCCTTTATGAGAACCTCTTTTTGATAGCGGATTAACTTTAAGTACAGGAAATTGCACAAAGTCTATCCCCTGCACCTCCTTCTGCAAGAAACTCTGGGTAGTGTGTTTACAATGTTCATTATTGACTATAGTAGACACACCCAGGATTCTTGAGCAGCAGAATCAACTTTTGTCTCCTTATGAGTTAGAGAAGCCATAATTCCTTATTCAGACTGTTTCCTATTAGCAAACTCCTCTTTAATACTCTTCTTCTCAGGTTCTAAGATAGCAATGTGCTTGTCTAAGCAGCATACTGCCTGCTTATTCTTATCCAGAAGTCCTTAGATTTCCTCTATTACCCCTCTGAGATTTCATAGTCTATACAGTGACTAGTGCTTAGTAAGTCTTTCAACATTGACCTTATTAAAGTTTTTCTCTCTGTCAGCCTCTGGTCAAACGCATTAGGTCCCCTACATTCTCTTCATGAAGTGAACTGAAGGAAGAGGGGTTTTTTTGGTAAATTTTGTTTTGTTGGACATTTGAGACATAATTGCACCCCTCAGGGGCTATCTTGTGAAGGCTCTCATACTCAAAAATACTCACCCAGCAGGCAGCATCTCCTCTGTACCACTAGGCTCCAAATATGCCATGCTGCCACTGGGCACTCTTTCATCACTGTGTGGAGGATGCAGTCTCTTCTGAAGTAGAGACTGTCCTCTCTCACCTCATTCATTGCAAGTTTCTACTCCTTTTTCATTGTGCTGCTACGAGTGTTGGTATCTACTCCAAATGCCTGCATGCTGGGGGACTCTATTTACTGCCTCCTTCCGACTTGCCTTAGTCTAGGTCTCTGGTTTTAGCTTGGCTCCATAGTGTGTGCCTCAACCTCTTGGGTGTCATTGTGGCTTTCAGGAGGGAACCCATGAGTTCCTTACATCTTGTGCGTGATGACTTTGCTAAGCGGTCAATTTCTAAGCCCATTTCTTTTCTCCTTCTGGCATAAATCACATTAGTCAGTCGCCCAGCTCACTGGATTAGGCACAGTGTCTTAGATGAGCAGTCTATATCTTTTACAAAACAAAAAACAAGGAAGATCTGATTGAAATGTGAAGATTTCTCTCTTGACTAAATTGAGATAATGATGCCTTTGTCATTAGAGTGGTGACCCAAGACGGCATCAGACTGTGCAGTTCTAAAGGTTGTGCTAGGGGGATTCTAAAACCTGTGATAAGTGCACCGGTAGTGTTTCCAGTCTGTCTTTTAGGAACACGTACTTAATTCTTTATCTCCCATATTGTTATAATGTCTTGCGCGCCAGAGACTGAAGATTAAACATAGCCAGTTTCTGCTACTTCATCTCTCTTATGTTTTAATTTGTTTTAGGTTGCCGTAGCTTCATCTGTGACTATAAAAGTTGTCCTCTACTTCATGTTGGTCGCTATCTTGAATACAAAACCATAATAAAATATAACGCATGGCTGTAGGAAAGCAATGGATCCTTTGTTAATTCCAATATATATATATATATTTATTTTTTTAAATATTTTTTTTATTTTAACAGTAAGACAAGAGTAGGCATTACAGATATCAGGTGTCAAACAATAAAATGCAGATCAGGGACATGCGGGGGGACTATACATACAAATAACCATCGTAAGGAACACACGGCCTATCGCGATTATGCAGATAAGAGAAAGAGAAATAAACAGTCTTATTAGGCGATCAAAAACAATCCCACCCGCGCGACCCCGTCCTCAATGATATAGGATAATTAGGGCCAGTGTAGACACCCGGACAATAAAGGATCCGTGGAGAAGAAACAGCCCACCTCTCGTAAAAGGAAAAAGGAAAGACAAAAGGGGCCATAGAACAAAACAAAGGCAAAATAAAAAAAAACTCCCCGAACCCCCCACCCTGCACCCCTGCAATGGCTACGGCCTAACCCCACTAGCAGCGTGCCTGTCGCCCAAGAACTACCCTAAAAGAAGGGAAAAAGAGGGAAAGTGGAGGAGGAAAAGCAAACACACTACCGGTCTCCCGTACCCCCCGCCAGTAGCGACCACCCCGAGACGTAGTAAAATCAATATCCAGCAAAATATACAAACCAGTCGGGGGAGTATAGACAATAACCACCCAACTCCCGTCACATTATAGGCACAACCCCGGCATTGCATAAAGTTATTGTATCAGATCCAAGCGATCAAGCTCAGCCCTGGCCAGTACGGTCTTTCATAAGAGTCTTCTTCACTCGAGCCGCCATCTTGATGGAAAAGGCAGAGCGTTCATAAAAGTTCATGTCAGTGCAGGAGGATCTAAAACAGGATAAAAGTTCACGAAGTCCACCAATCGAACGAGGAAGGGTGTCCAGGAACAACGAATATCTCCAATAGTCACTGAGGAACTTATTAACACACAGAAAACCGTCTAGAGATGTATTAGGCGGCTGCAGATTCGCGCAGGAGACGCTGGCGATAAGAACGGGCTGGCTTGTTGTTAATTGGGGACCGCCAAGGCTCATTAAATCCGGGATCTGCACGGGGACCTCGATCTCAGATGTGCAGTGCAACGCTGGTACCACGGCTTGCTGGAAAGTTAACGGAGAGTCGTCCTCCGGTCCCAGGATACCATCCACTTTTACAGTCAGTGTCCGGAACACAGCGATGGTGTGCGAATGGAGCGCCCCAATGGCGGCCATGACGGCCTGCAGCGATGGCGTGCCTTCCGTCCGCTCCATCCCCCCTCAATAGGCGATAGAGCAGGACTTGAACCCCGGAGGCGGCTACTCCGGGGTAACAGGCCACGCAAATCCGGTGTCAAACAGTGGGCGCTCCTTGTCTGGCAGTACACACCGTCGCCGCTAGCGAGGGCCCCAGCCCGTCGACCCAGAGAGGGTAGCAAGGTCTCCGGGCACCAGACCCCCACCACGGCAGCCGGCGTGGCACGCTGGTGTGTCCTCGGTGTAGACTGTTCACAGGATCGTCACCATAAATCAGCAATTCACGGCACACTTCGGGAGACCGGGCTCAGTCCAGGTCTCAAGGCCGATGTTGTTCAATTCCAATCTGGATAGGCTAGAAATCGAGGCCCCGGCTTCCACACGTTGTTAGGCCGAGAATAGAAACACGGCGTATCTTCGTCCGCGGTTGAGGTAGAAAACTCGGGAGTGCACCTTTAGAAGCAGAAAATCTTCACGTACACGGAAATCTGGTGTGAGTCCAGGATTAAAGGCAGGATATTCGAGCTGCTGGCGGAGGTCGGCGGAGCCGGGAGCTTACGCGGCCATCTTGGTTGCTAGCGTAGCTCCAAGGCAATTCCAATATATTTTTAATGATACATATAAGCTTACTTGAAGAGGTTGCCTACCTAGTATAGAGCCAAGCTGAACATGGCCTACTATGAATTATGCAAATATTAGGAGATGATGAAAGGAGCTCTTAAACTTATCAGACACTCGCCCCAGTCACAGATCTGGTTTCAATCCATCATCATTCTTAAGCTCACTCTTCCACCCCACTTCAGACCCAGCAATATGCATATCAGTCTTGCCCCAGTGCCTCAAGGGAACAGTCCAGCCCGAACCGCCAAGCCAGGTCTTCCCTGGACCAGAAATAAGCCTCCTGGGACTAGTTTTGGGGTAACACCCTTCATCAGTCAGGCTCGCTTGGTTCCAGTGGCAAAATGAGCAACCGACCCACGTTTGGGCATACCCTGCTAACTTAGGGCGCACAAAGCAAATACAAGTAGATGGTGGACTGAGTGCTGAAATTATGAATTATTCCGCTGTCATGAGTTTCTCCTATTAACCTCCTGGTAACCTGATTAAAATGGATCATGAATACTGATCATTCCACAAGGAACCAAGCTTTTTAAAGTCTTCGAACATAAAACAAGAGGCTCAGAGCAATCATA
Source organism: Lissotriton helveticus (assembly GCF_964261635.1). Taxonomy (NCBI): domain Eukaryota; kingdom Metazoa; phylum Chordata; class Amphibia; order Caudata; family Salamandridae; genus Lissotriton; species Lissotriton helveticus. The sequence continues at coordinate 602,914,355 of NC_136059.1, forward strand.
TCCACTTGTCATTTCCAAGAGAGATTCATTTTGATCCTTCAATGGTTGTCTCTCACTGAACAAAACAGGCATAGCTATAGTTAAATTGTTGAGTTGGGTCAGCCAATCAATCCCCTAACTTCCTGCTGGCTGGTAAGGCTTTGCAAATCCTTCAAGGCAAAACGTGAGTGTTAGCTTCAAGTTCCTGGCCAGTACCTTCTGCTCTGCCTTTTCCTTGCAGATCAGCTGAAAAAATTCAGAGAAAAACCAAGCCTGCCACATCAGCCTCGGAGTGGAAAACATTCTCAATGACTCTTCGATACCGTGGCATCCCATGTCTTTCCTTTTCAGGGAGCACGGGGAGTGCTTTTGCTCCACTACCATAATTACCTTAAATAGCAAATACACCTTGTTGCACTAATGGTCTGTAATAACTAAACCCAAGATATTTTGCTCACTAAGCCCTCTTTCTCAAGTTTGTCTTACATGAACTTATGGAGGTCCTTGAGAGACACCTCTTTTTAGGAGGCCTAATATCTATGCCTTTCTCCAATAAAGGCTGAACCCATGCTAAGACTGTACAGTCTTAATCTTTCCCTTCCACCACAGTAGTTCGGAATTCTAATCATACACAAAATTATTAAGTATTCAGCTACAGCTTTAAATAGGCCATATTATTACAACAAAGAATCCCACGCTAAATTCTGCCATAGCTCCAAACTTTATTTAACAGATTTTCTATACTTCCTTTGGTTTTGCATAAATATATATTCATGAACCAGTGCTCAAATTTTACTGTTTGTACTGTGTAGAATTCCAGTTTGATGGACAGCCATGTTTGTCATACATCAAGATCAGTACATCATAAGAAATCTGCCATAGGTTATATCATTTTTTTCACAACAAAATTACTAATCTTGTGAATTTCAGTTTGATGGGTAGCTATGTTTGTCAAACATCCACAATCGTGTTTGATTCATGGCCCAGTATTCTAACTCTGATATTTTTGATTTTCCATAGTTGGTTTGAATTCATACCTATATACTTTTTTATCATTACAATAAATACTGCAAAAGTTTTATATGCAGAAATGTATGCCACTATGAATTATTTTCAACACTTTTTCATCGCCTTCAAAACCACATGCACCTGTATTGGCTAGACTTGATTGCAAAATCAGACATGAATTTTCCACATCCTTTTCATGCCTGTGAGATGTCTGGTAAATGTATGTGCCAGACAAGTATATATCGGTTCCAAATATATTTATTTGGTCACTTAAATTAAGTTTTGAATATTGATGTAATTTTAATTTGCGCGACCATGTTTTTAATCCAACATAATAGTTTGAGCTGGAGAAGAAGAGTAAAGAAGAAGCCTTTATCATGGCAGATGCTTTCAGAATTGCGTTTGAGCAGCAGTTGAAGCGAAGGAATGACATGACTCTAAGGATGAGTGAGGTGGACCTAATTTGCAGAAAAGAGAGCAGACGTCTGAACAACTGGAAGCGGATCATGGAAGATGGTATCCGCTTACAAATCAGTTTATGCTAAATGCTTCACTTGGTATTTTTGCGCATAATGGTCCGTCTGTTGTATGGGGTTACCCAGTGCAAAATTCTTGCTTACTTTCATACTCCTGTTATATTTGTGCTAAGCAACTCTTGTACCCCAGGTTGTGCTGAGTACAGTATTGTAAGTCTAAATGGCAAAGGGAATGTCTAGACACGCTTTATAGATGAGTGAGCAGTCGTATATCTTTAAAAGTCTAATATTTTTATTTATTTATTTACATTTTTGGGGAGATTTCCACTTGCAACGTATCACCTGAGCCTCAAAAGTGATAAAGTATCTTGTTTTAAGGTTTTGTGTGAAGAAATGAAGGTCTGGCCTACTGAGGGACAGTCTGCAAATCTATATCTCTCTAGCAACGAAAGGGTGAAAGGGGTAGGGTTGATCAGAAGTATATTTAATGAGCATAGAATTGTTAGTTTAAAGTGCATTATACGGGAATTTTAGTATTGAGGATTGATTGTTGTTGAATAGAATCAGTACTTTAAATTGGCAACATTCCTGACAAGGGAATTAGTGCACACACTTAGAAATATGCTTAACGTGGTCTCCTGATTAGTATTACAAAAAAATGAGTTGACAAATTACGAGTAAAGTATGGTGCAGTTAGATAAAATTAATATTTATTTGATGGAAAGGACATCTGACTTGGGTAGGAAGTTGTGTGTGATCCTGGTGCATTTCAAGATACCATTTCCAGAAGATATCAAGGAGTTCATATGTGGCTGAAAGCATAGATTTCAGCCTAATATTACTCCTAGACTTTCCACTTACTTGGTTTTGGAGATGTCTTGAAGGATGGCTTTAATAAAGTAGTTGTATTAGTAAAAACAGTGGAAACCTAAGATGGAATTGCATTGTAATGTTTTTCAGATCGGAATGTTCTTAGTTCCTAATGCACTGTCCCTGTGGCATGCCTTCAATGTGTCATGCAACAATAATTGGCACACTACTTTATTGCTCAATATCTAGCCGAGATGCATTGTTACTGGCTCCATCATACTCTTCAAATACAGTTGAAGGTCCCGCACAAATAAAAACCACATTCCTCCAACCCTTTAGCTCTATCATATAATGCTTTCTTTACGACTCAAACCAATTTCTTAGTAATTACTCAAATGGGGTCCCAGTGTTCTAATAATGGTTAAGTGGAGTCCACAGAAGTCAAAAGGTTAAGAACCACTTCTCTAGAGAACATTGGTCTGCGTTAATTCCCACAACCACTCAAGAGATATCTAATATCTTAACATCTTTGACCCTATCTTCCCTTGATGATGTCTTCCCTAGCCAACAAATGAAGGTCACCAAAACCGTTATTCCCTCTCTGTAACTCATCTTTGAGTTCTGGTGTTGTGCCCAATAAATTAAAAGCTGCTAGGATTATGCCACTGCTGAAGAAGTCATCATTAAACCCTAATGCCCTCTCTAATTTTATTATACCTATCAGCATCTTTTGATGCCATCTCCCACAACATCCTTCTCCGCTGATTAAAGAAGATTGGGATCTTAGGCAAAGTTCACAAAATGGTTTGCATTTTTCCTTCAAGTAAAACCCATATTGTACTACTGGCTTAGCACAGTTCCACTCCAAATTGATTACCTCTGGAGTTACACAGGGATCTGTCCTGAGCCCCAGTCTTTTCAATTTGTATATGCCCCCTCCCCTCACTTCACATTGAATCTTTTGGCACCTCGTTTTTCCATCTCTGCCAGTAACACTCAAATGATCATCATACTTGATTGTGAAACCACCAAAGTGGCTTGCAATCAGAGAAATTTTCTTCAAGAAGAAGCAGCCAGTTGGATGGATGGTTGCACCCCATTTTTGAACGGGAAGAATTAAAAAAGCATAGTCTTTGAGACAAATACAGCATGGATCAAGGAGTAGTGGCCAGAAAATCTAGGAAGTGCTCCCTAGTAATTTGAGGGTTTCGGAGATAATAAATTGACTTTCTCAGAACACGCAAATCTATTTGCACCACTGGCTTTTGTCTTCTATATGGAATCAGAACAATCTCCTTTTATTCCTCCATCTTCCAAAAATATTTAGTACAAGCACTTATCAAATATAGAATGGACTATTGTAACTTTCTATTGGTTGGACAACTGAAACATCTGACTTCACATGTACAGCTGCTCCAAAATGTAGCTGCCATAGTGGTTCTGGGTCTAATGAGAAACTCCTCCATTTCACAACTACATATATTGCAGTGGGTACCACTAAATAAGATATGTTATTTCAAAGCTTTGTGCTTGTGCCATAAATCTGTTAATAAAACAAACTAGATCATGTGCATTGTCTCTCTTTTTTCTTGGTATACTCTCTCTAGAAATTATGATGTAAACAGCCTTTTCGGGGTAAAACTCCCTTATTAAGGAAAGCGGAACACGGCGGCCACTCTTTGGCGGTGGTGATATCAAGGGAATGGAACCTCTTACCCTTAGCTGTTCGGTCCTAAATCAATCTTTTTATTTTCGGGAAGCAGCTTAAAACTGTTAAGCGACAATTTTAACTCTTATTTATACCAGCCTTTGAATGGTCTACTCATCGTTGTTTTCCTCCTTCCATAATATTGAAATTTTCTGGGGTTGGTTGATTCTTGCGCTATTTTTTCCTGTAGTGCTGGGACTCTTAATTGGAAGTAACTGTTTCCACTTTACAAATGGCTTCAATCAACCTTCCGGTCTCTTCTGAATGAAAACTTTGTACTATGACTGTGTCAACGACGCAGTGCTGAGAAAGTCTGTTGAATCTCCTTGAGGAAAGGATGACTCCTCCATATAGGGATTATGCCACCCTGCACTTAATAATACCTGTGGAAGGTGTCATGTGTCTCCGTAAGTGGGTACCATTGAGTAAGAAAAAGCTTCAAAGGGTGAGAAACCTCCATGACAATCTTATAGTTCTTGATTGAAGATGAAGATTATTACTGAAGTTATTAGCAATGCACCAAACACTCCCAGACATTAGGGGGTGGGGGGCAAGCAAGAATATCTAGAACTATATCTATTAGAAGTTCCAACTGCAAGAAGCAAAATTCATGGAGCAAATTAGTACCAAGGAGGCAAAGAATGCAACGAGAAATACGGAAGCTGTGATCCAAAATATCCATCATTTACAAATGCATCTTTTATATATGATTCAGATATGAATTGGCTGCAAGAATAGAAACACCAGTGCATCCTAGGCCGTAAGATAGCTTAGCGACTTACTGACCAGGGCATCCAGCGACTTTCAACTGAAATTATGATGCAATAATTGTAAAAACAAAGTAAAGGAAAAGAATAAAATAAAGCCATTTCCAAATAGGTAAATTAAATACATTTAAATGCTAGATTAAGGTAATACTTAAAAAGTAATTAGATACATCAAAGGATAAAGAGATTACATTAAATCAGGCTTTGCACAATACAAAAATGCCCAAAGGAGAAAGAAGTTATATCTACAATAAAATAGAAGAAAAACTAAAAACCTTTGAAGTTGTTGTGAACATTTTATCTGCAGGTCTTCTTTCTTACAAAATCTTGCTTCTTCATTGGGTACAGAAGACCACAGTACACTTGATTGCATTCCTTGAGCACAGCTTAAGAAAAGGAAAGGGAGGACTAATATAGGTGACTTAAGAACAATGACACCAACATACTCTGTAGGTACTGTGTGCAGTACAAATATTCTCATTAATTTATGTATTCAGGGGTAGTGACTATACATATTGGGCGAAGTAGTGGTAAAAAGGAAAACATACCTGACAATGTAGTGGTGGCAACACAATCATTATTCCAAATTTATTGTTTATAATAGTTATAGATGCAATCCTACTCTCTCTTTTTCACACTATTATTGGAAATGGGCCTATCACTGCTCACAGACTAAGATCCATGAAACATGTGATTGTAGGCGACTGAGCATTGTTTTTTTAAATCTTCAGTTTGTAATACTGAGAAATGATAATATTATTATTTCATTCCACACGTGCAGCATAAATATCATATTTGTTCTGTAAGGAGGTTTTTAACTGTCTTAGTAGATAATATATATGTAATATAAGTTTGGCACATAGCCTTTTCTGTTTATAAGAAATATTTATTTTTCTTTGTAGGAGCACTCTTTGCAAAAGGAAATAAGGATAAGGAAAGCTTAGGAAAAAAACTGATGGGAATGCTCATATCCGTAGCAGATTATAGAAAACTGGAAGAGCTAGATGATCCCCAAGAAATCATCAAAATATTAATAGATTTGGTTTGTATGCATTACATTTTACATATGCAATGTTACATACTGATGTTTTCTATGTTTCTCTACTCCGAGTTACCAGTATTCACTCTTGTGCTCCTATGCTTTTTCATATTTACAACTTTCTGGCAAAAGAAAACCGAAAAGAATTTTAAGACCTGTCACAGAGCATACGTCTTATTCAGTTCAAGTACCTCCATTGTGTGCATTATACCAGGGTCGGCTGTGGAGGACAGGTCCGGTGGCCTCCCCTGTGTGTCTCAGATTTGAGCATGAGGAGGGTACTTTGTTACATACCGTTTGGCACTGCTCTGCATTGCGCGATTCTGGAGGGGGGTAATGACCTGCTCTCTGAAGTGTTGGGCTGGGACCTTCCCTGTTCACCGAAACTGATACTCCTGCATGTTATGAATGGAATTGGGAGCAATATATACAAATGCCATCTTATGCTTCTGGGATTTACCCTAGCAAAAAGGGATATTTCCAGGGCCTGAAAGGCATCGGCGGCGGTGTCCGTCTCTGCATGGAAGAACGGCCTAGACTTCTGTATGGGCTTGGAGACTCCTATCTTGGTGGCCGGGGGAGGCACGTAAGCACTTTAAAATTGGGAGGCGTGGGGCGGACTATCGTGGCTTGGAGTTAGAGCCTGCTCCGTTGGCCAGACACCTTGACCCGGTTTAATTTTCTTCTAGTGTGACGCAGAAAGTTGCTTCTTGGGTGATGACAAATCATGAATGAAGCTTTTGCTTTGCTGCTCTGGAGTGGGTGTCAGTGCGATGGGGGGTGGGTTAGTGGGGTTATAGCCATTTTGTTAATATTTCATTTGTATTGCTTTTCATTTTTTCCTGTATATTCATGAAAAATAGTCAAAGTCAAAATGATGTATGTTCCTACTGCAGAAGTTTCTGGGGTACAGAGCTCTGCTTTATATGTGTTATTTGACAAATAAAAATAAAAAAGACCTGTCACAGAGCTAAACTTCAAAAAGGTTGCCAATATGAAGAGCAGCTCTGGTTCTAGAGAGTGATGCTTGTAATGGGTAATTTAAAATATTTTGACTTTTCCATTGAATTGACTTTAAGATATGAACTGTAATATACATTTTAGTCTCTGTGGGATTGATTTCGGCACTGGAAAACTATATTCCAGCTGGGGTGAAAAACAGAAAATAACCGAGTTTGTAAAGACGAGAAGCCCCTACCATCTATGTAGCTGTTCCGTCCCTGCCACGTTTTTCTTTGTACCATTTCCTGTTGCATTTTCTTCTTTTTGGCAGAGTTTGTGGGACCCTTGACCATGAGGAACCCCTCAAACTCCAGATCTAGTGAACCTAGGGAAATCCTGGTCATGCCCTACGATTGGTCTAAACACTGTATAAGTATTTAACTGAAGCCAGGACGTTTCCCTGCATGCTGAATGCTGAAATTGATCAAATGCTTGTGAAATTTGGGAAAAACATGCTGCTATGAATTTAGGTCTATGGATTTCCTTTAGTATCAAAGTATTTGCATAGCACTCCATACCCTCTTATCGTAATGAGTACTTAATTGGGTAAAGTATGCTTTAAGGGTAGAAGTATAGGTTGAGATGGGGTTGGAGGTTGGGTTTTGATTGGTTTGCTCTTCATTTAATTTTGTTAAAGCAACAGAGTGTTGTGGGGTACTCTCCTGTTATACCAAATGGCCACTATAGACGCCATGAATGAGACAAACACATACAGGATCCTATAATGGAATATGAACAGCTTCAAAACTACGAACAAAAGAAGCTGTCCTACAGTTTGTAAAGTGCCAATCTCCTGGCATACCCCACTTCTGCAAGAAACGCATTTCTTGAACACAAACTGTGGTTTCATGAAGCAATGTGGTCATAGCCGAATGTTTCACTTTGGCTGTGCTAAAGGAGGGGCATACTTATACGCAAGCCCTTGTCTTTCATGGTTACTCAGATTCAGACAGATACATTGTGGAGCTATGTCTTAGTATCCAGATCCTTGGAAGCGCATGTCTGGACATCCCTCAGTGCCTTTGTCTCACCTTCTATAGTAGATAGCACCATCAAGCCTCACTGACTTATTAACTGAAAAACCATAGGGTGGGACTGTAATAGTGGGGGGGATTTAAATGCAGACATTCACAAAACCTGTTACACACAGAGTTCCCCAAAACCCGTTTCACGCAGATCTGCACATCTTTTCATTTTGGCAGACTCCATGGATATAAGGATAATGAGCTAATTGTTATATTCTATGGTTCATTGTTGACAGCCTATCTCCTTAGTGTGTCTCTTTGGTATTTAGATTGTTGATGGGGGATTCTGGGTTCTGGATTCGTGGCTTGGCAGTTACGCCAGACCTCTGTTCCAAGCTGTTGTTCTTGGTTGATGCTATGAAGGAATTAATAATAAAGAAGACTTCCTTCTATCAATTGAACTTCTCTTCTTATTATTGAACCGGATTTAACATTTGGCGACGTTTGGGATATTTTTTCCTTCATCCTCAAGTGTCCCTCGAACGATTTGGGAGCTAAAAGGACTTCGGAATTCAAAGATCTTGCCTGAGCGCTGTAGCGGAATAGGATTCGTGGTCCGGTCGTATTTCATTTACTATATTTTGACCTGTGACTTTCTTTCATCCTTCAGTGAGCGCATTTCTCTTTCTGCAAGATTAATTTAACTGCGCAATTACTCACCGTTCGTTGTGCTTAGAATTCTGAACCTCCGGAGTTCTATGGCCATCTTCCACTCCCTCACAGCCTTGCTACTCGCCATTTCACGTACTGTTTGATGACGTAACACGTATGCAGCATGACGTGCCGCCATCTTTGATTGGTTTACGGCGGCAACTTGAAACCCTGTTAAATACATTTTATTCATCGTGATGATGTGCACATCCATATTATAAGGCTCCTTGGCAGAACTTGTCTACTTTTCCGATTTCATCGTGCTAAATTCTGTTATTCAATGTGCATCATTTCTTCACGATGATGCACACATCTCTTATTTAAAGTTTCTTACTCAAGTTGCACAAGTTTATATCGATGATGTGCACATTTGTGGAACTCTACGCGCACTGATTCATTACGGTGATGCGCACATCTCAACTTTAAAATTACTTGTTTTGCAGCAGTTGAACACTCATCGAGCATTTTTGTATTCACCTCAGTTAATTGAAATTTTAACATACCTTCATGTTTTAGTTTTCTTGCACGTATACTTTTTATTCTCTAGTGTTTATTATTATTATTATTTTTGAATTTTGAAGTGATTGAGGTTATTGATTTATGATGACAACTAACATTGTTACTCCTCCTTATTTTCTAGCAGAACCTGGAGTTCCAAAAGCTAAATGGAAACAATGGTTCAAAGGTTTTGGATATTACATCATAGCATTAGATGGTCAAAAGTTCGATCCTGTTAGGAAATTAGCACTCCTCTATAATAGTTTAGGTGCAGAAGGTCAACCCATCTTTGACCATTTACCTCCAGTTACTCAAACTAATGAAACGAATTGGGACAGTTTTAAAGAAGCTGCTTCCAGACTTGCAGATTATTTTACTGACAAGACCAGTGTTGTCGAAAGACACAAATTTTACACTAGAGGTCAATTCGAATATGAATCCATTGACACCTTTTTGACAGAATTAAGAGTATTAATTGCCACTTGCGAATTTGATGGAAATATTGATTCTTATCTAAGGGATCAATTAATTGTGAATTGTTTCAACAAAAAAGTACAAGAGAGGTTACTTTGTTGTAGGGACCCGTCCTTAAAAGAAACTCTTGAACTAGCCAGGGGTATAGAAAGGTCCGTCTCTTCTCAGAAAGAATTGAATAAGAACAAAATTGAGTCTCTTAGTGAAACAGTTAATGCTTTGAGTACAAAACCTAAGTTCTACCCTAACAAAAATAAGGACAATGTAAAAGATTCTAAGAAACCTAGTGCATGTTATAGATGCGGATCACTTTTGCATTTAGCCAACGCAAAGAGTTGTCCTACCCTTGGTAAAACGTGTTTAAATTGCAAAAGACAGGGGCACTTCACAAGACAGTGTAATAGAAATCCTGTAAAAGTTAGTGCTATAGAGAATATATTTGATTTTGCAGTAAATAATATTTGTACTGTCAAAGGTTCTAAGAAAATTGTTTTATATGTTGACTCGGATTTGGATGATGGGGGTCCTGTGTGTGATGTCACCATTGGTAATGTGAACTTACAGGTAACTGTTGATTCGGGTTCACCAGTTACATTTATTACTGATATTCTATTTGATGAACATTGGAATTCTGTCCAATTACTTCCCCCTGACATCCATACCATTTCTTTCGGTGGTCATGCTATTGATATGTTAGGTTTCTTTCATCCTTCAATGACAGTATTAAATTTCAGGACAGATGCATTTCAACTAAGATATATGTAGCCAAGAAAGGGTACAATATTTTAGGCTGGAAGGATCAAGGAAAATTTAAGATGGTTTTGAGACCTGGTACTTCTTGTTCTATCTCTTTGGTTGATATCACTACTACTAATTTCTCCTTAGATCAACTACTCATCAAACATGATGCATTGTTTAGGGACAAGTTAGGTTTGGTGCACAATTTTGAACATCAGATTGTTTTAAAGAAAGATGCTATTCCTGTTGTTCATAAAGTGAGGAGCGTCCCACTTTCTATCAGGGTTCAACTTAAACAACATTTAGAGCAATTATGTTTAGACAAAGTCATTGAGCCTATTAATTCATCTGAGTGGGTTGCTCCGATCGTTATTGCTAAAAAAAAGGGCTCTAAGGATATCAGATTATGCATTGATTTAAGATCGCTAAATAAAAATATTCTAATTGATTGTTTTCCCTTACCGAAAATACAAGACATGCTAGCTCAATTAGGAGAAGCTAAAATATTTTCTTGTCTTGATTTAAGATCCGCCTATCATCAGATGGAACTCTCTGAGGATTCCCGTTCTTTAACTGCTTTCAACACTCCATTTGGTCCCTACAGATTTCTAAGAATGCCTTTTGGCCTGGCATCGGCCGCTTCTGTTTTTCAGAAGTTAATGTTGCAATTATTTGGTGAGTGCAGTGATGTTCTTGCATATCAAGACGATATCCTAATCTACTTAAAAAATTCTGATGATCATTTAAAAAAATTATCAGAGGTTCTCTGCCTTTTGAATCCTATGGTTTCACAGTAAAAAAACAGAAGTGCAAATTCATGGTGGATAACATTGATTATCTTGGACATCACATTTCAAGGCTTGGTATTTCTCCAAAACAAGATCTCGTTAAAGCCATTGTTGATAGTCCTTGTCCCATAAATAAGGACCAATTGAGGTATTTTCTTGGGTTATGTGAGTACTACTCAAGATTTGTGGATTGCTTTGCATTACAAACTGAACCGTTTAGGAAATTACTAAGGAAAGGTGAACATTTCATGTGGGATGACTCAGTAAACAAAGTTTTCCTTGATTTAAAAAATCTTATTGTAAATGCTCCTGCTTTACATTCTTTTAGAGATGACATTCAGTCTGTTGTTACTGTCGTCGCCAGTGGTGTTGGACTTGGCGCTGTACTGTCTCAATTGGTAGATGGTGTGGAGCAAACTGTCGGGTTTGCGTCTAGATCCCTCTCCTCTTCTGAGCGACTTTATAGCACCATTGAAAGAGAAGCCTTAGCTTGTCTGTGGGCGACTAAACATTTTGAAACTTTTCTCTGGGGCAGGAAATTTATGTTAGTTACTGACCACAAACCGTTAGTTTTTCTTTTGTCAAAAAAGGATCACGACAATGTCAGTCCTAGGTTAGTAAGGTTACTTTCTAGGATGTTTGAGTTCAATTTTTGCATCAAACACATTCCAGGTGGAAAAAACCAATGTGCTGATTTCTTGTCTAGGTGTCCTTTAAGTGATTCTGTTAATTCTTTTCTCCATGATGATGATATTGATTGTGTTGTTGGTTTGGTTGATGGTTTAGTTGTTTTGGACGGCACCATTAACAGCGCAGAGTGGTTGGAATTTTCCAAACTTGATGTTGTTCAAAAGTTGGTGAAAAGTCATGTCATCAAGGGTTGGTGAGATGAAAGAAATCTGGATTTAGGGTTGCGACAATTTTACAAAATTAAGGATGAACTTACAGTGGAGAATGATTTTCTCATGAGGGGAACCTTATTGATACCTCCAAACAAACTTAAAACTAAATTGTTAAACTTAGCTCATCAGGGTCATCTTGGTTTAACTGGCACCAAAAAGAGGTTAAGATTATATTACTGGTGGCCTGGAATGGATGTTGATGTGGAGAATTTTGTAGGACGTTGCACTAGTTGTTTGGATGCTGACAAATCTTTGAAGCTTCGTAATACCCCTCTTCATCCGGTCGCTTTTCCTCATGGTCCATGGGAAAAGTTAGGCATTGATTTCATCGGTCCAATGTATAATTTGAAATCAAACATGAGGTATGCCTTAGTTGTTGTCGACTATTTCTCAAAGTGGGTGGAATGTAAATTTATGTCTGAACCTACTACTGTTGCTGTTATTGACTTTTTGGATGAATTATTTTATAAAGAAGGTATCCCAACATTTCTAATCTCTGACAATGGTGTTCAATTTAAATCTCATGTTACTCAAAAATTTCTCTCCAACTTGGGTATTAAACATCTCACCGTAGCTCTGTACAGTCCACAAGGAAACAGCATGTTAGAAAGGGTGAACAAAATGTTGAAAGATACTATTCAGTTAGCGTGCATGCAAGATATTTCTGTTTTTAAAGCAGTTCAAGAAAGACTATGGAGTTATCACAACACTCCACACTCCACGACTGGGGTCACTCCCTTTATTTTACTTAAGGGTCGTTTTGGTTCTTCAAAACTTAGTCCTTCTTGGGTTCTTGATCAAACTAAAGTTTATGAAAAGTTGCCATCTATTGATCAAGTTCGTGAAAATGTGGAATGTAAACAGTCTAGAATGAAAATTAATTATGATGATAAGTTGAAAACAAAGGAAGTACAGTTTAATATTGGTGATTTTGTTAAAGTAAAAAGGACTTTTAAAGGTAATCAAAGCTTGTTTAACAAGTCAAAACATTTTAAAAATTAATGATACCAGCTGTCCAGGCCAGCCCTATTGCTTTGGAAGTCTGGAATAGTCTGAATTGTCACACTTTTACGAGTAGTTGTGTTGGTAGTGGCATAAGGAGCACTGGCAGGGGCACTGGGTGGTACAAGCTGCAATGGCCTCCTGAGAAGGGCCCGGGCACTTTTTTTTTTTAATAGAAATTAAACACTGAATTTAATTGGCAATAATAATTTGCTATAATATTTAGAGAATCTATAATCAAATAATACTAGAATCTTGAGATAGAGAGGAGCTGTTCTTACATTTATACTAAGACCTAAGCTACATAATCTGTTTAACCTCAGGGATAGCTCTGCTGCCTACACCTCAGATTGCAAGATTCGGGTAACAATTGTACCATGTGTTCCCTTTCCACTTCCTTTCCATTAGAGCTTTAGTTATACAACCTGCCTAGACGGACAGGTTGGAAAAATCAAGAGGAAAGGAGGTTGAAGTGAACACAAGGATTTATAATTATAGGATAGATCTGGAAGGAATGAGTGTGTGTATTAAGGGTAAACATGATGTGAAACCATTGACACTGATGAGAGTGGCACCTGTGCAGTTCCTTCACGAAGCATGGCCCAGATTTCCGCCTTTCATTCACTCACAGATTAGCAAGGTTAGCCTAAGACATTACGACCAGCTTTAAAATGGGTAGCGACCAGCTTTAAAATGGGTAGCGGGCAGTTTGATTTTCCTAGTAAGCAGGGTTCAGTGTACATTATTTTCAAATGCAGCTATAGGCATATTGCAGGCCATATCTTTGCAATGGGAAGGGTTAGCAGGATGGAACCAAATGCAGAAGAATCAGTGCTCTGCTACCTTTTTTGCTAGGTTTGCGCAATAGAAATGCCACATACATACCTACATACAAGGCTATCCCAAGACAGTTTAACCAGCCGTAGTAAAGGGTAGTTTGATTTTTCCCTGAAATATGTCTACAGGACCCAAGGCCAGAGTCCTTATATGAATATGGCAGGCAAAGGTACTTCTCTCCCAGTGCAGATTTGAACTGCAAAATTCAGTAGAATCCATAAATACACTCAGCTTGCTGGTGCCGATGTTCAGAGAGGTTGAATTAGGAGTTGTTTCTGACAGGAAACAACCCCTTTGGCTACTATTGTCTTAGCTCAAATGCCTATTGTTAGAGGTGAGAGCAGAGTTAATGAGGGATTGGAAAGTGTGAAGGAACTAGACAAAGGGGACAGGAAGAAAATAACATAGATATAATGAGCCTGATTCACAAACTGCATTTTGTAGTATGTAAAATAGTAAGTACTACTTTCTACAAATTGTGTTTCACAAACTTACAGGTGGAACCCGCCACCTCCCCCTTTCACATATTTTCATGGGGAAATCTCTGACCATGTAAATTTACTACTTAGAAGTAAATGTTGGAGGGTTCTGGGAAGTGGTCAGAAAATAGGGAATTTCTGATGGATGCTCCCAACCACAGATTCCTTACATGGTAAACATTTCCAGACATCAGACTGAATACAGAAAGTTCAAAGCAGTACACATGCTGCCAGTAGGTGGTGTCTTGCTGCTCCGCATCAATGTCGTTCTGCTCTGCAAGTAATGAGCAGAGCTACTTAAAAGCTCACTCAAGCACTGACTTCAGTTCATTCTTTTCACGCCTTCAGATGCAGATTTGGAGCTACTCTTTAGTCTTTATCAAGACCTTTTTGTGCAAAATGTTTCACCCAAAAAATTTCCAGTGAGCAAGGGTAAATCTCCCAAGACAACAGAGTTTAAGCTGTGCATGGATTGTCGCAAACAGATGTTTGTGACAGACCCTCCTGAGATATTGCTGTGACTGACAAGTCCTCTGCTCAACTGTACTGATGTCTGGATCCCTAATGCTGATGTTTATTGTCTTAAGCAAACATGGACCGTGCATGTACGCCATGACATATGCCTGTCTCAAAGATTGCGGTCTTGTTGGACTGGGAGGGATACCCAAAGCGCTACCCTCATAGTGGTGAAAGGCTACTACCTTCACCTTGAGTTAAGAAGCACAAGCGCTGTGGTGGCAGCATACCACGTAATGATCAGTAGGAATGAACAGTTCCTTTTTAACCTGGGTTACCTGAGTGAGGCCTACAGGCTCACACCCTTGTAAATGTTCTGCTACTATGTGCTTAACTCACCCTGTCCAGTGCTGCGCAGTGCAGAATTGGTGAATCTGCCCTAAGTGTATGTGTGCCTTCGGAGGGTGTCATACAGGGGCAATGTAGTACTGAGTAGTGCTGGCGTGGTGTATGCATGTGCTAGAGGTGCTTGTACCTGCGAGTGGTACAGTACCTGAATGCTGTAGTATGTGCACGGTAAGAGCATGTGCTGGATGTATGTGTGCCTGTGAGTGATAAAATACATACGAAGTGTGCAGTGCCTGCGGGATAAGTGCATGTGCCTGGCATATGTGTACCTTGGAGTGGTACAATACATGAGGAGTGCAGTGCATGTGCTGGTTGTATGTGGGCTTGTGGGTGGTACAGTACGTAAAAGAACAGTGCTAAGTATTACGTGCATGTGAAATGTAAGAGCTGGCTGTATGCATGCTTCTGAATGGTACATGGAGGATACAGAATTGTGCAGTGTGTGTATGCTGTACACATGTATTGGGTTTATGTGTGCCGGTCGATGGTACGATACATGGAGAGCCCTGTGTTCCATTTTATGAGACCCAATCCTGTATGTTGAAAAATAGAGTGGCGGTAGAGAGATCCCCCCCAGACAGAGTTGTGGATTGCTGCATTCATGTAAGTTCAGTGGGACTCACACTGGTTAGGGGAGGACCAGGCCTCTCCTGTACACTTCAAAGGGTGATCTTCGATTCAGTGAGATATCACAAGGAAGGGGTCTGGGCACATGTTAGGGAGGAGATGGGGCTGATAGGAGAATCACAAAGACTAGGGGTGGGAGCCCTGGGCTAATCCTTTGATGCACATATCACTGTGTCTGACATCCAGGACATCGGACATCCCGGAGCCTGTGCTGTGGGACTATCAGCTTCGGAGACACCCCTGCTGTGACTTTTATGACCCTGAGCAGCAGTCTGGGTCCTTTGCGGGGTAACACACAGAGAAGTACGAAGTCACATCGTTGGTATAACTGCCTGCAGGAGTAAGAATACCAAATGAATGCATGTATGGGGCCGACTTGACACAGAACCTCAATGTCACAGAATACCTCTGGGCAGATGGGGCAAACAGACCTGGATAACTCCTCTGGCAGCCATGATGTTTTCATGGGTATAAAGGATGTACCCCCAGGAGTGTTCGCTGCTTGACAATCCTTGTGGAAGCTCAGATGAGCAATTAACAAAGTACTAGTATCATCTTTTGGTAGCCTGCGCTCAACCCATGTTGGGCTATTTCTTGGTCTCCGAATAGCATGACCCAGAGGGGAGCGTGTCCGTTACATCTGTGGTTGGCAGTATAAAAAGACATTCTTTGCCGGCCGTTAGCGTTTCCCTCGCCTCGCTGGCTAAGCTGCATAGGAGAGCATATTTGCAAGCAGGACTGCCTTGTTGGTAATTGAGTGTCTGTGGCATTTGGACACAGTTGCCTAATTTCTGCACTACTGAAAGGAAAAGCACACTCACATACGGACACTGCTATGCAGTGTGCGTGTACACAGTGCCTCATTTATTTTGTACTTTAGTGCCCGTTTTTGTTTAGAGGCCGTTTGTTCTTATCCAGAGAGAAGGATCTCTGTGGTACAGGACTTTTGTGTTTCCTACCTCCTTGTCTATGTATGGTGCAACTTTGGAGTTAGTCTCCTAAACTATATAGGGTTAGGCCCATAACCAGTAAGGCTAGGCCATCTATAATCGCAAACCATAACACAAATGCCAATACTGATGTTCCTTCAACCTTCCATTCAAAACCGATGATCAAGCACCTTATTTGTCATGACCAATGATTATTTAATCATTATTTTCTTGTGTTTTGTCTCCTATTTCAAAAAATGTTATCAAAAAAATACATTAATTATCAATTTGACACACATCATTTTGTTAATAACATTACAATAGACGGGGACATTACAATTACAATATATATACAACAATTAACAAATCGCACAGACTATACACACAACAAATATAACATTACACCAACTTAGTACAAAACTATTTCTTGCTCAAGTTCTGCTCAAATAAAGGCTTCTTTTTTAAACAAAAATAGCCCTTGATATCTGCATTCAAAAGCAAAACGTAAATAATTTCTACAAGGGCAGCAACCAAACAGAGTCCCTCCATCCGCTGCACTTGCAAACCTTCTTTAGTCTGTCCTTTCAGTCACACACCCTGTTGGAAGTAGGATCCGGCATTTCCTCCTGGGGTGGCAATCAATCACCTCAGAAAAGTGGATACTCCAAATCTTCCATCAGAGATACACACTCCCATTTCTTTCCACCCCGTCACACCTTCCACCACCATCAGAGCAGCTGATGGAGGACCATCTGTCTGTCTTGCAGCAGGAAGTGCGGGTCCTTTTGTCAAAAGGAGCCATAGAGGGATTTCAGGGATCAGAAGAAGGAGCTGGATGGTACTTCTGCTTCTTCCTGCTGCCAAAGATGATGGAGGCTTTTATCCTATTTTAGATGTCTGTCCACACAATGGCTTCCTGCGGAAGGATGAATCCAAGATGTTCATGCTATCCCAGGTCATGTCCCTTAGACGCCAGACACTGGATGGTGGTGTTGGAGTAACAGGACCCGTATTTCCATTTCCCAGTCCTGCAGAGGCCCACAGGCACTACCTGCAGTTTACAGTGGGCTAGAAGCATTTTCAGTGTGCAGTACTTCCTTTTGGCTTCACCAGAGCCCTTTAAGTGCATGAAAGCTATGGCATTGGTTGTGGAAATTGGAGACCTTTGGCAAAAGCTGAACTCTGCATCAATTTGTTGGGGTTGAAGGCGATTGGCTTGTTGTTGAATGCCTTCCTGCCTCTCAGAGGAGGACTGGTGCTAGTGCTCACAGACAACACCACATGCCATGTAGTACTGCAACAAGCTGGAAGGTTTGGGGTCTTGGGTCCAGTGCCTGGAGGCTCTTCTCCTCTGGAAGTGGCTGGAGGGAAGGGAGATTTTCTGGTGGGGAACAACCTGGTGGGATCTCTAAATGCAAGTGCGGACATACTCAGCCACCAATGCTTAGTAGACCATAAGTGAAATTTACACCTGGGGGTGGTGCAGGGCATATTCCATCAATGGGGAGAACCCTGGTCATCACTTTCGGGAATTGGAGTTTCAAGGAGGCTGTCTTTCAGAGACGCTTTCCAACTGGAGTGGAGCTCGGACTCCTGTATGTATTCCCATCTCTGTCTCTCCTGCCCAGAGTTCTGAAGAAGTTCAGGAATGACCAGGCCCATGTCATCCTAGTGGCACCAGTTTGGGCAAGGAAAGTGTGGTACCCGAACTCTTGGACATGAGTATCTGTCCTCTGATCAAGTTGCCGCTTTTGGAGGATCATCTGTCGCAGTAGGAGGGCAGCGTGCTTTACTCAGGCCTCTGCAATCTTCATCTTGAGCGGTGGCCTTTGTCCTCATTTGACCTTCCTCCTAGCGTCTTTGATGTCATTTTGGCAGCGAGGCGTTCATGTTCAAAATCAGTATATACCAGTGGTTGAGACAAATTTGTGGTTTGGATGCAGCACCCACCAGATTGACCCACTGCAGGAGAAGTTATCCTATTTTTTGTTGTTTGTTTTGTCCCTATCCCAGCAAGGACTTACTTGGGCACTGTTGTGGCCTATTAGTCGGCTCTGTAAGCTTGTTTGCGGTTGCTGGATCAGCCTTTATTTTAATTTCCCGTTGTGATGAGAATTTTGAAATGTTTGAAACATTTGTTTCCATTGAAGCCCTTTGTGTTGCCAGTGGAATTCGAATTTGGTGTTTACGTGTTTTTATTGTGCACTCCCTTTGAGTCAATGCACAGTTGCCCATTACCTCTCTCGACCCTTAAAGCGGTCATAAAATCAGCTCATCATCTGAACGACTTTCGCGCTCTCTCTGTCCAACCACCCTACTCCACGTTCTTCCCAGTTAATTGGTGCTGATGAATGAAGCTTCTTTTCTACCAAAAGTAGTAACAATGTTTCACACCGGACAGGCTATCACCCTTCCAGCTTTTTTTGCTGTGCCTCATCCCTCAAAAGAAGAAGAGAGGTAGTTATGATGTGCTTTGCATCAAGATTTGCTATGCATTGGCCAAGAAGCTGCCTCCTGAAAGTCATTCCTTCAGAGCTAAAGCAGCGGAGGGCCTGCGTTGTAAATTTGTTAGGTGTCTATGTGGGCATCAGTACACACATTTTCAAAGTATTTGTCAGTTGCATCGAAATGGGTATGTTGCCCACTTGGTGCTGCAGGACTTCTCAGTATGAGCCATTTATCTAACCCACCACCTGGGGGGTACTTCTATGGTATCTATTTACAAAGTTAGGGATCCACAGTTAAAAATATCTATCAGAGGAACAAGTTACTTACCTTTGGTAATGCTTTTTCCGGTGGATAAACTAACTGCAGGGTCCTTGCTGTCCCGCCTCTCAGCTCTGTTACTTGGTGTCTATTCCATCTAAAAAGCTCACAATCTAGAGATCTGCACACAGGTCATACCAATGTGCCGATGGACTCTGCATCTGAGGGCATGGACAGCCTAAAAAAGCAACTGATGTCAGTTCACAATGGTGGTACTTATATGCTGCTCCGCTCGTCCCTTACAAAGCAGAATGGCATTGATGCGGAGCTAAACTACATAATTGCGGAGCCGTACAGTGCTACCAACTAGCACAGAGGAATACTGCTTTGAAATTTCCAGATCCAGTCTGACGCCTGAGGAATATTCACAAGGCAAGAGATCTGTGGTTAGATAGAGTATCCACCACAAAGAGTGTTACCCAAAGTAAGTAACTTGTTCATCGACCACTGAATGGGAGGTGTTTAGAGGCAAATAAGAATGGGCTTAGGGAGAGTAAGGAGTAGTTTTGGGAGGGGCATTATAATACAATTACCCACCCACAAAAATGTAAGACCATTGCTATTCACAATCTACACTTCTAAAATTACAACTGCCCTAAAGTTGACAAAATAGTAATAAATATGCAACAACCCAGTTGGAGTAAGTCTAACACCACATATGGCCACTCGCCGGCAGGCCTGCAACACACTCCCATAGAAAATAATCGGGGTAGGGACTTAAAACCCAGTAGGAAATATTATTAAAATAATTATAGGCGTAAGCCTTTTTGAATAAACTTTCACGACAACGATATCGTGGAGTGGAGTTTTCTTTCTGTGCTTTGACTGAGACACGGTGTTTTGGTGCATATATATATAGATATTATATATTTATATATATTTATTTTTTTTAAACACCAACGATGACTTCTCCTTGTCAAATGAACACATCTGCACTCCACAGTGTGTTTTTCACCACAGTGAAGTTTAATGACGCGTTTCGGCTTGACAGCCATAGTCAGATAGTTGTGCCCAACCACCCACAGAAACATTGCTTACATACAATGGCTTTTTTTCTAGTCACACCAGGCTTTTTTTATTCTTGCAAAACAAAAATAATTCCTGTAATTCATTATCCGTGTTACTTTGGAACATTGATATGATAATATTATGCATTCCACTTATGATTTGTAGTGAGTAACATTATTATACTCTCATGGAAGGAGATCTCAATTGTGGTGGCAGAAATGTTCACCAAAGTAACGAAGATCCCTGCCTCCATCTTAAAAGTTACATGTAGAAACTTCAGACTCCTTAATTTGGCTCCACCACCTTGTGTCAGGGGATGGGGAAATGAAAGTCTATGCTTTGAGTAAATTTACACTCTGAAATCGTGAATAGTCAAACGTAACAAATTTACTCAAAAGTGTAATAGTAAATTTACTCTCTCACATACCCTCACCCATCACACAGCCGTGCACAGCGCGGCGTCCCATAACATGTTAATAACACCTCAGAGATTCATCTTTTACTACATGAAAACACTTCCCACATTACCTCCGCACAGAAACAACAACCTTTCAACCACACACCCGCCACTACCACTGCACATCTACTCAGCCTGCAGCTCTAGGGGCAGAACTTACTTATTCAAAGGAGACCAGAGCAAGGTCATTTATACCCGGGAAGGTGAAGGATCTATTCAGGAGTTCGCTTATAAAAAAAATGAATATTAATAAATGTATATAATCATATGGGGTTATTTTCAGGGTAACAACATTCTTGCAATTTTACCATAAATATGGCGCTTTTCATCAATTAACAAGTACTGTGGCAAGTTACACAGGGTTTCACCATGAAGGTTACCGTATAACCATCAGGCCACTCGCTTCCTTTCATCTGGGAAGTTCTTTGTTACATTACCATAAATGTGCTAATGTTTATGCATGAGTTTTCAGCACCACGCGCAAAGCAAACCGGAGGCACCTTGTGCAAATGATGTATAAAATCAGATTTAATTTTAAATCATATTTATATCTTGTTTTAACAGCTAAATGATAAAGAAGAAGCGCTGGCCCACCAGAGGAAGGTCAGCTACATGCTGTCCCGTGCCTTGGAGGAAAAGGCGAATGATGCAAAGCCCAGCAGTGAAACGCGCCCGAACGACGAGCGCCCGGCAGGCGGGAACCATCAGCTGCAGGGATGCGATTCCAAGGTGCCGCCCGCTTTCACTTGCTGCAGTCTGCACAAGGCTGGGAACAGTTACTACTCCGTGCTAAGCACGAGCACAGTGAAAAAGTCACTAAGAACACTTAAAAAGTCACGTTCACTGCCTTCAAGGATCGTACTGTGCAGCGAAGTGGAAATTCCCCCGAATTCTCAAATGGAACCAGAATGTGGTCATAAAGAGCATTAAAAAGATGGAACTCTGATGAGCAGAGAAGCCACTGGTGGCACCTAGAATCTTTCGGGGAATTATGACACTTTTTCTGATGAATACTTCATTGACGACGTTAAACGTGAACCTTTTAGGTCATGTGTGTTCCGTTAGTTAGTAACTAAGGGCATTGTAGTAAAGAACGAATCTGCGTTTATGGATCATTTGAAATGAAGCACGGTGACCAACATGAATCACAAAAAAAGACTGTTCCAGACTTTGCATGGTTTTGTTCATTTTGGTGAGAGGTGAGGGGGCGTAGAGGGCTCCAAAGGACTTGCTGTGGTTCTCTCCTTGCTGTCGCGGACTCTGTGTGCTTCATGTGATTGACACTTTGAAACTTCCCTGTCCAACCCCATGCTTTGTGGTTCATATAGACCACTGTCACTACTGAACACGGACTACAAAATCCTAGCCAAAGTGATAGCAATCAGACTGTCACTTCTGATGGAATTTATTATCTCTCCCGTGCAATCGGGTTTTGTTCCACATAGGTCTACATCCCTTAACCTCCGTACCCTGTTTACGGTCTTACACCGTATTGACCCCGCTACTCCAGCTGCGGCGATTTTATTGGATGCTGAGAAAGCATTTGATTCTCTGGAATGGCCCTTCTTCCTTTCTGTCATGCGCCGCATTGGCATGCCGGAGTGCTTTATTGCAACTATTGCCCTTCTGTATACCAGGCCCTCCGCCCGGCTGCGACTTAATGGTGTATTGTCAGATCCCTTCCCTCTATTGCGAGGTACAAGACAGGGTTGCCCCCTTTCCCCACTTTTGTTTATATTAGCTCTCGATCCATTGGCCCGGCAGTTCCAGGAGAACCACCTCCAGCTCGGGTTACAGTTTCGAACTGGCCCTTTATTGATGCCCATGTACGCAGACGACATGATATTATATGTCAGGCACCCCCACCGTAATCTGTCCCCATTAATACGGGAAATTATACGTTTCGGAGCATTCACAGGACTAAATATTAACTGGCACAAATCTGTCATTTTTCCACTTACTACCAGCACTACACCCTGGTCTATTGAATTCCCGCTGGAATGGTGCTATGACTCCGTTAAATATTTAGGAATACATATCCATCGAGACACTGCATCGATGATACGCCTCAACTATGGCGTTGCTATCTCCGTGTTGGAAACACAGATTAACCGCTGGCTTAGTCTACCCCTCTCCATGGCCGGGAGAGTTGCGATTATTAAAATGGTGGTGCTTCCACGGTTTTTATATTATTTTAATAACATACCGGTTCCCCTAACCAAAGCCTTCTTCAAGCAACTACGCTCACTTCTGCTTCGATTGGTCTGGGGTGACCGCACACCACGCATCAGCTGGAAAGTCTTGACCATGCCGACAGACAGGGACGGGCTGGGTGTACCGGACTTCTACTTGTATTATTTACTTGCCCAATGTGCCTATGCCTATTCGCGGTTCCACCCGGCCGCACGGATTCCATACTTACGTCCAGAGGCAGATTTGGTTCTCCATGGGCAGCTTCTCACACTTCTCCCCACTGGCTTCCCGCGAGACCCACGCGATATACAAACCGTATCCTCTACATGCTGGGCCTGGGTTAAACTGCATAAACTTTTAGGATTCGATGTGCTTTACTCTCCGGTATTGCCCCTTCCCAATACCTCCCTTCTTCCCATTACAGAGGAGGCGTTGGTAAAACACACCTTGCAGAAATTTACTATCGGCACCCTCGGAGATCTTTTCCCCGATGGTCACGTATTCTCTGTGACAGAGGAAGCCCGATTCTCTGACCGCTTCTTTATGGACACATTTATCCTCACCCGGCTTCGCTCGGCATTGAGGGCATGTTACCCCTCCTTTCCTCTAGCCCCCGAGGAGGTCCCCCCTCTCACGTTGGTGATACAGAGCCCATCCAACACACACCTGATTTCCAAGTTATATAAGCAATGCGTGGCACTTAAACCTAGTGATGACTCCAAACTCAGGGCCGAGTGGGAAAGAGACCTGGGCGGTCCTATTTCAGATGAGCAATGGACATATTGTTGTAGGGCCACGACTGAGGTCTCCTTGAACAGTCGGCATAAGTTGCTACAGTTTAAATTTCTCCGGCGGATGTATTTCACCCCAGCTCGTGCACATAGAATAGACGGCTCCCGGCCTCACCACTGCCGGAAATGCCTTTCCCCTTTTGCAGATTTCGCACATTTAACATGGACTTGCCCCAAGACACATCAATACTGGTTAGACGTTCACTCTACATTGGGGGATATACTCTCTATACCACTCCTACCTACTCCTGAGATTGCAGTACTGGGATATGTCGTAAATTTCCCTAGGAACATCCGTAAATTGGCAGCGCTTATGTTGGCCAAGAGGGAAATAGCACTACTCTGGGGTAGTAGAAGGGTCCCCACTCTCCGTTCATGGTTAAACAGTCTAGCATTTTGTAATACGAACTGCGAGGAGTTCAGCACTTTACTCCCACCCACCTCCAGGCCTATTGATATATGGGAACCCTATTGAGACTACATCTGACACAATCCGGCATCACCCCGACCGGGGTGGGTTGAACCCCTTCAATCTCTGCATTGGGGCAGTACGATGCCGGAGTTTGCATCACTATTCAGCTGTTATCTTTCGGTTGGCATTATTTTATATACGTAAATGTGTCATCGGAGTGATTTCCGCTCGGTAGGATGTCTTTGATATAAATCAGTGTTGAGATATCATGGTACTCTCTTTTCAGAATTCACTTTGGTACTTTTCATTTCTGTTCATATTTTATGGATATGCTTTGCTGCATTATTGTTAATGTCATGATTCGATATTACTTTGCACTGCTATTGTTTGATTATGCTTTTATTGTTTTTATTATGTTTACTTTATTATGTCCTTGCATTAATTTCACTTTTTTGTCATCCGTATTCCTGTGAAACTTTAAATAAAGGTTTAATAAAAGTCAAAAATAGGAATGACCATGAATAAACAGGTAGACGATGGAGATGACAAAGTCATGCTAACACTGCATATAACCTGCAGGACCGAAGCCTACAATATGAAGCAGCTCCAAATGCTGTCAGTTTGCTGGTCTGATCACTTTAGTTATGCCTTTAAGTTTTAATAAATGGTTCTCATGGTTATTCTTAGCCTATACCTGAAGATGAAGATAAGGATTAAGCCTGTTAGATCTTTTATTTCTGAAACGGCCAGAACACCTATTCAAAGCACACACTCATGTCAACATCATGTGCCTATCACAAACCATAAACCATACCATCAACATCCTACATAGAATCCATCCACAACCCCTCACTTTAATGCACCCAGCGTGCACCTCCTACCCCAGCCAGCCCACTCCCATACTGGTCAGTGCCTCCTCAACTGTTATCGGCAGACGTTCTTGAGACCATCACCACCTATAACGTAGATGCACACAGAAACATTGTTTGCCTAGTTTTATCAAGCATCTTATACTTTCCCCTGTTAAGATCTGGATGCATATGCATAATGCGGGTCTGGTTCTTCCGCTATCCGATGTACAGGTGACTGTTTCTAGAAGCCAAAGTGCCACCACACACTAGAATACGTGGTAGGCTAGTGCACTAGAGATGCTGTCGCTTTCTCAGGTGCTTAAACCCAAAGGCATAAAAGACCTAGCTGGATGATGACTTTAAAGGATTGAAGAAAAACAGAAATCTGGAATCCAGTTGTGGAATTCTTCAGGAGCATGGAGTCAGGGTCAAAATACAAATAAAGGAACACAGCTGTTTTGCGTCACACCCTCTAGAAAGTCTGAAGCCTTTATATACTAAAATAACAGAAAAAGGAAATGTCATCAAACATCATACAACAGGAAATACAAAAGATTGGAAAATCAGAAAGGAATTAAGATAGAAAAAGCTTTGATGGATAAGGGAACGAAACGGGAACATAAACCTGAACCAGACTAGCTACGGAGCAGCTTTCAAAAGGCAGCTGCAAACCCTCAGGCGGATGATTGTCATTTTGGAGCTGGAGGAGCAAGAAGCAACAGATAGAACCCAGGAGCACCAGACAAAGCTGCCCCAGATAAGTGAAACTCACATCGCCCAGCTGCAAGCTGGATCCCGTGTTTCCTAAAACCCAGGAACAGTGAGACCTGCAGTGTCTTGGGCACCCAGGCGGCCAAGACACTGCCAGTGCAATAACGCCACTCGCAAACTTCTTCACAATCATGTCCCTGAACCAAACAAACGGCATCTGTGTCAGAAGCGTCAGCCTTGTCTTGAAGGTTGCTGTACCATTCCACTCTATCCAAGACACGTCGCTACTCGCGTCATTGCACGTTTTCTGCTATGTGGTAGCCTTACCAGAGCCTTGGTTGAATACTGTCACAGTAACCACTTCTATCATACTAGTCCATGCTCCCCAAACATCTGCAATATTGGAGCTGATTAAGATTTAATGTTTGTACTACTTTCACTCCAGTGTGGTTACAATCAGGAAAAACATGAAAATGATGACGAGTGGCCTGAAGAAGTTCAGTATGTGAAAATAAACACATTGGCTGTTATACTGTTGATCACCGTGACTGGTCTGCCAATAAGTGTGGAAAGATTGAAATAAAAAGACGCATTTTACTTAATCATCCGAATTCAAAGAGTACTTTATTCATCATTTTTGTAACTGCTTGAGCATACACATTGAATTGAGCACACCCCCATTCGTAAGTTTGTATTTTGTAATTATCTTCTACATGAAAGAGGGGAATTTTGCAGCTGGGTATCAGCAGTACAGCACAACATAGATAATAGATGTACAGGGTAACATGTTAGGTGTGCTTGGTTTTATGCCATAGCTACTTGTTTCAAAATTGATCACTAGGCCCAACTATCACGCCCCTTAAAGACCCCTCTCCAAAATATCGCCATCTAAAACTATGTTGATATGACACTCTCTGTACCAGGCTTTGCAAACGTGAATACCCTATTTGATGCCCTTCCACTCACTAAAATACAATGTTATTAAGTATGCACCGCAAGGCATGGCTAGTCATCTGCCAACATATATGTAGTTTGACTAATAGAGGCACAGCAAGCCTGACAGTGGCCTACCTGCAAGTAGAGAGGCAGGTTGAGGTGATTGCACGCAGACAGTAAGTCTTTACCACCAAGCTGGAAAAAAGGAAAACAACTGCCATGCTTGTAATGAAGAATGACACCAACAGGCGGGAGTCATCTTGGAGTCATCCATCCCTGCTTATAGCCAGCAGAGGGCGTATTTAGCAATAAAGTGGTTTTAGGCAGCAAAGGCCTTATATCAGCCGGGAGAGCAACAAGAAGGAGACACAGTGACATCAAGGATCCACAGTTGTGGTCTTTCTTTCTCCAAACAGCCTAGTTGGGAGTAAAATGCGTGCCTCAGCTAGGTTTATTAACCCCGGAGAATTATAAATCACTGAAATTTTTCTACCCACGAGGGATGTAAACAGGATACATATATATGTCTATATATATATATATACCTACATCCATACATATATATTTTTACATACATGTTTTTAGATTTGATCAACACATTATACTTGTCAGAGACCCACGTTTACTTGAGAGAACTTGGACACTATGCTCTAGAACCAGGCAAACGGCCACACAAAAATATTGAAATCTTTATTGTATTGCTTCTGATTTGAAACAATAGGACACAAGTAAACCCAGCACTCCAGAGAGGAGGCAAATGTACTGCTGCACCTTTAAACAACACACGTAAAGCAGCACTCCTAAAGACGAGGCAATAAATCAGGACCCAGCACTCTCTTAAGGCGAGGCAAGAAAACAGATATAGGTGTATTTAAAAGGAAACACATATTTATTCATCCAATACTTTTAGAAGGAAGGCAGAATATATTGGTTAATGCAGATTCTCAAATATCAAATAACATAGGAACAAAAACAGAATAATATAACCTAGCATATGTACATGGAGCATAGAAACAAATAGATTATATACATATTCGAAATGAACTGACTTGTAACTTAGTACAGGAGAGGAAAGGTGTTAATTTCCTAGAGGGCAATCTTCTTCAGCCAATATCTAAAGACTCATTTACCCCCTCCCCTCGATTGAATATCCCAGACAATCTAAATCGTATGGACCTACCACCAGCCGCCACCCCCTATACAGTAATCCAGGCTAATGTTCAAGGACGAAGGAAAATTAATCTTGGGATTCCTTACGAAATAAGGCTTTACATTGGCTGGGGGCTAAAACAGGGCTAACTGATGATCTTTTTAATTAATTCAACATTGCAAGAAGAATCGGCTCGTTGGGGAGAGATAGGAAAACTTTACAGGGTGATTGTGTGGTTCTAACGTTCAAAACCCCATAATTAGTGAAAAGTATTTTCTGATGAGCGGGTAACAAGATTATAGCTGACGCTGGTATTAATGTAATACCATTGGGCTATTTTTACCAGCCACCTCCTAACATGGGGTTAAGAGACAAAAGCAGGCATGTGTTTGAAACTGGTAAACATTTATATAAAGTTGAAGTGTCCAACCGGTTCGAGTCCTTACCTACATTAGAGTAGATAGATTACCTTAATACCCAAGATGTAAGAGTTAGGCCTAGTGGGCCACATATTATTCATCCCGCGTTAGATGCTCCTGTTTATAAGTGGAACGAAGCGTCCGGTGGGGTCGAGGGGTTAACTAACGACAGCAGTGCTGTGCCTTCAGGAATTAAATCCACACTGACTAGTCCCCGTATTCTATCATCTACACGGGGGAACAAACAAGCCAGTGAGATGAATAAAACACAAGTATCACCACCCATTACCTCAGAATACCCAGATAGGTTAGAGTCCTCTTTAGCACAGAAAGAAAATCTCAGTGTATTATTTTGGAATATAGCGGGCTTGCGTACCAAGTTGATCCATGAGTTTATCAGAACATTTTAAATTATTTGATTTCAAGAAACTTGGGCGACATATTAATGGCTTTAAGACATACCACACTGCTGCAGTCCCTTCGATCCACGGGAGAGCTAAGGGGGGGCCTATGTACTTATATCTCCAAACAGGTTAAAGTAGTCAAGATAACTATGCTGATATCAGAAAGCTGCTATCAAATAATTAACATGAAATTAGATAAATATCACAGTCTAACCCTGGTTAACTTTTACAACAATGCACCGAGGGACCAGATGATGGGGGTATTATGTAAACTTTTTAGTGATTTGAACAAACTACAGAGTGAAAGGGAGACCAAATTAATTACTGTATGGGGTGAAGATTTTCATATCAGTCTATGTCCATTAAGTGGGGAAGGAAACTGGATTATTAGCTGATGATAACGATGTTTATCCCCATTTTCCACACTCCATTATTGGGGATTTTTTTTAATGAGATTTTATTTTCATTTGATATGGGCTTCGACAATAGTTTGTGTTCCCCTCCAGGCATTTTGATCAGAAATTTAGTGGGAGAGGTTTGAATTCAATCATTGACTATATAAGTTTACCTAATCGATATGCATCACGTCTTCTAAATTATGAAACTCACAAAAACGCTTTGAGTGACAATTTCCCTTTAAGCTTAAGCCTAAGTCTCCCCAATATTAAACGAAATATTCAATGCAGCCAAGTACTTTAGGCCCAGAACATAGCTTTGGGCAGAACAAATGGCTATTCGTTGCGGTGGTCTATGATCGAACCGATAGAGTGTCTTAAGAAAATTGTGACCAAGTGCTACAATTCATTTCTAATCTGTTTGGACGAGACAAGTCTTCACGCCAATATCCTTGAAGCCTATGCTTACCTTACAAGTGAAATACAAAATGCTTTGAGTGTTGAGATCAAAGGTGCGCAAACCCATCACCAGGGATGGTTTGATACCAAATGCACTAAAGCATACACCAAATTAAAGCATGCCCTCCACAAATCAGTATGTGATAGAGGTGAAATTAAGGATTGTAGAAGGGTATACAACCGGGCACTGAAAGCACGTAAAAGGGAACTAAAAGATAATGCGTGGGCTAAACTACATGAAGCCTCATTGACTAAAGATAGTGCAGCATTCTGGCAAGTGGTTAATGCTCCTTTTTTTGTAGAACAAAACAAACGAACCATAGAGCTCGCTATTGATGAAAGTCAATGGGTGGGTTTCTTCTCTAAAGTTTATAATCAGGTCTTGGGCGATGTTAGCATGTATCCTTACTGTAGACAATCGAGAATTGTCACCCATAGAAAATCTCCCATAGATCTCTATTTTACTATAGATGAAGTTATTATCGCAATTAATGTGAGTAAGGGCGGCAAGGCTCCCGGCCCAGACGGCGTGCCAGTAGACCTTTTTAAATCAAATTTGCCCCTATGGGGCCCTTTTACTAACGCAAGTAGTGTAGGCCTGTTGCTTGACCGGATTCATTCAGACCTTGTTCGGGTCAATAATAGTACCCGTATTCAAAAAGGGCGACCAACAGAATCTAGCTTGTTACCGCCCAATATCCTTATTGGATTCCTTGGTAAAGGTAGTAGGGCGGATCGTCCTAAATCGGCTCCAGGATTGGGCAAAAGATAAAAACTTCCTATCAGATGTACAATTTGGTTTTAGACAGGGGTTAGGCACAGCGGAGCAAGGCCTTAATCTAAATATTTTGTTAGGGAACTATACGCTGGCCAAAAAAGGTAGACTTTATCTCGCATTTGTTGATCTTACAGCCGCATTTGACTGTGTAATACACTATAAACTATGGGACGTTTTAACGGACATGGGGGTGGAGGTTGCATTGATCCAGTTTTCGAGGCAGCTATATAATTGTGCGACAGCAAGACCAAGGGGGAATGCACTGCATCGTTCAGGGTAGAAAGGGGGGTTAGACAGGGCTGTGTCCTGGCACCATTTTTGTTTACATTGTACACAAATGGATTGGAACAACCGATGGTGGAGAAGTGCCAGGATATGCCACAAATAAATAACTGCCCTATAGCCACCCTTCTGTACGAGTACGATGCAGTGATGATGGCCCGCACACAACCGGGTCTCCAGAAGGAGCTTATCAGCTATACAGAGTGCATGGACAAGTTAGGCCTGAGAATTAATGCATCAAAAACGTTTGCATGTTTGTTGGCAATACCAAGGTGGCAGAGACTAAGACATTTCCCTACTTAGGCATTTTATTCGATGATAAGGGGACATGGTATCTGGCGGTTATAAACAGGAGCTAACTTTTTATGAAAGCAACAGCAGCATTGGCCAGTTTCGCAAGGAAATTGGGCAGAAGACCACCAGCAATGCTCCTGCAAATTTACCAGGTGAAATGTGTCAATACAGCTAATTATGGTGCTGATGTGTGGGGTTTTTGAGATACCGAACCTATTCTGGCGATCCCTTGTAGCACTTCCACTTATAACTGCCACTCTGAATTGGGTATTCCATATTTATCTGATGTCATTAAAGCTCAACCTGCTCCTTTGTGGAACAGGATTAGGACAGCCCCTAAAACAGGTTTTATTCATGAGATTATTAGTGACAGAAGGAAGTTGGACCAGGGTACCGAGATCCCTTGGTTAAAATACATTAAAAAAATTATGTACGATCTCGGTCACTCTGAGTACTATGACTCTCCAGATTCCATTACTACTCTTTCCAGGAAAGAGTTAAAAAGAATTTGTATGACACACCTTGAGGCAAATAAACTCACTTTGAAGCAATTAAACCGTCGGTACAATCACACTAATTGACATTATCCACTTATACAATACATCCATCTATCAAGTACACTTTAAGTGGTTACAATAGATTTGTACTGACCTGTTTTAGATTTGAGATTTTCCATCGCCTGATAAGCTACCCAGAAACAAATAGCTGGTCGAATAAGCTATGCAGCTGTCCATGTGATAAACAGTCCCAGCAATCAACAATTCATGTAGTTTTATTCATCAAATTTCATAAAGGGCAAAGAAGGTGATGGATCCTTCCAATTCTAAGATTAGGGGTATGGTAACAATGTAGACCAGCGTTTTTATTTTTTAAATTTTTAGAAAATGAATGTATTACAAATGCAATTGCTTCCTTCTTAAAAAGTACAGTGAAACTCAGAAAAACCATTTCGATAAATGTAACTGAAATTTCGAGATGGATCTAAATTCTGAGATATTGGATATTCTCCAGTGTTGGGGTGTCTTTCATAGATTCACATGCCTGAATTATTC
The DNA here is from genome assembly GCF_964261635.1 of Lissotriton helveticus. Classification (NCBI taxonomy): domain Eukaryota; kingdom Metazoa; phylum Chordata; class Amphibia; order Caudata; family Salamandridae; genus Lissotriton; species Lissotriton helveticus. The sequence goes on from NC_136059.1 coordinate 602,946,316, forward strand.
CCCGTCGTCGGAGTTGGAGTCCCACGGAACATAACAATAGCAATAATATGCACATAATATCCAAAAACCTTTGTAATAAACAACCAGGAAGTAAAGTAGCCCTAAGCTACAAGAGCAAAAACTTCCACACTCATGACTATCCTAGTCATTTTGTATAGACCAAACTGCAGCCAATCAGGCGTCAGCACCCACCAGAATGTTCTCCCCAGAGGCTCAGGCTCTCAGATTTTCTACCACACGTCGTGTGAAGGGAGTCTCCCTGAGCTCTGCTCAGTACTTCACAACTTTGTCTGGTTTTTACCTACTTTAAGAATGTCATCATCTAAATCTCTCTTCAGGCCTTGTGAATCTTGTGGGAAGATCAGGCTTTTTAAGGAAGATCCCCACAAGAAATGTATTTATTGCCTGTATCTGGACCATGAGGTAAAGGATTGTAAGATCTGCAGGACCTTTCCTCAGAAGACCCTCAGAGACAGGGAAGGTCGTCTTCTTCTGCGGCTGCAGAAAATCAAGGATCAGGACAACCCCCTATCTGAGGTAGGAAGTGTAGCCTCGGGGTAAACTATATCCTCTAGGAAGAGGATGGCTGAGGAAGAGGTATCTTCTCCTAGGGATAAGGTGTCGAGAAAAGCTCAATCCACCAAGGATTCTAGCTTGCCTTCCTCCCCTTCTTCAAAAAAGGCTTCTCCACCTTCAAAATCTAGACCTAGTACGCCCCCGAGAAAGTCTGGAAAGTCAAGACTGTCACAGAAAGTTTTACCTCAGAAAATGACTTTGACGCCGTCGTCGACGGCTCCTCTGTCGACAATCATCAACATCGACGGTCACCTTTTCATCGCCGAGGCCTAAGATGATAATGTCTTCGGCCTCTTCCCAGTCGACGCTGGTCTCTGTTTCAGTTCGACCCATCTCGTCGACGAAGATAATGCCATCGGCCAGAAGGTCCCATCGACGAGCGCATCGTCGACAAAGAACACCTCAATGGCGCCTACCCCGTTGACGGACTCCTCGTCGACGAAGATCACCTTGCTGTCGACGACCTCACCGCCAACGAAAATTACATCGTCGTCGACGGCCACACCGTCGACAAAGATTGCCTCGTCTTTGAAAACATCATCGACGAAGATTGCCTCAGCGCCGAAAACATCGTCGACGATGATTGCCCCGTCGACGAAGTTGACTGTCTCGTCGGCGGCAACTGTCCATACACCATCTCCGTCGACGGTCTACCGTCGACGCCTCTTCTTTCATCTTGTAAGGAATTACAAGTTTGGTCTGCTGCACCATCTGCAGTCTCCTTTGCCTCGCCGTCTACGGCAGCTTCTTTATTAGAAAGACGGGGCTCTTCACTAGCAGCTCTCTCCCCGCTGAAGTTGCCTGAACAGCTATTGGACTCTGAAGAGGATGAAGAGCAATCAGATGTGGATGAGAGGTTCCATGCAGCTAGGAGTCCATTTGAGCTGCTTATAAAATATGAGGACGAGGATCAGGAAGAAGAGCAGTTCCTTGAACCTACAGGTCAGGCTACTGCCACGGTGCCTACGGCACAGATGCCGTTAGCTCTCCTGTGGTATATAAATAAATAATACCGGATCTAGGTTTTACTGGACATAGCAATAACAGATAGCTCAATAAATAAGAGTCAAGATTCGAGGTAGTAGGAGTTTGCAGGTTTAATACAGCATAAAGGACAGGAACAGGACAACCTGCATAGGAATAGGATGGCAGGGCCCGGCAGCTGCCGGGGCTGGATCTGGGATGAGCGCGCTAACATTTAATAACAGTACACAAGCATATATACTAAAACAGTTGCATTGCAATACATATGATAGGCGGAGCAGTGGGTGTGGTCAATAGCAGTCGCGAAAGATAAGGGTGAAAGTAGGTGTAACAAGAGGCGTATACATAGACATGTGATGTAGACGTAACAGAATATGTCATAAATGGGGCGGAAACATGGAGGGGGCTACCTAAGGAGCCGGGACCTCTAACCTAATGGTGCGCGCAAACTGACAATGACGTGTTACTAGGAGAAGCTGGGGGCTATGAACTCTGTGCTAGGAGCAGAGACTGAAGTCTGGAGAGTCAGGGCGACATGTACCTAAACAATATCTAGTATCTGATGTTTAGAGAACATGTTGATATAAACTAAAAGTCAGGAGGGGAGAGGCTAACAGACTCTAAGACTGGAGCATGCATTATTCTACATGTAGTGCGTGTTGAGGAATATTAAATGACCATTAATACAGTATTTCTCTTACATGGAGACGTAAAGGCTAGACAATGACGGAAACTATTGATGCGATTCAGTAGCTTAGGAATGCAGAGAAGGAGGGCTGGACTGATAACTAGAATCATAACATACTTTTGGCAGACTAACAGGCAGAGCCAGGCCGAGCCGGGCACTGTGAGGCAGGAAGTAAGTGAAGGTCAGGAACACAGGTGGGGGCTGTATCGCTCCTCAGCGAGGGTTCAGGAGACAGGAGCTGAATCTGGTGTCCGGGCCCTTTTGAGGCCTAGAAACGGGGACTTTTCAATGAAATAACGTGCACACTGAGAAACGTGGCAACGTAGCTTTACATAGGCCTAATATTCGTAGTATTCACGAGAACTGGAAACTGGCATACTAGAGATGGACACAACTGTAATTGCGTCTTTAGTCGAACATGGGGGATACACATGCATATTAATCATGCACACATAACATAAGATGGGGAACACGTAGGGGCACAGAACATGGCAAAATTTACTTTTCCACATTCCCTCCTTGTCACTACGTTTCCCTCAGGAAACATCAATATTCATGATACCATCTATCATTTCATACAGTATCATTTGCTCGTCTCGAATTTTCTTGGAACGGGATTTAGAACGGGACTTGGGACTAGGAATACAAGAGGTAGCACAAATGCCACAAATCGCAGGGCCACATTGTATACAGAGGCAGCAACTGAATATGATCGCTACTGCAATACCTAAAAAGGACAATACTTTCCATCCCCAGGCGGAAATTATATTCCAGAACCAACCGGACCATGTCCAGGTGCCTGGATCTTGGTGTAACATATGGGCAATTTTATGGAGTCTGGTTATAGCTGAATCAACAGACGGCGCGTTATTAGGAATGAAAATGCAGCAACTAGATCCGATGACTCTACATGCCCCGCCCCTATCGGCCAGTATGACGTCGAGGACGAGACGATTCTGGAGCACGAAAATTCTCATAAAGGATTGCTCTTCGGTTAAGTTACCTAGAGCAGAAGTAGTCTCAATCACTACTGCTTCAAGGGTTCTCGTTAATCTACGTATCAGTTTACTATTCACAACAGTACCTAAATAGGGGAAGACACCTTTATTGATATCTATGTATTGTTCTAGAGCAGTTTCAGTATAATCGACAATCGGGAGGTCTCTCTTGTGTCTAGTATGTACTAGGTGGGAATTCCTATGATAGTCAGGTGGGGCTAGAAAAACTGGTGGCAGTAGGAAGGCAATGTAACACGTTCCCTCCCAATCGAGGGGCAGATGAACATATGCGGTCTGACCACAAACAAAATAAGAATGACGTGAAGCTTTGAAAATAGATTTCCTACTGTCACTATACTTGACAATAGTAGTACAATCACTGTGTCCTACATGTACGGAACCATTCTTTCGGACACATAATTCGCCTTTAACTGGTAGTACTGACATAGCAGGTAAGTCTGGAGTAGTATCAGACTGAACATTCAGGACCATGAAATTCGAAGAATAATTACCTAAATTATAAACTTCATTTTCTAGATCTAACCCTGTTCTGTGGGGAAGACCTTGCTTGTCTGGGAAACATGTACTGTTAAGAAAAGACATATCTGTTGAGGATGACGTTAACGTGGACCATGCTCCACACGAACCATTATGTGAAAATGGATAAGGAAAGAGTGGCAGAACTCCCTTCGGTGTCTGGAATGGGGGGAGTCGACCACACACCCAACAATTAGTGGCATTGCTGGTCTGGTGTGAATAATGTAACATGTGGATAAAGGAATTATTACGCATAGCAAGACGATAAGATAGTTCATGAGGAGGCAGATCACTAAACGTGTGCTCTACTGTAACATTAGAAGACTTATGTACATGTGAAACTGGAAAATACAAATAAAAAGCATAACCTGTGCAGGTAGTCATAAGGCTGAAAAACAATATGAAACTTAGAAAAACGATACATCGGATTGAGTTTTGACTAACTCTCTCACTATGGGGGTCTATTTTATACATGTCAGAAACCGGTCTAACCGTTTCACCTAGGGGAGGACTTAGACAATCAAACTGGCTGACTTATTTTACTAGACCTTAATTTCTTCTTATACTCCTGTTGCGGAGTTTTCTCTAACAGGGAGGGTTCAGTATCATTGTCTTTTGCGGGACAGTCCTTAAGAATAGTACTTTGGCAGTCTTTTAAATTCTCGGAAATGTTCTTAGAAACAGGCTTTAGTCCGTAAAATTTCTTCACATGAGACAAATGGACCCAGCCCTTCCTGCCTTCCAGCTTGACGGCAGTACGGGTGGCCAGGAGGACCTGTCGGGGTTCCTTCCAGCGAGGCTCCAGCGGACTTGAACGATCAAAGTTCCGGACAAGAACCATGCATCCGGGAACGATTTCATGCGGTGCCACCTCGGTATTGTCTGGAAATGCGGCGGCAACCTGTGAACGACAAGAGTGTAGGGCAGACATCAAGGAAGCTAGGTAATCTGTCAGCATATTACTTGAAACATCGGTAATACTTCGGGGTCTAGGTGTACCCCACATATTAGGGGGGCGGCCAAATACGACCTCATACGGGGACAGACCTGATCTGGAATGTGCGACCATGCGCATGTAAAACAAAGCGACTGGCAGAGCTACTAGCCAGTCTACACCTTTCTCTTTACAAATCTTGGCAATACGGATTTTCAGGGTCTGATTATGTCTCTCTACGAGACCAGCTGCTTCTGGATGGCGTACACAATGGAACTTCCACTGGTACCCTAACAACAGGGAAATGTGTTTCATGAGCTCAGATGAGAATGGCTGGCCGTTATCAGAATATACGACTCTAGGGAGTCCATAACGGGGGAAGAACTCACGAACCAACTGCTTGGCAGTGGTCGCGGCTGTGTAATCTGGGACCGGATATGCTTCTGTCCATCTGGACAAAGCGCATACAACTACAAGGACATACTTGAAACCTCGACATCGCTCCATTTGAATATAATCCATCTGGAGGACCTCAAAAGGGTGGTCAGGGGGTTGGAATCCACCTTGTTCCACCGGGACACTTTTACCTGGATTAAACTGGCAACATATCATACAGGTACGGACTTTCTGCTTGGCTGCAGCTCGTAAATGCTTGTTGAACCAAATGTTCTGGATACTGTCTAACATAGCTTTTTCTCCTAAATGTGCTGGACTATGTGCGGTATTGATAATGACTTGAACCATAGAGTCGGGGAGAAACCATGTGGCTCTACCCTTCGTTACCCATCCCTGATCTGTCTGGACCCCTCCTTGTTCGGACCATTTCTTGATTTCATCGGGAGTAGCATGTAACTGGATATCTATGACATCTTGAGTAGGGTCCTTAACTGTCATACAGGTAGTCGGATCTGGAGTATGTGTCTGTGTCGGATTAACTGAAATGTCTGGAGTCTGTGCTGTAAGCTTGGCTGTGCGATCTGCTAGATCATTACCTTGAGAAATAGTGTCAGTAACTTTCGTATGTGCTTTGCATTTCATGATAGCAATAGATGTCGGTAAGTGTATGGCATCTAATAGAGCTTGAATAAGGAGACCATGCTGAATCTTGGTTCCATGAGAAGTCATGAAACCTCTCTCCTGCCAGAGCACTCCAAAGTCGTGTACGACTCCAAATGCGTAACGTGAATCTGTGTAAACATTAACTTTCAGGTTCTTAGCGTGTATGCAGGCTTGGGTCAGAGCAACTAGCTCTGCTGCTTGAGCAGACAGGGTGTCAATACGGTGTGTTTCTATAACGTCAGTGTCAGTAGTCACTGCATACGCGGCTACTAGTTCTCCTGTACTTGTTCTCATACATGAACCATCCACATAAAGTGTCAGGTCGGGATCTGGTAATGGAATATCTGTCAGATCTTGTCTTGGCTTAGTCATAATGTTAACTACTTCCACACAGTCGTGTGTGGCAGGATTCGAATTAACTGACGGTAACAGTGTAGCAGGATTTAGAACGTTGCAGCGTCTGATTTCTATGTGTGGCTGGAACAGTGTCAATTCATAACCTGTTAAACGTGCAATTGTCAAGTGTTGAGTCTGTGTTCGGTTTAAAAGAACTTCCACGGAGTGTGGAACTTGTACTGTCAAGGAATGTCCTAATACTATGGAATCACTTTGTCTGATAGCTAGTGCTGTGGCTGCAACTGACTTGAGGCACGCAGGCAGAGCCTGGGCTACAGGATCTAGTGTGCTCGAAAAATAAGCACAGGGCTTGTATTGTCCTGCTTGATCTTGTGTGAGAACAGATAATGCTGTACCTTCGCGTTCTGTGACGAAAAGTGTGAAAGGCTTACTGTAGTTCGGTGTAGCTAGAACTGGAGCTTGGCATAAAGCTTTCTTTAACTCATTGAAACTAAGTGTATGTTCAGATGTCCAAGGGAGGACAGTCGATACGGCTGCCTCCTGTGTCGTTAACTGTATCAGTGGTTTAGCTAGAAATGCATACTGAGGAATCCATTGTCTACAATAAGAAGTAAGGCCGATAAAAGCACGTACCTCCTTCTGTGTCTTGGGCTGAGGAAGACTCGCTATTAACTGGATACGGTCTGGTGTCAACTGCCTACCCCTCTTGGACAGTAAGTGGCCTAAGTAGATCACTTGCTGTACACAGAATTGAAGCTTCGAAGGGGACACCTTGTGCCCCATCTCGGCTAGAAAATACAAGACTGTGAGTGATGCTCGCTCGCAAGCACGTTCAGAACGGGCTGTGATCAGTAGATCATCGACATACTGGAGCAGGGCAGTGTCAGTTGGCATGTGAATATTGTCTAGTTGTCTCTTAAGCGCTTGACTATAAATACTAGGACTTTCTGTGAAACCTTGAGGAGCTCGTGTGAACATATAGCTCCTTCCATTTAAACAAAATCCGAAAAGAAACTGGCTGTCTGGATGAATGGGTACACTGAAAAATGCGTTCTTGAGGTCTATGACTGTGAAAAATGACGCTTCGGAATCAATGGCTGTCAGTAGGGAAGAAATATCTGGGACAACTGGGTACTGGGGAATAATACATTTATTGAGTTCTCGAAGGTCAATCACTAATCGATATACTGGGGGTGCACTTGGATCAGTACGTTTCATGACTGGAATGATCGGAGAATTACATACATTGGAGTCAGTTTCTACAACTACTCCTTGAGCGATGAGCTCGTCAATAATTTTGGATAAGGCTGCTACAGCCTCAGGCGGCAGTCTGTACTGTCTGATTCGTGGTAACACTACACCTGGTTTGAGAGTCACACGATGGGGTGTGATTTGCATATAACCTACATCAGTTGGACCTTGTGCCCATAGATGCTGCGGGACATTAGACAATCTCGGATCAAAATCTCGTAATACATAGTGACCCTTGAAGTCACGTAAAAACAGTCGTATTCCCTCTGGGGAGCAGCAAATAACTGCACCTAATTCTTTCAGTGTTTTAATGCCTAACAGATTTTCTGGACATGACTTCGTAAGTAACAGATCAGTAGTGCGGGACAATGGACCTACTTCTAGAGTAACTGGCTTAGATATCTCATTTACAATAGGCTTTCCTGAAAATCCAAGGGAAACATTTCTAGAGCCTGAGAGCGGAGCCCCTGGAACTTCGGCGTGACTGATGGTCGTCCTACTTGCTTTGTATCAATCAGAAACTTTCTGTCTTTCCCTAGTACTTGACTATGAACATAGGGACCTTCTTGATCTACAGGAATCTCGATGAGAGGCAAGCCTACCTCCCTCTCTAGGCTGTTTCATGAATATGGCTGATACTCTGGATACTCGGACTGTGCATACTGGTACATCTGCTGTGTAACATGCTGTGTTGCAGCAATAGGCTGCGGTGCTGGAACTGTCTGTTGTGCATTCTGTGACTGAGAAGTCTGTGAAACTTGTTCTTGTCTAGACGGACGTGGTCTTTCTTTAGTCTTACCAGTAGCTATATTGTGTTTCAGAACTGCACACTCGTTTATAAAATGACCTGGCTGTTTACAATAATTGCATGTCCCTTTAACGGGAGCTGCAGGATGACTGGCTTGATTCGGACCCCTCTTCTGACTGTCTTGAGGAACAGATTGTGCAACTAGTACTTTCATTTTCGTGTCTTTCATACGTTTCCTTTCATGATCTTGCTCTTCTCTGATTCTATTCTGGTGGTACTGGAGCATCTGTAACATCTGGGACGGGGTACTAGCTTGCCATGTACTTTCGACTTTCAAAACTCGATTCTTAACTTGTGGACTTGAATTCTCGACTAATTTAGTAACAAAAAGATGAGGGTATGACTCACTACTTGTCTTGAGGCCACTGTTTATAATAAAACATTTTTCAAATCTAGAATAAAAATCACTAGTGTCTTCGTCTTGTTTCTGTTTACAGGCTGAGATTGCATCCCAGTCTTCCTTTTTAGTTGCTAATAATCTGGGCAAAACTTGTATCAATAGTTCTGGTAATTCTTTACATTTCTCTCCAAGACCGGTACCTGGTACTCGTATCTTATCTTCTTCTTTTTCTCTCCCACCTCCCAATCTTTTTCCTTGAGTTTCTCGTATACCCCTGCGGGCAACAGGACTTTTAACATTTTAATTATATCTGGATACGTATATTCTCCCATACGGAGCATGTCTTTTAATTCTCGGTGGAACCCTGCTGGATCTTTGTCATGACAGGGAATTAATTTCTTCATCTCTAAGAGTTCCATCTTTGTAATCGGGGTATAAACAAACACTCGTTGCATTTCACCATCTGTTGTCCTGACTGGGTGTACTTCTCGTAACGGATTCTGTCTATCTATGTAAAACGGTTTACTTTCTGGAGGTGAGACATGAACAAAATGCGGGTTCAGAAACGTTCTATATTTGTGGCACTGTTCTAGAATGACACTAATTAAATCGGTACCTAAACCTTTCCATCTATACTGGAGTAACTCGTTCAGGACATCATGTAACGGACCTGGATCAGAATGTTGACCCTCATACAATGTGATGAGGTGCTGGATCATATACATACCCACCAGTCGCTGCTCGGCTGGGGGCAATTTCAGGAACATTTGTGCCACTATTTCGTCTGGAAAAGTGGTAGAATCAGTAATCCATCGGACTGCTGATCGGGCTAGTTCTTGTTCATGCATAGTACTTAACTCACTATAACCGATTCGTGATTTCAGAATATGATCGGTAGCTTGAAATACTTGTTCTAGAGAACCTTGTTCTGGTGCTGGATGAGGAACAGTTTTCTTGTAGTCTAGACGTGAATGTCGGTCGGAAAGTCTAGTTCTACCTACATATGCTATTCTGGCGGGATTCTCGTCCTCTACCTCTTCTGTAGAAGAGTCATTTTCCTTCTCGCTTACTTGTGCTGCTTTGCGTTGTTCGTGTAACTTTATTATTTCCTTACGAATTCTCTTGTACATACTCTCTATACTACTGATAGTTCTGTGTTTACCCTCGGCTATATTATCACTCCACCTTGTCAGGATTCTCATTTCGGCCGGATCTTTGGTCGGATAATCTTGTTCCCTTATTAAACAATTAATCAGAAACTTTAATAGCATGAGCTGGATCTCAGCTTTCCTTTGAGACATGGCTTCACCAATACTTTCTGGATCATTCCCCGTACGGATGAAACGATATATTCTGTCTAGATCTTCTTTCATATTCGGTAGGGTGTCCAGATACCCGGTCACCCGTCTTACACGGATGGAATATATAACCGTACTATCATCACCTGTGACTGGATCATAGCGGCATTCAGTAAGGGCTCGTCGGATATCTGCAACGGACTTATATTTGGGCGTACGCTGTAACGCACATTCATGTAACTCGACTAACGTTAAACGTTGGTGTGGTGGCGGGGTACCAGGAGGACCTCCTCCTGCGGCCCCTAAACCGGTATCATCGACTGATACTCTTCGTGCTGGCAGAGTGGGAAATTGTAGTGTAGGCTGGACCGGGGGTACCGTGGCAGGTACTCCGGTGTCTGGAGGAGCAGGAATGGCATTATTTACAGGAGCTGGCGGAACAGGATTTGCATATTCTGGAACCGTGTCGTCCAAATAGGACGAAATAAAAATATCAGCTGCGGTCGGTTTGTGACGTAGCTTGGTCGGAACTAATGGTGGCGGAAAATTACTGGATGCCTCCGGGGTTGCTTTTGGCAAGCCCTCAGCAAGAAGAGGATACATACCCTTAATAAGGGCATGCCTCTGTCTATCTGACTGTTCGGTTTTGACTCGTTCACCTATCTCGATTAATTCCCTTTCTTGGGCTCGTTCTAAGGATTCTTTACTTAATTCTGACTTTCTGATTTCTTTTTCGGTTCTTTTATGAGATTCTTTGCGCCATAACTCGATGGCATCTTTCTGTGACTGTCTGGCTTTCTTTTTCCATAATGCTTCTTCTACTCGCATAATGCACTCGGCATCCCATGTACCCGATACGGGCCATCTATACTTTTCTTCTAACTGTTTGGTATACTCTACCCATAAATCTAGATATAATATGGCACTTATGCCATGCTTCTGATACATAAAATGACCTGGACTGTCCCTAGGCGGGACAGGAACTGCTGCTTCTAGCAGACCTTTTCTGGTTTTTAACTGACGTAGTTTAGAAAACCACGGCATGACTGGACTGTAATCTAGACACAATACAATACACAATGAACACGATAATTACACCACTCTCATACCACGACATTAAAATACATGAAGAACATTTAAAATAACAGTTCGGACAAAATACTACCTGGAATACTGAAAACAGAATACATGAATTTCTCGAGAACAGAACTGACTAGAACAGAGACTAGATGCACTGCTGAAACAGTACGAAACTTACCGGTCTCATAAAGAGACACGTCAGGACCCGCATCCACCGAAGTGGACACTTCGTTTTGGGATCTGTGTACCACCAAACCCCACGGACCAGAGACAATTAGATTGACCCTGTCTAGATACTACCCCAGCAACGGTACTCACCGGGCAGCAAGAACGGAAGGCCTCGGACTGGACTGGACTGCTTCGACGTCGGACGGACGAACTTCGGACTTCTGTTACGGGTGGGCCTCCGGATACCTCGGACTCTCGGCTTGGGCTCTGGTCGGGACTCGCCGCGTTCCTCCACCGCCTCGTCTGGATGCTGGACCGCAACCTCCGTCTCCTCCGTGGGCCTGAGGGATACTTGAAGCAGAAATATCTGCAGGTGCGCAGAAGAGTTCCGTCACGGCTGCAGAGGGTCAGGGGGCATACGTGGCTTCACCGGCGCGTGGGGAAAGGGCAAGTCCCTGTTCGGGCGCCATTATGTGGTATATAAATAAATAATACCGGATCTAGGTTTTACTGGACATAGCAATAACAGATAGCTCAATAAATAAGAGTCAAGATTCGAGGTAGTAGGAGTTTGCAGGTTTAATACAGCATAAAGGACAGGAACAGGACAACCTGCATAGGAATAGGATGGCAGGGCCCGGCAGCTGCCGGGGCTGGATCTGGGATGAGCGCGCTAACATTTAATAACAGTACACAAGCATATATACTAAAACAGTTGCATTGCAATACATATGATAGGCGGAGCAGTGGGTGTGGTCAATAGCAGTCGCGAAAGATAAGGGTGAAAGTAGGTGTAACAAGAGGCGTATACATAGACATGTGATGTAGACGTAACAGAATATGTCATAAATGGGGCGGAAACATGGAGGGGGCTACCTAAGGAGCCGGGACCTCTAACCTAATGGTGCGCGCAAACTGACAATGACGTGTTACTAGGAGAAGCTGGGGGCTATGAACTCTGTGCTAGGAGCAGAGACTGAAGTCTGGAGAGTCAGGGCGACATGTACCTAAACAATATCTAGTATCTGATGTTTAGAGAACATGTTGATATAAACTAAAAGTCAGGAGGGGAGAGGCTAACAGACTCTAAGACTGGAGCATGCATTATTCTACATGTAGTGCGTGTTGAGGAATATTAAATGACCATTAATACAGTATTTCTCTTACATGGAGACGTAAAGGCTAGACAATGACGGAAACTATTGATGCGATTCAGTAGCTTAGGAATGCAGAGAAGGAGGGCTGGACTGATAACTAGAATCATAACATACTTTTGGCAGACTAACAGGCAGAGCCAGGCCGAGCCGGGCACTGTGAGGCAGGAAGTAAGTGAAGGGTCAGGAACACAGGTGGGGGCTGTATCGCTCCTCAGCGAGGGTTCAGGAGACAGGAGCTGAATCTGGTGTCCGGGCCCTTTTGAGGCCTAGAAACGGGGACTTTTCAATGAAATAACGTGCACACTGAGAAACGTGGCAACGTAGCTTTACATAGGCCTAATATTCGTAGTATTCACGAGAACTGGAAACTGGCATACTAGAGATGGACACAACTGTAATTGCGTCTTTAGTAGAACATGGGGGATACACATGCATATTAATCATGCACACATAACATAAGATGGGGAACACGTAGGGGCACAGAACATGGCAAAATTTACTTTTCCACACTCCTCAACAACTTACAGAATATGTTGGAGGACTACTATCGCCGGTTCTCTCCATCTGAATCGGCAGAGTCGCTTCCTTCGATGCCCATGCCTCAAGCCTCTTTAACGGCATTTAGACCTCCAAGACAATCTTCTCCAACACCAGCATCCGAAAAATGATCTACAATTCCACCTTCTCCGGCGCCATCCCATCACACCCAGGAGGTTGTCACCACTGATGAGGACAGGGAATAAGGAGAAGTTGATGATAAGTCTGTACTGTCGGAGTGGGATGACTATCAAACACAAACCCCATCACCATCTGCTCCACCTGCTGCGGACTCTCCGCCTGTAGATATTCCATCTCATAATAGAAAGAGCAACAAAAAGGTTGCTAATTTCCATGGAAACGAAACAGGATGACTGTTTTCTTTACGATTTTAAGGACCATCCGCAGAAGCAAGTGAAAACAATTCCCATAATAGACTTCATCTGAAAAGAGGGGCTGAAGATCATGTCAACACCAAATTCTCTCCCTGCAGTCTTGCCTCACGTAGACAAATAATAAGGCACCACACACCTCACCTGCATGCCTTATAGGGCAATCAAAGACGGATTCAGTTGTCACCCAAGCGGCTCAGAGACGGGCCAGAAACCCCTTTTCACCGGTAACTGCTCCACCAGACAGGGATGGCAGACGTCTGAACTCCATTGGCAAAAAAGTCTCAACTATAGCTGCAACTACTGTTCGTGCTGCAAACTCCCTAGCAATATTAGGAGATACGATAGACAAATGTGGTCGGATATCTCAAAGATCAGAAGCCAGAAAGATCTTGCATGAAGGGGAGTGTACTTCTGCAGAAATTATCGATGCAGCAGTAGATGTGGCATCTACAGGCTTCAGGCAGTTGGCGGGGGCAGCAGTGCAGAGAAGGCAGGGTTGGCTGAAGTCAACATCCTTTCGCCAGGAGGTCCAGGCTAAGATCATCGACATGGCATATGATGGGGAGTTTCTCTTTGGCCAGCATATCGACGAGGCCCTGCAGGCCATAAAGAAAGACACGGAAACGGCAAGGTCACTGGGAAGCCTGCAGTTTTGTAAATCGTCCTTTCGTGGTGTCAAAGGACGTGGATCCTTCTCCAATAGAGGGGGCTACTCTCAGCAACGATCGTACCAAGCCTCTCAAGGTAACCAGAGGTATCAACCGTATAAATAGCAAGCATACGGACAACGAGGTAACAATTACTCGCAAACATAAAGGAAGTCTTCTTATCTGGGACAAGATTCCTCCAGGAAACAATGAGACATACCACCTGCCACCATCTCCCATTCCCAAATCGAAAGATGGAGGAAAAATATCCAGTTTCTACTCGAACTGGTCCAGAATTACTACCGACAGGTGGGTCCTGGATGTAGTGGCCAGGGGCCACGCTTTAGAGTTCATCAAAACCCCTCCAAATTCTCCTCCCAAAGACCCACCTCCAGCTCATCTCAATGAGCTGTTCTCCCAAATAAATGTAATGATTCGGAAAGGAGCAATCGAAAAAGTCCCTCAATTGCAAAAGGGAACGGGGTTCTACTCAAGGTTCTTCCTCATACGCAAGAAGTCAGGGGAATGGCGCCCCATCCTCGACCTGCGTGCCCTCAACAAATACCTCAAAAAATTGTCCGTCCAGATGTTAACGCTTCAAGAAATCCTCCAGCTTCTCTCGGAAGGGGATCACATGGCCACCCTCGACCTTCAGGATGCTTATTTTCATGTACCGATCCTTCCATGGCACAGAAAGTTCTTAATATTCAGAGTGGCTGGCAGGGATTTTCAGTTCAAAGTTTTCCCATTTGGACTTCGTTCAGCGCCCCGTGTTTTCACGAAAGTGTTCGCTCCAGTGGCAGCGCATCTTCGCTTAGAGGGCATTCAAATCTTCCCATACTTGGACGAATGCCTTATCAAGGCCAGTTCTTTAGTAACAGCTAGAGCGCATGTTCAAAGATGCCTGTCACTATTCCTGTCTCTGGGTCTCTCAATCAATTTGGAAAAATCCCATCTAACTCCGTCTCAAAGAAAGTCATTCTTGGGAGCCACACTAGACACTCAACTCACTCAGGCTTTCGTCTCAAAAGAAAGACAGTTCAAGATCTGCAAGATGGCTCTCCTACTGCAACAAAAAGAGTACGTTTCAGTTCGGATGTTCAAATCTTTCCTAGGGATGATCTCATCCTGCATCCCTCTGATACCCAACTGTCGTCTCCGAATGAGACCTTTGCAAGAGGAACGCAACCTCCAATGGTTGCAGGTTTCGGGGTCGTTCGACGACATGATCAGCATAACTCCTCGTATGAGAGAAGTCTTTCACTGGTGGATTCAAAGGAAAAATTTGCAAGAGGGATGTGCATTCCTGACGGAAGTACCAAGGTTTACCATCACCACGGATGCTTCCCTCGAAGGATGGGGTGTACACTTTCAAGGAATGACTGTCAACGGAAAGTGGAATGTGCAACAAAAGAAGTGGCACATCAATCTAGAGCTGCAAGCCATTTTCCTGGCCTTGAAGTCCTTTCGAACAGTCATCAAGGGGTCCGCGGTTGTAATTCGGACAGAAAATACAACAAGTATGCATTACTTAAACAAACAGGGTGGTACAAAATTGGCCCTTCTCTCTCAGCAAGCCCAGGAGATTTGGGATTGGGCTCTGGATCACAAAATCAATATTTCAGCGGTTCATGTTCCAGGGATATCCAATGTACTAGCGGATTCTCTCAGCAGATCTGCAATATCCAATCACGAATGGGAGATCCATCAACCAACGCTGGACCAAGTCTTTTGGGAGTGGGGTCACCCCGACCTGGACCTGTTTGCAACAATTCAGAACCGCAAATGCCCACACTTAGCAATCTGGCTTCCCCACAAGGACTCATGCGGGGATGCGCTTTCGATGAATGGGTCTCAGATATATGCATACGCCTTTCCTCCAATTATGTTGGTTCCCGGAGTCATCCGCAAAATGAAGAGGCAGCCGTGTCGCCTCATTCTCATTGCTTCCAGATGGCCTCGCCAATATTGGTTTACCGAACTTCTCCTCCTCTCGGAGTGCGACCCCTTTCAGTTTCCACCAATGCTGAATCTTCTGACCATGCAATGGGGTCAAATTTGTCACCCGGACCCAGCCTCCTTGAAATTAGCAGCTTGGCTCCACAACACATTGAGCTCGCACTTTTAGATATCCCTGCGGATTGTCAAGAGATTTTAGCCAATGCTAGAGCACCTGCCACGATTAAGACATACAATCTCAAATGGAAAATATTCTGTGCCTGGTGTCACTCTGCTAATTTACAACCAGTTCATGCTAAACCAGAACAGATCTTGCCGTTCTTTCTTCATTTGGCTAGATCGGGTTTATCTCATTCCACGCTGAAAGTATTTTTGGCAGCCATTTCGAGATTCTGTCAGGATGGCTCTATCTCTATATTCCGCTAGAATAATTCAACAATTTTTTAAAGGGCTATTCTGAATGTTTCCTCCTATTCGACGTCCACCTCCATCCTGGTATTTAAATGTGGTGCTCGCTCAGCTCATGCGTCACCCCTTTGAACCTATTCATAAAGTGGATCTCAAGTTCCTTTCATGGAAGGTTTCTCTACTTTTAGCGCTGAAGTCAGCAAGAAGGGTCAGCGACATTCAGGCGTTTACGATCAAGTCTCCTTTCTAACAATTCACTTCGAATTCAGTGGTGCTTCGTACCAATCCAAGTTACATGCCTAAGGTTCCCTCTGACTTTCATCTTAATGACCCAGTAATTCTAAAGACATTTTTCCAAATCCGCAAACAGCAGCAGAAAAAGCCTTGCATTCCCTAGACATCAGGAGATGTCTTAAATTCTATCTCCAACGAACTGCAACAATGCGGAAAACAGATAGATTATTCATAGCATATGGAAGGCTACGTCAAGGATACGCTGTATCCAAACAGACTATAGCCCATTGGATGTCCTCAACGATTAGTCTGTGTCATCAGCAGGCGGGAAGGCCTCTACAATCTTTGCAAAGTGCACATTCTACAAGAGCGGTCTCCTCTTCCACCGCTCTCTTTGCTGGTGTGCCTCTTCATCAGATCTGCAGAGCGGCAACTTGGCCCAGCAGGAATACGTTCACCAAACATTACTGTTTGGACGCTGCAAGCGATGCAGATACTTCAGTGGGAAGAGCAGTTCTTGGCAATCTTTTCAAATAAGGTGAGCCTCTGTTCTCCCTCCTCCACTATTCTCTTTTTAGACGCTTATTCTTACATGTTATTCTCTTTTGCCAAGCATGCATATATACTGTGATACAAGGAGCGTCTAATGAGCATTATGATTTGTACTGCTATCTACTCTGATTCAGGCATGTGAATCTATGAAAGACACCTCAATACTGGAGAAGAACAATAGTTACTTACCTGTAATCTGTGGTTCTCCAGTAATGGTGTCTTTCATAGATTCACATGCACCCGCCCACCTCCCCTCAAAGGCTCGTCAGGCGATTATGTTGGCTTCACTCCTGTGTGAGAAAATCTGAGAGCCTGAGCCTCTGGGGAGAACATTCTGGTGGGTGCTGTCGCCTGATTGGCTGCAGTTTGGTCTATACAAAATGACTAGGATAGTCAAGAGTGTGGACGTTTTTGCTCTTGTAGCTTAGGGCTACTTTACTTCCTGGTTGGTTTTTACCAAGGTTTTTGGTTATTATGTGCATATTATTGCTTTTTTTATGTACCGTGGGACTCCCACTCCGACGACGGGGAATGATTCAGGCATGTGAATCTATGAAAGACACCAATACTGGAGAACCACAGATTACAGGTAAGTAACTATTGTTCGTTTGTCATTTCTGTTATGAATTGTATTTTTAAAAAAAATAGACAAATATGTGAGATGAGTTTTTTTTTTAATTGTTCGCGTTTATGATTTTTCATGCAAAAAAATAGAATAAAGCTTGTTTTAATTTGATTTGAATATATACATAAAGTAAGTAAAAGATCTCTGATTGTTCACTCAACATTCTTGCCAACTTGGCTGGAGGAGCCCTTGACAGCCAGGCAGAAGGCTCGATCAGGACCCTTAAAGTACCCTGCGGCAACACGTCTCTTTGACAGCGAGCTCCCGTCTGGGTGCCAAGGTTTCCCACCTTTTTATACCTTTTACTCAACCTGAGGAGAAGGTTCTAGAAACCTCTCCCCTTTTCGTCTGTTACAAAAAAACGAGCTGAACGTTCTGGTCTGCGTCAAGGTCAAGACAGAAGCTGGCCAGGCCCCTGTAATTTGGCCCAGAGACAGAGCTGTACTTTCCGCACATTTTCTCTGGCAACAGCAATCTCTGCCCTGAAAGCGCTCAACCCACACAAATTGTTACAGCTTTTTTTTTTTCTTTTTTTTCTCAAAAGCCTTTATTGTTCACCGCACAAGTGACACAGCCGTGCGCCCAGAACCCTGGGGCCGGCAGCATGTAATAAACTAGTTTTTCCTAAAATAACACAGCCTCTTGACCGACAACCCGAAGGCCCGGCGGCAACTCAGGATCCCTTGTGATCAAGTAAGCAACTTGTGCACACTCTAAATGATGCATAGTGATGTTTTTTCCCATTTTCACTACAACTATAAGAGCAAGACCCCCAAACAAAAGATGGTTCAACAAACAAAAACAAAACAAAACCAAACAGTTCACATCATTGACAATGAATGATTCCGGGCCGTGGTATCTCGCCCAGCAGCTTAACTAAACAGTACACAATAATTTGTTTACCCCTCAGAACTCTTCACTAGTCATCTTCTGATACTTCTTGGCTGAGCAGATATAGTCGTAACGGTTCCCAGATGTCTCTGGGCCTCGAAATGCGGGCAATTCTTCTGCATATGTCTCCAAGTTATCTCTACAATATACCAAGTCTTTTATCCATAGTTCAGCCTTTGGCCTGCATCTACCCCCCCACGCAATTGCCACTCTTCGAGCCGCCAGCAGCAAAGCCAGACGCACAAATTTGCCAACTATTCCTTTAATATGCGGCACGCAGCATAACAAACAAATAAGTGGAGTGCACTGAAGATCCACAGTCACCGTAGTGTTCAAACAACTCACCACCTTCTCCCAGAACTCCCACACTTTCTGACACTCCCAGGCCAGATGCATAAAATCTGCATTCTCTCGGCCACAACGCACACAATTGGCAGACGCACGCAACCCATATCCATGTAAACGCGTTGGGGTGTAATAAACATGGTGTATGTACTTAAAATGTATAATCCTCAAATTCCCGTTCATGCTAAGCGTCCCTGTCAGACCACAAATGTATTTCCAGTCTGCCTCTGATATTGGCTCAGATAAACATTCAGACCACCGTTCCCAGCTCCGGTCCCGAGCCTCAACACTCTCGAGCTTTATCATTTTGTATAATTTCAATATTAAACTTTTATTGCTAGGGGCGGTGAGCGCATATTGTAAAGAGGCCATCGTGGGAGGTTCCTGTGGATAAGTGTAACGTACTTTGATCGTGTGTCGCAGACGATGTACTGCAAAGCGGAACTGAAATGACTGGTTACTAACATAATCCAGATCCTCCTGCGTAAGAAAGGAACCATTCGGGTAAACATCAGACATATGTCTGAGACCCGCCTCATGCAGCAAGCGGAATGACGACTTCTCCTGCGTCACGGACAGGGCAGCAGGTATAGATATGGTGCATAGAGCTGGAGTATCTTCCATCAGGCGGTAATTGTAGCATCCACTGCATTAATTTCTGCCCTCGGAGTACCACGATTTCGCTGAGAGATCAAACTGTGGAGAGGGATCGGGCCGCATCACCCTCCTCCACCGCCACATGTGGGGTGAATGCATGCGGTCTGTACCAATAATATATGTACTGAGCCTGTGCACTCAGGTAATACGCATAAAAATCAGGGGCCTCAAATCCTCCTCTCTCATACCCCCTAGTCAAGACCGCCCATTCCACACGAGCATGTCCGCCCCCCCAAAGCTAATCTAATCAGTTGACTCCTGAGAGACTTAAAAAACTGCAACGTGAGCACTATTGGGATATTAGGGAAAAGATAGAAAAACCGTGGCAGTATCACCATCTTTATCAGGGCAATGCAATCCGCCAACGACAGCGGAAATGCAATCCAGGTATCCACCTGGCTCTCCAATGCCGGATACGCCCTCCCATAATTTTCCCTGACCACTACTTTGGGGTCTCGATGTACCCAGACTCCGAGGTACTTCACCGGATCTGCAGACCATACCAACGGGAATTTCAAGTCAGGACAGACAGTTGAAGTAGTCAGTGGGATTATGAATGATTTATCCCAATTTATACAGGGACCTGACAAATGAGCAAAGCAATGGCGACAGGTGTCTAGACAGATCACGGACAAAAAGAACCATATCGTCTGCATATAATGATATGGCCACCTGTCGAAGATTAAAGGTAATTGCTGCCTCCCTGTGCCGCTGTCGAATCACACACGCCAGTGGTTCAAGTACAAGTGCAAATATCAGCGGCGATAGGGGACATCCCTGACGTGTGCCTCTCCCTATTTGAAATGGGTCCGATGTAATGCCCCCTATGCGCACTCGCGCACTTGGCTCTGTATATAGCACCATTATCCATTGCAAAAACATCGGAGGAAATCCCATACGTCGCAATACATAATGCAAATACCGCCACTCAACCGAGTCGAACGCTTTGGCTGCGTCCAACAACACCGCCGCTGCCTGCAAAGACAGCTCTAAAGCATGAAACATAGAGAAGACCGTTAGAAGATTATAGGATGTTGATCGCTCAGGTATAAAACCCGATTAATCCGGCAGTACCAATTTCGGCATCAGGGGCTTGAGTCTGGTCGCCAGAATCTATGTTAAGCAAGGACAACGGAAGGTGGCTTATCTTTTTTGAGCAATGTAATCATTAATGCTTCTCTCAGAGATGGAGGCAGCTTTCCCGAATCGTAGGCCTCTGCATACATCTCGAGGAGATGTGGCGCAAGGATATCCGCATACAAAACTCGACCGTTAGCCCACCTTGCCCCGGCGCTTTACCATTAGCCAATGACGCAATCGCATTCTTAACATCTTGCTCATCTATCGGCATACATAAGTATTCTCGGTGACCATCAGAAAGCCAGGCACACGCAATGTCTTCTAGATATTGCTCAAATTCCACCTCCGGCACCTGTCCCCGCGACCTATATAAGTTAGCGTAAAAGTTCCAAAAGTGGTCCAATATGTCATTTTGATCAAGGTGCTCCCCGCCCAGCTCATCTACAAGTCTATCCACCCGCGGTTGCTCACTACGCTCTTTTATTTTAAACGCTAAAGCGCGTCCGGGCCGTCCACCCTCGCCATATCTCCTAACTGTGTGTCTACGTGACAGATATTTTATTTCTGTGTCCGCCAATTCCTCAAAATCCTTGAGTAATTTCTGCAATTTGGCCAGTGTGTCTGCTCTGGGTTACATCTCATAGTAACGTTCCAGCTCATGCAATGCATCCTCAGTGTTCCGCAATTGAGTGTGTAAATCTCTCAATATGCCTGCTGCTGTGCTGATACAAACCCCTCTAATGGTTACCTTGAAGGCCTCCCATAATGTGGCAGCTTCTGTGACAGTTCCCTTGTTGAGCTCAAAATATTGTGTAATAGCCTCTCTCACCACCGTTTCATATATAGGGTCTAATAGTGCCTCAGAGCGCAAGCGCCATGTAAAAGGAGGGCTTATATGTGCCGGAAAAATCACGTCCAGTTGCACCGGATTGTGATCCGATAATGTACAGGCAAGAGTTGTAATTCCTTTTACCCAGTCCATCACCTCTGTCCCTACTAGCCAATAATCTAGCCTCGACCAGCTGTCATGTGCGGGCATCGCATGCGTACCCTCCCGCACCTGTGGATTGCGCACTCGCCAAACATCTCTTGCACATGTTATACTTTTAGCAACATTAGGAGTACGGTGGGATATAGGATTAGACTTGTCCAATTTTGCATTCAGATACGTATTTAAATCCCCCCCCCCCCCCGGGACAGGAGTTTCCGGCCATTCCCTCAATACCCCACACACGAGCTACACATGAGGTATCATCCACAATGGACCCATACATATTTACTATTGTAATCAATCGCCCACTGAGTCGGCCACACACCATAGCACACCTGCCCTCTTCATCTGTATATGTATGCAGTGGTTGATACTCCACACCTTTTCTGACGAGTATCATAACCCCCCTAGCATAGGAGGAGTACCACGCAGCCAACCGAAAACCCGCCCATCTGCACGCCACACCACTATCTGTATATTTGGTTAAGTGCATCTCTTGCAATAAAACAATATGTATCATATGTTGATTCAAATATGCTAACATTTGTCTCACTTTCTTAGGCGAATTCAGGCCCCTTACATTCCAGGTTAATAATCTGCAATTATCTGCCATCAGTTCTCTGATATCTCTTAACTATAACAACATATCTGGTCTCAGAGGAGTAATGCGTTCGCCGGTTCAACACCGCTGCAGCCCATGCAAACACTTTGATTGTACCAACATACAGTTGAAGAAATGTGATGTGAAGCAAATTAACTAAAAAAAAACATCACCCCCCTCATCTCCTCCCCCCCCCACTCCAACCTCCCAATCAGGTCGAGAAGAAAACCCATCACCCACTCTACGAACAACTTCCAACTTCATACAGTCCCAACCTTCAGGGTACACCTGCTAGGGGAGATGGTTCAGCAGCGGGTATCCAAACCAAGGTGCGGTCGCCGAACCTCAGCAGTTAGCCCCCTATATGCCCGATATCAACATAGCGTAATGAGTATGGAATATTGTCACCCTTGGAGCATACAATGTTCAATGTCTACCAGGCTCCACCGATCTCCCTCACCACACCAAATCAATCAGGCAAACTTTTAACTCCATCTGGATGTCCTCATCTGGCCCTGTAGTTCCCACAGTCATTGATATCAATGGCAGGCTAGTCGTGCACTCCTAATCCGCTTCATCCAGACCAGATTCTTCAGGCATTTCCGTCTGCATGTGCTGCTGCGGCCTTCCCTTGCAAATATGTTTGGTAAATTTCAGCGCGGACTTTGCATCCGTAAAGAAATGGGACTGCTCCTCATACGTGATCTTCAGCTTGGCCGGATAAAACATAGCGTAAGGGACCGAAGCTTCTCTCAACAGTTTCTTCACCTGCACAAATTCTTTCCTTGCTGCCTGAACTCCCGGGTGTAGTCTGGGGAAAAAGGATAATTTTTCTTCTTTATAAATCACCGGATCTTTGGCCCTCGCCTCCCGTAGCACAGCTTCTTTATCAGCGTAGTTCATAAGACACGCTATGATCGGGCACGGTGGCGTGCCCGGCTTAGGCCGTGGCCCTGGCGAGCAATGTGCCCGTTCCACTATCATCACATTGGAGAGCACAGAGCCAAATAATTCACGCAGCAATTCTTCCACAAATTTCTCCATTTTGGATATGGGCGTCGACTCCGATAGGCCAATAATAAGCAGGTTGTTGCGTTGTGAGCGAGCTTCCAAATCCTAATTTTTCGCTCTTATAATGTCCAGGATTTTTTCCATCTGCAGTATCTGTGTTCTGGATTCAGCCTGCGCATCGTGTGTGTCTGAGACTCGGTTCTCCAGGACATCCAGTCTGTGCTCATGCTTCTCCACTTTTTTCTTGACCATGTCCAATCCGGTCGCCAGTGCGTCGATCTTGCAGTCAATCGTTTTCATGCCAGCTCGGAGTTCCAGCAAAATAGATCTGGTGTCATCTCCCGCAGCATCGTCCGAGTCACCATGGACTCCCATTCCGTCCACAGCCCGGGTAGTGCGCCTATTTTCAAACTGTAGCTTGGCTTGCCTGGGTTCTGATTTCCCCATGACGATCCCCGGAACCGCAGTAGACACAGTGGCGTTCCCAGCCGTATGATAAGCCACCTTGTCCCCAGCACCAATTTCCCACGCCACTACCGTATTTGGCTACATATGGACCATGTCTTCTGGGATACAGCAGTGAGTAGCACATAGGCACGTATCCTCTGCAGTCCGCCAACTGGTTTGCACACCGTAGACACAGGCAATACCCCGTGCACCGTCTCAGCCCTTGGCCGGAATGCGATCCAGGTCCACGCCCTAGGAGGATCACAAGTATCTCGCACTCCAAAGAGTCAGCCTCAGCACCCCGGCAGGAGACTAGATGCAGCAGGCTGCATTGCTCTCCAGAGTAGTGCCAGTCCCACCTCCCTTCAGCCAAGCGACCTCCCGCGTCCCTCCGACCCCCTCCGGCCTGTATAACCAGCCCAGTGGGTATCCCGGAGCTCACAAGGAAGTGCCCCCCAGCTTCCAGAAAATGGCCCTGCCCACACCTCTAGATCACAGCGCCCATCACCTCCGGCCCGCGCCTCTCACCACCCGACAGCACACCTCCCACTAAGCGCCAACTTATCTATCAAGCTCAGGCCCAGCCCGCCCAGCCATGTCCCTTACCCCGTCAGGGCACCTCCAGCGTCGCTCCTCAGTGCTGATTCCGGCTCTCCCTGCTTGTAACAGGCGCCTCCGTATCCCCCGCACATCCTCCGATGAGCAGGGGCAGCCCGACAGACGCCACCAGTCAAGCGCTTCGGGGGACGATCCAGGCCCTCTCTTCACACAGGCCTCTGCAGCGCCACTCTCTCCCTCGACCTCCCGTAGCGGCGCATGCAGCCTCAGCTCTCAGCCGCCGTCCCGCAGTTGTTACACCGCTGGCTCAGGTCCCAAGTCCGCAGACAACTGCCAGTGGACGAAGCCCATCTAGGATGTACAGCCTCGTTGGAAAGGCCGCATTCACCCCTGCGATGCCATTTTCTCCTCAGAGCCGCGTTCTTCTCCGGGTCGCGGTGCGGCGGTGACGACACAGCCCCTCCGACACCGATGCAGCCATTACACACCGCGTCTTTCGTACAATGCCCTGTGGTGATTTTTCGGCGTATAGGGGCGCTTTGGAAGGATGATAATCGAGGATAATGTCGCTGGCTGTACTCCAGTACTTGAAAAGGATATAAAGTTGCCTCTAAAGAGATGCTCACTAGGTTTAAAAGTAGGGGTTTTTCATCAAACAGCCTTAACTAAAAGATGCAGGCACGTCAAGGGAGAAGATTCTCTTCAGACAAAAAGGGAATTTGAAGAAAGATTTGGAAAGTAATACACACAGATTTATCACAACATATATGTATCAAAAGACTTATGAATAAACACTAGCACCTCTTGAGACATGATCCCACTATAGGTGGCATAATCCCTCACGGGCCTTTGATTACATTTAGGTACCCATGTCCATGACAGATATACTAGTTCATGTTAATCTATCTCTTGTGTCCCAACGTGTTTGCAAAAGACTAAGGTTTTTACATAATGTTCTAAATGCAAGGTGTGCAGACAAGGAGAGCACATTAAACATTTCAGTACTTCATTTCTGAAAGGTAAAATGGGAATCAAAGGTTCTTGCAACTGTAAAATAGATTATGTGGTTTACATTCGAGTTGTCCTTACCTTGACAATATGCATCTCTATCCTTGCAGCACATAAACTCATACTCCAACACATCAGGTCAATAAAAAAAGAGAGAATTTCATTATCCAGTGGCTCGACATTTCCACCATATGTTTATATGAAGAAAATCACGCCAAACTGAAATATTCAGTTATCTATCGTTCTGCCTTTAATGTGAGAGGAGGTGATTGAGAAAAGGCTCTCCGAAGGCTAGACTCTAGGTACATTATAACATTTGGATTAATGGCACTACATGGTATGAGCTTGAATGAGTAGCTGTATGTACACCTCGAATAGATTATTTGTATCCCCTCATTGATAGGTGTAGACTCTCTCTCTATTCCTTTAGTTGTTTCAAACAATCCGGTAGGATTACCTGCAATGTTAATTCCTAGTTTTAATTGTTTTTAATCTTGAATGTTTTTGTTATAGGATGAATTCAAAATGTGTGATGATTTTGATTTGTGGAAGACAAATGGATCACATTAATTTGTGAGTTGGAATATTGTATTGGACTTATTAAATACTATTTGACACTGGGACATAAGTACTTTTAGAAAATAAACTCCCATATTCAATTTTGTAAAAATGTTCACAAGCCCATTGGGGCAGGACTGTAATTAGACATTTTACAATACTTTTTGGTTGATTTGAGAAATATTATTACTCTATTGAATGATAATGATTGAATGATGATGATTCTTTGTCATATTTTTCATTTAGACACAAATTAAATGTCAATTTCTAAATGTAGTTGTTGTAGATGTATTATGTATGTAATTGTGCTGATGAGATAACTATGGTCTCCTGGCTGTTAAAACCATCTGATGTATCGTTATAACAAGGAAAATTGTATTAATTTGCCCACTAATAACCACAATGAAATAAAAAATATTTATCATTAAAACTCAAAAGCCATCTGTTAGTTGGTTTTATACCTGGAACTAAGATTTTATAGTAACTAGTCTCTATCCTAATTCTTAATCAGACATCCAAGCAAGGCAAGCATTTGCAGGTATGTGGCTGTGACCTTCTAACCTTTGTCAATTTAAGTCGTCTGCCTAGTTTAAGAATTGTTGAACTGCTCATATTTAATGTCCATTCTCTCACGTCCTTGGTTTGGTACATTTTATTCATTCATATTTAATCATGAATGCATAATATGTAGGTATGCATTAACGCATTAAGAAAAATATTTAAAAAACTAACAATTAATGCAAAAAGAAAAAACTAACTTCTTGTTCTGGCAATGATGATATCACAACCTGCCTCAAAGTCTCAGGTGTTAGAGGTGCTGAAAGAACGCATCGGATTCATCATCAAGAAAAAGTGACAAGATATAGGGCAACTGTGAAACTAAATTCAACTCCAACAGATTTTCATTTTCTTTAGTATCATTGCTTCTAGAAAACAACTCCACCATCACCTCAGTTATCACAAGTCAATGCATTCATAGGCCCTTGAATCAGCATCTCTTTTAAGAGTCAGAAGCAATGACAGAGTCAATCCTCCAGCTTCTGTTGACGCCGAAAGGGTTGCATTGTGAATCATGTCATACTGTATCAATCTTGAGCCACCTGTAGCAAAACAGCCAAAGCACCATTCTCTATTTTACTCTCTAATCTAATTCTAACTGAAGTTGTTGGTACATCCTTGGTTGGCTGCACAGTTCAAACAGCAGTTATCTTCTCAGGTCTTTCGGTGGAATTGGGGGCTTCAACTTGTACAGCATGATCAGTTACTTCTTGTTTCATGACATCAATTTAAAATTCTTCTTTCCAAACAGCAGGAACTTTCATTTATGTGAAGCATTCATCACTGTAGAAGTGATTCAAGAGTTAACTTCTAATTGATGTGAATTCTGTAATCCAGTTCCAATGGCACATTCAGCATCAGCATCTCGGCACATTTCAAACAGCTGAATTCAGGTTTTATCGGTGCTGGTAAAATCAACTGACTCAGAGAGTAGAATTGGACGAAATATTCAATCCATACCAGTGTGAGAAACCACCAAATCCTGTCTCTGCATTCATCAATTGAGGAAATGTTTTATTTTCTCAATAATAATAAATATTATTAAAACGTAGGAATGTTGGGAGCTCCATTGAAAACAATGGCGTGCTCCAGCCTTCTAATGCTCAGTAGAAGCTCGGAGCTCCAACATCCCAATGTGTGTTCACGGGTGTTGCTGTGAACAAAAGGCTTCAAGGAGCCTGAGGGGATTTCAAGACCCCTCATGCTCCAGGAGGCCTTTTTTTTTTTTTTTACAAATTAGAACATTCTGCCCTCTAGGGCGGAATGTTCTAATAGCCTTAGAGCCCTCTGTAGCAGGCTCTACGAGACATTAAAGGCCAGCTCCCTTGTTAAAGGCAGAAGCCGCTACGTCGGGCTCCCAGGCTATATTAGTCGAGCTGCTAAAATGACAATAGGCAGTATCATGTATTTTGAACAAATGTGACAAAACCAGACACAGCACCTTTTGTGCCTAAAGGCTTGATTATAGTTTCTAGATTCTCTGCGATAATATTTGAGTAACTTTTCTCTTACAAATTGGTGGATTTCGCTGCACTTTCTACTGTACTTTGTACAACAGTTGCCTCTGCTCTTGTGATACCTCATCAAGCTGTGTTTGGCCATTGAGGCATATCAATTATATCTTTTTCTGGAGGATCGTATATCTGATTACAGCACACTAAACTCCTGTTTACATTTAAAATGTATGTTACTCCCTTTTTCATTTTACAACAATTGTGTTTATGTCTCAAAAAGTGCCTGATTAAGATGTCAGGAGGACTGACACTGACAGGCATTTGGTGGTGGTACGCCCTACATCTAGGGCAGAGGTCTGACCGCCGGTTTATGATACCGGCGTTCGGAGCACAGCGGGTGGGGGAAAAAACTGCTGCCTCCAACAGGCTCAAGGAGCCCATCGGTGCAGCAGTCGGAGTCTGATCCCTACAATGGAGGCGGTACTGCAGAGGCACTGCCGTAGGGGTTAGGATGTGAGTTTCTGACAGCCTTTTAATGGCAGTACGACTGCCATGGAAAGGCTGTTGGAAAGGGGCTAGCAGGGCCCCCATCCTCCATAGGCCTCTGCTATGTGGCCAGGGGGCACATGTGGTGCCCAAAAACACCCATGCACCGTGTGCCAAGCACCATATGGTGCCTGGCACACGGTGCATGGATGTTTGCAAAATGCTTTTATTATTGCGGCTTGTGCAGCTGCCCTTTTTTGGGGCCGCTGCACAAGCCGCAATCGTAAAAAGCATTTTGTGATTGTCTGCATGGCAGTGGTATGTAATCCTTGGCTGAATCCTTGTCGGACGGACTCGTGCCCGAAACGAGTGCCGTCGAAAGGAGGCCTGAAGTGTTACACACTACATATCAATATTCAATTAAAGAATTTCAGGCATAGTTAAAGCTATTAATATGCCCCTGTTGCCTACAGATGACTTGTTACAAACTTCATGTAAAATTATAGTTGACATTTTAATAAAAACCTTAAATCATTTGCTCCTTGTCATCCACTAATAAACGCCGACTTTTCTTCAGAAACACAAAGCATATAATACTTAAAACTCCAATTGAATTGTACAGTCTTATTCCGAATTTCTTGAAACTAACCTGGATTGTTCATTTTCTTAGAGTAATCGTTGTCTTTTTTAATTATTGGAACTCTTAACTAACTCATTATTCAGATAAGTGACATTGGAAACATCACTCTGTGATGTTACTGGGTGTAAATTTTCTGACATACCTTAAATTATACACTGCTTTTTTCTTACATATAGCATGCTGTCTGAAGTAAGATCATAATCGTCAAACAACTTTGTCTTGTTAAAAGTTTTCAACTGGAAGATTTCATTAAATTGAGTCTGCTCTCTGGGGGAGCGTGAGTTCGCCATGGCACAAGATGGCCACACCTTAAGCGAGCTCTGCCAGCTGAGCTCTCAATCCGGCAGGTCCCACTTGCCATAGAACCCATCCGGCCCTATCTCTACAAGCGCGACATCCTGCAGTTGCTGGTGCTGCAGAGGAAGCTGCGCAAGACCCTGTGCTGATGAAGTTCTGGGCATAATTATCGGATCAGGCAGCCGGGTGGTTGATGCGGCCAACCTGGGTCTTCCGGCTGGCGAGGAGGCGCATACACTGTTGGGCTGGGCACTGGTGAGGAGACAGGCAGCAGGAGGCCTGAGCTGCTGTCGCGGTGCCGGGACATACCTGCGTGGCTCCTGTTGGGTGTCTGCACTGTAGCGTTATGGCGCTAGACCTGTGGCGGTGCCCGGCTGGGGTGCGGCCCGTGACTGACCTGGTGCAGGAGTCAGGGTGCGACAACTGAGGCCAATTCTGCCACCCCGTGGGGCGATACCTGGTGCCCTCTGTATCGACCCTGGAGGAGGTGGCTTGCACCTGAAATAATAGAGGAGGCGCTGTGGCGGTTGTATATATGATTTTAATTATATATATCGGGAGAGCGCCGGGTCGGGAGAGCGCCGGGAGCCCGTCTGCACTCTAGCAGGCACCGCGCTGACTGCCAAAATGGCGGTCACGCTCTACGTTGTTGCGTAAATTCGCAACGACAAGAGCGCAACACTACATATCTCCTTCCACTGTCCTCCAACCTCTGTAGTTCCGCTTGTACTGTTTCTCTGACTACCAGTGGGATGTTTCTCACCTTGTGGCACACCGGCTTGGCGTCCGCTTTAAGTTCAATCTTGTGCGTGAACTAGCACTGAAGGACCCTTTTCGGCCACGTCTAGCTTGCATTCCGCACTGCGATCCTTGAAATCAAATTTCAACTTTTGATACCCTACCATAAGAATGGGTTCTCCTGTGAATGTGACAGGTCGAATGTCTGGTGGTTCCAGGTGAGGTCCCAGTTGTTGTTCAAAGAAATCCACCCACACCTGGCGTTGTATTATGGTATACAGGGATCCTGAGTCTGCCACCATCTTTATTTTATGGAGTTTATAGAGCGCGCAGCTACCCCCTGGGGGGTGTCCCGGCGCTAAAATCCAGGGGTACCCAAGTGAAAAGGGGAAGTGAAAAAAGAAGGAGATGAAGGGGAGACTAGAGTCCGGAGAAAAGCCAGGTTTTAAGTTTGGCTCGGAAAATGGTTTCAGAGGGACAGAACCTCAGCTCAAGCGGAAGGGAGTTCCAGAGTCTGGCAGCAATGACACCGAAACCTCTGCCGCCGGTTCTGGACAGTCTGAAACGGGGCGAGATCAGGAGGCGGAGGTCATTGGATCTCAGGGATCTGGTGGAGCGAGATATCGAGACCCGATTTTGCAGGTAAGTAGGACCGAGGTTGTTGACGGCTCGATAGGTAAGAGTGAGGACCTTAAACTGGATGCGGCTAGCCACCGGGAGCCAGTGGAGTTTCCTCCGGTATGCAGAGACAGATTGACGGTACGGGATATTACCGATCAGTCTGGCTGCAGCATTCTGGACGATCTGCAGCCGACCAATCAGGTACTGAGGGGCCCCTGCATAGAGGCTATTGGCATAGTCCAGGTGGGACGTGATAAGGGCCTGGGTGACTGTACGGCGGGAATCCATGGGGAGGTACGGAAGGATCTTTCTTATCATGCGTAGTTTCATGAAGCAGGCGGAAGTAACTTTGTTGATCTGAGTTTTACATGACAAGGAGTCATCAAATTGGAAGCCAAGGTTCCGTGCCGAGTGAACCGGGGATGGGGCAGGATCAAGAGCCGTAGGCCACCACCAAGGAGAGGGGATAGAGGTTTTCTGATTGAAAAACAGAACCTCTGTTTTGTCTGCGTTCAGTCTAAGGTGGTTCGTAGTCATCCAGCCACTGATGTTAAGGAGGCATTGGCGGAAGTGGAGAAATGCGGAGTCCGAGTGGTCCCGAAAGGAAAACACCAGCTGTGTGTCGTCAGCGTAAGAGACCACCCTGACTCCGTAAGATTCCACCACGTCCGCCAAGGGGGCCAGATAGATGTTGAAGAACAGGGGGCTTAGGGCGGAGCCCTGCGGCACCCCGCAAGACAGAGGTTTTTTCTCTGACTTGAAAGGGCGTAGCAGTACCCTTTGACTTCTGGATGAGAGGAAGGACTTGATCCAGCCGAGGGCAGTGCCACCAATGCCTATCTGCTTGAGGCGATCCAGGAGGATGGAGTGCGAAACCGTGTCGAATGCTGCGGACAGGTCGAGGAGAACCAACATGGCCTCCTCGCCCCTGTCCACGCACTCCCGGATGGTCTCCGACACCTCCAGCAGGGCCGTCTCGGTCTTTATTTGTAATCCTTCAATGATCAAATCACATTGCGGTTTCTTGGAACAGTTACAGTCGATGCCCAGTATGTGTTCTTCTACGCATAACACAATATCTTCATCTTCCTCCTCTGCTACTTCCACTTCCGATTCCTGCGCAATGTACTTGACTGCCGGTCTTCTCTGCTTGCGGCAACACACCTTCTCATAGTGTAGTGCCCCATGATTCCGCAGAACATGCATTTGGCGCGGAAGGCCGGGCAACGTTTGTCCTGGGACGCGTGGGACAGGCTACTGCACCTGTAGCACATGTTCTTTCCTTCACTTGTGGGTCTCTTCATTGGAGATGGTTTGGGCATCCATTTGGTCTTTGCTCTTGTGTCCCCCGCTTGTTGGAACACGTCATCGTCCGCCGCTTGTCGTGGTATGGGGACTAGATTCTGGAAAACTCGAATGCCTTGCGGTCCTAAGTTATGGAGTAGTATTCTCCTCCGCCTTTTGCTGAGAAACGCTTCACCGTTCTCATCCTCTAGCGCCTCCAGATAGTTCATAAAGTATTCCCTCTAATCCCCCCATTTCATCGAGGGATCCCCCGGCTTGGGTAGGAAGGGGACCGGCGTCATTAGCGAGGAGGCTTGGGCGCACATTAGTGCTTGTCTCTCGGGTATATCTTCCTCCCCACTGGGACTCCCTGGCGCGTTCTGTCTGTTCTGGCGCGTGGGGCTCTGATGAGGCGCAGTTCCGGCCCCCGTGCCGAGCTGGTTTTGTTCCGCCAGGACCCCTGGCAGGCCGGTAGGCTACTCTGAGCATGGTACTCGGCGTTGCTATGCGCAGAGGGGTGTCTCCCTCCTTTCCTTTCCTGTACAGTGCGGCCGATCTACTCACTGTGGGTGCTATTCCCTCTTCTGGGCGCATACGTGGAGTTTGTGTCCCGTGCGTTGACTTGGCGGTGAGCCGGAACTTTTTTTTTTTTCCCTGCTCTCACCGTAGGGCACGTCTCTCTCCCCCAGTGGTGAACTGTGGGCTCTGTTCGCCGGACCCAGGGTTGGCCTCCTCATGCGATGCGCTGCGATGCTGCTGTGGCCGTGCTCCACTGCCGCACTCTCCTCTCCTCTCCTCTCCGCCCGTGCCTGCCGCTGCTCTGTGTGCCATCGTGGCTGTGGTTCTCCGTGGGTGGACGCGGTGGCTTGGGGCTCCTCGCGGTCCTTATCCCGTCCTTGTCGTAAATTGTAGGAGGTTGCTTGCACCTGAAATAATAGAGGAGGCGCTGTGGCGGTTGTATATATGATTTTAATTATATATCTCGGGAGAGCGCCAGGAGCCCGTCTGCACTCTAGCAGGCTCCGCACTGACTGCCAAAATGGCAGTCACGTTCTACGTCGTTGTGTCACTTCGCAACGACTAGAGCGCAACACTACAGACCCAGCCCAAGTAAGTGGTGAGTGACATCCGCCAAGCGGACTCTGTGAGGGGGATCAAATCGCCTCCTCCCCTCCAGTGTCTTGATCGACTGTCACGCTCCTGCCGGAGAGGTGCCTCGCTATCAACTGGGGCTTGACTGTGTGCTGTGGTCGCAGTTCTGCCTCTTCGCTGCTGCTGCTTTGTGCCCCAGCTGGGCCTGCAGGCCGGGGGGCAGACGGTCCCCACATCCTTTGACTGGACTAGGGATCATCTGCTGCTGCCGCTGCTTGTCCCACTGCCCGGGTTGGGGGCCGGATGCCGCTGCGCCCCTCATAAGGCCCTTTGAGCGATCCAAATGTTTTAATACCCTGCTCTATAGGATATTTGGAACCTAACCTATGAGTGACTTGTACGTATTAAAAAAAATGTTTAGACCTGGCAAAAGGTATATTTCGCCAGGTCAAAATGGCAGCTTAAACTGCAAACACAGCCTACAATGGCAGGTCTGGGACATGTTTGAGAGGCTACTTAAGTGGGTGGCACAATTAGTGCTGCAGGCCCACTAGTAGCATTTAATTTACAGGACCTGGGCACATTCAGTACCACTTTGCTAGGACTGTACAAGTAAATTAAATGCCAACTGGATGTAAGCCAATTTAATCGAGTTTAAAGGAGAGTGCACACGCAATTTAGCACTGGTTAGCAGTGGTAAAGTGCGCAGAGTCCAAAGCCCAACAAAGACGAGATCAGCAAAAATAGAGGAGTAAAGCAAAACGTTTGGGGGGAGACCACCTTAAGTCTGACAGGTCTAACACGAATGCATAATGACTTTTCCAGGGATAGGGGTGTTGGGAAGGTACCAAATACGGTTGATGATAAAAATAGTTATGAGGCAATATACATATCTAATAATTTAATCATGTCATACATTTTAGCAATATAACAGTAATATTACTAGTCTATTTGGTAAAGTGTGACATTTACCACATGCCTTTCTTACTCTGAAATCAAGGTTTTACTGTACAAGGTTAATTATTGAAAATAAATATTTTCAAGGCTGTTTAAAAATGTTAACAGACGTTTAGCTCCAGAGAGTGGTAAAGTATTCTAATCTTTGGGTGCTGCCGGAGAAAATGGTCTTCCTCCTGTAGCAATCTTTAATGGACCGTTCTCTGCCTAGTTCTGCATCCCACCTCTTCTGTCTCGTTGTTTTAGCTGGTGGTACTGTCCCGCCTAATAGTGCCCAGATCATCATGATAAGACATCTGTCAATCTTTTTAAGGGATACCCATTTTGCAAAAAGTGTAAGGGGTTACTTTGCATTAGGTCTAATGGTGGGATGATGCACCCAGTGTCTCACTTGTAAGTACTGGATGCAGTCTGTTTGCTCAAAGGCATAATCAGCCATCAATTGGTCAAACAGGATTATCCCTTGGGTGTCAAACAGGCAGCCTATATGGTTGCAGCCTTCTTTCTGCCAGCGTCAAATCACCTCCTGGTGCATCCCCAGCGTAAAGTAAGGGTTAGTCCTGATTGGCATCATGGGGGAAGGGAAAGAGGTCAATCTGGTCCTAGTCGCCACTGCATTCCAAATCCTGAACACAGAGCTCGTCACTGGGAAGGAGTAGAATCCTCACACCCGATGCTTACGTGGAAGCCAAGGCTCTTTCCAAATGTGCGAGCCCACCACACCCTAGTCCATAAAGCACCAGTGCTTCTCCGAATCCAGTCAGCTCCTCTTCACCATTTAACATAATAGAAAGGCTTGGTAGTAACGTATCACCATGGGTACTGTGAGCCCTCCCTGGCGTGTTGGGCGATAGCTGGTGCCTGTGGAGATGTGATTTTTTACTGTACCAGATAAACTTGTTCCTCCCTGGCTGCAAAAATCGACGAGTATGTTTTGGTGGGAGTCAGTGGAAATGCTTGAAAAATGTAGAGGATCAGGGGTAGGATAGTCATCTTATCCCCTCACTATCCTACCTAGCCAGGCAGCTATAGGCGATGGCAGGTGGCCAGATTGGACATGACCTGAAAGGTGAGGGTCGCATAGTTTAACGTTGCTGACTCAGCCACTGAACGAGCCAGCTTAATGCTGAGGTAAGGTATATACTCCCCTGCTCAGACGAAAGGGAACAAGGAGTGGAGGTAATCCTCCTGAGGCTGGACCGGCAATAGGTTCAGGATCTGAGATTTTTGCATATTTACCTTGAACCCGGAAACTTCTACAAAGGAATGGAGCTCTGTCACAAGAGCAGGAAGGGATGACACCAGGTCGGTGAGGACAAGAATCACAGGATTAAACTTTAAATATGTTTTTGAGATCTACCAGCATGTCACAGTAAATGTAAAATGTAAATGTAGTTGAGCTTATATAGCGCACAGCTACCCGCAGTGGGTTTCCCGGCGCTTGCTTAGGGAACCCTTCCTGGTATTCCCCTGTGAGATAGCAGGGTATCCACAAGGTGAAAGTCAGGCATCCCGCCGCGAGGGGCCGTTGTGGAGATTAAGCAAGCTATTGCCCAGAGTCGCAGAGTGTGAACTCGTGAGTCGAGGAGGCACCGGGGCGAGAATTATCGAGTCCGTGGAATTTTTAGCCCAAGACCCGCCGAGGCGGGGAATTGAACCCTGGTCCAGGACCGATCTCAGCTTCCGGGTCTGCTGCCTCTAACCCCTGAGCCACACTTCTCCACAGTCCACAGTCAGATTGTTAGCAAGAGTGAATGTGGTTCTGGCACCTATCGGCCATAACTTTCCTCCGCATTGGTAGCTAGTACTGACTAAGATGCCACATTTGTCTTTTAACAGTGTTTGACTACAAGAGTCCTCCACTTCCGGGATCCATTATAGCTAGGCCATTCATGTAGCTAGTGTAAGATACTTCTGGCCTTTTACCCTTACACCTTCTTTTGATACAATAGGCATATTTTTAATCGCATGCCTCCCATTACGCATGCATTCACAATAAGGAATATTTTGTCCTTGACCAAATACATTGGCAACCATTTCCAGGTTATGCTTACCTGGAACACCATTTACAATGGAGAGTCAAAACGGCAACTCACAAAACATGCTTTGTTTCGAGCTGCGATCACATATATATGTGGCCACGCAAGCCAGTTATGAATGTTCACTATGAGACATGCATGCCTGCACCAACCAACATGCATGAATTTGCATACACTAGGTGTAGGTCCAATGTCTGTGCGTGAATGATTGTATGTAAAGAATCCTCAAAACTGACTCAAGGAGTGCACTTGAATGCATAAGTAAGCACATCACGAGCAAAAGGATAACGAAGCCAGTCACGAACAGTCACAATTATGCTTCTCTACATGTTTTGTGTGTCCTTTAGGTTGTGTTTTGTCTTCCAGGTTATAACCAGTTTGTGGGTCCGTAAGTAGGGTTACACCACTGCATGCACAGCACACCTTTGCGTGTGAGTTTGGGGAAAAAACTCATGTGGCTTCTTTTTTGTCACATCACAGTTCACGTCATATGGTCCTGACAAAAGCCTCATTATTGTTTACGCAGCTGAAACATGTCGACCAGTATTTAGGGGATAACGAAGACCAATATGTCATCTTCACTATATCCCCTCTGTTTGTAACTGTGTCCTTGGAACCCATGAATAAAACTTTTTCAGCAGGGGATCCCAGAGGCATTTTTAATTTCACCACTCTGAGCAGACATCACATTGAAACACCAAAACCCGATCTGCTGTAACTCAGGCATCAAGCACATTTGGGTTGCATTCGGCAGCCCAGCTGGGAACCCAATGATGAGGCATGCCACCAACAAAGCTATTGGATTTCTTGTATTCCAGTGCATGGCAATGAGTCATCCTGGTAAGAGAATTCATCAGTGGGTCCCTCCACAGTGTTCTAAGCAATAATTACAATGATGCCAAAACTGTCACTGCTAGGGATGTACGTTGTTTCAACGCATGCTTTTATCACGCATGCCGTTACAACGCAAGTTTTACAACGCAAGCCATTACAACGCATTTCTTTGGGGGGTGCTGGATAGTGAATAGTTTAATTTACTATTCCAACTCCAGTCCCCGTGGATAGTAGGGAAGGTGTTGGATAGTAAATTAAACTATTACTTATCCTAGAGCGCCCCCCAGTGCAATGCGTTGTAATGGTTTTCGTTGTAAAACCTACGTTGTAAAAGCACTGCGTGGTAAAGGATGTTTCTCACTGCTAGCAATCTCCCAAGGAAGCCGGTGGGGTCGGACCGGTCGTGGGATCCATACATACCGCGCCACAACCTGCAATGCAAGCACGAGCTGCCATGCCCACTGCACAACAGTCAGTGCAATCCACAAAGAGAGAACTGCAAGGTACACACCCGTGTGCACCAGTAGGAGCCAGACCCGTCTACGCATTATTGCACAACACAATTCAGTGGTGTCCATTTGTTTGCCCAGGACACACCGACTCCTCATGATGTCAGTAAACTTGCTGCGAGTTACATTGTACCAAGCACCACTGTGCAGCTCAGCAGCAGCTGATCCAGAGAGAGCCGTGCCCACCGCACACTGCCACTCAGACTCCATTAAAGCAGCACTCCCGGCTTGACAGCTGAGGAGGCGCTATAAGGCGTGACATTGCATTTCAGTGCGGTGATGAGGATTATCACACTGAAATGCTTTAGTCTTACGACTGATGCGGAGTCCTTGGCAGGGCTGGGGGTATCTGGGAAACAATCTTGGAATTTGTATCTACACGTGCTTCTATTAAGGGTTTGCAACATGCATTAGCACACCTCATTAGGGCCTAAAAAAATATGACCTTATCACGTCACCCTGATGAAACTCCAAAGGCTCCCCGTGTCTACCTGCACAACCTTCAAAATCAACTTCATAATTTACAAAGCCACCATGGCTGGCCATTGTAATGCATTAACATTTTACAAACCAGTTACCTTTCCTGTACAGTACGCCATTATCTTTCGGATAAGATTGCACTATAGAGATATCAGATACATGCAGCTAGCACTCCTGTGTACTAGGATAATTAGCTCGCTATCTCCAGTTGCTCTCTACCCACCTGCGTGAAACATCCTTTACCCCGCAGGTTGAACCACAACCTGCCTTTGTCCACACTCACTATTCCGGCTGTGTCGTTACCACGCATTCCTTTACCATGCAAGTCCTTACGACTTGATTTAAGGGGCGCGTTGTTAGACTGATTTGGGATTTTAAGTCCAACACTTCCCCAACTGATACACGGACTAAGGCTGAAATAGTAATTTATACTATTCCAAAGTCCAGTGCCCCCGCTAAAGCAAGACATTGTAATGACTTGCGCTGTAAAGGAATGCGTGGCAACATCACAATCAGGGGGGGACTGCGGAATAAAGGCATGTGTGGGAAATACATGCTGGGTTCCGTCATACATCCCACTCTGACACCAAGGACACCTTAAAATATTAGAAGGCGTGCAATAAAAAATAAAACCAAAGTAAAGGGGGCGTGGTCTTACCAGCTTTGTGCTGAGACGTGTCTCAGAGGAGCTCCCGGCGCCCGCCACCATTATAAGCCATTAGAAGCAGAGCTGGGGGCTAAACCTGATGCCCTAGGAGTGGCCGTGGGTCATAGTGTTCTGGGGCACCGGCGGTGAAGTAGATTCGCGGCCGGCGGTGACGACACGGGCAGACAGTGAGCGGAGGCCGCGAGGCGGGTGCCGCCATCTTGCGGACCTCACGTTAGAGCCAGCCCTGCACCTTGCCGGCCCCCGGGGCCCCTAGATTCCTGAGGCAGAGTGAGAGGACCCACCTGCGGTGCTGGCGACAACGTGGTCCGGGCTGGTGCATGCTGGGCGAGTGACTGGGCTGCTATTTTCGTCCCACCGGCTGTGGCGGAGCGGGATCTGCGACCGAGTGGTGATCTGGCTGGGAGACGGCGGCCCTGAGCGGAGCTGGCAGGCCCCCTTCCGTCCGGACGAGCTCTGGACGGAGTGGTGTGGTGAAAGTGGGATCCCTGCCTGTCGATGTTCACGGAGGCTTGTGGCAGGCACACAGGCTGGGGGCCTGTGGGAGGCCCAGGTGTCCCATGTCTGGGCCATCGGTGCGGGAGAGGAGGCGAGTGGACTGACCGGGCCCTCTGGAGCTCCCGGAGGGGGCCTCGGCGGTGGGGGTCCCTGACTGAGGGGCAGGCGGACTCTGCCCCCTGACGCTTCTGAGCGGACCCTGAAGGTGAGCGGCAAATCTGAGCGCGCGCTCCCCCGCCATCCTGGCTCCTTGCGCTGGGCGGCCTGGCGGCTCCAGCCCCTGACTGTTTTGCAAAGACTGGAGCCGAATCTGAGACCCCCGACCCCCTGAGTGCTGCCGCCTGGGAGGTTTGAATTGTGCCAGGGAGAAGTTGACCCGGACAGGCTGTAATGTGGAACCATGGGGAGTGCTGCGCGGCGGTGCCCGCGGCCGCCATTTTGTGATTGCCGCCCGGGGCGGCCTATAGGTACTTGTCACCCTTCATCGGCGTACCGGGGGCCTCTGCATAAATGTTTGGAGGGCAGGCGGATTTCACCCTCGGGGACTCATAGGCAGGATACGATACCGCCGCCAGCAGAGGAGCGCAGCGAGGCGGGTACACCCCCATCGATTCGGATCTCATCCCTCCCGTGTGACCCTAGATCATTGGCTCTCCGGCGCTGCGGTGGTTTGGGGTTTGGGGTCTGGCGCTGCCCGCACTGCTCACGCAACACCCGCCTCCGGGTGAGGAAGGCAGAAATCACAGTTCACTTTGGGGAGCTGCTCCGTGGGGTACCTTGAGAACACTATCGGGCTGAGAGTTGGGGAGTGGCCCACGCACATCTATATCACGGCTGCAGCCCTGGGCATGTTCGGACAAGGAACGCAGCGGTGAGGAGCGACGGGCTGTCCTCTCTTGCATCTAGCCTATAGAGCACAAGCAGCTGGGAGGGCTGCGGAACGCTTTGGGACTTGCGATGACATGCTCCAGAGGGGGCAAGGCTGACGCGGCAGCGGCCCCCAGAGACAATTCTGTCGTGGCGATGTGGGGAAAGGCGGGGGCGTCGGTACCAGCGGAGGGGACACCGCAGGCTACCGGGGACTCGATGCCGGTGACACAGGCATTTATAACTTCTTTCATGTCGGAGCTTAAAATGGAGATTGGCTCCCTACGCTCTGAGGTCCACACCTGTGTGCGGGAGCTCCGGAAGGAGGTTACGGACTTGGGAGACCCGGTGGACGGGCTGGAGAAAACGGTGGATGCTCGCATGGAAGACCAAGAACACTTGTGGCAACGGCTAGCGGTGCTGGAGGAGCAAAACATAGGGCTGCATGTCAAACAGGAGGACTTGGAGAACTGGAGCCGCTGGAATAACCTCCGCATCCGAGGGGTTCCTCTCGGGGAAGAGGGGAAGGACATCCTGACGAACGTGGCGCAACTCCTCCACGAAGTTTGGGGCGATAAAGATGCCTCTCTGCCGGCTTTGGATCGCGCCCATCGGGTATCAGGGTCCGCGGGGAGGCCAGGGCTCATCCCAGAAATCTTGACATGGGTCCACTTTTTTACAGAAAAGGAAGCCATCTTACGGACAGTGCGGGGCAAACCGGACCTTAGTTACAAGGGACACAAGTTACAGATCTTCCAAGACCTGGCGCCCAACACCCTGTGACGCAGGCGGGCCTTCAAACTGGTGACAGAGAAGCTGCGAGACAAGGGCATCCCCTACCAATGGGGTCATCCTTTCGCTCTCATTTTCCAGTGGGAAACCAAGCGAAAAGTGATACAGACATATACGGAGGCGGCACAGCTACTTCGCCTACCCACGTCGCCGACGACAAGCCCAACTCGCCCGCGGAGACAAGAGCGGATCCCAGTCAAACCATCCTGGACTACGGTCCAACGACATCGGCGTTCACGTCGCGTGGATGAGCAGTCTGCTTCGCAGGCCAAACAGAACATCATTGCGCATATTAGGTCTCTTGAGGGAGACCGGGATGAGATCGCTTCGCGTCCATCGACCCCATGAACATTTGGACAGGTATCCACCATACTCTAGGGCGCACATTTCCGTGGAGCAAGCATTCCCCTCCCTAGGGCTGTTACCTATTGCGATATTGTGATCCCTGTCCCAGCTCCCAGCCAGTGGGGTGGGGGGTGTCAGGACCTTCCCGGTGGACGACTTAGGAACTTCCGGAAGACTTCCCCCGGCTGCCCCTGAGGGAGTGACATCCCCGAGAGTATCCGAACCCTTGGGTGTAGGATGCCCTGTCACTGGGGTAGGGTGGTGCGGCCCCGTTGGCTGCTGCGAATATACACTGATATGTGGCCCGTTTGGTCACCTTTGGGTTTCTTGCTCTTTTCCCTTTGTTTCTCACTACTACCTTTTTCTCTCTTTCGCCCCTTCTCTGTGTGCGTTGGGTGGGGGGCTCTGCGGCAGCGGCGCCTTGTGTGGGATGGGGTAGAGGACTTTTCCTGCATCTATATGCTGCTGAAGAGATGGGGTGGGGGGCGTGGATGGGCCCTGTCCGGATATTAACATGACAGCTAACTTGCTCAGTCCCTTAAAGGTTTTAACGCTTAATGTCAAGGGCCTAAACTCCCCCAATAAGCGGCGGCAAACGTGGCTACCTTCTACAACAGAGTCCTGAAATCATATTTTTGCAGGAAACCCACCTTGTACAAGCTGATATAGGGCGCATGGCCCACCCCAGATACACTCTCCAATTTTGGGCTGCAGCGGACACCACGTCAGCAGGTGTAGCGATATTGTGCAGGACTGGCATCAGGCAGGGAGAGACCAAACCCTTCAGGAGCGGGGATGGACTCTTTCTTAGAGTGAGTGTGGGGATTGGACGCCGCACCTTCACACTATGTAATGTTTATGCTTCTAACCAGATGCAGGATCGCTACCTCCGGTCATTCCTGAAAGAACAGATCCCGCAGGGAGACCCCTTGCTGATTTTAGGGGGCGGATTTAAATTTAGTCTGGGACCCGGAAGCGGATCGCAGTGATACCTCGTTTAGTGGAGCTGTGGCCATGTCCTCAGCGCTGCGCACTCTGGTAACAGAACTGGGGCTGTTTGATGCGTGGCGCTACCATTCCCCGGAGCTGAGGGACTACTCGTTCTACTTTCACGCCCATCGCTCGTACTCCCGTATTGATTATTTATTCATTTCCCACGCTCTGCTGCGAGACATGTTGGGAGCCTCCATGTCTGATATATCGCTTTCGGACCACGCACACGTCGAGCTGCTCCTGCAGGACCCGGCCACTTGCCCTGCTCGAGAAGCGAAGTGGCGCATGCCGCCGGGTATTCTCCGGGATGCGGCCGATGTAGAAAGTATTAGAGCTGCCATTGACTCCTACTTTGCTAGTAATGATCTGCCAGAGACGCCCTTTCCCATGGTGTGGGACGCCTTCAAGGCTACGATTCGGGGTCATATCACGACTCTCTCGATTGCACGTGCGCGCTTGGCTTGGTCTTTAGAAAATGGCCTGGCGAAGGACATCAAGCTAGAGGAACAATGGGATCAGCGTCGCACCTCGCTGACGTCCAGGAGACGGCTTACCAACCTCAAAGGGCA
Organism: Lissotriton helveticus; assembly: GCF_964261635.1. NCBI lineage: Eukaryota > Metazoa > Chordata > Amphibia > Caudata > Salamandridae > Lissotriton > Lissotriton helveticus. The sequence goes on from NC_136059.1 coordinate 602,988,775, forward strand.
GCTTCGGCTTTGGCGCACTAACAGGGCAGAAAAAGCTTTGCTGGTCTTGAAACAGAAATATTTCGAGGGAGGGGACAAGGTGGGCAGGCTGCTGGCGGGGCGGCTGAGAGCGCGTGCGGCCAAGGCTCATATAGCCAATGTCCAGCTTCCGGACGGGACGAAGGTCACCTCGGAGAGGGACTAGTGCGAGGCGTTCCGGGCTTACTATTCTGCACTGTATAAGGATGAGCCGACATCCCTGGATGTGGTAGCGGACATCCTGAGTAAATATACGGGGACGCCGTTACATCCACACCATGCGAAGACCCTGGAAGGTCCTGTCACCCAAGAGGAGATAGCGGCAGCCATGAGGGATCTCCCCCTTGGGAAGACTCCGGGGCCAAATGGTCTACCCCTGTCTTTCTACCGCATGTACCAGTCACAGCTTTGGCCTCACCCTCTAAGGCTGTATAATTCCTTCACTGACACAGAGGGACCGTCCCCCGATATGGGTATGGCGGAGATAGCATTGATCCTGAAGCCAGGGAAGGATCCTGCGCTTTGTGCATCATACCGCCCCATTGCCTTACTCAATACTGACTTTAAAATCTACACTAAACTCTTGGTGAAACGTCTGGATCCCCACATGCCGGGTCTCGTGGACCCGGACCAGGTTGGCTTCATTTGCGCCCGGTAGGGGGCGGATTGCGCGCGCAAAATTGAGCATCTAGTGGGGAAAGCGCACCACTGGGGATTTCCGGCTTGCCTTCTGTCGCTAGATGCGGAGAAGGCGTTCGATCGGGTGGATTGGAACTTTCTGCGGGCGGTTCTAGGTAGGGTTGGGCTGGGACAGAACATGATCACCCGGATCATGGCACCATATCTTGCCCCACAGGCTAGGATTCGGGTCAATGGACAGCTCACGGCACCGATCACCATTCATAGGGGTACTAGGCAAGGGTGCCCCCTGTCACCTTTATTATTTGCCCTTGTGGTGGAACCACTGGCAGAGATGATTCGTCAGGCGACTGATATACATGGTATCCACATGGGAGGACGTGAAAGCATCCTCACCCTAACACGCCCTCCGGAATCCCTCCCGGCACTCCATACAACACTGTGCCTCTTTGAGCAGGCCTCTGGCCTCAAGATCAACCATAGTAAGTCCTGGGCCCTCAACCTTACCATCCCGAGGGAAGAGACCCCCCAGGAGAAACTTGTGCCGTACTGATGGGCTTCTCAGTGCATTCGCTACCTCAGCGTCAGGTGACTCCCTCAATAGACACATGGACGCAAATAAATTGGCGGGAATGTCGAAGGTCGGTCCTTGAGGACTTGCGGAGTTGGAAGCCCCTGGTGTTGTCGTGGCTGGGCAGGCTTAATGCCATCAAGATGTCGATCCTCCCCAAAATGTTATACCTGTTTCAATGCCTCCCCACGCCCATTCCGTTACGTTGTATACGAGGCCTCCAGCGCGACCTCACAAACTTTATCTGGGGCGGGAAAAGACCCTGGTTCTCACAGAAGCTCCTGATAACATCGCGAGACAGGGGGGGACTGGCATGCCCCAACCTAGTGGACTATTATTGGGCCTCGCACCTCCGGTTTGTGGTGGAATGGGGGGTGACAGAGAGTGAGAAGGGATAGCTGCACATGGACCGGGTAGTGGTGGGGCGCACCATTTGGGACCTTGCATGGCATCATTGTGCAGCTCGCCCTAAGAGTGCCTATATTGCAGTACCCACAAGAACGGTCCTAGACGTATGGGATAAAGTAGCTGTGCGCAGGGGCCTCACAACATTTCCCTCACCGCATACCCCGATAGAGGGGAATCAGTCCTTCCCACCGGCACATCGCACGCGTGCCTTTGCCAAATGGACGCAAGGGGACTGCAGGGTGATTACTGACCTGTTCGAGGAGGGTATGCTTAAGTCCTTTGCGCAATGTAGGGAAGGGTTCCGTGTCCCGTCGGCGGCGGGGCTGCAATACGCTCAGCTGAAGCACTGGGTGTCTGGGGAGGAAATGCATCAGGCGGCTACACGCGCCTTCACCCCCTTTGAGCGCCTGGCCCGCTATCCTGTTAAATCAAAGGGGCTTATCTCCCAGATTTATCAGATTTTGCAGCACCCAAAGACGCCAACCTCCCACCCCTATCAAGGCAGAAGGCAAGCGGTATCGGACATGGACATTACTCCCGCACAGTGGTGTAGGCTATGGCGGGACATCCCCAAAGTATATCGTAGCATCCTGCAGCGGGAAAACGCCTACAAACTCATGACCCAATGGTATTACACGCCCCAACGTCTCCACAAGATGTTTCCAACATCCACTCCTTTGTGTTGGAGGTGCTGGTCTGCATCAGGGGATTTTATTCATATTTGGTGGACATGCCCGTCGCTGACTCTCTTCTGGAAAGAGGTCCTTAGCCACATCAGGGGGGTGCTGGGGTTCTCTCTGCCTGAGGTCACAAGCACAATCCTACTAGGTATTAAACCTGCTAGCCTAAAGGCGCCCACCCGGAGCGATTGGATCTTGACGCTCCAAATGCTAGGAGCGGCCAAGCAGCTTATAGCCCTGTATTGGAAAAAAACTGAAGCTCCTCCAATCGCAGCCTGGTTTGTGCGTTTATGGCATGTTGTCACAATGAAGCTCTTCACAGCGCAGCTGCAGGCACGCGACACATGCTTTAAGGCGATTTGGCAACCTTTAATTAAAGACCTCTGTACTGTTGAACATGCGCGCCATATGCCCGTCAAACTCAGGACGCTGCGCCTGTTTGAAGATGCCATTGTCCCCCCTGACCCGAGCAGATTGCTTCCATAGCTGCCCCCCTACATTACGACCCCATCACCACTGACACTGGGTCGGACTTATTGCCCTTCCGTCCCCTCCCATGCGCACAGTATTCCTACTCTCGCTGCGCTGTCCCTCTCTTTCTCTCTTTACTCATTTCCTCTTGTCTCCTTTTTCTTTCTCCTCTTCGCTCCTCTTTGGGTTCCTGGGCCCTATTGGGCCGATTGTTGAGTTTGGACTGGTTGCCTGTTTGTCACGAAGTTAGACTTTAGGGGTCTCACCCCCCCACAGGATCAGATGGCACCACATTCTGCAATATAGAACGTGGCCGGCCCCTTGAGGGTTGTAGGCGCAACGCGGTGTACATTCTAGCTCTATACATAGCTTCCTATTGATGTTAATGTGCTGTTCAGTCACGCGGCCGGCCCTGGATAGGGTTGTAGGCTTAACACTGTGTATCAAATAGTCCTGTGGTATATGTTTTTGACAGAAAACAAAAAAGATTTGAAACAAAACCAAAGTAAAAGGTCTACCCCATTAGTGCATTAAGGATATGGAAACACTTTCTCAATATACATCCAAGCCCCCAGCGACAGGAAACACCTGCATGATGAATTTGACACTACACGACTCTTGCTGTCTTTTGCACTATTTAAACAGCGCATATACACATGTATACATATATATTCTTAATTCAGTAATCTGGAAACAATGTGTTAACATTTATTAAAGATATACGTTTTACAGAGATCAAGACCAAACTATTCCACCCAGTGTGAATAATATTGTGCATTTTTCACTTAATAGAACTTAAAAATATAGCTACTTACTTTAGTAGGACTATTGTTTATGTTTTTCATACTTTTACAGATATCCGCAAGAGGAAAGATACATATTGCAAAGTCTATTCAACAATGCCACAGGATTGATGGTCATCTAATGGCACTTCCTGGGATGGCATTTCTTTTGACGTCACAATCTAGGAAAAGTTGAGGGGTTGGGGGTACATTCACTTTCGGCCCGAAGCCCGAAAAGTCTTAGAATTGTCCGTCTTTAATAGTGCTTCACCCTACACCCATAAGGACGTCCACAACCGCGAGTTAGGCTCAAGGTTCCAAATATGTAAAGATAAAATTGCAGTTATATTCATCGTTATATTACAGTTCCACCTTAAAACAAATCCTCTTATGTGGAAGCTAACTAATTTATAACCAAAATTTGTACAATATTAAAAGGCGTAATGCCGCTACCTTGCAAGGAAAATCCATGCAAGTTTTTTTTTAAACTTATTTTGTTAACTAGCCAGTTGCTGGACGTTACAGCACGGCCTGGCCTTTAAGTCGCAGCGTCCGACGCTGCACTCTAGCATTATCTAGTAGCGGACTCCTACCAAGCACCTTCTGACCACCAGCCTCGTTCAAGTGAATGCAAAGACACTCCTTTCTTCTGACCAAGGAGCTATCATGTGATACTGGGACACACATACGAGTAAACGGCGCATGCGCAAACCACGGTGTTTACGCACTGATCACGTGAGCAGCAGAAGTCGTCCTCTTCACCGGGTTGCTTCCTGTAGTGGGAGGTGATTGTTGCTTGCTATTTGGTCCGCCGTGGGTGATGGGGCTGGTGTAGGATTGTTTGCACAGTTATAGAGAGTACGCGGATAGCAATGAATTTATACGTAAACAGATTAACTGCCCCTGCCCAGGATTTATGTTTTGCTCCCGCTTTTGATTTCTTATTGACATTTTAGTGTCGATAAACCAGCTGAAACATACTAATCAGCGTCTTTGGAAGTTGCTGTATTCATCTCCGAATTGTATTTAAGGTGTATTTGACCAGAGTAAACCAAATCTGAAGTGAGGATGCTTTGTCGCCGAAGATAATAGGTAACACTACTTTTTTTCTAAGTGTTTTGGGGAGATGATCGGGATATAATGTTATTGTGCATGTCATGCTGTGCCGCAAGAATATTAGTCTGCTTGTGTGCCCCACAAAGCTTTTATCTAACTTGTTTTTATTGTATGATTCTAGCATTTGTATAGCGCATACTACCCTTTAGTGGGGTGATGAAGGGCTTAGCCAAACCGATCGGAAGCAACACTGTGTGTGCTGTATGGCTGGGAAGGTGTTTTTAGCCTTTATGTCAAATGTTTTCATGTCATGAACGATGTCCGCCGAGGATGCAGCGTCTGGCGGGGTGAGGTGTATGTGAGGGAAAGACGTGCTACTGATGTTGATTTTGCGCCTGCACTGTGGTAGTATCGTAGCACAGTTAGTGATTGTTACTTTGAACAACTTCTACCCAGTGGTATTTTTTTATTCACAGTTAGAAGGATAAAAGGTGGAGTCTGACCCAGCAAAGGTTTGAATCTGTAACGTTCAGGGTATAAGTTATGCACCTCAGTGTATAGCATGTTAAAGTTTGATGTATGTTACAAGAGCACAGTGTTACTGTGTCCCATTTGGGAGCACTGGTTGATGTAGTGTTACGTTGAACTGAAGTGTGTGCAGCAGAGGGCACGTGATTAGGCATGGTAAGTGAGCAGAAGGGAATGTCGGTGAGATCTTGGATTATCATGATAGGTGTGTGCAGCGAACCCAGTCCTGCTATTCATTACACCCTGTTAGTATTTTTATATGGCCTGTACACATTTGAGACTGTTCTCCATGAAGTTGTAATTTTTTAGTATGCACGTAGTGAATGAAGTGCATTTATAACTGCACTCTTGTATGCAATGTTGGTATGTATTTATTTGAAGACTGCAATTATATTTTATAAACCAATTTAGTATGGATGTCCCACTTGTATGGCTAGTTTGCTTTTAATGCTCTTCCATGTTGTTATATTTGTAAACCAATTTTGTCTTCTGTTCTGCTTTCTACTGTGGTTTAAATGCTCTTGCATGCCCTTGGTATATAACAATTTAACTATTACATTTCTAATTTTAACTCTGCTCTTTATTCCAAATTTGATGTACTATTTATCTTTGCAGCTCTATCTGCTTTTCTGTCTACCATTACAAAACTGTCTGTCTAGCTGTGTATTTTAGCAAGTCCATCTATCCACCTCTCTCTATTTTTCTATTTATTTAAAAAGTTTTCTATAGCGCGAACATGACCACCGGGGGTATCGGAGCGATTTACAGTATATAAGTTAAGGAAGGATACCAGGGGTAAAAAGCAGAGCAACTAAACACAGTAAAAACAATCTTAACAGCCTTATAAAGCACACAACCCTAGGGAGCATTGGAAGCAAAGAGTCCAGACAAAAGTTTCTTTATCCATAACGTTTTTACCTCCTTGAGAAAGGAATTATAGGGATAAAGTCTCTGTTGCGAACATGGTCACAGGCGGTATCAGAGCGCTTTACTGTTTATCAATTGCAAGCAGAATTCGGCAGAGGTAATAAAAGACCGACTGAACCACAAGACAGTCTTCGTATATAGGGTTATCTATGTAACCCTTTCTATGTATGCAACCCTATCTATCTATGAAACGCCATGTATATATGCAATGCTGGTATCTATCTATCTAGCTATGCAACACTGTGTATCTATCTAGCTATGGAACATTATGTCTCTAGCTATGCAACATCATGTGTCTAGCTGTGCAACACTATGTATTTAGCTATGCAACACCATGTATATAGCTATACCACCCTCTTTAGCTAATTGCCTTTGCAAACATCTCGAGCTACCTGCCTTTGCAAGCCTCTCTAGATATTTATCTTTGCTAGCCTCTCTAGCTATTTGTCTTTGCTAGCCTCTCTAGCTATTTGTCTTTGCTAGCACCTATCAACACTAATCGAATCTCTCAACTGCCCCTCCCAACAAACCCTTGCATAGTTGTCTTTGTGAAGGCGGACAACCAGCTCAAGGATCTCAGAAGGACGACCCAGCTCCTGCAGGACACACCACAACTAACACCTGGGGATGAGGTCGAAAGCTGATTTCAAATCAATGAATGCTATGTAGAGGCGTAATTGTTCATTGGTCACAGTTTTCCAGGCCAGTAGGGAAAAACGGAAGACCTGACCGATGGAGCTGATCTTTCTTCTAAACCCCGTTTGGAAGGAGGATAAGATATTTTTCTCCTCCCTCGAGATTGTGATTTTCGTGAGTAGTACACGGGAAAAGACCTTCTGAGCACCATCGATCAGGCTAATGGGCCTGTAGTTGGATGCTTGAGACATATCACCCTTTTTGAAAACTGGGATCACCTTGGTGCCCTTCCATGAGGGCGGTATGGGCGCCCCTACAGCAATACCATTGGCCAAGGCACAGATGTATTTAGACCAGATGGGGATGTCATTTAGAAAGACGTCGCTTGGGATGCCATCAGGCCCTGGAGCTTTGTTACTAACAATAGATTTTATACTAAGTGTAATTTCAGCTAAAGAAAACAGCCTAGGGGTCTAGTAACTGTTATAATTGATAGTAGGAACTTCGGTAGCCGTGTCCCCTGTGGTATAGTGTGGTATAGTGATCATACCAGGTGACGATGGAAATGTTGTTGGTGGGTGGCCTTTGTCTTTCTGTCTCCCCCTCACAACTAAAAGCCAAAACTGTTGGGAATATTTCCTCTGGCAAGCTTTACTAATGTGAAGCCGTCAATCCTCATCCCAATCCCTTTTGGCTTTGTCCAGGACTGCTTTATAGTTTTTTCTTGTCTCTGTTAATTCTGTCAGATCATTTCCTGTGATAGCAATAGCCAGTTTGGATCTTAAGTTCCTACACTCCTGGTTGAACCATGAGAACCGTGGTCTGGTGAAATTGGGGCCGTTGGGGCATACTAAAGTAAGACGCCAACTGGCTGAAAAAATGTGTATGGCATGCCGTGATCTTAGTAAACCCATCCTGCTGTTTAAACAGACAATGTAACTTACTAGAGCTATCTAAAAGGTTAGACTTCATGTCTTCAAGTTTCGCTACTCGGTCCAATTTGATTCGCCTATTGTCGTTCGAAGGACAAACCTCCCTAGTTATAAGAGGCATACTTGAAACGCTAGAGTTTTTTTCTTAAAGTGATGAGATGGTAAGCTCAAGGGGGTTGTGGTCCCTATCAGTAGTTGTTCCAAACCATGTCCGTCACACCTGGCCATAGTTTAACATCTAATAAAATATATTCAATGTGGTTCATATTTATAGTTCTATTATATGAATTCGCCCCCATTTTGTCTAACTTGGTATGTCCGTTTGCGGCCCTGAGCCCATATTTGAGGAGTGGGGCATGAAGCTGTTGCGCTGTACATGTCCATCTTTTAATAGGTAATAGATCAAGAGTTGGGACGTGCCATAACTCGTCGAGCTTGCCACTATCATTTATGTCGTCTGCGTCGAGGGGTTCATAGGTAACATTAAAGTCTCCTGCTATTATTAATGGTGCTAGGGACTCCCTTCCCTCAAGACAGTCTTCTAACACTTGGAGAGTGGATGACCTACAACCAGCCTTGGAGCCTCAGGCAAAGACATTAAAGAGGTCTAGCCCTATGCTGTTCCTGCCCCTAATGTGAATAACTAAAATATCTGGGCTGCTAGTCTTGAGCTCACGTATGGTACAGTGGAGCTCAATTTTGACCCAGATCAGCAGCCCCCCCAAGCAGGCCGTCCTTCTTCTCTTTTAGTGACTGCTGGGTGACAGAACGTCACATACCCAGGGATAAAAACTGGAATGGTAGACCAGGTTTCCTGCAAAATGCATATATCATGTTGCTCTATATATTGGACCCAGTGGGGGAGTGCCACCTTAGGCCTAACTCTGGCTACATTTCATGATAATATACTAAGCTTTGGTGTCAAGCCTCTTGTGGCCAGGCATAGAGAGTGGTTCTCATTCATAGCGCACCTTAATTGCTGACCTACAATAGTATCACACAGTGATAAAGACCCCATTTCTAGGGTACCAGTGGTGGACTGTGATCTATCTAAGGGCCCTTCGCTATTGAATTTTGGATTTGGTGGTGTGTAGTCAATATGAGGCCTAGGTTTGTGATGGGGTCACGGAGTCGAGCAGGTCCCAGATCCCGTGTTTGTGGAGGGAGCATGTGTTGAGCAGGATGCAGTTGGGGCGGCCAGGTCCGGTGGTTGTCAATCATGCGATGGGCAGGGCTGGTGTGCAGTGGCAAGCAAAGGTGCAGCTGAAGTTACGGCAGGAAAAAGGGCCTTGGGTGTCCATCGGTGATGTCTGGTGGCAGGGGGTGTGGTGTCCACTTTTGAGGGCATAGAGGATGCTGGCATTGTAGTGGTAGATTGTCCGAGAACCAGGGCCTGTGGCGCTAGGCACAGTCCAGGACCAGACAGGCTTGCCTTTGGCTCCCCAATGGCGCATCCGCTATAAGTAGTGTGAGGAGGAGGGCTGGACAGCTGGGCGGTGGAAAAGCGGAGAGCGATGCTGAAGGGAGCCGCGGGGGACGAACAGCAGCAGGGACACAGAGGGAAAAGGCACAAAAAGAGGCAAGAGGGGAAAAAGGTCAAACAAAGCTGAGAAAAGCAAAGAAAATTTAAAAGGGGGGAAAACTAGATCGCAGAGCAGCAGAAGAGCAGAGAAACTCTAACACTGGACCACCAGGAATGAGGCACAGGTGGGAGCCTGCGGGTGGAGGAGGGCCTTGAACCACTGACCAGAGGGTCAGCAGCAGCTATGAGGGCAGCATCTACCAGGCGGAGCTGAGCTGGAAAGGGAGCAGTCCACTGATACGAACAGTGGATCGCACCTTCACCGCGCATCAGCCTCCATAAATAGTCCCAAACCATAAACCTGTTTTGGGATTTACAAACAAACGCTAATTGGTATTATCTTTGGTTTGTGTTTAAATGTAACGGAAAGCATTGTGAAACGCTGATGTACTTTGACTGAGTGTGCCCTGGGTTCCTGCCAAACAGGTACCCAGGGCCTAGGCTCTTTCCCTAAAGCTGCATTGAAAACAAAACCCAATTGGCACTCTTTGGCTACAGGTCAGTCTCTTGTAAATGGTACCACCGGTACCAAGGGCACTGTGACCAGGAAAGGCCTCTAAGGGCTGCAGACCCTTATTGTGCCACCCTTAGAGCCCCCCTACCATTATACACACACACACACACTGCCTTTGCAGGCTGTATGTTTTGGTGCAGAACAAAGTGAAGAGTTGACATGGTACACATCCCTGTGTCCATCCTATCTTAAGTGAACAGAGCACTTAACCTCCGTGCACTGTTGCTGGTGTGGTTCTAGCTTTTGAACAACACAAAGAATTTAAACCATTTCACACCATAATACACTAATCACAAAATTCCACTTATGATTATCATGTATTTTCCGTTTTTTTCAATAACAATTATTTCAAAAACATTCCTATTTGTAAACAAAAGTGCAATGTATATACAAGTTTAAAGAATACAAAATCTTGTTGACATCCTAGAAGATCCTTCTTTTTGCCCGATGCATTTCGAGCTCTGAGCGCTCTTCCTGAGGGGCCTGAAAGCTGAACTAGTGTATACATTACTAAAAATTCTTTAGTCAATGTTCAGGACATTTTTAAACTTCACTATGTGCAGGGCTTTTTTTATGAAAGAAATATAAGAGAAAACGCAAAAGGAAAACGTGTACAAAGTACCCCTCTCCACACCAAAAGTGTTTGCATCCAAAATCAATTTCACTCCTCTTATACTCGCTTGCCGTGATTAGTATTCTTCAAATAACCTAAATGCAAAAAACGAATTCAATGAACTATTCCAAAAACTCTACTGTGAAATCTCTGTAAAGACCAGCCCACAAAGCTGTCTTACCTCCTTATAAGTCCGACTGAGACTCGGTATTTGTAGTTTAAAAAAAAACCTCGTGTTCGTTCTGCCACCTGAAGGGTAAGGAATAATGTACACTCAGCTCAATACCGCCAAACGCTAAAACACGCTACTATGCTGTTTTCAAAAAGAGCTCACTTCGCTCTAAATTCCCCTCAATTGCCATCTCCGCTTACCTCCACTTCAAAAAATCAAATTCCCGCTTTTCGTCTCGATCGGTACTCGGCAAACAACCGCAGTTGTGGCCGCTCTGAACTATCCTTCTCCTCTCTTTATTTAAAAACAAACGATGGACCAGTCTCTTCATTACTAGCGGGCGCCATCATGGAATGGGGCCATATCGTGATGCAAACTTACATTACACCAAACCGAATAAACTGCTTAATCCTCTATAAGTGATGTGAAAAGACATAAATTTACAGGAAGAAATAAAGAAAAAGAAAAGAGAAAAAAATAATATAAATCTGCCCTTGAGTGAACTGAATTCACAACTTTAAATGAACGATTGAAGAACAATGATAAGGCAATATTATATAAATATACAAGTCTCTAGAAGTAAGCATCATTCCTGCAGAATCACAGAGTTCCATAAATTACCTTTATAAAAAACAAATCAGATCAACTTTTTCATTGAGCCCTTTTGGCTCTTGTGTTTCTAATCTCCTGATGCAATAAATCTCTCTTTGGAGGAGGGACCTGGTTAGATCAACCCCCTCATAAGGTCTGACTTTTTCCAGTATTGAAAACCTGATCTGGGATATGTTGTGTTGATTTTCCGACCAGTGTTTCGCCAAATTACTTTTCATGTTTAAGTTTCTAATGGTACTTTTATGTTCTGAAATTCTTGTTTTCAGTTTCTTTTCTGTTTTCCCTACATATATTTTCCCACATGGGCATTTTATGTAGTAGATCACGTTATTGGAGTTACAATCTCCATCATAATGTAATGCAATTTCCTTTCCAGTATGAGGGTGATGTAAAATCCTTCCTTCTATTACATTTGAACAATGCACACAATTGTACAATTTTTTCATTCCTTTATAAGTGATTTCTACTTCTCTTTTGGGTGTCATTAGCAGTTCTTTCAAATTCTTTGATCTCGTAAATGCAAAAATCGGTTTTGAGTGAAGATCCCTTTGAAATCTGGTTCATTCTGCAGTAGTTCCCAGTGTCTATTCACAATATTCTTAATTTTGTGTGATGCTGTGGAGAATTTTGAAACAAAAACATGTCTGTCAATGGTTTTCTTGGGTTTTTGTTTAAGAAGATTTTCTCTGCTGCAGTTGCGTATTTTCCTGCTTGCTTTTTCCAAGACATCATTAGGATACCCTCTTTCCTTGTATCTTTGTTGTTGAAATTATAGATGTTCTTCAAAATCCTCTTGTTCTGATGAAATTCTCTTAATTCTCATATATTGTTAGACCGGTAAATTATTCTTCAGGTTTTGGGGATGGAAGCTTTGAAATAATAGAGAATTATTCACATCAGTTTCTTTTCTGAAGACTTTGGTCTTAATCTTAGACTCTTGTATGCTGATCATTACATCCAAATATGGTAGTTCCTTTTCACTAATGGTGTGTGTGAACTTAATCTGTTCCATGCATTGGTTGAGTCTTTCAATCTGAGTTTCTAAACTCTCCCTTGGTCCAGACCAAAGTACAAAAATGTCATCTATAAATCTGCGATATAAAATCGCTTGTTGGGTTTCGCCTGCCGAAGGCTGCGCTCTGCGCAGCTTTTCGGCGCAGGTGAAATCCTATGTTGACCATAAGCACTTCGGGAACGTCCCCCGGCTCTCATTGGCTAGCTCCATAAATGGAGGCTAGCCATTGAGTGCCGGATCTGTCCGTCAAGGCCGGACCAGATTCGGGGGCGTTCCCGAGATTTTTTCCCAGGGCGGAGTTACGTTTTTTCCCGTTCCCTCCCCTTTCACTGAAAGTCTGTCCATTCCCGCCCCCTCCGTGTGCCTTTCCGCCCCCCCTCGCTGTCCTGTGCACGTTTCCCGCCATCCGTGTCCTCTCCCGCCCCCTCCCGCCGTCCGTGTCCACTCCCGCCCCCTTCCGCCGTCCGTGTCCTCTCCCGCCCCCTCCCGCCGTCCGTGTCCTCTCCCGCCCCCTCCCGCCGTCTGTGTCCTCTCCCACCCCCTGTGTCCTCGAAGGTGCTTGTTATGAATGGAAGGAATCTCTCTGAGGGAGTGAGTAATTCCAGGAAATTAACCCGCCGCTCACAACTCAGCACATTCCGGAAGCATAACAACAGAGCGTGCATCACGACGAGCCAATTGTATGTTTTGATAAGTAACTACAGTGCACTGAAAATAGAGCGGCAGCGGTAATAACCAATACAAAGTAGTCATGGATTCACTGGAACCAATAAGGGACAGACTCGGTTTTTGTGACGTTCGGTGGGACGGTTTGAGTAGCCGAACTCTTTGATGGGCATTATCCTTTTCCAATGGCAATTCAGCGCTATCTCGGCTGGACCAATGGCAGCGACACTGGGCGTGATCTGCCTTTTGGGTCCGCGCCTGGTGTTTTTTGGTCGGTGAAGCCGTTGCTGCGCTGGAACGTCCACTCCGAACCGAAAACGAGATCCAAACTGCGGCAGTCCGGAGGAGCGGGGTTGCGGTAAGGAGACATGGGGGAGTGATTAATACAGTCCGCCGAGAAGGCCGCGTCCCAGGCCGGGCGCTCGGGCACGAGGTTTCTTGACCCGTGGTACTGGGCAGCGCCGACGGTATTCAAGCAAGACCGGGGCTCGCTTTGCGGCCTAGGTCGGACGAACGATGAGTATAGCGTATACTGAGTATACAGGAAAACTGGTTCTTTTGCTCTAGTGCAGACGCCGGAGGGGGTGTGGTGGTTTTAAAAATCAGAGCCTGTGTGCGGGCCTTCGCGGAGCTGGACCGTCGGGCCTTGGAGCACTCTCGTCATACCTTTCACACCCGAAGTGAAACATTGGATCCCTACCGGTGCACCAGGAGCCCTGCCTCCCTGGAGATTTCACCTTCCTTATTTACAAGTAAGGGGCGTGGGCATAGCGATGGTGGTCGCCACAATTGCATATTATAGATAGTGTCTGTTTATCATGGCAGTATATATATATATGTGTGTGTGTATGGGATCTTAGAGAGGGATACGAACAGGACTAGATATTGTCTAGGCAAAAACCACAAGTGGGAAGGGTCGTGTATAGCGATGATACTGTTGAGATGAGAAGTCGTCCGGAAACATGGCTCGGACCGGAACTGAGGGAGGTTCAGGTAAGACGTGAGGAGGAAATAAAGATGGCACTGGGTGATCTACAACTGAAATGATCTTGGGTGTACGTTTATAGAAACAAACGGTAATTTCACGGCCCTGATTTGGACAAGATCAGAGTTGAAAGTGAGAACTTTTAGAGCTGTGCCTTGAGTTGTGTAAAAACTAGAAGGTCGTGGTGTTTGGTACAACACGAGTTTGATACATATCACTTCTTTATTTAGTCCAAGGCTTTGGGTAGTGCTTGTTATTTAGTACTAATTAAGTCCGTAGGATTGCGAACAGACGTAGCATATTTAAAACGTGCCTAGGTTACTAGGAAGGTATTGTGCGCAGGATACCGGGCGCTTCAACCTCTTTGGTCCTCTAACTGGATAAGGCAGCTCTTGAGGTCAAGGGATTTGGCTGTAGTAAGATAGCGAGAGTGCTCTTTTCGATAATTCAATGTTTGAAGGATCAGGAGGAGATTGTTGCTAGGGATGGTGTCCGACAGAGCGCGGTCTTTGCAAAGGAGCTCATATTTCGAAATGTTTTTGTGAATGTGAAGTATGGCGGAGAAGGTCCTGATCGCTGAGTTAGTATTCTATTTACTGTGGCGATACCTTGCAGTCTTGGTACATGTAGAGAGAAGTACGTTTCTCAACAGAATTTTAATATTTGTTGTACACTCTTCTCCATAGTTGAGACCAATAAAGCAGCTCTACTCAAGCGTTTCGTATAGTAATAACGCTTTGCTCTAAGATGTGCTTCCATAAAACGTATATAAACACTGACATTTTAAACCGTGGACCGGCTTAAGTGGTTTACATTGCTTGAGAATATGCATTGATGTGTATTTTAAACATTTCTTCCCATACTGAGGGAAAAGGGTTTACCTCCTGTTTCTTAGTGGCATTTATTCTTTGATTGGTGCTGTCCAGTAAAGAGATCGTTGCATTTAATTATATAATGCAGGGATGTGAGTCAGCATGTACCCATACAAGCCTTACCATATATCTCCCCAGCTACTTGTGAAGGCATTACTGAAATAAGTAAACTTAATTCCATCAGCCTACTTCGATCTAGGTCTGTAGAACCCAAGCACAGCAAAATGCGAGCAGCACTCTTAAAATATATATTTCGTTAACTTAAGTGAAAGTTAGAGCAGTCAATTACTTACTATTGGTTGCCTTCATCTTTCCTTTATCGTTCGTTTGCACGTGAAAGTTTCTTTGTGTGTTTGTCACTTCGATGGAGCATGGACCTCTAGGCTCACCCATAGGCACCCTGGCACTGAAAACAGATGTTTATTGTTACCCAATTCAATAGTACTCAGTTTATCGACCTAAGAAGGATGAATGGCTGAGTGGGTCCACCGGAATTTGAACCTGTGACCATGAGGTTGTACACAGGTCCCAGCAGTGTTCGCATTAGTCCACTGAGACACCAGACCCAGCTCCATGAAGGTATTCTAGATGCTCAGGGCCCCTTAGCAGGCATATGATGCCATGTTAGCTCCAGTTACTCCCCACCTGCCTCACTTCTACTCGTCGGTCCTGCCTGTACTCTGGACGTTATGCGCAAGCTGTCGCTTCCCTCTTCTTCTCAACATGCGCTATCACTGCACACAGCCTCTCCACACACGGCCTCTCTGCACATGCTGCTCTCCATATAATCTCTCTGCACAGGGCCATGTGTAGAGAGGGCAAGTGAAGATAAGGCATGTGTAAAGAGGGCGTGTTCAGAGGGTGTTTTCCAGAGAGGCACTCCATATTTCTGTGTAAAGTAAAACACATCAACGTTTTACACATAATTCAAAGAAGTTAGAAAAGACCATTTGTCAAAAGCAATACCAAAAGCTCAAACTTTAACAAAGGCGAAACCATTGCATTGTAAATGCTTGTTTTTGCCAAGTGTTATCACTGTAGATGAAATCAGCCTCGAATTTAGCCATGAAGGTATTTGCATAGGCCCGTGCCCCTGCAAATCCCATCGACGTTCCATTCTGTTGAAGGAAAAACTTGGTGTTCCACTTGAAATAACTGTGTGGTATAAACAGAAATGTAAAAGTTCCAAAATAAACACTTTATCTGCTTTGACTGATGGTTGTTGCAACAAAGCCCATTCCACAGCTTCAAGACCGGATTTATGGGGGATAGATGTGTACAATGATTTCACATCTATTGTACACACTAACATCTGGTTTGTAGTTGTAATTTCCTGCAGCTTCATTAGGCAATCATTGGTGTCTTTTATGTAAGAAGGCCATTGTTGTACGAACGGCTAAAGGAATTTATCAATATACTAACCGAGTGGTTCGAAAATGGTTCCACACCCGGTAACTATGGCGCGCATGGGTGGATCTTGCAGGTTCTTGTGAACCTTTGGGAGCATATAGAGACGCGGTCTCCTGGGATACTGGACGAATAAGAATTGTTTTGTGGCTGCTGAAATGTGATTTGATTCATATGCCTGTTCAAAAGCTAGAACCACACCAGCAACAGTGCACGGAGTGCTCTGTTCACTTAAGATAGGATGTTCAAGTAGTGGCACGGTAGGGATAAACGTGCTACCTCCGCATGCACGCTTAGTTTAAAAATTAGTTAAATAAGTTGGAAGGTTAAAAGCTACCGGAATAGAAAACAGAGGAGTGCTTCTCCAAATTCTAAAACACATCCCTGTGTGCCATGCCTACAACCCTCTGCCCTGGCATACGTCAGCCACCCCTCTAGCTGGGTGCACTATACAAATGGTGAAGGTACAGGTGCATGAACCCTGTATCCCTTAAGTGTCTAAGCCAATTGTTAGACATTGTAAGTGCAGTAATGCCATTAAGAGTATATGGAACTGGGAGTTTGTTGTTAACAACTCCACAGCACCATAATGACTTTACTGAAAACTGGGAAGTTTTGTATCAAACTTCTCAGCACATTAAACCCACAATGATGCCAGTGTGGGATTTAATGAAAAATGCACACAGCACGCATCTTCGAGTGCCCCCTGAAAAACGACCTAACACTAGTGTCCAGGCTGAGTGGCTGCTCGACAGCTGCCACAACCAGACATGTTTCTGGACCCCTTTGCCCGGAGCCTAGGCCTGCTCATGAGCAACCACCAAACGGAGGCCCCCTACCCCTCATTGGATAACATTGGGCCTCAGCACTCTGCACCCGGCCGCCCTAGAGCCGCTGAGGGTGCTTTGAGAGTGCATCCTTGACCCTGGGGAAACCCTTGTTCTAACCCTAGAAACTCAACACCAAAGACCGAGTACTTACCTGTCAACAGATAACCTCATTTCTCTCTATAGGAATACATTGAGTGTTTTCTCTTGAAAAATGTTACAAGTGTGGAGTTGACTTGTATGAAAACCTGAAAAACTACAACTGTGCAAAACTGATTTTACTTAACCTTTCTCTAGGAAATGTCTAGGTGTGATATCTAGGCATATCACACTGAGTAGAAAAAGTAACTTTAAAATAAATCTGAAAAGTAATCTCAACACTTACCTGTGTTCCAATCAATTGCATTTGAACTTGCATCAATTGTAAAACACTGCATACGATTTTGCAAAGCATTTATTTCACTTACCTGTACCAGGCTAGGCTAAGTTCCAAAAATAAAATAACCTAATAATATTTTTATACAAACAAAATTGGTCGGAGTTCAGTCTTTTTTTACTGATTGAGTGGGTACAAGAAAGGCTCAACACTACCCTCTGATAAAGCCTTACTGCTCGCCCACACTACCACAAATAGAGAGTAAGGTGCTGTCTACGTTTACCTCTGCTGCCTTTGGGGTACCACTGGACTCTGCACACTATACCTCATTTTGGTATAGTATATACAGAGCAAGCTTCCTACACAGCCTACCTGTCTGAACCTACATAGATCTGCTGTGGAGTACCCTAGGGATCCTCACTCAGCCCACGCTCTTCAACATCTACATGGCCGCTCTCTCCGCCATCGTCAGTAAACACGGACTCGGCATAGTATCCTATGCTGACGACACCCAGCTAATCCTCTCCCTCACCAACAAACCTGACAGCACCAGACACAGCTTCCAGGAAGGTATGGAGATGTCACCGCCAAGATGAGATACATGTGCCTAAAGCTCAAGACAGAAGTGCTCGTCCTCGGATCCACACCCTCAGCATGGGACAATACCTGGTGGCCCTTCACCTCGGTGATCCTCCCACACCCACATACCACCGCACAACCCTGGCATCATAATCGACTCCTCCCTCACCATGAACCGACAGATCAACCCCATAGCCTCCACATGCTTCAACACCCTCTGCATCCTCTGCAAGACTTTCAAATGGATCTCCCCCCCCCCAAAAAAAATCCAGAAGGATAGTCAGCCCCACACTCATAACCAACAGACTACACTACAGAAGCGCCCTCTACATCTGAATAAACAAATCTCTACTCCACAAACTCCAGACTATCCAGGACGCTGCAGCTAGACTTGTCCTCCGCATCCCACGACAACACCACATCACACAACACCTAAGAGAACTCTACTGACTCCCTCTCGAAAAGAGTGACTTTCAAGCTCCTCACTCATGCCTACAAATCCCTCCACAACATTGGACCCAATACCTCAACGAAGAATCTCCTTCCACACACCCAACAGAAGCTTCCAATCTGCCGACCTTGCACTAGCCATAATCCCATGCACCCGCAGAGCCAAAGCGGTAGGATGATCCTTCTCCTACATCGCTGCCAAAATTTAGCAGGATCTCCCTCTCAGAATCAGACAAACCCCCACACTGCAAGCTTTCAGAAAACTCCTCAAGACCTTGCTCTTCAGGTGAGACAAAGCTGCTCAAACCACTCCTGCAGCACCTTGAGACACTCACGGGTGAGTAGTGCGCTTCACAAATCGCTTATTGATTGATTGATTGAACCAATATATAATTAAACCTCGAGAAGGAGTGATGTGGAGATGAGTAGAATGTATGATTGCTTCCTGAAGGGTTATATAGTCGCCATATGTCAAGTTATTATTATTGCAGCAAATTCTCATTTGTTTGAGGGTTGTTCCTCATAAATGTATGTGATTATATTCTGTCAAGATTGACATCCATTGGAAAATTGAAGTCTCCTCCCATTGTTACCCCAAGGCTGTCAGGTAGTTGTTAGTTGTTTATCTAGGTCCTTCCAAAAGTCTTCCATATTGGATGCATAGACCTTAACAACATACAATTCTAGGTCTCTTTTCCTAACCCTGGAATGAGCCACCTACCACGTTGATCGTGTGTATGACATATCCAGGTGATATCAGATTTTCTTGATATTAAGGTGGGAACCTCATTCCTTTTCTGTGGTGCTGGGGAGATACAAATCTCTGCAATCATTGTGCTGTAAAATGTTGCAACTTGGATGGATTTTAAGTATATCTCCTGTAGCAAAATAATGCCTCCCTTCAGCTTGTTACAATAGTCTGCAATTGTTCTGCGTCTAACCGGATGGTTAAGACCTTTTGTATTTAAGGATTATGTTATGTTGTGGATTGAAGTGGGGAGATGAAATGGACATCTAGGGTTGATGTGGGTAAAGAGAGCCCTCATGAGCGTTATATATATATATATATAACGCTCATGAGGGCTCTCTTTACCCACGTCAACCCTAGATGTCCATTTCATATATATATATATCCCGTCCCGACGTTGTCCGGGTATGAATTGCTGCCGGCCAGTAGTATATTATTTTGTAGGATTTCGTTTAGATAGCATTTCTTATCTGTGACAGGCCTGTGAAACGCTCCGATTCACAGTGCACTGCTGATGCACTTAAGAGTGCGCGTTCAGTAGTGTGTGAACTCAAGTTTCCCTACTTTATTTTTCCTTGCAATATTATATAGCGCGAACTCGACAACATGTCATGAGCACAATTTACATTACAGAAGAACACATTCATTTGTAGTAGGCACGGGGAGACAAAGCGATTTGCCTGGAATCACAGGATGTTGAGCTGATGCCGAGTTTCGAACGTAGCTCCCCAGCTCTAAAGTTCGCAATTCTAGAACTTGTGACGGGAGGTGTGTCTAAAAGTGTATGTCGGTGCTGGCCATCAATGAGAGAGACCTGTGCATTTTTCAAATGGGTGGTGAAAAAATATGAGTATGTTGCTGGAGATGTGGGCCGGCGTGCCACCAATGTACTTACCGGGGGAGGGTAAACACCCATTATTCCGCAACTTTCTTTCCGCATACCATCACTCCGCATACTTTCATTACGAAAGTACCATGACTCCGCAATGCCAGTATAACGTGTGGCATTACATTTTATATGCTTTTACCACGCCTACATTTACAACGAAATTCGTTGTAAATGCATGAATGGTAAAAGCATGTTTTTTTTTAAATGTTTGGATAAGGTAAGTATGGGTATAGGGGTATATGTTTTGGGGTACTGAGGTATATGCTTTGGGGTGTTGGGTATTTTAAGGGCTCAGATATAGTTTTGGGTTATGGGGTACAGGGGTAGTTTTAGGGTTTAGGGATAGTTATGGGTTTTGGGGTACAGGGGTATTTTTAGGGTTCAGGGGTAGGTTTGGGTTTTGGGTTATAGGGGTATTTTTAGGGTTCAGGGGTAGGTTTGGGTTTTGGGGTACAGGGGTATTTTAAGGGTTCAGGGCCAGGTTTGGGTTTTGGGGTACAGGGGTATTTTTAGGGTTCAGGGCTAGGTTTGGGGGGTACAGGGGTATTTTAGGGTTCAGGGCTAGGTTTGGGTTTTGGGGTACAGGGGTATTTTTAGGGTTCAGGGCTAGGTTTTGGTTTTGGGGTACAGGGGTATTTTTAGGGTTCAGGGCTAAGTTTGGGGTACAGGGGTATTTTAGGGTTCAGGGGTGGTTTTGGGGTACAGTGGTATTTTTAGCGTTCAGGGCTAGGTTTGGGTTTTGGGGTACAGGAGTACTTTTAGGGTTCAGGAGTAGGTTTGGGTTTTGAGGTACATGGGTATTTATAGGGGTCAGGGCTAGTTTTGGGTTTTGGAGTACAGGGGTATTTTTAGGGTTTAGGGATATGTTTGGGTCTTGGGGTACAGGGTATATTTATAGGGTTAAGATGGGTTAGTGTTTAAGGGTGTTGGGGTATTTTAAGGAGTAAGGGTGGGTTATGATTATGGGGTGCAGGGTTATTTAAAGGGAGCAGGGTGGGATTAGCACACGATATGAGACATGGCGTGAAGGGCGGAATGTACCACATGCCCCCAGCACACGCCCACAGCACAACGCAGACACGCCCACAAGGGACTACTTTGCTGGCACGGTTCTTTTACCTTTTAAATGTATATGGTGGGCGTCTGAATAGCCTATGTCCTTCTGCTGCAACTGCCCTTTCCAACGCTGTATTGGGTGTTGTGATTGGTGCTGTGGTTCCTGAGATTACCTGCCTCAAAGGTTTGGATATATATATATATATATATATATATATATATATATATATATATATATATATATATATATATATATATCCTTATATCCTTATATATATCCTTTTGTGGTGGTCCGTTCCTGGTGGAGGAGTTCGCTTTTTCAATTTCAGGATTTGAAATTATATATATATATATATATATATATATATATAATATATATATAATTTCAAATCCTGAAATTGAAAAAGCGAACTCCTCCGCCAGGAACGGACCACCACAAAAGGTTTCAAAGTTTCAGTGCAATTTATTCAGCCTTCTCACATATATATATATATATGCACAACGCAGACACGCCCACAAGGGACTACTTTGCTGGCACGGTTCTTTTACCTTTTAAATGTATATGGTGGGCGTCTGAATAGCCTATGTCCTTCTGCTGCAACTGCCCTTTCCAACGCTGTATTGGGTGTTGTGATTGGTGCTGTGGTTCCTGAGATTACCTGCCTCAAAGGTTTGGATATATATATATATATATATATATATATATATATATATATATATATATATATATATATATATATATATATATATATCCTTATATCCTTATATATATCCTTTTGTGGTGGTCCGTTCCTGGTGGAGGAGTTCGCTTTTTCAATTTCAGGATTTGAAATTATATATATATATATATATATATATATATAATATATATATAATTTCAAATCCTGAAATTGAAAAAGCGAACTCCTCCGCCAGGAACGGACCACCACAAAAGGTTTCAAAGTTTCAGTGCAATTTATTCAGCCTTCTCACATATATATATATATATATATATATATATATATATATATATATATATATATATATATATATATATATATATATATATATATATACCTACCTACCTATTGGCGGTCGCCAGTAGGTAGTTATAGTTAGGACCTATTATACATAGGAAAACCGCAACATTCTATAGGCAATAACCTTGGCGTTGATTGATGAATCTTCTTGAAATTTTCCAAACTTTTGCCCAGTTCAGTTCTGCTCCTTCCCTGAAAGTTTGGGGGTGATTGGTCAAGCAGGGGCCGAGAGAAAAGGGGGGTCCCGAAACGTGTTTTCCCCATGCAATTTCCCATGGGACCTTTAGACACAGCTACAGCCCGAATGGCTGAACGGAATTACAACAAATTTGGCAGAGAGGTAGTCCTCCGTTCCGACTTGTGCCTTTTGTATATATGGTGTCAATCTGTTCAGTAGTTTCTGAGAAAATTATGGTTAAAGTTATTTATATATCTATGGGCACGGTGGATCCGCGGATTGTGCGAAGTTTGGCAACGTAGCATAAGCGCACCGTCCCGATCAAGTGCTCAATTCTAATTAGTTGTCAAGCGGTTGTAAACATTCGAAACCAGGAACTGTTGGCAGCCATTTTATGCCTCGGTAGAAGCGAGGGTGAAGAAGTCTGTGAAATATGTGTGCAAAACGTGGACAGGGGCAGGGTATACACACCCTGACCCCCTAGGCCTGCTCAGGGGGGGGGGTAGGGGGTGTCACATAAGGACCCGTAGGGCAAAAAAAGTAGGAATATAATTTGTTTTTAAAAACTAGTCACGGGGTGCGCGTAGGATCCGATTTGAAATTCGGACACGGTGGCAGCAGGGAGGCCTGATTCTTGACAAAAGGCTCACAGACACGGAGAGTTCAGCCCTCCATGATCATTGGATGCCAGGAAGCGAGAAACAGCATCTGAGTTTATAAAGATTACTGTCAACCCGCAAATTGAAACGAAAGGGGTACTAACTTGCTATTGCCTATACATGGAATAAGCAGCCAAACAAACAATATTAAGGTGGCTCCCCGTGTCCATTGAGAATGACCCAGAGTTAAATTAAGAAACAATAGACCAATGTCTGAAGCAGCATTGAGACCTGCAGGACATCTTGAGGACTGAGACTTAAGGTGCCTAAAGACTTCATGATCAAGATTTGAAACAATTGCGTAAAGTCAATTTGTCCTGAAGAAGGTGACACCATTACACAACACCGAAACGCTGCGTCGACTGTTTTTGACTATTTTGATTGTAACCTGATTGATTTTTAATAGACTACATACATCATAGTATTATGATTTTTTAATATATTATAGATTGTAACCCTAAAGGGAGGTACCTAATAAATTTTTGTTATATATTTTTAATACATTTTTCTATTTCTATTTTTCATTCATGTGTCTCCCTGGCTTGTAGATCGATTGATGCTTATTCTTGAGGTAGATTCTGCACACACAAACCAATGTACTTATGTGATCTGTTTTCCCTGCAAATTTTTCTTATTAGTTATTCTGGAATTTTTCCCCACACAAAAGCACAGGGTTCAATTTTGTGTACTGCTGACTTATGTAACATTCTGCAAAATGAAAAAAAACTGTTAAAAATGTATATGTTGTACATATGTCCAAGCTTAATTTTAAATGTACATAAAAACAATTGTTCTCAATATGATTGGGGTTGAAAAGCAATCATCAGAGGTTTCAAACCAACAGCGTTAGAACCATACTAGTGGTTAGACAAAATCATATGCGAATACCAATATGCTTTCGAGGGGCACTATGGACGTGCTCGGTAGGCGGTCATAAGTGTCATCCCTAAGAGCCCTTTTTCCTAATTACAACTATTCTAACAAAAACAGATATTAACATAAAGTAATGTATCTTCAACAAATGAATGTTTTTGGAAGTATCATTACCAGCATGCAAAAAACACCACAAACCTGATAACTCCATTAGGTCCATTGCAATTTTCGGCTGATAGCATATGGAGAGTAGTCAGTGTATCTGGTGTGTCGAGTTGTTGACCATAACCTCGGATAGTACATGGGCAGGAATAAACAGTTTGTGGCGGCCAATACGTCCCATGGTTGAGACATCTGTATAATGAGCTAGAACAGGGGGCAAATCAAGTTTAACGTTATTAAAAAACATGGAGAGCGTGCTAAAATACAATATTGGCCAATCAATTATATGTGCATTACACAAGAAAAACTACATCGCATTAACTTGAACAACAAGTAACACACTGCCGCGGGAACGGCCACGTGGCGCTTGGCAAATTAAAGAAACGTGGCGGGATTAAGTGATTTGCACAGAAGAAAGGATAAGAAATCAAGTTTAACGTTATTAATAAACATGGAGAGCGTGCTAAAATACGACATTGGTCAATCGATTACATGTGCTGTGCATGGGGAGGAAGCAGCACGTGGCGCACTACTTAAAAAATTAAAGGCGGCAGGATTAAGTGATTTGCCCAGAAACATCACCTACCAAGGCAAGATATTTGAGGTATAAAAGCTGGAAACCGTGCTAAAATACACTATTGCTGAAAACTTTTACTTTTGCAATGCATGGGGCACGTGACTCACTACTTACACGAGAAAAACTACATCGCATTAAGTTGAACAGCACGTAGCACACTTTTGCGGGAACGGTCACGTGGCGCTTGGCAAATTAAAGAAACGCAGCAGGATTAAGTGATTTGCCCAGAAACAAAAGTTACGAAGTCAACTTTAACGATATAAAAAAAGCAGGAAAGCGTGCTTAAAAACAACATTGTCGACTCGAACAAAAATTTGCATTTACGTGGTATTTAAAGATTGTTCAGATTCATTCATTTAATTACTCTTTAACAAAGTGCTTACCTACAAAGACGTGGATACGAACAGTATCAATGGCTGTGACTGCGGAATAGTAAAAGTTCAAGAAAGTTGGCGGGTGTGACCAGGCCGACCGGTCCCCCCGAGTCATGGAAGGACAATACGGACTGGTGGTCTGTTTTTCCGCTGTCACCCTCTCTCTTTAAATACCCACAGGAGAACTGGTCCTGGGAAGTGATCGGAGCTCGCCTGAGGAAAAAGAACAGAGCGCATTTAATTGGGCTTTCTACTGCAACAAGGCCCCGCCTCCTGGGAATGTCACTGAAAGAACGCTGGATAAGAGTCAGGAAGTGCACAACTCGGGGTGCAACGTCACCGACGTGGAGGAGGGGAGCGGAGGAGCCACATCGATATCAGAGTACATCGGGAATCCTACGGAGGACAGCGAGGAGCAGCGGTCGGGAGGAGAGACCGGGACGGCGGAGGCAGTGCCAGGAGGCCAACATTTCCACTCATCCCCGAGCCACGCTCACGGAGGAGCGTGGCTCGTACAGGTGGGCTTGTACAGGTGCGGAACCGTATTTCGGGCTGGGTTGGGAGGTTGGGGTACCGCTAATTTCCATACAGTGCCTGTAGTGTTCTGTGTAAAATATTGCGTATTTCCCCCCCCTTTTCCCGTATTCCTCCCTCCTCCCTCCTACCCTTGTTTTCCAGCACTTCACTCTCTCACTAGCGCGCTACCGACTTGTGCACTCAAGCACACGAGTGAACTAGGTGTCTCCTCACCCCTGGCCCTGTTACTAGTGGGAATCAGATAGCAGTCTCCCTCTTTTCTGTCTTATTCTTTTTGAGAGGCCACTCCTTTCCCGGGACAGATGAGGAAGCGTATAGAAGAAGAACCGGCCACTGGGAAACCTGGGACCGCTCTGCCATCACGGATCCAGCCACGTTTGCCGCAGAGAGAGTGACCAGTAGAAATAAGTGGGTGTCAAAGAAAATGAAACCTTACTTACCTCGACCCAGTTTTCTCCCTATTTTTTCCACGCCGCCACAGCAGGTTATAAATGCTTTGCAGAACGATGATTGGTTGACATGATGTCACTGGGCGTGAGAGCTGTGATCGGGCATGTTGTAATTGAGCATGCGCACATAAAAAGAAATACGTTAGGCGTACTTAGCCAGACGGTGGGACGTATTGTGCGCATGCGTAACATTAACACGCATACGCTACCACAAACATGCATGCTCAAGGTGAAGGCAACTCCTAGGGGGTAAATACACATATGGAGTTCGGATGTCGTTTGAACACCAGCTCCTGCAGGAGGCGGGGAGCCGGCGGGACAGTGGGGGAATTGGAGACCCTCCCACGGTCCTCAACGGTGACGGCCAAAATACATTTTTAAAAAAGGCCGTTTCCGGGGAATGGGGCCTGGAATTTGCCACGTGAGGGGGGGGCCACGCAGCCCCTTCCCATAAAAAAATTGAATACGGATACTCCGCTTATTGTACCATAAGGGTAACCTTTCGATCACGCGCTGAATGCTAATTGGCTGACAAGTGGTTGTCAACATTCGAAACTAGAAACTGTTGGCAGCCATATTATGCCTCGGTAGAAGGGAGGCTGAAGAAGCTTGTGAAATGTGTGTTTAAAACGTGAAAAGGGGGAGGGTAAACACACCCTTATGCTCTAGGTCTGCTCAGGAGGTCTCACAAGGACCCCCAAAGCCCAAATTAATTTTTTGGGGTAAAATCGCGGGGAGCGCGTATGATCCGTGCAGTCTAGAGATATATTTAAAAAAAGAAACGTGGGCTTTCGTGCGTCTTTTGTAATTTGCATTCTTTCAACCGTTTAGAGGAGATGCACAAGTGCTGGATCCAGGATCCACCCCTGAGTAAGAAAAGGTAACGATAACACTATTTACCTGCTAAGTGAATTTTCTTTCATAGACTAACATTGAGTGGTTTCACTTGCAAATTCTTCTAAGTGTGGAGTTTTGGAACTTAAAAATAATCACCTAAAATCATCCGAACAACGAATTCCAACTTACTCACCTGTTATCAGGAGAGAACTCAGTGCTGCATCTTTTAGCCCAACACTGGCCCTAAAAAGTAGTTCTAAGCATACTTGCAAGTAACTTGTATTTCTTTCTATAAGAATCCTCTTCCTATAAAAAAATAATAATGAAGTTAGATTTGCGAGTTAGGCTCTAGGGGATGAGGTCCCCAGGACCCAAAAAAATTAAAAGGAAGGGGGGCCACACAATGTAATGTAATTAAAAAAATAAAATATCTAAAAATAAATAGTTTAAAAAAAATTAGTAAATCCGTATCAAAAAATTGAATATAAGAATAAATATATTTTAAAATTGTCATTTACAAAACCTTTAAAATTCATTGAAAACCATAGGTTTCAGACATGTTATAGTTAGGAACTAGCATTTAAAAAACCTCCAGAAATTCACTGAAAAAAACACAGGTTTTCGGGGTGTTATAGTTAGATGGACATTTCACTCGTACAAAACCATTGAAATTCCCCCGTTATAGTTAGTTGTACTAACTATAACTCACGCACCCCCAATCCACTGCTGATGATGTCACATATGTGCAAACAAAAGGAGGTCTCCTTAGAAATCCATCAAGGGACAAGGAGAAACAGGAATAAGAAATAAACAAAAGTCCCTAGAGCCCAGTATCGGAGAAAGGACTGGCAGCTGATAACCGAACCCACTAGTGGCAACTAATTACCGTTTTTTTTTTACCGGTAATTAGTTGGCACTAGTGGGTTCTGTTATCAGCTGCCAGTCCTTTCTCTGATGATGACACATATTACATCATTCATGACATGGTCAGTGACATCACTGATGACATCATCCACGTGACAATCTGATACATCTTATCATAAACTAGTATAACTTTTTAACACTCATTATGAAATATAAAGTACCATACTTAAAAGCATTGATACACCAATACAAGTTTCTAAAAAGCCACTTAGTGATTC
This sequence comes from Lissotriton helveticus, assembly GCF_964261635.1. Lineage (NCBI taxonomy): Eukaryota > Metazoa > Chordata > Amphibia > Caudata > Salamandridae > Lissotriton > Lissotriton helveticus. The sequence continues at coordinate 603,016,593 of NC_136059.1, forward strand.
CTAGATCTACACACACATCTAAACAGTTACCTATAGATTAACTTATGTAACAAGAGAAAAGGGTTTTTAAGGGTTAAGGGAAAGGGCGCTCTGCAAAAGTAAACGCTAGGTTATTGGGATTAACAGTATTGGGTGTTGGTGCGAATAAGCGAGGGGATAAGCCTTATAACCCCCCGTGGTACGTCTGTTCACTGAACACACGTTACAAATATCAAACAATTGCCTATTGCACACAACCATAGAGTAATTATTATTCAATTTCTCTAAAGCATATCACACACAAAATCTTCTTTAATTTCTTGTGCAGCCAGCTGACACGTGTTTCGTCGCATGTAAGGAACACGGGATCTCGCCACATACGGAAGCAGTCGACTCTACGCTTGATGAGAGCGCACTCGCTCTACTACCCTTAACACTGATCTCCGGCGGATCCCACTGGCATTACACTCTAAACACAAGCCTTATCAGAGCTCCATCCTCCGCCAGCTTCGAATACCATTACCCCGTCATATCTACACTCTGGATCTGACCTGCGATTACCCTCCCAGGCTTTTTACGACGTGCTTTATACCGGACCTAAAGTCTACCCACCCTTCCTATGGTCCTGAGCCCGGCCGGGTTGGAAATATCACCGGCTAAGCGACCTTCTTTTCATTCACTTGAAACTTACAGCCCTGATGAGTCGCATTGCTATGCGACGAAACACGTGTCGGCTGGCTGCACAAGAAATTAAAGAAGATTTTCTTTAATATGATGTTTTCTCTGACAGCTTATTTTACAATTATGTGTTCACTCTCTGCTCATGTGTGATATGCTTTAGAGAAATTGAATATTAATTACTCTCTGGTTGTGTGCAATAGGCAATTGTTTGATATAGATTCACTTATACATGCTAACAAAGATCAATACAACACTATTAAATATACTTATACACCTACATCAACATTACACACTAGCTCACATCATATCCACTTCTGCAGTCAGCCTACTCAGTTATGCAAACAATTGATCATACTTATATTTACTAAGCTACACTCTTACACAAAGACCACTTTATTTATTCATGTAGATAGTAACTCATACTTAGTGTGTTATAAAATCACTATTACAAGAATACAGTTATACATACATTCACTCATACAATCACGGAGTCTTGTGCATATATATATATATATATATATATATATATCTATAACAACTGTCACTGCCTTTTGTATTTCTAGTTTGTTGGACATGTATCGTTGAGAAATATATTTACTCATCATCACACCTATAAAGAGATTCACTCATCCAAACAACTGTTTCCATATACAGTCTTAACTTCATATACCTACTGAATCAACTATTTAAACATCTTTGGACAGTCACACACCTCCCACCCACCCAACCACACACACATTCATTCATTCACTATCACATACAAATACTCACTTAACTAATTAATAACTAATATACACTTTCACATAGCTAGTAACCAACTTATGTAGTACTTCACACAACAAGAGCGTGATACAGTTATTCACAAAGTTTAATCACTATCTCATATATTTAGTAAGACACTTTAAATTAGTCACTTAGATAGTCATTCACTCTGCTACTAAATCCTCCATTCAGACACTTATACATCAACTCAGACTTCAAGGCAGATTTATATATATATATATGTATATATATATATAATACTTATTTAAATATCAAAGAAAACCACATTCACTGGATGATGTCATCAGTGATGTCATCAGTGATAAACAAGTCTCACTATAAACCCATAGAGACATCCCTGTATCGTGGGCACACCTTTAGTTCTTCAAAGCGAGACTCTACAAATGTTGATATTACTTCTTTATTCTTTCTTTATGCCAAGATTTTCATGATTTTCACAATGATTCTTCATTTTGATATGCCATTCATTATTCATAACGATTGTTCTTAACATCCATCATGTTTTAACAAAAACGCCGATTGCTCCAATGCATTTCGGGTAATCTACCCTTCTTCTGGGAGCTCTACAACATAAAGATATAGCTCTAAGTGTGTATTCACTACCATAACATAAATATTAAAGTTTATATTTGTACTGAGCGTCACAAGCAGGTTGGGGTTAGTGAGGAAGTGGTACGAGTGGTCGTCTGTTTCAAAAGGCTTGTGCATGTGTTACATGAAACATCTCCTTGTTACGGTGCCTAAAAACGAGGGTAATGTTTGTGAAAAATTAAATCTGTAAAATAGCGTGACTAGCTTTATAGTTGTGAACGGGAATATTATCGTGCCTAGAACAGGTGGCATGCAAAACATAACGAGGTACACTCACGAATCGTAGAAAGGGTACTGGAATCTGGAAATAAGCGGGTAAATCGCGGTCAAATAACATATTCGAGTATGTTATGGCATAATTCAAATCCAAGCAGCTAGATGCCGACTTACTTGGTATTTATTACGCTATGCGTGTGAGTTATCCGTCAGGTTCTATCGTCGAGGTCTGTATATTTCGGCGTGGAAACGCGGAAGGGGGAACATTAATTTACTGTGGTGTGCTAGTAGTAATAGAAGGAGGACTATCGCGATCCTATGTGTGGCGGCCATGTTGCGTAAGTGATGAAATACACGATAAATCTAAAAAGGGTGGTGGCCATGCAGTATTCAATGTTAGCAGTTAGCTCAGTATTTTATGGATAGAACACATTTCTTAAACAGAAAGATATGAAAAATTATTAATGAAAAATTATATTATATGAATTATGTAGATCATAAACAAAACATTCAATACATTATTCGAATAATGCTCGTAGACCCCAGTATCTTGGCTAGCACCTTCACTTCCACATTGAGGGAGATAGGTCTGTACAACTCACACTCCATTGGAAGCTTTCTTTTCCTATGTATGACTACTATCAAGGCAGTCCTCTGGTCTTGTGAGAGACTTTCCTCCTCATGTGCCCCATTAAACATGGCCAGCATATGCAGCGCTGCCTTGGCAACCATCACCTTAAACAATTCCCCTGGTAGGCTATTGGATCCAGGGGCCTTACCCGGTTTTAAGTTCTTTTATCGCCGTCTCTAGCACTTCCTCTGTTAGATCGGCCTCCAGTGGCTCTCTATTTTCCTTGGTAAGCGTGAGCTGGGCTAGGTCCTGCAAAAGTTCCGTACAGTTCATTAAGAACTGAGAACCAGTGGATCTATATAGTTCCTCATAGTATTATACAAAGGACTCCGCAGTATGCAAGCTAACGGTCCGGGTATGGCCTGACTTGTAGAACCCAAGAGCGCTATTTGTCTTGCTGCTCAAGCCAAACCAAGAGCTTGCCTATACGATATCCCCAATATCTTATAGGCAATGCTGTGTTGCCAGTGCATGTTTCCGGTACGCCCCTTCCACCAGGGCTCTTAAATCATGTTGCCGAAAGCTCAGCTGATGCTTCAGAGCTGTTCCGACCTCAGTAACCACCCTGGCATCTAACTGGGCAATCTCCTCCTCCAGAGCCAAGCAAGCCTGTCTGTGTATCTTTTTCAAGCACTGTAACGTAAAAAACTCTAATATTAGTAAACCTCCCAACTCCCCCTCCCTGCATCATGAGCTCAAAACCGCCCACCACCCCAACTCGCAGAGTGCCCGTCGACCCCAGTGTTAACAAATAAATACATGGGTGGGCTACACCGCCACCAACCCAACTCGCAGAGTGCCCGTCGACCCCAGTGTTAACAAATAAATACATGGGTGGGCTACACCGCCACCTTGTGCTTATAAAATGATCCCACCACTGACGGTACCATTGAATGTTCAACCATAACTTTCAAAAGGATAAAACCCAGAGTCCAGCCGAGCCCTGTCTCTTATTCTTTCAATTATCGACTCATCGTCTGGACTCCCATATTCATAACCTTGGCACAATGCACCCGTCTCTATCTCCCCCCCCACCCACCATCAAGTATCCCCATAGTGTTGGGATATTTAGGTTCTCTCCTCTCCCGGTTAATGCTCACGTGTCCAACTGGCCTGCCTGCATACTTTTCAAATCTAGAAGGACCGGTGATTTGCATTGGGCCCCTTTCTGACTCACCACACGCCAGCCTGCAATCCATTTCCACGCATCTTCAGGAGAGTCAAAGTCCCATGTCTTGCCGTCTGAAATGACTCATAGCTTGGCTGGATAGAGCATCATATGTTTGATTTCTTTGTCTCTCAGTACTCTGTTGACTTCTCCAAAGCTGCGTCTGAACCTGTACAGTGAAGTCCGGAAACAGTCATATGGCCACGTTGTCAACATGTATGTCCCCGTGCCCTTGAGCCGCTTTCAGATTGCATCATGGTCTCTGTAGTTAAATACACGTGCAATAATGGTGCAGGGAGGTGCTCCTGGTGTCGGCCTGGAACCCAATTCCCAGTGAGACCGATTGAGAAGAACTTGGACAGGTGCTTGGGGTGGAGGGTGTTGAGTATTAGGTCCCTCAAATAAAGATCTATGCTGGGACTGTCTGCCCCTTACGGGACCCCCAACACACAAATATTGTTTCACCTATGTTAGAAATGGGATCCCTGGTTGGCCGAGGCTTGTGCCAAGGCCAGGCAGAAATCACCCTTTCTAGTTAGGGTAGGGAAGTCACCCACCAAGACAACCCCTGCTCACCCCCTCGGTAGCTTGGCACGAGCAGTCAGGCCTATCTCGGAGGTCATGTGTAAAGCATTTGCGCACGCACCCCCAGCAACAACCTCCCGGGCCCCCCACAAAAGGAACTCCACACAAGATATATATAAAAATAGCCTTTGTATTGAAGAACACATTTAGACAGGAATACGCAATTTACAAGGTGCCAGGGGCACGGGCAGGGTTTACAAGGGACGATATACAGGGCAGTGCCATGGGGCCACTGCCAGGAATATGCACACGATGGAACCGGCATTAGAACACGTAACCCCTGGGAGGTTCCTCGACCTAGCACTAGAACACATTACAACCAGGAGCTTAGCATTAGAACACATCACCACCTGGAGCTCAATAGAACTAGCAGTAGATCTCACTCTAACCAGAAGCCACCTTCATGAGACCTAGGATGTTTAGGAGGGAAGGAATGACAAGCACAGAACATAACAGAGGCATCATCAGAAGGCAACACGTAATACTTTCAGAATCACATTAACATTAATCGGTACTTCCAACAGGCAATGTCACGATGTTCAGGGCAGGCTGCAGGTAGCCAGGGACAATAAACCTAAACGTAGCAGCTGCCCACGAAGTGCTGGGCAGCTGTAGAGCAAGGATGGGGCCATTGGGGGAGCCTCGCAGGCTCTGGGGAAAAAGGCGCCAAACGGTGGAGCCTCTCGGGCTCGGGAACAACTGGGCGGAGCCTCGCAGGCTTGGAAGGGCAAGGGCCACGTGGTGGAGCCTCCTCGGGGCTCAGGGATTATAGCTGGAGCCTCTCGGGGCTCAGGGGCAAGGACACGTTGGAGCCTCCTCGGGGGTCAAAGATGCAGCTGGAGCCTCTCGGGGCTCGGGGGTAAAAATACAGAAGGAGCCTCTCGGGGCTCAGGCCGGAGGTGGAGCCTCGCGGGGCTCCGGGGTCAAGGCAGGGCAGGTGGGGTCCCCCTCGGGGGACCCGGCATCACGGGTGGCCCCAAGGGCCATGATGGAGCCTCTCGGGCTCAGGGGTCAAGCTGCGGGGCAGGCGGGGTTCCTCTCGGGGGACCCGGCATCACTGGGGGCCCCAGGGGCTGTGACGAAGCCTCGCGGGGCCCAGGGACGAAGCTACTGGCTGGCGGGGCCCCCCCTCGGGGGACCCGGCATCACTGGGGGCCCCGCGGGCCTTCAAGCACATGTGTGCTCGTGCTGGAGGGGAGGGGCGGGCACCGACAATGTGCCCCGAAGCCCCGCCTCCCCTCCGGCAGCACTCACCGGCTGTTAGTCGCGCCGGTCTCTCCGCGCTCTCCGGGGCTCCCTCTCGCTCCTGGGGGGCCCCGGGGGGGAAGCGGCACTTCTTCTGGGGGACGCAGGGGCGTGGAGTCGGCTCCCGCCGCTCCCTGCATGCTCGGCTCTCCCCTCCGCCTCGACAGCTCCCCGGGTCGCCGGCCAATCAGAGCGCGGCCCGGGGAGACGTCATCGGGCCAGCAGCCTATCAGAGCGCGGCCCGGGGGCGGGCCTCACGAGGGTCCCGGGCTGCGGCGGTGAACACGGGGGAAATTGACGAGGGCCAGGCTCCCTCGCAAAAGTAGGGCAAGGACGGGGCAAGCGAGGTAGGCACGTGCTGGGGGCTCGGGCCCCCTCCCACGAACAGGCAAAGGCCGGGTGGGCACCGGCGGGACGAATAGAGCGCTCCCAGCGCTAGGGGCATGAAGGCAGCGCCTCGAGGCGCTAGGACAGCCGGAGAGCCCAAGGAGCCGGTATGAAGCGTCCCAAGGCGCTAAGACAGCAGAAAAGCGCTCCCAAGCGCTAGAAGCGGGAAGGAAGCGCCCCAAGGCGCTAGGATAGCAGGAAAGCGCTCTCAAGCGCTAGGGCCATAGCTAGCAGAGTCCAAAGGAAGTCCAGGATCCCAGTAGATCAGGAGCAGGGCAGGGCTCAGGGAGGCAAGCCTTTCCCCCGAGCCCAAGCAGCAGCAAGCCCCTGGCAGGATGCCAGTCAGGACAAGCAGGCAAGAGAGCGAGAAAAGAGGGCACACCCTCCTTTTATACATGAGACCCCTTTGTCTGAAAAAAGGGGCAGGCAGGATGAGAACCAGCTAGAACTGGTTATAAGGAATTTCTTGTTACTGGCCAGGCTAGGACACCAGACGCACCCCAGGTGGGTGGAGCCAGCATTGTGGGGGGACAGCCCAGACCCATACAGGATACAGGCACAGCCCCTCCCTCACTTCAGCCAATCACGCGCCAGCATACTTACTGCACACACACACCGATGTCTAGAAGTGACACTTCCCTTCTAGTCACACACACGCCGCTTACATCATCTTACAGCATTCAATCACACGAGTCCATACATACCAGACTCGAGCCTGTACCCCCCCACGCACCAGGAACTATCAGGGACACACCCATTCCCCATGCAGTCCTATGGGAGGGCAGGCTTCTCTCATCTACACGCACTCAGAGTGGGAATCACCATCCCCAGGTCACATATAGCAAGCAAAAACTTCAGGGGTGGACCTGCCAGAAGGGCCCAGTCCAACAACCTACCTTCCCTTCCTGGTCCTCCAGCCCCGGCGGTATGAGCGTGTTTTGATTAGTCAGGGCATGAACCTGCTCCTCAAGCCTTTTTGTTGTGGTTTTAGACCTCCAATATTGGTTTCTGCCGTTTTCACCTTGTCTGAGATTTTGCCGAAGTCCTCCCTTAGCAAGCCGACATCTGATGTGACATCATCTAATTTGGGCTCAAATGTGTTTCGAGGTTAACAAGAGTATCATCTGTGGTCCCCCCTGGGTGAATCACCCACAGGGGACTTCCTCACTTTGTACTTATCTATGTTTAAAAGCCCACGCTTTTGTACCATGTCCCCCACCGCTGCTTCAATGGGCACTGTGCACCATGCGCTGTCTCGTGGCATGAGAGCGTTCCAGCAGGAATGCACCTCACAGCCGCGCCCCCGGCACCCGTCCTCAGTAGCAAGCCCAATAGGCTGTACGATTGTCCCGGACCCTCACCTCACCAGCCAGAACAACCATCAGCCCAGCACCATCCAGTATTGTCACCTCGGTATGTAGGCCCCCTGTAGCTCAGACGGAGCCAGCACCCGTGTCCCACCACAATTCAGAGCAGCCCCAGGGGCCCCCTTCGGCAGCTGAAGCTGGCATCTCCAAGGAAACAGTACCTACGGGAATCTTTCTGGGCTCAGGGGTTGCACCCACACTCTGCCGCCATCCAAAGCAGGCCCGGCCCTCCTCCACACCATCTGATGCAGAGTGGTAGGAGGCTCCATACGCCCTATGTAGTCAACAGTCGTCCTCCTCCGTGTCCCAGGAACTCCGGACACCGCGCCGGCCCCACTGCGCCCCACACCTCATGCTAGTCTCTTGCTGCCGGGTGATGCAGGCCAAGACATGTTCACTTCCTCGGCCGCCCGGAATTACTGCTGCGTCAGCTCAGCCCCACCTCCGTCAGGCGGTAGGTATTGCTGGTTGAGACCCAGGCAGGAAAGTCCTCGTTGTCATCTAGAGTGGGGGCGGGGGTGCTGCAGGGGAGCCTTGCTCTTCACAGCCTCTAAAATACATAGCAGCCCAGTCGGTTCACTCCTCACTTTTTTCCAGTCTTTGCCACAAATAGTCGGCTTGGTCAGTTGCTTTCTCCATCCGCTGGCGCCAATTTAGTTCACGGGCTCACTTGTCACCTGATAGGACACTTTATTTTAGCACTGCACAGATAATGGTGGATGTCGAAGGCATAGGTCGCCAACAGCTACGGAGCAATCTCGGTTGGCGGTTAGCCAAGCCTCCATGTCGCTACCTTCTTAAGCTTCTAGGCTAAGAGTCTGTCTGCCATATTACCTTTTTCATAGCAAGTTTGATTAACATAAAGCAATTTCTTAGCTATCTCCTTCATTTTAATGTGTTCTAATTTCCCACTAAGCCAGTGGCATTCTCTTAGCTATCTTATTCTCATCCCATGGTTTCCGGAATGGGCGTTTTGGCACGTCAGGCTCAGCAACAGCCAGACCGGGGCGTATTTAGACAGTCACTTGATTTCTATGGTATTACATAACCTGTGGCTTTGGTGTAACTCTACAAGGTGTCCTTTCCCACCCATGGGTGAACTTGGTCTGTGCACCAACGATGAATGTAAAAGACAGGTTACTGTAGCCCTGCAGACCTTTTTCGTTATGCACAATATCACATGCTCATTGTACTAAGAAGAATGAACACTTTGAAATAAACAGTATTTATTACTACAGGAACAATCTGTTTATCAGTACATCTAACACTACTATGATATTAAAAAACAGCAAGAAGGCACTGTATAAACAATGAGAATGAAATTAACTTTTTCTACCATGTTAAAAATGTAATCTAAAACCTAACATCCTAATGCCTACTTCTATGCGCCACACTAAGAGAGCATGGAAGACAGAGCAACTTACAGTCTAGAATTTCTTAGGGAGAAGAGACGCACTGCGTTGGCAGCAAAAGGCTGTTTTTATCAGCAGAGGCTTGAAGACCGTGTTCCCTGCTAAGAGCAAACACATACTGCGGTAGTGGTCTTCCTCTGGGACTCCGCTTTATCAGTTTCAGGCGAGATGTAGCATCTGCGAAGGGTGCTGCCAGTAGGCGAAACAGTCTCTGGCAGAATCTTGTGCGATAATCTGCACGAAGGATTTCTCCTGACAATTGTTCAAGTGGCAGTACTTGTATACTAAATCTTATCAGAATTTGGAATTTCTGACATAAATTGAGGAATGTCTGACATAGATTATGTGCCTCAGATGTTTCCTTATGAATATATAAGGTAAAAGGATATCAATTCAGACTACACTATTTCGAAATTTGTTCTTATTTAACCTTGACATGGTGAAAAGTAGACATTTGTCCCGGACGAATGTTGAATCAAGTGTGGTATCTGTGTCATTAATCAAATGACTGGATGCTTTCACAGTTCTTAGAAAGATAAGGTCAGATGAAATATGCATCTAATGGCAGACATGACAATGCTGCTGCCAAAATTGGAGACAATGGTGACTTCCATTGCCTAAGATTGAGAAGATGGTGACCTCCATTACATAAGCTGGAGTCAGGGCCTGCATCAAATGGAGTCAGACCTTGAGGGCTTTACGTATGTGGTGGTACCCATCAGCTTGGGTTGTAGGGTCTGTGCAGTCAGAAATAAACTGTGCATGAGTACGTTTTATGGACATTGGAATAAAGTGTGTAGTTGCGATTTCCCGGGTGTGGTAACGCCAGTCGTCCATATACATAGATCTGCTATTCCCTGTGTCAGGGAAGCTGATGGTTGAAGGTCACCACGGCGAAGGTGGAAGTGGTGGTATTGAAGTCTCTGCTTATAAGTATTTTTCCCACTGTGAAGTGGGGGATCCTGTGGAAGAGGCCAGTGAAGAAGTTTTCCTAGAATTCTTTAAGGCCCTAGATTGATTGGTCATCGTAGTTCCACCCAAGGTTGCCCTTATGCCAACCCGACGACCCTCACAATTGGTATATGTATTGTTGATGTAGAAGGTTAGCTTTCTGCGGAGGAGCATCACTACTCCCTGAGATTTCCGTAGGTACATGAAATGGAATTGTACAGGGTAGTATCAGTGGAGGCCTTTGGTGTTGGATCGAACCCTGGGGAGAGTTGAGGGAGCAGGTCCAGCTTTGGTGATTCCCTCTGCACAACAAAACGGAGCCCCATTTTCACCTAACTACATCCACCATCAACTAAATGACAGTGCTCAAGAATCGGGTCATCAGGCCTTTGTTTTCTTTTTTTTTAATAAACTTTATTGCCTTTTATTTTGCATACAGCATACATCTGTGAAATGGCAGTGCACATTGGTCTTGGGCAGGTAATACAACCCATTGACCTGCTGATGTTGTCAATGTCCTTGTCGTGCCCCATCTGCACGTTGCAGCTTTGGAGTTCACCGTAGCCCCTTTAGCTGTGCACAATGCACTGTACATATACCCCTCTCCCCTGCTTCCGGCAATATGGCCTCAAACACCAACTATGACCCCGCACTGCTGTCTTCCCCTGAGCATCATTCAGATCGGTTTGTGTGCTCCCTGGTACTCCAGGCGCGGACAGTGATGGTGTGCCGAGGCCTTCCGTTGTGCGTTGTGGCCCCCTACTGCACCCCTAGGTGTGGATGCTAGACCCATTCTCGCTTTTCTATTGTGTTATCCCATCTTGTGGTCCCGGGGGGTGCTCTACGTGCTGGATTCTCTCTGGTGTGGAAGCCTCCGAGTCCCTGCCCAGTCTCATTAAGTTCGCAACCAGACCCTCCCATGCCTGGGCTCTCACCGGCTTGCCCACTCCCCACCGTGTATTCAGAAGCAGGACCCTGCCCTCACAACCCGCCCACTTCTCCATCTCCCGTCTCCATCTGAGGACATCAGGGCCCCCGGCTTCTTCCAGCTACTAGTGATTTCCCGCTTCGTCAAAATAAATGCTAAGTCCTGGAACCTGGATGTGATTTTGGTTTTAGCAGAGTGTGGAAATAAATGAAGCAGTATGTGGACCGGCGTGCAAGGGACCACCCTTTCTGTCTCCCTCGCTGTCACTTGTGTCTCTTCTTGCCAGTCTTGGGAGGTCATCAGGCCTTTGTTAAGAAGGTCTTTGCTACATTCCCATAGCAGCCCTGCATCAATGCTCCCATACTTCACTATCTAAGGCTACATCCTTCTGCTCTGGAATACAAGCATTACACACAATCCATGTCTGGGGAGGCTGCCATTTGATGGTTTGTTTTCCCCAGGATTTTAACACATTTTTGGGCAAGTGTCTGAGAATCCCCCATAACAGATTGTGCAGTCTTACAACAAAACACCACTTAGCTAAAACACACTGTATTTACGACTTATAAGAGAACAACAAATGTGGGTGTTTCACACAGTGAGATTGGCACAGTGCTTGTGAAAGTGAGATCACAACAGAACAATATACAACATATGTTACATAAATAAGAGCCTACAAACAATTATGTTCAAAGTTAGTTAAAATGGAAGCTTATCATCAACTCCTTATTTTGTCCTGTAACAGTCAATCTGCATCAAACTCATCATTTATTTCATTGTTGTTTCGATCCATATATTCTTTGGAACTGGGACTCCCTCAGAAAAACAAAGAAGGGATACACTCTCAAAAACTCAATCAATCAATCAAGAATTTGTATAGCGCACTACTCACCCGTGAGGGTCTCAAGGAGCTGGGGGGAGGGGTGCTGCTACTGCTCAAAAAGCCAGGTCTTGAGTAGCCTCCTGAAAGTAAGTAGATCCTGGGTCTGCCGTAGGAGAATGGGGAGGGTGTTCCAGGTCTTGGTGGCAAGGTGGGAGAACGATCTGCCGCCAATGGTCGCTCTTCGGATATGGGGGCGGTGGCGAGGTCGACGGAGTGGAGGTGGTGGTTTGGGGTGTAGAAGGTGAGTCGTCTGAGGTATGCTGGTCCGGTGTTGTGGAGTGCCTTGTGTGCGTGGGTGAGGAGCTTGAAGGTGATCCTCTTGTTGACGGGAAGCCAGTGCAGCGCTCTCAGGTGGGGTGTGATGTGGCTGTGGCGGGTGATGTCGAGGATCAGGCGTGCAGAGGCGTTCTGTATGCATTGTAGACGTTTCAGGAGTTTGGGCGAGACTCCTGCATAGAGGGCGTTTCCGTTGTCCTGCCTGCTGCTGACGAGTGCCTGGGTGACCGTTCTTCTTGTTTCGGTGGGGACCCACCTGTAGATCTTGCGGAGAGTGTTGAAGCAGGAAGACGAGATGGCGTTGACTTGCTTTGTCATGGAGAGTGTGGAGTCGAGTATAAACCCCAGGTTGTATGCATGGTCGGTGGTTGTTGGTGCTGCTCCCAGTACGGTCGGCCACCAGGAGTCATCCCAGGCTGAGGGGGTGGGGCCGAGGATGAGGACCTCCGTTTTGTCCGAGTTCAGCTTTAGACAGCTGTTATTCATCCGCTTGGCAACAGCTTTCATTCCTTCCTGGAGGTTGGTTTTGGCGGTGAGGGGATCCTTGGTGAGGGAGAGGATCCGCTGGGTGTCGTCGGCATAGGAGTTAATGTTGAGGTCTTGCAGTCGGGCAATGTGGGCGAGCGGAGCCATGTAGACGTTGAACAATGTTGGGCTGAGGGATGATCCTTGGGGTACGCCGCAGATGATCTCGGAGGCTTTGGATCGGAAAGGGGGAGGCGGATGCACTGAGTTCTGCCGGATAGGAAGTAGGTGTTCCATTCCAGAGCCTTGTCTCGGATCCCAGCGTTGTGGAGGCGCGTGCGTAGGGTACGGTGGCAGACCGTGTCGAAGGCGGCTGATATGTCCAGAAGGATGAGGGCCGCGGTTTCGCTGTTGTCCAGCAGGGCCTTGATGTCATCGGTGGCGGCGATGATGGCAGTTTCGGTGCTGCGGAACCGAGCCTGGGATGGGTCCAAGATGTTGTTCTCCTCAAGGTAGCGGGACAGCTGTCTGTTGATGGTTTTCTCTGTGACCTTCGCCGGTAATGGGAGCAGGGCTATGGGCCGGAAGTTCTTGAAGTCCCTCAGATCTGGCTTGGGTTTCGTTAGTCAGGCGTTGATCTTGGCATGCTTCCAGCTCTCCGGGAAGGTTGCTGTCTCAAAGGAGATGTTGATGGCCTTGCGGAGATGGGGTGCGATGGTGGTGCTAGCTTTGTTGAAGATGTGGTGCGGGCATGGGTCTGCCGAAGAGCCATAGTGGATGGTGTTCATGATTTGGTGTCGTCGTCGTTTATGTTGGTCCAGGTGAGCAGGGGTTTGATGTGGGTGGTGGCCGTGGGGTCTGAGGCTGTCGGGGCGGTCAGGTTGTTGAAGCTGTCTTGGATGTCTGCTATCTTGCGATGGAAGAAGAAGGCAAGGGAGTTGCACAGGTCTTGCGATGGTGGGATGTTGTTGGTGTTGGAGAGTTCCTTCACAATGTTGAAGAGCTCTTTGCTGTTGTGTGCGTTGTTGTTGAGGCGGTCCTTGAAGGAGGCTCTTTAGGCGGATCTGATGAGGCGATGGTGTGTGCGGATGGCGTTCTTGTGGGCTGCGTAGTTGTCTGGTGTCTGTTCGTGGTGAAATTTCTTTTATAGTTTCTGGCAGGTTTGCTTGGAGGCCTGGAGGTCTGCGGTGAACCAGCTGGCTTTCTTGTCAGTGTGTCTGTTGGAGGGTTTCTTGATCCTGGCGAGAGTGTTGGCGCAGTCGTCGATCCAGCGCCTGAGGTTGCGGGCGGCAGTGTCTGTGGTATCGGCAGGTGGGCTTCAGGCAAGAGTGGTGTTTAGCTGGTCTTAGGTGATTTTGCTCCAGGTGCGGCAGAGGATCTGTTGAGTGCGGTGGTAGGTTTCCGGAAGGTGAAGTGGATGCATCGATGGTCGGTCTAGTGGAGTTCGGTGGTGTGGCTGAAGGAGACGTGTGGGCTTGCGGAGAAGATGGGCTCAAGCATGTGGCTGGCGGAGTGGGTGGGTGTTGTGACAAGTTGTCTGAGACCGAGGTTGACGAGGTTGTCAATCAGGGTGGTGGAGTTGGTGTCGTTGTTGTTCTCGAGGTGGAAGTTAGATCTCCGAGGAGGATGTAGTCTGTGAAGGCAATGGCGTGCGTGCTGACTAAGTCGGATATGGAGTTGCTGAACTGAGGCCAGGGTCCGGGGGTCTGTAGACAAGAGTTCCTCTGAGGGTGGTGTTGGGATCAGTGTGGATCTGGAAGTGCAGGTGTTCGGCGGTGCTGAGGGTGACTTCGGTGCTGGTCGAGACCCTGAGGGTGTTCTTGTGGATGATGGTGATTCCCCCTCCTACTCCGTTGGTGCGGTCCCTGCGGGTGATCTTATAGCTGTCCGGGATGGCGATGTCTGCTGCCGAGGAGGCCTTCATACAGGTCTCTGTCAGGAAGGTGATGTCCGGGGAGGATGTGTCGAGCAGGTCCCAGAGTTGGACGGTGTGTTTGTGTGCGGAGCGGGTGTTTAGTAGTATGCATCTGGGGTGGTTGCGTCCTGTTGTGGTGGGCGGTTTGGTGGCTCGAAAGCTGGTGAAGCTGCAGCTCCTGCAGGAGAAGGGTCCTTTGATGTGCTTTGGGGAGGCCAGGAAGCAGCCGTGCTGTTGTCCGGCGTTGAGTGCGTGACGGTGTTAGTGGAGGGCCAGGGCGGTCTGTCGCTAGACGCGGACGGGCGCAGATGGGCTTGACTTAGCCTTTGGCGTGCCAGCGACCATCATATGAGGGGAGGTGGGAGGGAGGAGCAGCTGGGAGGCGGGAGCGGGGCGGCGGATGGGCAAGTAGGGGGCGGGGACGCAACGGCATCAAAACGAGAGGGTAGAGCGGGCGGAGGATACAGAAGGCAAAAAACGGGCACAATAACGCTACAACAGTACAAAAAGGAATAAGGTAAAATACAATTAACTACATTAGGGGAACAAAAGCACAATCACAACAAGGCTAACAACGAAATTAAGGGCAGAGCGAGCGCAAGAGCTTACGGCCTACCAGTGGTCACCAGGGATGAGGCACAGGTGGTAGCCTGCGGGTGGAGGAGGGCCTTGAACTTCACCACTTCAGCAAGCTGCAGCAGCGGGGGACACAGACACACAGGTGGCGCTGTGCGGCGTGGGGAGCAACCTACCTAAAACAGGGTCGAGGGTCGCTCTTATGTTTTATGCTTATGCTTTTATGGTGTGCGAATGTACTTGTATAGGTCCTTCATTTAAGTAGGTATGTAGAAAAGGACCAATCTGCTGTACTGGTATCCAGGTCAGTAGACCTCGAAGACACACTGCGCTCAAGCTTGTGATTAAGGAAGCTCCATTAATCACAAGCTTGAGTACAGTGTATCTAGTACCTCTGCATTCCATTAAGTGGTTTTTGAGGCGGAGTCTTGGACTCATTACCAAATAATTTGTTGTTAAGCTATATATATTCTGAGAGTTACAGTGTCCACCCTGTGTATATTTGTACTGTTTTACTTGGAGCATCCGAAATGTATCCCACCGGTTTCTGAACCATACACTCCTTAGAGCCATGGGGTGCTACACTGACTAACCATGCAAACAGCTAGCACATGACACATATTGAAATGTCAGCAAGGGTCGAGACTTACATTTGAGTGGCACTTTATTCAAGTGGGGCCTGTCTGCACTATACTCCTACATAAATAGAAAAAGGTTTGTAGTATTCTAAATAAGTCTGGGCGGTGAACTCCTCTTGCTGGGTTTTCCACGGTCCGTATTACGTGGAGCTCGCGGTTTTCCGAAAAACTCCGCTCTGCGTAGAGTAGTTTTTTTCTCACTCGTGCTCGTCAACATCAAGTTGGTGAGCGAGGAAAATCCACCTCCCAGGGGATATTTTTCCTCGTTCGAGATAGTCGGCGTCAAGGACTGTCATGTGGTAAGCCAAAATGTTAAGGTACCAGATAACCTGGAGTCAGTCAGGGCAGGGGTGCACGTCTGTACTTTGAAGCTGGGGACATTCCCATCCCAACATCTAGTTTATCTTCACAATTTAAATGAGCTTTATATGCAAGTGCAGAATATAATTATTTATTATTTCAACTTGCAACAACCATCGTGATCTATCATGATTTCAATATTATCATTTACTTTGCAGACATGAGTTCCTATTGTGCCTTCTTTGCATAAAATGTTACGTTTAGCATTAAAATATAACTTAAATATTGAAGTCTGTAACACGCAATGAATTCTGGAGATTTTGTTGCACCATGCCAAAGCAGGATGCTCTTTATTTAAAGTTATTATAAGGTCACATTATTTGCTGAAAATTAACTGTATAATGTATGTTCCTAAGGTACAATTATATGTCATTTGGAGTCCACTCTTTTAAGATGGATAGCTACTTCAAAGCAGCTGTGTGTGACCTCGACAAACTACTTGATGACTTGGAGGAAAACACTGGTATGTGGATTTAATTTTGTTACTTTGAAACATTTTGATTATCTTACCTAACGTACATCTAAGGGCCATTACAAAGTGTTCAAAAATCATTCTAATGAAATCACAGCGAATGTATTACAATGTCTGGCTCGATCACCAGAAACACTTAATATACCTTGGTTCCACTGTTTGACAATGACAATCAGGTTTTGAGGCGATACATAATTAGTGTACTTTGCTTAGATGGATGCCACATAGGCTGGTCTACAGCAGATTCATACTGTTATTTTAAAACCCCGTTATTGCCATAATCATTGATAGTGGATTTGTGAATATAAATAACATTAATGATGGTATGCAACAAGGATGACTCTGTGGAACTCTTTCACTGTTAGTCTTGCTCCTCAGGTTGTACATGTATGCCAGGCAGAGGTTGAACGCCACTGAAGATGCACTTCACTGATGAGGTCAACAAGGACCAAATGCACCTGGGAGTTCCTGCTCATTTCTGATGTTCAGGCTATAGAAATCCTTTCGAGGCAGGATTAAGACGTGTATACTGTATTGGCATAGAAAACACAGACTCCATTTAAGACTCACTAGAGGAATTCCTAGCTTATATGTTTGGTGCAAACACTTTTGTTGATCACTTTCTCTTTTCTTTTTTCATTAAACCTTGGTACAAGCCAAAGGCCACAGAAAGAACATGTATGTTTCAATTCATAACTTAATGCAGAATGGTGGTAAGCAATTAAACTGGTTACTGATTATTGTCCTCACATCAGAAGTCGTCATATTATAATTACGGGGTAAAGGGAGTGGAAGTAAGGTAAAGCATAGCAATAATTCAATTGCTTCATGTCCCCCTGCTGCTCTCAGGCCAATGAATCCCTCACGGCGCTCTACAAAATATCTTAATTGACACTGCCACTCTCCTGCAAGGAATTCCTACTATCTACAAATCATTCTTTCAGTGTGTGGCAAGGAGCCAATGTAACACCACAAATACTTCAGTCAGCTTCTGAAGTACTTCCCTTTTATATCCACATTGATAGACTTTTGAAAAGATGTTCATCTAGATGCTCTAAAACATGTGGATGCAGATCATGTCACCACCTCTATTTACAAATTCTTCTCAACATTCAATGCAATCGTTCTGCACTTGGAAACTTAGAGCCATGGTCAGTTGCGGAAGCTCCAGCTGGTTCAAAACCAGGCGGCCAGATTGGTGTATGGTCTCTCCCGCTCCCATCACTCCACTCCATTACTGAAGGCATTACACTGGCTACCTGTTAGGGAGCGATCCCTTTTTAAAACCGGCTGCATGGTCTTCCAGGCGCGCCAGGGCACGGCTCCTGCCTTCATCTCTTCTTTGCTAAAAGAGTATACCCCTGCCCGTGAGCTTCGCTCATCCACCCAATCTCTCCTTCATGTACCCCGTTACAGACGTAAGAAATGGGGCGGAGCCAATTTCTCATTCCTGGCACCATCCTTTTGGAATTTCCTCCCCGATCACCTACGTCTGGCCAGACATTATTCCCCTTTCCGAAAAGATCTCAAGACTTTTTTGTTCACTCAGGCTTTCCCTAATGTAATCTGATTTTATTTTTTCCTCTCACTGGTCCTGCTGCTAATATTAGTCTCCACAAGCGCCAAGAAACCGTATGGTGAATGTAGCGCTATACAAATATTTTAAATTCAATTCAAATTCAGGTGTAGGGAGCCAAACACTTTAAGGCAGCTCTAAAATGCAATGAAGCACCTGTGTACTCATCCTTCATCTGAAAAAGCAGTAATGAGGACATGGCATCTTCTCCGCTTTACAATGATGAGACCATCATCCCCAGCATCCTGTTTGTTGCAGTGCTGGCCTATTATCCAAGCTTCCCACTTCCTGTTCCTGACGCACCAGCACAGTCCTTGAAGTATTCAGTGACTTGCAGCATCCTTTTATGTACTTGGGTCTCCAAAATTGTCCTCGAGTCCAGATCCTGCACCTGCTTCTTTTTGTGCTCCACCTTGGATAGGAATGTTGATTATTATGTGGTGTGGTTGTAAGACCTCACCATGTAATACTGTCACAATCTTTATCAAGTCAGGTCTCTTTAATAAAACCCTTAGCTCAGTCTTGGGTAGCTGTGGCACAGAGTAGTCTGACTTAATCCAAGAAATAAGTGTAAAGCATTTAGAAGTACCAAAACAGTTAATAAGTAAGAAACGCAACTGACAGAGGCGGATGGGTGTGGGGTGTGTGTGGAGACAAGAGGGAACCGAGACAGAACTATTGAAAAAATTAATGGAGACTAGGGATAAATTAGAGCATTACACATTGAAGTCATATCGTAAAATGCTTCACAGGGAGGGAGATAGATCGGGCGGATTACTGCCTGGATCCTCCGCCGAGAGCTGCCCCACGCTCCAGTGCTTGACCTCACAGATCCCCTGGGGAGTGAGGCACAAACCTAAAATTACATGCTAGAAGTTTTCCGGGGACATTTACAGCGATAATACGCTAATTCAGGAGACCCGGACCATGATGGTCTTTGGGACTACCTGACAGGGATGCCGATTCCACTGCTGGGTGACGAGACACGAAAGGAATTGGACTCTGCCATCACCTTAGAGAAGGTTCAGGCAGCTATTAAGTCCATTCCAACTGTGAAAAAGCCAGGGAATGACTGCTATGCAGCTGAATTTTATCAGGTTTATAAAACAGAATTGGCTTCACGAATACTCGAGGTTTACATAGAAGCCTTTGACAAAAATATACTTCTGCCCTCAATGTGAGACAGTATCATAGCCATGATCTTGAACCTTGGTACTCAAGCATCTGATCCGTCTTACTACTGTCCCATCAAAATGATAAACATCGTCATGAAAATATTGTGTAAGGTTCTAGCCTCCAGATTGGTCCCGGAAATTGGCAGGCTGGTCCACCCGGACCAGTGTGGCTTCAACCCGGGGCATAGTACTACCATGAATATCCGGCGCTTAATGCATGCCCTGCATGAGGTCAGAGAGGAGAATTTAGCCTCAGTATCCATAGATATTGCTAAGGCCTTTGACATTGTAAACTGGAGGTACCTGGTCAAGATGCCATGGGTTTGGCCCTCGATTAACAAAATGGGGGAAGCTGTTCTACATGGAGCTTATGGCCAGAGTCAGATTGGGCAGCCTGTTCTCCTCTCCCCTGAAAATTGAGAGGGGTATGCAGCAGGGCTCCCCATTTTCGCCCCCGCTTTTTGCAGTAGCACTGAAACCCTTGGCCCTGAGACTCAGGTGGGATATGGTGGCCTGGGGGATTCGAGTGGGAGGAACCAACCATTTAATAGCGCTTTATGCAGATTACAAACTTTTCATTTTGTCAGCATTGAGTTAATCACTCCCCTTGCTTATCGAACAGTTTGACACCTTTGGGGACATCTCAAACTGCATATCAATATGACTGTCTTTGATGTTCCCCTGGGCCAGCTCGCGACATGGGACCCCACCACATTGCTGAGTTTACCACTGCACTGGGAAGCTGACCACTTCCATTATTTGGGAATAATGGTGGCACATACAACTCAGAAGCCGAACCAATATAATATTGCATATGAGACAGATGGCGTAGCCAAATCTGTGCAGTTGTGGACCTCGCTCCCCCTCTCTCTAATAGGACGTGTTGCAGTGGCGAAGCTGGTGTTTTTGCCACATTGCCTATACATTCTACAACACTCTCTAGACTCACTACCTAGGACAGTCTTTAAGCAATTACACTCCTTATTAACTACGTTAGTGTGGGCAGGAGGTCGGAGCAGAGTCACCAGTGAGGTTTTACACCTACCGTTGGAGGATGGGGGATTGGCACTGCACAATCTGGAACTTTACTACTTAGCATCTCAGCTGCAACATGCAGCACACTGGTTATATGAAGGGGGAAACTGGGAAAAACGTTAGTCTCCGGTGACCAACGAGAGGAGACGTTGTCACAGTTACTTCATCACCGTGAAAGAGGGAACCTAAAATGCCAAATTTAATCACACACACATCATCATTGTGGGAGTGTGCAGTCAGAGTGGTGCTCATACGTGCCCCCTTTGCAATAGAGTTTATCTTCTGAGATCTCCCAGCTTACTGCTTGCTGTCTAACGCAGTTGATGTTGGCATCTGGGGCAACAGCGAGTGCATTACCCTGTGTGATCTATATCCAATGACACGTTTATCACTTTTGAAGCAGCACAACATTTGGATTGAGCCAGGGTCAGTTTTAACATATTATGGACATAGTACGTGAGATCTGGCCCACATACCCGTACATCCGTCCTTCCTCTGAACTATTTCAAACGCTACTGGACTTGGTGGAGGTGGAGGTTGACACTTAGTTTCCCATTTGTATAGAGCTATGACTTTGGATAAACCAAAGACAATATTTCGAGCCACGGTGATGTTGGAGGAAGAATTAGGTACACCATTAGAGGATACACGATGGAAAGGACTTTGCGCACACGGCATGAGCAATGCCCGGTCCAAAGTAGTACATTTTAATTATATACACCACACATGTCATCTCCGTGTTCCTACATAGAATAGATCCCACCAAAACTGATGGTTGCCACCGATGGCAGTGTAGACCTGCAACTTTCCTTCACTTAGCTTGCCACTGTCCTCCGATACAGGCTTATTAGGAGTTAGTAGTCAAACGTTTGGAAAACATTGAGGGTGTAGAAGTGGCGTTGGACCTGACCACCTCTCCCTTGGGGACAGTTAAGAAACGCAAAGGCAGTAAAATGGAATTGACATTTCTGCAACTGGCCCTGCTGCTAGCAAAACGGGGAGTTGCCATTTCCTGGATTAATCCTCTTGTGCCCAGGGAACAAGGATGGTAAAGGATGAAACAAGAGTGGGCAATAGCTTAGGAGGTGCGACTCTGTCATTGTAGGAGAAATTAACCTGCACAAGAGGATTTACAAACCTGTTTGGAGACCCTTGCTATATTTGGGGAGCTCGAGGCGGGCTCTGCAGAAGACGGACGGGAATCCGAGGGTTGACCTCTGAGGGCATCTGTGGAGAGGGATGCAATTACCTGGGAGAAAAGGATTGACAGCTGATTCCTATTGTGATGTTATGTGCATAATGGTCCCTTTCAGATGATGGCTTCAATGTTCGAGCTCGTTGCTGTTTCACTGTTTGTAATGTACTGCTTGTGTATGCAAAACATAATTTGTAAAAACAAAAAAAAGAAACACAATAACAATCTGACACCAATTTATAAAATAGTGTATTTTTTATCATAACATAAACACCAAAATGACAAATATCGCAGGAAGCTGGAGATATGTTTTTCAAAGTTGTTAGTAATTTCTTTAAGTAAAGATGTAATAAATCATTGTATTCAGTTGAGCAGTTTTTGACAACTGGCCAGTGGGGCTATATCTCTTATCTTTGATGAGATATGGTGGGGTGGTATCTATTGACCGGGACTTCTTGGGCCCAGGGGAACAGTTACCTGCCCCTTCCAGCAGTATTGGTGTTCTCAGTATCTTTTTCTCCTTTACTATGGTTCAGCCAAGAAGTAGTCCTTATGTTGGGGATTCAGGATGATGAAGATGCTGAAGACCCACAGGAGATGTGGTTAGTTTTCCAGGGGCTTACCTGGCGCCCAAGAACATCAGGAGGTCATCTCCAGCTTCAGGACTAGCTCTCCCATGATGCACTCAGGGAGTCTAGTGCAAGCCAAGTCTCTTCAGGTCAATTGGTCTCCCTGTTGCAGCACGCCCATTGGTTGCTTACTGGTAAGTACTGTTTTTCTTTCTGGGGCTCAGCATCCACTTCGGCTACGGGTTCCATGGGCTTGGAGACTCCTGGAAGGTCAGGACTCTGTCGCTCTGCAGGCACTTTGGCATCCAGTGGCAGGCAGGCGTTCATGGAGAGCTGGTCTCTTGAAGTACAGGGTTCCTTAGCTTTTGGTGATCCTGAAGCTTTATAGGGGGGGTAACCAACTAACCCTTGAAGACAATTTTTTCATCCTGGCACAAGAGGAGCTCTTTTGCCTGAGTGGCACAGCAGACATAGTCCTCTTTGTGGGTCCTTTGGGTGTACCAGGTGCAGTCCAGATTTGGTACAGCTTCTGTTTGCTGGGTCTAGGGAACAACAGGACAATCCTTTTGTCTTCATTCCAGGCCGGTAGTGATCTGAGGACTGTGGGGCTGGGGTGCCACTTTCATGCCATCTCTGTGTTTGTTGGAGGGGCGTACACGCTTGCCAATGGCGCAATAGTTTCCTTGGGGTCACCTGTCCCAATTTACATCACTTCCTGGGGGCCTGGCTACCTGTCTAATCCCAGTATACCCTTCTCTACCCAAATCCAACATGGTGAAAATCTTCTTTGTCTGTGAGGAGCCCCGGGCATACCCTTGGGGAGTACCCAGCATGATGAGCCTTCGCTTCTGGAAAACAGGTTTTGAAATCCGGATCCCACCTCTGGAGGAGATGCCAGCCTGTATGCCTACACAAAGGAGCAGGCAGGCAAAGGTGTAATCACGTTTGCTTATGTGAAGCTGTGCGATCTACGGCCACTGCCCTCACGGTAGTCTTCTTGCTGATGGAGGTCACATTTCCTCCCACCAGAAATTCTCTTTATTCTCTAGTCCACTTCACTCTTCCTAGCGGGGGCAGCATGGTTCCTCGATTGACCGCTCCTGCAGATAAACAGGAAGGACTACCAGAGTTTTTTTAATAATTTTTTTTATTATTACCACGAACTCCAAGTACACAGCTACAGGCCT
This sequence comes from Lissotriton helveticus, assembly GCF_964261635.1. Lineage (NCBI taxonomy): Eukaryota > Metazoa > Chordata > Amphibia > Caudata > Salamandridae > Lissotriton > Lissotriton helveticus. The sequence continues at coordinate 603,039,839 of NC_136059.1, forward strand.
ACAACCTCATGGGCCGGCCGCGTAATATATCTATGTCAATTGAACAGTAATCACTTTTGTACACAGCCCATCAGCCGACAACCCGGGGGTCCGGAGGCGAGTTCGTTGTATCAACTAACAGATTCGCAGTTACCCCCGCCAACAGCGCCGGGTGCAGGTATCATGCCCCGATTCTTATTGTATCTACCAGTGCGTCCCCACCCTCCCCCCCCGTTGCTCCGCAACTAGTATTCAAGACAGGTATGTCCGTGACTTAACTAAACTAATACAACTTCCCAACCCCGTCAACGGTCCCTCCCCCACCCCTCCATTATGAAGATCATTGTGTGCAACAATGGGGAGCATGCTCTTGTGGTGTCTAAGTCTGTTTCATAGTCGCACTTATTCTCAGTGTGCTCCTAAGCAATGTCTACGTCCCGTCTAAGATTGTCCCTTGAGAATGTCTTTCCCTAGTGTAGAGCTCCAACTAGCCTAGAGGTAAAAAGCTTGTCTACGATGCCGCTTCGCCCATCCATTCCTTGTCTACAGCTCTCCCCATCCTCACCCTGTTCCGCATTGCACTCTCCGAAGCATTTGCACAGCTCTTCTCTCACACCAGCCGAGGCTCAGGCTCCAAGTTATTGTTTGCTTGCTGACCTAGTGCCTCCTCCCCCGGGCCTTCAGACTCCCCATTCTCCCTTCCAACGAGGTAGGTTTGGTACAGGGCCCAAAAGTTTTTAAAGCGGCTTTTTGGAGGCAGCAGTTCGCTATAGTTTTCCGCTTGCGTGCTACAGTACAACATGTCCCTCGCCCATCTATTCCTGGTTGGGAGCGGACTTCTCATCCAACAGTGTGCTACTACTCTCCTAGCCATTAGCATCCCCATATCCATGAGTCTGCGAAGTGCGACTGGGAGTCGCTTGGAGTTGCCAATCAGAGCCAAGCTTGGTTCCGGGGTGATGTCTACCTCCAAAATTTTGCTCATTTCCGAAAAAACATCGCCCCAAAATGTCTGAATTCCCGGGCAGTTCCACGCCAAGTGCAGGAAGTCTGCATCAGCAGCGTGGCACCTCTCGCAGGGTGCTGTGGGCCTCGGACCGTATCTGTGAAGTCTCTCCGGTGTGTAGTACACCCTCTGCAGGAATTTGAAGTGGATCAGCCTATGCCTGCCATTAAGCGATATCCGCTTTGTGCTTTCGCAGCAGTACCGCCATGTCGCGTCTTCTAGCACCAGCTCCAGGTCTCTTTGCCATGCCAGTCTAGCTTTCATAAGTTGATGCTCCCCTTGCAACCCGGCCACCCTATATAGTTTCGTGAGGAGCTTCCGAGGCTCCTTAATCTTGATGACGTATGTCAGTTCGAGGACGTCCGGGGACTCAGCCATGTTTGGACCTAGCAGTTCTGAAAGAGCACTTCGCGTCCTGTGAAAGTGGAAGCGCTGCATCAGAGGGATCTCACTACGATCTCCGCGCACCTAATCCCAGGTTTTGACCATACCATCCTGAAAAAGGTCACCCGCTCGGCAGAGACCCAGCTTCGCCAGCTCTCTAGTGACCCCCCTCTCAGTCATGGGTGGAAGCCATAGCATCCATTCCAGCGGCATCTCCGGAGAGTATAGTAACGCTCCTCCCCGTCTTTGCAGAAGCGAGTGCCATGCATGGTTGGTAGCGGTAATGGAGTCTAACACCCCTATTCTACGATTCAGTGGCATGCAGATCGTGGCCGGAAGTGCCAGCGGATGCGCGAACAGTCTCTCCATACGGACATGCGGGATCATCTTATCCCCGTGAATCCAGGTGTGCAGGTGCGATGCCTGAGCCGCTCTGTAATATAGTCCAAAGGTCCGGCGCCGCTAAGCCTCCCATACTGTAGGGCAAAGTCAGAGTAGACCACTTGACTCTCGGCTGCTTACACGCCCACGCCAAGCTGACCATGAGACTCGTCAGCCGCTGGAAGAATGCCGTAGATAGCACTATGGGAAGTGCGTTAAAAAGGAACAGGAACCGCGGCAGGACCACCATTTTCATAATGGCTATTCGGCCCATTAAAGTGAGAGGCAGCAGACTCCAGATCACTATATCGTCTTTCAACTTGCTGACGGCTCTGCCGTAGTTCTGGCTAATGAGCAGGTCTGGATCTGTATGAATTTGTATCCCAAGATACCTAATCGGATCTTCTGACCACTGCAGAGGGTACTCCGTCTCCACCCGTCTAGTCACAGGCGTTCGCGGCAGCACCATGGACTTTGCCCAGTTAACCTTGAGGCCAGATAGCGCACCAAAACGTACAACCTCTCTCCGCATCGGGGGAAGGGTATTCGCCGGGTCGTGCACGTACAGTAACGTATCATCTGCGTACATAGACACTACTATTTTGTAGGTCGGGAAGCGTATGCCCCTGTGGCCATGGTATTCCCTCAGTGCGCAAGCCAAGGGTTCCGCCGCTAATGCATACAGCAAGGGGGACAGAGGGCATCCCTGTCGAGTCCCCCTGCCTATGTGGAGGGGTGTCGAGATCGCATTGCCAACACGCACTCTAGCCAAGGGCCCCTCATAGAGAGCTCCCACCATTTGCAGAAAGGGCTCTCCAAGTCCCATTCGCCGCAGCGCCTGTAGCAGAAAAGGCCATTCCACCGAGTTGAACGCCTTCTACATATCGATGAAAACAGCCACAGCCGACACGTCCTGCTTAACGTGCTGTATGGTTCCCAGGACCGTTCGTATATTGTACGTCAAATTTCTGTTAGGTATAAACCCTGCTTGTTCTGGGGCAACTAATTCAGGGGCCAGTAGCGCTAATCTGGTCGCTAGCACTTTAGCATAGAGCTTGGTATCAACATTCAACGACGACAGCGGACGGTATGATCCACACTCATCATGCAACTTGCCCAGTTTGAGGATAGTGATTATCATAGCCTCTCTCATGGAGCCTGGCATACTTCCCTGGATACAAATGTCACTCAGCAGATTAGTAATATGCGGCAGTAGCTGTTCCTGAAATGCTTTGTAAAATTCGACTGTCAGGCCATCCATCCCAGGCGCACTGCCCGTTCGCATTGAGGCCAAGGCGTCTCTAATTTCGTCCTGTTGTATAGGGTACATGAGGAATTCCCTTTGGGAATCAGAGAGAAAGGGGAGCTTTATGTGCTCCAAGTAGTCTAGTATTTCTGCCGATAGGTCCCCGCCTTTCGAGGAGTACAAGTCTGAGTAATAGTCACGAAAGATGGCAGCTATGTCTGCCTCATCCGTGGCACTGTGTCCGTTCACGTCTCTCAGTTCCGTGACCAACGGCTTCCCTCTCCTGCCTTTAAGGATGTTAGCCAGTACGGAGCCAGGCCTTTCACCCTCGCCGTATGTGCGAGCTGTGGCATATTTGCCCAGATGTTTAACATCCCTGTCAGCCTCGTCGTGGAACTCCAGCAGGAGGCGCCTAATTCCCTCCTCCGTGACCAAATCTGGTCTACGCCGCTGCTGTTCCTCAAGGGCTTGCATCTGATTTTCTAGCTCGGCTAACCTACGTCTTATCGTCTTCAGGACACTGGAGTGTTTAGCCATCGCAATGCCACGTATATAAACTTTAAACGCCTCCCATACAGTCTGGAAGTCCTCCACCGAGCCTACATTTAAAAAAAAAAATACTTCAATCGCCTCTGCTAGTTCCCCGCGAAAAGCTGGGTCCAGGAGCGAGTAAGGCGGAAAGCGCCAGGTAAACTGGGGAATTTTCCTCACAGGGGCCTCCATAACTAGTAGTATGGGAGAGGGATCTGACAGCGTGTGCGGTAACACTTTACATTGCTTAATACTACGGGTAATTCCCGAGGTGGCAAACCAGTAATCTATTCTAGTGTGCACCTCGTGGTAAGCCGAGTAATGTGTGTATCCACCTGGCCCCGCATTCCTGCTTCTCCACACATCATCCATGTCCAACACAAGAAGTCTAGCTGCCAACATCTGCGCTGCCGCCGACGGCCTGCGAGGTGGGCCCGTAGACCTGTCAATGTCTGGGTTGAGTGTTAAGTTAAAACCCCCCCCCCCCATATTATGTGTGGCTTAACGTACGTGCCAATCTTAGCAGCTAGTGTTTCGTAGAATTCAGGGGAGTCATAATTGGGACCGTAGGCATTGACAACCAGCAAATCCAGCCCCATTCCCTTACAGGCTGCTATAACGTATCTGCCCTCTGTGTCAGCGCAGAGCGTCTGTATCTGGATTTTTGCACTCGGGTTTACCCATGTGATAACTCCCCTAACGTGTGTGGTGAACCCAGCTGCAGCTATGTTTCCCTCCAGCCCTCTGCTGTGTAGCATCCTGCTTGATAGTGGCAAGTGTGTCTCCTGCAGTAGCGCTATGTCTACATTATGTCTTTTGAGGTAACCTAAAACTTTCCTCAACTTCCTGAAATCATTCAGCCCCCTGACATTCCACGTGAGGGCGCAAACAGTAGCTGACTGTGCATGGTTCAGTGCTCTCAATTCAGTAGTCATGTTGATATAGCGTGTACAACGTGAGGTGAGCCAGGATTACAGATGGGACACTGAGTAGTGCGATATGCTATGGAGCAGTGTGCATCCTGGTCATGGGCCATTCTACAGTGAGCCATTCGTTCTCCCGTCTTCTTGTATCCCCTATCCTCAATCTGCGACTGCCCAACCCCAACTCGGCAGCTTTCCCCCCTAGAGACCCCACATCCCCCCACCCACAGCAGACCAACCCCAACTTGGCCCAGCCTGTCAATAACCCCCCCCCTCCTTCCCCCCCTGTCAATCCCACCAAACTCTGGATGGCCCCAGTGGGGACGAACAGTGCATGCAGCGCCGGGGCCGAGGTTGCCAGGTGTAGTAGTCTTTTCCTCGGTTAGTACCTGTGCAATCATCACTCCCAGCGCCATCGCCTAAGATTTTATCTCAACATGTGCCAACAAATTTTCGGTAAACTTTAATATCATACCCTCAGATCAATTCAATTACTGCTCGGAGTGCTTCGGGCCCAATGCCTCATACCTCTCTGCACGGCTAGTGAATTGCAAGCTAACGTGCATTTACAGTAAATATACTAAGTGTGAAGGGAAGAGGTAAAGTGGAATATTCTCACCCACTGTTCCGAGCCTCCGGGCATTAGCAGCCCCCCTCATAGAGTCAAGGATCTCGAGTGTTCAGGCAATCGGAGGTTTCCTGCGCTGCTGTTGGGCTCCCAGGCCAGACCCAGGAGCTTAACGGTCTTCCAGATCTCAGCTCGGGGTATATACCCCGGACTATTCAGTGTTTCTAGTCTGTTTCTCCAGCTGGCTGCCACAGTCCTCTGCGTCGTTCTGACTCCTGGGGCTGCCTCTACGCTCCTTGGTCCAGACCTTCAGTGCTTTTTGGAGGTCCCTGGGGTCTGTGAAAATGTGTGATTGACCCTGCCGATTTATCCTCAATTTCGCCGGATATAGCATGGCGTAGTCCAGTCCGAGATCGCGGAGCTGTTTCTTATAGGGAGCATAGTGCCTGCGTTCCTCCTGAACCTTCGCAGTAAAGTCTTGATACAGTGAGATGTCTGAACCCTCATATTGCAGCGTCTTCTTTTCCCGGGCAATCCGGAGACTACCAGAGTGTTTGGCAACATAATAGTGACTTTCTAAACTCACCTTTCTAGTAACAGTTATCTTAAATATGACTGCGACAATGCATTGGGTTTAATGTAACAATTTATTTGAAACCCTGGAATAGTGTCTTTGGTGGTCCCTAATGGAAGCTACCACTTGGCACATTGCTTAATGAAACTTCATGTTAGCCAGTTGGACCAACGGCCTTCCTACAGTTAAAACGGCAATTTGGTGTTTTCAGTGTCGGGTCATGTTAAACACAAAAGAAACATGCTCTTCTTTTTAATATTGGGTACCCTGCTTGGTATGCTTCCAACAGCTTCCGTAGGGGTGGCTTATTAATATCGAAAAGGAAGAATTTGACCTAGCAAAATGTTTTGGCATGTCGAGCGTATCAATATAAAGCTGCCCAGCTAGCCTGCAGTGCCAGGCCTAGTGTCCTGGTTTTACCCTGTCACTGTAGTGGTGGCACAATTAAGTGCTGCAGTCCTCTAGTGACATTTAACTTACTGATCGGAATACCTCTTGTACCATTTACTAGGAACTTATAGGTAAGTTAGATGAGCGAATCAGGTATTAGCCAATTGTAAACTTACTTTGAAATTTAGAGCATATGTACTGGGTGCTGTACAGCAGTGTCTAGTACTACCGAGTTAAAAGCCAGAAGCATCAGCCTTAAAGCCTGAGGGTTGGTGGGGTCGGGGGAGGGAGTGGAGATCATACAAAAATACACCCTTTCCTACACTTTGGATTTTAGGTCGTCCAATGATCCTTCCACTTGTGAGACCTTTCGGTGTATGCCATTGGTCATAGTTCCTAAGCCCCCAAAAAGGTCAAACCAAAAACTGTAAACTTGTGTGAAGGAGGCCAGACGAGGCTCACAGATGCGCTCTCCTCCTTCCAAGGTTCCTGCCTCTGCCATAGATCAAGAACGTTTCTCTGGTCCTTAGTCTCTTTTAGTTTCAGTATCATGGTGTGTATAACTAGATGGCATGAAACGCTTACACACTGTGTAAAATAGAACAAGATCAGCCCCAGTCTTTAGAGGCTTCTTTCAGTAGTAATTTAGAATATTGCTGAAGTCAAGTAATGGTTGGGGTGGGCAGGAGTTACAGGACTTCCCTGCCCAGCACTATGTCCACAAGTTCTGCTGAACTTGTCTCGCTGACTGCACCCACCCTTTTGCACACTCCACATTGCTATCGGGCCATTTCCCTCAAAACTCTGGTTGTCTACAGGGTGCCATCCGTCCTCCGTGCATGTTGCCAGTGTTCTTCTGCTCAAGTATTTGCTGGTGTAAGCCCACTGTACCACTAGAGATTCCCATAAGTCACTGTGTGCTTGCCGAACATCAGTGCATGCCCCCCACCTTGGAAGTATGGTCTGCAGAACATGGGAAGGGGTACATGATCTGCTTTGGTGTCTTTGTCCTGCTACCACCCAAGTGCTAACCCCCGGCCTTCAAAAGCATCACCTTCTCCAACGTTTTCGTTAACTTCAGACCTCCTCAACTGTGTTCAAGTGCATACACTTGCTATTTTGTCAGTGTGTGGTAAGTGATTTGGGTGAGGATTAGGGGTGGGAAAAGAGGCCTTGCATGTCTTCTTTTTTTATTATTTATTTTTAATTTGTGTACCGTATCTCAGTGACTTGCTGGGATAAACTGCACAGATAAAACAAGCAGCCATCTGACTTATCTTTATAACCTTTTCAAAGCACAGAGTTACCACCTAAATTTTTCAAATGTTTGTTTAGAACTGTGTCAGTGAAAGCCTGTGCCCACCACAGTTGCTTTAAACACAAAATGATGTTTAGTGATTTGCACCCTTATCAGTGCAGACCTTCCTTGTTTAGCTGTAACATTCTTCATTAAGGTATTATAAGGGGCTACTCTTGAATGTTCCAAAAAGCTATGTGCTTGCTAAAATCATAAGGTTATTAGGTGACTCCTTGCCATAAAAGACACAGTTTGCCTGTCTTGGCATGTCATTTAACAACCATAAGCATTCTGAAATTTTTAGTCTAAGTTCATGTTAACTGAAGAAATTGCCACACAGTCCACGTTAAACAAGAATTTAGCAAAGCCAATAGGTCTCGCTTTTGGCTGCCAATACAGACCTGCTGGCTATGCCAATGGTTTTTGACAATGTTGTGCAGCATCAGAAAAAGAAATGCTTTTTGTTGTCCTGCTTAACTTTAGCATTGACATGCGTATGGCTGCCGTTAAGTTTATTTTTTTTAAAATTCCAGATGGTGGATGCCAATCTTAGATCAGGTGATAACATTAAAACGTGCCTGTGTAAAAGGATCAGTGCGATGGCAAACTATCATTTAGTGGACCGTATAAAAATGTAAGAATTTTTTTTCCCAATCATTAAGACTGTGACAAAAAGGGACGTGGCCTGGGGGCGATGGAGTGAGCAGCGAAGCTCTGGACCTCTGTCCGGCTGACCGCCACTACGATCCATCCTGATACCCCCCCGAAGGCCAAACACACCCGGTAATCACCCCAGACCCACCCTGAGGTAGGGGGCACCCTAAGATGGCGTGAAGTTGCCTTACAGCAAAGAAAGAAACCCCCGAGGCAGCACTACCGAGGGAGGCAGTACAAACTCCTCTAAATGACTGCGCCCAACGGAAACTGACAGAGAAAACCCAGTGGACTGTCCCCGGACAGTTGGCGGCACTGAGGAAGTGCGAAACCCGCTTCGATCTACGGCTGCAGACTGCACTGGGTCCTAGAGGACAGCGACGAGTGGCTGGCATGCGGAGGATCCACAAGCCGAGTAGGGAAAGCGGACCGAGATTGAAGTGGTTTCAGACGAAAGAGCCCTACGAAGTGTGAGATGCGAAGGGCAGCGTGAACAGAAACGTGCCCAGCACTGTGAGCATTTTCGTGGTGCAGTAGGCAGCAGCTGTGGGGGGACCCCAGAGAGAGAATATCTCTAAGATGGTGGACCCCCAGTGTGGCACAGCTGGTGGCAGAGCTGACACCAGAGACTGAGGAGCGGACCGGAGCAGTCCGAGAGCTGACGAGAACCAGGGGGGGGGGGCACTCCAGTAAGGAACACCTGTTGTCCCCCCATTGCAGCAAGCAGGATGAAGGCGCCCAAAAGCGGAGGGTACCAGAAGGGAGCACCTGCGCCCCCACCCCTCAGAGTGCAAGAGTTGGAGAAGGCCAGAGTTGGGGGCGGCAGCAAAGGGCATCTTTGCCCCCCCCCTCCTAAAGAGCACAGGCAGGAAATGACAGGTGGCAGAGGATGCCAGAGGCGGAAGAAGGGACCAAGTCCTGGCCAGCTGAGAAGCCGGGAGAGTGAAGCAAAACCCCCTAAGCCTCAAGACAGTCGACACGCACTGCAGAAACACCCAAACAAGGAACTGGGGTCAAGACCAAGGTGCAACGTGATGAGAGGCCCTGCAGCAAACAGAGGCCCCAGCCCTCCCCGAAGAGGAACACTTAGCAGAGAGCGGCAGCACCTCGGGGGGGGGCAATCCCCAGAGGCAACAGATAGAGGGGAAGGCCATACCCCTGCACAGTAGAGGCTCACAGAAAAGCAGACAGAGGACAAAGCAGGGCACCGAGCACTGCAAACAGTGCAGGCAGCGCGAGGAACGCTGTTTATGAACAACAAGCGCGGGTAGAGCCGAGCTGCTCCTGGAGGTGCACTGAACCCGTAGCAAAAGCCCAGAACTTGCAGTATTGTCCTGGGGGTGTGATCACCCACTGAAAGAGAGCAGTCATCTCACGAGACGCAGGGCCACAGGACCCTAGATGCTAGAAGATCCTCAGCACGGTCAGAGGAGGCCCTCCTCCTTGGGGAACAGGCCATAGCAGCATAGACCCTGAGAAAGGTGCACACACAGGCCTGACGTTGACGGTGAATGAGAAATGGGAAAAATGACAAAGACGGGCACTGAAGGAACCCTGCTGGAGACTCGATTGAGGGAGATGAGACCCCCCAACTCAGACGGACTGCCCTCCAACCCCAACTTTACAAGACATTCTTCAAGCAATAAGAAGTTCCAGTAAGCGCTTAGAGGCAAAAATAGACTCGATATGGGGCTTTTTTACGAGACGACAACAAACACCTAGCAGAGCGGGTGATGGTGAACGAGTGACAGGTGTCAGATGTCCCCGGGCATCTCAACCATGGAAAAGCAGATAGCCGCATCAGCAGGAAAGGTGCGCACTCTAGAACTCGGGTCGAAGACCACGAAAACAAGTCACCGAGGAATAATATATGAATAGTGAGACTCCCCGAGAAAGTGGAAGGTGCCAACATGGTTGACTACCTCGAACAGGGGATAAGTAAGGAGGTGGCACTGGAGGGACTATCTGCGTTCTATGCGCTCTTGCTCGGCGCTCCCCCAAGAGCGGTGGTGGCAAGGCTCCTCCACTACCGCAACAGAGACCACATCCTGACAAGGGCCAGACGCAACGGAGACCTCCATGTGAACAACACTGTGGTGCATATTTTCCCAGATTTCTCTAGAGAAGTCCAGAAGTAAAGAGGAGCGTATCACAGCGTAGAATAAAAGCTCCGCCAGCTAGAATACAAATACTCTATGCTTTATTCGGCATGGGAATGAGTGGCTGCAAAGAAATTCTTTTAGACCCTGCAAGAGCTTGGGACTGGCTAGGGCGCAACCAAACAGAAATTCCCCCTCCAGTACCGAAGGGGCAACGGTCACGCAGCAGCAGATCCTGGGGCAGACGGAACAATGGAGATTTGCTCATGCCCACGCGTGAAGAAGTAGACATTGAATGCCAGAATGTGGTGAAGGAGGTAGCGATGATCAGTGGCAAAAGAGTGGAACGATCGTCCCAGAGGAGCAGATGACCTAATCTGAGAACATATCGAGAAGGGTGGGAAACCAAGCAGCTGAGAGACATGATGCAACTGCAGGTCAGGTAGCGGGGACGCCCGAGGCAGCCAACAGTGGGATAACCTTTATTTAATCAGAACTGTAGGGTGGATTTATGCCTGGATGAGCACTAGGTCACACCCCCTAACTGACCGAGCAGCGAGGGAGCTGCTGATAGTTGACATTGCATGGTTTGGATGGGAGGCACACACCTACTTTTCCTGGGGAGTGGGATTTAGGGAGGTTGTTTGCAGTTACATAGTTTGGGAGGTCTTGAGTTGCACTGCTTACTAGGGCCAAGACAAGACTACCTGCCGAGTGGGGGGAACTGGGGAGAAAATGGGGAGTGCTTCAATTAAGAGTAAGAATGGCGACCTGGGCACATACATATAAACACGTCATGGAATATCCGGGGAATAGTCTATGGCAAAGGGATATACAGTGCTGTCTTATCTCAGGAAAAGGGGAGTGCAAATAGCACTCCTTTAAGAAACACATCTCATGCAGATGGAGGGGAGGGCACTGCAAAGACGATGGAGAGCCCAGACATACATCACCACGTACTCCGCTTATGCTCAGGGGACATTGATCTGGGTGCAGGCCGGGCCCCCTTCCAGTTGATGTACTCCTTAGTAGACCCGAGAGAAGATATGTGGTGGTACGAGGGCGATTAGAAGGACGAGACCTAAACATAATTGTATACGCCCCAAACATGGACCAACCAGCATTCTTCAAGCGGTTGTCCCGTAGATTAGCCCCATACATGACTGGCCCTACACTTAATAGGGCGGGGGGTGGGGCGGGGGAGAGAGGGGGGAGGGAGGGAGGGAGGGTGGGAGGGAAGGAAGGAGGGAAGGAGGGAAGGAGGGAAGGAGGGAGGGAGGGAGGGAGGGAGGGAGGGAGGGAGGGAGACAGACAGACAGACAGACAGACAGACTTTAATAGAGTGGCTGACGTAGGATTGGACAGATTCCATCCCCCGCAACAACATGCACCGCGCGAGCATTCGCTGCTTGGCAGAAACAATGGGTGTGATGTATTCCTATAGGTTCTGTATCGATCCCCCTATTCCTGACCCTATTCTGGTTAACAAATTAACTAGCAGCCATCCCATGAGGCAGAAAACCCCCATGATGCAGGAACCGTTATCTGATTAAGCCACACTACGGCACAGGAACGTGTTATCTGATTAGGTCATAACGCTTGCCATCTAATTAGACAAGCGATATTCCTCCAGCCCCTGATAAGGCATACGGAGTTCTATAAAACAAATCAAACCTATGACAACCTGGGAAAAACCCTGCGGCCATTGTTTTGATTTCACCGAGAACTTCAGCAAAAGAATGTGCTAACGACCAGGTCGTATGACATCCTTATTGACGTATCTATGTCCATCCTTACGTCAATCTCGGCACCTTAAAGGTATAAATATTACCGATATTGCCCTATGCAAACACACGCGGTGGTGACGAGATCGGAGCAGCCAGACTTGCCGAAGCCCAGAGCAGAGCAGACCCCGCTGGCGCAGCCCCGCCTTCCTGACGCGCTGAGAACGAGACGCTGCTTTCTCCTGCCGAGAAATCCAGCTCCGGCGCTTCCGGGTAGCCCTCGCAGGCAGCCTGGAATATCGAGACCAGAGACGAGATATACCATCCCTCATTCATCCTAGATTCCAGGTACAGAACTGAATAACCCCTTGCAGAGAATTCTTTAGTCAGTCACTTGGCAAAACAAACTTAACTTAAACTGCTACTTTCTATTCCCGCCCACGTACTAGGCTTAGGTCAGGTACATCTGGGGTAGGCGTAGTTAGAAACACCAGTTGAGTACGATTAGTCAAATGTATATGTGTATGTATCTATTTTATCCATTTTAAACCATCATATGGCTTAGAAACCATATCAATGTTTTTACAGTATTATTTTATACTTCTGCTTTTAATGTATGCACTTTACTTAACCATAAGTATTGCAATAATATCGATCCATTTCTCTTGTATGAGAAAAGAGACTGATCAATAAATAACATCTTTTATTGAACACGCCCGTCTCTTCCTTTTCTCTACAATCTGGTGAGACTAAGAATGCACGTACTGACTGAGTAAAATAAGTCGTCTTTTGTTTTCACACGACTCTAGAGATACACTCTTGATTAGGGGAGAGCAAAGTTGTCATGTTCTATGGTTGTCAGAAACTAAATCCCTTCTTGTCTATCCAGGGAGGTTCAACTCCTCCTTGCCTATTCGAGAAAGTTTCTAGTGAACTCTGAGCTAGCTGGCAAACCCAAAACTTTAAGTCTAATATCGACAGTAGTAGACCTAGTTAACGTCTGGTCTAGGTCTATACTATTGAAGATATTATTCCAATGCGCAGAGCCTATTGGGATAATAGGAACTACACTACATGGCGCCCAACGCGTTTGGATAGGCGATAAAACTAACGTAAGACATTTAGAGTAACTCAGTCGTGCTTTTTCACTCAGACCCCTTTTTTCCCATAATACTCCAAAGACGTCTGGAGTGGGTGAAAGGTAATATCCGCCAGACCTCGCAGGAGGAAACTCCTATGTATGGTTCTTGGTTTAGTCAACGTTGAAGGATACACTGTTCCAAAATATTGTGCATCTAATCTTTGTTTCCATAAGAACCTGATCTGCAAACAAACAAAATAACCTTCTGGACAGTACAATGTCAGACAGTGAAGGAGAAAGAGAGGCAGTTAGAATAGCAACTGAACTCGCAGTAGCTGATACTGCTATGCAAGAAGCAGACCCGGGTATAATAATCATCCCGGTCAACACAAGAAAATCTATAACTTTAAAACTTATAGAAAATGGACTGACACCTAGAGGTGGCACAGTCATATTCGTAATTGAGGCACACGAATATCGGCAGACAGAGGTATTCTACACATGGATAAACTTTCCAGCAGCTAATGCTGTAACAAAGGTCTTCCACTATTACAAAACAGAGGAACCTCCTAATGAGTACACTCCTTTCGAGGAGGTGGAAGTACCACTTAAATTTCAAGAGCATCTGCTCTTATTTAATGGCGCCCTAAAACATAATAATCACATCACCAGGCTCGGTCCATTAGGTAGACCAGGAGCAACGTTGCCGGTTCTAGCCGGATACACACCACATCCAGACATCGATGGGATGTCTGCAGCAGAGCTTTTAACACAGCTAAAACAATTAATAAAATTACATAGACAATTAGTCCAATATGTGATGCGGACTTCAACAATTCAACCAGCAATTAAAATTCCACAGCTGACCCCTCATCAGGGGAACACAAATAAAATTACACCACAGAACATACAATCCTGCCTAGGTAAGGTACCAGCTAAACGGGAACAAATACCATTCTGGTTAGCACAAAAAATCACCCAAATAGAGGCAGTGTTTCCAGACACCACCCCGTTAGAAAAACACAGGATTCTGACTATCTGTCTTCCAATGGGAATCGCACCACACGTGGAGGACTGTGACACTTGGGGTACAGTCTTTGCTTCCATCTACACAAAAACGCACGGTGTTCCATCCATTTCGGTAATACCAGATGTGCTAAAACAAATTCAAGACGAATACGGTCCAGAACCCGCTTTAACTCTTGGTATGAAATTACTAAAAGACTTCAAGCAGGTCTCGGCTATATTATTAGCCAACATAAAGGGAGAAGCAGCAAATGTGGCGATCCGCCAGAGGTTAAAGGAGACAGATATAGCAGACCAACCAGCTGAAATTGCCAGAATTATAGAAAAATCCTATGAGGAACTAGGTAGAGATAGTTTAGGTGGAATACCAGTAAAACCACAACTGATTGAAAGTCCTGGAAAAATATTTTTTAATAATAATTCAACATCACAAAAAAAGAGCTGGGATGTAAACAAACAATCCAATCCTAAAGAAAAGAAATTCCAGTCCAGAGGAAGGTCTCCTCGGCAGAGAGAAAAATCTCCGAACCAAAGACACAGGTCACCCCAAAGTGACCCCTCTGGGAAAAGATATAACCTTAGAAATAGGGATAATATAAAGAAGCCTAATAGATATCAAGACATTGATACACGTCCCTCTCAATCTTTTCAGACTTCCTCGCAGAAATCGGAAAGAAGAGGACGATCAGAACAAAGAGAAGAGCACGCCAAGTCCAAAGACAAGGAATCTGCTCATCTAAAAAAGAAACTACAATTTCCAAAAAAGAAGGTAGCCAGTATCAAGGTAGTAAACAATGCCGAGAATACTGAGGACACAACTGAAAAACGGAGAATGGGCTCAGACAATGCTAGACAGCGCAGCAGAAGTCTTTATGAATCATCTGGAGACAGTGGACACGAATGAATATCTTCAAGTGGAAACTGCAGACACCAGAGTTAGCAAACCTCACAAAATATATGAAATAACTTTACGTATAGAAGGGGATAAGACTAGATAAATAAGGGGACTATTTTGGGATAATCTCTCCAAGGGCTATGACATCCTTCTAGCTGAAAAAGACTGGCCACCAGAGTTTGTCAGGGAGTGCCCTCATGGCGAACAAATAATTATGCCTGCCTTCTCAAATCATATCCCAATTCATAAAAAATACACACTTGCCAGAAAGTGGGCAGTAGCTCAAGCTCCTGCTTTATATAAAAATCATGTAGGATGGGATGAGGACTCTCCTCCTAACAAAATCCAGTTAAAATCACAACCTACTGCACAAAGGCAGTATCCAATCAAGCAAGAAGCTAAAAAACAGGTAAAAGAAATTCTAGATCAATTAGAATACCAGGGGGTGATTGAAACTTGCACCTCACAAATGAACAACCCTTTGTTTCCTGTCTCCAAACCAGACAATTCATATCGTCTAGTTTTGGATTACAGACACCTTAACTCATGTTGCAAAACTTTTGCAGTGCAAAATTCGCATAGTGCTGCACTAATGAATAACATAGTGCGCAAAAAATACAAAACAACATTAGACATCTCTAATGGATTCTTTTGTCAAAACATAGCACCAGAGAGCAGATATTTGTCTGCGTTCTCAATAAATGGCACTCAAAAACAATTCTGTCGGTTAGCCCAGGGGTACAAGAATAGCCCAGGGGTATTCTCAGCGAGAGTAACAGAGTTACTACAAACATACGATGACGAAGCATTATCTTATGTCGATGACATATACCTAACAGATGATGACTTGGATACTCACTTGAAGAGAGTGAACACCATAATACTTGGGTTCGCAGCAGAGGGTTACAAATTCAACTTTAAAAAATCGAGAATTGCCCATCTAACAGTCCTGTTCTTAGGATATGAATTATCAAGTGAAGGCAAAAGCCTGGCTGACAATTTCCTAGAGAAATGTGCCGTACTCCAAGCACCTAGAACACTAAAAAACCTACTGTCAATTCTAGGCTTCCTAAATTTCGGAAGAACATACATTGCAAATTACGCAGAAAGGGTCAAACCCCTTTATGATCTAATAAAACCAGATTTTAAAAGAACCAATTGGACTCAAATACACACAGAAATTCTGAGATTCTTACAAACAGACATGTTAATTAAAACAAAATTAGAAACACGTGATAACACACGCAATCTTGTGATTCGAGTCATCCCAGGAAGATGCGGATTCACATACCTGACCTCTAATGAGGGAGAAAAGGTACCAATTGCATTCAAATCACACTTGTACACAGAAGCTGAAAAGAAATTCAGCTTTAAAGAAAACATTGTTCATGCAGTTCAAACCGCAATAGCTAGAGAAAAAGATCAAGCGGACGGTAGACACATCACAGTCAGAACTGCAGAATCAGCCTTTGAGGCATTAACAACACCGTGTAATTTACCAACAACAACATTGAATCCGGAATGGATACAATGGGTGAATTCAATTACAACGGACAAAGTATACTACTACTTTGATCCAGAACTAAAGGAATTGAAAAATCTAGAATATGAAAGAACATTCCCTCTGCCAATCGACATTCTGCCCTTACGACAATACGCTTGTGTAATCTATACAGACGGACATGCTCAACCCTCCGTTTGGGGAGAACAAGCATACAACCCCACATGTGAGATTACAAAAGAAGTGTGGCGCGGAGGTAATCTAAGACCTCTATTAACAAAAACACACTCAGTAGAAACTAATTCAGAACAACAGACTGAAATAATAGCATTGAAAATGGCGCTAGATAATGCGGATCGCGAATTCCCGATACTTATAGTGTCCGATTCATATTACTGCGTCAAATCATATAACAACGATTTGCAGACATGGATTCAAAACGGTTACAAAGATGACACAGGTGCAACAATAAAGCAAAAACTGCTTTGGGAACAAATAGTTCTGTTACAAAAAGAACTACCAAAGACTCACGTGATACATACACTGAGTCATCAGCGTGATGGCGTTCACGTTGCAGGGAATTCATTGGCTGAGACAGCCACAGCGGTAGCAACTAAATCGGCTTCCGTAGCTCGAAAAAAGCGTACAGTGAAGTATATTGACGGTGAAACAGTGCTGGCGGTGAAAACGTCATCAAAAGGCGACTGCTCAGCGCTACCGATCAACTATCCACTCAATTATACATACATAATCGATGCAAACTCCGTCCCTTTTGCTCGAATCCCTGGAGTGGGGGATAGAGTGATTCCAAACATGGACAGGAGAACCTTGTTAATAGCAGACGCACATATGGGCGAGGGTCTCAGACACCTCAAACTAAAAGATTCTCTGGAAGAATTACAATCAAGGTACTGGTGGCCAGGCATGAGCCTGCATCATACCATGTTTGTAAAGAACTGCCCAAACTGTAACAGAAATCGCAATGGTGAGAGAAACGGTGTAATACCGTGTCGTTTCACTCCAGAAAAGATCAACAGTAAAAAGCAAAGCGTCCGATTAACATATACAGGCTAGTTTCCACTTATAATGTAGATCACCAGCACTCGGCTGACGTCTGGACTGTTATACAAAGATTTGCGAGTCTAAATGGCATATACGCTAGAAGCATGCTACGTTTGACCATTGTTTTCACTCTAGCCCTCCAGCCTGAGGGGAAACATGGCCAAATGAGCATAGCACAGCGGGACTCTTCTCACTTCCTTCCTGAGGGATACGGGATGGTGTAAAGAAAAAACCAAGGCATAAAGCTATCTATAACAGAAAGGATATTAGGTTCGGGAGCTGGGTGGGTCAAACATCTAATAAGTGTCCAACGTAGTCTAAATAACCTGCCAAGAAATTCTCTGAAGGGATTCAGTCCGTACGAATTATTGTTTGGAACTAGGATGTTAGTCTTAGACCTCGACAGTCAGACTTCAGTGGTGAAGGAAAAAAGCTTTGATATCAAAGATCGTTTGGCTATTTTGCAGGACTTAAACGAAACAAGAAAAGACCTGAGCAACATAAAGTTGAAACAGCAGCCAACAACCACTGAAGAACCACCACCTGTCCCAGCAAGACCTGTCTGGATTCCAAAAGTCGGGGATCTAGTCAGAGAAAAGATCGCGGTAAAGAAGGAATTTGGGCCTTCTTACAGAAAAGCAGTTCCTGTCTTGTCTATCAACGGGACAAGATCAGTTGTACTACCGCCGCTTGCTGGTAAAAAGGAGAACCGAGTTGTATCCATCGACCTGGTAAAACCACAATCATGTGGCCGATAACAAATAGTAGGCCAAGTGGACTCCCGATAAGTAGCAGAACACCAAGGTTTGCTACAAATACAGAGGTCCAAACTAAGAGGCTAATCACATTGTGAAACGCCTACAGAAAAACAACAAGGAATATGCAACAATGCATTGGAACTCAGACCTCTAACAACCCAAATAAAAACATTTAGTAGAGACACACCGACCTACAATGAAGTAACAAACGAATATGCAAGAAACAGTAATCCTGAAGCAATTGGAACAATTGACAGAACTGCATCCGGCTACTTCATAAACTTCGATGATTCCTCTGAAGACCTAAGTGAATCAAAAACACAGCCATCAACAAAAACCTTTAAAGATAAAGTTAAAGTACTTTTGAAACAACTGAAAGAAACATATCTGATTTCTCCATGGATTGAATTTTGGGTGGGTTTTGGTGCATTTATCCTCATACTTTGGCTCATCATGGTACTAACTTTGGGACGCTTCATTGAGGGAAAATATGCTAAAATGGACACAGCAAGTCAGAAAATCAACTTGATCCTCAAACCACACACATCTTCACACGTCGAGAAAAGAGAACTTTCTTCAGTCAACTTCACAGCCAATCCTATACCGGGTGGGGTAGCATGGGACAACACTGACTACGAAATTTATGGTCCGGTTGAAATCCTGAAATATCCACACCAAATTAAGATCTCGTTGAGTGACTTTGTAAAAGCAAGCTCATTTGCTGATGATTGGGACTTTGAAAGTATAAATAATATGATGTCTGACTTAGTGATGTCTGCTAAATTTACAAAACATGATTATTTGCAGGGTTCGACAAATTATGATAGTATGTACTGTTATAACCACTATGGTAACCATTTTCTACATAGATCTGCACAACCTAGAAATGTTTTAAATTATAATCAATGGGAACATTGTGCAACCCCTCCAAAAGGAAGCTCAAGAACCGTTTATGACAAATATTCATACTTTTCAGGTTTTAACACAAGTAATGCTGAAACATTTTATTTCAAATTGTCAAATAAGACAGGGACAAAGACCATGATAACAAACACGAAATTGATATATTCAGACTCATTCTTTGAACAAATGAATACTTTTGGTTTTGATTATTGGGACAAAAATGTTGAAGTAAAGAGTGTTTGGGGTACAAAAGAATGGCAAGTACAGGGTATAGAATCTTTGTTTAGAGCCTGCATGATCCCAGAACAAATTATATTTTTAAATGACACTGTTCAACAAACTACCTGTCTCGGCCTAGCCAAAATCAAAGACTTAAATAAACCGTCTATTCCAAAACCAACAATGAACAGCAATAGCTCTACAGATGAAGAGATAGACGTAAATTATGTATTAAACCAAAACAGAACACATCCTGATTGGAAAAAGTGGTTGATCTGGCCCACAGATACTAATAACTGTCAAGACAGATTCCTGAACAAAACACAGGGGTTCAAAATGACCAGGCCAGACCCTAGATATTCCCAAAGACAACACCCAGGGATAATAACCACCTACAGTGTGGGCAAATTATGCCTTCAGTGGCTACAAACTTCCACACTGGCAGAAATTAAGCAACACCTAACTTTACTTACTGATGGTACTGACTTGCGTGATTTCATTATGGGACCGCGCAAACAGCGTCAGAAACGTTTCATAGCAGCCTCTGTATATGCAGCATACAACGAGGCCTGGAAGGTGACTCAAATTGAGACAGCAGAAAGTATACGGGAAATTGACCGTATTAATTTGGAAAAATCACTTTCTGTAGTGGACAATGGGTTAATGACTCTGTCCTCCAGAATTTTTTCTCTGGACAGCATTGTGTCTTCAGCAATCGACATATTATCGCAAGACTTACTGTTGTTACAACACGGTCAGTCCCAATTGCGTTCTATTGTACAGCTTGGCTGGACGTTACAAAATCTGCGTTCAGGCTATGTGCCTTGGCGTTTAATCAACACAACGTCACTATTCAATATCTTTAACCTCACTGATAAACAAATCAGTATGGCACAAAAGGGTGCTGATTATACAATCCTGAGCATTGAGAAACTCGAGAGATTACCAGTGACAATGTCAGAACGACCTGTCAGTGAATGGATAATACATGGGATAATTAATATTCCAATATCTACCTTCAGGTTTCAATACTGCCAAAAATATATACAGGCTGGCATGTATGAAAAATTGGGAAAAGGGTACATTAAAACAACATGGAACTTGCCCTATTCACATGCATGTGTCAGTAATAAAGGACAGAAAGTGTTTCTTAGTGGCAATAATTGTGCGATGTCACTGAGCGGTACACTTCTGTTAATGGAATTAGCTTGCATGGAGCCTGTGAAGGGAACTCAAATAACCTTTCATGTCACCAGCTAGGCACACCTGCAACAGAGATAGAACCATTCTTTCAAAGACTCTATAATGGGAGTTACGTTCTAATTGTGGACCGCAGATGCTGTAGTCTTATGCCCGGGACTCCTTATCTCGTAACTACGACTGCGAAGGTCAAGTGCTGTGGACGCTTATTGTTCCCCAGCTCCCTTCCAGACAGGGAGGCAAGGGCATGGCCCAACTTGAAAATTACTTCTATTCGAATAGATACTTTAAGCAGAATGAAAACAGTGCTTCTTCAGACGCCGACCAGGCTCACGTCATCAAAAGAAACGTATGATCTCCTAGTCGCAAGGACGACTGCAGAGATTCACTCATTGTTATCAACTAATTCCCCCATACATTTCGCAGAAATCCTGAATGAAATCTTAAATATTTCTGATACCAGTGGAGTCTCAAAAGTATTTAAGACAGTATTTTCGATGGCATTAACACCATTCAAAGCCATACTGGGTATTTTTCCAGATTTCGTCCATTCGATTTTTGGCGGACTTCCCCTCATTTTGGGACTAATTGCAGGAATCCTATTCCTAGTCCTTATATTTCGTTATGGCAAACCATGTCACAGACAAAACACCTGCGACAAGGGAAGAAACAATCCTAGCCATTGGATACCGGGACCGGATATCAAAAATCCTGGGACTATCCCGGCTTAGAGACCTGAACATGACTTGGTTTCTTTCATTTCGACCAATGTGGCAACGATGTGTTTTACCTGTATTAAGATGCTTGCTATGCGGAGAAGAATGCTTGTTGGACACCTGTCTGACGCTACAATCGGATGCGCCAATGGATGCAGAAACATTGTTGAGTCCAATAAAGGCTCATGCTTTGTGCTGCCCTCAACGGCTACCAATCCTGATGACGGCATTCGTGGAAGCTTCACCACTACGATTAAGGGGTAGTGAAGTTCAAGATGAAAGCAGCATTGATCAGGTACGACCTTCTGTCAGCAATAATCAAAACGTCAATGGAGACAATCATGCGCATGAATGCATGGTTACACCTTTTTCCGAGTTAGTGGAACTCTCCCAGGAAGCTCTTGACAGCTTTTTCGACAGTCTAAATGATATGATGTTCTCACCAGAGCAGAAATAGAGACTTTTGAGCAAGCTCGCACACGGCGTTCCCTGAATTTGGCCTTCAACTAGAATAGCAAAATACCATGAACAATTTTCCCTCCAGTTCACGGACAGCGATTTTTTTCAGCAGCCCCAAAATATTTCTACATATTTTTCGGGACACTTATCTTCTGCTTAAAGTAAGAACTATTCTTAGAGAACTAAAATTTCTATTTTTAGATACTTTATAGACATTAGCTGCCCGCTGGTATGTTCATAATTATTTTATTCTGTGATGGAATGGTCTCGAACCTTTTTTCTGTATTAAGAGCCATTTCATGTGTAAATTCTCATATACAAATTAGTGATAATGTATAGATATGCGTGATTACTTTAGCATTATTCTACAGCTTGAGTGCATATATTACATGTGACTATTTTTTCCGTATATTTGATCATTTCAAAATGCATTTTATGTATTTTGGGGTGGTAATGTATACATGATACTCTACAGTATGTTTTACTATGCATAGATTTGTAAATATGTCCATAGTTAGCGTGGAGTGGATGTGATGTATTTATAGGTTCTGTATCGATCCCCCTATTCCTGACCCTATTCTGGTTAACAAATTAACTAGCAGCCATCCCATGAGGCTGAAAACCCCCATGATGCAGGAACCGTTATCTGATTAAGCCACACTACGGCACAGGAACGTGTTATCTGATTAGGTCATAACGCTTGCCATCTAATTAGACAAGCGATATTCCTCCAGCCCCTGATAAGGCATACGGAGTTCTCAAAACAAATCAAACCTATGACAACCTGGGAAAAACCCTGCGGCCATTGTTTTGATTTCACCGAGAACTTCAGCAAAAGAATGTGCTAACGACCAGGTCGTATGACATCCTTATTGACGTATATATGTCCATCCTTACGTCAATCTCGGCACCTTAAAGGTATAAATATTACCGATATTGCCCTATGCAAACACACGCGGTGGTGACGAGATCGGAGCAGCCAGACTTGCCGAAGCCCAGAGCAGAGCAGACCCCGCTGGCGCAGCCCCGCCTTCCTGACGCGCTGAGAACGAGACGCTGCTTTCTCCTGCCGAGAAATCCAGCTCCGGCGCTTCCGGGTAGCCCTCGCAGGCAGCCTGGAATATCGAGACCAGAGACGAGAGATACCATCCCTCATTCATCCTAGATTCCAGGTACAGAACTGAATAACCCCTTGCAGAGAATTCTTTAGTCAGTCACTTGGCAAAACAAACTTAACTTTAACTGCTACTTTCTATTCCCGCCACGTACTAGGCTTAGGTCAGGTACATCTGGGGTAGGCGTAGTTAGAAACACCAGTTGAGTACGATTAGTCAAATGTATATGTGTATGTATCTATTTTATCCATTTTAAACCATCATATGGCTTAGAAACCATATCAATGTTTTTACAGTATTATTTTATACTTCTGCTTTTAATGTATGCACTTTACTTAACCATAAGTATTGCAATAATATCGATCCATTTCTCTTGTATGAGAAAAGAGACTGATCAATAAATAACATCACGCCCGTCTCTTCCTTTTCTCTACAATCTGGTGAGACTAAGAATGCACGTACTGACTGAGTAAAATAAGTCGTCTTTTGTTTTCACACGACTCTAGAGATACACTCTTGATTAGGGGAGAGCAAAGTTGTCATGTTCTATGGTTGTCAGAAACTAAATCCCTTCTTGTCTATCCAGGGAGGTTCAACTCCTCCTTGCCTATTCGAGAAAGTTTCTAGTGAACTCTGAGCTAGCTGGCAAACCCAAAACTGTAAGTCTAATATCGACAGTAGTAGACCTTGTTAACGTCTGGTCTAGGCCTATACTATTGAAGGTATTATTCCAATGCGCAGAGCCTATTGGGATAATAGGAACTACACTACATGGGCACTGCTAGACTCTTGGAGGAGACTCCACCCTCACAATAGGGACTACTCTTCTCGCCCATGCACTAACTCCACATCCAACTTGATACCTTTTTGTGTACGGCGGATGTGCAGAGTGTGGTTCCTCGACGGAGTATCTGGCCCGAACAATCTCGGACCATAACCCAGTTTTGCAAGGACTTACGTGGGCTCATACCCAGCATGTAATCGAACCATAGAAGCTCCGCCCAGAGGCGCTAGATTACCAGGTTTTCAGGGTAGGGATTTGGATGAAAATCAAACAATATTTCGAGGACAGCGCAGGGACAGCCTCCTCCCCAATGGCAGAATGGGACGCCTTTAAGGCAATTCTGCGAGGTCACTGCATAACTAAAAGCAAGGGGATTAGGCAAACGCTCCCATTGGTTAGAGATGGGGCGGAGCGGACCCTCATGGACCTAGAGAAGGAGCGCCCAGGTAAACCAGAGATCCAGACAGAAGTGTAGTATGCTAGGGAGGAAGTAGCGAAGCAAATAGAACACCTTAAAATCTTCAATTATAATTAATACATAAGTAGGGCACACTTGGAGAAGTCCGGGTCTCTGCTGTTGTGGCTGGCTAACCCCAATAGCAGGAACTCCCCGATAGTCAAATTTGAGGATCAAGAAGGCACTAGATGCTTTAACCAAGAGGCAATCAATAACATCTTTGCACACTATTATGCTGGACTATACTACAGCCCTGCAGAGCGATATTTATTTTATTTTTTTTATTTTGAAAGTTTTATAGAGCGCGAACAAGATCCTGGCGGATATCAGAGCGCTATACAGTCAATAAATGTTACTTATACATCAAAGAAAAAGAAGAGCCGATCAAAACAAAACATATGTACAGGGGGGTATTATACAAGGACGAGAAAAGTAAGAAGCGATATACAGTCTGTCTCGTAGTGTGAGACAGAGGATCTTTATAATTCCAAGATTGCTTACAAGGGACTTTTATCCCGTACTGGCCGAGGATTTCTATGTCACAACAATAATGATGTCCTAGTGCTGAAGGCAGAAACAATATTGTCAAGAAATCTGCGGCATCACAAGTTGCACCAAAATTACAACATACCTCCCCTCTTGCAATGAATTTGGGGTAGGGGATGCCTCAGTCTGCTGCCACTATTAAAATAGCCCAACTCTGATAGACTTAACAACATTTACAAAGCCCACATTCACCTAGTGTAACATAGAAAAAAGGTGAGAAAGCGAGATGGCACCTCACGGGGAGGTATGTTGTAATTTTGGTGCAACTTGTGATGCCGCAGATTTCTTGACAATATTGTTTCTGCCTTGAGCACTAGGACATCATTATTGTTGTGACTTAATGAGTGGAGGGCGTCCTAGTTCTTGTGTTTCCCTCTGTGCTCCTTCTTTCAGTCCGAGGATTTCTATGTACCATATTCATGTGAATTTGGCCATGAGGATGGCTTTTACTTCCTTTTTAAATGAGGCAGTGGAAGGGTTGAGTCTGGTTTCTGGGGGTAAGGCATTCCAAATTCTGGGTGCCATCCCAGAGAAGGATCGGTTATATGTTTTTTTCTTATTGAATTTTTGAGGTTTTAGAAGTAGTATTTCAGCATTTCTTGAGGGTCTGATCCCACCCGAGATTGTCAGCTTCTGTGCCAAGTAGCTGGGGGCATTGTGATGCATGGCTTTGTGCGTCATGCATGCTATTTTCAGATGAATTTGGGCTTCCAAGGGTAACGAGTTCAGGGATTGTAGATCAGGGGAAATGTGGGAGCTTCGTTTAGAACCAGTTATGAGTCTTGCTGCTGCATTGATTGAAGCTCGTAATGGAGCCGTAGAAGCTTTGGGTAGGCCGCACAGAGAGACACATCCGTATTCTACTCTACGGATAATTAGAGTTTGTACTGCTTGCTTGAAGTCATTGGGTGGTAGGAAGGGTTTCATTTCCGCAGTGTGTGTATCTGGAAGTTTGCTCCCTTTGTAGCACTACTGATATGTTTTTGCATGTTAAGGTTGCTGTCCAATGTTATTCCCAGTGACTTCGCTGAGTCCACAATGGAGGGTTGGACGTTGAGCGCCGTAATGTGTTTGAGCCAATCTTGCATTTTGGGGATTTGTGCGGGTGGAGCTATTAGAAGGAATTCAGTCTTTAGGGCATTCAGTTTGAGGTGATTTTCTGCTAGCCAGACTTGGGTTTTTGGGAAACTAAGTCGAGATGAGGATAATGTCAGTATTTAATTGAACGATTATAAAGAAATGCAGTCGGTTGGTAACGGACGTAATCGGAGCTCGAGCGCCTTTTGCCAGAGTGCATGAAGCTTCTAGCTTCGGTGTCCATTGCGCGTTAGGCTCTAGCGCGTGGGAGTATCAATACGGAATCATTTTACACGCGTTTGCTGTTTTGACGCGTGTGCTTGAAGTTTGACCGGCTTAGGCTTTTGTGAGACGCCGGTTGCTAGGCAGTGACGTATTTGGATTACGAAGCGTTTTTCTTTAGTCAGAGCTTCGAGAGTTGGCATTTTGTGAGAGATTTGGTTGTTTAACGCGTGGTGAAAGATATTTTAGAATAAATATATTTGATATTTGATATTTATTATCATTTATAAAGCGCTAACTTTCGCTCCGGAGGGAGCATCTTGGCGCTGAGCACACAGAAGGTCGTCTATGGGGGGCATGGATCAAATAGCTGCGAGAACTGAAGAGTCGGATTGAGCATAAATCCAAGTTTTCAAGGATTTCCTAAATAGGCTTTCAGAGGGGGCGTGCCTAAGGCTGGGGGGGAGGCGGTTCCATGCCTTGGCCGCCAGAAAAGAAAAGGTCTTTCCACCCTTGGATTTTAATTTTATACGGGGTTCAGAGATGAAATTGGCGCCCGATGACCTCAAACAGCGAGTTGGATTGTAGCGCTGGAAGCGCTTAATCAGGTAGGATGGACCCATGCACCTGTTAGCTTTAAATACAGTGACTAAGAGCTTGAATAGGATTCTCTTGTGGAGGGGCAGCCAGTGGAGGGCGTTGAGGGCTGCAGAGGCCGAGGACCTGCGGGGGAGTTTCAAAACAAGCCTGGCTGCTGCATGTTGGACAGTTTGTAGTTTTTTCAGAGAGGACTTCTTGATACCTGCTAGGAGGCCGTTACAATAATCCAGCCGGGAGAGGATAAGCGCCACCGCGACTGATTTCCTGGCACTGATAGGCAAAAAATTAAAAAATTTCTTTCATTGCCTGATCAAACTGAAACAGCGCCCTGCGGTAATGCGCACATGTTCATCGAAGCTGAGGGAAGCATCAAATTGAACACCCAAGTTGCGGGCTGAGGCAACCGCGCTCGGTGGTGCTTCGGAATTATGAGGCCACCAGTCTTTTGGGGAAAAGAATGTGCCTTTACCGAGGGGAATTATTTCTGTTTTGGCGCTGTTGCATTTTAAGTGGTGCAGGTTGAGCCAAGAAAAGACTTCTGACAGACAGTTTTGGAATTTGATGGCAGCATCCGGAAGTCTTTTATCGATAGTGACGACAAGCTGGGTGTCATCAGCGTAGGATGTCACGAGAATCCCATGTGATTCAATCAACGTGAGTAGGGGGGCCATATACACATTAAAGAAGAGGGGGCTCAGGATGGAACCCTGTGGTACCCCTGAGGTGATGGATCGTTCACCGGAAACAAAGGGGCCTAAGGTGATCGATTGAGAGCGATTGGACAGGAATGATGTAATCCAAGCAAGTGCGGAGCCCGAGACACCAATCTCACGCATCCTATTAATTAGAATAGTGTGCGAGATGGTGTCGAAGGCCGCGGTTAAGTCGAGCAGGATGAGGACGGCCTGCCTGCCCTCATCCTGCAAGAGCTTGATGGTGTCTGACAACTCAATCAAAGCGGTCTCTGTGGAGTGGCCGGAGCGAAAACCGGATTGCTGTGGGTGCAAGATACATTGATTTTCCACAAAATTCTTTAATTCCTCGTGGACTAGTTGCTCGGTGATTTTGCCTAGCGCAGGGAGAAGTGAGATTGGGCGCATATTGGACAAATCAGTAGGGGATTTATTTTGCTTTTTCATGAGGGGCTTGACTGTGGCCTTCTTCCACTCAATAGGAACAATACCGGAGTCAAGGGATTCGTTCACAATCGCATTGATTAGAGGGTTGACGGACTCAATAAGGTGGTGCAAGATGACTGGGGGGCAGGAGTCTGTGGGTGCACCTGATTTGCAGGCTAGTATGGCTTTGTGCGTTTGCAATAGGGAAACTGCTGTAAATTGGTTTAGTGAGGGAATAGATGTGTCAGACTCTTGGATTGGAATGGGAGCCGGGGGGAAGTCCTTATGGATATTATTAATTTTCTCCTCAAAGAAATCAGCAATTTGATCACAGAGGGCTTGTGAGGGGGGGGATTTCAAGTGCCAGTGCTTTGGGATGAGTGAAAGATTTTACGATATTGAAAATCGTTTGTTGTTTCTGTTTTGCTGAATCTATTGCTAAAGTGAAGAATGCCTTTTTTGCTTTTTTTATATCGGAGAGATATTGCTTTCTCTGGAGAATGTAAGTGGATCTGGACGTTGAATTGTAGGTTTTCCTCCATTCTCTCTCCAAAAGCCTACACTTGAGGTGGCAGTCAGCGAGGGCCGGAGTATACCAGGGGGCATTGGGTTTCTTTTTTCCTCGGACGCGTTTTTGGCTGACGGATTTTGCATTTACAGAGGTTACTCTCTCAATCCACAGGTGGAAGTTTGTGGAATCTAATGAGGCGTCACCCGTGATGGTAGGGGGGGGTACTGCCGGTTGTGGATTAAGTTTGATGTACTCAGCTACCTTTTTCCAATTAACAGGGAAAGGGGTGTGAGAGAGTTTAATGGAAAGAGGGGGCAAGGTTTTGTTATTGATGGAGAAGGGAATGAGACAGTGATCTGTCCATATTTGTGGCATGGGGGTAGCGACATGTAAGGAAATCAGATTTGTACAAATGCCGTCCAAGGTGTGCCCGGCACAATGGGTAGGAAGGGAGACTAATTGGGAGAGACCGAAAATCTCCAGTGAATGGCGGAAATTGAGAGTGTGAGGGTCAGTATCAGATTCCAGATGAAGATTGAAGTCTCCAAAAAGAGTGAAGGTGGGGTAATGGATAAGCAAAGCTGCCAGAGTTTCATCAAGGGATTCCAAGAATGTAGTGGCATTTCCGGGGGGGCGATAGACAAGTGCTCCTGAAAAGGCAGAGGAGGAACTAGTGTGGATAACAAATCCCAGGGATTCGCAGTCCTTAAAGGAGGCCAGGTCAAAAGTGTGGCACTTAAGTGCTTTTTTTACAATGATGGCCAATCCGCCTCCCCGACCAATGGGTCTGTCTCGTCTGAGGATGGTGTAATCAGGGGGGAGAGCGGTGGCAAGATCGGGATTTGAAGCATCGTGCAACCAAGATTCAGTGATGAACAAGGCATCTAGCTTGGCTGCTATGATAAGATCATGGATGTCTTGTCCGTGTCGTGCTAAGGATCTGGCATTAATAAGGCCACCATTAAAGGAGGCTGTCTTATGCCGAGGACGAGGGAAGGGGGGAGGAATGGGGCTGAAGGGGTTGGAAGATGACCAACCACACTGGCGGCAGAAGTAAGGGCCCCAAAGGTGGTCGGAAAAGGAATGCACATAACAGGAAGGACTAGGAAGGGTGTGGCGCATAGACAGCAGCTCGGAAACGTCGTACCTGAGTGCAGGGGAAGTGGAGACGGCGTGTCCTGCGCCTAGCGCGGTCTTAGCGCGGACGGGCGCAGACGGGCTTGGCTTTGGCGCGGCTTTGGCGCGGCTTCGGCGCGTATCCGGCGCGCCCGCTGCGCCAGCCCGCTGCGCCGTCTGGGAGGGTTGCACATAATGTAGGAGGAGGAAACAGTTGTTATTGTTGGAACATTGTTGATATAGGGAGTATAGAGTGAAGGCTTTGATACTTTGAGGAGTTTAAAGGTTGAAAATAAGGTGTTTAAAATGGAGCAAGGAGAAGGATCAATAGAGGAAAGAATTAATAAGGCAATAGAAAAAATTACTACTGATGAATTTCTTTGCGCATGGAAAAGAAACTAGAGATGATGTCTGCAACAAAGGCAGGAAGACAAGAAGAGGAACATTTTTATTCAGCGCAAGAGAATGATTCTGCGCAGAGAATTACTAAAAAAGCTTCAAGAAAAAGAAAACATGTTTCTACTAGAGAGGAACATGGTAAGAAGTCAAGATCTACTTTGGTAGAGCATGTGTGCTGTTCGGACAGGCAAAAAGAGGATGCCACGGGCAGTAATGAGGGGCATGTCAGAGGCCCAAGAGATGAAGCTGGAAAAGGTAGAAATAAGTATGTGATGTGTGAGGATTCCTCTGAGAGTGCAGAGGTGGAAATCAGTTGTAGTTCAGATTTTGATTCTGAAGAAGAACCACAGGTAAAAAAAGGTAGGAAGGAAGAATTTACTGTTTCAGAGAGCAAGTGTATTAAAGACCCTTTAGGTGATAGCATGTTCGATCCTCTGCTTATAAAGCATCCTTCTTCACCGGAGTGGACACCTTCGGATCATGTGGTTAAATATCTTGAGTATTGGATGAGAAGGGAAATCCCTAAAGAAGTTAGGGTGAGACTTAGGTCTGAATGTCCGCGTCCCTTAGTGGATAATAAGGTACTAGTGACACCGGAACTGGATTCTAAAATGATCGCATTTATTGCAAAAGGGGGCCGTGATCCAAGAAAAGGTTTGGATAGAGGTTTAAAATCCTGTCAGGATAGATTATTGGATGTGGTTGGCCCAGTATCAACACATTTTGACATGGCATAGGAGGCCTATGTTAATAATAAGTGGATTCAAAGGGTTGTATGTCTGTTGGGCAATGCCAATACTGCTTTATCAATCGAAAGGAGAAAGAGTTTATTGCTTAAGATTGACCCGAAATTGGTAGACCTAGCGATTAAAGAGGAAGGTCCTTTGGCTAAGGGACTTCTCTTTGGTGATGAATTTATCAAAGAACTATCCAGATATGTAGGTGCTTTTAGCAGTCTACAAAAATCTCAAAGGGAGATAAAGAAAGTTTTTAATGAGCGTGCTTTTGGCTCGGCCGGGAGAACGAGGAGGCGGTTTCCTGGCCAAGGGCAAGGTATTACAAGAGGCTCATTTTCACGAGGATTTGGAAGAGGCTACCAGGGTCAGCAATATTACAGAGGAGGATTTTTTCCTCAACAACAGCGTGGTAGAGGACGATTTAACACGGGAGAGAGACATGGCAGAGGTTCGAGTGGTAAGTCAAGACCTTTCTGTTATCCACTTAAAATTGGGCGGCAGACTTGCCCAATTTCTAGACGTTTGGAGGACAATAACAAAGGATCCTTGGGTGTTAGAAACTGTTCAGGGTTTCAGGAAGGAATTCGTAGCGATGCCAGTGCAAGATTCCAAATCCCATGATATTCGGGAAACAACAAATGAAGAATGTAATAGATTTAGAGGTGAAAGATTTAATACAGAAAGGTGCAATTGTGAGAGAGAGAGACAATGTGGAAGGATTTATAAGCAATATCTTCCTGGTGGAGAAAAAGGACAAGGGGGGTATGCGTCCAGTTATAAATTTGCGACAATTGAACGATTGGGTGATTTATCACCATTTCAAAATGGAGGGGATTCATCTGTTGAAGGATGTGTTAGTAAAAAAGGATTGGTTAACAAGACTGTATCTGAAAGATGCTTATCTGACAATTCCGATATGGAGGGATCATCAGAGATTTTTGAGGTTTGTATGGAAGGGCCAGTTGTGGAAATTTGTGTGTCTACCGTTCGGCCTGTCGTCAGCTCCGTGGTGCTTCACAAAGGTTCTTCGTCCTGTGGCAGCTTTTTTAAGGGAGAGGGGTGTGAGAATGTTAATTTATCTAGACGATATTTTGCTTATGGATCAGGACAGGGAAACTCTACTCTCCCATACGGAGTTAGCAATCAAGCTGTTAGAGTCGTTAGGTTTTGTGATAAACAGGAAGAAATCTCTGTGTGTTCCAAGTCAACAGACTAAATTTTTAGGTTTTGTGATAGATATAGAAAGGCTGTGTTGAGACTTCAGAGGGAAAAATTTAAAAGGATTCAGAAGCAATTGACAAATGTTTTGAAAATGGGCAGAATCTCTTTAAGAATGTTGGCTCGCATTGTGGGGCTTTTGTCTTCAACAATTCAGGCAATTTTTCCAGGTCCATTGCATTACAGGGCTCTTCAGAGGTTGAAGTCTTAGCATTTAAGGAATGGTTTGAAATATTCAGAGGGTGTATGTCTTTCGCAGGAAGCGAGACAGGAGTGACCGCTCAGCCCTCCACAGGGCTTGGTCGCCCCACTCACTGCTGCCGCTCCTGCCTGCCTTTGCCGCCTCCTGCCTGCAGATTCCTTCGCTCGCTGCCCGCTGCTCCTGGGAATTTCCCGCTGCTCCTGGGAATTTCCCGCTGCCCGCTGCTTCTTGGAATTTCCCGCCGCTGCCTCCCTGCGGCCCCGCCCCCCTGTGATTCCATTCGCCGGCCCGCTCCCGCCACCCAGCTGCTCCTCCCTCCCGGCTCCTTACTTATGACGCCCCCAGAGCGACCGCGCAGCAGACGAGCGCCGATTGAGCGCCGATTGAGCGCCGATTGAGCGCCGAAGGTGCGCCAAAGGTGCGCCAAAGGTAAGCCGTCTGCGCCCGTCCGCGCCTGGCCCGCGCCTAGCGCCAGGACCCCTGGCCCTCCCCGCCGAGGCAAGACGACCCGACTGACCTACGACGCCGCCACTCTCAACGCACTCCATGCCGGCCGGACCCACGCCTGCTGCCGAGCCACCCCGAGACGCACCCACGGACCCTTCACCTGCTGCACCTGCAAGTTCACCTGCCTCCGAACCTGCCCCGCACCCGCCAAGACAAACACCAGCAGCAACCACCTCAAGTGCATCCTGATCAACACCCGCTCCGTCCACAGACATGCCGTGGAACTCTGGAACCTCCTCGACGCTACATCACCGGACGTCGCCTTCCTCACGGAAACCTGGATGAATGCCTCCTCTGCACCCGACATCGCCATCGCCATCCCGGACGGGTACAAGATCATCAGGAGGGACCGCATCAACCAGACCGGAGGTGGCATCGCCATCGTCCACAGGAACACCATCCGCGTCACGACCGACACCAACGACTCCTTCGCCGCAGCCGAACATCTCCACTTCCAGATTCACACCGACCCTAAGACGACCCTCAGAGGCACCCTCGTCTACAGACCCCCGGGACCACGCACACAATTCAGCGAAGACATCACAGACTTCATCAGCCCGCACGCCCTCCCCTCCACTGACTACATCCTCCTCGGGGACCTCAACTTCCACCTGGAGAACAACAAGGACTGCAACACCACCGCCCTGCTGGAAAACCTCGCCAACCTCGGACTCAAGCAACTGGTCAACACCCCCACCCACTACGCCGGCCACACGCTTGATCCCGTCTTCTCTTCCAGCAAGTACATCACCTTCAGCCACGCCACCGGACTCCACTGGACCGACCACAGCTGCGTCCACTTCAGCTTCAAAAGATCCACGACCCACCACCACCCGCAACAGGTACCTCACAGGAATTGGAGCAAGATCACCGCAGACCAGCTCACCACCTCCCTCAGCCAGAGCCCACCCGCCAACACAACGGACCCCAACGAAGCAGCCCGCAACTTCACACAGTGGCTGACCGCCTTCGCCGACGACCTCGCGCCACTAAAGAACCCTCCCAGCAGACCCAGAAGCAAGAAGGCATCCTGGTTCACCGACGACCTCAAGGACTCCAAGAAGACCTGCCGCACCCTCGAGAAAGCCTGGCTCCTCGACCGGACCACCGACAACATGACCGCCCTCAAACACGCTACCCGCAAGCACCACCAGCTCATCCGCACCACCAAGAAGAAATCCCTGAAGGAACGACTGGACAACAACGCCCACGACAGCAAAGAGCTCTTCACTATCGTCAAGGAGTTCTCCAACCCCAGCACCGGCACCAACGACATCACTCTGTCACAAGACCTCTGCGACTCCCTCGCCTCGTTCTTCCACCGCAAGATCGCCGACATCCACAACAGCTTCGGCGCCCCACCCACGCACCCAACCGTCGAACCAATGCCCCCCACCGCCACCCTTCGCACCTGGACCACGGTGACCACCGAAGACACGGCCGACTCCACCATCGCACCCCAACTCCGGAACATCATCAACGCCTCCTTCAACACCGCCACCTTCCCGGAGAGCTGGAAGCACGCCGAGATCAGCACCCTCCTGAAGAAACCTACAGCGGACCCCACCGATCTCAAAAACTTCCGCCCCATCTCGCTCCTCCCTTTTCCTGCTAAAGTCATCGAGAAGATTGTCAACAGACAGCTGACCGCCTTCCTCGAGACGAACGGATCCCTCGACCCCTCGCAGTCCGGCTTCAGAGCCAACCACAGCACCGAGACCGCCCTCATCGCAGCCACCGACGACATCCGGACCCTGCTCGACAAGGGGGAAACAGTGGCCCTCATCCTCCTGGACCTCTCCGCTGCGTTCGACACGGTCTGCCACCGCACCCTAGTCCAGCGCCTCAGCAACATCGGTATCCAAGAGAAGGCACTGGAGTGGATCATCTCGTTCCTCGCCGGAAGAACACGCCTCCCCCCGTTTCGCTCCGAGGCCACCGAAGTCATCTGCGGTGTCCCGCAAGGATCTTCACTCAGCCCCACCCTCTTCAACATCTACATGAAACCTCTCGCAGCCATCGCACAACCTCAACATCATCTCTTACGCCGACGACACCCAGCTGATCCTCTCCCTCACCAGAGACCCCGACACCGCAAGAACCTGCCTACACGAAGGGATGAAAGACGTCGCCGAGTGGATGAAGGACAGCCGCCTGAAACTGAACTCGGACAAGACAGAAGTCCTCATCCTGGGATCTTCGCCCTCCGCCTGGGACGACTCCTGGTGGCCCCCAGCCCTGGGCACCGCACCCAAGCCAACCGACCACGCACGCAACCTGGGCTTCATCCTGGACCCCTCCCTCTCGATGACCAGACAAGTCAACGCCGTCTCCTCATCGTGCTTCAACACCCTGCGTATGCTTTGCAAGATCTTCCGCTGGATCCCGACCGAGACCAGGAAGACTGTCACCCAGGCACTCGTCACCAGCCGACTGGACTACGGAAACGCCCTCTACGCCAGAACCACAGCCAAGCTACAGAAAAGACTCCAGCGCATCCAGAACGCCTCCGCCCGACTCATCCTGGATGTCCCCCGACGCAGCCACATCTCCAGCCACCTGAGGAACCGGCACTGGTCGACAAGAGGATCACGTTCCGGCTCCTCTCTCACGCACACAAGTCTCTCCACGACCTGGGCCCCAAGTACCTCAACGACCGCCTGACCTTCTACACGCCCACCCGCCAGCTACGGTCCACCAGCCTCGCCCTCGCAGCCGTACCACGCATCCGAAGAGCCACCGCCGGAGGAAGATCCTTCTCTTACCTGGCTGCCAAGACTTGGAACTCCCTCCCCATCCACCTTCGGCTGACCCAGGACCATCTCGCCTTCAGGAAACAACTCAAGACCTGGCTGTTCGAGCAGTAGCATACCCCTCCCCCAAGCGCCTTGAGACCCTCCCGGGTGAGTAGTGCGCTATACAAATGGCATGATTGATTGATTGATTGATTGAGTTGAATTGGTGGCTGAGGAATATGAAAGCATGGAATGGGCGTGCAATTTTTGGAGAGAATGCAGATCTGATTGTGGAATCAGATGCAAGTTTGGAAGGATGGGGTGCAAGATGCGGTTCGTTAAGTTCTGGAGGTCGATGGACGAGTCAGGAAAGGAATTTACATATAAATTGTTTAGAATTGTTTTTTTTTTTTTTGTTTTTTTTTAACAGACTTTGTAACTTATATTGTACAACTACTCAGTAAGCTACAACATACAATAAAAAAACAGCTCATTATTAATCAGATAAGCGAAACCTAAATGCATTTACAAATGCTTGCATTTGACTGCCTTTCCCATGTCGAAATATGCAATTGGCAATTAACTGTTGTATGTTGATGATTTATGTTAATATAAAAATATGTTAAATGTGGTAACATTCTTACAACAGATTCGTCAACCGAAAACCACGCTGAAAACAACTTTTGAGTAGATGACCCTCTAGAAAACAACTTTTCAGTGGATGACCCTCTAAAAACAACTTTTCAGTAGATGACCCTCTAGAAAACAACTTTTCAGTGGATGACCCTCTAAAAACAACTTTACAGTAGATAACCCTCTAGAAAACAACTTTTCAGTGGATGACCCTCTAAAAACAACTTTTAAGTAGATGGCCCTCTAGAAAACATCTTTTCAGTAGATGACCCTCTAAAAACAACCTTTCAGTAGATAAGCATCAATTAATGTTGTGAATAAGCATAAAAGTTTCAGTAAAAAATAAATTAAAAAAAAACTCATTTAAACCATTATATGTTGCTAATGAAATCCTCAGTATCTCCCTGTGGCATGCTTGTTAGCTCGAGTCCAGTGCATGGCGAATGAGTAGACAAGAAATATCAATGTGATACAAAAGTGGATCTCAGTCAGGAATTGCAGAGTCGGGCCTCTTGTAGTAGCTGGCCAAACTCTAATTAAAAATACGACCTGCAGATACTATGCATTTCTAGTTGTAATGTCAGTAAGGCAGCTTTTCTAACTATGAGACTCAGTCGCATATTGTATTGGGATGAACGGAATTGGTGGATGATAGTCTTTCCCAATGTCTTTGCTACCTGCTCGAATGACCGCCCCTTCAAGAGTATCCATGGAGTCAATTAACCTAGCAGGCATCACATGTCTAGCTCATTATGTAATAATATTTTCTGATGGCTTTATATATGAATGAAAAGCTCATGTTAACTAGCCGGGGCCCAAGCTCATGACCTTTCAAATGTGTTAACAGGGCAGGACCATATGCCAGTATCTTCAAGTCCTGGCGACCCAGGTCTAGCCCTTAAGACATGGCCAAATATTTTGACAGATTGATGTTTGAGGATGGAGGATCAATATAACCACATAACCATTCTGTCTTATATCTTTTTTTTTTTTTTTTTTTTTATAACAGATTTTTATTGTTGCAGTACACTCATCATCCGAGACAAATATAGAAGACACGGGCTGGCTTCAACATTCCGCCAGTATCCGTCCGTATCGCAACATTTTCATTTGCCCCTAAGGAGTACCCCACTGCAACGGTGCAGGTCAAACCAAAGCATGTTACAACTGCAACTAAGAAAAGAAAAAACAAACCCCCCAAAACAGCCCCTGCATGCCCGCCCCCCACCCCCACCCCATAGTTCTGCCATCGTTCTCTCTGAAATCAAGACCCTCGATTCAGCACAGGGTAACATCGAGGTACAGTGCAATCCGGCCCAGTCCCTTCCCCTCTAATTCACGTATACCTCAATCATCAGGTTTAGTAGTGCCCTCCTGTAGAACTCCGTTGAGTTCATTCTAGTCCGTGGAATTGCCTCCACTTTGTCCATACTCTCCTGAATTTCTTTGGGCAGCCCCTAGCCTTGTATGTCACTCTTTCCGCTGCCATGTATAGGTCGAGTCCCTTCCTCCACTCCTCTAATTCTGGTGGTTCTGCCGCACCCCATCGCCTAGCAATGTCCCTCTTGGCCACTACCAGGGCCAGCACTAGAAATATGGTCAGCGGGCGGGCCAAGTCAACTTCGGTCGTCAACCCCAGCAGTGCTAGCTTGGGGTCACGTGGCAAAGTAGTCTCCAGTACCTCCTCTAGTTCCCCGAATATGCCCTCCCAATATGTCTGTATTATTGCACAGCCCCAAAGTGTGTGGTAGAAAGTCCCCTCCGGCAGGAGACACCTCAAGCATTTCGTATCCGTGACCTTCCCCATGTTGAATAGCCGCACCCTGTCGTAGTATACTCTATGTAGCACTTTCAGCTGAATGAGACGGAGTCTGGACCTAATCGCCACCTCACGAGGGTGCATAAGGACCAGTTCCCAATCTAGGTCTTCCATTTCCCCTATGTCTGCCTCCCATTTAGTACGCAAGCCCTGTAGTGTTCCCAATGTATTGTTGGTCAGTGTTCTGTATGTTAGGGACACCGCCCCTCTCCCAATTTGCTCCTGCAGCAACCTGCCCTCTAACGGGGCATATTCTGGTATGTCCGTCAGATCTATGTTCTGTGCCCTCCAGGCGTGTCTGAGCTGAGAGTATCTGTAGCACTGGGTGTCATGCAGATCAAAGTCCACTTGTAGAGCCCGGAATGTTTTCAGTGCGCCCCCGGCAATCACGTCCCCTATGGTCGAGATGCCAATGTTGTCCCACTGTCTAAAGCCTATCAGTTTGTGTAACTCACCCAGCCACCTACAATGCCACAGCGGGGTCTGCCGGGTGGGCCGTTTGTCCCATCCCATGCGTTTGGTCGCCCTGTTCCACGCCGCCAGCGTGATCTTGGTAGCAGGTAGGAAATATCTTCCCGCTGAACCACCGTATAGGTAGTATAGAACATTAGTATGAGCCCATTTGGATCGTTCTAGCGCATACGTGGGATGGTCCATTGCTGTGTGTAGCCATTCATTTATGGGAGCGAGGTGTTCTGCCCAGTAGTATGCCTCGAGATTGGGAAGAGATATCCCACCGTTGTATTGGTGACGTTGCAGTGTAGCTAAGGCCACTCTCGGATGTTTCCCCAGCCATAGGAATGTTCGCAAATCACCATGTATACGAGACCAGGTTGCTGGAGGGAGCGGGTAGTATTCATTCTGCAGGGCATAGAGGAACTTTGGCAGCAGAACCATCTTATATAGTGCTGCACGTCCCAATAGGGTAAGCGGGAGCTGCTTCCATCGGTCCATGTCCAACTTTGCATTTGCCACGATGCGTGCCACATTGTTGTGAAAGGAGAGTTTTTCGTCTCGTGTTATGAATACCCCCAGATACTGGAATCCCTCAGTGGTATGAATGAGGAGTTCAGGCAGGCATTCCCTGCGCTCTCGGCCGTGTGGGTCATAGAGAATCGACTTATGCCAATTAATGGTATGACCCGCTTGCGCCCCGAATGCATCCAACTCTTTGAACAGGACCGGAATCGTGTCATCCGGGTCCGTCACAAACAGCAGGACATCGTCCGCATACAGTGAGATTTTTTCCTGGGTAGACTCCGGGTTCCCCCAGGTAAACCCCCTAATCCCTTGATTCTGCCGGATGCGGATCGCTAGTATTTCTATAGTCAAAGTAAAGAGCAGGGGGGACAGTGGGCATCCCTGGCGCGTTCCCCTGTTAATGCGGAATTCGCGCGACAATCGTCCATTTATCCGCACTCGTGCCCTTGGCCCCGAGTACAGGAGCCGAAGCCACTGCAAAAACCCCTGTCGAAAGCCGAACCTTCGCAACGTCTCAAACATGAAGGGCCAATGGACCGCATCGAAGGCCTTCTCGGCATCCAGCGAGAGGAACCAGTGGGGCTCGCTCCTATCTCGGACCTCCTGTAGCCAGTTATGCGTGCGGCGGAGGTTTAGTTTGGTCGCTCTGTCTGGAAGGAACCCAGATTGATCTGGGTGTACTAAATCAGAGATCACCCCCCGCAGGCGCCTAGCTAGTATCGTCGCCAGAATCTTCGTCTCCATATTAAGGAGAGAGATCGGGCGGTAAGAGGCACACCTGTCTCTTGGCTTACCCTCCTTGTGAATAGGGACAATTATGGCCGTAGCAAGGTCGGGTGGTAATCTCGCTGTGTGTAGTGCCTCAGCAAATAGCTGTCTAATATGGCGCTGGAGCAGGTCCGCTGTACGTTTGAAAAATTCAGCCGGGAAGCCGTTAGGTCCCGGCGTCTTCCCCGGTTTCAGGGACTGTATTGCCTCACCTATTTCCTCTATCGTGATCTCTGCCTCCAGTTCCGTTGCGTCTTCCTGGGACAATTGCGGAACCTCCATGTCGCACAGATATTGGTTAGCGTCCGTCTCATCCCCCAGGTCCCTAGCTCTATAAAAGTCCTCGTAGTACGCCGCAAAGGCCTCCGCTATGGCCTCGTCTGTGCAGGCTGTACCGTTCCCTGCCACTTCAATCCTATCAACCCATCGTGCCGCCCTTTCTCTCTTGCCCAGCCACGCTAGGAGTTTTCCTGATTTGTCACCCACGTCGTAGAGGCGGTGGATTGTTGCCAGTGCTTGCGTGCGCGCCTCCCCCGTGACAAGTTCTCTATAGTGTCTCTGCGCGTCTAGTAGTTTCCGAAGCGTCTTTTGTTCCTTACCCTGGTGATATTCTGTTTCGAGGGCTAGGATCGTGGCCTCATCAGTCGTGACCGCATACTGTAATGCCCTCCTGGCCGTTCCCAACCTGTTATTGATACGATCCCTAAGGACTGGCTTCAACGCTTCCCAGAGCGTGATCCCCGAGTCTACCGTGCCCTCATTCTCTGCTATATAGACCTTTATGTCCGCTCTAATTCCCTTCAGTATATCTGGTGTGTGTAGGTCCCAAGCTGCGAGGCGCCATTCCCTGGTCACGTCCCTCCTCCCTCGTCCCAGGTGTACAAACAGGGGGGAGTGGTCCGAGATTCCCCGCGCTTTATATTCCGCTAAGTCAGTAACCGTGATTTCTTGTCTAGAGGTAAACAGGTAATCTAATCTAGAGAAAACCTTGTGAGCCCCGGAATAAAAGGAGTAGGCCACCTGTGTCGGGTGGAGCCATCTCCACACATCAGTGAGTCCCAAAGTGTGCATCTGTCTAGCTAATGCCGTACCACCCCCTGCTGCACGGGGGGACCCCGATCTATCGTTCGTTGGACACATCACATCGTTAAAGTCCCCCCCTACTATCTGGATAGTGTCAGCCGTGTCTAGAAGGATAGCAGTGACTGCAGTTAGGGTGCGTGCCTGTAATTTTGGTGGGGCGTAAATGGAGACAATTGTGTATCTGCGCCTTCTCCATGTTCCCTGCACTCCTGCATATGTCCCTTGCGGGTCCAACCATGTTCGAGTGACAGTAAACGGTGTGGATTTTTTAACTAGGACTGCCGCCCCCCTAGAGTCCGCCGTGTAACCTGCGTGTGCCAGTACGGTGTGCCTACCTCTAGCTATGAAAGCGCATTGAGTGCCTCTGAGATGGGTCTCCTGGAGCAATATGATGTCAGGCGCTAACCTCTTAAGATACGCGTTCACTAAACCCCTTTTAATCTTTGACCCCAGGCCATTCACATTCCAAGAAAGTATCGTGACGCCAGTGTCACCAGTGTGGTTGTGATCTAGTGGGTCCGCCATTGTGTGTTACTTCCGTAAATCCCGAAATGACATTCTAAGTGGTGTAGTAGCAGGTGCGTTTTGGCATGCAGTCGCTGTTTCTCAACATCCCCCCTCCCCCACCTCAAGTTAACTCCTGTCCCCCGTGGACCCCCCCCCACCCCACCACCCTCCCCTTCCAGACTCATCCCCAAAATAGGATCGAGCTTTCAGCGGGAGACGGTCTGTCGCCCACCCCCTCCACCCCTTAGTTCAACAAACCCTCACCGTTCCCCCAACTCAACAGGCGGTGAGAGCACCCAATCCAGTGTCGTTTCTAGCCCAACGTCTTAACCCGTTCAAGGAAAGAAAAACATATACTCTGAACGGGGGAAAGATAACAAAAACAAGGGAGGACTGGCAACTTGCTTGTCCCCGAGCCTCCCGGCCGTCTTCATCAATAAACCACTCTGCAGTTTTCAGGAGTGTGAGTCTTGCGTGGCGGTGTCATTCCCGCTCTGATTGCCGGATGAATCTAGCTCCAAATGGTGGATTTCCTTCTCCAATGGGTGCATCGAGTCTATTACTTTGCTGGCGTCTACTCCCTCAGGGTCTGAGCCTCCTCCCTCCTCTCGATTGTCATCGTCTCCTTCCGATAGTGTCGAAGGGCGTGGGATTTGTCGTCGTGTGCCAGTTGCGGAGGACCCTCCCGGTGATTCCGAGCGACCTCTCCTGGCCCCCGCAGTTGTGCGTTGCTGGTACGGCGTTCCAGTGGCGCGGGAGTGGAGTCTCCTCGATGTTCGTCGTTGTGGCTTAGGGAGCCCCCAGCTGGCTCTCTCTCTAAGCGACCTGTCCAATTCCTCGCGCCCTGCCGCCTCTCTGCTATTGAGGACCGGTCTCTCTTCTAGCCACTGCCAGGCGTCGTCCGGGTGCGTGAAGAAGAGTGATTTATCTTTATACAGCACCTTAAGTTTTGCTGGGAAGAGCAGCATGTAGGTGATCTTCAGGGTTCTCAACTTTGCTTTCACCAGGTCAAAAGAGCGGCGCTGTTTCTGGACCTCCTGGCTGTAATCAGGGAAAATCATTATGTTGGTGTTTTCCAGCCTAATCTCTCCCATTTTTCTGGCCTCACGAAGGATGAGATCACGATCCGCAAAGTTCAGGAAGCGTGCTATCACTGGTCTAGGTCGTGCACCTTCCGGGGGCTTAGCGAGGAGTGCCCTATGAGCTCTCTCGATTACGAAGCACGCCGAGAAGCGTGCCGTAGGGAAAGTCGAGGTCAGCCACGTGTGGAGGTAGGCCGCCATATCATTCCCCTCGATTCCTTCTCTAAAGCCCACAAAGCGGAGGTTATTGCGGCGTGCCCTATTTTCCGCGTCGTCCACCTTCCAAAGGAGTTGTCTATGAGATGCCTGTAGTTCCACCATGTCTTTGCGGAGCGTGGTAATGGAGTCCTCCGCCTCTCCCAGTCGTGTTTCATTTTCCGTGACCCGCGCCGAGAGGTTCCTGAAGTCCTGCCGGAGGAGGGTGACCTCCGACCCCACCTCGCCTATCTTGACTTCCAACGCTGCTCTTGACTCCTGTATGTCAGATCGTGAGGCTTGAATGGCCGCCAGAAGCCTATCAGTGTCGGGCGAGCCGTCCTGTGGTGCGCTGGGGTGTTCCCTCCCAGGACGTGAGGTCGCGAAAGTGTCCATAGGGCCTTGCTTCAGGGGTTTAGGCACCGGATTGTTTTTCCCCATGATCGCCCACCGAGAGGTCGCACTCACCCGGGGTCAGCGCGGTCCACTCCTCCACCTTGCACCGACACCACTCTGCGCCCTGGGATATCTCCGCACGTGTCCGCTCCCTGACCGTTAGGGCCCCCTCTGCTTCGCAAGACTGGCGGACAATCGCCACTGCCAAGGTACAATATCTGGAATGTTATTCAGAGCTCAGGTGGTGTCTGGGTACCCTCCTGCAGGGTCACTCACGGGTTCCACACACTAGTGTATCTCAGTGGGAGGGCTGTTGGTCAATGCTGGACCCCTAGCGCCTCACTGCGCTGCAATTCCGGCCAGGGGGCAGGCACCGCTGTCTACTGGGCCAGCCACCTCAGCAGGGGGCGCCACCGACTATGTCCAGGAGTCAGTCGCACCTCCGTCCGTTGCTATCAGCACCGATGCAGTGTGTCATGGTCTTCGTGCTCCGGTGTAGGGTCACAGCAGGTTGGGCGCCATGTTGGTGAAGTATGTCCCCATGCGAGGAGAGTTGCGTGGGGCCACTCGCCGTCGTGTCAGACCGTCTATTCCTGATTGGGACGCAGCCCCTTGCTCCGCACCCCGGCCTCTGGCAGGCCACGCCGCCCCCCGGCAGTCCCAGAGCTCAGTCTAGCGCCAGGCCGCCATATTGGTAAAGGCAGTCGGAGAACAGCGCGGGGGTGAGGGGGCCGGGGGGGGACTCCCTCCTCCTACCTGGGGCAGCCAGCAGTTCGCCGCGGCGGG
Organism: Lissotriton helveticus; assembly: GCF_964261635.1. NCBI lineage: Eukaryota > Metazoa > Chordata > Amphibia > Caudata > Salamandridae > Lissotriton > Lissotriton helveticus. Next base: position 603,083,009 of record NC_136059.1, read on the forward strand.
GGGTATCCAGGTTCCGGTCAGGGTCCGCTCTGCCGTGAGGTGGGGGCCCCTGGTATATCCAGCCGAATACTTCACCGCCCGCACCACCTCCGAGAGCCGCAGCTCCCTCCTCCCACGGGACAGTCTGTGTAGGCAGCCCGGCCGCAGTATATTCCTCTCTTGGTCTGCGCCCTGGAGCGTCCGAATGAGCACCTTCCGCCAATCTAGGTCCGCTCTGTGTCTTCCGGTGTCCCACCGGGCTGACGCCGGGCCCTGGGCGCCATCTTGGGATTGCCGTGTCCACTGCCCCGGAGCAGGGGAATCAAGAATAATCGGCTCCCTGTTCGTCTGCGGACCCCTCGCGGCACCGTCGCAGCTTCAGGGTCTCCACCAGAGATCCAGACGGTGAGTGGTAAGTCTGTGGTATAAGTTTTGCGGCGGATTTGGTGGTCAACGGCCGGGAGCTCCCGAGCCCTGCGTCTAGCTCGGCATGTTGCTAAGCCACGCCCTCCCTGTCTTTGTTTAGAATTGTTAGCAGGATCTTTCGCTTTAAAATGTTTTGGGTATCAAACAACAAAATGTTCAGTGATTTTGAAGATGGACAATGTTTCTGCAGTGCGATATGTGAACAGAATGGGAGGTCCTCGTTCGAAAGGCCTAGCAGATATAGCAAAGATTTTTTTGGGAGTACTGTTTAGAAAGGAATATTTATGTTCAGGCAGAGCATATTCCAGGGATTTCGAATTCTGTGGCAGATTGGTATTCCAGGAACTTTTACGATTCAAGCGATTGGATGTTAGACAGAATGGTTTTTATGAAATTGAACCGATTTTGGGGACCTTTTCAGGTAGATCTTTTTGCAAACAGGATAAACAAACAAGTAGAGTGGTTTTACAGTTGGCATCCAGATCCGGATGCAATGGGTGTAGATGCTTTTCTGCAGGATTGGAGGGGTCGACGTCCGTACGCTTTTCCCCCTTTTTCGATGATAAGCAGGGTGACAGGAATGATCAAGAAGTGGAAGGAGACGGTGGTTTTGATAACCCCGTTTTGGACTTCACAAGCTTGGTACCCTATGTTGTTGGAAATGAGTGTGGATTTTCCAGTCCTTCTTCCTATGTTCCAAGGGATTTTGAGAGGTCCTCTGGGGGAGTTTCACGATTTGGTGGTTTCAGGTCAACTTCTTTTGCTGGCATGGAAACTTTCAGGAGAGTCTGGAATAAGCCAGGACTTTCATCTGAGGCTTCGAAACTCATTGAGGAATACTGCGCACCTGGAACAAGGAGGGTTTATAAGTCAGCTTGGAATAAGTGGAATGGTTGGTGTGTGGAAAGGGGTTTGGATCCTGTTTCAGCAGATGTAGTCAATGTTTTGAATTATTTAACTGGTTTGTAGGGAAGTGGTTTGGCATATAGGTCTGTGAATTTACATAGATCTGCTATTTCGGCAGGGCATGAGTTGTTGAATGGTATTTCTGTTGATCAGGATGTTATGGTTAAGAGATTGTTGAGGAGTATTAGGCTGGCTGTTCCTCCAGGTCCAAGGTATACTTCTCTTTGGGATGTTTCTATAATTTTACATTTATTTGAGTCTTGGGAAGATAATAGGTTTTTGAGTTTAAGAGATTTGACAGTTAAGCTTACTATGTTATTGTGCCTTCTTTCTCTTAGAAGGGTTTCAAATGTTCGTTCTTTAGAAATTTCAAGCAGATGTTACACTCCTGAAGGGATTTGTTTTTATATCAAACAAAGAACAAAGACAAATTCGAATTCAGTTTTTTATCCTTATCTTTTGGAGAAAAACTTTGTGTGGTTCGTTGTGTCAAAGAGTATGAAATTATAACTAGTCCTTTGAGACCTGTTGGGGTGGATCAATTGTTGATTTCTTTCAGATATCCGTTTAAAGCAGTATCATCACCCACTCTGGCAAGGTGGGTCAAGATACTAATGGGAAAAGCAGGTATTGATGTAAATCCATTTGGTGCGCATTCTGTTAGAGGTGCAGCTGCTTCAAAAGCAAGAATTTTAGGAGGCAGTTTACAAAATATATTGAAAAGTGCAGATTGGTCATCAGATTCTGTATTTAGGAAGTTTTATTTCAAACCAATTAAGAGTGCAGCTCAATGTATTAGGGATATGCTTTGAACTTGTATAATGTTGGCCTCCGTGTCGTGCCATAAAATGTAGATTTTCCACAGCCTTGGTGGGCTGAAAATCTGGATTTTATTAAGGACACGGAGGCAAATATTATCCCTCCCTTTTTGGAACCCGATACCCTAATATTTATTTTGTGTATTATGTTTATGCAGGTCAGAATTCAAGTTAAATGGACATGTGTCTCATGTCAACGTTTGTAAGAAGAAAGAAGACTTCGTTTGTTGGATTTGTTTCAAGTTTCACAGACATTAGAATTTAAATTGTTTTGATGATTCTCTTTAAGCAGGCAATGCCAGAAGGAAGAGTATATGGAGTAAAGGACTTTTGTTAGTTTTGGAATGTTCTTAGGAGTTCTATATTCTTTATTCTAAGAACATGTTTGTGTTACTTTTTGCTGCTAAGTGGTGGCAATAAAGGAATTATTGCATAATATTTGCCTCCGTGTCTTTAATGAAATCCAGATTTTCAGCCCACCAAGGCTGTGGAAAATCTACATTTAGCGCAACTATGGTGCCCAAAACAGTTTGTGAACCAGACTCTGTAAAAAAACACATTAATAATAATAATAATAAAAACATTTATTAAGTGCCTGAATACACTACAACAGTGCGTCTCCGCGCTAGGATGCGTTCCTACTAGAATAAAAGACAAGATCATCACCTACACTGGAAAACGAAAAACAAAAGGGGGGGGGGAAATGCTAAGAAGATGTTAAAGTGCAGGGAACAAATAGGTTTTGAGTTGCAATTGCATTACAAATATGTATAACAAAATCAGACTTTCAATTTAATATTTCCTGAAATGAGTCTTCATCGCCATAACAATGAATATGTTAGTAGGAAGAAAAGCGCAAGTGAATCACTCTCGAGGTTTTCAAGGACCCAAGGACCTGTTCACACTATGGGGCATATTAAACCTCATGCTGTGCGTTCGCATTCTCCGCGTTTGTTTGGTTAGTAAACCTCATGATGTGCATTTTCCCGTCTGTGTGATAGCTTTTACCTATTCTACATAACAAAAAAACGAGTTTAAGCTATTAGCATTGTAAATGACAATGCCTTTTATGTTCTAAAATAAAAAAATGAATGACATTGTCATTTACAGTGCCAATAGCTTAAACTTGCGTAAATGCGAGACTTATTGCATTGCAAATGCTTGTTTATACCCTTGTCAGTGCATAATATTCCAACAATGTTGCATCACATTATTATTGACAGAATGGCAAATCATAACTTGTGTGTAATTACCAATGCATTTCGGATTATTCCACCCTTCTTCAGGGGAAGCTGTAAACCCAATAACATGCCAATTACCACATTGTAAGGAATGTGACTTGTTTCTAAAATCTAGTCCTATCAATGGCATGAAAGAGCAAAATGGCCGGAACAGTGTAGTAAACCACCTCTGCAAATCAGTCATCATGCCCTGTAAATATTCAGCACACCACCAGTATGTGCTTAGAACCATGTGCTCAGACACGAACGTTATAGTGCCGCTCCTTGTTTGAGTACCCCAAAAACACTGTAATGACTAAAAATGAAGAAAAAGACAACAAAACCCTTGCTACCAGTGCTAATAATTTTATAAAAAAAGAAATGTCTTTCTGAAACGGGGTGCAGCATTCTACAAGATCCAGCATGCATCAGTAATCTTACTTGTGCACTGAATCGTGCTGCCTGAGTCTCAGCGCAAAAACTTGCTGTGTCCTTGTGCATTACAAGCATACATTTACAACCTTTGGCCATCAGCCATTATTTATCACGTCATGCCTCCCTTCCCCCGGTGCCTCGGCTGCTGCTGGTTGGTATGCAGTGCGCATGCTCCAGGGACAGAATGAGTGATTATATATGTGTCCTCTCTGTTTACCAACCAGGCGCTAAGATCTGAAGCCATGTGATCACTGCAGGAATAACCTTTGAACACAGCCTTTGGCTCAGTCCTGAAAACATCATCGTCGCTAATGCGCTCCTTCAAGGCGCTAGGCATGTTTTACACCCCCCACCCTCTGACAGATTGCTTATTTTATTTGCACTGGATTTAAAGGCTAGAGCGTTTCTTCCGTCTGGTCATTTACAGTGCTTCGTGGCTGCCGCGGTGCTGTTAGACAGTGGGCGCTGCAGCAGGGGGCTGTGACGCCGTCAGACTTCAGATTTAAGATCAGGATGGGCCCCCGCTGACACATGCGGTCGAGGGTTCCAGGATTATCCTGCTATTTCGTAATTGCATGATATAGCGCTTAGTACCCCTGACGAGGATCCAGCTATGTCCTCATTTTCTGGGCTCACGGAAGAGGTGTGTTGCCTGCATCTCGGATATCAGATATGCCCTGGTCAGGTGCTTGTCTTAAAAACCCAAGTATTCTCACCAATGTTTGCCCTCTGCATCGGTTTTTTTGCAGTCTTATGTAGCAGGAACTCGACCCGAAGGTATTGCAATACGTTACATGAGCGCCAGTTATGTGTCACAAGGACGCATTAATTTTGTTAGGCACGGGGAGACTACATTCAGATACCGATGTAGACTTGGGGGCAGTGCCAGTGATTACAACAGATCCCCATCGAATATGGCAGCCTACCTCACGAGAAGCGAACATCATCTATGGGCTTCATCAGCAGAGTGGCATGTCCCCGTCCTGCAAGGTTGAAACCTAGCACTTAGAGGCGGGGCAGAGGGAGGCAGCGCTGTGTGCTCCGTGGAGAATCCAGCGCTCTTTCAGAGCAAGCCAGGGGTTCCATCAGCCGAGTGACAGGCCTCGTCCTGCCAGAGTGAAACCTAGCGCTTAGAGGACAGGCAGTGGGAGGCAGTGCTGTATGATCCGGGAATGAATCCAGCGCTCTTGCAGAGCAGAGTGTTCCATTAGCTGCTGGCAAGCCCCGTCCTGCCAGACAATGAAACCTAGAGCTTAGAGGCGGGCAGAGGGAGGCAGCGCTGTGTGCTGCTCCGTGAATGAATCAAGCGCTCTCGCAGATCAGCAGAGTGGTTTGCCCCTGCCCTGCCCATGTGGAATAATTAGTTTAAGTTTGTTTGGTTTAACTGGAAATCCCTCTGAGTTAACAAACGTTTGTGCACATATTTGTAGCACCAATATTAAGGGCATGCACAGTTTTAACTTGCGTGCAATTCTAGAGAGGTGCGGAAACATTTTCCTTTGTAATGAGAAAAGCTTCCTAACGGAGGACAGCGAGGGCGCATTCCAGCGGGGCAGCCGTGAAATGGATCCAAAAAAAACACGAGTGTTTATTAGCACAGTATGTGGGAAGCATTTAGGTTACAAGCCTCGGACCAGCAGACGTGCTCCAGACCTGATGCAACCGTTTCTATTTTCCTGGAGGGTGGTGGGAGGGACTGGGTGAAAGGCATGAAGAGAGAGAGGGAGGGAGAGCGAGGGGCAGAGGGAGAGAGAGCGAAGGGAGGGAGAGGCGGCACAGACATTCCCAGAGCAGAGAGAGCCAGGGGAAATAAAGCATGTCAGGAAATGCGCGTAATAGACACCAATAGGCCAGGGGCAGAGCTATGCGCCCGCCTCTGGCCTATTGGTGTCTATATTTCAGAACAGCAAGCAGTGAAAGGCGAATAGCAGGCCGCAAATGGAAACTCACACGCACAAGCGTGAGGAATTTCCAGGGTCCATTTTCAAACCCCCCTCAAAAGGGCTTTTCGCTTCGCGAGCCCTAACAAAAGCCTGAGAGAATGAGATAAAGGAGCAGGGAGTGTCTGGTGGTGCATTAGAGGCATGAGGTGTAATCAAGACTATGCAGCCTTTGTATTTGTTACCCCTTAGCAAAACTTTGGCTCCATCACTTATTCTTTATTTTTTTAAATATCTTTATTTCATTTTAGTTGGCATAGAACAAGCAACAATAAAGGCGCAATCCATGCCCTACAGCAAAGGTGAAGACAGGTATATACAGGCAGCTGTTCACACAGTGCTGACTTACGGCAACAGTATTCTGTTTCGGCAGGAGAAAAAACACTGACTCGGAAGGCAGTACGTACACACTTTGCTCATGTTATATGCATCGACCCCAGCAACAGAACACTGTAGGCCATAATGCTTTGACCAGCATCCCCAAACCTTGAAAAACTTACTGTGGTGAACCCCAGCCTACATATGTAACCTTTTCCACCACCATGTAGAGGTCCATCCCTAACCTCCATTCTTCCACAGACTGGACCACAGGAGCACCCCAGTGACTTGAAATATCATACTTAGCCACTACAAGCCCCAAGTTGCAAAAGTGGAGCTCCACAATTGAGACATCTACATGCCCCGGTATCCCCAAGAGAACATGTTTGGGCTCTAGTGAGATATGTTCCCCCAACACCATGCTGAGCTCCCGTCACCTGTGACCAGTGTACCAAAATAGGCAGGCAGCTCCAGATCGTATGGACAAACGTACCCTGTGTCATCCCACACCTCAGACAATCCGAGGATGCTGCCCTCCCTATGCGGTGCAGATGGTCGCAGTCCTAGTAAACTCGAGAGAGTCCTTTAAATTGTAACAGGTGCAACAGGGACTTCATGGTGACCTTCCTTGGGTGAAACAGGTCCCCCTCCCAGTCCATGTCCTAAAATTCCCCCCATGCACACTCTCAGCATAACCAGTGTATCCGGCATATTGTTCTTAAGTGTTTTGTAGGTGAGGAAGATAGTCTTAGAAGGTAACTCCTCTTGGAGCAGTCTGCCCTTAACCCCTTGGCCGCGGCGGAAGGCACTAGGGGGGGCCGCGCGGCGCCGCCATGCTCGTGACGGAACCGCTCCGTCACGAGCCGCGGTGGCGCTGTGCTTGTGACTGAATGGTTCCGTCACGGCCCCGCCCGCTCAATAGAACGCACCGCGCAGGCGCAAAATCAGCGCAATGCAGACGCGGCGGCCGGGCCATGACGGAACCATTCCGTCACCAGCACAGCCCCACCGTGGCTCGTGACAGAATGGTTCTATCACGAGCGCGCAAGGGGTTAAGAGGACGTACTATGGCATGTCCAACACCCTGAGTGTCTGGGGAAGATTGGCTGAGTCTAGGGGTCCAAAGGGGTGGCAGAGCACCGATTTACTCCAGTGAACATGGTAAATGGAATATGATGCATGCGTCTCAAACACTCGAAGGATAACCGGAAACCCATCACTTATTCTTTTTACAAGTTAGCCACTGCACTAAACAATATTATGAATGGTACAAAACGCGTGAGCTACTATCCAGTGTGACTCAACCCTAAAAACATTACTTCACACAGTAAAAGACAATTTTAACAAGACACTTTGACTCCGGGCAACAAGAATCTCAGAACCATAATTGTTGCTCAGTTTCTTAAAGAGCTTCAGGACCATACAAGTAATGAGAGTATGGTATATGAATGTATTTACATAACATTTCTTTGCTCCTTGAAATGGTTTGGTTTTATTGCTTTGGAAACATGTTAATACAGTAATACTTTGTGTTAAAAGTCAATAAAGCCCTGTTAAATCTTCTAATACGAATTTATAGCTAAATATTTGTGGGTTGTTTTAAAGACTATCTCATTTGATCAAAATGATAACCATTTGTGCCAATTCTTGTTTTCTAGATGAACTGGAAAGCTACAGAGCAGTTGTCAGTGCACCAGAGGTAAACCACCATTCCTTTTCTTCTGAGCTATTATACTTTCAACCAGAAATCAGTGCACCTAAATTGCAACATGGAATTGGCACCTCTTCTTTGGAGCCTCTATTCACATTAGAGCCAACTTCAACCAGTAAAGCAAGTTTGGAAGAATTGAACACCACGCAAAATGAGAAAAACATCACTGGACCAGATCTGCTATCAATGGTAGATACCAGCATTTCCGATGAAATCCAGTCATCAAGCCTTGGGAGAGGAGGTGAACCTCTGTGTGATCTCATCAGTGACACAGGGAACCTAATCCACTCAACTGTAAATCCTGATAGTGGGCAACAACGCACTGAGGATTTCTCCTCTGGTAATGACTATTTAACTTCTTTGGATTACTTGCCCAGCTCTCTCGAGACAAAGCTTGCAGGGCCTATATCACAAAGTCAGCTTCCCATGACAGCTGGAGAGATAGGCTTACTAGATTTTAAGTCTTGTGGGTCATGTTTGGAGGAAAATGACACACTATTAAAAGAGGAGAAGGATGTTAATAATTTGAGTTCCGCTCCGGGAAACTTTCCCATGTCAAACTCCAGTGATAATGACCTTACCGCAAATTTGCATGGTGACTCTATGAAAGCTGCTGTCCACCTAATACCAGACGAATGCATAGAAAGTACAGATTCACTAACTGTTAATAATGATAAAGGTGTTAGCTTGAAAATTGTTTTGTCGGGTGAGCATAAGAGTTCAGATGGATTAAAGCCTGCCTCGTGCCTCACATCTGAAAATGTGTCAGTTTTTTATAAAAAAGAGGAAGCTGGTATAAGACGGGAGCATGATCAGGTAGTGGAAAAACAATTAAGTGTCTCTGAAATAAAGGACAACAAAGCACAATTAATGGAGGTCTATTCAGCTCCAAGAACATCCCCAGGGGAAGTACATAGCTCCCTTTCTTGTCTTCCGATAGCAGTCTCATTGTGTGGTTCCTTAGTGACCTCAGAAGATTCTGACTCTCTTGTACCTCCTGAAGAAGATGCTCATGTCATTCATGATGCAGCATCTGTACATGAAGGAACAGCTAGCAGTCTTTCCTCTGACTGCCTTTCCAATGTTTTAACTGGACCTTGCAATGAACAGGCAGAGGAGGTAGAAGAAAAAGCGGAGAATATAAACAATGTCAATCAGACTGTTACAAAACAGGAAGAAGATACTCACTTAGACAAAACTGTTGATTCTGAAACAATTGACATGGTTCCCTTGCCTCATCTGGAAGCCATTGCTGCTCTTTCAAGTACTCCAGAAGCTGAAAAGGTTCCACCCAGGGATGTCGTCCGTCAGTTAAATGTAGACAATTGTAAAGCAGTTTCATCACCTATAACTGATGGTGAGAGCCAGAGTTCAACATCTGACCCAAGTGACATGCTAATGTCTGGCCAGGATGATATGCTGATGTGTGATATATTAATCAGCGATGCAGAGCTAGATGCATTTCTAAAAGAGCAAAGTAGTTCGGTTTATAACACTAATCCATTCCAAGATGGTTTTCCAGTGCTTGATGCTGATCTCTCAGAATTTTTATACATTGAGGACTCCATAGGTGTGGAACGAAATACTGAACAAGCACCTAAAGTGACAGCAGATGGTACTGTTGAATATCCTGATCGAGCTGTAGGATTATGTGATGCTGAAATGGAAGCACCAAGCTTGTCAGAGCCACCTGGCAAAGACAAAGATGTTTATCATGAAACCTTAAACCAGACCACTGATGTAGTCCTCCCTGATGAGAACAAATGGAGGAGCCATGGAGGTGCCAGACCGAAACAGTTGCTTGACCTTTCTCCACAATTGGCATCTGATGGGAAACTTAGTATGCCAATCCCACCTGGTAGTGTGACAGCTGGGGCTGAAAAGCAGCTAGTGAACTATGGAGAATCTTTGAATGTACCTGTTGACATTGACACAAGTTCTGATATCAGCGCTAACTTCAATTCTTCTGGGATCGAAACTAGCGTAGAAGCAGAGGAGACTGTTAGTACTGTCAACAATGAACACTGTCCTACGGGTGGAGATCTGAATTCCCTAGGACAAAAACAACCTTCGTGGGTTCCTGATTCAGAAGCACCAAACTGCATGAACTGCCAAGTCAAATTCACTTTCACAAAGAGAAGACATCATTGTCGAGCCTGTGGGAAAGTAAGTAAAAACAAAATCTGATACGTGTCAACGGAGGTTGAATGGGATCATAATCCTGGTTACTTAAGGTGCATAGTTATTTTGTGCTTTTCCCAGTGGATTGGTTGTTTACGATTGGACGCCAGACTGGCAGATGCACTGCAAAGAGAGCCGCACTATGTCCAGTAAAAATAATCACACCTATTGAGCTACACATATAGACTTGTTGTTTGGCTGAAGGGATTTTTTTAAATATTTGTTTTTCCTTTAATGATTTAAAGAAAACAATCTAAATATTATTGGTAGATCTGGAGAACAGCCGCAACATAGGAAATTGCCAGGCTCAAGTCTAAACACCTGTGTTTTCCCTGATCTAACCTTGTTATGAACATCTCCTCTGCAATAGGGTGCATGTCTGGAGTGTTATAAAATTACAGAAGCAGAGCTTTTTCTGGAGTTCATGCTTTTTGATGCTGTAGGTAGATAAACAATCTTTAAAGTAGGCTGTGCAGAATGCAGTTTTTTTGGTAATGAAATGTTCGAGGCATGTATGGCTGTGGATACACATGCTGTGCATACTCCTGCCATCTAGTGCTGGGCCCATATGTGTGCAAGTTGATTTTCTTCAAAGAAGTCTTTTGAGTCACAAGATACTGTGATTCCTCTTGCTGGTAATACGCATGGACATCAATTCCATTGTTAGATTTTCTTTCCACTATTGGGATGTGTGCTTCCATGCTCCGGTTTAACACCGTTGGGGTGCTCTGTTCTGTTTACACGGGTTTCTTACCTCCGTCGGTATTGTTTTGATTGCGTTTCTCTTTTCCTTTTTTCTTAGGTCGACTATTCCTGCTATGACCGGGCAGTTTTTTTGTCGCTCTAGGCACCATGTGGGCCTTAGCCCTTCAGAGCCTCTTTCCATCTTCCGATGGCATCCCCCCACCATATCCTCATGGTGATAGAATAGATGCCATTTCGCTACTGTCCTTGCTTCCACACGAAATATCCCCAGACCACTCGCCATCAGGTTTGTAATTTGTGACTGTCTTCTGAGCATAACAAGGTTGCTTGCAACACCTGCCGCTCCTTCTGTTCTAAGAAATCCCTCTGCAACCGCAAGGCCCAAAGTCTTGAGATGTCACGTAGGAGAGGTGACTACACCACGGATATTGAGGGAGAACACCATCCACAGTCCTCAGCCACAGATGAGGCTTTCCTCCCCACCCCTACCCCCCCTCCCCCCCGACAGCTCCGGCTTCGAACTGGAGATCCAGGATCTTCCACAAGTGCATCCAGCTGCGAGTACAGTACTCCACCCCTGACACAGATCCCAAGCTGAGTAACCCTTTTCAAAGGGTCGTCCAGCCACCCTGGAGCACCAGAGACGACTCCCGGGCTGCCACTGCTTTCAGCCCATGGTCGTCACTGACCATAAACTTTGGACGCAACGCCCAGCCCCAGCCGAAGAAGCCAACTAGCCTGACTGCTTCTGCACCGCCAACGCCTGCCTCGGAGCCAACAACTTCGGCGTTGGAGCCGAGATCCTTGGTGCCGACCAGCTCATAACCATCAAGCCCATTCTCCATAGCGATAGGCTGCTCAACTGTCCAAACGGCAGTTGTCCTTCGAGGAAGCCTTGGACATGCCACCTTCACCCAAGCAGCGCAAGTAAGTGGACAGGGCTATAAGCCCTTTGCCGTCACTCTTCCACCACATCCTGCTCCACATCACCCACCCACTTCTCCAGGAGAACCTGTTCCCTATACATCTCATGGGTCACCTCATTCAGGTTTGGGGAGACAAGGGGCAAAGAATACCTTTGATACTCCTCTGGAGTAGGATCCCTGGGACTTCTATGATGCTGGCTCACCAGGGTACACACATCCAAACCTGTACCCTGCCCGTTCCTCCCCTCCTGACGATTCCATGTCCAGCCATGAACATATTGGTAGGGCTGCATCCTTCCACAAGGTGGATCTCCACACTGAGCCTTTAAAGGAGGACTTGCTATTCGAGACCCTGTCCTCCTCCTATTGCACCCCACAGTAACTTCCCATGATTAAAGGCATGCTCAGTCACATCCCGGGCATCTTTAACAACCCTGCCTGCGCCAGACTCATTGAATCTAGGATGGACAAAAAATACAAAACTTCCCCTACTGATCCTCTGTACATTCGTGGCCAGCTTCCACCCACCTCTATAGTAGTTACCACCACCCATAAGAGGGATAGCTCTCAGACTACTAGTGATGCCCCTCCACCAGACAAATAGAGTAAACAAATAGATGCTGCAGGTGTAAGAGGGTAGCTGCGCAATCAGCCAACCATTGGCAAATTGCCAATTCCATTTGGTACCTCTCTAGGTATGACCTTACCCATTGGATTAGAATGGAGGAGTTCCCCCAACATCTCCCAGGGGAGCACAGAAAAAGTTGCTATAAGGTCGACTCTGAAGGAAAGCAGATCGCCAACAATACCTTGTGCTGTGCACTAGATGCCGCGGACACTGATCGAAGGGTGGGGGTCAACTCCTGTGTCCTTCTGCATAGGCATGCCTAGCTCCTTACATCTCCAGCTTCAAGCCAGAAGTCCAGCAAAACTTGCTCAACCTGCCTTTCAATGGCCAACATCTGTTTGGACCGCTGGTTGACCAGATGTTGGAGAAAAAAATATACGGAGACGACTAAAGCGATGGATGTCCTTTAAACACCTACCCCTCTCGGCTCCTTTCGCCAGATGCTCTACCGTGTAGGCTCAAAGACCCCCTCCTTTGAGGCCTCCACCTTGTACCAACAGCCACACGCCCAACAGTGCTCTCCCAGAGGCTATTTTAGGGTCCTGTAGAGGCAACAACTCAAAAGGCAGGGGTAAAGGTGGGTACTTCAGAGAAGCTGCCACCACCACTAAGCTCTGAATTACTTCCCCTCCCTGATTATATGACATCTGTTGGGGAGCGTTTTCAAAGGTACTTTACTGCATGACAGAGCATCACCTCTGACCACTGGGTGTTGGATATTATCCAACATGATTGTCTGCAGCTAACTTCCACGCCTGCCTCTATTCTACCTTGCAAACACAAACCCTCCCCAGAACATCAAAGGATACTCTGGTAAGAGGTCCAAACACTCCTTCTGAAAGGGGCCATGGAACCCATCCCTTACCATCACCAGGGCACAAAAGTATGTTCTTTGTACATTTTCAGTCTCAAAAAGATGGTTCTTTTCAACCCATTCGAGACCTCAGGACCCTAAACAAATACATTCTTTCAGAGCACTTCCACATGGTTACTCTACTGGATGTTATTATACTGCTACAACATGGCGATTTTATGGCCGCTTTCGAATTGACCAATCCACCGGCACTTCGGTGATATATCAGGTTTGAAATCAGCAGAATGCATTGGCAGTTCAAGGGGCTCCCCTCTGGGGTCACCGCTGAACCAAGGGTGTTCACCAAGTGCCTTGCGGTTGTGGCTGCTCATCTGCACAGACCGGACATTCATATGTTCTCCTATCTGGAATACTGGCTCGTCAAGAGGGCCACCCGCCAAAAGTGTCACGAGCGAACTCTGCTCACAATAAAGCATCTTCACCAACCAGGTTAGGGTTTACTATCAACTACAGAATCCTTCCTCCAACCCCTCCAGAGATAGCCCTATCTGGGGTAATCCTCAACTCAGAAGTTAGCATGGCTTATCCAAATGCTGTCAGGATAAATTCCTTCTAGGCACTAATCCTGATTTGATCCTCATGCGTATTATCAGCAAGAGGGAGTCACTCATGACTCAAAATATTTATTTGAAGAAAAACAACTTGTACACATCTGGGACCAATACTAGATGGCAGGAGTATGCACAGCATGTGCACAGCATGTGAATCTGCAGCACTACATGCCACAAACAGATGCTTACTGGGTAAATAACAACCTCTTTTCACAAGAGGGTACATTATAAAAAAAACAGCTGTCAAGCCGTAACCGCTCCTAAATTCTTCTTTTTAAAACACTGTTAGACTTGTACCATCTCAAGTTTGATGAAATAAATCATAAATAAATGTTAGTTGGTTTATACTCTGTGTTACCAAAAAAGGCAGGAGAGATGAAGAAAGGACAAAAATGCAAACGCACAGTTTTCTAACACCTGCAAGGATAGTGTTCCTCTTTGCTATTCACTTCCTCCTCTAACATTTCAAGCTCTAGAAGGTCTAAGCTCAAAGATAACGGTTAGCTACCCCACCAAACCTCACCTAATGAGTGACTCTAGAATGACTGCTGCCACTGCCCTGGGTTTGATCGTAGAAGAAAGTGTTTTGCCTCATAGACTAGCATGAAGCGTTACTTTTTCCCATTGTGGTCCACCTTTAAACTCCACTGGTATCCGGGAGTTTAATTTTTTTCATTTTTTTATTTTTTATTATCACTAATAGGCTCAATTTCTCATCAATGTCTCCTTCATTATGATGGCATTTCCCGCCCTATATCGCAGTTCTCAGATCTGTTGATGTCAGAAAGTTAATCACTGTGCCTCCTACCAAATCACTTAATTTTGAACAGCTTGTGGGGACCCAGTATACTTATTGCAGGCACTATATTTCCCTCAAGTCTTTTGAACCACACACAGATGTTAGAAAGCCCTATTCAACCCCCAGCATTTCTCCAGCCAGGACCGTAGGAGGGATCCTAGGTTTTCACAGATAAGCTCCAGGTCTTGCATTTTCTAGTGTAGCCAATTTTGCAACCATTCTTAGCAAGTTCTATAGCACCATTTTGAAACTCCTCGCTTTTCCTAAGACCTCACCCACACCTGTGTGAGCCGCCACTGCTGCTACCTGTATAAGCATTACAGAAAAACTGATGTTCACCTTAACCGAGTGCGCACTCTGGTCAGTAGATAGTGCCTTTGATTAGTTTCTCCAGTTATGTAGGAGTCTACTAGAGGGTCCTCTGAAACCATATGGCTCTGTGTGAGCAGTATCTGAAGGTTTAAAGAAAACGTCACCTCCTGTATTTAGTTTCTTTCCCGCCATGTCTGTATTTTCTGTGTGTCTTTTAAGGCCACAGCCTCTACAGCAACTAGCGGGGCATAAGTGGTATCCATGGCAAATGAGATTCATTGGGATTGCACCAAGTTGAGTCTCTTACCTCATGTTTAGAGAGCTTTGCTGGCTTTTTGAGGACCAAATAGTTTTCCCACCAGACAGAACTCTCCTCCCTAGTTCAAATTCTCATTCAAGCACATTTTACTATTCACCTTTCAATTAATTTGTAATCCCGGATGTATTAGTCTGTTATAAGAATCATTATCTCCTCAGTCTGTCATAGGAAATAGATTTTTTGGTTTGCCTATAACTTTTCACAGATCTTCATAACTTTTGACAAATTTTCACAAAACTTTCCAAAAAAAGTCTCATCCACCTCGGCTCCTTCCTGGAAAGTTTTGGGGAGATCTGTCCAGCAGGGGCCAAGAAAAAGGGGTCCCAAAGCGGATTTTTCTCATGCAATTTTCCATAGGAAGATTAAACACAGTTGAAAGCACTGAACAGAATTGCACCAAATGTGGCATCCAGCTAGATATTGGTCCAGAAAGTATGCTTTTTGTACGTAAATCTGAAATTAAGGCTCAGAAATTATGGAACTATCTTTTCTGAGCCTACAGATCTAAAGATAAGAACTCATGATCTGGTTGAATGCCACAACATCAACAGATATGTGGGGCAGACATTTTAGGAGTTTGGGGAGCCCAGTCCCCTGTCCTAGAAAAAGAATATCAAAAACATATGCGGGGCAGAGTGGAGATACCCAGCCTGGTGGGTGACGTTTCCAGAGGGATCGAGGGAGGGGGGGGTTGTTAACATTTACTTTTGTAGTAGTGGTTAAACAAAATAAGGATAGGCTCCTGTCCTTTAAAAAAAAAAAATAGGTCCCCTGAGGTAGGAGGGGAATGGGTGGATTGGTGAATTGTTCATTTTTGCTCAGTTAGGGCATGCTTCTAGATCCTCTCCGAGCTTTACACCGGGCCCCGAAGAGAGCAGTGTCTCTGGAAGCTCCTCCCCTGGGACATTGAAGTTCCGTGCCCGGGAGAGTGCGGGCAGGGAATACACATTGAATTCTGTGCCCGCTCTCTTCTGGTCAGGGAACACACATTTTCTCCTGCTGGCCAGGAGTAGAAAAATAAATTATTACCACCCTGGTGGGAGCAAAGGAATAAATCCGGCTCCCACCACACCCAGGATGGTTGCTGACTGGGGAGCCTGCAGGGTCCGTGTGAGGACCCAACTAAAAATAAAAAAAGTGGGTACTGTGGGTGGGCATCTGGGCACCCACGTTAAAAGTCAAATGTCTGGCTACCTCCTGCCAGCACCCACAATGGGTGCTGGCTGGGGAGCTGCCAGGGTCTGCATGGGACTTGGGGATCTGCCTGAGGCCCCACGGTTAATATAAAGTGTGAATGTCCCTGTCGGTACCAGGATACCCCCAAAAATATTATAATAATAAATAATAACAATAAAAGGTAGGAGTGCTCTTTAATTATTCACTGCTCTGTGCACCGAGCGTCCCATAATCGCCTATTAGGGCTTTGTAGAAATTTGATCATGCTGAACGTTCCACAAGAAGAGGCAGGAGCACCACTGAGCATTTTTTTAATGTTGTGGAGGGATGCAGGGAGCGCAGCAGTTTCTGAGAATTTTCTTTTTTCAATCATAGCAAGTCTCCTGAGTCACTGAATCCATGACCCCAGGATATCTTACCAATTTTTATTTAAAGGACTCCAAGCAGGAGCTGGATGTTCTTCCGCTGGAGTGTAGGGACATCCTGTGGTTGGCGTTATGGCTACACTTTGTAGCCTAAAACATGTTGAAGAAAAAAAAAAAGACTTAAAGACGTTACCTTTTTTATGCTTTGTTGAAAATATTTTATAACAATCACTATTAAATAGGTTGCTTTGTCAAATACGATGTGCTGACCCCTCAATAAAGCCAGTAGGCTAGCTCCATTTACAAAAAATATGTTGATGTCGGACTCTTTGACAAAGGTAGTGGGGTTGCCTTACTTAAAATGACACCCTTATATATTGTTACATGACCTAGTTAGACGTGCATGCGTAGGGTGCTGGGTGCAGGCCTAGCTACTGGCCAGGCCCTCTGCCCAACCCCACATGCCATACGCTGCGCCCAACCCAACACCATGCACAGCAATGGACAACTTACTTTACATTTTAAAAGCATAGACATTTACTGAAAAACGAAGGTTAAAGTGGCCTCAGGGTGTCAAAGACAGGAGACTGAACCCTTAGAAATCCGGTAATCTTCCGTGCACAACTGTTCACTGAAATGGCTGCCCCCACAGGTTAACAGGTAGTTATGTAGGTCAACCTCTACCTCATTTGTACCCTTTTTTGGGGTCTCCCATTGACAGGAGACTCCATGCTCCCCCCCACCTTCCTGCTGACACTGAAAAATACCAAGGCTTCCCAAGACCAGTCTTGGATCTGAATTGTGAAACTCAGAAATGCGTTCTGCAACTTTAGTATAAAAATGGGACTGAAGCTTCCAGACACTGTCAACTTGTCTTTTCATGAATCTATGCATGTCCACACCAATGGTCACCGAGAAACTTTCTGTGCTGTAGGGTTGACATATTTACAGCCAACTGTCCTTGCTGTGTTCAGGGACAGAAGTGTGAAGAATTCGACCAGCCTGCCAGGAGAGGCTGCCTTGGCTCTGTTTTGAAAGGGACCTGACTTACTGCTCAGGAGTGGCAAATTAGGTGCTCTGCAGGTGCTCTGCCTGCAGAAGAAGCTGCACGAAAGTGCTGAGGTGGGGCGAACTGAAACAGTTTGCTGCTCCACTTTGCCAAGGTGTGGACCTGGAAGTCCACACCTTGCTTCAGCATGAGTTAAGGCCAAAAAACGAGCACCTGGTAAAAATGTCCTGCAAACCCAATGGTTCCTAAAGGTTTCCAATTTTTCAGAGTCTTAATTGCTGTCTGTACTACCTCTTCTGTTACTTTTGATGCAATATGATACTGGGTAGGACATATTGTGCATGCCAAGCAGGCAAATGTATCTCCACTGTGTAAAGGGAGGCACAATAGCTCTGATATTCTAGTAGTTTGTCCACTGCAAAATTTGAGTGTCCCTCTGAGCCATCATGGTCTCCTTAATGCAATGTTTCTCCCTGTTACCCCATTGTAGGGGGCACTAGAGCGGAACCCACCTTGTTTGTGGGCACACTGGAATACCTCAACACATGGCGTAGTGTGAGCTCTGATCTATTTGAGTAGACGTTCTTCAGTTGACCTCTAACCGATGTCAGTTTACAAAGGAGCATTGGTGAAGGTTTTGCCACAATAGTAGGAAAAGCAAACACAAAAGGGCAGCTAGGATTAACTTGGCAGAGGAGACTGTCATGGTGAGATCCAAAGATTTTGTTAGACTTCTCAGCCACCTAATAGTGACATGCTTCATCATCAGCGCCTATCCACACCCTAGAATGATGGGCAGGGCCATAAGTGTCACTACCTGTCTAAGCAGTCCGCCCATGCAAAACAATTAGGCCTGCAGCTCACACCTTGAGTAAGGATCCTTTACTTCAAGAACTCACAATATTCTGTTGGTTCAGTGTTCACGCGCATCTGGCGTTAGGCACCCTCCTGTAGTCACACATTTGTCAATGTCGGGTGCCTGCCGTTCTGAACCTGAAGCTTCCTGCCACAGATCACCACGGAATAGCTGGAAAAATACATTGACCCACTCTCAGCTTACTCAACTGGGGGCGCAGGCGTTGCTTATTAAAATGCAGCTATTTGTCATATTGTGATATGTGGGAAAAACAAGGAAAGCGTTTATCTTCCATGTGGAGCTCCAACCACTTGTCTCTCAAACAATTTCCCAACTGACTTCCCTTTATTTTTTTGCAAAAGGCTCCTGTGTAATAGTTACCCCTTCCACTGGACCTGTCCTTTTGCCAACCCTTGACCACATTAAAATCTACAGCTCTGGAAATATCTTCCACTGCTACTTCTCCCTAAGTTGACAGAAAGTATTCCTGGCAGTATTTGCTGAATAAATCATTGCTATGGTCACCTGTTTTCCAGCCAAGTAATCCCATAGAGTCAAGAATCTCTCCTGCTTGTCCGATTTACTATTGTCACTTGTTATCTTAACTTTTATGTTGGCCCTAGCATCATGCTGATCTTAGTGTGTGCACAGAGTCCTAGACCTGTCCTTCACTATGTGAGGTCCTGTATTTGTCCTCTGACCTGGAGGGTGAACAAAGCATGCACTCCTTATGGGCTGAGAACACTGTGTCTGTCTTTGGTATAGCACATAAAGCTGTGGTGGTAGGATAACATGCTCTAAAAAGATCATTAGTGTGACCAGACCTTTTTATCTGTTTCAGCGGGAGTGAGGCCTACTGGTCTACTTGTATAAAGTCCTGCTATTATTTGTATGGCCAGAGCCTTGCCCTGGCATTCCAGGTGTATGTCAAGTGTGTGCAAATCTTTTTGTTCCCCATGCAATTCCAGTTTGAACCCAGCCATATGCAAATTAGTCTTGACCCTGCGCCCAATGCGAATAGTCTAGTCTAAACTGCCAGGCCATGTCCTCCCTGGACTGAAAACAAACATCCTAGGACTGGTTTTGGCGTTTCACCCCTCATCAGCCAGGATAGCTTTACTCCAGTGGCATGGAGTGCACGGGACCCACATTGGGGCATACCAGTCCCACTCGGGGTGACAAATGTAAAAAGAACAATTGATGGACAGAATGCAGAACAATGTCATACCTTCGCCCCAGTACAGAGATCTGGGCCTAAATCCATCATTCTTTTGCTCCCCATGCCATTCCAGTTTTAACACAGCCATATGCAAATCAGTTTTGACCCTGCGCCTAATGGGAACAGTCCAGCCCGAACTATCAGGCGATGATGAATTCAACCCAGATCTTCGACTCTGTGTGAGTGTCTGGAAAGTTTCAGCGCTCCGTCCATCATCTCTTTGTGTTTGCTTTGTTTTGCCCTAAGTTGGCAGGGTATACCCAGGCGAGGGCCCCTTACTCACTTTGCCACTGGATTCAAGTGACCCTGGCTGATGAGGGGTGTTAGCCCGAAACCGGTCCCAGGATGGTGGTTTCCGGTTGAGGGAAGACCTGGCTTGGCAGTTCGGGCTGGACTGCTTCCATGAGGCACAGAGTCAAGACTGATTTGCATATAGCGGAGTCTGAACTGAGGTGGCAAAGTGAGCTAAAGAATAATGATGGATTCAACCCAGATCTGTGACTGTGGGTGAGTGTCTGAAAAGTTTCAGCGCTCCGTCTATCATCTCTTTGTGTTTGCTTTGACTAAAACTGCTGGCAGGTCCCGATTACAGGCCGTGATTGCCTGGGGCGACTGGCTAGGGCTAGGGTTGGGACACGTCGTCTGTCCTGTGGCACATCCCCTTGCCACCATCACTGGGGCCTAGTTGGCAAACACCAGTACATAATAATTTTGACATGGCCTCTGAGGTTACATGATGTGACATCCATTTCCATATTGTGGGGGCAAGACCGTCTTGTAGTAAGAGGGCATCATGCCATGGAGGTTTAGCTTACACACTTGGAGTACACTGGGAGATGATTGAGATGTGGGCCTTTAAATCATAGCCACCTGGGAGTGCATACCTGCCGCGATCTGCAAAGTGGATCGACTGCAGACGCACTTCAAGCGGTGGGCCTGGTCGGTTACTGGCACTAAATGACCCAGACTAGTGGGTAGCCCCCACACCCTCCACTGGGCACACTGGGTCGAGTACATCGAGGGCCCATCAACTCCTGAGAAGTGGAGGCCCACAGTAATCACACCAGCTTCTGGCTGCATCAAACTCTGTGAGTTCTAGTTGACATTGGTGGGAGCTGGTTAAGAGCCTTGAGTGTAGAGCTGAAGATGCTCAAAAATAGGGCCAGGAGAAAGATCATTCGGATAATAGGCCTGCCCGATCGCATAGAAGGCCCCAATGGGAATATGATCAGCTTGCTGGAGAACTGGCTCCGTGATGAAGTGGCACAGGAGAGACTCTCCCAATTCTAAGCACTTGAACATGCACACAGTTTCCCGGCGCAACATTCACTATCCACTACCGGGGCACCCCCTGCCCATTCTGCCCCTCCCCCCCCAACCCACCCCACCCCCCAGATTGATAGTGACAAAACTCTTACACTATAGAGACCGAGACCACATCCTTGGTCAGACCCCGATGAAAGGAGACATCAAGGTGGAAAATCAAAAGGTAATTATCTGCCCGGACTTCACTAGGGATGTCCAGAAACAACAAGTCTATTTCATAGAGGCCAAAAAGCACCTCAGAAATCTGGGTTTACCTAAGCTATTTCCGGCTAGACAATGAGTGACTCGTGGGGATGAGGAGCACTTTTTTTACCTTTCTCACACCACTCTGGAAATGGATTGATCGCTTCTCTTAGACAGGAGAATGCTCAAATACTCGAGGACACCTCGGATCCCCCCCAACCCCCCCCCCCCCAAGGGAAACTGAGGAGGGAAATAGGCGGTATCCCATCTTGATCCCAGGCACTGTACGAACAGTGGGGGGTGGTGGCGGCCATCAGCAGAGCTGGCTCCAATCCCCCTTTGGTGATTGGAGAGGATGCACCAAAAGACACTGACTCTGACCATGTATCACTCTCCACACACAGCTCAGCGATGTCGCTGCCTTGCTCATCAGCCGAAAATCATTTAATTGTGCTAATGTTATTGTTATGGAACATGTGCCTGCAAACTGCTCCTGCCTTATTGTTACCTGTTCAAAGGGCCAATTGTGGGCTTAGATACCTCTTCAGACTGTGGTGTGATGTGAAGCCGGTAGGCGTTGTAGCTGGCACCCTAACCTATAACTTTAGCAGTTGGAATGTCGGGTCTGAATAGCATAGCCAAAAGGTATAAGGTACATACATATTTAAGGATGAGGGGGCCACATATAGCTCTTTCACTGGAGACTCACCTCACTGCCAGTGAGAGGGATGCAATACAAAAAATATGGCGGGGACAGTTGAATGCAACTTCACGTTCCTCTTTCGCTAGAGGGTTCCTATTGTGGATCTGCCTTAGTGTACCATTCTAAAAGACGAACAAAGCGATTGACCTTGAGGGGAGATACGTAATAGTTACAGGTCGCCTCGCGGGCCAGGACTTGACCATTTTAGTGATGTATGCTCCTAGCATAGACCAAGGGGGATTTTTTTGCTGACCTATCTTGAATCTCGACCACCTATATAACACAGAACATACTGCTGGACGGGGACTTCAACTGTTTCGCATTTCCAAATCTCAACAGATTCCACTCACTACTGGTAGACTTCCTGGTCCACCAATGGCACTGACCTTATCGACCTGGCAACAGGGATGGGGGTTAGTGGTTTCCTGGAGGAGACTTCACTCTGGGGATTATTCCTTCTATTTAGCGGTGCCCGGCCGCCTCAATGCTTTCTTGTGCTCCCAGGGGTCCATTGAGTGGTACGGAACTTTGAGTATCTAGGTTGGATGTTCTTAAGCTACAAAGTGGTGTTGATGTCCCTATATTAGCATAGAGAACAGCTGTGAATACCAGATTGGTGCCTACATGTGGGGGCTCTAGAGGACTCTGTATTTTTACAAACCATCGGTAACACCATACGTAATTATTTTGCAGATAATGAGGCCTCAACCACTTTACCATTGGTCGAGTGGGATACGTTTTAAGACATTCATTAGGGGAGATGTATAGAAGATATAGTGGGAGTGCGACGCATACTAGGAGAGGTTGAAGCTCATGATAGAGCGTTGGGAGACTGGCCAGGCCTGGGAACCCTTGCCTAAAGCTACAGCTCTTGAAGGCTAAGGAGCAGCTGGAGGCACACTATGAAAATCTCAGTTATTTCGATTATCGCGAGTACATAGTATGCGATCACGAAAGGCCTCCTAGGATTTCTAAATGTAGCCCTGTCTTCGCCAAAGAAATTATGGCATAACGTAAAATCAAACATGTCTAAATTAAACCTCAAATTGCAGAACACTGATTGCATCGCTCATTACTGATCCACTGGAAATGCACGGAGTCACCCATTGGCTTTGTTTTTTGATAATCAAGTTTATTGGATTTTTTAGACAACAACAATACATTGGTAGCATTTCAGGCACATTATTTAAATACACTACAAGCGATAAAGGGTGACAGAGACTCGTAAGGCACTGATAGTTTGAATGCAGCACATGTTTACAAATATTCATGTACCTGACCCACCAAACCCCACAAACGGGCAGTAAGTTGAACCATTTGCCCCATATTTTACCAAAAGTTTGGGGCATCCTCTGGCTTTGAAGAGGGGCTCCTCTTGGGCTCCACACCAGTCCACTCACCGTCTCCATTTCCTCATATTAGGTGGCTTGGGACCGGAGTGCTGTGATATCGCGCTTTGCCACTGCCATTGCCGTTCCCAGGAAGCGCTTATCGGCCCGGGATCCAACGAGGCCGTCAAACACCCCCAGGAGCAGGCGCAACGGATCGTGGGGGACCTCCCATCCTAGGGTTTGTGTAAGCTCACGTTCCACCCCCAACCAGAACGGCGCAAGGACAGGACATTGCCATACCATGTGATAAAAGTCTGCCGGAGCGTGGCTGCAGCGCGTGCAGGATGCGGA
Organism: Lissotriton helveticus; assembly: GCF_964261635.1. NCBI lineage: Eukaryota > Metazoa > Chordata > Amphibia > Caudata > Salamandridae > Lissotriton > Lissotriton helveticus. Next base: position 603,106,576 of record NC_136059.1, read on the forward strand.
GGGCCACATGCTGGCATTATACAAGCGTGCTGGGGTGAGATACGCCGTGTGAAGTTAATAGAGTTGGACTAGACACAACTTGGAGGAGGTCGTCAAAATCTTGGGGGCTATAAGGGCATCTCTCCAATCTGCGTCCTCCAGGGGACCCAGCCAACCCTCCCAGGGGGTACGAAGCAGGTCAAGGGACGCGGGGTCATTGTTCACCGAAGAGCAATAAATCCGCAACACCTCCCCTCTGCCCAGGTTCACCATCATCACTTGGGCCTCCAGGGGGTTAAATTCCAGGAGGGAGCTGGGGGACGAAATGTGGGTGTGGAGGGCGTGTCGTAGTTCTAAGTATTTGTAAAACTTGGAGGAGTGGAGGGAGTAGCGGTGTTGTAGGTCTGCAAAAGATCTGACATGATCCCCAACCCAGACATCTCCTAAGAGCGAGATCCCGATGTGGTCCCATCGATGGAAGTCTTGGAGAGCCGAGACCTTCTCCAGCCAAGCCCTACACCACAGAGGCGTCTGTCTGGTCAGTTTCTGATCCCACTTCTTGTGGCGTAAGGCAGCCCGCCAGGCCATAAGCACTGCTCTAGTGGTGGGGAAAGAGCCTGTGGCACGGAGCTCCCATACAGGTAGGCCTAGATTTGAGCGAAGTCCATTGATGTGACTTCCCCCTGACTTCCACTTGATACGCCGGGCCGGACCAGCCGCCCGCGAATCAGTCTTGGATCACGATTCGCCTCGTGGCCAGGTAAAAGAGGTGAAGATTGGTTACCCCCATGCCTCCATCGTATGCGGCAATGTGCTAAGGACATTCGCGGCCTCCCTCCTCCCCATAAAAAGTGGGTGAGGACCCCCTCCAGTTCCCGAAACCAGCCACCTGGGAGATAGATGGTAATGTTTTGTAAGATGTATAAGAAGCGGGGAAGGACCATCATTTTAAAAAGGGCACTCCTGTCAAGGAGGTTGAGAGGGAGAGATTGCCATTTCCTGAGGTCCGCCTTTGCCCTAGTGACCAGGGGTGTGATGTTCAGGGCCCACTCAAATTCCAGGAGAAGGGTGACCCATACCCCCAAGTACTTAAATGACTGCCTGCGCAAGGGAATGGTCTTCTGCCAGTCGAAGCATGCCTGGGACGCATGTAGGGGGACCAGTGTGGATTTCGCCGGGTTGAGTCTGATGCCGGAAACCCGTTTGAAGGCGGAGAGGGCATCCAAGCATCGTGGGGCAGAGCTCTCTGGATCTGCCAGGTAACCCATTGGCATTGTTATGCCCACACTCTATTCTCTTATTCTCTAAAATGGCAACACATTGACAAGGTGTACAATGCCTAAATAACAGATTTAACCACAGAACTGCATCCAGCTGATCTAGACTAATACCACCACATTTTCACAACTTGTGTTTAATCGCACTAAGATGTGGGACTACATATAACATATAACCAAGATGCCAGTTTTAATCAAACTCAGACACACTAGCAACATACTTATTAAACACTGATATTACATAACTAGCATTCAGCTTAGACCCTCCTTTTCTCAAATTCCTAAACCAACAAGTCTCACCATTACCGGTAAATACCGATTCATGGCAATTTAAGATATACTTCTAAGATGGCACCAAACACCACTATCCTGTTTTGCTTTCCCAGTCCAACATTAGCAGTCTTTATGTCACTTCCAGGCCAAAGGTCCACTTTTGCACGCAACTACCCTTAAAAGATCTTAAAAATAATACCTAGGATTAACCTTCTCTGAACAGACTGCTTGATACCACAGATTCGATTGAAGACCAGACCTCTGCCTCCTGCTCTCCACAGTACCAGAAGCTGTGCTGGAAACCCATATCTGCTGTCTCCCAGCAATTACACTGGCACTACACAATCACTGAGGTTTGGGCAAGTCATTACTTGACTATCACTCATATGAGCATAGCTATCTTTCTAATACTCTTGACAGTATAGCGATTCTTACTTAATTTGTCTAATCAGATGTCGATATATGAGAATATACTGACAATGGAACACTTGTGGTCATAATTTCCAAAAATTACTTAATGCCCCCTTGAACAAGACCTGACGCCTTTTTGTGCTTTGCCTGGCCTACAAAAGAATAAATGATACATTTATCATTTGCACCCTTTCAAGTCGCCGCAATCTAAATGTATGCAGAGAAAGAATCCAATTATCTATGCGGACCAACTTACTCTGGAGCACTTGACTGTCAAGGTATCTCACATTACTCATATCTATAATTACTAATAATAATGGACTCCCAATTGATCTAGGAATGCCTTTTCTTTCACCCCAAGAATGAACTTAACAACAGAATTACACCCATTTCAAAAAAGGAAAAGCGGGACCTTCTTTTTATAGGAGGTATGTCAACTGCCTGTTTTAACGTCACAGGTAGGCTGGTACATTGACCAAAGCCAGGCTATGAACGTAGTCTCAAACTAAGGCTAAATCCCAAATTAAATTAACACAGACAATTCCAGCCAGTCCACCTATTCCTTCAAACTTAAAATGCGCCTTCCAATATTCCCTCCCCCCCCTCATGTATGCTGCACTTTAGTGTTTTGATTTTGGCTCTTGTCACATTTGCAGTGACTCATGTTCTGTCACAGTTTTATTAATTTTTAACCAACACTATTTAAAACGCCCAAGGCCTGCAAGCTGCTATATAGGGTTATATACGAGTTTTCTGAAAACACACCTTTACCACAGTTTCATCATCATCAAGTATGTGCTCTGTAAAATTAAATTATGTAAATTACCTAACAAAAAGTTGTAGTAAAACCAGTACACAAGTTTGTTTTCAACTTGGAAATTATTATACAAACAAGAATTCGATTTTTTTTTAAAAACAACATTTTAGTGCGGTTTCAAACAATAGTTGGACCACAGAATTGCTGTTACAGTATGCAAGTCAATTTGTGGACCTCTGGGTGATCTCATTGATTCATTCAAACGCTCCCTTCCGATAATCAAATAACATGGGGCAGGATCACACCATTTGCAGCAGAAATTCAGAATCCTGCCCCCCACATCTGGGGCATGCTGCTCCAGAGGTTCGGAAAAGTGATATGATTTCACTGGAAGTGGGGTATGCCCTGTGTAAAAAGTAAAAATGTATCAAATTGAATCTAGCGTTCCTAGATACTGTGTAGCTGTTGGTAAGTTTCTCAGCCCATTCTGCTTCCACAATTGGGAGTGCAATGTCCTCTTCCTCATATAATTCCCCCAGAGGTGTAGTAATGTTGGACTGTGGTGCCTGATATAGGCATGTCACCGCTTTCAAATGGCCAGTCAAAGTGCATAAAACTTAGTAACAATTGTGGGAAGTGGATTCGGCTATGCCAGCCCTCCAGTGTTTGTGTACAGTTGCTACTACTGTTCAGTGTAAAAGTAATTGGCCACACGGTAGTTCTAATGTGGTTGAGAAGTCGTCAAATGTCAGGAGTTCCCCATCTCTGTATAGATCTCCCACCTGGGTCACCCCATATTAGGACCAGTCCGCTAGTGCATTAGTGCTTAAACTCAAGCTCCAGCATCACTCCTGAGCCTCCAGGTTTTCCCTAGAGCTGAGGCGACCTGGTAGCAGATGCAGAGATATTATGAAGCTCTCCATCTGTTTTTTGGGCCCTCGTCTCCCTCTGGAGTGCCTGCGGGCCTTCAAGGGGGTTGTAGGCCCTGTAACTGCCTCTGACTCTGAGGTGTCGGTTCACGGTCCTGCTGGGCCACCAGTGGCGTCCGTTGACTCCGGCGTGACATTAGGCAGCGCAGGTGCGACTCCGGTCGTCATTCCGGTGCCCAGAGTTGCAGCGCCGGTACACTCTGAGCTGGACTCTGTGTGCACTGTAGAGCTGGCTTCACCACGACCTCTGATATCGTCCCAGGCGGACGTCGGCATGGCATCTCATTGATGCCATTTGACCTCGTTTATGGAGCCGTTTACTGCACCAGTCATTTTTGTGGAGGATCCACACGAACTGTTAAGTGAAGGTTGTGAGATGACCCCCTTGGAGCAGCCAGTGGCACTTTCTGGGTTGGATAGCTGGCTTGCGGAGCTGAGTGAAGAGAGCGGGCTAGATTTGTACCCTGCTTCCTCCCTTTTGACACCTTCTGGCCTTGCCTCGGAAGCCAGTTCCTTTTTGGCAAAGGCTTAGAGAAGAGTGGCTGATGTCTTGCATCTCGCTCTGCCTACTGACCCACTTATTGAGGTCCGTCATCCCGGCCAGTCAGGGGTTGAGCCGGTACTCCCTTTTTGGCAAGTCCTTACTGATATTTTATTGGGGGCATGGGCGAAACCAGAGTGTGCCAGTGGACCACATTATTGCCCACACATACCGCCCTGACCCTGGTGACTCCGCTTGCCTTGTTAGGCAGCATACCCACCACAGCTTCGTGGTCCAGGCCATTACGGCATCCCCTGAGATGAGAACCTCCCTCATTCCTCCCTTGATAAAGAGTCCAGGGAACAGGATTCTTGCTGGAAGGGGATTTTTCCTCAACTAGTGCAGATTTACCCTCCACTAATACAGTCTGCGTCGTCTGACATTTTCTCCATACCTTGTGGGAGTCTTTGGGCCGACTTTTGCCCTTGATCCCCGAGGTTAGCAGGGTTGAGTTGCATCAGTTGATTGCAGTTGGCTTTCAGGCAGCCAGACTGCTCATCAAGTGTGGAATGGATTCAACTGACTCCATTGGGCGGGCCATGGCATCTGCTGTGGCATTACTCGGCACGCATGGCTCCGGGCGTCTGGATTTTCGGTATCGGTAGCTGTCCAGTCTGTCTTGATTGACATGCCATTTGATGGGGCTAATATTTTTGGAGCTCAAGTGGGTTTAGCCCTACGCAGATTTCGGGCTGGTCTGGGAGGGTCAGACCCTGATCTGTCTCCTTCTCCCCTTCTTCAAATTGCATGGAGTACCATGTTCTACGGGCTTCCCTTCTGTTTTTTGCCTGAGTTGACTCAGTCTATCTGATTTTTACACCACCTATTCTTTTGGTGAGCCATTGCTCGTTCTGCTGCTCTTTGCAGACACTTTTGTTGCAGTAGTCAAGGTTTCTCTAGTTTACTTGGCTCCGTATGACTTTTGGTTGTACATGTTTGACAGCCGTTCAGTTTCAGAGTTATAATGCATCATGGCTGGTCGCTTATAGGATGGCCTTTTCAGGTCTTTTTCTTCCCTTTTATACAGCCACAGTTGTGGATCTTTAACCCCTTCGCTTCGACCGTTGGCCGTCGCGAGCACTACCTTGCTGCTGCTGCAATCGTCCAACGCGGCCCCGCCCATTTTGCGAAAGTGCCACACTGCCGCGGCAAAGGGGTTAGGTTGGCTGAAGGGTTATTTTCTGCCTCCTCTGTTTTGTGCATTGTGGTGTTTAAGTATCAAGCACTACTTCTTTTTTACTGAGAGAGTAATTTGCCTCTGGATTTGACTGTCTGATCTCTGGAGGGGCCTTGCAGCTGCATAGCTGTTTAGTTCTTTTATTGTACTCTGATGAGAAGCTTAGTCTCGAGTTCATACCTTTTATGGTATACGTCTTACTCTATGTAGATTATTGGTTTGCAAATGTGTAGCTTGTATATGTACTACTTACGTCATCTATTTGTTTGCTATTAGATTGGTCCTTCTTGGACTATATTATATTACCTTTATGGGTCCTTATTTTTTTTCGGTGCTTCCTTTCACTCTTGTCTGCTTTTTCATAGCCAGGATATTTAGTGCAGTTCATTTACTCTTCTTGAGCACCGGGTGAAGATGTTCTGGTGCCAGTGCATGACCCCACGTGCGGCGATTGGCTCAAAGATGTAGCATAATGCCAGGAACAGCTGAGTGCATATTGGGAATTGATGCCGGCACTTTCCCGTCCCAAAGATATCTGGCCCCTTTTAAATGCATATCTTAATGCCCAATCGGAACTGGGAGAGGCTGTGAATGCTGATTATGTGGTTGCTTTGTTTGAGCCCATTGCTGCAGAATTCCTATAGCCCGACGCCAAGGACATACTGCTTGGAGTCAAGGACAAGAAGTGTTTATATTTAATTTGTCCTTGGGACAAGTAGGCCAAACTCCCTGCAGGACAAACCCTTTGGCTGCCAGTTTACAGTACCACATTATGGATCAGGAAGGTCATTGTCTGCAGTTAAGGTAATATTTGTGTCCATAGGTTAATGCTGTTCGAACTTGTATTTATGGTTCAGTAATGCAAAGCCTTTATTACTAGGGTGAGAACTCTAGGGAAATGTTGTAAGCACAGACTGCACTACTTATAGTAGTTCCAGTTTAAAAATCTATACACATGTTATGCAAAGTCTAACAATATGAGACTACGTATAATACCCCCAAAATGCTCTCTGATTTGATGCAAATATTTGCAGAACCTGGAAAGCAAGATCGAGGGATTATTTGCTTTGAAAATAAAATGTTCACAAAAAAAATGCAACTAGAAAAAACAATGTTTTGCTAAACTAATGTGAAATTTTAGGTATAATTTCTTTGAAGCATCATTTTATTAAATGTTGATGCATGCCATTATTTCCAAAAATATAATAAATGGAAAATCAGTGTAACCAGTTTCAACAAGATTATTGGAAGCATGAAAATAAACAAGCATTAGCAAAGCCATTAGGTTAGACATTGGCGGTCAGCCTTTTGGGTTTGTCCATGCATGTCTTGTTTTGACCTCAAACTTTTGTTGTCGGTACTGTGGGCCCTCACTATTATAACAGACACTGGCAAAAAGCAAAAATATTTTTGGGTCTCAAAAAGCATGCATTGCCAAAGTAGTTCCTGGCACTAAACAAAACTACTTTGTGTACAGATATAATCCTTGTTATAAAGCACAATGCTGTCACTGATAGTATAGCCAGCTGATAGATAGAGACAGAATTTTAATAAAAACAATAGGTGTTGGTTAACACCAGACCGAATTAGGGGCCCATTTCTTAAAGAAATTTACCAAAGTGTGCCACGGTATATGTCCTTTCATTAGTGAAGATTTACATCTTTCCTGAATTAGCAAGAATTTACAGAAGTAGACCAGAACATGGTACTCCTAGAAAATATTTGAACCGCATTTTAGCATGAGAAAATATGTATATGTCGATTTGCTCATGCGAAAATCTGTTGAGTGTTTACAAGGTCACTTTCCCTTGAACCACTTTTTTCCCAACCCTGGAAGAAATTTGACTTATGCCTTCTCAGGAATACATTTCCAAGCTTTCTCAGTATGGGAAAAGATTAGAGAAGAGCAAGTAAGTAGGTTTGCACAGACTCAAAAAGGCATTCCCATCCCGGAACTATTGTTACTGGTACCTCCCGTCCCATTATGTACATTTGCAGAAAGATGGCAAATGGCTATTATCAGAACTCTTTTTTTTTTTTTTTGACAAATATTTTTATTAGCATTTTTCATATTTTAGCATATCAAACATTGGTACACACAGCTTGTGTTTGTTACATACTTTCTTGTATACTTCTTATACACCGTTTATAATTACAGTCGCATGCCTGGAATGGCACCTACGTTGTACTCGATAATTATCAGAACTCTTATATAATTAAATTGCTGCCATGATTTTTCGCCGTACTACATGGCACCAAATTGACAAGTGTATTTTGTGACACGATACGTAGATTTATTAAACAAACTATACAATGGCAAAGTAGATATATTATTAAATTCTGCTGCCTCTCCATAAGAGCCACACCTGTATAGCTGTGGTGCTGCAGCTGCCTCACTACTCTACTTGCTGAGTTTCCCCCTAGCCTTCTCTCTTCTGCTTTCCCTGTCCCTCTATTTTTGCACTGTACGGAATGAAACAGTAAATATTGATTGTGCTGTTGGAAATGTAACAATGGGGGCGCTAGGAGCGTGCAAGCAAGATGACCACAACTGCGTGAGGCTCCTTGCAGCTCGGGACTAACATCCTTAACCATCCTTCCCAATTTCCACCTACAAGTACCTAAATTACAGGGAACAGCATGCAGAATGCGCCCTGATGTCTCCTGGCGAAAAAACGAAGCAGATACGAGCTGGGGGCGAGCTAATCGACTAAAGTGCTTACCAGACCCGGACTTGCTGGTCAAAATGGCAGGCGCCTGGTGAACTAATTTGAGCTGCAGCCGCCGGAGAGGACGGCCGAGGTGCCAGTGGGAAACCGCCCCCAAGAAGTTATCATGCGGGAGGGCAGCCTGTGCTTGACCCCTGGATGCTGACAAATCTACCTACCTGAGCGGGGGCTGCGAAGTACGCCGGAGAGGAGCGCTGAATGATCTGCAGCCGGCCGCTATCGCAGAAAAGCAGGGAGTAATTGCTGCCGTGCGGCGCTATCAGTGCTGGACAGACCGCCCTGTGGAGCCACAGGTCGGCGGACACGAGGCTTAGACTGGGAAACTAGCTGGCGGGGGTGGCCAAAAACAGAGACCGCGCCTACCATCCTAAACGCTGTAAAGAGTGAAGAGGCTGCTGCGCTGTACTGCTCCGGCGCTGGATGCGGCCTGGATCCTCGGCATCCCGCGGAGAAAAGAGACTTGCTCGAGACCTGCCTGCAAGCTGAGCCTTGGCCTGCAACACTGGCTATCAGTGTAGACACCGCTCGCAGATACAATAACGAGCCCCGAGAACTGGGAACTGCCTTCGCTGGGTCCGGACCGCGCCCAACGAGGACCCCAGAGAAGTTGCATGCAAAGGCCCATCCGATGCACAGAGACTGATAGCTGGGTAGACACGGTCCAAAACACCATCAGCCCTCTACATCCTACACGCGTGATCCCTAGCATCCGACTATGTCAGACACTTGCTGAGACACAAATACGCCTCCATGCCTTAGAACTGCCTGTGTGCTGGGCCTACAACTCCGGCCTTACCAGAGATGCCTCCCTCTAGCTATAGTAAAAATATTGTGCCCCGTGGGCTGAGAATTGCCACCACTGGGCCCAGTCCGCGTTCTGCACAGAGCCAAGAGAAGCTGCGCACACAGCCCTTTACTGCTGCACAGAACCCGATATCAGGGCAGGCACAGCCCAAAACACCACTGGCCCTTTCTATCCTACATGTGTGATCCCCAGCATCAACCTAGTACAGACTCTTGCTAGGTCCCCAGTATGCCTGCACGCTAGAGACCTGCCCATAAGCCGTGCCTGGGCCTACAACTCCGGCCTTAAGCAGATACACCTTCCAATTGCTTCAGGTATAATATAGAGTCCCGGGGCGGAGTATTGCCACCACTGAGCCCGGACCATACCTCGCTCAGAGCCAAGAAAAGCTTCACACAGAAGCCCATCCGCAGCACAGAGACTGACAGCAGAGCAGTCACGGTCTTAAACGCCATTAGCCCTCCTCATCCTGCACGTGTGATCCCCAGTATCAGCCCAGGACCAACTCTCGCTGGGACCCCGGTACGCCTGTACACTGACTAGTGAGAACAGTGCCTCTTTGGAAGGGCAGAAGAGCTCCCTTGCAGGCAAATTGATCTTGTGGCACCTGGGGCCAGAGTGTGCCACCATAGCAGAAACAATAAAGCTCACTAAGACACAGGACCCTACCTCTGGGGTGGCTGCAAAGGAGGAAGCACAGCGCAGGAGCCAGGAAACTATGGGAAAAAACGGATGGCAAAAAAGCAAAGCTACCATTTGAAGCACGGAAATCCACCAGGCCCACCACCAACCCCGAGACCACAATGGCGGACTGCACTGGCTCCGCATCCCAGTCCTCCACGGATGACTTCAAGGAGCTACTCCTAACCATGAAACATAGCCTCACTTCAATAGAAGCAAAAATGGATTCCATGAACACCCGCATAGATAATGTCATGCATAAGCTCGATCAACATGAGGAGCCCATAACGGAAGCAGAGCAGCGCGTCTCTACCCTGGAAGACACATCTGCGGGCAGAAAAGAACAGCTACTCCACATGGAACGCCTCCTGAAAGTCATTGCGGCCAAAAGCGAAGACCTAGAATCGAGGTCGCACCGCAATAATATTCGTATATTAGGAGTGCCAGAGTCCACCAACACAGGCCGCATGGAGGACTATGTGGAGTGAGAGCTGATGACAGTATTTGAAATAAGTGCCTTCTCCACAATGTTCATTATAGAAAGAGCACCCCACTCGCTGGCCGCCCGGCCCCTGCCTGGAGCTCCTGTCAGACCGATCATCACATGCATACTCCATTATCGGGACCGAGACCCTGCATTGAGACTAGCCAGAGAACAAAAATCACTGCCCTACGAAGGCGCCGAACTGGCCATATACCCGGATTTTACAGTGGCGGTCCAAGATGCCCGGTAAAAGTTCCGACCAGTAAAAAAGAAACTTCAACAAGCCAATATCCCTTATGCCATACTTTCCCCTGCGAAGCTACGGATCACACGTCAGGGCAAACAGCACTTCTTTACCAGCCCTCCGCACGTGGCATACGTTTTAAAAAGCAACTTCTGGAGATCCAGAATTGAGCCTTTCTCGCTCTAATGCTGCTTTATCTGACATAGAGTAAACATAAGGGTTAAATCGACGCAGTGAATGCCCCTGCTGCTCCATCTTGCTGCGCGGGGGCAGCTCAGAGCCACAGATTACGGAGCCAAATTGGGCTACACCAGATGATTGCAACTGGCGCCCTAGAGGCTGGCAGATATGAAGCCCAGCCATCCCCAAGTTAATGGGCTGCACAGTTCAGTCCCCTACACATCATCTGAATGTGACACTGGAAGGAAAGGGTAAACCAACCTGAACCCGGGCACCTTTGCGCGTTGCGAGGGGAGACTGCGTGTGCCCTCGGGCAATTCCCCAACAGGACAACCCTAACAAGCTTGTTGCTCATTGGTCATTGTGTCTTTCTCTTCTGTTTTTTATGTTCTTACCAAATTTTCTTACAATGGAAGATAGAGTTCTGTTGTTTTGCTCTTTTGGGAAAAGACGGGAGGGTTTGTACGTAGGCCACAGCAGGATTGGGTTGCTGATGTGGGAGGGGGCCAGGACTGCACCACTGCATAGGGAGGGAGCGGGGGGAAAGCAAGTTGGTGACAGATACAACCACACTAAATACAGACCTTACCTCAAGATACTGCACTGCCTATACACAATACAAACTACACCGTACATTACACTTGCATTGTATGATCAATGATGCGCCCGACCCCACCTAGCTATAATCTTATCACGTGGAACGTGAGGGGCTTGGGGAACCCCAGGAAACGTCGCCATGTATTGGCATATTTAGACCGTCGCAATATCCACGTCGCAATGCTTCAAGAGACTCATACGGGCCACATATCCCCGGTTACATTCGCATCCCGATGGACATCGTATAGATGCTATTCAACATACTCCACTTATGCTCGAGGGACGGTGATACTTATCAAGAAAAATGTCCCATACGAGAAATGGCTGACCCTCAGGGACGATACTCTATAACATGGGGGCGACTGTCATCCCAATCCATCACGCTTGCCTGCCGCTATGGCCCTAACATTGACGACCCTACGTTCGTCAGTGTACTCTGGGGGAAAATACTTGACATCGGCTCAACTCACGTGGCATTGGGGAGAGATTTTAACCTAACCCTAGACCTGACGATAGATCGACAGCACCCACAACCTCCCCACTACACAGGGGCCCAACGACAACTGTTAGAAATCCTAGCTACACATGACTGATGGAAGCATGGCTCAGTTTACACCCAGCCGCCAGAGAGGGCACACGCCACTCCTCTACGCAATCCACGTGGTCGAGAATAGATAGATGGCTGCTCTCCAGAGGGCTTAAAATATGGCTGCTCGACACCTGCAGAGAACATACTCGGACCACTCACCGGTATTACTCACCCTGGCTCTGCCCTGCTCACTGTCTCCCTACTAAAACTGGAGTTCACCAGTGAACGCACTCCTAGACATCCCATTCCAAACGGAATTAGGCCAAGAGATCGCGGAGTTCTCCCGTGTAATATTGACACTGTCTCTCAGATCTCCACGGTCTGGGAGGCATTGAAGGTGACCGTCCGAGGAATCTGTATTGCAAAAGGGGGAGGCATATTAGGATATATCCGCAATACACTCCGAAGTCTAGAAATGGAACTCAAACAACTCGAAAATCACATGCGATCAGACCCTCTCACTTGAAGGAACAATTCAGAGATAAACTGACAGAATATCAAGATACTGCAGAAAGAGAATGTAAGTTCCGTGGGAAATACTATTGTGCCTGACAAAACAGGGAAGGAGAACGCCCCGTAAAGGCCTTAGCTGAACTCACTCGAAATCCCAGATTAACTAATACCATACTCGAAATTACCGATCACAAGAGAGGGAGATGTAGAGACAACCCAGACATACTAGACAACTTCCATTCGTTCTACACCAAATTATACTAGGCCTTGTCGGTAAATTCCGTTCCCCTCGCCGAATTTGCGGAATTAGGGTAATTTCATGTTCCGCGGAGAACGCACAATTGCCAAAAATTCCATGTTTTATTGGAATTTTTTGCTTGTTCACGCTTTCAAAATGCGTGTTTGCAAGATATTGCCCCCCAAACACACAAACAGCGTTCGCGAACAGGAAAAAAGCATCGCGAACGGGCGGAACAAGCAATTACGCATGTTCGCGGAACTCTGCATGCTCACCGAGATTTTTTACCATTTTGCTGAGCTTTGCGTAGTGCGACTACGCTAATTCCTCTCACCCCTAAATTATATACAACACACATGACTAACCATAAGAGTTTGTGTTCTGTTTTGAAGACATAGCGCTAGGCTGGCTGGGGGATGGTCAGAAAGAATTCCTCCTGGCGAATTTTGAGGATGAGGAGATACGCTCTGCAATTATGCAACCGTAATGTGGCCGTGCTCCTGGACCAAATGGCCTACTGTCCGAATTTTATAAGACATACAGCGATACCCTTATCCCCGTTCTCAAAAAGGTCTACGAGGAGGTGCAAGAGGCAGGTACACTCCCGCCTACAATGCGGGAAGCAATCATGTCGCTCCTCAAGCCAGGCAAACCAGGGGATAGGTGTGATTCTTACAGGCCACTCTCGCTAATCAATTGCTGCACTAAAATCTTGGCCAAACTGAGTGCCAAGAGAATCAGTCCTCTGATGACAGCTCTGGTGTTACCAGACCAATCGGGCTTTATACCCGGAAGCGCAACATCGCATCCCTTTTCGCCCTAATGCAGCCAGACAGCCAGCGGTGGCAGTCTTTCTAGACGCTGCAAAGACATTTAACTCCCTTGAATGTGACTATTAGGCCAGTGTCCTGGTGCGAATGGGAATCTCCCTCCCCTTTCCTTACCTGGATTCAGCTGTTATACACAAAGCCACAAGCCAAAGTGCTCATTAATGGAGCATGCCCTCCCAGGTTCCATATCATGAGGGGGACGAGGCAAGGATGCCTGCTCTCCCCTCTCCTATTCGCTCTGGCCATGGAGCCACTCGCGGCCAAGCTAAGGCAACATCATCGGGAGCATGCTCTTATATACCCAGAAAGACAAATTCTCATCTCGATGTATGCCGATGCCCTCACATTGTACTTACGTGACCCCGAGTAAAGCATGACTCCCATATTGAGGGCATTCCTGCAGTTAGGACACGACTCCGAGATTAACTTTAATTAGAGAAAATCACAAATTGTCCCCCTCACAGACCGTGTCAAGAAATACACCCCAGACTTCCCATTGGATTGGTGTGACGACGAAGTAAAATATCTTGGAGTAGTTGTAACCAGAGACAGGGAACACCTCATGAGGGCTAATTATGGCAGGGCTCTAGATACACTCACACGCGGTACAAAAGGGGGTGATGATGGACTGAGCATCTGAATCAATCAAACACTCACACTCAGTCAAAAGATCTGGGTTTAATCCATCACCGTTCTTTAGCCCACTCTGCCACCCCAGTTCAGACATGGCTATATGCAAATCAGTCTGACCCTGTGCCTCATGGGAACAGTCCAGCCCGAACTGCCAAACCATGTCTTCCCTGGACCGGAAACAAGCTTCCGAGGACCGGTTTCTGGCATTCCAGCCGTCTTCAGCCCGGCTTGCTTGAATCCAGTGGCAAAGTGAGCAAGGGACTCACGTCTGAGCATACCCTGCCACACTTATGGCGGCCAAAAGCGGTACAAAGGGGGTGGTGATGGACGGAGCATCTGAATCAATCAAACACTCACACCCAATCAAAAGGTCTGGGTTTAATCCATCACCGTTCTTTAGCCCACTCTGCCACCCCAGTTCAGACATGGCTAGTGAGCCGCTTTTGGCCGCCATAAGTGTGGCAGGGTATGCTCAGACGTGAATCCCTTGCTCACTTTGCCACTGGATTCAAGCAAGCCGGGCTGAAGACGGCTGAAATGCCAGAAACCGGTCCTCGGAAGCTTGTTTCCGGTCCAGGGAAGGCATGGCTTGGCAGTTCGGGCTGGACTGTTCCCATGAGGCACAGGGTCAGACTGATTTGCATATAGCCATGTCTGAACTGGGGTGGCAGAGTGGGCTAAAGAACGGTGATGGATCAAACCCTGATCTTTTGACTGGGTGTGAGTGTTTGATTGGTTCAGATGCTCCGTCCATCACCACCCCCTTTTTTACCGCTAGATACACTCACAGACTCTATTACACAATGGATAGCAATGCCACTTTCTCTAGCGGGACGGATAGCATTGATCAAGATGGTTGTTCTCCCAAAACTACTCTACCTCTTCACCTGCATTCCATATGCACCCAGCAACTCCTTTTTTAAAGCCCTCTAATCACACCTCCTTCGATTGATGTGGGGGGGCAAACAACCCAGGCTGAAATGGGAGGTACTAACTCAACCTTTGATAAAGGAGACTTTGAGGTCCCCAATATGGAGCTCTATTTCTGGAGCGCTCAGGCGCACTTCGCCACCTACTGGATGCACCCACCACCATACATGCCGCACCTGGCGATAGAACACTGGCCCATGATTCCAACCCCTTACTCAGCCTATATAAGCACGCCCCCTAACCCTAAATGCACAGACCCAACCACAGTGGAATGCTCAAATAGAGCATGGAGCGCTATCGCCGACTGCATGAAAGTGGACACACTAAACTCCCCACTTCTGCCACTAGAAGGCAGATTAGACATCTCGGTCACACGGGAGATGCGGTGTCAACAAATGCTACGTCAATACGACATCCAGTCTTTAGGAGCTCTGTTTGAGGACGGGACCTTCCGCACACCTCAACACTTTTTTCATGACTGCCAACCCTCAACTATGGAGCTGTTCATGTACGTGAGGCTCTGCTTTGATGTAAAATCTGCCACTCCTGACTTTCCCGCCGAGCCCCCACATTCGCTCCACTACATGCCTTATAGCAACGGTCCTCCCTCACACAAATAGTATCCATGCTGAACCGAACCAACCCAAACTAATAGCCGACACAGCGCCCCAGATGCGTGGAGCAGATTGGAAAAAGATCTGGGCGCTCCTATCACTGGTGAACAATGGACATATTGTTGCCAACAGATGGGGAGAACCTAGGACCAGAAGTAGACTGCGCATAATTAATTTTAAATTCCTCCACTGACTTTATTACACCCCAGCACGACTGTGTCACTTCACACTCAGGGAGCACCACAATTGCTTCAGATGTGGTAGGGAGGGTGCTGACTTCTTGCACTTGGCATGGGAATGCCCCCCAGTCTTATCATACTGGACGGAGGTCACGGAAAATCTCAGCCAGATGACAGGGGAACATGTCACCAATACCCCGCTCACTACTCTATTGGGATACCCGAGAGATTTTAAGGCGCCCTTCAGGAAATGTATATAGTTAAGCTTGCTTTTAGCTACACGCAGGGTGGGGCAATGGGGAGAGGAAGAGCGCCCAAGTTAAAGGTCTGGATGGGGGACCTAATACATTGCCAGGAACAACTGTCTGTGTATGCGGAGTTGATGCCACCCACGTCTCGCCCTAGAGGCACCTGGGAACCACTACGAAAATATTTACAGGAGCGCACGGCCAGAGAAGGCGATGAAGGGGACACGCTAGGGGGCCTGTAAAGGTTGGTGCCGGGGGAAGGATGGACCTAGAATCTCTGCATGGACTATGCAATATTCCCTCCGTAGGGTGCCACAGTGCACCACCAACTGCCAAAATTGTACAATCTAAGTACGTGATTTGTAATCTAATGTGTTTGGCCTGTATTTTCTCAATTTTATATAACAAGGTCGCAAAGTGTAACTGCAAAAAATGCTGATACTTGTACTGTCCCTGTTTGTTTTTCCTATTGCAAACTTGAAAAATAAAGTATTAGAAAAAAACCCTTATGAACTGCATTTGCTGTACACCGGGCATTTTTGTCTTGTTTGAAATTCAATAAACAGACTTTAAAAAAAGGTAACAATCAATAACACTCTAGATCTTGGTAAACACTGAGAGGTGATTCCTCACCTTTGGATTATTCATTCCCCAGGCATCAGCCTGGATCCAGAAACTTTTCAGAAGCACTGCTGTGCGCAGGTAAGTGGCACCACTGGTCTCTGCACTTACAACGTTCCACATGGAAATGATGTGTGGAGCCTCTAAAGGCGTCACTTCTGCGTGCTGACATCAGTTACTTTCTTTCCACGCCTCCGAGTGTGGATCCAAAGTTATCTCTTGTCTCTTTGAAACCCTTACGACAATCAAAATATTATTTTACAGTGTGTAAATACTTGTCGCCTCCCAAAATTACAGGTTTTAAGCCCTACAGGGACTGCCACAACCAAATGTCTGTGATAGACCCTCACCAAATTTGCCTGTGGTGCCTGGGTTCGAGCCATGACTCTCAGGCCTGCAGCGACTGCACGCCAATAAACCCGAAGGGCATACGAGGCTGCCAGGCAAAACTTTACATCACCAAGCACTGCAACCTGGTTCAATTTGAGATCCAGAAGTCACTGGAGACATTCCAGGGGTCGGGCTTTCTCTCGATCCAAATCTTCTTGTAAGTTGAAGAAAAAAGCATAAGGAATCTAAGCAGGGTACGGCCCCTTTTCAACGCTCGCACTGTACTGAGAAGGCACACAGGCATCACCATAAGTCTCGATTTCACTTACAAAAACGTTCAACTTCAGAGCCAATCACACAACCAGTTCCATTATAGCCAGACTTTTTGGGACGTTGACCATTTCTGCGCATATTGAAGAGTTCTGTGCAACCATGCTTTGACTATTCCGTTCCATGGCGATTTCCTCTGGCATGTCTGTGCGGGCCCCTCGGAAGTTCGGCCTCGCCTCCAGCTGGACCCTCCATGCCCATAATGGGGCTGCTTCTGGCTCCACTCTTGACTGCACCTCCTTTGCCACAGTCCATTCTGCTTCCCAACGCAGAGATACCACTTCCATTGACTTAGGAAGATGAGGCCCCAGTTGTCTTCTGTGATGTCGAGTTGGCGCTGGTTCAACCTTGACCGAAATCTCCTTTGAAACTCCAGTTCCTCCTTTGAATTGCCTTCTCAACGAAGACGGCATACCCTGCATTCCCTGCTTGGCCCAAATTCAGATAATGATTACACTGCGGAATATAAGATTGGCCAACCTTATCATGAGGAGAACTGGTATGATGACCTGCAGGAGGCTAGTGGCTTGATACCTCTCCTGAGACCGTACTCCTCTCACCCCCTGGCCCTGCCACTGATGAGAGAGCTTCATAAGCCTTGGTTATGTGTAGGGCAACCAAAGTCCTTGATCTCCAGCTCCCCACCTTGGAGGTCAAAACCAAAATACTTACAGAGATTCTTCAGTCAGGACTGACATCTGCTGAGCCCTTCTTACATGTTCATATGGCACTTATGGATACTTTAGGAGTATGGGCCAAACCTAGCTCTTGCCCCCTGGTCAACTGCAAAATTGCAGGTTGCCACAGTTTTGTCTGAGCAACCCTACATTTTTATCTAAGCACCCCTTACCTAAAAGCTTGGTGGTGCAGAACCAATCCTACCACCTATCTGACTGCTCCTCCCCGATTGAGAGTTGACATTTTTGGAGATGTTTGGGAAGAGAGTATTTTCCTCCGCCAGCTTGGCACTTGGTTTGTGAATGCCGACTGTCTGCTAAGGACCTTTGGTGCTCAGTGGCTCAAGTCCTGCCAGGTGTCCGACCGGTCTTTGCCCAGGCCGTCAGAACAGTTGTGACGCGATCAACTACACAACTCATTGTGGCTTTAACACCACCGATTCCATCAGCCCCAATTTTGCAATTGGCTGCCGGGCTTTGCTGTGGACCACTATTTTTGTAGGCTTTGTCCAATTGTCCCTCATGGATATGACATTCAACGGGACTCGCCTGTTTGGGGTCAAGGCAGACTCCGCTCTCAAGCAGTTGAAGGAGAACAGGGCTACGGCATGCTCCCTAGGCTTATTGGACCCCTCTAGCCAGCCGCATCAAGCCCACAGTCACTTTCGTAGCTTTGGCAGAGGTACCCCATACCATCAGCCAATTCAACCACAGCAGGGCGCCCATCAGTTTCTAACTTGGTTGGCAGGCCATAACATCCAACAGGTGAGTCCCGCACATTGTTCGGAAGGGCCATGGTTTACAATTCCCTTCTGCACCTTTCACCGCCCCCTCTCTGACTGCTGGAGGACCAGCTTTCTGTTTTACGGTAGGAAGTGCAAGTCCTTTTGGCCAAAGGGACAATCGAGAGGGTGCCCGTGCCAAAGGTAGGACATGGTTGCTATTCCCAATACTTAATGGTGCTCTAAAAGGACGGAGGCCTTTGGACAATTTTAGAGATGCATGCCCCCTTAATTCCATCCCAAAGGAAATATTCTAAATGTTCTCACTGGCTTACTTCTTGTCTGTCCTTGGTCCTGGAGTCTTGATGGTTAAATTAGAGTAGCAGGATTCCTATTTCCATATACCAAGCTAGTAGGCCCTTTGGCGCAACCTGCGGTACGGGGTGGGACAGGAGCAGTTTGCTTTGCTCCCCTCTGGGCTCACCAGTGCCCCTCGGGTGTTCACAAAAGTGGTGGTGCGGCAGCGCATCTTCAGAGGTGAGAGGGGCCAGCCTACCTTGATGACTGGGGCCCCTGGCACTCATCAACCACTTGTAAGGCGAATCTCCTGTCATCATTGGGGTTCACTTTCAACATGCCAAAGTCACACACTGCTCCCATTTTTCCTGGGTATTCTTGACTAAATGAATCCCGCTGCCCCCCCTCTCCATGTGCTCCCTCTCCATGTGCCCCTCCATTTCCTTGTTACTTATTTCCCCCAGTTCCACTTATTGTTCGACGTTTGACACCTGCATTTACCCATGAAGTACACTTTGTACACAGTTGTCCATAATGTACACTCTGGAATCGCATGCTTTGTATCTTTCTTCACTTTTGTTGTGCCCTGCATTGAATTTACATGTGGTAGTATATCTGAGACTTCCCATACTGTTCATTGTACCTTTTTTTTCTTTAAAATGAGTAAAACTGATGTAAAAAAAAATAATAACATGCCGAAGTCAAACGTGACTCTTTCTCAGACACTTCATCTGAGCCATTCTGGAAATTATTTGTTGCCTTTCCCTTGGACAAGAGAGTCCAAGACATTTAGGCTATGATCCCGATCTTTCAGCCTTGGTCCTGGATTTCAGTGAGGTCGACTCTGTGGTTGCTGAGACTGATGGTCCCCTTCATCCTGCTGGTCTAGCACACCAGTGGTATATGCAGTTTCTGCCTAGGGATCTGAAGTCTTAGCGGGTCCTACATCAAAGAGACCTCTATGACCATGTACAGATTTCAGACAAGACTGCAAAATATCTGGAAGTGTTGGATGCTGAGCTGCAATTAGGTGACACCTCTCCCTTCCCCACCCAGATCTGACAGGTATGACTATGAATCGCTTTTGGGTTGAGGTGGCTATCTGGGAGAGGTGGAGATCAGAGACCTCTGGTCTTCGGCTGAGTCTCAATTCCATATCAACCTGGAGCTGAAAGCCGTCCACATGGTGTTGAATGGCTTCCTTCTATCTGTCAAGGGAAGGCTGGTACAGGTGCTCTCAGACAACACCACTGCCTTGTGGTATTGCAACAGACAGTTTGGGGTGAAGGCCACAGACCGTGTGCCAGGATGCATTATGCCTTTGGAAATGACTGGACCACCAAGGGATCAGAACTGTGTGGCAGGATTATTGAATGTCAGGGTGGACTAACTCAGCCCTTGGTGTCTAGTGGATCAGTATCGTCAGTTACACCCTAAGGTGGCGTAAGATCTCTTCCACGCATGGGGAGAAACTTGGTACGATTTGTTTGTCACCACTGAGAACTTGCAATATCAGCCCTAATGCCAGTTGGACTTTCCAAGGTGAGACGCCTTTCTGCCAATACCACTCCAGCCGAGTTCTCACGAAGATCAGGACTGTCCAGTTCCTAGTTATCCTAGTGGCTTCGGACTGGGCACAGAGAGCATGGTATGCGGGAATCTTGGGCTTGAACATTTGTCCTCTGATCTGGCCGCCCATCCGGGAGGATCTGCTGTCACACAGCAGTACAAGTTTCTACTCCTAGGCGCTCACAGTCTCCTCCTTCATGCTTTGAAATTGTGTGGTGACAACTAAACACCTCAACCTTCCTCCAGCGGGGATTGATGTAATATTTGCAGCCAAGCCTCCCTTGACAAACAGTATATACACCTGTCATTGAGATAAATTTGTGGCTTGATGTGATACTCGGCAGATGGATTCCATCCGGACAGTGTTGTCAAGCATTAGGTTGTTTATTTCGTCCCCAGTTTGGCAAAGCCATGCTCTAGGCAAAGTTAAAGGGTACAATTAAGCTTTTTTGTGGTTGCCGAATTGGCTCTATTTGTTAACGTCTCCACGTGCTTTTTAAATGGTTTACAACACTTTTTTCCCCCTCTCCTTTTTTTTTTATGTCACAGTTCTGATGTGCACTCCATTTAATCTGCTTCACAGCTGTTACTTGTGGTTTCTCACCCTGAAGATAGTGTTCTTCATGTGGTAAATAAATAATTAATTACCGGTTCTATTTTTGACTATAATCAATAAACGGTTAGCTCAATAAATAAGAGTCAGGATTCGAGGTATCTTGAGTTTTGCAGGTTTAATAAAGCATAAGGGACAGGAACGGGACAGCCTGCATGGGAATAGGATGGCAGCTGCCGGGGGCAGGATCTGGGAGCATAAGGATAACTTTTAATAACAGTGCACAATATTTATAGTTAAACAAATACATTGTATTCAGTACAGTAGGCGTAGCAGTAGGCGGAGTTTGTAGCAGTCGCGAAAGATAAGGCATAAAGTGGGTGTAACAAGAGGTGTGTACAGGGCGTATACATAGACATGTGATGCAAACGTAACAGAATATGTCATAAACGGGGCGGAAACATGGAGGGGGCTACCTGAGCAGCTGGGACCTCTAACCTAGTGGTGCGCGTAAACTGGCAATGACGTGTTACCAGGGAGAACGGGGGGGCTATGACTTCTGCACTGGAAGAGGAGACGAAAGTCTGGAGAGCAGAGCGACATGTACCTAAAGCCTATCTAGTATCTGGTGTTTAGAGAACATGTTGATAGAATCCAAAAGTTATCAGGGCAAAGGCTAACAGACATTAAGACTGATGCATGCATAATCCTATATGTAGTGCGTGTGCGGGGAATATTCTATGAATATTAATACAGTATTTCTCTTACATGGAGACATAAAGGCTAGACCATGACGGAAACTATTGATGCGATTCAGTGGCTTAGGAATGCAGAGAAGGAGGGCTGGACTGATAACTAGAAACATAACATACTCTTGGCAGACTGGGAGGCAGAGCCAGGCCGAGCCGGGCACTGCGAGGCATGAGAGTAAGCTAAGGGTCAGGGATACAGGTGGGGGCTGTATCGCTCCTCGGAGAGTGTTCAGGAGACAGGAGCTGAATCTGAGTCCGGGCCCTTTTGAGGCCTAGAAACGGGGACAATTCAATGAATTAACGTGCACACTGTAAAACGTGGCAACGTAGGTTTACATAGGCCTGATATTCGTTGTATTCACGAGGACTGGAAACTGGCATACTAGAGATGGACACAACTGTAATTGCGTCTTTAATCGATCAGAAGGGAATACATGCATATCGATCATGCACATATGGCATAACATGGGGAACACGTAGGCACATATAACATGGCAAAATTTACTTTTCCACATTCCCTCCTTGTGCCCTACGTTTCCATCAGGAAACATCTATATTCATGATACCATCTATCATTTCATATAGCATCATTTGCTCGTCTCGAATTGTCTTGGAACGGGATTTAGGACTAGGAATACAAGAGGTAGCACAAATGCCGCAAATCGCAGGGCCACATTGTATACAGAGGCAGCAACTGAATATGATCATTACTGCAATACCTAGGAATGACAATACTTTCCATCCCCAGGCGGATATGATACTCCAGAGCCAACCGGACCATGTCCAGGTGCCTGGATTCTGGTGTAGCTGATGGGCAATTTTATGAAGTCTGGTTATAGCTGAATAAACAGACGGCGCGTTATTAGGAATGAAAATGCAGCAACTAGATCCGATGACTCTACATGCTCCTCCTCTATCGGCCAGTATGACGTCAAGAACAAGACGATTTTGGAGCACGACAAATCTCATAGCAGTTTGCTTTTCGGTTAAGTTACCTAGAGCAGAAGTAGTCTCATTCACTACTGCTTCAAGGGTTCTGGTTAGTCTACGTATTAACTTACTATTCTGGATAGGTCCTATAAAGAAGAAGAAACCTTTATTGAAATCTTGATATTGTTCTAGAGTAGTTTCAGTTTGATCGACAATCGGGGACTCAATCTCCCTTCTATGTCTAATGTGTACTAGATGTGTGTTTCTATGATAATCAGATGGGGCTAGAAAAACTGGTGGCAGTAGGAAGGCAATGTAACATGTTCCATCCCAATCGAGGGGCAGACGAACATATGCGGTCTGACCACAAACAAAATAAGAATGACGTGAGGCTTTGAAAATAGATTTCCCACTGTCACTATACTTGACAGTAGTAGTACAATCACTATGTCCTACATGTGCGGAACCATTCTTTCTGACACATAATTCGCCTTTGACTGGTAGTACTGAAATAGCAGGTACGTCTGGAGTAGTATCAGACTGAACATTCAATACCATAAAATTCGAAGAATAATTACCTAAATCATATACTTCATTTTCTAGATCTAACCCTGTTCTATGGGGGAGACCTTGCTTGTCTGGAAAACATGTTCTATTCAGAAGGGACATGTCATTGGAAGATGATGTTAACGTGGACCATGCTCCACATGAACCATTATGTGAAAACGGATAAGGAAAGAGTGGCAGAACTCCCTTCGGTGTCTGGAAAGGGGGGAGTCGACCACACACCCAACAATTAGTGGCATTGCTGGTCTGGTGTGAATAGTGTAACATTCTGATGAATGTGTTATTACGCATAGCAAGACGATAGGATAACTCGTGAGGAGGCAGATCACTAAATGTGTGCTCTACTGTAGCATTAGAAAACATATTTACATGAGAAATTGGAAAACATAAATGTAATGCATAACTTGTGCAGGTAACCATTAAACTCAAAAATAGAAGAAAGCTTAGAACAATGATACATTTGATAGAGTTTTGACTAACTCTCTCACTATAGGGGTCTATCTCATACATGTCAGAAACCTGTCTAACCGTTTCACCCGAGAGGGACTTAGACAATTAAACTGGCTGACTTATTTTACTAGACCGGAGCTTTAATTTATACTCCTGCTGCGGAGTTTTCTCTAACAGAGGAACTTTCAGTTCGGGATTGAGATTAATGTCTGATTTAGAGTCTTGTTTCAGGCAGTCTTTAGTAATGGAACAGTCTTTGGAATTGTTCTTGGCAAAAGTTTTGTCACGGAGTCCATGGAATTTCTTGATATGCGACAGATGGACCCAACCCTTGCGGCCTTCCAACTTCACGGCCGTACGGGTGGTCAGAAGGACTAGTCTCGGCTCCTTCCAGCGAGGCTCCAGCGGACTTGAACGATCAAAGTTCCTGACCAGTACTAGGTCACCTGGGATGACCTCATGCGGTTTCACTTCGGTATTATCTGGAAATGCAGCGGCAACCTGTGAACGACAAGAGTGTAGGGCAGACATCAAGGAAGCTATGTAATCTGTCAACATATTACTGGAAACATCTGTAATACTGCGGGGTCTAGGTGTACCCCACATGTTTGGGGGGCGGCCGAATACGACCTCATAAGGGGACAGACCTGATCTGGAGTGTGCGACCATGCGCATAAAGAATAAAGCAACTGGCAGGGCAACTAGCCAGTCTACACCTTTCTCTTTACATGTCTTAGCAATACGGATTTTCAGGGTTTGATTATGTCTCTCTACGAGACCGGCTGCTTCAGGATGGCGTACACAATGGAACTTCCACTGGTACCCTAACAAAAGGGAAACATGTTTCATGAGCTCAGAGGAGAATGGCTGGCCGTTATCAGAATACACGACCCTAGGGAGTCCATAACGGGGGAAGAATTCACGAACCAACTGCTTGGCAGTGGTCGCTGCTGTGTAATCTGGAACTGGATATGCTTCTGTCCACCTGGACAAAGCGCATACAACTACGAGGACATACTTGAAACCTCGACATCGCTCCATCTGAATATAATCCATCTGGAGGACTTCAAAAGGGTGGTCAGGAGGTTGGAATCCACCTTGTTCCACCGGGACACTTTTACCTGGATTGAACTGGCAACATATCATACAGGTACGGACTTTCTGCTTGGCTGCAGCTCGTAAGTGCTTGTTGAACCAGAGGTTCTGGATACTATCTAACATGGCTTTTTCTCCTAGGTGTGCTGGACTATGTGCGGTATTGATAATGACTTGAACCATAGAGTCGGGGAGAAACCATGTGGCTTTTCCCTTCGTCACCCATCCCTGATCTGTCTGGACCCCTCCTTGTTCAGACCATTTCTTTATTTCTTCGGGAGTAGCATGTAACTGTATATCTATGACATCTTGTGTAGGGTCCTTAACTGTCATACATGTAGTCTGTTCTGGAATGAATGTCTGTGTCTTGTTAACTGGAATGTCTGGTGTCTGAGCTGTAAGCTTGGCTGTTCGATCTGCTAGATTATTACCTTGGGAAATGATGTCAGTAACTTTCGTATGTGCCTTGCACTTCATGATAGCAATAGCTGTCGGTAAATGTATTGCATCTAACAGAGCTTGAATGAGGAGACCATGCTGAATCTTGGTTCCATGAGAAGTCATGAAACCTCTCTCCTGCCAGAGTACTCCGAAGTCGTGTACAACTCCGAATGCGTAACGTGAATCTGTATATATGTTTACTTTCAGGTTCTTGGCACGTATGCAGGCTTGGGTCAGAGCAACTAGCTCTGCTGCTTGAGCAGACAGGGTGTCAATACGGTGTGTTTCAATAACTTCAGTTTCAGTAGTCACTGCATACGCGGCTACTAGTTCTCCTGTACTAGTTCTCATACATGAACCATCCACATAAAGTGTCAGGTCGGGATCTGGTAATGCAATGTCTGTCAGGTCTTGTCTTGGCTTAGTCATAGTATTAATGACTTCCACACAGTCATGTGTGGCAGGATTTGAAGTAACTGACGGTAACAGTGTAGCGGGATTCAGAACGTTGCAGCGTCTGATTTCTATGTGTGGCTGGAACAATGTCAGTTCATAACCTGTTAAACGTGCAATGGTCAAGTGCTGTGTCTGTGTTCGGTTTAAAAGAACTTCCACGGAGTGTGGAACTTGTACTGTCAGGGAGTGTCCTAACACTATGGAATCACTTTGTCTGATAGCTAGAGCTGTGGCTGCAACTGACTTGAGGCACGCAGGCAAAGCCTGGGCTACTGGATCTAATGTGCTCGAAAAATAAGCACAGGGCTTGTACTGTCCTGCTTGATCTTGTGTGAGAACAGATAATGCTGTACCTTCACGTTCTGTGACAAAAAGTGTAAAAGGCTTACTGTAGTTCGGTGTAGCTAGAACAGGTGCTTGGCATAGGGCTTTCTTTAATTCATTAAAACTAAGTGTATGTTCGGATGTCCAAGGGAGGACAGTCGAAACGGCTGCCTCCTGTGTCGTTAACTGTATCAGTGGTTTGGCTAGATATGCATACTGAGGAATCCATTGTCTGCAATAGGAAGTGAGGCCGATAAAAGCTCGTACCTCCTTCTGGGTCTTGGGCTGTGGAAGACTCGCTATTAACTGGATACGGTCTGGTGTCAACTGCCTACCCCACTTGGACAGTAAGTGGCCTAAGTAGATCACTTGCTGGACACAGAACTGGAGCTTCGAAGGGGACACCTTGTGCCCCATCTCGGCTAGGAAATACAGAACTGTAAGTGACGCTCGCTCGCAGTCACGTTCAGAACGGGCTGTGATCAGTAGATCATCGACATACTGGAGCAGGGCAGTGTCTGTTGGCAAGTGAATGTTGTCTAGTTGTCTCTTGAGTGCTTGACTGTAAATACTAGGACTTTCTGTGAAACCTTGAGGAGCTCGTGTGAATTTATAGCTCCTTCCATTTAAACAAAAACCGAAAAGGTACTGGCTGTCTGGATGAATGGGAACACTGAAAAATGCATTCTTGAGGTCTATTACAGTAAAAAATGTAGCTTCAGAATCAATGGCTGTTAATAGGGATGAAATATCTGGGACTACTGGATACTGAGGTATGATACATTTATTAAGTTCTCGAAGGTCAATCACTAATCGATATACTGGAGGTGCATTTGGATCAGTACGTTTCATGACTGGAATGATAGGAGAATTACATACATTGGAGTCAGTTTCTACAACCACTCCTTGAGCAATGAGCTCGTCAATAATTTTGGATAAGGCTGCTACAGCCTCAGGTGGCAATCTGTACTGTCTGATCCGTGGCAGGACTATACCTTGCTTGAGGGTCACACGATGGGGTGTGATTTGCATAAAACCTACATCAGTTGGACCTTGCGCCCATAGATGCTGCGGTACATTGGATAATCTTGGATCAAAATCGCGTAATACATAGTGACCTTTATAGTCCCTTAAAAACAAACGAACTCCCTCTGGGGAGCAACAAATTACTGCACCTAATTCTTTCAATGTTTTAATGCCTAACAAATTTTCTGGACACGATTTCGTAAGTAACAAATCAGTAGTTCGGGACAATGGACCAACTTCTAGAGTAACTGGCTTTGAAATCTCGTTTACAATAGGCTTTCCTGAAAATCCAAGGGAAACATTTCTAGAGCCTGAGAGCGGAGCCCCTGGAACCTCGTCATGACTGATAGTAGTCCTACTTGCCCCTGTATCAATCAAAAACTTTCTGTCTTTCCCTAATACTTGACTGTGTACATAGGGACCCTCTTGATCTACAGGTATCTCGATGAGAGGCAAGCCTACCTCCCTCTCTAGGCTGTTTCATGAATACTGTTGATACTCTGGATACTCTGTCTGAGCATACTGGTACATCTGCTGTGTAACATGCTGTGTTGCAGCAATAGGCTGCGGTGCTGGAACTGTCTGTTGTGCATTCTGCGGTGACTGAGAAGTCTGTGAGACTTGTTCTGGTCTAGGCGGACGTGGTCTTTCTTTAGTCTTACCAGTAGCTATGTTGTGTTTCAGAACTGCACACTCGTTTATAAAATGACCTGGCTGTTTACAATAATTGCATGTCCCTTTAACGGGAGCTGCAGGATGACTGGCTTGATTCGGACCCCTCTTCTGACTGTCTTGTGGAACAGATTGTGCAACTAATACTTTCATTTTCGTGTCTTTCATACGTCTCCTTTCGTGTTCTTGCTCTTCCCTGATTCTATTCTGGTGATACTGGAGCATCTGAAGCATTTGTGACGGGGTATTAGCTTGCCAGGTACTTTCAACTTTTAAAACTCGATTTTTAACTTGTGGACTTGAATTCTCGACTAGTTTAGTAACAAAAAGATGAGGGTATGACTCGCTACCTGTCTTCAGACCACTGTTAATTATAAAACATTTTTCAAATCTAGAATAAAAATCACTAGTGTCTTCATCTGGTTTCTGTTTACAGGCTGAGATTGCATCCCAATCTTCCTTTTTCGTGGCTAGTAATCTTGGCAAAACCTGAATCAATAACTCTGGCAATTCTTTACATTTCTCTCCAAGACCGGTACCTGGTACTCGTGCATTATCTTCAGCTTCTAGAGCTGTCCAATCTATCTTTTTCTCTCCCACCTCCCATTCTTTTTCCTTGAGTTTTTCATATATGCCCGCAGGCAACAGGACTTTTAACATTTTAATGATATCTGGATACGTGTATTCTCCCATACGGAGCATGTCTTTTAATTCACGGTGGAACCCTGCTGGATCTTTGTCGTGACAGGGAATTAACTTCTTCATCTCTAAGAGTTCCATCTTGGTAATCGGGGTGTAAACAAATACTCGTTGCATTTCACCATCCGGTGTCCTAACTGGGTGTACTTCTCGTAACGGATGCTGTCTATCTATGTAGAATGGTTTACTGTCTGGAGGTGAGACGTGAACAAAATGCGGGTTCAGAAACGTTCTATATTTGTGGCGCTGTTCTAGAATGACACTAATTAAATCGGTACCTAAACCTTTCCATTTATACTGGAGTAACTCGTTCAGGATATCATGTAACGGACCTGGATCGGAATGTTGGCCCTCATACAGTGTAATGAGGTGCTGGATCATATACATACCCACCAGTCGCTGCTCGGCTGGGGGCAGTTTCAGAAACATTTGTGCCACTATTTCATCTGGAAAAGTGGTAGAATCAGTAACCCATCGGACTGCTGATCGGGCTAGTTCTTGTTCATGCATGGTACTAAGTTCACTATAACCGATTCGTGATTTCAGAATGTGATCGGTAGCTTGAAATACTTGTTCTAGCGAATCTTGTTCTGGTGCTGGAAGATGAAAAACTTTCTTGTGTTCTAGACGTGAATGTCGGTCGGGAAGTCTAGTTTTACCTACATACGCTATTCTGGTAGGATTCTCGTCGTCTACCTCTTCAGTAGAAGAGTCGTTTTCCTTCTCGCTTACTTGTGCTGCTTTGCGTTTCTCGTGAAACCTTATTATTTCCTTACGAATTTTCTTGTACATACTTTCTATACTACTGAGTGTCTTGTGTCTACCCTCGGCTATATTATCACTCCACCTTGTCAGGACTTTCATTTCGGTCGGATCTTTAGTCGGACAATCTTGTTCCCTTATTAAACAATTAATAAAAAATTTTAATAGCATGAGCTGGGTCTCAGCTTTCCTTAGAGACATGATTTCGCCAATACTTTCTGGATCGTCTCCTGTACGGATGAAACGATATATTCTGTCTAGATCTTCTTTCATATTCGGTAGGGTGTCCAAATACTCGGTCACCCGTCTTACACGCAATGAATATATAACCATATTATCATCGCCTGGGACTGGATCATAACGGCATTCGGTAAGAGCTCGTCTGATATCTGCAACGGACTGATGTTTGGGCGTACGCTGTAACGCACGTTCATGTAGCTCGACTAATGTTACACGTTTATGTGGCGGCGGGGTACCAGGAGGACCTCCCCCCGCGGCCCCAAAACTGGAATCGTCGACGGATACTCTTCGTGCTGGCAGAGTGACTGATGTAGCGGGTACTTGTACTGTAGGCTGGACCGGGGGTACCGTAACAGGTGCTGTAACAGGTGCCCCGGTGGCTGGAGGAACAGGAATTACATTATTTACAGGAGCTGGCGGAACAGGATTTCCATATTCTGGGACTGTGTCGTCCAAATAGGACGAGAGAAAAATATCAGCTGCGGTCGGTTTATGACGTAGCTTGGTCGGAACTAATGGTGGCGGGAAATTACATGGTGCTTCCGGGGTTGCTTTTGGCAAGCCCTCGGCAAGAAGAGGATACATACCCTTAATGAGGGCATTTCTCTGTCTGTCTGACTGTTCGGCTTTAACTCGTTCACCTATTTCGATTAATTCCCTTTCTTGGGCTCTTTCTGAGGATTCTCTACTTAATTCTAACTTTCTGATTTCTTTTTCGGTTCTTTTATGAGATTCCTTGCGCCATAACTCGATGGCATCTTTCTGTGACTGTCTGGCTTTCTTTTTCCATAATACTTCTTCTACTCGCATGATGCACTCGGCATCCCATGTGCCTGATACAGGCCATCTATACTTTTCCTCTAATTCCTTGGTGTACTCCACCCATAAGTCTAGATATAATATGGCACTTATGCCATGCTTATGATACATAAAATGACCTGGACTGTCCCTAGGCGGGACAGGAACTGCTTCTTCGAGCAGACCTTTTCTAGTTCTTAGCTGACGTAATTTTGAGAACAGAGGCATGACTGGACTGGAGTCTAGACACAATACTATACACAATGAACACAATAATTACTTGAAAAACAACTCATTCATACCACGACATTGAAAACACATGGAATAACATTTAGAATAACAGCTCGGACAAGATACTACCTGAAATACTGAGAACAGAACACATGAATTTCTCGAGAACAGAACTTACTAGAACAGACTAGATGCACTGCTGAAACAGTACGAAACTTACCGGTCCCATAAAGAGACACGTCAGGACCCGCATCCACCTAGGTGGACACTTCGTGTTGGATTTGCGTACCCAAACCCACGTACCAGAGACAAATTGACCCTGTCTAGATACTACCCCAGCAACGGTACTCACCGGGCAGCAAGAACGGAAGGCCTCGGACTGGACTGGACTGCTACGACGACGGACGGACGAACTTCGGACTTCAGTTACAGGTGGGCCTCCGGATACCTCGGACCTTGGACTCTCGGCTTGGGCTCTGGTCGGGACTCGCCGCGTTCCTCCACTGCCTCGTCTGGATGCTGGACCGCAACCTCCGTCTCCTCCGTGGACCTGAGGGATACTTGAAGCAGAAATATCTGCCGCTGCGCAGGATGGTTCCGTCACGGCTGCAGAGGATCAGGGGGCCTGCGTGGCTTCTCCGGCGCGTGGGGAAAGGGCAAGTCCCTATTCGGGCGCCATTATGTGGTAAATAAATAATTAATTACCGGTTCTATTTTTGACTATAATCAATAAACGGTTAGCTCAATAAATAAGAGTCAGGATTCGAGGTATCTTGAGTTTTGCAGGTTTAATAAAGCATAAGGGACAGGAACGGGACAGCCTGCATGGGAATAGGATGGCAGCTGCCGGGGGCAGGATCTGGGAGCATAAGGATAACTTTTAATAACAGTGAACAATATTTATAGTTAAACAAATACATTGTATTCAGTACAGTAGGCGTAGCAGTAGGCGGAGTTTGTAGCAGTCGCGAAAGATAAGGCATAAAGTGGGTGTAACAAGAGGTGTGTACAGGGCGTATACATAGACATGTGATGCAAACGTAACAGAATATGTCATAAACGGGGCGGAAACATGGAGGGGGCTACCTGAGCAGCTGGGACCTCTAACCTAGTGGTGCGCGTAAACTGGCAATGACGTGTTACCAGGGAGAACTGGGGGGCTATGACTTCTGCACTGGAAGAGGAGACGAAAGTCTGGAGAGCAGAGCGACATGTACCTAAAGCCTATCTAGTATCTGGTGTTTAGAGAACATGTTGATAGAATCCAAAAGTTATCAGGGCAAAGGCTAACAGACATTAAGACTGATGCATGCATAATCCTATATGTAGTGCGTGTGCGGGGAATATTCTATGAATATTAATACAGTATTTCTCTTACATGGAGACATAAAGGCTAGACCATGACGGAAACTATTGATGCGATTCAGTAGCTTAGGAATGCAGAGAAGGAGGGCTGGACTGATAACTAGAAACATAACATACTCTTGGCAGACTGGGAGGCAGAGCCAGGCCGAGCCGGGCACTGCGAGGCATGAGAGTAAGCTAAGGGTCAGGGATACAGGTGGGGGCTGTATCGCTCCTCGGAGAGTGTTCAGGAGACAGGAGCTGAATCTGAGTCCGGGCCCTTTTGAGGCCTAGAAACGGGGACAATTCAATGAATTAACGTGCACACTGTAAAACGTGGCAACGTAGGTTTACATAGGCCTGATATTCGTTGTATTCACGAGGACTGGAAACTGGCATACTAGAGATGGACACAACTGTAATTGCGTCTTTAATCGATCAGAAGGGAATACATGCATATCGATCATGCACATATGGCATAACATGGGGAACACGTAGGCACATATAACATGGCAAAATTTACTTTTCCACAGCTAGAACATTGGGTTGGCTGTGAGTGAGCGTCAACTCGCTGTACACCACCTTCTTTACAGAAAGAACTGTTTTTGCAGACATGGGCGTCTTTCTTGCCTAAAGCTGTGACGCTGTCCCACATCAGTCCGGACATCACCTTGCCACTGTTTTGTGTTGCACGTCACTCCTTTAAGGAGGAGAAAAGTCTCCATTTGTTGATCTCTAAAAGAGGGCTGAGCATTTACATAGATCATACCAAAAAACACTGGGTGGACAATCAGCACTTTGTGGATTCTCTGTAGCGAAAAAAGGCAACGCTGCCCAAAAGAGAACCACCGCCCAACGGATTATGTTCTGCATTAAGATCTGATACACATTGGCTAAAAGAAAATCTCTGGAGGGACTGTATGCTCATTCTACCATGGCCAACCTTACAATTACGTTAGCATACAAAGTCACTGTCCTAGACATTTGGCAGGCAGCTACGTGGAAGTCCCTCCATACATTCATGAAACACTATTGACTGGATGGTCCGCTTCGCTAAGAGTGGCATTTTGCCCTATTGGTCCTGCAGGACTTTCTGGTTTGAGTCCAGCGGCAAACCCACCTACAAATAGGTACTGTTTTGATATCCATACGAAAGGTGAGCAATCTGAGGTTAGACGTCTGTCAGAAGAATAAGTTACTTACCTTCTATAATGCTCTGTTTGGTACATTCCTCACTGACCCTCCCATCTTCACAGTTTTTTAATTTACCTCTATGCATTAATAAGATCCTAAGTCTAGGAAACTGCACGCTGGTCTCAGTAATTTGCTTTTGGGGCTCTGCATATGGGAACGCAGACAGTATTGAAAGCAACTAACCGTACACTGGATTGGTGCTTAAATAGACTCTGCACATACTTTCCGGGGTAGAATGGCTTCAGTGCAGAGCCACTCAGTGCCACCTACTGATGCACAGAGGTAGTGCTGAAAAGTTTTCTGATCCAGTATGACACCTGGGGAATATTCAAAAGGTGAGAATTGTTTTTTTGTTTTTTTTTTACTTTATTTAACTTATTTTCCATCATATACACCATAAATTACAGCTTTGAAAGAACAACTTTAGTACAGTTATGCAATGGGTTATCGCACGGAGCTATCTATTTCCAAATTAATATAAGGGGAACAAATCATATCAAGCATACTAGGTGTGTACAGTCTTGGTATTATGTCGCTTTTGTAGGAAAAAATCAAGCAACAGTAAGACG
Source organism: Lissotriton helveticus (assembly GCF_964261635.1). Taxonomy (NCBI): domain Eukaryota; kingdom Metazoa; phylum Chordata; class Amphibia; order Caudata; family Salamandridae; genus Lissotriton; species Lissotriton helveticus. Next base: position 603,140,003 of record NC_136059.1, read on the forward strand.
ATCCGTTGACCCATGGTATATCTGAAGGGCTTTTTTTTATTTGTATTTCTTTATTAAACAACCGTCCACATGGTACAATTGGTTCGATCAGCAGGTACAGTAAAATACATCATTATCATATGAAAATAGTTCAAATGAAGAGTTTCGACATTCAAAATGCAGAGACATCAGTAAAGCAATGTGGCAAAAAGTAGGCGTCCGATAACAGTAGGAGGAGTGATGGCGTATCGCTCGGTACACAATGGCATATGTAGCATGACAGAGCTGAGTCTCCCACCTATGGCATTACAAATACAGAAGAAAAAAATGGGGAGAGGGTATCCCTGGATCACGCACCAACCGTGTGGACTTAGGAATCAGCAGTGAGAGGAAGTTCAAGCAAATATGTCTGCAGCGGGCCCCATATGTAACAGGGTCGTGAGGAGCGGGGTAGCAGGTCAGCATACATACAAATTTGGTCTTGCCAAAGGATCATATCGCCTAACCATTCCTTAAATTTAGGTGCACGGCCCCAGCCCCACTTGCAGGCCACACGGTGTTTCGCCAGGACCAAACTGAAAGAAACAAACCTTCTGTGTGAGATAGGGATGTGCGCAGTATAGCCCAGAAGCGCTGTGAGTGGAGATCTAGGAAGGGGTGTAGCGGTCATAGAATCAAGGGCTCCAAAAACCTGCTGCCAGTAGTCATACACCCCAGGGCACGCCCAGGCAAGGTGAAGAAAACTGCCTGCCCCGCCTGGCACCTAGCGCAGCCATCAGATTCACGTAGGCCATACTTGTGTAACCGCACTGGAGTATAGTAATAGCGTTGGAGCTATCTATAGTGGATAATACGCAGCCTGCTATTCAAAGAGACCCCTTCAATCTGTTTACAGCAATAGGTCCATTGCTCATCAGTTAGCTCCTGACCCAGTTCTAACCCCCACTTAGCTCGGGACGCACAAGGCGAGTATTCGTGATCAACATACAGTGAATGGCAAAGTGTAGACACTAAATGACTAGCGTTATCCGCCTGGAGCACACGACGTAGAGGCAACAGGGTGAGAGGCTCTGAAGCGAACGTGTCTCAGTCGGCTATACAGAAATGTGTCCATGGTAGGGGGTGGGGGGTCATGATACAACAGTTGGAGAGTGCGAAATGTATCTTTAACAAAGAGGTTCCCCCAGGTATGAATGTTCCGTGTGCGTGTCGTGTTTCTAAAAATACCTTCTTGCAGCAGTGCCACATCAGGGTGGTAGGTCAGCGGAAGGAGAGGGGAATAAATACTGGATTCGGACATGTGTACCAAAATACGGGCCCAGGCTGTGTTTGTGCAGTCTACTGAGGTAGGTTCTTTTTAACGGGGTGCTACTCTGGACAATATTACACCATCCAACGGAATCGGGTCTGATAGCCAATGTTCAGTGGCTACGTGAGGGGTGTAGCAAGGGGGGGTGGGGTGGAACCAGTAATGAGAAAAGTGTTCCTGTGCACTTAGGTAATATAGCTCAAAGTTTGGAATGTCCTAACCGCCTTGCTCGTATGGTCGTGTATACAAGGTTGTTTACTGCCCCATACTAGTCTAATCAGTTCCGAACGGAGAGTGCAAAAGAAGTGGCGCCCGGGTTCGTAAGGGATATTGAGGAATAAGTAAAGGAATTTTGGTAATATGACCATTTTAATAAGGGATATACGTCCTGCCATAGTTGGAGGCAACGCTATCCAGCGGGTAATGCAGCCAGCAATATGCTCCATGGCGCATCCATAATTAAGGCGCATGAGTTCGTCACGATTCGTTGTAACCTTGATCCCTAGATACTTGACCTCGTCCTCGCACCACAGCGTTGGATAATCCATCCCGAAGGGAGTAGCAGCACTAGTCAATGAAAAGATTTTCCATTTGGACCAATTTATATTAATGCCTGAAAGGCTCCAAATTTAACAAATTCACGCAAAAGTGGATTCAAATTTTTGCAGGGCTCATTTACATAAAGGGTGACGTCATACGCGTAGAGGGATATAAGGACAGGGCGTAATAGGCAACGGAGACCTACATGTTGGTAGTGCTGTCTAATCATTGCCGCCAGTGGTTCCATTACAAGGGCAAAAAAAGAGGGCAAAAAAAGAGGGGGGAGAGGGGAGGAGAGGGGCCATCCCTGGCGAGTGCCGCGGGATAAGGAATAGGATGGTGAGGCGTGCACGTTAATCAATACTCTGGCTGTAGGTGATATATACAACAAGCGGATCCAGGAGAGGAAACCGACGGGAAGTCCCATACATTGAAGCACAGTGAGCAAGCAATCCCATTCCACAGAGAGGAAAGCCTTGGAGGCGTCTAAAAAAAACGCTGCCAGTGCCAGCTTGGGATCGACTGTCTGCAAGATGGAAAAAAGGGTACGGAGATAATGGGATGTCTCCCTACCTGGTATAAAACCCGCCTGGTCAGGAAGCACCAATTTGTCTAACAGGAGGCATAGGCGGTTCGCCAATGACTTGGCAAGAATCTTGGTATCAGTGTTCAGTAAGGACAGCGGCCTATAGGACTCGCATCGGTCAGGGGGTTTACCCGGTTTTAACAATGATGTGATTAGAGCTTCCCTCATTGAGTGTGGGAGGATTTGGGACTCTTGGACTGCAAGAAAGACTTCTTTCAACACGGGGAATAGTTATTCAATGTATAATTTGTAAAAACCTACAGGTAGGCCTTCAGAGCCAGGTGCCTTGCCTGACCTCATCTGCATAATAGCCTCCCTTAGCTCGTCGTCCTCAAAAGGCGCGGCCAGGAATTCACGTTGTGAGTCCCCAAGCCGTCCAAGGGTGATGTCACCAAAGAGGGGTGTGAAATCTGGTGGGGAAGTGCGTTGGTCTTGTCTAACGTCTTGTAGAACGAGGTGAATGTGTTTAGTATGTCTTGGCTATCCCTATGTCGTATGCCTTCATCATCCACTACTTCCAACTCAAAACTAGAGAAGCGAGGCTGTTTAATATCTGTAGCTGAGGCCCGGCCAAGTCGTTCCCCCTCCCCGTATCGGCGAGAGGTGAAGTATTTGCCGCGGAATTTCACTTCGCAGTCAGCAGTAGTAACATAGTCATTTTTTCTCGCAGCAATGCTCTGTGGGCGCCAGACCTGTCCCTTCACATGTCAGTCTCTAGCTGCCGAATCTCAACCTCTAGGCATTGTAGATTACGTCTAATGTCGCGGAGGACCCCAAAGCTCTTGCACATGCCTATGCCTCGGACAGTGACTTTGAAAGCATCTCACAGTGTCTCTAGCAAGTCTACAGAACCCTTGTTTCTGTCAAAAAAACTTTGATTTCTTACCCTAGTTCAGCCTGGAAAACTGTATCTAAACGGGACTCTGGGATCAGGCGCCAGAAGCGGTAAAGGAGGCCACTGCACTGGGAGGGGCTATCTCAAGGCACACAGGGGCGTGGTCCGAGTATGTGCGGGCAAAGTGAGTGACAGACTGAATCTAAGGTGTCGTGCCCCGTGAACAGAGCCAGTAGTCAATCCGAGACCACGTGGCGTGTCCCGAGGTGTAATATATACCCTCCCTCCCATTAGGATGTGCATAGCTCCAGGCATCTACTAGCCCGTATTCCTCTGATATCCCCAGTAGTGCTTCACGTGCCCTGGTGTAAAGGTGAGGCAGGGGGCAGGAGCGGTCCGCTGCCAGAAGCAATGCTGTGTTAAAATCACCCCCATGCTATAGTAGGGGATTTTTAAAGTCAACCTTATTTCATACCAATTTTTTTGCTGCTGACCTCAAAGTTTAAAAAAAATCTTTTTAAAGTACTTGGGATGTCCAAATTTGTAGAGATCATGATCCCCGCCAGGGCCAATTAGAGCTTTCAAGTATTCTGACTATATTTCCCATTTACCTAGAAGTTTCCTTATATTTTTAAACTGGAAGGCTCTGCAGTACTCGAAAATATCTGGGCTGGCAATACCTTCCTGGTACTCCCCTGGAACCCCAGATTGCCTCAAAGACAGGCTGGTAACCTCCTTGAGGAATGGAAATATCAACTACTGGGGTCAGCTGATAGTGAATAACAGTATAATAGAATGGGAGATCCTGAACGAAAGGACACGAAAGGACACAGCCAGATTTAAGTCTTATCAACTAAATAGTTGGATAAAAGGCATACAGGAAAATTTGCAGGGGGACGACAATATTGAACAAAAGCTAATAAACATAACAAACATCAAAAAGGAAATCTCAACCTGGTACTGGGCTCTTGTTAGAGCAGGCGAAACTGAATACTCAGCCCCATACAATATCTGGGGAAAAGACATGCCAGGGCTAGACATTTAACACCATTGGCAAACCTCAATGGAAATTTTTGGCCGAGTAATAAAATCAGCCCCGTTAAGGAAAAATCATCTTTTCACAGTGCATAGAGCGTATTGGACCCCAAAAAACTGTCAAAGTTCAACAGCAACAACGCAAAAAAGGGTCTTAAATGCGGGGATGAAAAGGTGGATGACCTACACATGTTTCGGGATTGCATGCACATGAAAGAATTTTGGGGACAGACGGGTAAGACCCTCTCAGATGTATTAGGACGACCCATAGAGGTAAGCATGGAAATGGTTATCTTTGGGATTTACAATAACACTCACCTTCCTAAAATGACTAAGGACCAGGAAAACATCACTTTCTTACTATCATTGTTAGCCAGAAGGGAAATTTGTATTAACTGGGTAAAACCTTCACCACCACTACACAGTGAATGGCTAAACTCCAAACTAAGGTTTTATAAACTAGATAAGCAGGGGAAGAATATTAAGAAAAGTAAATTCTGGAATATTTGGGAAAGATACATCCACCTGAACGTTAGGTCGTCCAATGATTAAGGCTAAGATAACAACGATTTCAAGTTGTGTTTTGAATTGTGTAGTCATAATGACTAGCTCTGCCCCCTCCAAAAAATAGTGTGCCTGAAGATGGACAAAAAGGGGCCCAGAGGACAAGGCTAGCTATTTCCATACGAGCCATTGTATGGATATAGGGTATCTGGGACAGATCAGAAAAGGGGCCTTTGACTCCTCCAAACTTCAAAAAAATATTGCTTAATGAGGACAAAAAAAAAAAAATCACCCCCCATATCACGTGTGGATCCTATATCTAATATGCGTCCCCATAAAGTGGAGAACTAGTATGGGTCGTCGTGATTAGGGCCGTAGCTACACGCCAGGGCAACCGACTGTGTGCTCAGGGTACCCCACAATATACAACTTCGACCAGAGTCGTCACAGTATGTGCCACCCAATATGAATGGTGTATTTTCTTTTATCAGAATGACCGTACCTCTAGAATAGGTGGAGTAGGAGGAAAAAGCACGGTGCAGGCCCATTTGTTGCCAAAGCTTGGGGCCGAACTGGGATCCATGTGCGTTTCTTGAAGCAGTGCAATTTGCATCTGGTGCCGATCTAAATAAGCCAAAAACTGTCTCCGCTTCCAAGGGTCGCAGAGACCCCTGACGTTCCATGTAAGCAGTTTTATACTAAGGGCCTTAGGGTGTGTTGCCATAAGAAATTCGAAGTAGTGGAGACGCTGTGTGAGCGATTGTAGAACAGTGTTGCGAGTACCTGTGTTCTGAACATCATAACGAAAGAATTGTACATTATGCATGACGGTGCAGTAAACAAAAACCCACCCCTCCCATCCCATAGCTTCCCCAACCCATCTCACCCACCAGCAAGAAATGTCCATGCAGAGGCAATGATAAACAGTCATCAACGTTTAGAACGCAACCCCCCCACAACAGCACCCCAATCATGCTAGTATGCCACCTCTCACTCGATGAAACCCAATAAAACAGAAAAAGTTCACTTTCCTAGAAAAACTGGTGCAGGATCATGGAATAATAGAAAATAGTAATCAAGAAAACTAACATGCAGAGGGGAGCTCGCACAAGGGGGGATGCCTGGTGGGCATGAACGCCCTCCCGTATCCAACATCGCTATGTCATTTACCCAAGGGGAAAGATGAGAAGCATATCCTCTCGCCAGAGGGAGAGACCAGCGGTGTGGGGGGCAGGGGTGCCCGGTGAAATAGTCAGTTCACCTGTCCAATGTAAAAAGGATTGACTACGTAATATGCACCAATGAGAGTCACGACAATCAAATCCACACAAAGCACTTATCTGAACAGGAGCAGCTGCCAGGTACAGGAGAGTGTTCAATATTCCAAACGCGCTGGCAACGTGGAAGACGATCAGGGACCCAGCACGGTCTGTATAGGACTGAAGTGCAAGTCAAAGCTCGTCAGGAGACTGGGAGGCCTCCTGCAGGTTGTAAATCAATTGCCGGTCGGCGAGGAGGGTCTAGAGTCCTGATCTCGTCTGGGCGATCTTCTAGCCAGCTTCTTTAGGAAATCATCGACTTGTTGTGGATTCGCACAGATGACATGTTTGCCGTCGTGGAAGATCCGGAGTTTTGCAGGGTAGAGGAGAGCATATTCTATATTAGCCTTACGGAGCTTTTGCTTAGCAGGTAAGAATTTCTGACGTGCCTTTTGAACTGCGAGGGTGAAATCCGGATAGATAGAAAAAGCATTGCCTTCAAATTGCAGAGGTTTCTTTTCACGAGCTTTTTGTAGTGCAACATTACGATCTCTGAAATTAAGCAGTCTGGCAATAATGGGTCGAGGGGGGCTCCCGGTGGCGGGCGCGGCCCCAGGGAGTGGTGGGCGCGCTCCACGACCAGATGGGGTGCGAAGGAGTCAGCGCCAAAGGAGCCTTTCAAGAGACGTTCAACGTAGTCTTTCATTCGGCCTGTGTTGGTCGATTCCGGTATGCCAACTAGGCGGATATTGTTGCGGCGTCCACACGCTTCAATTTCCTCATTTTTGGCCGCGATGACCCTCAGCAACTTATCCATGTTCGTGACTCGATCCTGTAGTTGAGATGTGGTGTCTTCCGTCTCAGAGATGCGACGTTCGGCCTCTTTAAGTTGTCCATCGTGTTTGTCAACTTTGTGAACAAGGAAGTAGAGGCGGTTGTTCATGGAGTCCTTTTTCCCAGATAAGTCTGTCAAGCTGTTCTGTACCGCCAAGAGGAGTGTCTTAACTTCATCTCCGGAGGACTGTGAGGCGGTCTGACTATGCTCCATCTCAGATGGCTCGGAATCTACAGAGGTGGAGCGCGTGCCGGCTTTCCTGGTGTCAAACGTCAACCGAGGTTGGCGGGCGTCAGTTTTCCCCATATCGACTAGGCCCTCAAGAGGAGCAGTGGACCTCAGGACACTGTTGACCAGATGTACTATCCGTTTCCCTCCGTACAATAAGTGACACCTTGGAGAAGGTGCGTCTGATAGGCAGTTCAGTTCGCCCTGCCACACTGAGCTGGGTTGTTGTTAGCGAGGCCCCCTGCAGTCCCGGTGCCAGCAGTCAATGGAAGATTATAAGCAACATGTGGTGTACGGGGGGACAGATCTTGTAGCATATAGTATGAGGAGGGAGATGGCAGTGGTCAGACAAGTTGTGCACTTCGGACAAATAAAAAAGCTGAGGATCGTTACAGAAGGCTTCTTATGGGGAATGGGGGGCCGCCTCCACTGTCAGAGGGGGGATGCGCATAAACAGTCAGGGGGCAGTTAGTAGAAGGGTGCCTGCAGGTATCCAGAGGTCTCATGGGCCAGCTGCAGGCAGAGTTCACCTCACCACTCGTTGCCCACCCCTGAGCAGCAGTGGTGTAGGGCAGCGTAAGAGTCCTGGCGTCAGAGGTATGGGCTCAGTGTAAAAAAGGTAGAGGCAGTAAAATCGATTTGCTGTATGAGTCCCAGGTGCATCAGTAAGGGGGGACTGAGTGATGCCTTCCCCTCATCCCGCCATGTGTTAGATGGCGCCGAGGGGGGAGAAACAGTCAATAGCACGTCACACAGGGCAAGCAGGGTCACATCAGGTATACTCCCCGGCCGCGATATGAAGATGCAGGGTGCAGGGTGTGCGCGCTGTATGCAGCAGCCGTCCGTGCTCACAGCTGGTCACAGCAACATTGCGCCTCCAGGAGGGGACCGGAGCAGAGCCGCTGCATGCGCTCCAAAAGTAGACATGCGAGGATAAGAGCACACTAGTTGTGTTATGCGGCTCACCTCAATGTAACGGGGGCAGTCCGGCGATGGTAGTTGGCAGGTGAGCGCTGAGATGTCCCGCCGGTGCAGGGGCTCGGCTCTCCCCGAAGGCCGCACCAGCCTATTACTACGTAGGAGACTGGGGGCTCGATTAGACCTCGCAGCCCAGCAGGGGTTCCAGCTCGAATGAGTGTTCACAGGCCCGCTAGAGTTCAGCACCGTGGCTCCTCAAGGGGCGAAGCGGACGCTGCATTTTTATGCACAGGAGCTTCAGAAAGTTACAGGCAGATGGCATCTTTAGGAAGAAAGGGCAGGCATTAATGCGGATATACAGCGGATTTATTCACCGGGAGTCCGGGGCCTCACAGGTGTGCGGCCATCTTGGATGTGCGCCACCTAGCGCCCCAGATATCTAAAGGACTTTTCTGATAAACAACCCACAGCATATTAGTTCATATAGCTTGCTTTGTAGATCACTGAAATCACGAAGTAAGGGGCTTTCAAGCATATGGCAATGTTTTACAGACATTTGCATTAACAAACGCGTCAGGTGTTGCCGGTAATGGGGTACCTAAAAAAACAAGCCACATCTTCACCCTCAAGCAACCTGTTCTGGAGGGAAGGAGTCAGATCTCTCCGTGGTGTGTGTTGAGAGATAGCTCTGGAGTGGACCCCAAATGTCTTTAGGTCTGGAGGTCAGTGGGAGTGTTTCGGCATATGTTGACAATTGTCCCTGACAAAAGATCAGATCCTCAAGCCACTCTTTGAATTTTGGAGCTCTTCTCCCACCCCCACCTACAAGCCACTCTGCATTTGGCTAATAGTAACAATGTGGAAATTAATTTATAATGCATCTGAGGGAGTTGTTTGGTGTAGCCTAGCAGTGCCAATATGGGGTTCTTTTCCACCGGGAGACGCGTCATCCTCCCAAGAGACTGAAAGACCAGTGCCCAATAGTCCTGTATCTTGGGGCATTCCCATGCTAGATGTAGGAACCCTGCTCCTGGGCATTTACATATCTTGCAGCAATCGTTGTCCGCTAATTTAAAACTAAACTTTTTAACAGGCGTGTAATAAAGGCGTTGTAGGAATATGTAATGTATTACACGTAATCTGCAACTATCAGAGATCCGTGAGGTTTGGAGACAGCAGTATTCCCATTGTTCTTCAGTAACCTCCCTACCCAATTCCTCACTCCAATGTGTATGAGCAGTGCAGGGGGACTCCGAATGTTGTGCATGTATACTATGATAGAGCCGGGTCACTAAATGTTTGCCATGAGCGGATCCCAGCATCTGATGCTGAGGGGCAAAGCTCGAGGGTTCCTGTGGAAAATCTGGGATAGCAGAGCAAATTCCCCGCCTAGGCGGACATAAAGGAATGTGTCAATGGGCGAGGGTTGAGTTTCCTGGAATATTTGGTCTAATGTGCGAAACAGGCTATCCTGAAAGAGGTCTCCCCATGTAGCAATCTTAGTTTGTGCGCACATTTGGTGAAAGACTCGTTCCTGCAGGAGAGGCATAATGGGATGATAGGAGATGGGGAGTCTCGGGGAATACAGCAGAGGGGAGCCAAAGAGATTTGTAATGCTATGCCACACATCCACTGTATATGTGACAGTGGTAGGGGCAGTGTCGCGGGTACGCCTTGGTGCCTGTATTATTCCATCCAATGGGATGGGATCTGCCAGCCAGTGTTCCACGGCCACTTGCGGCATATAGCGAGGGGGGTTAATCCAGTAGTAGGCATAGTGTGCCTGCGCACTAAGATAATAAACTTCAAAGTCTGGAATGTCAAAGCCACCCTGCGCATAAGGTCTTGTGAGTGTGGATCATTTGAGCCGAGGTTGTTTGCCTCCCCAGAGTAGCCTGAGAAGTTCAGAGCAAAGAGTTAAAAAAAAATATCGACCAAGATGATAGGGTATGTTCAGAAAAAGGTATAAAAACTGCGGAAGTATGAATGAATGACTTATAGAGCGCAAAACTTAGCCCACGGGCGTCAAGGTGCTAGATGCAAGCATCAGTAGACGAAGAGAGGAAGAACATGCTTAAACTGAAGAATGACAAAAAAGCCAGGTATTTAAGGCCTTGCGAAATAGTGGTAGAGAGACCAGACTAGAAATTTCTACTGGAAAGGAATTCCACAGTTTGGGCGCAGCAGTGGAGAAGGCTCTGCCGCCCCATTTAACCTTCTTAAATCTGGGGACAGTAAGCACATTTTTTTTCTGAAGACCGAAGGACAGTCAACTTGATACCCTCAGAGCCAGAGTCATAAAAGGCTTCATGAGTTAGGCATAGGATCTTGAACATGATCCTACCGTCCATCGGGAGCCAGTGCAGAAGCTTAATCGAGGCAGTGACTGAATGATGTCTAGGACGATTCAATACCAGCCTGGCCACGGCATTCTGCACCATCTGTAGGCGGTGAATAAGACCTTTATTAATGCCCAGATAAAGGACATTACTATAGTCCAATCTGGACGTTACTAAAGCCATTATGGCCTATTTGCGTGCTTCAAAAGAAACGTAGTGAGAGATCTTTCTGAGAATCCTGATGATGCCGAAACAGGTGGAGACGGTCCTGTTCACCTGGAGATTCAGGGAGAGAGCATTCTCCACAATAACCCCTACGTTCTTCCCATGAGAAACTGGACAGGGGCAGGCTCCCAACGAAGCTGGCCACGAATCACCAGATTTCCTGATTGCTCCCAAAAATCAAGACCTTGGTCTTCTCTCCATTCAGCTTCAGAACGTTTTCCACAATCCAAAGAGAGACTGCCTCAATACACCTCCTAAAATTAAGGGCCGAATCTTTTACAGTATGCGTTATAGAGACCATTATTTGGGTGTCGTCTGCATAGTACAACACCTCTAGCCCAAAAGATCTCACCACTTTTGCTAGCGGGGCCACGTAGATATTAAAGAGTGTAGGGCTCAAAGAAGAGCCCCGGGGAAACCACACTGCAAGGATTTAGGGGCTGAAAAGAACTGGCCCAGCTTCACCTTCTGCTCTCGTTCGCTAAGGAAGGAGGCCAGGAGACTCAGAGCAGTATCCCCGACACCTATCTCTCCCAGGCGAGCCATCAGCCTATGAGGAGACAGAGTGTCAAAGGCTGCGGTGAGATCCAAAAGTACCAGAAGAGTGGTGTGGCCAGCATGAACCTGAGTCAGAATGTTGTTAAAGACTGTTGTCAGGGCTGTCTCCGTTCTGTGGAATCTTCTAAAACCATGTTGAGAACCATCCAGAAGATGGTGGTCTTTTAGGTAAGCGCTAAGATGGAGATTTAGATAGCCTCCAAAATCTTGGCAGGAACGGGAAGCAAGAGATCGGTCGGAAATCTTTCAGCTCGCCAGGATCTAAAGAGGGTTTCTTCAATAGTGTTTCACCACCGCTATCTTCCACAGCGAGGGATAAACTCCATCCGAAATGCAGCATTCATAACTGCCATAAACAGGGGGATCACATTCTCCCAGTAGACTTTCAACACCTTAAGAGGACAGGGATCGAAAGGGGAGCCTGAGTTAACGCGTTCGAGGAGCGTATCTGCCACCTCAAATGACATGGGAGGGAAGGTGAGGAGCCTGGGCATCTCCCCCAAAGGCAGGATCTCACAGGAAGGGATAGAAGTTACCATTCCTGGCTTGAAAAAAACCCGAACTTTTCTCACAGAGTTCCTGCGAAGCCTCTGAGGGATCAGATACCTGCGGGGAAATGAGAGTTAATGATCTTAAAGAGATCCCTAGAAGATTTAAGGGAGGCGGTAACCCTGGAAAAGTATAATCTCTTTTCTTCCATGATGGCCGCTTTATAGTCTTTCAGATATTGCTTATGTCGTTCCCTCTCAAGGGGCTCTAAGTGAGCAAGCCACAGCTTCTCCTGTTTACGACATCCCTGTCTAAGTTTTCTGAGTCGCTCTGTAAACCAGGGAAGGCCTTAATCTTGCAGAATAATGCTTCTTAACCGGAGCAAGGGAGTCCATTGCTAATGTTAAGATTTGGGATAGCTCCACAGCAGCAGAATCAGCATCAAGCTGCTTAGAAGGCTCCAGCTTATTAAGGAAATGCAAGAGTGCTTCCTTATTTATAAGGGTACAATTCCTTGTTTCCTCAAGTTTCCTGTCGCTAGAGGTGGGTGGTACTAATGCCTGAAAATATAGGTCAAACGGGACAGCACCCAGTGGTCAGACCAGACTAGGGGGATAGGCTGCCCCACCTTTAGCCTGGGATCATTAGAAAAGACCCCGTCAAGGGTATGACCAGCAATATGCGTAGGACTTCTGATCAGCTGTGCAAAACCACAGCAGCCCAGCGTTTCCAGGAGGCATTGAGTACCCCTACAGGAGGTATTCTCTAAATGAAAATTAAAGTCCCCCAGGAGAGTTATGTTGGATCTCTCCAAATAAGGTTCTACCAGCTTGCTGAAGTCCAGATTAAAGAATGTCCCAAGGCCTGGTTGCCTATAGCATAGCATGCCAGAAAAGCTTTCAATTGGGTGAAGGTTTGTGGAAAAATAGTAGGCCTGGTAAGGATCAGAGGGAGTAGTCAAAGCCTATGTACGGCAATTAAGGGCATCTCTGTACAAGATTCCCAAACCTCCCCGCCGGCCTACTCTGTCCAACCTGGACAGGATGCACCCAGATGGAATAGCAGATCTGGGCCTGACACATCCATTGCCCAGGTTTCTGTGACAAAAACCCAAGTTGACTTTCTGGCTGAGACAAAGTCTCTAAAAGCGATTTTATTCTTAATAATGGACCTAGCATTTAAAAGGAAGCCCTGTGCAACCCTTTGATTAGAGGAGGGCCCAATGGCAATAACATCTACACAGTTCTTACTTTCCTCCTTCCAGCTGATATTGCAGCCTGTGCACCCTCGGTATAGCATCCTGTAGAGGAGCTCAGGATCCCATGTATGGTGACAGGGCAGCACTGCTGGCCGAAGATCCAACAGACCCTCTCTGGTGTGACAAATCCTATCCTGAAGATCTAAAGTGAGGCGGGCAGCATCCCTGGCACGGTTGAGGCGCGGACGGGCGCAGATGGGCTTGCCTTAGGCGCGCCAACGGCGCTCCCGCTGCGCGCGTCTGCTGCGCGATGAACCGGCCATGGTATTTAAATAGGGAAAAGCGCTAGAGTGCTAAACGATCTCCTAGCTCTGCCCACTACGCCCTGAAGGAGCCTCGAGTATATGCCGGCGCCCTCCACAACAAACGGGAGAACCCGCTGTGGAACGGGGCGCTGGCAGGAGGTATGACAGCAAAAGGTAACTAAGGTATCTTTACCAATGACAAATTTTAATGAAAGCAGTTAAAAATCATAGCAAGCAATACGGTAAAAGCAAGTACTTCCAGCGTGTCCGCTCGCGGCGAGCCGGCCAAGCTGTTTAAATAGGGAAAAGCGCTAGAGCACTAAACGATCTCCTAGCTCCACCCACTAGGTCCGGAAGGAGCCTTGATTATATACCGGCGCCCTCCACAACAAACGGGAGAACCCGCGGTGGAACGGGGCGCTGGCAGGAGGTATGACAGCAAAAGGTCACTAAGGTATCTTTACCAATGACAAATTTTAATGAAACAGTTAAAAAACATAGCAAGCAATTCGGTAAAAGCAAGTACTTCCTTCAGTATTTGCCGGCGCCCACCTGCGGTGGCAGAGATATGACAGCAAAAGGTAACTAAGGTATCTTTACTAATGACACATTTTAATGAAATTAAAATCATAGCAAGCAGTTAAAAATCATAGCAAGCAATTCGGTAAAAGCAAGTACTTCCAGCGCGTCCATCTACCATCTTTATCAGGGACGCAGGGTCAGCAAATGAGAGAGGCAGAGAGATTCAGCGAGTGACGTTGCTAGTGAGGCGATATATAGCGGTACCATAGTTAAGACGGAGCAGTTCCTCCCGATCTCAGGACAGCTGTATCCCAAGATACCGAAGGTCAGTATCTCACCAGTCTAATGGGTAGTCTAGATCACATCTAGCGAATGCAGTAATCAACGGAAACAGCTGTGATTTCCCCCAGTTAATATGCACCCCAGATAACCTACCAAATACAATGAATTTGTGCAGCAGAGGGTTAATGTTCTGTTCTGATACATATAGAGTAATGTCGTCCGCATATAGGGACAGCTGTATTTGGCGTAAATAGCAACGGAATGCTTTATCGCTATGGTGCTGACGCAGCCTGGAGGCTAGTGGCTCTATCGCTACAGCGAAAAGAAGAGGGGGAATGCAGCCGATAGATGCCTGTTAATTAACACTTTAGGTTTGGGTTTATGATACGATAAACGTATCCATGATATGAATAGGGGGGAGTCCATCCGGCACAGCCCTGCAAATAGGTAATCCCATTCCACTGAATCAAATGCTTTTGTAGCATCCAAAAATACGGCAGCCAATGGGAATTCTGGAGCAACATTTGGGATTAAGGAAAAGAGGGTACGGAGGTTATGTGAGGTGGCCCGTCCGGGCACAAATCCCGACTGATCCGGGAGGACAAGTTTATCTAACTGCAGTGTTATTCGGTTTGCAATAACCTTGGTCAGGATTTTGGTATCGCAGTTTATAAGGGATAAAGGCCTATATTAGTCACAGAATTCTTGGGGTTTACCTGGCTTTAGTAGAGAGGTAATAAGCGTTCTCTCATTCTCTCAGTCCAGGGACTCCTCATAGACTTCCTTGAGCACCGGGTCCATTATTTCTATATAGGTTTTATAAAATTCGATAAGAATGCCATCGAGGCCCGGCGCTTTACCTGATTGCATCTTCATTATCGCCTCTCTTATTTTTTCTAATTCAAATGGAGCGCAGAGAAATTCTTGCTGTGTATCACTTAGCCAGCCTAATGCCTCATCTTCCAGAAAGCTATCGAGTTCTAATACTTTGCTGCGCTGTGTGGTATAGAGGGCAGTATAATGGGAGGTAAATGTATTGAGTATGTCTGTGCCGCTTTGTTCCTGGGTCCTAAATTTCCAGTATGTAGTTTGAGAAGCGTAGATGTCTAATCACCTCAGCCAAAGCCCGTCCCGGTCGCTCACCCTCGCCATACCTGCGAGCCACCCAATGTCGCCCCCGGAATTTCCTCTCTCTCGCTGCAGTTTCTTCGTATTCCGACAATTTCATTCGGAAGTCTGTTTGCACTTGCCATATTTCACCTGTCTCCATCCGATGTTCCATAGCTTCAAGGTCTTTCTCCAGAGTTCTTAATGTCCCTTGGATATCCCGAAGTACCCCAAAACTTTTAGAAATACAATACCCCCTGATTGTGACCTTAAAGGCTTCCCATATCAATTCCACACCATCCACCGATCTCTTATTTCTCTGAAAGAAATCTTGTATCTCTTCCCCCAGCTCATGGTGGAAAACTGTGTCGAGTAACGCTGTGGGCTGCAGCCACCAGCTAGGCCTGGGTTTGTCATATCCAGGTGGGTTGAGTGTTAGTGTCACCGGGCAGTGATCCGAGAGTGTTCTTGCAGAGTGCGTGACTGCACGGATGGCCGGTCCCAGACCCCTTGTAAACAGGAAGTAATCTATTCTTGCCCAGGTGGCCGCATATGTCATGAAATGTGTACCTTCCCTGCCCTGAGGATGAGTGTGGCGCCAGGCTTCTCTCAGTCCCCCCTCTGTGATTATGCCCTGCAAAACTTCTCGAGTATGGTTATAGTGATGGGGTGCAGGACTTGACCTATCCAGAACCAGGTTAAAGTCTACATTAAAGTCCCCGCCCCAGATTATGTGGGAAGAGCCTATGCTCACTATCTTGCCCACGAGGGTGGTGTAATATTCTGGGGAGTCTCTGTTAGGGCCATAGCAGCATGCAAGCTTGACAGAGTCTGTACCTAGTCGGCCTCAGGCAATCACAATATGTCCCTGTGGATTCATCATGGACTGCGCCAGTGCGAAAAGAGTCTGCTTTTTTATCAGTATTGCTGTGCCTCTAGCATAGGAGGAGTACGACGAGAAAAGCCTACATCCTGCCCGTTTACTAGCAAATGTATTGGGAAGTGCAGGGTTAACATGGGTTTCCTGGAGCATGGCAATGTTTATCTGGTGGCGGTCTAAATAGACCAGTACTTGTTGTCTCTTCCGCGCATCTCTCAGTCCCCTAATATTCCAAGACATTAATCTCAGCTGTGATATGTTTACCCTTTTGCTCATTACTCCCTCTGGTGGTAATCTTGTAAGAGTATAAATGTGCACATAGCAATGTTCGAGCAAGAAAAAATAAAACAATAGTTGCAAATGAATAGCTGTGAATTGCTTCTATCTAACTTTACTATAAACCATAACTCAACCACTCCCTCCCACTGAAGCATCCCAAGCATGCCAGATAAAACTGTCCCTCCCCCCTCTCCAGCACCCTCAAAACTGAACATGTTGTTCAACTGTTTTAGTTAGCACCCCAAAGAAATCTGATAGGGGGATCTCCCTTGGGGGGAGCGTTTCAAGGTGGCACACGGGTACCTCCCGCCCTGCAGGGGTAACGAGTTGACCGCCGTATCCCCTGTTAGGCACGAAGGTGCCTGGCAACTTATGAGTCTCGGTGCCCATCGTATGACGGAGATCGCCAGTTCTTGTGTCGTCCTTTCGGCCAAGTTCCTTGTATGCAGGAATTCATTCTGTCAGGTCCAGGCGAACACAGCGGAGATCATTTGGAACTATACAGCTGGTTTGCAAATTTCCAATAAGTCTATTGGTGATGTGTGCGACCTTGGTGAATCCCCTGATTCTATAGCCGCTGCCTTATTAGTTTTGAGCCGTTTAAAAAAGTCTTCCATTTGGTGGGGCTTTGTATAGAACATTTGTTTGCCTTGATACGTGACACGTAGTCACGCTGGGTAAAGGAGAGCGTAATCAATTTGAAACTGTTGCAGTTTCTGCTTCACCGTTAGAAATTTATGTCATTCTTCTTGTCTTGTGGTCGTAAAATCCGGATACACAGTGAAGGGCACTTCCTCGAAATTCAACTGTTTCTTTTCCCTCGTGGTCCGGAGGGCGACATCTCTGTCTCTATAATTCAGGAGTCTGGCAATATTGGGTCAGGCGTGCTTCCAGGAGGTGGTTTTGGTCCGAGGGAGCTATGTGCCCTCTCCACAACAAATTGAGAGGAGAGAAGTTCCGCCACCACTACGTCTAGCAATAGCCTCTTGATGTAGTCCTCCATTTTGCCCGTATTTGTGCTCTCAGGAATGCCCAAAACTCGTATATTTTTTCTACGACTCCTCGCTTCAATGTCTTTATTTTTAGCAGCGATAAGTTTGATCAGGTTATCCATTTGCGATACTAAGCTCTGGATGTGGGTAGTTGCATCCTCAGCATCCGAAATGCGTTGCTCCGTTTCTTTAATGCGTGCTTCATGACCATCAATCTTGTGGGCAATGGCATCCATACGAGTGGTCAGTGTGTCAATTTTGTCTGCTATGCCTGCAAATCCCCGACAAACCTCTTGCAACAGTGCTTTCAAATCTTCATTTTGTGAGGGTTGTGCATCTAGTTGTGACCCCTCAGTTCCGCCTTCTGCGTCTGTTAATTGCTGCCGGGTACTTTTCTTTGCGTCGAAGGTGATGCGCGGCTGACGCGCATCTGGTTTCCCCATTCTGGGCTCTTGCAGTCGTAATATGAGCAGTGGAAACTATGAGGGGAGAGCAACAAGGTTGTGACTCCGCTGATCTTGCACTAATTCGTAAGGCACTACTGTACTGTCCGTCGCACGCCGATCTCGAGCCGTAATAGCCGTAACATGTAGCCGCTAGTGAATCCCCTGGGGTGGGCTGTGTTGCAGAGTGGCCGTAGATTGCCAGGCCCAGCCCCCTCACACGATGCCCTGGGTACAGAGGCTTTGGGTCTGAAGTATACCTTCACTCACTTTCCAAATATATGTTACCTCTGTAAGTGTCTTTCAGGCCAATGTGCTCAGCCAGGCTAGAGTCAAGTGCGTCCTGTGGAGTACTCTAGGGCTCTTCCTTGCAGCAGACACTGGTGTAGATTATCCACTCATGTAACTTCAATGGTGCCTTCTTACCATCTCAACAAAAACTGTTTAATTTCCTCTGAGGCGTCGCTGCTGATACTAGGGCGGCCACTCACCAACCACGCATTCAGCGATGTCTTGCCACTCGTAGGTGCACAAATGTAGTATATACAGCTATCCAGACGCTTTCATATAATGCTGGAGCACCCTGCAGATATCGATATATGCACCCCTGGCATTGTAAGCACTTGCGAAGTGCTCTGCTACCAGGCCAAAGACGCCTACAGTTTCTGAAGATGGCGCCGCTTTTGGCCGATCTGCCACCCACGCGGCCGCTGAGGCAGCAAGGACCAACCTCATCTCAGCACCAAGCTTTCAAATGTGCATTGTCCCATCCGCTCCCGTCGTCAATCACTGTGCGCTCGCTTTTTCCGAAGTAAGTAAGTAAAATTTATTTGCACAATTAATTAAAATCATTGCAATCTACACACTCATGATTGACCATTAAAAAGATGATTTTCAGAATCGAAAAAAAATCTGAAAGTTTGTGAAATGAAAAGGTAAAGAGAAATGTCACTTTTGGGGGCTAAACTCATTCTTGGTCGGATCGTAAAATCAAGGAATTAATTTCTGTAATGAATTTGACAAAGCGCATCGCCATCTGAGATGAGTCGCCCCTCATGCATGCATCAAGTGCTTCTTGGCATGTCCTGATGTTAAGAGAAACCCAAATTTGGCGAAGCCAGAAGATTCATTGGGCATATAAACGTTGACAAATACACAAACTGTGAGTGAGGTCTTCCTCTTCCTGGTTACAGAAGCGACATTGGGAGGAAGCTTCTTTCTTGTATCCTTGGCCAAACTTGTATGCCTTCAGCGGAATTAAGCCAAAACGAAATCTCATTAGTTGGAGTTTTACATGAGATTTCATAGAGGATGCGAGGTAGGGCGGTAACGTTTTCTGGGCGTATAGCTTGGAGGCCCAGGAGCCATGGAAGAGCTGTACTACTTGTTGCGTATCATGGTCATTTGATAGGATTTTTGCCTGTTTAGAAAGAAGTTTCGATTTCGCCCCAATAGGCAGCGAGGTAGACCATATGTCCTGTGCTTGGAGGGATTCGAGGCAGAAGATCAAGTATTTGTTCCATGATGTTTTGGGGTTGCTGAGCAAAGACCATATACAGTTCTTTAGAGTCTGAGGTCTGGCTTCCTTTGTTTTTAGGCAGTAGGCGGTGTATCTTGCGCTCATGGTCCATCGCTGGGAAGATAAAGAAAATTCCTTTCGAATTTGGGCGTGAGAGGTCGAATTTGGCAGTTGGAAAACCTTACGGTAGCACGATGATTGCGCTCTGTCTAGCCAATTGTTCATTTTGTCTCTGAAGATTATTGCACCAAAGGAAATTGTAGGAAGGAATTTAGCAGCAATCAATTTTATTAGCGGGACAAAGTCCTGGGAGTGGAGAGCTCTCTTCGTTCTTATAAAAGCCCCCTCCAGGCTGCGTGCAACTGCCTGCATTTCTGTTGTGTGCACAGAAGGTCTCCCTTTATGATCGATCCAGACGCCCAGATACTTGTATGCTGTGACTGTTTCCAATGGCTTCCCTTCAATAAACCACGTGGTCTTTTTGGGTTTCACGGAGAAAATTGCCATTACTTTGGTCTTAATGGCATTTATCTCTAACATGTTGGTATTACAGTACTGGGCAAGGGAGTCAAACAGTCTTTGGAGGCCCACCGGGGTTTGGTCTAAGAGAATGGTATCGTCTGCGTATTGCAGGGTTTGGATTTTTCTTTGGCCGATACCTGGCGGGAAGGCACGAGAGCAGGACAGCCATTCAGGGAGGTCTGCGAGGTACAGATTGAAAAGTAAAGGTGCCAGGGTGCAACCCTGTTTTAGACCTCTGCTAGTGTAGATTTTCTTCGAAGTAGACCATTTCGATGTAACTCTCACTTTTACCCAAGTGTCTGAATATAGGGATATTAATGCTTTCAATAGCTTCCAAGGGATGCACCATCTTGCCAGTTTTTCCCAGAGTTTTGCTCGGATCACACTGTCGAAGGCTTTACGAAAGTCTATAAATCCCAAGTATAGTGATTTGCCTTTTGCGGCTAGGGTGGTTTCCATCAAGTGGGCTAAACAGATCAAATTATCTTCGATGTGACAGCCTCTTTGGAATCCGGTTTGGGTGAAGGGGATTAAGTTGTTATTTTCCACCCACTTTGTAAGTGCTGTTAAAAGGACGCTGGTGTATGCCTTCCCGTCCACGTCAAGGAGGGCTATCAACTGGTAATTGTCAGGATTGGAGCGCGAGCCTTTTTTATGGAAGTAGTGATCCTTGCTAGGAAACCGGGATAGGTCCACCCAATGTTGCGGCCTTGAAAAGGGGAGTCAGCATCGAAGCCCATTTCTGGGCAGAGACTTTAAATATTTGAGTGGGGATTCCATTAGGTCCGGGGGCCCCACCTGAGCGCATTTTCTTTATTATTCCCGTTATTTCTTCTGTGGTTATCTTGAAAGGGAGGCTTGTGTCATCCTGAGGGATTAATTGGTCGAGGATGGGGAGGCTGCTGCTGGTGGAAGCCAGCGGTGCAGTGTAGAGAGTTTTGACGTAGGCCTCCCATTCGGCAGAAGAGATATTAGTTGCGGTGGGAGGTTTAGTCGCTTTTGTGGCCTTATTTACCCAGTTCCAGAATTTTCTATGATCTTTGGATTTTATGATCTCGAAGGCTATTGCCCAGTGGTGCTCTTCTTCCAGTTTCTTTAAGGTGAACCTTGCCTTCCTATAGTCTTTTCTAGTGGCTGATATTTCACTCTTCAGAGCATTATATTCACTTTCGTTATTCACGTTGGTTCGTTGCAACTTATTTAGTTTACTTTTTAGAGTGCTTGTGTGTTGTTTTTGCTCTAGCAGATCGTTTGAGGCCGGGAGCACCTTTGGAGAGCTGTTTGTTGGTTTTAAAGCTAATCGGTCTCTGAAGTTGGTCAGTGTAATTTCCCAAGAGGGTGCCGTCAAGCGGCCAGAGCCTGCTGGAGCCCATTTGATCATCAGATTGTCCACTTCTGCTTCTATTACTTCCCGGTTTCCCTCGGACCATCTCAGGTTTCTTACAGAGTGTAGGTTCGATTCCATTCCGATCAGGGGAATGTTTGGGTGGTGTTGCTGCCTGAGGGCTATCTTGCACGTCAAAATTGCGTGGTCGCTATCTGAGGATGGTGTTACCAGGAACTGTCGTACCAGCTGAAAGGCGGTTAGTGATATCCATATATAATCCAAGGTTGCCATTCGAGAGAAAGATACATGAGTGTATGCGGCAGGCTGGTCAGAAGTAATCCTTCCATTCAGGATGTGCAAGCCTAGTAGATTTAATTTTGTTGCTAGTTTTATTCCACTAACTTCCTTCCGTTGATATTGAGCTTTTATCTCCGGAATAGCCCACATTTAGTTTGCTGATGATAGATGAGAAAGTAGGGTGGAGTCAGTCTCCATTAGATTGGAGTTGAAGTCGTCCATTATCAGCCACGGATCGTTTGGGAATAGAGCTTCAAGGTTGTCTGTTATAGGTAGCATGTTTCTCAGAGTAGCCTCTCGTCTGGTTTTTGTGGGATGCAAGTAAACACAGCCGAGGATGATTTTTTGTTTTAATTTTCCCTTTTCATGGCTCTTACCCTCGATGCTGATGAAGATGTAGTCGCCCTCACCATTATAGAGTGGTTCCAATTTTGCGACCAGTGTGTTCTTCACGGCAATCAGCACGCCCCCGGATGCATGCTCACCTACAGCAGATGGGATAGCGAGAGATTCAATGACAGTGAAATCTTCCCAGGTGGTATCCGCCAGGGCCCAGGTCTCTTCAATAGCAAAGATGTCGTGCGTCTTCCGGAGATCCGTAGTCAGTCGTCCGATTTTATCTTTTGTTAGACCCCGGATATTCCAAGAGCAAATATTTAGGTAGTGGGCTATGTCGTAGTTGGATTTTTCCGAATATATTAGGGAAGCGCCAGCAGGACTCGCCGCCTTAACCGCCGAGTCTCTGTCTCTCCGGCCCACACACCACGTGGAATCCGCGGCACTGGCACTGGCATGAGCGGGCAAGCCCAGCAGCTGTTGCAGACTGCCTGGGATGTCCGCACGGTGCAGGATGTGAACCCCTGTCGCTACCACATTTCTCGTCCGATATGTACCAAACTCGCGCCGCAGCCTCTCGGGTACATGGACTCTTCAATTTTCGGTGTTTTGTGACGATCTACGCAGAATGGACAGGATAACTGGCAGGACAATGGTGCCAGGCAGCAGGAGCCTCTCAGAAGAGCAGCCATTCCGCTTGAGCGACACCTAGCGCCCCCCTCAAAAGGTAACAAAGATATGGCTAGATATTCTCTACAAGAAGCAGCGTTACCAAAGGTAGCTAACTTGTTCATTAGGGCGCTGATTGGTTATACCAGGCTTTAGTTCTATTTACCTTCCACCAAGTTATAGACCACCTGACTCTCTGATAGCATTTATTGAAAGACTTTCTTAAGTTTCCAGCCTTTTATTGATTAATTGCTTCAAGTGGATTATTTTATGTGATGTTAACTTCTGCTATGATGCATATCAATACATAGACCTTTTTCGGTTAAGTTATGAATTGAGTTCCCCACTTTAGGTGAGCTCGCTTAGGTGACACATTTCTCAGTTTTGGCCTCCAAAGTTTGCAAACTCTTCACACTGTTCCCAATTGGTAGCCTTTTTCATAAAAAACCTTAATGTTATCACTTTGTATAGAACAATTAATTCTCTGTAAATGTTATTGTATTTTGCATTTATACAGCACTTCTCACCTCTGAGGAGGCGTTGAAGTGCTTTACAATGGCCGCACACTACTCTGGAAACGCAAGGTGACTTAGAGTGCTCAGTCTAATGGACTGAACTGCCTAGGGCTGTATTCTCTAATTACGTGGTTTTCTTTTTTATTTTTGTTTAGCTTCATTAAAAGTGTATGCTGCACTGATAAATGTTTAATTCGTTCATTCTAATTCAACAGGATGGCTCTCCCTGCACCCTCATATCTCTGGGTCTTTGATATCTTTATTATATACAGATATGTGTTTTATTTCTATTCTTTCAGCGTGAATTTCTGAAAAACTTTTTGTTGATCATTTCATTTCAATGCTATGTTTCTGTTGTGGTTTTGTAAATTATGTGTTTGATCTATATCTAACTAATTGCTGATTATTTCAGTTGGTGGAAGTATGACATTACTTATTTGAAACTTTTCTACGTATAGGTGTTTTGTGCCACCTGCTGCAATCGGAAATGCAAACTACCGTATATGGAAAAGGAGGCAAGAGTGTGCCTTGTTTGCCATGAATCGATTCTTAAAGGTAAAGTTTTGTGTTCAAATACTGACCATTTTTTAGGTTTGTTTTTGTTTTCCAGTTTTTCATATTATAAATTGTAAAAATGATGGAACATCATATTACTTACAGTGACGAAGGCCACTTTTGTGATTTGTTTATTATGAATGTAGTGATCAAATAACCAATGCAAATGTCACGATGTGCAGGACAATCAGAGGTTTAACAATGTAAAAGAAAACAGTTTATCAGTATACTTTGGAAAAATGCATGAACAACTTCTACATTCATAAACCAAGGCACAGTTGTGTGCATTTCTGGCCTTTCAGTGCTGTGCTTTCTAAATGTTTGTACCTCCATGGTATGCAAGTTTGAAAATCTATTTTATTAGGTAGCATGCTGTTGAGCGGCTTCTTTGGAATGCATGTTTGACTGATAAGGGCTCTTACTGACATTATGGAATTTTGAGGGAAGGGAGGCAAACGAGTCCGGTAGATGGTCAGTATCTGCTGTAGATCTCTGGTAATGTAAAGAGGTGGATCTTCAATTTAGCAGATATTTCTTTTTTTGTTCCGAAGTACATGGTATAACTCCATACTGTAGCGGCCAGAGAAAAAACACATGGTGAAAGTTCTGGAGGACAAAAAAGTGATAAACAGGAAAGTGAGGTGAATGTGCTTTAATGTACCTTTCTGTAACATTGTTCATTTTGTATTGCATTACAGAATTAAACTGAACAGTGTGCACTTGGTGAGACGTAATAAAGTTCATGAGAGATCTCTAAATGCAGGATTATTTAACTCTGCTTTGAGGTGGAATAGACGTGCCCTTCATTTTTCTTTTTAGATTTATTGGATATTCGGATGATAAAGAGTCCAATCATCTGGAAATACACACCTGTCTTAGATTCTCTATGGGTTTAGCATCTGTGCTATGCAACATTATAAGTTCAGATTGAATTGCATAGGGTATCCTTTAGCATGTATACCCTAATATTTGAAAACTCTGAGCACACTTTTACATTTCAGTGTACAAGTGTAGGAAAGCATACTTCTATCAATACGTATTTAAAATATTACATGTGTACATGTAGTGTTCTTTTCATAAAATTACTGATAATCCAGAACATCAACTGCTTGATTCACAAAGCAAAGGGCGAAATAAGTCGTTAATTTGCTGCTGTGGGATTACTCCTCTGATTAGAGCATTTTTCAAACTCTTTTGCTGTTAGCAAAATTCCCAGGAAAATTCCTGGAAATCTACTCCGGACATAATTTTCAGGCATTACCACATGCGTAAAATGTATGTATGTGTAATTTTCAGTTGACCAAAAAATATGTATGTGGAAATATCGAATGTGTAAGTGTAAAGTGTTGTAGTCTCCGTAGATTCAATTTATTTTATTTTATTTATTTATTCAAAGTTTTATATAGCGCGAACAAGATCCTTACAGATATCAGAGCGCTTCACAGAGACAGGGGTAGGGGCAGCAGGAATGAACAAGATAATGGGAGCAGTATAGTAATCACTAACATAATAGGATAACAGTAATGTACAGAAACATATCAAAATACAATCAGGTAAACAAGTAATATAAGACGGCACAAGTCATTGCTCCCACTACAGAAGGGTTCAGGTAAAACCTTGGATGTGTGGATGGCTTATACCAATTTCTTAGGATAGAGAAAGCACTGGGTGGGGGCATCGGGAGGGTGATTCAATACACCAAAGTGTAACATATATTGGTCGGTAGTAAGAGAGTAGCGTAGTAGTGTCACCATCAAGTAGGAGTATAGTGCCAAAGAACAAGGTGATCAGTGATACAAAGCGATGCAGAGTCTCAGATCCAGTATCTAAAAAGTTCAGGAGATCTTGGCCAGAAGGATTGTTTTCACCTCTTTCTTGAAGAGTGCCGTGGAGGAGATAAGCCTGGTTTCCGGAGGGAGCGCATTCCAGATCCTGGGTGCCATTCCTGAGAAGGAGCGCTTGTATGTTTTTTCTTTCCGGAATCTACGAGGTTTCAGGAGTAGATTTTTTGTACTTCTATTGGATCTCGACCCTCCTGATATAGACAACTTTTGAGCGAGGTAGTTGGGTGCCTTGTGGTGCACGGCCGAGTGTGTCATAACTGCAATTTTTAGCTGTATTCTGGCTTCAAAAGGCAGCCATTTTAGAGATTTTAAGTCTGGGGATATATGCGAATGTTTTCTTGAGCCAGTAATGAGTCTCGCGGCAGCGTTCAGGGAGGCTCTTAGGGGTGCTGTTGTGGATAGCGGGAGTCCGCTGAGGGCCACAATTCCGTAGTCTATGCGAGGGATGACTAAAGCTTGTACAGCAGTTTGGAAGTCTTTGGCAGGGAAGAAGGGTTTAAGTTTCCTCAGTGTGTTGATTTGGAAATTAGCTCCTTTTGTGGCTTTGCTAACGTGCTGTTGCATGTTGAGCTTGGCGTCGACTGTGATGCCTAGGGATTTCGCTGAGTCCACGATGGTAGGTTGGACATAGAGTGCTGTTAGGTTATTGAGACAAGTTTGGGTGGTGGAAATTTTCACCGGGGTGAGATAAGTAGGAACTCAGTTTTCAGCGCATTTAGTTTGAGGTGATTATCGGCCAACCAAGATTGAGTGTTGCTAAGTGTGGAATTCAGAAGTTTGATATCTTCCGGGGATTGTAACTTTAGGTAAAGTTGTGTGTCATCGGCGTACATATGGAATTGAACATTGGATGCTTGGAGCAAGGTGGCGAGCGGTTCCATGACGAGGTTGAAAGGTGTGGGGGAGAGGGAGGATCCTTGTGGAACACCTAGATCTGCAGGCACCGGTGTAGGTAGCACATTGTCGATCTTGAACTTCTGAGACCGGTTATGAAGGAAGGAAGAAAACCATTTGAGAACAGTTCCCGATAGACCCATTCTAGTGCTTAGCAGCTCCAATAAGTTCTCATGTTTGACCGTGTCAAATGCTGAAGAGAGGTCAAGAAGGATGAGGAGGCAGGACTCATTGCGATCAAGGATTTGGAGGGCGTCATCAATTATGTGTGTCATAGCTGTTTCCGTGCTATGTTTCGCTCGGAAGCCTGATTGGTGAGGGTTGAGGAGGTCAAATTGGTCAATGTGTTTTGTTAGTTGGAGTTGGACACATTTCTCCAGCAGTTTGGCCAGGGTGGGGATATTGGTGATAGGCCGGTAATTGTTCAGGTCAGAGGGGTCAGCTGTAGGTTTCTTGAGTATAGGTGTGACTTGCCCCACCTTGAGGGAGTCTGGGATGAGACCTTGTTGAAGGGAGCTGTTGATGATTTTGGTCCAAAGAGGGAGGAGCAAGGGGATGAAGTCTTTTACTGCATTAGCAGGTAGGGGGTCTGTGAAGTGATTAGAGGGCTTCAAGGTGCAGAGTAGTTTGTGTATTGCTTCTTCCGAGTAGGTGTCGAAGTACAGCCAGGATGCCTTGTTTTTAGGTTGAATGTTAGACATTCTGGTGTGGTTGGGGAATCTGCTTAAATCCATGACGAGGTCATTTCTTATGTTGTCGGTCTTTAGCTTAAAGAAAGCAGCGAAGGCTTCACAGTGTGGGGTGTCGCTTGTTGCGCTGTTTGATTGTAAGGGTTGTGTCTTTGTTTGAGTCTTGATTAGTTCGAACAGTTTTCTTGGCCTGTTTTTTGCTTGGTCCAGCTGGCGGCTAAAGAAGTCCGACTTTGTGCGCTTTATTTTCCTAAAGTAGGCATTTCTCTTGTTTTTAAGCGTTTTTAGATGCAGTGATGAGGGGTCAGATCTCCAGGTACGCTCTGCCATTCGCATAGTACGCCTGTCGTCATTGAGTCTGCCGTCATACCAGGGGTTAGAAATTTTGGTGGAGACTCTCTTCAGTTGCAATGGAGCGACTTCATTGACTATTGAGTTCATAGAGTCAAGGTAGTGGTCGGTCAGTGATTGAACATCCGAGACACCTGAAGGGGGAAGGAGGAGACTGCCGATGTGGGGAGGCAGGATAGTGGGGTTAAGGTTCTTCATGTCCCTTTTCCAGGTTTTGGATTTGGTGGGTTGAGCCGGGTTAGGTTTAACTTTTTCGTTGATAAAGAAGGTGATAATGTGGTGATCTGACCAGTCGCAGGGTTGGATCGCCTCCAGTTGGGTAGAGTCCTCTTTGGCGATGATGAGATCGAGTATCGAGCCTTTGTCGTGTGTTGGTCTATCGCATATTTGGGTGAGGTCAAGCGCATTAAGGAAAGTTTTGAGACTATTCACCGCTGTGTCTTTCTGATCATTCCAGTGGAGGTTAAAGTCACCCAGGTAGACTTGGGTGATCTGTCGACCGGCATTGGATGTGATCGTGTCCATGAGTTGTTGGGTGAATATGAGGTTGTCACCAGGCGGGTGATAGATGAGATGTAAAGCACAAACTTGTTTGCCCTCGCTGGTGATATCGAGGCAGAGGAGTTCACAGGAGGTAAGGGAGGGGGAGGCGGCTTTAGTAACGGAGAGGTTGCTCCTAAAAATGCATGCAATTCCCCCGCCCGTCTTGCCAGGGCTGTCCAGTCTAATGATGTGATAATTGGGGGGGACTAATATGTCCAATATTTTGTCCCCATGGAGAATCCCCTCCCTGTTGAATATGCAGATGTACTCTTCCCATTCTGTCCTTCAAACACACTAACTGTTGACAGGAGTACGTTTGTGTAAATGTCCAGTCTTGGAGACTACCTGCAAAGTGTATCTGAATATCAAGTTATGTGGGTCTTCACCTACATTTAGGTATGCCACCCCACAGATGCATGAAAGCGTCCCTACGCCTACATTTTCATTGCAACAACTTTTTCTAAATCTGCCCCTAATAATTTAGTGGTTCTAAAAAGCCTACACAAATATTGGAAACCTAAATGCACTCCATCGAGGATTGATGTTTAACAAGCCGTTTGTGCTGCTTAAAATGTCATTTTTCCCCTAATCAAAATAGTGTTGGCCTTAACGTCCCTTTACAGGATGTAGAAGGTCTTGTTTTCTAAATGAAACTTAATTTGCTTAATTACAAAAGGTAATTTATCATCTGGTTGCTATGGTTTCTTGTATCCCCAAATTCTCTGAAGTATATCAGTCTCTGTTCACTGATTTTCCACGGTGAATTTTGCTGGGCCGTATAAACCATAAGAAGCCAATGAACTGAAGCGATAGTATAAGTGTGCTTGTAGTCTCACTCTGACCCACTTAAAGTCTGGGGGAGAAGGCGATCGCAAACGCCAAGTTTTCACAGTTGGCGATAGGGGAGGTTTCCATTGAGAGGAAACATCCATCTTTAGAAGAATTGACAATCCTCCACCCTTCCTGTTCTCTCTATCTTTCTGAATAATAAAATAGTCGGGCCAAGGCTTGTGCTTTATTTGGACCTTACTCCTCATGGAGCCAGGTTTCAGTCAGAAAAAACACATCTGTTTTTTCTTCTTTCAAAAGCAAAACAATTTTCAGTTTGTGGCAGGGGAAGGATCTGCAGTTGATAAGAAACAGTTTCAATCTGCGTTGAGAGGGGGGTATTATTGTATAAGGGAGTGAATGACCAGGAGAGCGCACAGTCCTTACTAAGTGTCCTTCATTAAGTTAAATTGAAAGCAAACATATAGCACTCGGGTGCCTCCTTAGGGCAGTTAGTTCATGGGCGGAATAAGTAGTCTGACCTTAGGGAGCTAGTTATAGGGTTTCTGGCCACTGGACCTTGTCCGGCATGGATGGGTGCAGATAGTCTTTCCTTTGGCACTCCACAGGCTTCATGATATAGTCCAGTTGATTAGAGCAATTGGAGTTCTAACAAAAATGGCTTGCTTCACACAGTAGGCTCTTAGTCCTCCCCACTCCCACTGGAAAAAGTGGCTAGTGCAAAAGGCAAGCACTCTAACAGGTGCAGTAGTGCTGCATTAGACCAATGTAAAACAACTAAAAGGAGGTAATTCAATGTTATTTTTAAAAGAAACCGAGGTAAAATAATTTAATTTCAAAATGTTACCCCCAGCAGCATCGGAAGTTGCGGATGTATGACGTTACAACGCATGCTTTTACCACGCATGCTGTTACAACGCAGGTTTTACTACGCATACCATTACAACGCATTGCGCTTTGGGGTGCTGGATAGTGAATAGTTTAATTTACTATTCCAACTCCAGTCCCCGTGGACTCTAGGGAAGGTGTTGGATAGTAAATTAAATCTATTCCCTACCCTAGAGCGCCCCCCAGCGCAATGCGTTGTAATGGTTTTCGTTGTAAAACCTGCATTGTAATAGCACTGCGTGGTAAAAGTTGCGTTGTAAAGGATGTTTCCCGAAGTTGCGCATCATACAAGCCTATGTATTGAATCTACTGTATTTGTTATCCTCCCCAAACCTCCTTTTCGAGCATTCCTTATGTCCTCACTTTGTGATGCCAATCCTGAATGCTTTCTGGTGTAACAGTTATACTCCCCTTCTCCTTCAGCCAAGGTAGTAAATTATTTTCAGTCCTTCTAAAATCCTCATCTCTTCCTTAGGATACTGGCCATCTTGCCATACTAACAACCCTTGTTATGTTATGTTATGTTAGATGGAGTTTTGTAAAGCACTCAGCTACTCAGACAGTGTCCCGGCGCTGACAATAGAACGCTGGGGAACCCGTCCTGGCTTTCCCTGTGAGATGGTCCCTACTGGGTATCTCCAAGGTGAAACCAGGCATCCCCGGAGTATGTGGGGGGCCGTTGTGGAGATGAGGCAAGCTAATGCCCAGAGTTGCCGAGTGTGTTCTCTGGTTAGAGTAGGCACCGAGGTGAGAATTATTGAGTCCGCTGACCCTGGTCCACGACCCTGCCGCGTCGGGAATTGAACCCTGGTCCCGGGCTGTCCTCTGCTCCCGGGTCTGCCGCCTCTAACCAGTGAGCCACACCACTCCAACAACCCTGTCTACATAATCATTCCATCTAGCGCATCTGCAACTCTGTTGGCGGGTAGACCTTCACTCCCAACTACCCTTACTGTTGCATCTCTGTTCTGTAATTGATGCAATGTTGCAAATGAAACATGCAACTGATTGTCCTCAAAATTGAGTCTCACCCACCCTTACTTGCTGTCTGGGAGTACTCGCGTCTTGGTTTTGACATCTGCAGGGCAAAATTAGGGGAATCCTTTGGGGTTCTTGAAGGGGTCTCAACTTCAAGATTCTCAAAATCCTCTGCAGCTTCCTGTAGCTGTGTCAGTGGACAAATGCTAAGTACTGTTCTAGGGGTATCGTCATTTGAGGAGTTCTAAGACTGCTAAAAAAAACTTGCCATAAGGGGAAGGTGGTTTCTCACTTCTGCAATTTAGCTCCTAGATATTTACTCTTACGGTGTTTAACAGTGTGTTCTAATATTTTGTCATCAAAGGTCCCTTCATTTGGCCAGGGCTACTTGTGCTTCTGAGTAGCCTTACACCACTCCCTACAGTATTTTTGTAATTTTTTATGTTCACCTGGAAAGGGTTTTTGCATGTGCTGTAATGGAGTCTCCATAATCCCCACGTATTTCTAACAACTTTTACAATTCAACTTTTATATGTCTACTCAATATTTCTCCTTTAAAAATGTTTTACACTGGTCCTCATAAACAAGAAATTCTTCAGTTTATCTTTTCAGTCATATATTAAACGTCATAACAACATTATGCTACATTATACAAAGATATCACTCTGTGGCCACATTTTTATTTACATGCACACACACACATTCATCATCAACATATTTAAACCATGAACACCTCAAATGCTTCTAAATGTTAATCACCATTGTTTTGACTCCAAACTTAAATGTCAGCAGCAACTGGCCAAATTCTTCCGCGCTCAAGAGAGGATAACCCTCAAACCATGCATCTCATAGACAATGGAATGACTTCTGGACATTAGGTTCAGAACAGTAAATTCAGTGTTCATATCGTATTTGGAGGTAAGGTTTAGCAACATCAGCCTTCCAGCTGTCCCTCTGTGTCAAATATTGGAACACATATTGGAAACCCAACTCCGAATCACCTACATTGACCATTACAACTTTATATTGGTATAAACACTCTTCCAAATACGCAGCACCTTAACTTAATATTGTGCAACACATGTACACAATCTTGCATGCAATAACCTTATATTTACTTTACATCTGTGTTTACCATTGCTATAGAGACAAGTCATATAATATTCAAAACATGGATTTGTACTACACACCAAAGAAAATAGCAAAGTGGGTGGATCCAGTATGTATCAGTTGCCCTCGCTGCCAAGCCCTCAGGGCAGATGTGGTTCACATGTTCTCGACCTGTTTGCGGCTTGATGCCCTAAAGAAAGATAGAGAGCAGTTCCTAGAACTAACCCTGAAGGTGAATGTGGTTTAACCCCAGAATTAATGCTACTTGAAGTAAGTAGCTCAGGATCAGATGGTACCCAACCTTATTTTATGTTTCTAGCGATGGCAGCTTGGTTGGATCCGATGGCCCCATCCTGTTTACAATGGCTCTCCCGGCTCCTTTCCACCTTTAATCTGGAGAAAGGAATTTATGAAAGAAAAGGCCAAAAGGCCAAAAAACTGGGAGAAACAATATGGGCTCCAGTTTATTGGTGGAAGCCGGAGGTTGTGTTTTTTTAAAAGTAACAATTAATTTATTACTGTATATGAAAGTAATGCTGCTTTTATGTATAGGTTTATACCTCCATGTTTATTTTATCTCTATGAAATCTCTCTGAATAATTGTCTTTATATGAATTTATTTATGTGCCCTGCTTGAAAACAATTTCAATAAAAGTATTTGTTTTTAAATAATAATTTGGTGGGTAAACCGTCAAGGGCTGGAGTCTTACACAACACCAGATTCCTGATTGCAGATGATTTAATTTCTTGTTGGGTAATGGTGCTTTCTTTCTCTTTGTGAAGATCGTTCGGGACTCTACAGAGAAAAGTTTGAGGCACAGAGGGCTATTTGACAACGGGCCTTGATACAGACAATCATAAAATCAGAACATTGCCTAACATATCCATGTTAAGAATAAACAAGATCTCTCAGTTCATTGTGACGAGCAAGAATGGGGTGTCTTCGCTAGTCCTCTAAAAGGATCTAGGCCAGGAGGCGGCCTGTCTGATCTGCTTCAGAGTGTGTTCTGGCATTGTATGCCAACAAGTCTAGGCACCAACGTTTCTCAGTTAATGCTGCCTCCTCCAATTTAATGACTCATGTCTACAGCACCTCACAGTGGGGTCTTTTTCTTTCATAAACCTTTATTTCGGTCAAGCGACTATAAAAGCGTGCATAGATGAACGGTATGTTACAATTCATGTCACTTTAAAATTATACAGTAATTACCATAATTGTTTACATGCATCTAATTACAGCATCTCCATGGTTCTAACAGTAGAAATAAATATACAATGGCACCTCACTTATATACAATAATTCTTGAGCTCATGTAGGTTGAGTAATTACAAAGACAGAGGCACTGGCTGATGGAACAACGCCCTGGTAAAAACCCATGAATATTAACAGTCATAGTCTAAACAGTATGAAATTGTCTAAAAATATATAAAATAGCCATGCAGAGTCAGTTCCTTAGTACATGTTATGACTAATTGATTGAGGAAGATTAGGACTAGAGGGCAGGCTTTACGACCTCTGCTCCTCGACCTTTAGCGCAGCCTCAGAGCTAATTACGCTAGCTTTTTAATCCTTTATTTGCGGCGATAACCTTTTTTTAATAACGATTAGCTTCGATCTATTTTGCACTTTTAAAGACACCCATTGTTCACCCCTCGAGTGTACTTGGCGCCCTGCAGTCACCTTGGTCCACCGCCAGTCGTTAGTTGACTGTTCGTTGTGGAGGGAGACTCCGGGGTACAGCCTTATTGCAAAGTCACTCACTTCCTGTTTGTGCCAGGTAGAACCGCCATCTTGCTTGGGTTAGCGGTCTAGTAGCTCTGCTCCAACCAGACCCAGGCACTATAACTGGCGGAAATGGTGCGAGAGCCCAGCGGACGCACGCAGCGGACGCACGAAGGGCGCACCGAAGACGCGCCTAAGAGAAGCCCGCCGCGCCAGGGACCCTGGCAATTTATTGGGGAGTGGACTTGTGTACTCTAGTACACAGCTTCATGACTTGAACATCTCAACTTTTCCCTGCATTAGGGCTGCACCCCAATATCTGCGAGGTAAATCTGTGTGAAAGTGTGGGTATGCTTTGCCGAAACGTATTACTCCTTTGTCATTTATGCCAGCTCAACCTCAACAAGAAATCTTGATTGCACAGTTGAATGTTAGATCCTTGGCAAAGCATTATTCAGAAATTCACGATCTGGTTATTGATCATTTTCTTGAAATCCTATTCCTTACGGAGACATGGATGCAGGAGGATATGAATTCTATATCTAATCTGGCCACCCCTGCAGGCTATTCTATTTATCTACTTAATAGACACACAAGAGGAGGAGGCATCGCGGTCATGATTAAATCGCACTACACCTGCCTGTTCACCAGACTCAATATTGAGGGAAGTGAAAGTGCCCGTTACACTATTAAGATAAATCTCCATTTCTCGTTGTCAGGCATTTTGATCTATAGACCCCCAGGGGTGGACAGCAGCTTTGTGAAAGCTCTCCTGGAGACAGTCTGTTCCCTGGTAGTAGGGACCACCAATTTTAACATCTTTGGGGACCTCAACATTCATTTCGACCTGTGTACTGACAACAAGATCAGTAGTTTGCTTGCTGACTTAGCGGCATTCCAACTCTGCCAATTGGTTCAGGGTCCGACACATAAGGGGGGGGTCACCTTCTGGATCCCATTTTCACTAACCTAGAGGAAGCAACTGCAAAAGCACCCATTCCTATGACTTGGACTGATCATATGTTGGTGATTATGTCCCTACCCAGTCAGGATACATCTACCCCGAGGCCAGCACATAAAGTGCATAAACGTCCCTGGAGGAAACTACGACTTGAGGATTTCCATGCCTTACTTAAAGCACACCCTCTTATGGATAGCGAAGACACTAATCAGGCCTATGAAAATTGTTATAATTGGATTAACCAGGCGCTGGACACTCTTATTCCCGCGGACTGGATTAGAGCCCGTGCTCAGGAGTCTAGCCCATGGTTTAATGAGGAGCTTTTTGCTCTAAAAAAAAAGTGTAAAATCGCCGAACGTAAATGGAGGAGGGCTTATGTACCAGAGTTGAAAACCTTATATGTCGACTCCCCAAAAAAGTATCACAGACAGATTTGTAGAACTCGTGCCGCATATTATACTAGTGAGATCAATGGCAGCCAAAATCCCTCTAAGATTATTTTTAAAATTCTCAAGGAGTTGAGCGCGAAAAAAGCGGCGACTAATGCTACCACTTCTTACACACTCTGTGATAATTTGGCTTCCTTTTTTGTTGACAAAATTAGTAAAATCTATAGTTCCTTTTCAGCCACATCCACCCTCACTCCTCCTAAGAACAACCTCACACATGAACTTAAGCTCATACCGGAGCTGGATAAAGAGGAATTTCTTAGACTCTGCCGGAAAGTTAAATCAGGCTCTCCAGCAGACCCCTTAAAACCGGAACAGTTCAGAGAGGCTGACTCCTTGGTCCTTGACCCACTAAGAACTCTGATCAACTCTTCATTTGTTACATCTATAATACCCACCAGATGGAAGCAGGCATGGGTGTCCCCTATTATCAAAAAACCTACCTTGGACCCCACTAGGCCGGAGAATTTTAGACCCATCTCCTTGCTACCCTGGCCCGTGAAACTTGCAGAGTCCTATGTCAATACTATTCTGACTCAGTATCTTTGCTCTCATAACATCCTGTATGCTTCCCAGCACGGATTTCGTGCTGGACATAGCACTGAAACTGCTCTTCTCAGTGTGGCGGAACATCTCCGGGCCATTTCGGATTCGGGACAGACGGCAGCACTGATCTTATTAGATCTCAGTGCTGCCTTCGATACGGTGTCACATGAGGTTCTGCTACACAGATTGGAGACGGCAGGGGTTGTGGACATGGTTTAAAGCTTTTTTGACCGGCAGATCCTTTCGGGTCTCCATCCCGCCGTTTCTTTCTAAAGAATGTAGCATCGAGCAAGGCGTGCCCCAGGGCTCCGCGCTCAGCCCGACGCTTTTTAATCTGTATGTTCAGCCACTAGCGGAGGTCGCCAAACGATGGGACCTGTCCATAGTCTCATACGCGGACGACATTTAGCTGGTGGTGATGCTAAGTGATGAAGCTGGGGCAAAAGCGCACAACTTTAAACAGGGTCTTACTGCAGTAACAGCATGGATGATGGCTAATTATCTTCAGCTTAATGCCGGTAAGACGGAGGTGTTGGTAGTTGGCAAAAATGCTGCAGCATGGGGTGAGGAATAGTGGCCGGACACTCTTGGCAACCCCCCAGGACCTAAAAACGAAGTTAAAAACCTAGGAGTCTGGTTCGACTCCTCGTTAAGTTTCGTTGCCCATACAAAGAAAGTTGCAGCCACGTGCTTTGGAATTTTGCGGAACCTGAGGCCAATACTAAAATTCTTTGACCCCCCTACGCGCCAGCTTGTTGTGCAGTCTACAATCCTTTCACGATTGGATTATGCAAGCTCTCTGTTTCTGCCAACCAGACGGAGAAGGTTCGTTTACAACGCGTGCAGAACGCAGCTGCACGTGCCTTGACTGGACTTCCCCGGTTCAAATCAGTGACTAACACGCTCTCAAAACTACACTGGCTTCCTATGGATAAGAGAATCCATTTCAAGACTTTGTCTTGCTTTTAAAATTCTGAAAATGGATTCACCTCCCATGCTTTGCCCCTTGATGACGATGTACTCCCCCCGTAGAGCTCTTAGATCTGTGGGACAGTGCCTGGCCGTGATTCCTCGAGTAAAATTAGCCCGGATGGGAGGGCGTTCCTTCCATTATCTGGCTGCAAAACTCTGGAACGCCTTACCACTGCAGATCCGGGGTTTAAATGACCTCCTGGCTTTTAGAAAGGCTATCAAGACTCACCTTTTTTGTCAGTAGCTGGTTATGTTATGTTCTTTTTTCATCGGCTGCGCTTGCCCCCTCTCCTCTGATTAAGCGCCGGGACGCCCCTTTGCTGGGGCAGCCGTGCGCTATATAAGAGCATATAACATAACATAACATAACATAAATAAAACCAGAGTATCTGCACTCTGCGGCAGTGTAAGAGTGTAAGAGTCGTCCAGTCAAAGCGATTTCTGCTCCAGGGATTTGCATTCGCCCACCAGCACGTGAATACAATGGCTACAGACTACGACCTTCATCTCCTGTTCCAAAGCTGCGATATGACATCAAACATGTCCCAAAAAATAGTCATCCTGTGATAGATGCACAGTGATTTTTTTTTTAAAAAGCTGATTTTATTGCATTGTGGCTTGTGATCCATCCATATCAAAGTCTAGTCTTTCGCTTCACATATTTACTTTTCTTTTGTGTAAGCTTATGATCACATTGTTAATTCTTAACTTAACTATATTCCAATCCTTCCTCCCCCCTTGTGAGCCAACTGTATGTAGTTTGTATGGGTTGAGTACTTGTTGAGTGCAGAAAGTATCAGTGTTGGGTAGGGGTAAGAGACTAGGGTAGGTCGGGATCTCCCTAGCAGCCTATCGGTTGTGATGGGAGAAGGTCTGTGTGGAGAGTCCTTGATCTTAAGGTGGTGAATATCTCATGGAGCACAATCGTTAGATTCTCACAGGGGTTCTCCGGGTCTGGGTGAGATAGGGCGTCTACCAAGGCCTCCCTGGCTCTAGCTACTTCTATATTCCCCAGTCCCCAGTCCCCTCTTGACTTACCTTATTCGTCCCTCACAGCCCACCTACTTTATCAACTCGTTCTTCCATGTGGCCAGCCTAGGTCCCCTGGCTGTTTTCCAATTTCTGGCTATTTCGCACTTGGCTAGGATAAATGCGAAGTCTTGGAATTTCCTGATTACTTTGGATTTGGATGCATGAGGAAACAAACCAGTAATAAATGGGCTGTGGTGTGTGGGAGCTCATTCAATTATCTCTTCTGGTAGGTGTGTTGCATTTTTCTTTTATGTCTATTACTTATTGATATTGATGTATTTTATGTATCCTTCTAAGTTCTATTATGGAATAGAGGTTTATAACTGAAGAGTACCGGTCTTTGGGCTGACGTCCTTTGTACTGTGCTGCCAACTGTTATCTACAATAAACGTCTTTACATTCTTACCTGTACTGTTGGACTTCGACAAGGTGCAAAACCTCTCCCCAGAACTCACGCAGTCTTGGGCAGGACAAGAACATATGGATAATATGCACCCTTTCCTCTTTGCATCCAGGGCAAGCTACCTCTCCCATTTGGAAGTATCTATTTATGTGCTCTGGGGTCAGATAAGATCTATGCAGTACATAGTAGTTGAGTTTGAAGCGCGAATTCCTAGACACTCTGGGTACTCCAGCCAAAATATTGTCCCATTCCTTCAGCAGGATCGGGATACCCAAGTCTGTTTCCCATTGGGCACATAATTTCTCCAGCAGGCTCTGCCGGTCTGCCTGCAGAGCTTTGTACACGCAGGATACTGCTTTGATAGTGCCTGCTGATAGGACCATTTAGTAGCAGCTCTGTTGTGATGGGGGCTCCGCAGCTCCCATCCGCCAGGGCTTACAGATTACTGCTGTAACCGCTCTGTGTAAAAGGAAATGACCGCGGGCAAGGTTGCATTTTGCCCGGAACTTCTTGAAGGGGAGCAGCTCTGTGTTCCAGGAGAGATCCCCCATCTTGGTCACTCCACCCACACCTTCAAGTCCCACTAGTTGCCTCCATGTGTTACCGCCCTCGGCATGTTTTGTGGTATGTCTGGAGAATATGAGACCGTAGTCCTCATTTTTTGCAGAGCTCGATGCCAGCTCCGAGGCTGCACGTTAAATTTGTGTGAGCTTCCTCAGGCTGACCTTGTTATCCCAAGGGGTACCCACAAAAGATCGGGAGCAGCGGCAATGCTGTCCACAGATCACCATCTGGTTTTCATTTCTGTGCGATATCCCTAACCAGCCATTATAGCTGAGCTGCCATGTAGTAGGTAGGTCACAAATTCAGAGACTGCTAACCCACCCTTCTTTACCGGTCATTGTGTTGTTGTAAGAGCCACTCTGCGTCGCCCCGTCCCTATATAAAAGGCCAGATCAGCGCATTTAGGTCTTTGAATAATGTCGCGGGGATCCAAAGTGGAAGTGTGATTAAATAGTATAATAGGCAGGGAAGCGCCACCATTTTGAAAAGTGCAATCCGGCCAATTATTGAGCCCGGCAGGGTCTGCCAAAAGGCTATGGGCGTCCGCAACCCTCACACTGCCCGCCCTATATTTCCCTCGTATAGGTCTGGTGAAAAGGGATATAATCGGACTTCCAAGTAGGGTTGGTAGCTTGATTTCCATTGCAGCTGTGTTAAGTCAGTTGGGGGCTGTCCTGTTGGTGCTACCGGGAAGAGCCTTTATTTCTGCCAACTCACTTTTAGTCCGGAGAAGGAGCTAAACTCCAATAGGGAGTGGGTTCCCGGCAGGTCCTCCCGCCTCACCCCCTTGCAGGAAGAGTAACAGGTCATCAGTATAGAGTGCTATTTGATGAATAGTGTGTCCTGTGTGAAGTTTCCAGTAGAACTGCCCCGTCCTGGCCGTAATCGCAAGTGGCTCTGTGGCGATTACGGATAATAGTGGGAGTGCTGGCATCCCTGTCTGATGCCCCACTCAACCCACCGTCCCCACGATACGGTTTGGGCCGTGCGTACTCTAGCTGTGGGTCTGGTATATAGCAGTTCATGGATGCAGAGTGATATTAACAATACCACAGCTTGTTGATACACATTGTGCAGATGATGGTTGCTGTAACTTTTGTATCTCGGAAGATGGTAGAAGCATTTGTAATACCTGACATTTTCACAGCTATTTGCACCTTAGTACTTTAGAGGTCTACAGGAGAGAGTGAAGTAAAATCTGCTCTGTGCAAACCCAACAAAGTTCCTCTTTGAAGAAAGGGGTCCTGACAAATCTATTCAATTGAATTTTTTATGACATATTGTTATCCTAGAAGGGTTTTACAAGATTGACAAATCCAATCTGATGAAACCCCTTCTTGGAAGAGAGTCCTGTTGTTCAGATGTTTTCCAGATTTTTTAATTTTTGTTGTTTTTAAAGTAACCATTTTTTTCTTCATTTTACCCCTTTTTAGGCAGAGTTTCCCACTTTTTTACTTCTTTACCTTTTTCTCCTAAAGGATGTTTCCACTTCTCTTTTAACCTCTCATTCACCCTTATATCACCACCCTTTCTCTGACCTCTCCAACCTATCCTTCTCCTGAGCATGTTGCAACCCTCTTTTCTTTTTTCATAGCTCCTCCCTCACATCCTCCCCACATTTTACTCCTTTTTAGGTCTTGGCTAGTAACGCGCTGAAAGTGCGTTCTCGCCAGAGAACTATAGTCGGCGTCTCAGCAGTCTGAGAACGCCGAAGTGAGACAAGACCTGGCCGCGCGCAGCGTTTCCCCATAGGATAACGTTGTGCGCGCGGCCAGGTCTTGTCTCCACAGCATGCATGGCAGACCGGATCGCGACGCGCGCCTCTCTGGAATGCAGGGGGAGTCTGCAGAGAGGCGCGCGGCGCTGATAAGCGTCGAAGCTTGTTGTTGCTCTGTGGTGGATATCGGGTTACCGGTGCCTCCAGCCCTCCATCACGCCAGCACCTTTAAGTACGTGGTATCCCATTGCTTGTTACATAAGCTCCTTGCACGACTATTCCATTGAAGGCATCGGGGTGTGTGGTGCCCGTGACCATACTTGTGCATCGCACCCCTGTCGTGTAGAGCAGAGCTGAGGTGGAACTGTCCGACGCCACCTTAACTCTCAGCCTGCACCTGGTTGGTTTCAATTTCAGTCAGTTTATGGGATCCGGGGGCTCCTGATCCGGAGACGCGGAGGGAAGAGACTGCAGTACCGGAGCACCACGGCAACGGAAGTGCAGCGAGGGAGGGGCAACGCTGGGCGAACAGCAGGACGAGAGTAGCAGCGAGACCGCTGAGGAGGAAGCACCAGCACGGGAGAGCGCCCCCAGCAGACCCACCACCCCCCTCCCCAGGAGATCACCGCAAAACTTGCACTGCGGAGAGTGAGAGCATCTCTCATCATTCCAAAACCCCATCGGGAGGGGGCGTCTCCGGCAGCAATTGTCTCTGAGAACTCCCCAACACTGGCACTGCTAAGGGAGAGCATCTGCCGACCTCCAAACCTACATAAAAAGAGAGGCCCGCCCGGTGGGAGCGCCCGGCAGCATCCGTGTGGAGAGCAACCAGCACCGGCCTTTGCGGAGAGAGCATCCCCAGAGAGCATCACTGCTGCGCTCCTCCCTCAGCCCCGCCCCACTCCCTTCACCTAAAAATTGAGAACACCGCCGGGAGACGGGGGTCCTGCAGCAGCACTGCAGACGAGCCTCCAGGAGAGCCCCTCGAGGCGAGAGCGAGCACTCCGGCACTAATACTGCGGGGGGGGCATCACCCGGAGAGAGCCCCCCTCCCAATCCCAGCAGCATCAGAGAGCCCCAAGACAGCGGGCATCACCGGCAGCGCTTGGGTGAGAGCCCAAAACATCCAGCTGTGGAAAAACCCCCTCTCTGCCCTTCATTGCCAGTACTGCGGTGTGGGTCCCACCCCGCCACCCCACGATAGAGAGCACGCAGGGTGCAAGCTTGAGA
The DNA here is from genome assembly GCF_964261635.1 of Lissotriton helveticus. Taxonomy (NCBI): domain Eukaryota; kingdom Metazoa; phylum Chordata; class Amphibia; order Caudata; family Salamandridae; genus Lissotriton; species Lissotriton helveticus. The sequence goes on from NC_136059.1 coordinate 603,181,073, forward strand.
AGCATCCCGGAGAAGGAAGGGCCTATCCGGAAACCTGACAAAGGAAGTGATACCCTCCCACCCCCAAGACTGTACACTCCTCTCCCAAAACACTAGCAAGGACTCTTTGGGGGACCACCCTCTGACAACCGGTCTCGCGCTGCCAGATGCAGTGATGTCATAGTCGGTATTACAGTACAGTGGGTTCTGCTTTGGCTAATTAAAGAAATGGACCCTTGCCCACCCTTTCCGCTCGTTCTCTACTTCTCCTTCCAAGTTCCATGTTTACTTTAAAAAACAAAAACGAGTTTGCCTGTTTTTCTTTTTTCTTACCCATCCGACTCGGATCAGTAACTCAGAAGAAACAAGCATTTACAATGCAATGGTTTCGCCTTTGGACAACTTTGAGTTATTGGCATTGTATATGGCAAAAATTTGTATTTCTGTTTTGAAAACAGATAAGTAAATGGCATTGTTATTTACATTGCCATTTTTTTTTTTGCAGTCACTTTGCACTCTCTATGCACTCTGCATTCTGTATGCACTCTGTAATATTGAAATTAAACATAGTCAAAGAGAAGGATAAAACAAAAGCCGAAAATAATCCAAACACGCTATTGCAAGAGGCGTTTTTTTTTAAAGGTAGACTAAATTACTTACTGTTTTCCCCGAAAAGCTTTAGTCCGCTGGCTCGAAGTATACCTGCTGGGCTCGCTCCAAGAAATGATTCCGACGGTTGCCTTACTCCTTTAAATACTGTAAAAAGAAAAACTAACAGTTACTTAATTAAATAACAAAAGCGGTCAACTCTTTGTACTAAAGAACAGCGTGTAGGTGTGATGTTGCTGAGGATGTTGCTGTCTCGCCGTATGTAAATTGCAGATAGGAGACTGCCTGTAATAATGAAAGGACTGTGGATGTTGTGGCTTGTTAGAATCGTTTGCAGCGATGTGCGACATCAGCCTATCTTGAATAACAAAGCATGGTGTCCGACAAGTTGGAGCCATGTCACTTATGGTCTGCAAAAAAAGGGAAAAAAAGAACGTGCTGCTGAGTGGAATTGTAGAAATTTACAACAGAAACACGAGTTTACAGAATGTAACATTTTTGAAACACAGAAAGTACACAACATGCGCAATCTGTATAAAGTAAACATAAAAGTACACTAAAGTATGAAATCTACCAAAATGGTTTACCCGACATTACACAGCATCCATAGTTACCATGAGACACGATCCTGAAAACAGTAGCTCACATGAAACGGGCAAACCTAGAAATAGATAAACATACAAATGCAATTACTGGCACCACGGCTAAAGCGTCCAACACAAAAACAAAATGGCTTACCTGCGCCGGGCCTTGCACCTCTGCCAAAGCGCCTAACACGGGCAAACATACAAATGAAACAGATAAGAGATTACAAGCGAAAAAGAAGAAACCTACAAAGGAAAATGAAAAAATACATTAGGAGCTAAAACGGCAACATAGGTAAAATTTCAAAAGAAATACACATTTATAAACGAAAAGCTCCTTACCTGATTGCGTCGTGGAATAGCTTACACGAAAAGCTGCCCCACCCAGAACGTACCATGAAAACCACTTTCGTCAAAAGAGCAATTTAAGTTACCGATCCAAAGAAATGTCACCCCCCCACAAAAATGACATAACAGTACATCCGACAATTAAACTTAGAAAGTTAAAGCACATTTGTCAACAAAATGCTCCTTACCTGATTGCTAACGGAACTCACGAGCCAAGCACATAACTCACACGACACTGCCGAACCTAGAAAGGAAACAGAAAATATACATTAGAAGCTAAAACCGCCATAGGTAAACGTTCAAAGAAAATACACATAACAGCTCACACGACACTGCCGAACCTAAAATGAAACAGAAAATATACATTAGGAGCTAAAACGGCAACATAGGTAAACGTTCAAAGAAAATACACATTTATTAACGAAAAGCTCTTTACCTGATTGCGTCGTGGAATAGCTTACCGGAAAAGCTGCCCCACCCAGAACGTTCCATCAAAAGCACTTTCGTCAAAAATGCAATTTAAATTACCGATCCAAAGAAATGTCACCCCCCCCACAAAAATAACATAACAGTACAGCCGACAATTAAACTTAAAAAAGTTAAAGTACATTTTTCGTCAAAAAAGCAATTTAAACTTACCAGAGAAGCGCGCCCAACCCAGAACGTACCATGAGAAGCACTTTCGTCAAAAAAGCAATTTAAGTTACCGATCATAAGAAACGTCACCCCTCCCCACAAAAAGTAACATAACAGCACAGCCGACAATTAAAGGTGAAAGCACATTTGGGCAACATAAGTAAACGTTCAAAGGAAATACACATTTATGAACGAAAAGCTCCTTACCTGATTGCGTCGTGGAATAGCTTACACGAAAAGCTGCCCCACCCAGAACGTACAATGAAAAGCACTTTCGTCAAAAAAGCAATTTAAGTTACAGATCCAAAGAAAAGTCACCCCCCCCCCACAAAAATAACATAACAGTACATCCGACAATTAAACTTAGAAAGTTAAAGCACATTTGTCAACAAAATCCTCCTTACCTGATTGCTAACGGAACTCACGAGCCAAGCACATAACAGCTCACACGACACTGCCGAACCTAAAAAGAAACAGAAAATATACATTAGGAGCTAAAACGGCAACATAGGTAAACGTTCAAAGAAAATACACATAACAGCTCACACGACACTGCCGAACATAAAAGGAAACAGAAAATATACATTAGGAGCTAAAACGGCAACATAGGTAAACGTTCAAAGAAAATACACATTTATTAACGAAAAGCTCTTTACCTGATTGCGTCATGGAATAGCTTACCGGAAAAGCTGCCCCACCCAGAACGTTCCATCAAAAGCACTTTCGTCAAAAATGCTATTTAAATTACCGATCCAAAGAAATGTCACCCCCCCCACAAAAATAACATAACAGTACAGCCGACAATGAAACTTAAAAAAGTTAAAGTACATTTTTCGTCAAAAAAGCAATTTAAACTTACCAGAGAAGCACGCCCCACCCAGAACGTACCATGAGAAGCACTTTCGTCAAAAAAGCAATTTAAGTTACCGATCCAAAGAAATGTCACCCCTCCCCACAAAAAGTAACATAACAGCACAGCCGACAATTAAAGGTGAAAGCACATTTGGGCAACATAAGTAAACGTTCAAAGGAAACACACATTTATGAACGAAAAGCTCCTTACCTGATTGCGTCGTGGAATAGCTTACACGAAAAGCTGCCCCACCCAGAACGTACAATGAAAAGCACTTTCGTCAAAAAAGCAATTTAAGTTACAGATCCAAAGAAAAGTCACCCCCCCCCACAAAAATAACATAACAGTACATCCGACAATTAAACTTAGAAAGTTAAAGCACATTTGTCAACAAAATCCTCCTTACCTGATTGCTAACGGAACTCACGAGGCAAGCACATAACAGCTCACACGACACTGCCGAACCTAAAAAGAAACAGAAAATATACATTAGGAGCTAAAACGGCAACATAGGTAAACGTTAAAAGAAAATACACATAACAGCTCACACGACACTGCCGAACCTAAAAGGAAACAGAAAATATACATTAGGAGCTAAAACGGCAACATAGGTAAACGTTCAAAGAAAATACACATAACAGCTCACACGACACTGCCGAACATAAAAGGAAACAGAAAATATACATTAGGAGCTAAAACGGCAACATAGGTAAACGTTCAAAGAAAATACACATTTATTAACGAAAAGCTCTTTACCTGATTGCGTCGTGGAATAGCTTACCGGAAAAGCTGCCCCACCCAGAACGTTCCATCAAAAGCACTTTCGTCAAAAATGCAATTTAAATTACCGATCCAAAGAAAAGTCACCCCCGCCCCCACAAAAATAACATAACAGTACATCCGACAAGTAAACTTAGAAAGTTATAGCACATTTGTCAACAAAATGCGCCTTACCTGATTGCTAACGGAACTCACGAGCCAAGCACATAACAGCTCACACGACACTGCCGAACCTAGAAAGGAAACAGAAAATATACATTAGGAGCTAAAACGGCAACATAGGTAAACGTTCAAAGGAAATACACATAACAGCTCACACGACACTGCCGAACCTAAAAGGAAACAGAAAATATACATTAGGAGCTAAAACGGCAACATAGGTAAACGTTCAAAGAAAATACACATTTATTAACGAAAAGCTCCTTACCTGATTGCGTCGTGGATTAGCTTACCGGAAAAGCTGCGCCACCCAGAACCTACAATGAAAAGCACTTTCGTCAAAAAAGCAATTTAAGTTACCGATCCAAAGAAATGTCACCCCCCCACAAAAATAACATAACAGTACAGCCGACAATTAAACTTAAAAAAGTTAAAGTACATTTTTCGTCAAAAAAGCAATTTAAACTTACCGGAAAAGCTGCGCCACCCAGAACGTACCATGATAAGCACTTTCGTCAAAAAAGCAATTTAAGTTACTGATCCAAAGAAATGTCACCCCCCCACAAAAAAAAACATAACAGTACAGCCGACAATTAAACTTAGAAAGTTAAAGCACATTTGCCAACAAAATCCTCCTTACCTGATTGCTAACGGAACTCACGAGCCAAGCACATAACAGCTCACACGACACTGCCGAACCTAGAAAGAAACAGAAAATATACATTAGGAGCTAAAACGGCAACATAGGTAAACGTTCAAAGAAAATACACATTTATTAACGAAAAGCTCTTTACCTGATTGCGTCGTGGAATAGCTTACCGGAAAAGCTGCGCCACCCAGAACCTACAATGAAAAGCACTTTCGTCAAAAAAGCAATTTAAGTTACCGATCCAAAGAAATGTCACCCCCTCACAAAAAAAAACATAACAGTACAGCCGACAATTAAACTTAGAAAGTTAAAGCACATTTGTCAACAAAATACTCCTTACCTGATTGCTAACGGAACTCACGAGCCAAGCACATAACAACTCACACGACACTGCCGAACCTAGAAAGGAAACAGAAAATATACATTAGGAGCTAAAACGGCAACATAGGTAAACGTTCAAAAAAAATACACATTTATTAACGAAAAGCTCCTTACCTGATTGGAACTCGATTCTTGCAGCCAACTCCCAAAAAAAAACTTACCAAAAGAAGAAAACAGGCGGACTCCACAAAAAAAAATAACACACGCCCTCCGCCAAGATGACGAGCACAGAGGGGTGGAGAGGGAAAAAATCACGGGAACGCCCCCGAATCTGGTCCGAGATTGACGGACAGAGCCCTCTCCCAATGGCTAGCCTCCATTTATGGAGCTAGCCAATGGGAGAGGGGGGACGTTCCCGAGTTACTTATTGAAAGCAAAGGATTTCGCCTGCGCCGAAAAGCTGCGCAGAGCGCAGCCTTCGGCAGGCGAAACCCAAAAAGAAGCTCCCACATCTTTTTACTTTTTTGTTGTCACGCATTCTAATTTCTGTAGTAAAGTTATGAAGCAGTGACACAGGAGAAAGGGGCTTTGGTGCCAGCGGGCAGGTCCTTTCTGGTTTAACAGTACGGTACAGAGTGTTATGTTTAAGCAAACTAAATTGAAGAAATACAACCTTGCCCCCCCCCCCTTCCTTCCGTTGTCTCCTTCCCCACTTAAAAAAACAAAAACAATGCATTTGCCCATTTTCATTTTACTTACTGATGCTCCTCATGTTAGCAGAGCAGAGCACTGAGTGACGGCGCAATATGCTTCCAAAATGGGTCTTGTTACGTTTCATTTCATCAACCTCAGGCACATGAAATCCTGGGTTAGCCCTTCTGGTGCTTGCACCCACGTCCCACAGGTTGCGCACAGTTCTTCGCTGCAGCAAACGCATTAACCCACTATTATGTTAGCTTGCCATACAGACATACTAAATAAAGAAAATACTTTAAAAGAGCAAGAAAGCGGTGACAAATAATCAGAAACAGAGGAGGCCATTTAGGGATTTGAGGCGCTGCTTGTGAGCTGGACATGGGAGCGCAGTGGACTGCACCGGCGAGGGAGGTGGGTATAAACCAGGCGAGTCCTGTATCCGCAGGAAATCCATAAACCAAGCTGATGAGAAGTGTCCGAAAGAATTTAGACATTGATCTATTTTACTTGATATGTGGGAGGGAGGGAGGGAGGGCCGGTGGGGCCGTGCTCTGGAGCACTTTACTACAGCAGAGAGTGTATCAGCCGTCAGCCTGCATTACGGTAACGCGCAGGGAGCAGCAGCAGTTTGTTTTCATTTATGTCTCCCTGTAACCACCCTTTTGGAAAAACGTGGTATGTTTAGTACTGTGGGTTCATGTGCCTGCTGCGGAGAGCGATTCGATTCAGCCCGGGCACATTCAATCATGCTGAAGAATATGAAATGATGCAGTACATTCAAGTGCTTAATGTTGGTACTGGCTGTTTTTAGGCTGTGGTTGAGGCAGAGCAATTTGTAGATGGCCTTATGTATTGTAACATCCACTTTATTTGTCTGCGGTTTTATGGGCCTTGTAATATTGTTGAGATATTGCACAAGTGCACCTTCAAGTTTTCAAAGCGTTTCTGACTTTTTAGCCGCTGCTAGAAATGCAAAAGATATTACGTTTGCTTTCTATTTTATTTTAGTTTTGGGAAAACGTGGTCAGGATTCGTAAACATATTTACAGAGAGGCAGCGCATGATGAGGTTATCTTGATGTTCTACGGGTGTTGATATGCACCAGAATGAGTGACTGTGTGTCAAGCGTGAGTTGTTTTCAATCACTATTCTTCACATTTCCTCAGCAGCACCGTGAACCTGGCGAACATGATTCTATTTATTAAGGATTATTTTAACCGGCGCGATCACGGGTATTGCCCTCCGATGGAGCACAGGCCTTTATTTGCTGCCGGACTGGGAACCAAAACCGGCCCTGGCAAAGTGCTCGGCCGGCACCCCCTCGGGTGGCCGAGCGCTTTGCCAGGGCCGCTTTTCGGCCGATTTTGTTACAGGGCCGATAACGACTCTGTAACAAAAACGGCCCCCAGGCCCCCAAACCTTGCGGCCGACCGGGGGAGTCCTAAGTCTGCCAACCATGCCATGGAAGGCGGCTTCGCAACGCAAACTTGTTATTGATGCCAATCTAGAGGTCCCACTCTTTAATTTGGCAATAGTGCTGTATGATTGTGCAAGGAATGACTGACCAGGATGGAACACAGGCCCCGCACTGCAAGGTGGCTCCTCAAGCCTTCAAGGTGACCCCATTCAGCGAAAGGACAACAATATCTGAGCGATACGGGAGACACTGCTGCCTCTTTCCACATTCTGCAGGGGGGCATCGTTTTGCATTACAACACTGGTTTACAGCACACCCGAGGTAAGTAGCCTGGATGGCAGGGCATTGAAAAGATTGTTGTGTACGCCTAGTTGGTGTTTTCTGTTTTTGTTATGCTCCTACAATAGCCTTAACAAACCAACTTGTTTCATTTGTGAAGCAAAGACATTTCTGTGTTAAATCCTTTAAATGACTTGTTTATTTATTAGTTTTCACTTTTATATAGCACAAACTTTACCCGCAGGTATCAGAGCGCATTAAATCAGCATGCTTATAACAAGCAAGACTAGCACTCTATATTACTGCCAACTTAGCTTAGCATAAGCAACAGCTAACCACTCACAAACAATGTTTATATACCAATTGCAAATAAAAATAAAAAAAATTAATGCAAAGCATTGTCATTTACAATGCCAGTAACTCAAAGTTTAATGCTGCGAGACCTATTGCATTGCAAATGCTTGTTAGATTTTGTTTTCTCCTTTTATTCTTGTTCTCCTGTGGTATGTCAGACTGTTTGTTCTGGGTCTCCGTAGACCTAGTAGGAAGACAATGGCACCTGAGATTTTCTTTTCTCCTTTAATTAACTATGGATTTTAGGTCAAGACATATTGTGGGATGACCAAGAACATAGGGGGGGCTTGCAGTCCACCCATTGCCTGGCATTGTTTGAGTGTCACTCTCATTTCTCTGCTTCTTATTTAGTGACTTGCCTTGTCCTTCTTGTCTGTCCCTCACCTGGAGCATTGCCAAATTAATGTGCCATTACACTGCTCACTTTTAGGGATCTACTTCTTTCTTTTGAGTGCATGTGCTTTCCAGCTGTCTACATAGTGTGCTTCTCTTCCCCCTCATGCTCCATGTTGCACTCTTACCTGTGTGCTTCACCTCCATTCCCCTTCATGGTGCTCTAACCCTTGTATGCTTCTTCCCTGTGTTAATTGCTTGCACCTGTGCTTCTCTCCCAGCTCCTTATTTCTTTCTTGATCGTCATTTGCTTTTCTACATCTTCCTCCCGTGCCCTCTTTGTTACTTCCCCAACCCTGAACCCCAACATGGTCTTTCCACCTCCTGTGGCCCCATGTGTTGCCACCCATCACTCGCTAAAAAAGAAACCGCTCTTGCAGTTTTTTTTCTTTTTATTTACTGATCCAGCTTCTGTGTTTACTGAGCACACCTACAAAATGAGACGGGCTGCCGCGGCATAAGCTTTTAAGAATTTTTGTATTATTCTTTGGCCAGGTGCAAGGTAAATTTGAATACCAGCAGACAATATGCATTGTCTGGTTTACCCACTAGAAAAAGAGGAGTGCTCAAACTTGAGGTAAAATGTAGCAGCACTTCCGATAGTGGAATTCCGTCAGAATCCCTTTTGTGTCACACTTTGCATGTGAATTCTTCATTAATTAAAAAGGAAACTCTGTTGTGGACTACATACCTAACTCCACTGTTCGATTTCTGCTATTCGCAGGGGAAGGCGCCTCCGTCTTGGTCAGGAAGTATTCTAATCCCTCTGTATAAAAAGGGCCATAGACGACATCCGGGTAACTACCGGCAAATAGATCTATTAGATGCGGTGGGGAAAATAGTTGCTCGTAGTATTGATGATCATCTCCCTGAATGGGTGGTGGGGAAGAAGGTCCTTCCCATAGAACAAGCCGGTTTTAGGAAAAATCAATTCACTCTGTATTAACATCTCCATGTTGAAATTAATGGAGGAGAAATACACGGTTTTTCGTTGGTCAAATTTCTATACAGTCTTTATAGATTTTTCAACAGGCTTTGATAAGGTAGACTGGCCCTTACTGTGGAAAAAAATACACAAAATGGGAGTGCCTTCTCCTCTGTTATCTTTAATTATTGCCCGACCCTCTCAAACATGGTGCCAGGTATTAATTGGAGGAAATCAAGGCTTATCATCTGTAATACCCACAGAAAATGGCCTGAAGCAAGGCTGTCTATTTGGCACCATTGCTTTTGTAAATGTGGGTGTACTTGTAAAGCGCACTGTGACTCCAAGGAGTATCCTGGCGCTGAAGACCGCTGGGGAACCCGTCCTGGTTTTCCCTGTGAGATGGTCCCTTTCTGGGTATCTCCAAGGTGAAACCAGGCATCCCCGGCGTCTGTGGGGGGCCATTGTAGAGATGAGGCAAGCTTAATGCCCAGAGTTGCCGAGTGTGTTCCCTGGTTAGAGTAGACACCGAGGCGAGAATTATCGAGTCCGTTTGACCCTGGTCCACGACCCTGCCGCGTCGGGGATTGAGCCCTGGTCCCAGGCCGTTCTCTGGTTACGGTCTGCCGCCTCTAACCAGTGAGCCACACCACTCCACAAGTCCTTGTATTTAGCAGATCTACCTGAATGCTTTTCTCATTTAGAGGGAGATGCCCCAAAGATAGGTGGATGTCCTTTTGCATGCCTCTTGGATGCAGATGACATAGCAGGGATGGATTTAACTCCCAATGGGCTGAATAAAAAGCTGATTTCATTACAGAAATACACGATGGCAAAATTCTTGAAGATCAATGTCTCTAAAAGTAAAGTTTTGATTATGAAATGTAATAGAAGCAGAAAATTATGTAATTTTAAGTGTCGAATACACCGAGAATCTCTCAGAAATACTTATCCTGGAACCTAGAATATGGTATTCGACTATGGCTTACCATATGTCGCATGAATCTTTTACCTATAAATGACCTAACAGCACATTGGTCCCACCACATGAAAAATGGAGAAAAAAAACTGTAATTTATGTGATTTGGGCATTCTTAACCTGAATCATGTCTTGTTTGTCTGCCCAGCATTGGTTCTGTGTCGTCGTCGTTGGCTACGTCCGATGTTTTTACAAAACTGTATCAAAAATGTAACATCAGCCCGTGAACTTCTCTTTTGTCCAAAGAATTAAGCAGTTTGTGTAAAATTATTCAACTTTTTCAAGGAGTTTATGAACATATTTCAACCTTTATTATAACTTATTTAAGTAGGTTTTCCTTAAAAATACATGGCTCTCCTTCCAATTGTACTTCTAATCTTTGGGCCTTGGTATCTTTAAGGTTAAAGGAGTCTTAGTACTATTTTCTTTGTTTTAGATTGTATTTTGCACATGTTATGGCTGTTATTCACCTATTCTTTGCACAATTGGGATATATTGTACTCCCACACTTCTGCTGCTGTCCTAAAATTAGATTTTCTTAAGAAGTTGTTACCATCCAATGCTTAATAATCTAGAAATGTGCACATGTAGTTGCTGCTATTTAGAGCGTTTAGCTTTTAGGTTTTGTTGTTAAAGGATAATGTATTGTGTATTCAAATATGTTGGTTGTTTTAGAATACTTTCCTGTTTTTAACGAGCAGCTGTCGTGATGTACATTACTCAGAATTGAATCTATCATGAATCTGCTATTGTTTAATTTGGATCTAAACTTGTCCCATTTGTTCTGGTAGAGGATTTATTAAGGCGTTGTAGCTGCTTATTTGTCTTAATGCTGATAACCTTTATTTACATCTTGCTCATTGGGGTAATTGATTATATTAATCTATGTTATGTAAGGGAAAAATGTTAGACTGGCTCTGAAGGATTTCGATATTTTTACAATGGACTAAGAAATGAACTGAGCTTATATTTTATGACATTTATTATGTAATAATCGTATGTATATTTTATGTAGACCTCACTGGAGATCCAAGTCTTTAATAAATATTGAATTGAATTGTGACTTTTATGGATATTGGGATTGAACCTGGTGCTTACTTCGAAGAAGAATCACCTGGAGCACTGGGGATTTCATCTGGAGCTTGGTTCAATGCCACTCATACATATTTGGCCCTGAGATCCTCAGGTACTAAGGAAGCAAATGTTCTAAGTATTACTTTATCTCCATGACGTGTGTTCCGAACAAAGGTAGAGGCCCATCCACCTCAACTAGTATTATATCCTAGGCTTCAAACAAGTATGACCAGACAACGACTACTTTTTAAAGGTGCAATATGTTTGTCATAAACTCAGTCAGCGAATTTGCATGTCCGTCCAGTGTTTCTTGTCCCTGTTATCTGTATGCATACTGTTGAAGTGGTGTATGCAGTCCCTATTTCTAGCAATAACTGGTGTGCAGTCAAGTTTTGTAGATTGGGATATAGTGTATATTGCACTAAGACTGGCTGTGTTGGTGTTGGAAGGCTTAAAGAACCATATTCTAACGTAGCAGCGCTCCACTGAACTCTGCTAAATGTTCCTGATAACTTATGGGTCTCTCCTCCCTTGCAGGATGTTGTGCTGGCTTGTATATGACCGTGTTCAGCAGCAGCCTCAACTGTTTCAAATTCTACCCATAAGAAAAATATTTGAAAAGGATGCACTGCATTCGCTAAAGCAAGTAATAATACTTCGTCCTCAGAATCCTGACCAAATGAGGTCAACACTGGTCGCCCTCCCCGCACTTGCACTTTATCATAAACTTATCACCTTTTAATAAATGTGATCAAGTGATGACTAACACTCGTCACTCCTGAGGTCATAGCCGTTTTGGTGGGGCCTCAAATACAAACAATTTAGGGAACCAATTGTTTGTACCATCCCGGATAAAATAGCTCTTCCAACAAATTTAAAGTGGCCTCCTCTGAAGCTACAACATACCTTATAATGCAAAGGCCCTATCAACTGTGCCTAACTTACTACGTGATTGCTGGTATCCCGAGATTCAAAATCGTCAGCTCATTGAAACGGTCTATGAGGGCGCCTCTCTGGACATAGTTTCAGTGGCGGGCCACATAGGACAAATAAGCAAGGCGTCACATTCCTCGACAAAAGCGACTCACAGACTCACTTCCACAGCAGAACTCCGAGGCACCCACTAACCGTACAGCTATATTCTTATGAGCCCTGCCTGCAGACCTTACTGATTTTATAGAGCCTTAAAATTGTAATGTGGTGTTTTACCTACGTGATGCAGTAACACGTTTTATTTGTTTTTTGGACTAAAATGTACCTTGTGTTTAAAACCGTGTCATTTTATTGGAATGGTTATAAGTAACTGTGCAGTTAATTAATCTAGATCGAAAATCGTCATCAGAAACAGGAAACCCTTATGACATCAAGTAATTGGTTACTGGTTCCTAATATTCGTTCTTATTCGTAAATTCCCATGAGCCATTTTAACACAGACACAGATTGTGTTACAAACCTCATTTGAATCTTTTATTTCTTAATCAGTTTATGACCCACATATTTCTCTCAGAGAATGCATGTTTGGTTTATAAAAAGAACTGGTATACAGGTATTTGATTTATTTGTAGCGAGCAACCACACAAAATCCCAACTATTATTTTTAAGGTTGTATTTCAAGGCAATTTTAGGGCATATTATATATAAATAACTATTGCGTATATAAAAATATTGATTACATGGTAACATAATGAACAAAATTTGAAAGCAGACAGCATATAACATTGTGAGATTTCCCTTTGTATCTAGTCTTAGCTAACAACCATATTCATACAAAAAGTTTGCCATTCTATGAGGGTTCAGTACTTAAATGTTTGTTTTCGCCTACTTGAACTTTATTTACATTTGCAGTCCAAACTCTGCCTGCAAGACAAGGTTGTATCTATGCCCCTATTGCTGCTTACCTGGTAAGCGCCGTGATTCAGTTACATCAAAACCTACCCTGCTCCTCTTGAGCCCAAAGTATCTACCTCCCGAAGAGAGCTGTGGGGGCTCATTTTATATAATTTCTTGATGTAATTTGGAGCAAAATACTCTTGTGATGCAAGGTGAGAAGCTTGCATGGGAATTCACCTTCATATTCACTTTAAACCCACTAGGTATTTTTTGAATATATACACACTATCAAGATACAGGTGAAACACACTGACTGCTACTATATAACCAGGGTGGCGGGGGGAGGGGGGTGGAGGGGATTAAAAAAATAAAAATAAATCACTTACCTGCAGGCCTGCTGCCGCCTTCCGGCCCTCTTCGGTCGTCGACTCAGAGTCCTAGAAGCAGGAAGCACACAGGCTCCCCAAGCCAATCATGACGCTGCTGACACCAGCATGACAGGAGAGTTGTGATTGGTATGAGTGCAGTGGTTTAGTGTTCAAACAGGGACTGGGAGCCTGTGCATGTTCTCCACTCAGTCTGTGCCATACAGCCAGGTAAAGAACATGCTAAGTGCGCATCACTGTTTGGTCCGCCCAAGAGGGACGGCCAAACCCTCATGCGCACTTAGAGAGTGCCCACCACACATCCCCCTCCTCTGGCCCGCCCGGCCCCGCCCCACACCTAAGCCAGTTCGGAAACATAAAATGATAATAACATTGCGTTATCATTTTATTTTTCCTTTTTGACCTGCTTACAAAACAGTGGGGCGACACTCCCCCGCCAGTAGAAAACTTACTATATGATATCATAATAAGCTTAGATGCATATAAACTAATAGGCAATTACAAAGTAATAGCAACATTTCAGGCCCTGAGCCATGATGAGTAAATGTTCAATAATAAGGTGTTTCTCTTAGGCATATAAAGCAAAACATTGTAAAATTCGTTAAATGTTCTTACACAGTTATGAATGTCCCGTGTGGACATACGTAGATAGGGGATCACATTTCCAGTGATTATACAATAGTAGTTGTCTGCTATCAAGGTTTGAGTGTAGTGAGTATGCTTATTTTCAAAATATATTCCATTCTTTGGGTTGTTTTTTTAGGTACCCTTTGTGAGTGATTATTGACATGACTTGCAGGACTAACTTTTGCAAGGCAGATGTATTGGAGCGAATATCTGCTGATTGCAAACTTACCTTTGATAGGATCTTTGTCCTCATAATGTATTAGACTTACAGGCTCATATCACACAATTGCACCTACCTCTGCAGACTAGGGACAAGAGTGCCTGAAGGTTGAGCGGGTGGTGGTATGCTAGGCTGGGCTTGGAGTTGAATAGGTTAGTGAAATGATAGTTCTAAATAGTCGTGCTGTTGCTTGTTCCTAAGCAGTCTAGCAGTGATGCTTGTGGATGTGTAGTTGGGTGTGTGCATTTATTGGTTGGGATTCATGCTGAGCTATGGAGGTGAAGGTTGGTGACCGAGCACGTGCATGAGTGTGTGCTTTGCTAAGTTTCACTTTGCATATTTTTATTTATTTTAAAGTTTTATAGAGCGCGAACCAGACCCGTGAGGGTGTCAGAGTGCTTTACAGGATTGAAGGATGTATACAAAGGACTTAGGAGGGGAGGATATCAATGGGATACAAAGGGTTAGGTATATTGTGCCGGAAAAACAAGCAGTATCAAATTCCGGATACATTTTGGGATAAAAACAGGTAGAATCATTATACAAGAAAATAAGTAGTCTCAGCTCCCGGGTGGGATGCCCAGAATGGCCGGGAAGGTATCATCCGGAAAAAGTCAAGGATAATGCCATAATGGTGGGTGGAACAATGTCATAGAGGAGATTGTAATGCAATCGTTAGGTGAGGAATTTGCCCATAAGGAAAATGTTTGTCTCCTTTTTGAAGCGTGCCAAAGATGGGTCTTCTGATGGTGGGCGGGAGAGAGTTCCATATTCTTGGAGCGGCCTCGGGGAAGGCCCTATTGTAGGGTTTTTTTTTCCATTGGCGAGCTGGTTGGAGCAAAAGGTCTCTGGCAGACCGGGAGTTTCTGGCCCCTCCGGATATCATGAGTTTCTGGGCGAGGAATGCAGGGGAATTGGAGTATAGAGCCTTGTGAGTAATCCTGGCCATCTTAAGTTGGATTCTGGCCTCAAGAGGAAGCCAGTT
This sequence comes from Lissotriton helveticus, assembly GCF_964261635.1. Lineage (NCBI taxonomy): Eukaryota > Metazoa > Chordata > Amphibia > Caudata > Salamandridae > Lissotriton > Lissotriton helveticus. Next base: position 603,196,156 of record NC_136059.1, read on the forward strand.
CAGAGCTTTAGGGTGGGGAGAGATGTGGTTGAATTTCTTTGTATGTGTATGACAGTTAATGATAGCTGGGTGTGCTTATGTTTCTTGCCTGCAGTTTTAGGCACGTGAAAGAGTTGATGGGGTTAGGGGACAGAAGAGGTAGGTAACTCCCTGTTAATCATCCCTACATGATTGGTCTCAAAAGGTGGTAATGTATGTGCCTCTTTTGCTTTTGTGTGTATTGCATTACTGTGCCACTTTTGTTTTTACCTCACTGCTGACAGTCCTTGTGTAGATGATGGGTTTACTTTTAAGCACAATGATGACGTTCTGAAAACAGGGTTGCTGTTAAGCAATATAGTCAACGTGGCCACTTTCAGTTAGGCTTCATTAGACCAGGTCATAATATGTGAGTGTCCTCCAGTTAAGGTGTCTCCCAGTAGTGCTGCAGAATATTCGATACAGCACTGACTGACCTGATGACTACAGAGCGGCAGCAGAAGGAGGAGGTTTACTACATTCCTCCTGCAATCGCAAAGGCATGTACTAGTGAATTGAGGTTTGGATAACCAATATTAATGATGTGCTAGTTTAGAATGGAAAACTGCGTTCCTTCCTGGAGGACCTGCAGTAGAAGTGAAGCTTGATATCTTTGTGGTGTGCCTGGGAATTGCACAGCCACTGTTATTCATGTTGCAAAAGATGTTGAAGAACTTAAGCATTTATTAGTCTAAGAAAAAACACGATTGTTTTTCCATTTTCTTCTGGAGAAATCTTATATCTTGAAAATGAACAAATGTCAAATAGGGTTATTAAGGTATGTATGGTGAACCAAGCCTACTTCATTTTCAGACTTCCCTCAACCACAATCAGTTTTTGATATACAGCGTACATCTGTGCTGGAAACAAAAGGAAAGCTAAACCGCTTTACCCAAGTGTGATCCTCCAGGGATTGAATACACGATATACAGTTCTCTCAGTTTAATACCTGGAATACTTTAAAATATTATTATATGAATAAGTGTTTCGCATCAAAATGTCTTCTACTATATAGCTCCTGAAATAAAATGAATTATAGTGCAAGTTTAAGCGAAAGGATCCCAAAAGAAAGTCGAGTTATACATGTTGAGGCAGCAGCGAGTTGATCAAGTTACAAATGCACCTAAGATTAGGAATAGTGTACAGGGCAAAAATCAATTCTAATTAGCAGAAGAATGCAATGTGATTAATAATAAATAGAATAGATTTTGGTGGTGAAAAAGGAAGCGTGCATTTCTGCAGTATACATTTTAGTGTACTCCCAATTTAACTTATATAAGGACTTTTACAAATTGTTTAGCGTACATATGTCCAATTTGATCTCTGTATGCTAGACTGATAAATAGAGTGAACTTTAAAATATAAGGATCTATCCAATAAAGAATTTTGTAGCTAAACGATTCTGCGTTTTTTGTCCTCCCTTTAGCACAGGCATTTGAAAGGATGAGGAATCCAACAGGGCCTAAACCCGACATTAAACCTTGGCAGCAGGCCCAGGCAGAAGGCACATTTAACTCCACTCCGCCTACTGTTATGGAGCCTTTCTCAGTGCTTAAACAACCTGGAGTTGAAGGTAATTAAAGTGTGTTAGTTGTCTGCTAATTTGGTTTTAAATAGACTAATTTAAAAATGAGTTTCAGCATTCACCTTCTTTTTAAGTCTCACTTAGACAGAACAGGTGCTGTCTCTTCGAGACCTTTTGTTTTCGGTCAGTGGGCTTCAACACTGCTCATTGCTTACAGATTCATTGTTCCATTGTTACTCTCATTTGCTTGCTTCTTTATGGTCATGTGGCATAAGATTCTTTCCTCTTTATAGGCTTGTCCCCCTCCATTATCTGCCTGCTCACTTCTGTCCGCCCTCGCTCCATGTTCTGAGTTGTCTTCCCCCATCTTCCCTCCCTCCTTCCGTTGTCAATGTTGGCCTGCCCCCACCCTCCTTCCTTCTGTTCATTGACCGCATTGGCTTGCCTCCCACACGTACTTCATCCCTTCTTCCATTTGTTGTCCATGTTGGCTTGCCCCTACCTGCCCACCCACTCTTACTCTTGTTCGTTACCATGTTGCCTTGTCCCCACCCATCTTACCTCCTTCTTTACGTTCATTGTCTGTAGTGGCCGCTCAGCATCCCTCCCTCCTTCTGTTCATTGTCTACGTTGACTTTCCCCCAACCGCCCTCTCTCCCTCCCACCTTTCTTTGTCCTTGTTGTACACCATCCCTCCTTCCATTGTCTGTGTTGCTCCACGTCTGTCACAGCACAACATAAGTGGTATGATTCAGACACCACTGGCCGTGTGATAGCATTTTTCTTTTCTATCCACACCCTTCTTTGTCAGTAATGAACCATGTTACTTTGTCCACCTGCCCTCCATGTTTCACCCCCATGACATTTTGCCTCATCAATTGTTAGAAGGCTTCAAGGCAGTCTCTCAACTTCAAAACCTTCTCATCTGTCTTGATGAGATGGGTGTCATCTGCATCAAACAATGCCCTACATCCAACTGATGTGACCAGTTTTCATAAAAGCCTGTGTAAATCTTGAAAATAATATTGCAGATAAATAAGCCAGGTGGAACCCCTAAACAGACATTTTCACATATTTAAAAGGGAGGAAATATAAAGTATGGCATCACCTCTCCAGGAAGATTGACACCACCTTTAAACAACCCCTCTGCCGAGTGTTGTACCATCAGCCTGTGGCCCATCATAATAAACATGGTGGAGATCACCGACAGGATCTAACCTGCGTTCCTACCTTGGCCAAGGGTTACTACTGTGCCACCCCCATCCAAGTTCCTTCATTTGTGACACTTTTTACTTTACTCTTTACGTTACTCAAGGGTGATAGCAACTCAATACACCCTGTTCCTTGCCCAGTGCTGGGGGATGAATACGTATCTCACTCTCTCCTAGCCTTGTACAACTAAGTGTGAGTGGGGGAAATTCATTATGTTATGTTATGTTATTTTTATTTGTACCGCGCACAGCTGCCCCAGCAAAGGGGCGTCCTGGCGCTTTGAGAAGGTAAACACAACACAGCATTAAAAGCGGGCAGAAAGGAGAAGAGACAAAACAGATGAGCTAAACAAATAAAAAGGTCTTGATAGCCCGTCTAAACTGAAGGAGCTCATCGATGGCCCGGATTTGTGGAGGGAGAGAATTCCACCAGCTCGCTGCCAGGACTCGAAAGGAGCGGCCACCAATTCTGCTCAACTTAAAACGCGGGACCACTGCTAAGTTCTGGCCTAGCGATCTAAGAGTGCGAGAGGGGACATAGGGGATCAGCAGTTTCTCCAAGATTTGTGGGGAAGTACTCTTGAGGATTTTAAATGCAAGGCAGAGAACCTTGAATCTAATCCTCTGCTGCACAGGGAGCCAGTGGAGAGAGCGCAGGGCATTGGACACCGAGCACCGCCTAGGCAGACATGTCACCAGTCGGGCCGCAGCGTTTTGAACCCGCTGGAGCCGCAGAAATTCTGACTGGTTAACCCCCGCCAATAGGGAGCTGGCATAGTCCAGCCTGGACAGCACTGATGCTTGGACCACCAGCTGTCTTGTGGGTGCATCAAAGAATTTGAGGATGGGTCGAAGTCCTCTGATGATGCCATAGCAAGAAGCCGCCACCTTCTTGGTATGACAGATGAAACTCAGAGAAGGATCAAGCCACACCCCCAGGTTTTTTATCTCTGCCGCTGGGAGGGGAGTCACACCCAACTCCGAAGGCCACCATTTGTCACCCCACAAAGCCACCTGTTTACCAACCACCATAATCTCCGTCTTCTTGGTGTTTAACTGGAGACAGTTAGAATTCATCCAGTTAGCCACTTCCCGCAGACCATCACAGAACCTGGGAGCCTCTAGGTCTGAGTCCCCACTCAGTGTGACCGCCAGCTGCGTGTCATCTTAAGAGACCATGGTCAGGCCCCACCGCTTGACGACCGCAGCCAACGGTCTCACATACAGATTGAAAAGGGTGGGACTCAGTGATGACCCCTGTGGGACTCCCTGGTCTAACGGGTAGGATGACGACTTACCGGGCGGGATCGCCACCTGGAATGACCTATCCGTAAGGAAGGATCGAAACCAGTGCAAGGCGGAGCCAGAAACGCCCACCTCCTCAAGACGCCGAATCAGAATCCCGTGCGAGACCGTGTCGAAGGCGGCACTGAGATCTAATAACAGTAGTGCCGCCGTCCGACCGGAATTACAACCTCATCCTGTCAAAGGCCAGGGCCGGACTGTCCTTAGCGGGCACCAGGCAATCCCCCGGTGCGCCGCACGGGTGGGAGCCGGTTTTGGACCCCTGGGGCGTTTGTTACAGGGCCGTTTTTGCAGCATAGCTGCAAAATCGACCCTGTAACAAAATCGGCCGAAAACAGGCCCTGGCAAAGAGCTCGGCCGCACCCCCATCCCCCGGGGGTGGGGGTGGGGGACCGGCTGAGCGCTTTGTCAGGGCCGGTTTTGGGTTCCCAGTCCGGCCCTGTCAAAGGCAGTGCATCTATCCACTTTCTCCAAAGCCCCACCAAAATGAATCTTTTCTTTTTAAACCCACTGCTCCTTGACAAGGAGGAGAAGAGTAGAAGAAAGGAGGAGTAGAGTGGGTTAGAAAATACCTCAAATCTCTCCCCCTTTGGCAATGCAAGGGTGGTAGTAACCATGCTCCCACTCTGCACTTGGGCAACGCATTGTGTAAGAAATCCCACATTTTCCACCATTTGGAGAGGCTGAAGTGATGAATATATTCCCACTCTCTCTTGGCCAAGGGCGTGTATGTAGGGTACACACCACCCTGACCCTTGGATAAGATAAGCGTCTAGAAAAAACTACCTCCACTCCTGGGTGAGCTAGAGGCAAAAAATATACCCCGCTCATGGGAGGGATATGCACCACCCTTGTCATTGGGCTTAGATGTGAAAAGACTAGGCCCATGACCAAGATGGCCTAAGAAATATAATTCCACCACAGTTGTCCATGGCAAGGGATGCATATATCCTCCATCCTATGGCAAGGCATAGAAGAGGTTACACACCAGCCCTTCCCTTGGACTTGGCAAGTGTTTAGAAAAAAAAATAACACCCACTCTTTGCCAAAGTGAAGGGAGAAATCCCAGTCCCTGGGTAAGGTGGAGAGAGATGTAAATGGAACAAAACATTTACCCCAACCACCCAAGCCTCGGCAGACTGGGAAAGGCAAGGGTGGATAAACATAACTTTCTTGCCCTTGGGGAAAGCAGAGGAACTAGACGCCACTCCTGCACTTTGGCAAAGTGGTCAGACAACTTACTTTACTTGCCCTCTGCCAAGTTGGGGGAAATAAAGGTACCCTAACTCACCCTTGAGAAGGTTGTGGGGTACACATCACCCCATCTTAAAGAAAGGCTGGGAGTTGAAAAAATCGTAGCCCTCCTGCTAAGGCAAAGGAAAAAGGAGTATCAAGCCATCCTTGGGTAAAGCAGGGGGAACGAAAGATACCTTGCTACAAAGGGAATTATACCTTCACCTGATGTTCTCAATAACAGGTCCTGCTCTGTGAGGGAGCACCCCATAAAGTCCTGCGAGGACTATTTTATTTATATGTTTGAGCCTGGTGGTGCCCTTAGAATAGGGAGGGGCAACACAAATCCTTTTTTATATGTTCTAGGGGGGCTCCATGGAGTGCAGTAACCTGCCCACCCCTCCCCCAGCAACTTATAAAAAAATGGTCTCCTGGTCATTAAATCCATGACCCGAGGAGAGGTTACCATATTTTTTAAAGCACTCCTAGCTGACGTTTATGCTTTTCAACTGGAGTGCGGAGCCCCCTTGTGATGTTGGTTCTATGGCTACTTTTTGTACCCTGAAAACTGTTTAAGAAAGACTTAGACATGCAATTAATATACATTAAATTATTGGCTATTTTCTGTCATAGACAATACATATGCTTTATATATAATGATATCCTGACCCCTTCATAAAGCCAGTAGCCCTGCTTATTTTGGTATTCTGGCTCTTTGGCAAAGTCAGTAGCTCTGCCTTACTTAAAATTCCACCCCGTATTTTCAGTCATGTACGCCTGCGAGAGTTTGGGCACCAGATCCTGCGCCCAACCCACCTTGGCACTCAAACCATGCACAATCTGGGGATGGACGAGGGCCCACGTTCAACCTCATGTGTGTAGCTGCCTGCGAAGAGGGGGTTGGTCAGTGTTGCCAGACCCTACCGTCATTCCCATGCAGTGCATGGTTAAAAACACTTGTTTTCTTTGGAGTGCCTTGTTTTTCCACATGTCTGGATACCCAAGAGCACTTCCCTGTGGTCTACCGCTTTTGGCTCCTCCTGATTGTTTTATCCCAATATCAAATCTTATGAGAAGGAGCAGAATTGTGAGTTTCAAAATGACAGGGAAAAAAATTGTTTGATGTTAATTTGTTTAGCTGTTTAGGTTGTAGATATCTGCAAACGTTAATTTGTTCCTAAGTTAAAATGGCAAACCACTAAACCACTTGCCTTGTCACACTTCACCCCCATTAACTTTCTTTCCTGCTGATGGATCATTACAAAACTTGGCATGCTGAAACTCAGCTGACAGTTTAAGTAGATTTTGTAATTCTGTGCAAATTTGTCTTTGGGATCAAAAGGTTTACGCAAAAAAAAATGCCTCTCCAGTTTAAAGTGTGTATCAATGTCATGATCTGGGTACAAAGCAGGTGACATGCACTTACCCTAAGGCGATTTGGGAAAAGAGCTGAATGAGAATGCTACAAGCATGGAGAGTGTGGAGACCAGTTCATAGGAAACAGGGAATGGGATAGGAGCCTGGGTCTTCCAGCTCAGTCAGAAAAAGTCAGCCAATCAGATTGCCGTAGAATCACATCCTGGGTAACTTAAGCAGCTAGATGTCAGTAGCAAGTTGCCTTGCTACTTGCTTAGTTGTATGGTTCTTTCTTAGTTACATAACAGTTTACGACATTTCTCTGCACCTTTATTTTGTTCTACATTTTTCTCCTGCATTTCCATTTTATTTATCCTTTTTTAAATCCTCTGAAGATCTACTGTTCTAGTGTGCCTGAGGTCGGGGAAGGTAGCTGGGTACGTCCTGTGTTCGGTCCGATTCACTGTACCAGTGGTGTGCACGATTCCTTTACAGACCTCTCAGATAGAGATTGTCAACCTGTGTTATCCAAAACACCTTCCGAGGTCAATCATCCATTACAGTGTGTTCTTTTTTCCTATTGTTCCCAATCCCCGCTTATGGACAGTAGGTTGGAGATCCTATTCCTCTGCTTACTGTTCTTGCTTTGTAGAGTGGTGGACTAACATCAGAATTTCCTTCTTCCACATGATTCCCAACAGTGCCATGACAGTTTGTTAGGCCCAATGCATTCCTAGGCTAATCCTTTCCGCATCATGTCACAATCTCTCACCCTTATTCGGAAAGGTTTGGAAGTTGCTTGGCAAGCACATACATTTCTGCTAACATAGATTATGGAGCTTAGTACAAATCAGGAAAACTTGAATCCCTCCATTCCTAGTACCTCCGTAGCATCCGAGGACTCCATGACCCATCTGGACCCATCCGGAGAATGGTGGCTTTGGTATAAGCAGAACTGGATTTCCCAAAGGAGCCACAGGTTATCCCAACCGGAAATTTATTCTGGAGATCAGCAATACATCAAAGCTTTCATGGCTCAATGCAAATTTCACTTCTTAAACGGACACCAAGCATTTTCCTGTGACGAGTTTCATTTATCCTTTCATATTTGAATTAAGACGCATTCACGTGGCCAACACCTCTAATTAATGGAAATAGTCTTTTGCTTTCCATTTTGTTTTGGCCTTTGTGGAACAATTTCTTAAAGTAATTAATTGCTGGCAACTGTGCAGAATGCTTATTTGGAAAAATGTGAATCTCCAAACAAAAGAGAGATTCAGTTTCCTTAAGTATACATTTTCAGAAATGAAGAGCCAAGACAATCTGGACTAATGAAGCTGCGGCCATGGCTGTGTATAATGGATTAAGAAATGAGCTGAAGGACATGTTGACTTTAGTACCTACTGGCCTTAACAAGTATGAAACCCTGATTAACTTAACCCTCTGGGTTGAAGCCCGGCAGCCGGCTTGAGTAGTAGAAAATATTCTGTGAAGGTGGATTACGCCCAAAGACACATAAGCGCCGTAGCTGGAAATATAGAGTGAAGAACCTATGCAAATTGGAACTTCTTGAGGTCCCTTTTGTGCAAAAGGTGAATGCAGAAAGAAAGACATTTTACCCTTATTGTGGCCACGGTGGACATTTTGTAAAAATCTGCCCCTTCCTTCTGGGAGACAGACAGTCCTGTCTGTAAAGAACAAACACCAGACAAGCCTTTCACGTTTCCATCTGAAAAATGTCACGTCAGATAGTCTTGCTTTGATGATATTATTTACTGATTGTGGCAATTTTATTGAAAAGGAATTCCGTGACAAACAACAGATTCCCATCATACAAAAGATCTACCTGAGGCTGTTTTAGGAATAGATGGTACTCTTCTGAATTCTGTAGATATTCAGTGGGTGAAAGAAACATCGCTGTTAGCTATGGAAAGCGGCCATGTTGAGTCCAAAACTTTGAATGTTATCTCTTCATGAATGATTCCCATTGTGCTTGGTCATGGCTCTTTAACCCTAAAATCTGTTTGCAAGATGAATACATTGTGATGAGTTCTCATCCTTGTAAAGAGCAGTGTTGACGAAGATCCACAGCTCTTTTGAAACAACCTTTGACTTGTTTTGCTGTTCAAAAACAGGTTCCTGACGTATTGATTCCATTCACTTACCCAGACTATGCAGATGTATTTAGTATAAAAGGAGCAAATGCCTTTCCAATTCATTGAGCATACGGTTGTGTTATAAATCTTCAGCTAAGAGCATCTATTCCACCTTGCAGGAAATACTCACTGACCCATAAGGAAGAATTATTTCTTGCGTATATTAGAGAAACACTTGACCAAATGATTGACAACCATTCAGTGTCAACAGCATGGGCCCTAATCTTTTTATTTTTATTTATTTTTTATCCTGAAACCAAGAAGTGAATATCCACTCTGTATAGGTTCCTGGTAATGGAACAAAGGGGGTCATTACGATGATAGTCAGACTTTCGTATGACCGCCATCGTCGCAGGGCTTGGGACCTGCTGCCTGTAAGGCGGCGGTCCCACACAGGCGATCACGATGAGATCACGATGCGCCATGTCTAAAATGCACTGATGGCATTTCTCTGCATTATGTGGCAGGCACCACGCAGTGCCTGCCACCTGGTGCAGGGAAATGTAGGGGGTACGGTAGGTACCGCCCCCCATTGCACACCCACCTCCCCTCAATGGGCCCCTAAATGCAATTCCCCGCCAACTAGTGAACCACCATCCACCTCTGGCGGGGATGAAACATCCTAATATGGCAGACGTTGTCTGCTAGGCACTCCACCATTCTAGGTATGCATTCCGGGTCCGCCAGGCAATCAGAGCGATTGCCTGTGTCGGACCCGTGGCGGACAGTCTTCCCGTCCGCCAGCAAACCGCCCACCATCGTAATGTGGCAGACGGAGAATGGCCGCAGGTTGGCGGTCAATCCGCCACCAGCAGGCTGCTGGTGGCGGATTCACTACTATCGTAATCAGGCCCAAAGTTACCATCGGTAATAGTTAGCGTCTTCCTCTCATTTCTGTCTCACTAATCCAAGAAAAGACTGCCAATATTTTCTCCAAATTTGAATTAAGAAGAGAATATTTCTTAGTTTGCATCAAAAAGGCTGATGAGAGGAAAACTGCCTTTTAAACCAAATATGGACGTTAAGAATACCTTATTATACCTTTTGGTCTTTGTAATGCCCTGGCTGCCTTCCAACATTTCCTTGCTTATATATTAGTAGTCATTTGAGACACCTCTGTAATTATCTGCCATGGTGATATATTGGTATTCTCTTTAAATCTTGAAGAATTTCAAAGACATCTTCAAAAAATGATTGGTCAAACACTCCCTATATGCGCAGGTTGGGATTTGTATCTTTGAGATAAATCTTGTATTGAGACAAGTCTTTTCTGGGATTTCTAATTTCAGATCAACTGATTCAAATGGACCCAAACAAGGTTAACGCTGTGGAAGAATGAGTCCCTCCTTAGACGGTGAAACAAATGCAAATGTTCTTGGACTTTGCTGATTTCTGTAGACTCTATAGAAGAGTTCTCCCAGATCATCAAACCCATTACAGAGCTCAAAAGAAAAATTAAACTTTCAACTGGGGGGTGGAACGAGAAGAAAATATGCTTTCACGACAGCCCTAATTTTGAGGCATCCAGACTTCTGCCAACCTTTTTTATGTGTGAGACAGACACCTTTTGTAGTACTGTCCAGACCTTTACCCATATTTTCATAACCAGTTCACTCCTGAACAAAACTCCACCATATATGATCATGAGTTATTAGTGATGAAAGAGACATGCACACATTAGAGGCATTACTTGAAGTGCTCTCCATACAGGGTCACAGTCTGGCCTGTTCACAAAAACCCTCAGTTTCCTAAAGAGTATGAAGTGTGGTAATCCCAGACAAGCCACATGGTCCCTCTTCTTCTCACTTTTTTGGTATGGCCTCATTCATATACCTGGTTCTCAACCCCTATTACCAGACCAGTGCCATATTCACCCCATATTCCATGTTTTCAGACTCAAATCAAGCTCAGAGTAATCAAAGAACCAAACCACCTTCCATTTTTTCTGCCTAGGGTCAACAGCAATATGAAGTAGAGTGATGTTATAATCCTCATTCAGGGCCTTCCACAATATTTAAAACCATGTGGGGGTAACAACGCCCAGTATCGATCCCCCTCTTTTGTACATGCCCCCAGCCTATTAAAGAGTTGCACAAAAAATTCCCCAGTAAATCAGCAACACCAAAGTTTTGGGGAATTTTAGCAGAGGAAGGGTGGATACTGTCATGACTCTGGGACAAAGAAGGCAAGGTTCACTTATCCGAAAGCAAAAGATCTGGGAGAAGGGCATAGCATAGAGACTCTGTAAATTGATTTAGGAGAAATTTGTGCCGAGAGAGCAGTCAGGTCTTCCATGTCTGACAAAGGTCAGCCAAAATAATTTCAGTAGAAACAAGTCTCGGTTAATTTCAGCATCTCATTGGCAATAGCAAGTTGCTTCGCAACTGCTTAGATGTATGATTTCTGTTTGCTTAGTTTGATCAAAGTTTATGGTTTTGACTTGCATGCTTATTTTATTCTGCGTATTTCTCTTTATTTCTTCCTTCATATGCCTCCAAATATCTATTCTTCGTTGACTTTTATTTGCTGTATAATATTAGTCACAACATCCACTTCTAAGCATCTCCTAGTTCACCCGAGCTTGAGAATGGTAACTGGCTAATTCATGGGTTTATCAGCTTTCCATTATGGAGCGTTAGACTTAGTGTACGTGTGTGATTTCTTTAAAGATCTCCCAGAGAGAAAATGTTAGCCCAAATCATCTAAAACACCTGAGAGATGGGACATCCACTCCACTATTTTTCTCCCTCACATTCCCAATCCCTATTTTACCCTCTTAATAAAGTAAGTTGAAGAATTCTTTTCCACTGCTTACTGATTGTACTTGGAGGGTGGTGAACTAGCATCAGGTTTTCCTACTCCCATATGGCTCCCAACAGGATTGTGACACTCAACCACAATTATACACTTACTGTACTAATAACTGTACAGTCACACATGTATTACTACATTGCACATTTACAAGTCGAGTTTATCACCATAGTTAAACAAACTTATTATTTGAAAAACACTGATCACACCCTTACAGACTGCATGCCGCAATTAATATTAACTTAGGGAAACAACTCGCCTAATGCCTTAAGGTATTTGTAACCCCTTGGATCTTTGTTTTGTATAAATACCTACTTGTTAAACAGATATTCTTCAAAACAATGCCATGACATAAGCCATATATACATATATGCAGAGTATAACGTTGTATTTATTACTGGTATTAAGAGAGGGAAGGAGCAACATAACCCACTCGAGCCTTTGTCTCTCGTGACCCATGGCTCTGCCCCTCCCTCAACAATAGTAGTCACTAAGTTAAAAACTGAATAATGGTTCTTGTATTAATTTCCCCAACCACCATGCGTTTTCTTTTTTTGCTTTTACTTTTGTTTGTGAACAGTTTGCAAATTGGTGTTTTGAGCATGGTGGTAAGATATGTTTTATGTGCATTGGTAACAATAACGGGCGAATTTCAGTGGTTTGTTGTGTTTGAGCCAGAACCATAGCTAGGTTTTTTTGTTTCAGCGAATTTCATTGTTGTTTTTCTTTTCTTTTTTTTGACCTACCTAATTTACATACCTCTCTGCGTAGGGTCTTCTGGGACCTAAAATGGTCACTCTCATGACTCTCAAATCTTTTCTCACTTGTCACTAACCGTCTTTGTTTTTTTCTTTTGTTGGACTTATGCAGCGGCGGCCGCCATAACCGAAGAATGGTGAGACGGGTGGGGTCACACGGGGGATTGATTATGAAAAAGAAAGAAAACATACTTTTTGTCGCCGGCTGCTCCAGTGTTGCGTCTCTTCGGTTGCTTCTCTTCTTCCTGCCTGCTGGTCCCAGCAGCCCCTGGGACAGACTCCTTGTCAGAATTGGTCGAAGCAGGCAGAAATTACGCCCTTCTCCGACAAGGGAGTCTGTGGAGGTTCTCCGACCCGTCTGCTCAATGGAGCTGGGCTGGAGAACCTGCAGAAAAACTAAGTGCAAATGTGTGTTTTGGTTGGCCTGACTTGGGCGGACAAAACACAAATGCGCAATTATGGAGGGAGTGCACGTCGCACTCCTCCTCCCCTCCCTCGGCCAAGCCCCTCTCAACAGCTCTGGCTAAGAGCTGGCAAATGTAGATACAAACGATGCCAGAACATTGTGTTCATTTACATTTGCTGGCTCTGAGCCAGGCAGTGGGGCTACGCTCCTCTGCAATTGAGGCGGAGCCGTCACTGGACCTATGTTTTCCACCCTTTGGGTATCTGTTAGTCCTCCCTGGGGTCAGGCACTTCTCAGAGGGGCCCTTCCATTGCTGTGCAATTCTTTTCCCCCCAATGCGAAACTCTGTTTCTATAACAAACAAAAAATCTAAATGTGATTGGCATGAGTTGTGATTCATTAAATAAAACAACAGAAATATACATACGTTTTAGCTGAAGTTTGTATCACACTTGGCAACTTTGTAAAATGCAAATATCTCAAAAACTATTGAAAAACAAGCACCATTTCAGATTAAAATCCTACTTCCATGACAAGTTTGGTGTTCATGTGTTCAGTGGATTTTGCTATGTCGTCTGGCAAAATGTCCTGTGGAAGTAAAATGTTTTCCTGTGGACGGGTTCTTTTATGAAGGTTTGCATGCCAGAAGTAGATTGTTCAAGGGGTCAACAGTTCTAGGAAAATAATAATAAAGCATTTTCAATGGAAGCATCACGTCATATATTGCCTCTGCGCTCTGGTAACATTGTAAACCTTGTGAAAAACTAGTTTTGTAAATGCCATTAGATCATCAAGATGTCCATTTAGGAACATTTCACACACGTTACCCTTTTTGTATTTTTAGTTTACTTGTTTAGTTGGGTCCAGTTAGCATGAAAACAATACTGCTGTTCAAATAGAAATCTCCGGATACCCCAAAAAATATTGAAGCCATTAATCAGCCAATCACATTCTTGAAAAAACAAATTACGATTGTGGTCGGCTGAGCTTCCGACTGCCAGCGTTGCGGGCATGTGACCGGCCGACAGGTAGTCAGCAGTCCGGCCCGCAAAATTACGTTCCGTCCGCCGTGGAGGCCGTCGAAAACATGCCTCTTTGCATTGAGGCTTGTGCTGCGACCCGGAAAAGGGCCACAGCAAAGGCAAATGTGATTGGCACAACTCCCAAGTTTCTATTCCACAGGCTTACAGGACCATGATACCTCTAAAATGTGTCTCTTTGTTGTCCTGCCTGTTTTTCAGATGCTGATATAAAAAATAAGCATACTTTCTGAGTGAGGTTATGATTACATGGCAAGTTTAGTATATATCTATTCAGGTACTTATTACTGTGTTCAGGAGTAAATATTCCTATGAGAATCTGATAGGGAAAATCAACATTTTCTGGGGAGATTCATCAAATTGCGCAAAAGTCGTCATCGATTTAAGCAATGCATTCTTACTGGAAAGTGTGGCTGAAATAGCGATGCTGTAAAAAAAAAAAAAAATAACGTGCAAGTGTAAAACACTCATTTATATTTATATGCACCTCTAACGTATTGTATTTTTGGTCTAATAAATGGTTTTATAAATAATACATTAAATTATTTTGACAAAGAAATCTCGGTATTTCTGATATGGATATTTTCCACTTCCATGAGATTTCTTCATTGGTGGCGCTGAGACCCTTATTGTATTGGATCAGAATTTGGGGCACTGATGAATTGCGCCTCCTAAGGGAGTGTGTGCAAGATGTCATCTCTTCCAGTGGCAGAGCGGGAAATCAAATGGCTAGGGGCATTTAAGAAGCGTTGGAGTGTGTTGGGCCTGGGTAAATTCTGGAGTGAGTCCCAATCCATCAAGAGAGGGGTTGCTGCCCTAGTTAAAAAGATGATGGAAGAGATGGCCACTAGATGCAGGGATCACTTTTCCTCAGCTTAATAAGGGAGCTTTCCTCCCCCTAAAATCAGTGTGCATTGCTGAGGAATTCCTGAACTTTATCCGCCCAGTTCGGGCTCGGTCCCTGTACCCCCAATTTATGTGTGGGTCGCTTCCTGCAGCTAGTTGGAGAAAGATGAACCAGGGATCTAAATATTGTTACTATTGCAAAAATGTACGCGAAAGCGAGGCGCATCTTTAGTTTTTCTACCCACTTTATGCAAAACCCATGTCCAGATGGATTGTGCCAATGTGCAGGATATTGAGCCTCCACAGTCCACACTAGAGGAAAAGCATACAGGGTATTATGCAGAAGTAAAACTTTTTCGATTGTGGCTGTTTCCAAGTTTCTCCACACAGCTTGGTTAATCAGATGCAAAATTTTAGACATTCTGTGAAATTATGCTCTAATGTCTTTAGCTGACTTTAACTCCCTGAGGGTGTTGGTGGTTGGCATTTCTGTACATATACGGGGCAATTGGATGTAGAGAGGCAGTTTTTGTTTGGAACCATGTGCTCCTCGTATGTTTTTATTGTTTTGTTTTTAACTTCGGAATTGATTTTTAATTTTGTACTTTTAGATTTTAAAACTTGATTATTTATTTATTGCTTGTACTTGAATCATAATGTTTGTATGTTTGGATTTTCTTGATGCTGAAACAAAATGTTTCAAACGATCAATTTAATTTTTTCCGCTTCTTTCTCACTTTAAAAGGTCCGAAAGAACACAAGAGAGTGTGGTTTGCTGATGGTGTTCTACCCAATGGAGAACTTGCTGACACCACAAAATTAGCAGCAACAGGCAAACGATCATCTCAAGATCACAGTCCAGTGAGTCCCATACCACCAGAATCGCTAATTGTAAGTGAATCTGCAATTAAGATATTAAGTTAAGGTCATTCACGCACGGGGCAGAATTATGATAGCCTTCATTCACTCTTATATTGAAGAAACATATTTCGCTATATTGTTGCATTGTGTGCAGCTGTTTTTGTGAAATGTAGAGTTTGTGGAATCATCTAACTTAGATTTTCTTTTCTTGTTGCTTGTTTTCAATATTCTGCAAGCATTCTTACTTTTGTATCTTTGTCACATCTTCTTCTTTATGTGCTGTTCTTTACTATGATTAATGATGTAGTTAATAATTAGGTTTTAACATGAATACCTTAATGTTACATTATATCCTATTAATATAGGGTCAGTGAAATAGATACCAACACATTTTAGTTTGCCATTGAATACAGTGTAAGGTATACAGCAAAGTAGGGCAGAAAACTATGACCTTCAACAAGATTATGTGGTCTTTAAATTATGTACTTTAATTGGAACGAGTATTGGTTGCCAGTAATCATGTGTACTCTGGGTGCCATTCTTCCTTTTCACAAGTCCATCAGTCACTTCTTTTTCCAATCTTTGCTTTAGAAACAGTCACCCTAATGGTCTGCCAGAATCATGAGGGAAAGGATAAGTTCTGAAAGAGCTCTGAAAGAACAATGTGGTAATTCACTGGAACAGAATCGCACAGTGTGAGGAAAGGAGTGACCTGTTCTCTAAGCGAGTTTATATGAGAGAAAATCTTCAGATATACACCTGGCAGATGTTGGCTTCTTGAGACTAAAGTAAAATTAACATCCTCTGATAAGATTGTAAAGCCACCCTAATGGAAGAAGAACTACTTGAATAGGTGTACTGACAAGTTTGTTGATATCGAGTAGACAGGAAGCATATTCCTCCTTCATAGCCAGATACCCTATGAGGGCAGACTTCAAGCTCCAGCCGTAAAGCTTCAAAAAGGGAGAACCGCATATGAATTGGATCACACTTCTACCTAAGATCTATTTTGCTGACCCGCTGATCAAAGAACATCTATCAAAACCATAAAAACCTTGCAGACTGATTAGCCTTTACAGAGATGGCATTTAGACTCCTCCTTTCAAGTGGCGTGTCTCTTAACCTCCAGAGTTGCACAAATGACTGAGGTTTCCTAAAAGAAAGGTGACTTCCAAGTGAGGATTCATTCCACAGCAACTGAGAGTTTAACTAAAACCATCCCATCCTAACATAATATCTAACCAGGTTCCCCCCCATCCCATTCCCGCCTGATCTTGCCCCATAGCTTTTAGGTCTCGCCAGCCAATACGCTTGTGCATTGCTGGCGAGAATTATAGTAAGTGGAAAAGAAAAGTCTACCAAAACGGCTGCGAATTCCATATAGTTCATGTGAGACAGGCGCGTGCACGCCTGCCACATAACACACCACCATTTGTCTGTGCCTCGGCATCAGACTTCAAAGGCTGCCGCCCCCCCGCGTGCACATCACGCACCACCATTTGTCTGTGCCTAAGCATCAGCTTCAAAGGCTGCTGCTCCCCCTCACCCCCGCCACAGCAATGCAGAGAGCTTGTTTTATTTTTGCTCGCGCACGTGCACACAACTCCCGGTCACGGCCGCAGGTCTTTTGACGATCTTGCAGAGGGTCCCGATGCTGTACAGCACCACCAAAAGCATTTGGCGGAGCCAGTTGGTTCCAAAGTTGATAACAATTGGATTTGCCAATGCTTGCTCTAATTCTTGTCTCTAACAATCTCTGCGTCCCCCCGTGGCCCACTCCTCTTAGTACCTGCCCCTGTCCATCAGCCCTTCATTCGTACGCGCCTCTCCTGCTCGGGCAGCCATTTCAGCTCCATACCCCAATCGCCGCGCTCATTCTCCCCATCCTGTTGAAGTTTACATGTTTCCCCTTCTTTTCATGCTCTACTCCCTTTTTTTGGGCAGATTTATATAGCGCGAACTCGACCCGAAGGTATTGAAGCGCTTTACGCGAGCACTGGTTACGTTACACAAGGACTCCTTTCCATGTTTCCTCCTCAATATCCCCTCCGTCTCTCCCTTTATCCCTTTACCCCTTACTCCCTCATACCCAAGCCTTCACAACCTTCTTTCTCTCTCTTTCTCCCCCCTCCCCCACCTCCTCCGTGCCCCCATTTATTTCTCCTTACCCCCTCTGATTCTGTATGCCTCCCCGGAGTTCAGGAGACCTCCCCGCCTCTGGTTTCATGCTGCCCCCGGGGCCTGCTCCCCAGCCCTGTCTCCTGGATGTGTTTTGTTTCCTGCTGTCTGTATTTGCGGAGTCAGGACGGGAGCCCTCCCGGGGGCACATTCCCCACAAGCATCATGGCCACGCAGCGCCAGCATTGTGTGGCTGTTTATT
The DNA here is from genome assembly GCF_964261635.1 of Lissotriton helveticus. Classification (NCBI taxonomy): domain Eukaryota; kingdom Metazoa; phylum Chordata; class Amphibia; order Caudata; family Salamandridae; genus Lissotriton; species Lissotriton helveticus. Next base: position 603,214,062 of record NC_136059.1, read on the forward strand.
TTTATTTTGGATGATGCATAGGTGCTTTCATTCCGCCCAGTCGCTGAGTGCGAGCCAGAGGGGTTTCAGCATCGCCGAGTGGCGTTTCCAGTGCCTTGAAGACACTACCACTGCCTGGTTGCCCCGTTTTGGGACCTGGAATATACAGAGCTCGGACTAATGGCGGCAGCTGTAAATCCATAGACTACGGGCTACTGCTTAAGACGCAGCAGTTCATGGCTTGTCCCACGGCTCCTTGAGTATTTACAACGTGAGGACCCCTGGAATGACGCATTGGTTCTATGCTACCCTCTAGTGCTCACAATGCTTCGCATGGAATCACAATTATCATTATACAAGGCATTGCTCCCCGCATTCTGTGGAGAGAGAACTGAATGACCTAGTATTCTGAAAACTTTGCCACCCACTGGCAGGTACCATGTGAAACTCGCTTTGCTGAGTCTGCTGCTCTCACCTTTTCCCTTGCAGCGGCCCGTGAGCAACCCCCTCCAACCCCTGTGAGTCACCTCCCCCGCAGCCCCCCTCCACGCCACTGTTTATATTTAACTATGGCGGGCCATGCACTGCCCTTCCCCTGCTATCATCTCCCAGAGCATGCCCCTGTTTATTGTTTACGGCGGCTAGTAGTGCTGTTAATGGGACAGTCCCAGCAGTTTATGGCACTGGCGTGAAAGGCTTGCACGGTGATTTGATACTGTGCGAGAGGCACTTTATTACAGAGTGGGCTTAGTATAAAGTTCATAGGAGGGGTGGTGGCTCGTGAATAGCGTCCTCTATGCGGGGAGTTCTGAAGAACTGCCCGGCTTCAGGCCACATCAGGCAATGTCCTAGAAACGTGCTGTGTATGAGAGGCAAGCAGAGGCCACTTATCATGACACAATCGATGTCAGAGTGGCGATGTGCCTGCTTCTTCTATGCTGCCGGCTTGTTTAATGAAGGTATCCAAAGAGTCAACTTTTAAGTTCACTCAGGCCACCAACCAAACACTGATTTGCATATGGCTGGGTCCAAACTGGAATGGCATGGTGAGCAAACAAACGATGGATTTAAGCCCAGATCTCTGTACTGGGGTGAATGTATGACATTGTTCTGCATTCTGTCCATCAATAGTTCTTTATGCACCAACCAAACACTGGCCAGGCCAGACAGTGTTCTGGTTGCCACTTTGGAGCGAGTGCATGATTAATATCAGTCTACATATAAGCTTCATAAGCCGGACTTCCCTTATTTCCCAATATGTCTACGGAGTTTAACAATTTCGAACTGCCTCAGGTGAGTTGTTACTCAGTCATTTACAAGGAAACTGTGCCGGATAAAGACAGGATGTTAGGCAAAAGTTATGGCAGGCAATTGTTTCATTATTCCTAATTCAGTGAAATGTGCTAATGCAAGCAATTTTGGTTATGTATATTTAAAAGCGCCTCCTTCTTTAACTCCCTGTTCTATTCTGCTGATCTGCTGCTCTCTTCCACCTCGCCTCATTCTCTAACTCCGTTCTCTTCTCCTGTTCTAATCTGCTGCTCTCTTCCACCCCACCTCCTTCTTTAACTCCCTGTTCTCTTCTGATGTGCTGATCTGCTCCTCTCTTCCACCCACCTCCTTCTCTAACTCCCTGTTCTCTTCTCCTGTGCTGATCTGCTGCTTTCTTCCACCCGCCTCCTTCTTTAACTCCCTGTTCTTTTCTCCCGTGCTGCTCTGCTGTTCTCTTCCACCCGCTTCCTTCTTTAACTCCCTGTTCTCTTCTCCTGTGCTGATCTGCTGCTCTCTTCCACCCGCCTCCTTCTTTAAATCCCTGTTCTGTTCTCCCATGCTGATCTGCTGCTCTCTTCCACCCCGCCCCCTGCTCCAACTCCCTGTTCTCTTCTCCTGTGCTGATCTGCTGTTCCCTGCCACCGCCTCCTTCTCTAAGTCCCTGTTTTGTTCTCCTGTGCTGATCTGTTGTTCTCTTCCACCCACCTCTTTCTCTAACTCCTTGTTCTTTTATCCTGTGCTGATCTGCTGCTCTCTTCCACATACATCCTTCTCGAACCACACACACAACCACACCACACCCACAATCTCACACAAAACCACACACACACAACCACACACATAACACACAAAACCACACCCACACCCACGCCCACACCCACACACACAACACACACACAACCACACACACAACCACACACACAACCACACACAAAACCACACACACAACACACACAACCACACACAGCCACACACAACCACACACAGCCACACACAACCACAACCACACACACAACCACACACCCAACCACACACACACAACCACACACACAACCACACACACACACACACACACACAACCACACACACACACACAACCACACACACACACACAACCACACACACAGCCACAACCACACACACAGCCACAACCACACACACAGCCACACATACAACCACACCCAACCACACACCCAACCACACACCCAACCACACACCCAACCACACACCCAACCACACACCCAACCACACACCCAACCACACACCCAACCACACACCCAACCACACACCCAACCACACACACAACCACACACACAACCACACACAACCACACACACAACCACACACAACCACACACAACCACACACAACCACACACACACAACCACACACACACAAATCGATCTATCGCCCTCACTCTATCTATCTATCGCCCTCACTCTATCTATCTGTCGCCCTCACTCTATCTATCTGTCGCCCTCACTCTATCTATCTGTCGCCCTCACTCTATCTCTCTGTCGCCCTCACTCTATCTCTCTGTCGCCCTCACTCTATCTCTCTGTCGCCCTCACTCTATCTCTCTGTCGCCCTCACTCTATCTCTCTGTCGCCCTCACTCTATCTCTCTGTCGCCCTCACTCTATCTCTCTGTCGCCCTCACTCTATCTCTCTGTCGCCCTGACTCTATCTCTCTGTCGCCCTCACTCTATCTCTCTGTCGCCCTCACTCTATCTCTCTGTCGCCCTCACTCTATCTCTGTCGCCCTCACTCTATCTCTCTGTCGCCCTCACTCTATCTCTCTGTCGCCCTCACTCTATCTCTCTGTCGCCCTCACTCTATCTCTCTGTCGCCCTCACTCTATCTCTCTGTCGCCCTCACTCTATCTCTCTGTCGCCCTCACTCTATCTCTCTGTCGCCCTCACTCTATCTCTCTGTCGCCCTCACTCTATCTCTCTGTCGCCCTCACTCTATCTCTCTGTCGCCCTCACTCTATCTCTCTGTCGCCCTCACTCTATCTATCTATCTATCTATCGCCCCCTATCTATCTATCGCCCTCTATCTATCTATTTATCTATCACCCTCACTCTATCTATCGCCCTCTATCTATCTATCACCCTCTAGCTATCTATCGCCCTCACTCCATCTATCTGTCTATCGCACTCACTCTATCTATCGCCCTCTATCTATCTATTACCCTCTATCTACCTATCGCCCTCACTCTATTTATCTAGCTATCTATCGCCCTCACTCTGTCTATCGCACCACCACAGCATCACTCAGGGGCACCACAACATCACTATGCGCTACCACTGCATCACTATGCGCTACCACAGCATCACTCGTCGCCACCACAGCATCACTCGTCGCCACCACAGCATCACTCGTCGCCACCACAGCATCACTCGTCGCCACCACAGCATCACTCGTCGCCACCACAACATCACTCGTCGCCACCACAACATCACTCGTCGCCACCACAACATCACTCGTCGCCACCACAACATCACTCGTCGCCACCACAACATCACTCGTCGCCACCACAACATCACTCGTCGCCACCACAACATCACTCGTCGCCACCACAACATCACTCGTCGCCACCACAACATCACTCGTCGCCACCACAACATCACTCGTCGCCACCACAACATCACTCCGCACCACCACAGCATCAATGTGTGCAACCATTCAACAACAACTGGTTCAAATATGTTCTCTCAATGTTTCAAGCTTTATTACAAATGTCACAAAAAGATGTTAATATTTCACTTCTGTTCTTGGATTTTCGTCACAATAAAATACACTGAACATAATCTTCACAAAAGTTATTTACAAAAGTTTAAGCTATTGCCATTATAAATTACAATAACTTTTATTTAAGTATTAATTAGTTAAAACAGGAGCAACCGGAAAAGAAGGGAAGGTGGCACGCAACATGGAATGCATACGTTTCATTACAAAGGCATCCATATAGGAGCATTCGCTGATCGGTTGCGGACTTTGGCATATTCTTCTAATACATCAATACACGAATTACAGCAGACTATTTGCAATCAAAAACAGGTATCATTACCATTCCACACTGCCATTACCATTTATGCTATGAGAAAACAAAAGAAAAAATCACAAGGGAGGATCTCCCCTAACGTTGTGAGTTATTCAGCGTCATTGCTTGGTACCCAGTCTTGACTTGCCTCCGTTGGGTGTGTGTGAATCTTACAGTGTTGAGCGGTTTACCCAATGTTGTCGTTTCCATTGTCGTCGGTATGTATTCCCATCAACTATTACCGGGGTTGTGCCCTCCGATGTGAACTTATGAACTATCTATAACTAGGATACACTACGGGGGAAGAGGGGGAGCTTTTGGACTAAGAGACTGTAAAGTCGATATTGCCAGTGGTTTCGGATCCTTTTTCTAGTATGGAGGTGTGATGGTGCCTATGCGGAAGGGGGGCCGGGAGCGTGGAACGACGTATGCGGGGGAACTCTTGATTATTGTAAGGGGGGAGTTCGGGTTTGTTGTCGATTTCAGGATTGCCCTGGACAGGTGGGTCTTCCTGTAGCGCTTCTGTGACAAGTCCAGCGGGAGATACCGGTGGGGTCTGAGACTGGGAGTCTGTGGGTGACTCTGGTGGATTTGTTTCGTGTGTGAACCTGTGTAGTAATTGTGCCCATTCCAGTGAGATAGTATGCTTACGGGTTCCCTTTACCTCCTCGTCTCGGAGCACCTCTTCCTCTGCTTAGCCCCATTTTTTCGTCGCTCCTACCCAGGCGGCTTCGGGGGGCCCTGACGCGGCTCGCCAGTGCATGGTTATCATCCCCCTTATCACTAAGAGGTTAGCGAGAGACATGAATCGGTACTGTACTTTTTCGGTCTTCTGCCTGCGGAAGACCCCGAGAGCACATGCCTCCCACTTGGACATTGTTGTGATATTGGTCGTTGCCCTAAGTGTCTGTTGCACCCTGTCCCAGTAATTGTGAATGGAGGGGCAATCCCAGAACATGTGTTTGAAGTCCGCTTCGGAGGTGTGGCACCGGGGGAATTCGAAGTGTGTGTCTGGGTAGAACTGATGGAGACGCCGTGGCGTAAGGTCCGCTCTGTGGAAGACGAACTGTTTGTTTCGAAACCACGCATTCCTGGAGACCTTTTTGGGGTACTCTGAAAGCCGTGCTCCACTCTTTATCATTGAGCACTCTTTCTATTTCCCATTTTTGACGCAACGGCTGTAGGGAGGGGAGGATTAGTTCCCGGACGGCTTTATACAGCCATGTGACGAAGTGTCGACCTACCCCCATATGCAGGATAGTGTGTATTACTGGGTGAGTCAGGGGTTCCCCTTCATGTGGGTTCCAGTACCGACGATTGCTGTCTATAAGTTGTCTGTGAGTGAAAAATTGTCCTGGTGGCAGGTCATATTGTTCGACCATCTGGGCTTATGTCCTAAGTTGACCATCCTCGAACAGGGATTCTATCTCCGTAACTGCCAGGTCGGTCTACACTTGGAGGGTGCTGGCAGTAAAGTAATGCTCCTCTCTGGGGAAACCAACTATTGGGAGAAGGGGTGAGTATAGAGGTCTGCCCTTGGACATACAATGTATTCTCATCATACATGACCGGGCTATGGACATTTGGAGCGGTCGAGTATGTATGGGTTTGGTGCCCGGTAATAACAGCCGATGGATCGCCGGCTGTGGTGTGCAGCCCTCTGCAGTGATGGTCTCTCGATATGATGGGTCTTGAGTAGCAACCCGCACGAAAATGAAAAGGTCCTCTGCGTACAATGACACGCAGTGAACAGTGTCCACCAGTGGGATAACCCATGCCCCACCCTCCCGTCTCAAGCGGAACGCCAGTGGCTCCACCGCCAAAGCAAACAGGAGGGGGGACAACGGGCACCCCTGCCTGGTTCCTCTTTCAATTGCAAACGCTAGGGAGATGTATTTACCTATTCTAACTCGGGAGGTGAGACCTACGTATAGGAGTTTTGTGTACGCTAGTAGGGTTGGTCCGATGTGGACACGGCTAAGGACCTCAAATAAGTATGACCATAATAGCGCGTCGAATGCCTTTTTGAGATCTAGTATTAGCCACGCCGCTTTTGGGAACTGCGCACTCGTCCTGTCTGTATGTGGAATAGTCTGAGTAGATTTTGTGATGTGTTACGCCGTGGAATGAACCAGCACTGGTCTGGGTGGATTAATGACGTCAGGATTTGTGTGAACCGCTCTGCTAGTATTTTGCCCAAAATCTTAAAGTCTGCGTTGAGTAGGGTGATTGGTCTGTATGAGGAGGGGAGTGTTGAATCTCTATGCAGCTTTGGGAATGTGACTATGACCGATTCTCTCAGGGAGCCCGGTAATTCGCCCCTATCTAGGGCATCATTATACATGACGGTCATGTACCGGGTCAATTGGGCCGAAAAAGTGCTATAATACTCTAGTGGAAAGACATCCATTACTGGTGCTTTGTTCCGGGCTAGTGCCCTGATTGCATGGGTGACATCCGTGTGCTTAATCCTCTCCTCCAGCATTTTTTTATCTGCCTGCGGAATTTGAGACAGCGGTAATGAGTGTAGAAATCTAGTAATTGTCTGTGGGTCGCTCTGTCTCGGGGCTCGATATATGTTAGAATAGTAGTCGTATAAGATATGCAGGATGTCTGTCTGTGAATGACGGAGTAGGCCTGACTTATCCCTTAGCTCGGTGATTGGTTGTACCTCCAAATCCCGGTTAGCGAGCCAGGCTAAAAGTGTTCCGCCTCTATTCCCCTCCTGGTGAGCCCTGGAAGTGTATAACCTAAAATTGTATTTGCGGAGGTCTCCCAGTGTTTCTGTATGTTTTGTTTTAGCCGTGGCTCTTTGTTCTGTGGTAGCCTCGCCCTTGTCTGCCTTTTTCGAGAGGTCTGCTAAGGTTTGTTCTGCCACTTGCAATGACTCCTCAAGTATTCTACGTACTCCCACTATTTGCTGTATAGAGTGTCCCCTCGCTACCACTTTGCTTGCGTCCCATTCAATCAGTCGCATCGTCGTCGTTCCCGCATTCAGTGTAAAGTGCTCCTGGATGCGTTCCCCATGTTCTTGCCTGAACACTTGGTCTGTGAGGCAATCTCGCGGTAGCTACCAGGTGGGAATGGGAGGGTGTGGCGGTTTCCATCTAAGGGACAGTACATGTGCATCGTGATCTGAGAGCACCCTTCCCAGGTAATATGAGTATTGCTCTTTTGGGAGTAGGGCAGTTGTGCATAAAAATCTAGCTAGGCGTATTCGTAGGTTGTGTGGAATGGAGTGAGAGGAATATAGTCTGGTGGTGGGGTTTCGTGCTCGCCACGCGTCGGTCAATGCCCAATGTGTTGCCCATGTGTTGAAAATTTCCGTTTGCTTAGGTATCAGGGAGTGTGCAGGTGGGGGATGGGATCTATCCAGGCTAGTGTCCATGACACAGTTGTAATCACCACTGAGTATCCATGGGGTTAACGTGTAGGGGGTTAATACATTAGTGAGGCGACTCCAGATGGGACTTGCTCTACATTTGGGACGTAAATACTCCCTATCAGTATGGGTTGCCCTTCCAGTAATCCTTCTATCACAGCATATAGCCCTTCCTTGTCCTCTATTCGCACCTGTTCTTTAAAGGGGGTTCCAGGACGTATCCAGACCAGCGCCCCCCTAGCGAACGCTGAATATGCTGTGTACGCAGATGGTACCCTTCCACTTTCTACGGAGGCGCTCCACCTCCACCGCTGTTAAATGTGTCTCCTCTAGGACTATGTGTACTTGTTGTCTCTTGATGTAGGTGTATACTGCATAACGTTTACTAGCCGTGTGCATCCCCCGCACATTTAGTGTGATAAGCTTTATGTCCGTGTTAGGGATTCTAGTGGTCACGATGATAGTTGGCTGAACAAGGGTCGCCTATGTGGCGTTCTGTCGTGTCGGCTCTGTCCTCCCCGCTAACATCCACACCCTCCACATACGTCTTGTTATCTCGTCCATTCGCTCCTGCAGGGGTTCGAGGGAAATGGTCAACGAGGGGGACCTTAAACTAAGTTTCGGGAAACATTCCCAACTGATAGGACCTATCGTTCAGGACAACAAGTCAAAACTGTACATCTCGTACTGTCTCTAGTTAGTTACGTGGGGGTAGGTGGTCAAGTTTCTTCGCTAAGGAGATCAACGTCACAGCTGCCCGCTTCATGATGAAGATTTGTGAATGCCCGTGGATGTCTCCATCGCTTTCGTCGTATACCAGACGTCTGGCTGCGGTTATCGCTATGGGATGTCCCAGACACCGCTGGGTATGTTTTCTTGTGCTGTGCGGCGCATGCACAGATTAGATGGTGTGGTCTCGGGAGAGCCCTCTCGCTGTCTACCCCGCCAGTCCTGACTGACTTCGATGCGGCCGTCCCGTTTGTGGGGTCACCAGCAGCGGGGTAACCGAGCCCTCCCGGGAGTTTTGTGTCTCACTGGGATCCTCTTCCCAAGTGAAGAGGTGTGGGCCCCTGTCTCCATCTGAGGTCTCTCCAGTCTGTCGCGTCACTGCCGCTGCCTGTAGGGCTCTTCTGCGCTCTGCTATTATTTGTTCCAGGTCTGGGTCACTCCTGGTGTTGGGGGGCGACTGTTGGCTCATTTGCATGAGGGTGATTCGTTTATTTTGTTGTCGCCGCCGGTTGAGGAGTCGATGGTTTTGTGCGGTTTTGTGTTCAGTATTCTCTCCTACATGTTGTTCCACCCAGTCTCTCGCCTCTGCTGGGTCTGTGAAGAAGTGTGTCTTCCTGCCATGGATGATCTTGATGTGTCTTCCTGCCGTGGAAGATCTTGAGGCGGGCCGGGAATAGGAGTGCGTATTGTATGTTTTTTTTGCCATAGGTTGCATTTTACAGTAAGGAACGTGGCACGTTGTCTCTGGACTGCTTGGGAGTAATACGGGAAGAGCATGACTTGTTTGTCCTCCACCCTGAGTGTTATCACGTGTCTTGCTGCCCTTAGCACTGTATCTCTGTCCTGGTAAAGGAGCAGATTGAGGAGGAATGGTCTGGGTGGGGATCCTGGTGGAGGTTTCCGAGCTGGGACCCTATGTGCTCTCTCCACTGAGAAGTGTGGGATTAAGTCTTGCGCAAACATTTTGATCCATGTTTCCATACATTGTATAGGGTCATCCCCTTCCAACCCCTTTTCAGATTGATCACTCAAATGTTGCTCCGTCGGGATCGTCCCTTCAAGTCGTCTGTCTTGTTTTCTAGAAACTGCACTTTGGCCTGTAGCTCTCCAATTGCTTTCTGATGCGACTGGATTTGTGGCTCCACAGTTTGACGCGTTCTTTCCCCCTGTTTAACTTTATCAGCCAGATTTCTATGGTCATCTCGTAGTAAGTTGAGGTCTGTGGCCAATTCACTAAATTTGCTCTCCATTGTCAGCAGAGAGTGTTCGATTTCCTCTAGAACTCTGTCTAACTTAGCAGAGGTAGAGTCCGAGTTCGAGGATTCGCTCGTCATCTTCCCTTCTGAGAGTCCCTGGGAGGGTTGCCGTGCTATGGCTGGGGCTGGCGTTGTTCCAGTGATTCTTTGTCACCCCATGTCACTTAGGTTGTGGGTTAACTCGTTCCTACGTATATTTATGTAGCGATTCTGAGGTTTTCTAACAGGTAAGGGCACTATCCACCTCCTCTTCCTTTTGTTACCGAAGCTTTCTCTTTTTTTGGAAACTGGGGTCACCTTGGTGTGCGCTCAATTGATGACAATAACTACCAGCATGTGGAGTTAGTCAGTTTTGAACGGGCAGGATTTCGTCCGGTAATGCAGGGGGTTTGTTTATGTCCAGTTGTTTAAGTGGGGCACCAGGAAGGGTCCCTCTGTAATGGGTGTCCAGCACTTCAGCTCTCCAATTCTTGCTGCGACCCCGTAGCCCCAGGTCCCTCTTCGCGCTTCTGGGCACGCCTGCTGTGGCCTGATGTCACCCTTGGGTGAATCTCAACTGCAGCTCCGTGTCTTGTTCCGACTGTTGTTCCTAGTGTTTCCACCGCCAGGACCCCGATGCTGAGCTCCGGAATCGAAATCCGCCCCTCCCTCAGCGCTCGTAAAGACGTCCACTGCGCCTGACTCTGTCCTCTTACTCAGTATTTGTCCATTTCCTTGTGGTGTGAGGATTACCGGGTGGGAAAGAGAGGACAAAGTGGTGTCGCCCACTCCCTCCCTCCTTGGGAGTGATGCAAGAATGTCTCTCCTTCTCTCAGGGGGTGTTTACTCAGGAGTTTCTCTCCTCAGTGCGATCAACGGGGGCTCTCTTCTTTCGCCGCTAGCAGTTGAGACCGGGTCCTGCCACTTCGTGGTCAGGTTTTGCTTCCCTGTAGTATTCCAACTGGGCGGGGCCGGAAGGCTCGCAGCACTCTCACTTTTTCATAGGTAACATAGCCCCGTTATCTGTGTTTGGGGGGGATGGGGGGGGACCCCCTGTCATGTCAAATGTCCGCATTAGTCACCCCTCAGTGCCTCCTGCATGTGTGATTGTCCTCCCTCGTGCTTCGAGACCCCGGCGCCGAACGAAGGAGGGAATGCCTACTGCGTCCGGGCCGATATAGGATCAGGCCAGGGTGGGGGTGTTCTTTGATTTAGCGTCCGGCAGCAGCAGAGGTCGCAGTAGGGCGTCCGGCGTTCCTAGGGTCTCCCCGACCTTGTGGTGAGCGCTCACTTGGAATTCGTGGTTTCTTCTTGGTGATCTGGGGCACCAGTCAATGTGTCTGCTGCACAGCAACACAACGAGCGCGATTACAGTCCTAGTGGCACATTTCCATTGGACTGTCTGCGACTAACTGCTGGTCTCCCATGGGTGCCACCATTTCGTGGTCATCGCGTGAGGAGCAAGATGGTTCCGCCCCCCATCATCACTCCGGGCGGGGAGGGGGGAGGTGGGCTTCTAACATGTCCGGTCCGGTGCGAGGGGGTTAATGGCCGCAACTTTTAGGCAACAGCGGGGATCGTCGCAGGGCTTTCAGCGTTCCCAGGACCCCTCTGATCTCTTGGAGATCGCTCACCTGTCACTCGCTGTATCTTCTCGGCGTTCTGTGACACTAGTCAGTGTCCTTCCCACAACGGCACTTCAATCGCAGTGTCAGACCCTGGAGTGCGCCTCTGCCAAGCTGTCTACTACGAGCTGTCGGTCTCCGATGAGCGCTGCCATTTTGCGCTCGTCCCGGGATCAGCAGGCATATCTCGTTCCTTTGAGTAGTCCCTCTGCGGAACCGCCACCCCGGTATCAATCAGGCCGCCAGCGGATTATATAGCCTATCGTGGTAGTTTTGAGCAGGATTGAGGCATTTTCAACTGTGAATTATCTGGCTTGCGCGGGCAGCCAAGCGGAGCATTAGAAGGGTTCGTCCGCCATCTTGGCTGGCTTGGCCACGCCCCCTGAACTTGCCCCATAGTTGAGGGGTCAGTGGAAAAGCAAAGATGATGGGCAGAACATCTTTTGAGCCCATTTGGATAATTGGGCATCCACTCCCAAACTGATTCATTATAGCAGTCGGGCAGAACTTGGGGTGCCTGCATTCTGCCAGAAACAAAACCAGTCCTCTCACTGCTTGTCAGACGGTCGGAAATCTCTTAACTGTCGTCGCAAGCTATACTTGAGGGGAGTGGGGAACCCGCTTACTTTGTACGTCTCTGCTGGGCCTCCCATCTGGCGTGGCTAGCTGATGGGATTAGCAGATTAAATTCTAGTTAAAACTTCATCTAAAAACTCAAAGTTACTAAGCTTTAGGATCTAGCCACCCGAGTCATTTAATTTCACCATGCTTACTCTCTCACCTACATGCTACTGCACCTTGCACATAGTTGTTAAAGAAGTATAAGTTGTACATAGTACGCTGTACTCATGCATTTCTACAGTGACACCGAGGATTCAAAGGAGAAGGGAGGGTAGAACAACTAAATGTAAAATAAGCCTAGAAGAGGAAGCGCAATGCCTTGGCACCACAAGAAGCGGCAATAGCAGCTGCTGCTGTATATAGTGAAGAATCAGCTGTTAGGGTAAAAAGGCTTTCAAGAATTTGCAATTGTACAAGATCGTTATATAGAGATGAGTTTAGGTCAGAAAAGCTCCAGCATTAGAGCGTGAAGTGATGAGTTTTCAACACAGCTGGACTCGAATGAGGGAGGGGATGGGAAGGGAAGTCGCCTACCTGCTGTCAAAAACTGCAATGTTAAGACTTGGAAATGGTTTAGGCAATTTAGAGAATTCAGACGGAGATGTAACTATAGATTTACAGGAGAAGCGTCAGTTTTCTGTAATTCTGTCCTGCCTTCCAATCATTGTGCAATTTCCCACTGAAACCAAACTGCATACGCCTTGTGAGAGGGCAGGAAATTGAACAGCTAAGGAGAGACATACTACTTACTTTGGTATAGTGGTGCAGTGGTAGGGCAGTGCTCTGCACAGGAGGTACAGAGATATTCCTTGGAGTTTAAGTTCAAACTGCAACCAATCCTGTACTTGTATTATTAATATTGGCGTTTGTAGAAAGTCAACCAGCTTTGTTATGGCATTGTAACACATTCTGCTCTTTACAAGATGATCTGGAGTGGAGAGGCCATAAAAAGGACTGTCGCAACCACTGTGGGTTAGCGTTTGTTGGTCTTTGGGTGTGATTGATTGTGTTTGTACACTTTGTAGATTCAACATTATTTGTTTGAGCTCAAATTAAAATGTTACTATTTTTTTTGGCCTTGCGTCCTTTTGAGACTACATTCTCCAAAAGATGTGGTCTTTGAAATATTTGAGAATGTGGGTACTTTCAAAGTGAAAGATTCCAAATAGTGAGTGAGTGGGTAAACAGTTTATTGGAAATGAAAAAAGGCTAGTGTATTCTCTAATTTGGGCAGCATGATATATATATATATATATTTTTTCATAGCCAGAGTAAAATGATTTTTAGGTCTCGCCTACAGCAGACAATGCACTGTCTTCTTACAGTCGTCATAGAAGCCACCCAATTCGTACCATTGGTTTGCTTCGATTTGCTTGCTTCTTATTAGTTTGCTTCTGTAAGCTTCCATCTTCTTTGTATATTGTCCCTTTCGCTGGAGCATGGACATCTGCTCATTTTTCGGGTGCTACTTTTCTCTTTATTTTAAAGTACTCTGAGAGTGCATGTGTTTTTTCATCTCTCTCCTTCATGTATTTCTCCCCCCTTCATGTTCCTCCTCTAGTCCCTGACACACACTCACCCGCTGTTGTCCATATGCTTATCCCCAGAAATGTCCCACCCATACTTACTAGTCTGTCCTTTCCCCCACTTGCCTCCTCTTGCCTCCTTCACCCCCTTTTCTCCCACCTTCCCTTCCTCAGTGTTGTCCCTTTCTCTACTCTCCTATTTCACTTCCCTTCGTTTGTTTAATTTTTAGGTAGAGCATTCGAGACCTCTTGTATATACTTTAGTATATACTTATATGTGTATGTACTTTGTGGGCTCTGGAGATCAGCCCTAGGACTGGTCTCCGTCCGCTTAGGGATTTTTTTTTCTGTTCAACTGCCTCTATTTAACTGTCTTGATAGAAAACGACCAGCAGAGGTCTGTGAAATACCAGAATCACTTTAGCATTCTCTAGATTTCAGTACACAGAAATTGTCTTCCACAAGCACACGTAGACAATAATATATATTTTTTAATCTTGATTTTCAGCGATATGACCACCGAAAGCCCTGATTTTATTTTAAAAACAGAGCTTTGGACTATACAATTTCCAGCTGAAAGGCAATATTTCTCTCCATGTAGTCCAATACCTGGTGTGTCACTCATTTTGGTGCTTACTTTCCCTCCATGTCAAAGAACCGTAGATGTTTCAGCGCCCAGGCTAATGTGCTGCATAGCTAAATACATATAAGGTTCCAAAGGGGAGACCGATTGCATTGCAAATGCTTGTTTACTCTGTTCTTCTGTATCTCGTTTTCCCCCTCTCACCATCTTCCTTTCATCCTTCCTCCTTGAATTCCTCATTCCCACTCCCACATCAGCGAGGTACACTAGCTGTGTGGTAATGCCACAGTAGATATCAAATGTATTTTACTAGAGAGGATATTTATTTTCTTTTAATATGAGCTTCAGTAGATTTTACTGGACAATAAACGCGCAACTTTTGGTTATTTATCAACTGCAACCGTAGATGGGTTTTGCAATGTGTCCCCTTAATAAATGGAAAATGTTTAATGGTAGAAATGTTAATGAATGAAAGTTGCAGCGACATTTTGAGACTTGCTCTCTCATTTAAGAGGTTGTTGACCAGTTAGAGAAAAAAATATATTTTCGGTATAATAGATGTGGGTTTTTGTAGTTGGATCTAGTCTAATTTACATGTCATGAAACCAAAATGTAGCATTTCTTTTGTCTCAAAGGTAGATGCTGAATACTAGGGAAACAGAGCAGTTATTTAATTGTTTGGCTGCTTCTGGCAGTTGTTAATTTAGAAATGTCTTTGTCTCAAAGAGCATAACCAAGCAGTGTATTTAATTATGAACTTTTTCCACCCCTCAAAGGTTGCTGGTCCTGGAAGTGGTACATTTGCTGCATCTGTTGACCGTGTCAATGATGAGACGATTAGTCTGACTTCTGAAACTGAGAAATTACCCAGCCCTGCTGCTGCTGATGCTTTCACAGTTGCTGGGTTGTCCGACTACAGGCTGCTGTGTGGCGTTGAGAAATGCGTTGGCAAGGACTTGAGCCTTCTTCCTGAGGATGAGGCTGGATTACCACCACTTTTATTGGCAACTGGAGAAACAGGTGGAGGTAAAACGTCTACCTTGATTAAAGTATTGATTTCGATCAAGCTGCAGAGCTGCAGTAGCAGGCATTGAAATGTACATTATTTTGATCAACAAAAGTAAGATTCTCATATCTTTGTTCTAATGCTTTATTTATTTTTCTCGAGATAATATGCAAGACTGCATTGGTAAAGTGACTTAACCATCAGACGAAATGCAGTACCAATCATTTAAAAAGTTAAGAAATACACATCTTAATCAGTACCTTATTACTATTTCATCACAGATTATATCAGGTTAAAATCAATATACTCACTCCTCTGCATCCTAATATGCATCATAATATGAGTGAATGAGAAGATGTGGACAGAACTCACTGCAAGCTGTATTACTTGTAGATGCTTTGTGAATTTGATGGTGAAAGGTTGTAAGAAGGTTTGCTCAGCTGTATCATCATAGATTTCCAGCGGAATGGTTTGGTGTTCTGGCAATGTATACTTTGGGTGCTTGGGTGCATTTTACCCTCTGGCAGTGCATGGTTTACATAATAGAATTCATTACATGAAATTAGGACCCCTATTCTGTAAGTGGGTGTTCCAGGTATCCTGGTGGGTGGTCCACCTTAAACTGGTGCCATAAAATGCTTGTTACGTAATGGCTTGGAGTGACATGTAGCTGTCCCCTTTTTGGGATATATCCAATTGACTTAATCCTCTGGTTTCAACACTGTTGTTTGGGCACTTTTTGTTGCCTCCTAAGGCTAATGTCAAATTGATTTATATGTAGCCGGCAGTGCCTATAATGCAATATTTTGCTGGTCTAATCTTGGGGGTTGTGTGCAGAGGGCACATCTAGTCTCACTAAGATATGTAAGTGTGTTAAGGGAAAAAAGATTCGTAGCGAACACCTTCCTTACCTGTCACACTGGGAGCAAGCCATATACAACCCCCACCCCAATCTTTAGGGGGAGTCGTTGCCTAGCAGAGCAGTTTTTAACTGGTTGTCTACCAGACTGCAGAGCAAAAATAAAAGGCATGGTGTATGCATGCATATATTACATTTGGCCTTTTTATTTGACTGCCTGCTGTGGAGAAGAGGAGTCATTCTGTCATGACTGTCCAATACTTTACAGCCTAGCAGTAATATCTAGTCCGTGTCAATTCTGACATCATTTGTTAGTGGAGATCCATGTCAACAGTTAAAACCATGAAGGAAGAAGTGGTGAATCCATTATATTTACAAGCTGATGGTTTGATTGTGCTTACTCTCATCCTCATATTGTGTAACATGCATGGGCTAATGCACGTGGTTGTGTTGACCTGTGGGTTATACTTTCGTGAAGTAGATGCAATAAATCGGGTAGTCAAAATGTATAGTCAGGTGGAGGTAAGAAATATCATTATAGGCTGAGCAGGAAGTGTGTTCGACAGTGATTACTATGGCACCTTTGCAAGTAGAACACAACAGAACTACTTGATGCTCCCCATCGCACCCGAAGGAACTGTGGGCTGATTAGAAGAGTTGCTCTGAGCTAGATGTTGTAGGACTTAACTTTTAAAGTGCTCAAAATTAAAAAAAAACATTTAAAATAAAAAAAGCTATCCTCCAAATTAAGGATACACGTATTTCCTAACTACCCAATACGAATAAGACGAAAATCTATAAGGAAGTTAATATAAGGAAATTGAATTTTTTTTAAACGTAACCATTTCAACAACTGTTATTCTGATTGGTCATTAATGTTGGAAGTCTTTGAATATGCATGTACTCATGTGGTTAGTGGTTAAAAGTAATGGAAATGTACCAGTTATAATCTGTGTTGTTTTTTTTAAGCATGAACAGACCAAAGGGTAGGTTCATGGATGATTGTGCCTAGTCATAGGCCGTCATTACCACTGGTCAATTACAATGAATGAGGGCAGTTCAAGAGCACACAGCTACTCTGGAGTGTCCCACGCTAAACACTGTATATCAGGTAAATGAACCATTAATTTCTGAAAAGGTGGGTTTTTAATAGTTTCGCGAATGCAGTCTGATTTATGGTAATCCTTAATTGGAGTAGGAGATGATTCCGGAAAGGAAAAAGATGAGTTGACCTCAAAACGTACCCCAAAGTTCATGACTAGATTCGTCAGGGAAGGGGAAGGTGGAGGAGGACCGTCAGCAGGCCAGCAGCCCATCCATCCAGGTAAGGGGTCAGAGCCAAAAAGCAAGATTTCAGTTTTGTCAGGGTTGCTCTAAAGATTATTGGCACTAAGCCAGACCATGACAGCTTTTATACAAGCTGAGAAAGCCAACTTTGCATTCATCAAGGTTCCTTTGTACAAGAACAACAACTGCATATGAAATAATTTTGATGTCAAACAACTCCACCAAAACAGCAAGGGGTGTCCTATAAATATTTTAAAGGGTTAGGGTTTATAGCAGAACCCCAAGGTACCCCATAGCATAGGGATTTCACCTCAGAGCGAAACAGTCTTATCCATACAGCTTGCTCTCGAGACTTAAGATAGGAGGTGAGCCAGGGGAGGGCTGAGCCAATCCCACCAATCTCATAGAGCTGGTGTAGCAGAATCTTGCGAGACACCGTATTGAATGCCAGCGAAAGATCCAGTTGAACCAGCACAATGTTATAACAGAGGTCTAGGTTCCACTTTTTATCTCAGAGATCTCCAGCAGCGCTTTTTCTGTTCTATTCAGAGAGAAGAGTATTGACCTGTTTCTCCATACATTTTGAAGGGTTTGGAAGCAGGGACATAGGGCCAAAATCAAATAAAAGAGCTGCATCTGCACTGCTCAATCCCTGAAATTTCCCCCACTCTCCCATCGGAAATGTTGGAGAGGGAGAGAAATATTGGAGATTATACGTTTTTGGAGAGAAACATGTGAGAATCTGACTACCGTACCAATTCCTGCATGTTTTCCCCCTGATATTCCACCCCCAGTCTTGGTCTGCTTACCGCAGTTGAAATCTCCAATACGAATAATACTCACCGGCAGTCTTCCTGCTAATCATATTAATTCCTATGAACCTGGTAACTGTTGTTAGCAGGCCCATTGGAAATATTGGGCCACTCACAATGAGGGCCACATAGGGCTTGGGCATATGCTTTGGTGAGCACAGTCATCTTCTTATATAGGCACTTTTACAAAGTTCATTGCATGCTGTCTTAAAGCTGTATTGGAGTAGGAATTATTAAGGATGATGCAAGAGCATGTAGTTAAGGTGGTTTGAAAAGGCTCTGACAGTCTGAATGTAACTGAAATATCAGCGTAAATTGACAGTGGGCAAACACCAGGAATTAGTATAACAACTCTAATTCCCCCAGGTTATTTGCCAAAAAGCTGTAATGCCAGTTATTTACCTACCCTCCGCATTGCCAGAACCTCCAGTAATGACCATTCTGGGGCTGGGAAATAACAGGGCTTAAACCATAACACTCATAAGGAGGCCCTAAGGAGGTGTACATATTGTGTGGCAATAGCCAGAACGCTTTAGATAGATGTTTTTTGTTGTTGCTTCTTTGCATGAAAACTTCTTCAGATATGGCTTTTCTCTCTGATCTGCCTTTAACATGAGAAGGTACGGGGATATGATTGTATTAGCCCACAAACCTTTACCGCGATGGGCTCCTCAAGGAGGGTAATGGGCCTGCTGGTGTCAGGGCAGCAACTAATCGGGCTCTCTGTTACTTAACTGCACTTCTTCTCTATGCCAAATAAAAAGATGTTATACATCACATGCCATCTTTTGTTGTAAAACGGATAGACCTAAGTTTTCCAGTTTTTATTATATAATGTAGCCCCTTCACATGCCATCTGTTGTAAGGTTGGATGAGGTACAATTTTTCATCCAAAATATAAGGGTTTATAATAATCCATGCGCCTTACTGATGTCTCACATTACTTCTAGTCAGTTATGTTAGACCAGCTGTGGAAGTAACTGTGTAGAGCCACAGGTTTTCATTGGGACAAGCGAATTGTTGATGGTTGTCAGAACAGAAGCAGTCACAAAAATACCTACTGCCTTTCCATTGTGCAAAACTACAAAAGAAGAATGGTAAGAGCAGGTTGTGGAAGTTGAATGCAAACCCATAGTTGATGGGAACCAATGAAAACCTTTAATAAGTGGCAGGTTTACAAAGAGCGATAAATCCTGTGATTAGAAGTTCATTCACAAAGCTTGTGTAACATTTAGCCAAGCCACAATATATTGATGCCTAGGGCATCTCAGTTATCCAGCCATCTATAAATGTCAGCCTTGTGGGGGCAAAGCCCTTGACGACAATCAAGCCATCGGTGCCACTTACCTCTTCGAAGCCAGCAAACTCGTCTGAGGCGAGTAGATATACAGCCTTGACTCCACGCGCATCACAGGTGCCAATGCTGAAAAAAACTTCAGCACTGAAATCCCCTACATCAATAGTTTCTTCTCCAAAAGAATGTCTGACAAAGAAACCTCATAAGGACATGCCTTATATAGAAAGCCCATGCCACAGTTTACCCTGATGCAGAGGGCAGTCTTTTAAAATCTCCAAAAGACTAATGGACAGAAAAAGACATTTGGAGTTGAAACTTTTTTCTGAAAAAACAAGCCATAAAAGGACGAGGCAGGACACTTCAGCTTCAGCCCCCTCTAAAGAAAAAGACTATGGAACACAAAGCAACCATCCCTATACTACTTTACACACTCGGGTGACGGAGACACAGGGAGCCCTAGCACCACGAAGACTCTCAGGGAGTGCCTCCAGATAGTCTAGACCTTAGGACGCATAAGATGTCATTCCTCCAGACCCTGACATTCATGTGTTTATCCCAGTCAAGACATCCCCACCAGATGACACCACTTCTTAAAGTAGTGTAATACGGTGTGTAGCTGACTTTCACAAAGTCCAGATGCACATCAAAGAGAAAGAATGTGATTTTTTTTTTGCCAAAACACTCTCCAAGACTGAGCACTCAGGTCAGTATTCACCCTTGATAGGGTCAATACTCAGTCTCGTCTGGAATTTTGAAAGAGCCAGCTAAGTCAAGGGTATCAACATTTTGAATCAAGCTCAGATGCAAGCCTTCTCCCAGTGATCCACTCTACATTGGGGGACACATGTAGTTACAACAGCTAGGAAAACGACAGCTTCCCAGAGTATAGGTGTCGCTCCTGAAACTGCGAAATCCTTGGGGGCATTAGTCCAGACACCTAGGCAGCAGTCCTTCTGAAGATTTATCGCAGGGGTGCAGCAAAAACCACAACACCCTGTTCTACCAAAAACAACAAGAGACATACCACCAGCAAAGCGCAGGGGTTACTACAGATGAGGATACGGGGGTAACCAAAAACGTAGAGGTAAAGATACTCCCAGAAAGGGAGGCGCCACAAATTCCCCCGATCTTGGCTATACATGTCGTGGGAAGATTGCTGCATTTCCACAAACTATAGCCAGAAATAGCATCCAACCAGTGGGTGCTGCCCATCATTCAGCACGGACTGTGCTTAGAGCTCACTTCCCACCCCAAGCATTCCACTACACTGACTGACCCTTAACACCTTCACCTTCTCAAGAAGGAGGTAAAAGCTCAGTTGTTAAAAGGCATCTTAGAACCAGTTCTGAAGGCACACCTCAGCAGAGGCCTATATTCCCTGTACTTCTTGATACCAAAAAAGGACAGTATGCTGAGGTCAGTATTGGATCTCCTCCCTCTCAATTATTACGTATTGTTAGAACACTTCAATATGGTGACACTACAGGATGTGATCCCTCTACTTCAAGAAGGCAACTGCATAGTGACACTGGACCTGAAGGACACTTACTTTCACATCCCGATTCATCCACCACATCACCATTGCCTCAGGTTTGTGGTAAATGGACGTCATTACAAGTTCATAATGTGCCTTTTGAGGTGGTGACCGCACCACACGCTTTTACCAATATGTCTGGCAGTTGTAGCAGCTCATTTGAGAAGACACAACATCCATGTCTTCCCGTACTTAGGTGATTGGCTGGTAAATAAATCAAGCAGATAGAAATGCCTGTAGGATACACAAACTGCCATCAATTTGCTGCACAATTTGGGTTACGCAATCAATGCTGCAAAGTCCCACTTACAACCTCTCCAGATACCGCCATATTTGGGAGCGATCCTCAATTCTGTTACAGTGAAAGCATATCTCACAGAGGGTTCTCAGTCTCAGGAACCAGCTTTCTCTTTTTCAGTCACATCGTTGGTTGCCAATCGGAACAGTGATGTGCCTCCTGTGCATGCCCTCCCGGAGTGTCTGGCATTTCAGTGTTCACAAGTGGAGGGTGGTGTATAGGGTCCATGGTCTGTTGGTCGTTACATTGGTGAGGCACAGGCATCTCCTCAAGGGCAGACCTTTTTTTGGACCTGATCCGCAAGTGACAATCCCCACAGATGCATCACTTATAGGGTGGGTCGCGCATATGGAGGACATGACGGTCCAGGGCGCCTGGACTGATCACCAACAAACGCCTCACATCGAAGTGCTAGAACTGATAGAGATTCAGTTACCTCTAAAAGCCTTCATTACTAATGTAACCCAGAAGGTTGTCCTCCTCAGAACAGATATGCCCACAATCAATGTACTATACAAAAATAGAGGGGGGCACCCGTTCGATACAGTTGTCTCTCCTAGCACATGAGATTTGGCTTTTTGCTTTTCGCCATCATGTGTAGCTTCTGGTCGAATATCTCCTGGGAGTGTACAATTCTGTGGCAGACCTGTTGAGCAGGATGCAGCAATAAGTCCATGAATGGGAACTCCACCTTCCGAGTCGTTCATTGCTACTTCAGCATTTGGGGATGCCGGATGTGAGCATTTTGGCCAAAAACTCAGACGCAATTATCACCTTCATGTACTACCACCACAGTTCATAGGCAATGCACTGTGGACAAATTGGTCGGGGATATTTACTGCTCTTTTCCACCTCTCCCTCTCATTCATTATCTTGTCAGGAAACTCAGACAGCCTTCTCTCAAGATGACCTAGTAGCTCCCACCTGTGCAAGACAACTGTGGTACACAACTTGTTGAACTATGCATAGTACCTCACAAGAGGCTACCTAACACCCCAGACCTTCTCACTCACAGCTCAGGCAAAGTTAGACATCCCAAACAACTCAACCTTGTAATTTGGCTCCTGAAATCATATAGGTTGGATACACACAGCTGCCTTCAGAGTGTATGAGCATTCGTAGAGAGAAAAGTTGTCCAACAACTAGAGCCTGTTATGCAGCTACATGGAAAAGCTTTGTCCTTTACTGTATGGCTCAGCACATAGACCCTTGTGCTCCCACAGTACAACAAATAGTATGTTATCTGCTACACTTACAGAAATCAAGACTAGCATACACTTACTTCCATATGGCCGCACCTTACGGTATTTGCTGCATACCTGCAAAATCATATACACCAGTCCCTTTTTTGCATACTGGTCATTATGGCTTTCATAGAATGTCTGAAAAGAATAATTCTTCCATGAGGACTGCCGGTCCCATCATGGAATTTAAATGTGGTACTTACAAGACAAATGTTCACGCCTTTCAAACCATTACATTCCTGCCCACTACATTTCCTGCAACTAAAGATTGCTTATCTAGTGGCTATCACATCACTAAGAACGGGTAGTAAGTTACATGCCCTTAAAATAAAAGTACCTTACTTTCAAGTTTTCCAAGAAGAGGTGCAACTACAAAAGAGCTCAAGTTTATTAAAAAAGTCCTCTTCCCCTTTTCACTTGAATCTGCCACTTTACCTCCTGTGTTTTTCCAAAACCAGAGAACGTTGCAGAAAGAGCACTTCACACTTGATGTTAAAAGAGCATTAAGGTGTAACATTGATAGGACTAAAACTCTAAGGAAAACACAAGGACTTAATTACAGATATCTGTACCATCTGATTCCTAAAACCACAGCGAAAGGCCAGCTGATTTACAGTTTATGCATAGCATATGAATTATGCTTGTCAGCTTCAATGGTTATCTTATTGAACAGCAGGCAGGAACCTGCAGGAAATAGGTTGTAAGACCTGTGAGTTAGAGCGAGGAGCCCTACATTCTCTACTGTTACCGAAAGTAAAAATCCCCCCTGCTGCGCCTCTGTTACTTAAAACGGCACTCCACTGCTGGAAGAAGGCTCTGCTTTACACCTCAGATGCGATCCCGTACGCTGGTAATATCCCACGATTGGGAATACCAACTACTGGTGGCAGGCTCACGAAGACTCTGCTACATGCCTGGTTGGAAGCTGGCGTGGATGAGGTTGGGTCGCTGTTTGGGGATGGAACCCTCCTTGATCATGACGCCTTTGTACAGACCTCTGGCGTGCCAGATCGTCTTTACTTAACTCACGCAGCAGTATCTCACTACGTTAGGAAGACATGGGCACCTCAACGTTCTGAACCTCCGCAACACGAACTGGTCCGATCACTCTATTACATGGTGGAGGGCCGCCATCTTATTAAATGGTTGTACGTTGGTATTCGGACGTAAGCATCCATCCCACTCACTGACCTTAGAACAAAATGGATAGAGACAACTGAAGCTGCACTAACTGATAAAGCATGGGCGAGTATCCTAGAACACCCCAAGCGAGTATCCCACAACGCCAAATTTAAATTCATATAATGTATGTTGTTACACAGATCCTATTCAACCCCAAAGAGAATAAATCACATGGTCCCAGACGCCCAACACTGCTGCCCACGTTGCAGATCCGAGGAGGTGGGCTTTACCTGCATGCTATGGGCTTGCCCTCACCTTCGTGATTACTGGGGGGTGGGGGGGTCTGAACTGCACTTGGGGAGATCACGCATTTTTAGATTGAGGACAACATACTGCTGTGTTTATTGGGTCTCCGCAAGCGCACGTGCTCTTTGAAAGTTCAACTGCGCTTCCTTGATCTTGCTCTCATATTGGCCATATAAGCGATCACCATGAGATGCAAATCCCCTAGATGCCCCACTTTACCCACTTGGCAGGAAGAGGTGGCACGCTGGTGCTGTGCCAAAAGCACAGCAATTAGGCGTGAAGAGGTACACAGACTACGAAAACACCCCATCTCTATGGAATGAGTTCTCATGCTGGAAGGTTTTAAAACACTAGATCTTCTTCCACAAGATATTATTTCAACCCCATAGCGAAACCAGTTGTATGCGGTTCAAGATTTACAGAACTGTTAAATGTCCAAATCGCGTTATCATCCGCACACCAGCAGTAGATCGTACCAAGTGGTATAAACAGGAGCACACAAGGTCGAGTGGCACACAGAAACCGGCAGGACAGGAGGAGGGTGGTGGGGGAGGTTATATGTTAATGGGGTTGTTTAGAAATTGTTGCAAATTGTTGCAAATTGAACCGAATGCTATATTGTGGAGAAGTGTGGCTCACTGGTTAGAGCAGGCAGACCCTGAAGCAGAGGTCAGACCCGGGACCAGGGTTCAATTCCCGACGCGGCAGGGTCTTGAGCTCAAATGTTCATGGACTCGATAATTCTCGCTTCGGTGCCTGACCTAATCATGGGTTCACACTCTGCAACTCTGGGCATTAAGCTTGCTTAATCTCCACAACGGCCCCCCTGCGGCGGGATGCCTGGCTTTCACCTTGGGGATGCCCTGTAGGGGCTATCTCACAGGGAAAAGCCAGGACGGGTTCCCAAGGCAAGCGCGGAGATACCCTTTCGGGGGTCGATTCAGGCGCTATATAAGAAACATAATAATAATAATAATATTTGCATCTTGTATGTTTTCAAAGTTGCGCACACTGCCTTATTTATACTCTGGCATACACAAGCAGATCTTTAGTATGCACAAAGGAAATATTTGTATACAATAAGAAAATAGAAAATGCCATGATGTACTTGTTATGACAACTTGAAATGACTGTGTGGAGCAAAATAAAGTTTGTAAAAAAAATAAAAATGCACAGCATGTGTATCTGCAGCCAACGCATTCCACGAATGGAGTATGTTACTTACCCTGTACGCATCAATTCGTAGTGTGTAGTGCTGCAGATTCACATACACACTCCGCCTCCCCGGCAGCCATTCACTGGTGTCAAATTTCATGTATAAACATTGTATATTCAGATATGTACATATATTTTAGCCTTGCACATGCAATGATTGATTCTTTCTATATCTGCACTTGCTCCATCCTCACATGCTGTAACGGAAGTAGAAAATGAACAGATTAAAAATGTAGCTGTTGAGTATGTGCAGTCACTCGCAGAGGAGGAGGTTCAGTGTCATGTGAGCAACAAACAAGTTGTAGAGTCAGAGCCCCACACTAGATGGAAGGAGTGTGCATAGCATGTTAATCTGCACCACTGCCTACGAATAGATGCTTACACGATAAGTAACATATTCCTTCTGTGCTGTGGTTGGGCCTGAATCTAGACTGCATGTCATCAAGGAGCTGGTGGTTGCAGAGGCATCAAATGATTTGTTTCTCTAAGGCCTTTGCAGGGTATGGTGGGATGGGAATGGCTCTGTATTTGGTAAGTGGGGCTGGGTCAGCTGATGTTTTCTTGAGCAGGGGCATGGCAGTTCCATGTTTCCAAGTGTTCAGGAATGAAGCTCAGTCACTGGAGGCATTGGGAATGGGTGTTGGTGCTGTTCTAATGTGTAGGTGTCCTTTTACGAAGTCCTGGTGGAGGCAAGCATCAGATGGAGCCCCCAAGTGGATGGTCTTCATGGTAACAGTGATTTAGATTGTGATGACGGCATGTCACGAGATCAGGGTTCATTCATTGGCTCTGATGGAAAGTTGAGTTGTGCCGGTGATGGGCTCCGGTTCAGGTTCGAAGTAGCTATTTTTGGAGGCGATTGTGTTTCTGAAAAATTCTGAGAGCTTGTCTCAAAAAATTTGTGAGTAGGTGATTTTGCCGAAGGCGAATGAAGGCATGGGGATATATTTAATGATGGCGAAGATTTCCTTGCTGCTGATAGTGCTGGCGTTGATTTGATCTTGAGTGGTTTCGGTGGTGGTAGGTCTGTGAGGATGCGGGATGGGTATGCTGAAACTGGCATGGCCGTGATCTGTCGAGGTCATGTTTGCTGACTTGTCGACAATGATGTTGCTGACTGAGGAGAAAATTGGATCCAGTGAGTGTCCAGTGGTGTGAGTGGGTTTGGAAACTTGCTGGTTGAGGCCAATTTTTCTGAGATGTTCTAGAAGGGACGTAGAGTTTAGGTCAAGGCAATCTTCTAGGTAAAAGTTGAGGTCTCCGAAGAAGATGAAGGTGCTGGCGTTGAGGATGAGGTGTGAAACAAAGCCTGGGATGTTGCTGATGAAATTGATGTAGGGTCCTGGTATTCTGTATGAGGGGTCTGCCCAGAGAGAATTTGGCTTTGATGCGCATCTTGAACGTAAGTTGTTCCATGTAGCTGTTGGGGGTGTCTGTGTAGGTGGGACAGCTGATGGTACCTTTGAATATGATGGCGACTCCATCTCAGAGCTTGTGCTGACGGTCTTGTAGCTGGCCGGGATGGCTGTTGCGATGTCTGTTGCAGAGGTTGGGTTTAGCCATTTTTCCTTAAGAAAAGGCAGGTTTGAAGCAGTAGGTCCCATATCCCTGTGCCGTGTTTGGTGAGCGAGCGGGAATTTAGTAGCATGCAAGTGAGTGTGGTGGTTGGGTGGTGTTTGGTCTGTGTGAGTGGGAGCGGGTGGCTGGTTTGAGTAAGCGAGTAGGGAGCTGGGTGCTGTTGTGCCAGAGTGGTGAATGCAGGTTTTGGGATAATGCATTAGAACTTGCAGGAGGTGCATGTGAATGATGTGAGATGATTCATACAAATTCAATAATTGTGAAGAATATATTGACTTAATCCGCAATCTAACCCTGTTACAAAAGGTGTATAATGGCAGTCCCTAGCTCCAAGTTCTTTTCTTTGATGGATGATCCCGTACGACCTACTCTGTCCTTGGAAAATCACTAGGTCCTTGGACCCCTGAGCCTATTTCTGCTGCTGTTTTGGGAACATAGTTTACCTCATGTGTCTTCTGTTTGCTGTTGACTGTATGTTTCTATATAGTGGCCGGCAGGATTGATGTAGAACTCTGACCGGAGTCTCAGTCCAGACTGAGGGCAACACCACAGTGTCGTTTTACTTTAGTAAGAGAGATTGAGTCTGAAAAACTTGTCAGGATTATGCTAGCAAACATCACTACACATATGGATGCCTCCAGAATCAATGTCCACCCATAAAACACTGTACCCAACACTCCTGTAATTAATTTTACATCATGACTGTCTGAAAAGTAGGCCTATATTAGCCGCATTTGCCCCTACAGAAAGATTGGGTGCCAAATCGGGGCGCTAGGTGGCGCACGAGCTGAATGGCAGCCATAGTGTGAGGCTCTCGCCGTCCAGCTGAAACGTCTTCATTTATCCTCTGTCCTGCCTCGCTACGAGCCTGAAACGCTGTGTGGAAGGATAGCTGAAGGTTCACTGGACATGCGGTGTTAAAATCAGCGACATACGCGAAGGTTGGAGGCGGTTGTGGACATTGTGAAGCGCTAAGCGGGCTGGCGTCCGGAGTCTCCTGGTACTGCGGCTGGGGTACGGTGGGTACGCAAGCGCCGCGGCTTCCACGTGGTCCGCCGGCCGACGCACATCACAAGCGGCAAAGAGATAGTGGTGAGTCTCCCTACACACGGCGCGGCACTGCCTGGGCTCTGAACTGTGCACAAATAAGCACCACACCCAAAAAAACAAGCATGCATGCGGCGAGACATCGAGGGGATTACCGGTGAAAACACCACATGGGCATTTTACAAGACGTAGATAAAGCGGCGACAATGAGCAGAAGGCGGCGGCTGGCATAATCCTATATTGGCAGGAATACTAGACCGCAAGGGATACCATATGTGGCTAAAAGAGCCCTAGGGACAGGGCTATGTAGATATACATGACAGCGCTCCCACATAGTACATGGAGGAGTGAATTGCAAGCTGGAAAGTGCGCGTGAAACGCTAGTAAAGCTCAAATACAAAAGATCACTGGGGCAGACTGGAGAGAAAAAGACACCCGTGACCCGCAGCAGACACCCACTACGAGCGCTATTGGGCCTGCAACGAGGGCTCACAAAACACGACAGGCAGCGCTGTGCGGCCTGACCCATAAAGGGGGGCTTACTATATATCTATAGGCCCTTGGCCACAAGAACTCTAAGATAAGAGGGGCCCCCATTACGGAAACGCCATAGTACCTCTCCCCTCACACCACACCTGCCATTAAAGGCCGCTACAGCCTCAAGATTCAAGCTGGGTAAACCAGACATGCGCCAACTGCGCCTTACATTTGAAACAAAAAAAAAGTGCGCGTCAACAAACGACGGAGGTGGAAGATGGGGCTGAAGGGCCGCAACAGGATAAGCAAACGGAACCAAGCGAAGACGTGAAATCCATTCTATCAGAGGTACGGCAAGGCTTTGCAACCATTGTGGACAAGATGGACACATTGACGACACGCATGGATGCCATTGTCCGTAAAATCGACGGCCATGAGACACGCCTAAAAGACGCTGTACAACGAATATCGGAGACAGAAGATACCACGGCCCAAGTGAAAAATGCGGTGACCCAGATGGATAAGCTGCTAAATATTATAGCAGCTAAGAATGAGGACATAGAGGCAAGAAGCAGACAGAACAACGTACGCGTATTGGGCATACCGAAAAGTACGAATACGGGCAAGATGGAGGTATACATCGAAAAGATACTCATCACAGTGATCGGAGCGGAGTTATTAGCCCCACATTTCATTGTCGAAAAAGCTCATCACTCCCTTGGACCGAGGCCTCCCCCTGGCACCGCACCCAGACCTATTATTGCGCGTCTATTGAATTATAGAGACAGAGACACAGACCTACGCGTGGCCAGGGAGCAAAAGCAATTAAACTACGAAGGGGTGTCCTTTACTATGTTCCCTGACTTCACCACACATGTACAGGAGAAAAGACGCAAATTCACTGCTGTGAAACAAAAACTGAGGCAAGCTCAGATAGACTATGCTCTACTTTACCCAGCACGCCTCCGAGTTACACATCAGGGTGCCTAGACGATATTCACGAAGCCACAGCAGGTGGATGACTTACTCAAGAGACAGAAAAAAGCGCCCCCTGGGCCTGAGGACTCTCCAAGGGTACATTCATCGGACGTGGAATGAACGGCCCAGAGATCAGCACAAGATCGCCTCAGCAATGTGATGTGACAACATGACCACAGCACAGACACGACCAAATCGAAGACCAACAGCTATTATTCGCTGGATATGGATACTGCATTTGCAGCGCATCTGGACAGGACACAGACACAATGTATAGCCGGTCACCCTCAAAGCTTCTTCAGGGACTTGCTCAACGAAGCAGGCCTCCTGGACAGGCGAGAGGTACCCCTGGGCCACCCGGCAGTATTCCCCCACATGGGTGAACCCCACTATTTTCTTTTATTGACTTTGCTTTTATCTATTTTGATTCTAGTTCGTTTATGGGTTGGGTTTAATACCAGTAATGTGTTTGATGGGGGTTTTGTTACTGGGGAGGGGGGAGGACTAAATACAACTGGCATGATTGGGATGCTTCAGTAGGAGGGGGGAAGGGAAGGGAAAGTTCACAGCTGTTGCAACACTAGCCGGAGGTACTTAAATAGGCGATACGTCTCATGTACTAGACAATTGTTAACATTTTTAATATCGCAAAGTAGTAGACAATGTAATATGAGGTATTATGTCTTCCCATGAAGATAAATCTGTACTTAAGGTAATATCTTGGAACGTTAGAGGCCTGGGGGATCCCAGAAAACGTAGACAGATATTGTCCTACTTAGATAGCCAGCAGATACAAGTGGTCATGCTACAAGAGACGCACATTAATCCACAGTCCCCAAACACATTTGCCAGTAAATGGTCGAGTGTTCTGATTTTTTCGTCCTATTCTTCTTGTGCCCGGGGAACAGCTATATTAATAAAAAAGCAGACACCATTTGTGTTAGCGGGCGCACTGGAAGAACCACAGGGGAGATAAGTGATTGCATGGGGAAGATTGGGTAGAGACTCGGTAATGCTAGCGAACTGCTACGGCCCAAATGTAGATACTCCCGAGTTCTTCACCACTTTGTGGGGGAAAATACTGAACATTGGATCCACTCGCATCATATGGGGGGGGGATTTCAACGTCGCCCTAAACCCTGCACAGGACAGGTCTAACACTGCCACACATCATTATACTAATTCCCAGGAAGCATTGCAAGGCATATTGGAAGAAGGTGGTTTGATAGACAGCTGGCGCCACACACATCCACAGGTACAAGAGGGAACGCACTTCACCTCACGCACCGGGACATGGGCAAGGATTGACTACTACCTGCTTTCAAGGCGGTTGGGACCTGCTATCCGTAATGTTTCGCACCCTGACAGGACCTACTCAGATCACTGCCCTGTTAAACTTTCACTCACACCCCCGAGGTATGACATGCCCAGGCCCACTTGGCGAATGCAACCGAATGCCTTATTAGACACGGTCTTTCAGACCGAACTGGGTGAGGAAATAAAATACTTTTTTCTTAGAAATAAAGACTCTGTAGACAGCGTGAAAATTATCTGGGAGGCGTTCAAAGTCACCATCAGAGGGTACTGTATATCCAAAAGCTTCGGAGTGCTAAGAGATATACAGAGAACAACTAAAAAGCTGGAGCTGGAGCTGAAGGGGCTCGAAGGACGGATGTGGACGGGGAGACAGGAAAGGTGCAGAAGGAATTCAGGGAAAAACTTTCCAAATATGAAGAGAATGCAGCTAGAGAGGTGAAGTTCAAAGGTCAGCACTGGGTGGCTCGTAGGTATGGAGAGGGAGAGCGACCAGGGAGAGCACTGGCTGAAATTATAAGATGTCCACGGTTTAATACCTATATATTGGAAATAGAGGGACCTGGGGGAACAGTCTGCCAGGACACGCCTGACATACTTGAGGCATTCACCGCACACTATGCTACATTATACTCCACGCAACGGCATGGGCCGGTAGACCTCGGTGCATTCATGGGGGATGTGGCACTTGGGTGCCTCAGTGATACACAAAGAGAATTCCTCAGTGCCCCATTTGAAATTGATGAAATTAGGGAGGCAATTATACAATTGAAGAATGGGAAGGCGCCAGGCCTGGGCAGACTACCAGGCGAGTACTATAATAGTTACATTCAGAATCATGGCACCGGTTCTCAAGGAAGTATTTGAGGAGTCTTTAGAAGTCAGGATACTTCCCCCATCGATGAGGATGGCATTGGTATCATTAGTCTTGAAACCGGGCAAACTCCCCGGCTCCTGCGACTCTTACTGGCCGCTATTGCTCATAAATTGTGAAACAAAGATCCTGGCCAAAGTGCTGGCCAATCGCCTCACTCTCCTAATGGATAAACTCATTCTCCCCGACCAGTCAGGCTTTGTTCCTGGGAGGGCCACTACCCATAATCTGCGCACTCCCTGATACAGACAGTAGCTCCCGAGTACCCGCTCGCCGCAGTTTTTTTAGACGCCACTAAGGCGTTCGATTCTGTGGAATGGGATTATTTATTCGGAGTGTTGCAACGTACGGGCTTCCCGTCATTATTTATCTCATGGATACAACTGCTGTATCACCAGCCCATAGCCAAAGTACTGATAAACGGGCATATGTCCCCAGCATTCTCTATATCGAGGGGCACTCGGTAGGGGTGCCCGTTAACCCCACTACTTTTCGCTATCGCAATTGAACTGTTGGCATCCAGACTTCGCCAATGTCACCGGGACAAGGTGTTTAGGTTTTGCTTACGTCAAATTCTGATCTCCTTATATGCTGACGACGTAACATTATACATCATAGACCCCCAACAAAATATGAATCCCGTGCTGAGAGAGTTCATAGTCTTCGGCAGACTGTCTGGGGTTAGTATAAATTGGGGGAAATCGCAGATATTCCCTCTCACGACAGCGGTCCCCGAGTTCAAGCCGGATTTTCCACTCGAGTGGTGCGGCTCTGGCCTCCGATATTTAGGCATACAAGTGACTAGAGACAGGGAAGAAACAATACTGCTCAATTATGATACGGCCATCATCCTCCTAGCTGGTAACGTCACACCCTGGAACTCTCTGCCCCTATCATTTGCAGGCAGAGCCTCCCTCGTAAAAATGATCATACTCCCCCAATTCCTATACTTGTTCCTAAACATTCCCTATCACTCTGGGGCCTTTTTTAAAACCCTACGTACTGAATTGATTAGATTACTCTGGGGAGGTAAGCAGGTACGGCTCAAATGGTCCACACTTACGCAGCCGTACGATCAGAGGGGATTCGATATCCCAGACTTTGAGGTTTATTATGTAAGCGCACAAGCTCATTATGCGTACTATTGGATACAACCCATCAAATATATGCCTCAGGTAGCCACTGAGGACTGGCTCGCAGACCCTATTCCATTGAACGGCCTTATACATGGTCCTGCTCATTCCCGGGAGACACCACCCACAACGATCACGAGTACAGTTGATGCATGGAAATGCATAGCAGATCTTCTCGCGTCACCTCTTTTGTACTCTTCGCGTCTCCCGCTGACATATCACCCAACCATGGCTCTACTGCAGAAAAGGGGTTTCCAGAATCTATGCAAGCGACTTCATGTCGCGACATGGGGGGACCTTTTCCATGAAGGTACGTTCCGCTCCTTGGAACATCTTTTTCAAAACATACAGCCTACACCGTTGGACATATTCTTATATGTACGGTTGAGGCAAGGGATGAGGGTGGTTGTCCCTGATTTCCCCCAGGAGCCGGAGAATCTTGCCCCATTACACTTCATGCTCAGTTCCACAGAGGGTAAACACTTGGTATCAGGTATTTACCGCTGCATACGCGCTCAGCAGAGGGGCATCACTAGCACGGCCCAAGCACACTGGAGCGAGGAACTAGGGCAGGAAGTGACGGATGACTAGTGGGCATATGGTTGTGCACAAACCTCGCAAATTTCTGCCAGCTGCAGATTAAAGGTGATACACTATAAATTCCTGCAACGTTTGTTACACGCCTGTCAAAAAATACTGTTTCAAGCTGACTGATAATGATATATGTGAGAGGTGTGGCAGACCTGGGGCGGGCTTTCTGCATCTGGCATGGGAATGCCCGGTGGTGCAAGATGCAAGAATTCTGGTTGCAGGTGCATGAGGCCCTCGGAAAAATGATAGACAGCACACTGGAAGGAGACCCCCTGATGGCACTCTTGGGATACACTGCGCACCTACCTAAAACATATAGGAAATTCATTGCCACGTCGCTCTTGTTAGCTAAGCGTAGGATAGCTTGCAGATGGGGTAGGGGGCATGTGCCGAAGTTTAAGGATTGGTTAACAGACGTCTTATATTGTCAGGAGCAGACAAATACATATGCGGAAACATTGCCGAGAACCTCTAGACCCAAGGATATCTGGGGTCAACTCACGAACTATCTCCATCAAAGAGATGCCGAGAATACAGATGCCCCTCCGGCAAGTGGCACATGATTGTTGTATGATATTTGTGGCTCTCCCTATAGGCTTGGGACTACACTACAAGACAGCTATCGATTTGCATTCTGAGAGCTGGGATCCGTTTTGAATACACATGACATGTTATTGGCTGATACTGGGCCTCTATGCCTGACATTTCTACTATTCACCAAGGTACTATAAATGGATATGTGTTAATACCAAATGTGACTAATGTATAATGGACATATTCAATGCAATATTAAAGCGTGAATTGTATAGAGAGAAAAATGACAATTTTCTGAGACTTGCTATGTGGTTGTCAAGCTGTATTGCCATGTTACGTGACAAAACTATAAATAAAAGATTTTTAAAACAAAGATTAGCCACCAAATTGTAATTGGATGTAAACATTTTTTCTAGCCATTCACATTCTTTACATGGGCTGTGACTGGCCTGGTTGTAAGAGGAGTATGAGGGCAGGGAAATGAGACAGCCAGAAAGGATAAATAATTAAAAGTTACTAGAGAGAGCAACTATAAGGAACGTTTCTAAAGAAGGGAGTGATGAGCAGTAACAAAGTAAAAGTGAATTGATAATGGGAATGAACGAGGAAAGGAATGAAATAAAAGCAAAAATCTTTATCAACTCTGGGAAAATCACCCCTGTGATTTATTTATGGCGCAAATTATTTTTTTTCTACATATCTACATTTCTTCTGTTCTACAAATAAAAACTGAAAACAGGAAAGCCTACTCATTGTGAAACCTTTAATAAACATCTTGTCCCAGACTACACAAACACTTGTGACACTGATGGAGGTTAGATGAGCCATAGATGCCTCAAAATTCATCATGTCCATCATAGTCACAAAGGAAGAGAACAGGACAAGGCTTCCTGCTGTGCTCTTTGTACATGCACAGATCTTTTCTGATTAGAATTTATCTAGTAAGCAATTACTTCATAGCAAGTAATACTTAAAATTCCTGCTTTCCTCATTTGTGCTCTAAGTTTATCTTTCTTTCTTTAAATAGAAGCAATGATGGAAGAACGGCCATGTCACAAACAGCTTATGTCACTCTTGGAAGAAGGTGGACCTGACCCGTTAACATTCATTTTAAATGCTAATCTTCTAGTCAATGTGAAGTTAGTAACATGTAAGTATGTTTATGTGTAAATCTTTATAGATAAACATTTATGTGCACTTTAATAACTGAAGTACAGTGTTTTGATATGATAGGAATACCACTATGTTCTTAAGATTGGGGTGTTTTATGGTTACATAGGCCTCAGATGGGAAACATAAACATTTTACATGTTCACATTTAAAGTTGACATCTTTCCTTAAACGTTGGCTTTTGACACATATAAGATAATATTCGCTGACATGGATTTGCTTACATTTACACTTCTTTGTAGGCATTTTAATAGGGCCTTGAACATTCTGTACTAGACTTAAGTTCACTGCGCAAAATGTTGATGTTTGTTGTCCGCTCCGTGCCCGCCCTGCAACGGTTGAACTAATAATGACAGCCTGACTGACTCAACTATGGCAACATGGGTGAAGTTTGTTATATAAACAACACCAATACTTGAGCATTTTGTTCTCACTATCAAGGTTGGCCCATGCCAGAATTCCAGCCCAGCTGAATCCTGTTCACATTCCTGAGAAGGATGATTGCCTGCTCTGCACAAGAATGGGCATCCAGATGAAACATAAGCTTTGGTAACTGGGGAGTTAGATCACCATAGGGTATTCTGGCAGATTCACACCTCCTACGCACACTAGGTTAGGAAGTGCTAGGTGGGAGTTATGATGTGATTTTACATGAATGCTTCTAATCAATGTCCCTGCACAATGACTGCATTGTTCATTTTCTTTACAATTCTAGTAATGCTGTTTACTCTATTCTTTTTCCTTCTATTAATCATTGCAGTGCTTGAATTTTACACAAGAATCATAATGCTTCCGCTTGTGTATGAATCGTGTGATATAATAACGATACTAGCCACTTGGGTGCGTCTCTCTCCAACATGAGCTGTAATCGAGTCAAAACTGACGGTTCTGCTGGGAACTCAGGGGTAATGGAATGTAACCCATTCTTCAGTCCAAGATAGATAAATATATCTAACTGTTTCCTCTGTGTCTCCTGGACCATATGATCTATACTACGGAATTGGCCTGTGTGATATAGGTCTCCATAAGTAAGTACTTGAGTCCGCTGCTTAAATTTTTTGAAGACTCCCTCCTGTAACAAAGGCATCTCGGGGTGGTGCACAAGGGGCAACAAGGGAGAGTATACCATGGGCTTATCCAGCATACGCTGTATGTATGTCCATGCTGCTATAGTGCCCGTAAGTGCATTGGCAGCCCCGTCCCTATTTCTAGCTACTACATGTAGTGCACCGTCTATTGGTGTAGGATGCGCCAGCCAGTGTTCCGCTGCCACTTGTGGCATATATGTCGGCTGCTTCACCCAGTACCATGCATAATGGGCCTGCGCGCAGATATAATATAACTCAAAATTCGGGATCCCAAATCCTCCCTTCTCATGAGTTCTCGTCATCACCTCCCTTTGCAGTCTAGGCTGTTTTCCTCCCCAAACTAGTCGTATCATCTCTGATTTAAGTGATTTAAAGAAAAATGTCCCTGGATAAAAGTGGATGTTCATGAAAAGGTATAGTAACCTGGGGAGCACCACCATCTTTATCAATGATGCACGACCCGCCATTGAGAGGGGCAGCGCCACTCAGCTTGTGACGCAGTCGGTTATTTTAGCTATGGCTGTACCGTAATTGAATCTCATAAGTTCGTCTCTATCGCTTGTGATTCTTATTCCCAAGTACTTCAATTCCTCATCGCACCATTCCAGGGGAAAGTCTAGAGGGAAAGGTGTTGTAGCTGAAGTCAAATGGAAAAATACATGATTTCCCCCAGTTTATTTGTACTCCCGAGAGTTGCCCAAATACTATAAATTTTCTCAATATCGAGTTCAGGTTCTGCTTAGGGTCGCGAATGTACGACGTTATGTCGTCGGCGTACAGCGATAATAACACCTGACGCAGATTACATCTGAGGGCCTTCTCATTGTGGTGCTGTCTTAATTTAGCCGCAATTGGTTCCGTCGCTATAGCGAATAATAATGGGGAAAGTGGGCTTCCCTGCCTCGTTCCCCTAGTGATGTTGAAGGTCTGTGTTGTGTGACCGTTGACGAGGACCTTAGCCACAGGCCTGCAATATAACAATTTAATCCATGACAGGAATAGAGGGGGGGAGCCCATGCGCTCCATAACTCCAAAAATATAGTCCCACTCGATGGAGTCTAATAACTTGGTGGCATCTAAAAAGATGGCCGCCATCGGCAAATCAGGCGAGACGTTGTTTAGGATGACAAACAGTGTCCTAAGGTTGTGAGATGTGCCTCTGCCAGGCACAAAGCCCGACTGGTCAGGCAATATTAAGTTTTCCATTAAAAGGCTCAGACTCGTTGCAATTAATTTGGCCCAAATTTTTGCATCGCAATTCAGGAGCGATAATGGTCTATAGGAATCACAGAGTGTTGGTTCCTTACCCGGCTTCAACAAGGACAGTATGAGCGCCTCTCTCATGGAGGCTGGCAGGTGGCCCACCTCCAACGCATCTTCATAGACTTCCCGAAGAATGGGGGCCTTTATATCTATGTATGTTTTGTAAAATTCTGCCGGGAAGCCGTCTGTACCCGTGGCCTTTCCCGATTGTAGCCCCATTATAGCTTCTCGCACCTCATCGGGGTCAAACGGTGCACCCAGGAAGGCTCTCTGCCCATCGCTGAGCCATCCCAACGCCTCATCTCCCAGAAAGCTATCTGGATCCAGTGCCTGTGTTCTTGTAGGGGTGTAGAGTGTTTTGTAATGCTTCATAAAGGTATTGAGTATGTTAGGTGTCTCTTTACAGACCCCCCCGTCTGGGTCCTCCACTTCCATTACATAAGTGTTACATCTAGGTTTCCCCACCCTTTGCGCTAACATCTCCTTCACCGTATTGTCGGGCAACCCAATGTTTTCCTCGGAACTGTGCCTCCCTCTGAGCCTCTTCCATATATTCTGTGATCTTCTCCCTGAACGCCGCCTGCGTGGTGCTCCTTGGACCTTTCGCAAGTTCCTGCTCTAATGCTTCGGGTTCCGTTTCTAGAGTTCGTAGGGTATGCAGGATGTCCCTAAGCACTCCAGCCCCCTTAGCTATGCAATATCCCCTGAGTGTTACCTTAAAGGCCTCCCATACAGTTTCTACGCTATCGACGAGTCCTTATTGCGTTGGAAAAATTCACAGATTTTCGTTCGTAACTCCTCTTGAAAGACTGGGTCAAGCAAAATGGGGGCATGCAGCCGCCAGGGACTACGAGGCGTGCTAAAATCGGGTGCAGAGAGTCCCAGCACTACTGGTGCATGATCCAAGTATGTCCTAGCCAGGTGTTTCACCATGGCCCCCGCAGGAGCCATAGCCCTGGACACAAAAAAATAGTCCAGCCGGGCCCAGGATTGAGCCTGTGCAGTAAAATGCGTGCCCGCCTTCCCATTAGGGAATCTGTCTCCAGGCATCTGTCAACTGGTAGGTATTGATGATCTCTTTTAACACTCCCTGCGCTTTAGAGTAATGGTCGGGGTGGGATGCGATCTATCTAATCGAGGGTTGTAGGTCACATTAAAATCTCCTCCCCATATAATTTGGGTGGAATTTAATTCAAAAATCTTTGCCCAAAGAGTGTCAAAATACCCAGGGTCATGTGTGTTTGACCCATAGCAACACGCCAATGTGATAGACTGCGTACCCAGTCGGCCCCATGCGAGGCAAC
The DNA here is from genome assembly GCF_964261635.1 of Lissotriton helveticus. NCBI lineage: Eukaryota > Metazoa > Chordata > Amphibia > Caudata > Salamandridae > Lissotriton > Lissotriton helveticus. The sequence goes on from NC_136059.1 coordinate 603,252,389, forward strand.
TCCTTCCCCCGGATCCTCCATCTCGCCCCCCTTCCTGAAAGGGACCCGTTTCTTAATCAAAATTGCCGTTCCCCGTGCGTACGTAGAGTAAGAGGAGAGTACTCTATGTTTTGCCCATCTTATGGCAAAGGTGTGCTGTTCCTTTGTAGTGTAGCTCCTATTTTCCCAATAGGCTCTGCGCATTGGAATAGTACCTACAGCAGTAAAGGCCTAGGCCAGACGTTAACTAGGTCTACTACTGTCGATACTAGACTTAATTTTTGGGTTTGCCAGCTAAGCTCAGAGTTCGCTAGAAACTTTCTCGAATGTTCAAGGAGGAATTAACTTCCCTGATTAGACAAGAAGGGATTTAGTTTCTGACAACCATAGAACATGACAACTTTGCTCTCCCCTAATCAAGAGTCAATCTCGAGAGTCGTGTGAGCACAAGGCAATTATTTTACTCAGTCAGTACGTGCATTCTTAGTCTCATCAGAATGTAGAGAAAAGGAAGAGACGGGCGTGTTCAATAAAAGATGTTATTTATTGATCAGTCTCTTTTCTCGTACAAGAGAAATGGATCGATAATATTGCAATACTTATAGTTAAGTAAAGTGCATAAATTAAAAGCAATAGTATAAAATAATACTGTAAAAACATTGATATGGTTTCTGAGCCATATGATGTTTAAAATGATTAAAATATATTTACATACACATATACATTTGACTAAACGTACTCAACTGGTGTTTCTAAATACCCCTACCCCGTGTACCTGACCTAAGTCTAATGCGTGGGCGGGAATAGAAAGTTACAGTTTAAGTTAAGTTTGTTTTTGCCAAGTGAATAACTAAAGAATTCTCTGTGAGGGGTTATTCAGTTCTGTACCTGGAATTTAGGATGGATGAGGAATAGTATCTCTTTCTCTGCTCTCGATATTCCAGGCTGCCTGCGAGGGCTGCCCGAAAGCGCCGGTGCTGGGTCTCTCGGCTTGAGATAGCAGCGCGTCTCTCAGCGCGTCAGGAAGGCGGGGCTGCTGCCAGCGGGGTCTGCTTCTGCTCTCGGCTTCGGCAAGTGTGGCTGCTCCGTCTTGTCACCACGCGTGTGTTTGCATAGGGCAAGGTCGGCAATATTTATACCTTAAAGGTGCCGAGATTGACGTAAGGATGGACATAGATACGTCAATAAAGATGTCATACGACTTGCTCGTTAGCACATTCTTTACTAAAGTTCTCTGTGAAATCAAAACAATGGCCGCACGGATTTCCAGGTTGTCATAGGTTTGATTTGTTATGAGAACGTCGTATGCCTTATCAGGGGCTGGAGGAATGTCGCTTGTCTAATTAGATCTCAAGCGTTATGACCTAATCAGATAACACGTTCCTGTGCCGTAGTGTGACTGCGTCAGATAACGGTATCTGCATCATTGGGGTTTTCTTGCCTCATGGGCTGACTGTTAGTTAACTTGATAGTTAGTTTAACCAGAATAGGGTCAGGAATAGGGGGACTGATTCAGAACCTATAGAAATACACGACACCCACTCCACGCTAACTATGGTCATATCTACTAATCTATGCATAGTATAACATAGTACAACATACTATAGAGTATAGTGTATACCTTACCACCCCAAAATACATAAATGCATTTCGAAATTTTCAAATATACTGAAAAATTGCAGTCATATATATTGTATGCACTTAAGCTATGATTTAAATGCAAAAGTAAACACGCATTGTTATGCATTATTGCTTATTGGTATATGAGAAATACACATGAAATGGCTCTTAATATGGCTATACAGAAAGGAAGTTCGAGACCATTTCATCACATAATAAAATATTTGTGAACATCCCAGCGAGCAGCTAAAGTCTATAAAGTATCTAAAAATAGAAATTTTAGTTCTCTAGGAATAGTTTCTTACTTTAAGCAGAAGATCAGTGTCCCGGAAGAAATATGTAGAAAAATATTTTAAGGGGCTTGCTGAAAAATATTGCTGTCCGTGAGCTGGAGTGAAATTGTTCATGTGACTTTATTTTTAAAGTTGAAGGCCGAATTCAGGGAACGCCGCGTGCGAGTTTACTCAAAAGTCTCTATTTCTGTTCTGGAGAGAACATCATATCATTCAGGCTTTCGAAAAAACTGTCAACAGCTTCATGGGAAAGTTCCACTAAGTCGGAAATAGGGGTAACCATGCATTCGTGCGCATGATTGTCTCCATTGACATTCTGATTCGCATTGCTGACAGAAGGTCGTACCTGTTCGATGTTGCTTTCATCTTGAACTTCACTACTCTTCAATCGCAGTGGTGAAGATTCCAGGAATGCCGTCATCAGGATTGGCAGCCTTTGAGGGCAGCACAAAGCGTGAACCTTGGTAGGAACCAACAGTGTATCTGCATCCACTGGCGCATCCGATTGTAGCGTCAGACAGGTGTCTAACACGCATTCTTCTCCGCATAGCAGACACCTTAGTACAGGTAAAACACACCTTTGCCACATTGGTCGAAATGATAGAAACCAAGTCATGTTTAGGTCTCTAAGCCGGGAGAGTCCCAGGATTTTTGATATCCGGTCCCGGTATCCAATGGCTAGGATCGTATCTTCCATTGTCGCGAGAGTTTGATCTGTGACATGGGTTGCCATAACGAAAAATAAGGACTAGGAATAGGATTCCTGCAATTAGTCCCAGGATCAGGGGAAGTCCGCCAAAAATCGAATGGACGAAATCTGGAAAAATACCCAGTATGGCTTTGAATGGTGACATGAAAGGTTGTATGAATTCCCTTCACAGGCTCCATGCAAACTAATTCCGTTACACAGAAGCGTGCCGCTTAGTGACATAGCACAATTGTTGCCACTAAGAAACACTTTCTGTCCTTTATTACTGACACATGCATGTGAATAGGGCAGGTTCCAAGTTGTTTTAAGGTACCCCTTTCCCAATTTCTCGTACATGCCAGCCTGTATATATTTTTGGCAGTATTGAAACCTGAAGGTTGAGATTGGAATATTTATGATTCCGTGGATTATCCATTCACTGACAGGTCGTTCTGACATTGTCATTGGTAATCTTTCTAGTTTTTCAATGCTCAAGATTGTATAATCAGCACCCTTTTGCGCCATACCGATTTGTCTATCAGTAAAGTTAAAGATTTGGAATAGTGACGTTGTGTTGATTAAACGCCAAGGCACATAGCCTGAACGCAGATTTTGTAACGTCCAGCCAAGCTGTACAATAGAACGCAATTGTGACTGACCATGTTGTAATAACAGTAAGTCTTGCGATAATATATCGATTGCTGAAGACACAATGCTGTCCAATGAAAAAATTCTGGAGGACAGAGTCATTAACCCATTGTCCACTACAGAAAGTGATTTTTCCAAATTGATACGGTCAATTTCCCGTATTCTTTCTGCTGTTTCAATTTGAGTAACCTTCCAGGCCTCATTGTATGCTGCATATACAGAGGCTGCTATGAAACGCTTTTGACGCTGTTTGCGTGGTCCCATTATGAAATCACGCAAGTCAGCACCATCAGTAAGTAAAGTTAGGTGTAGCTTAATTTCAGGCAGTGTGGAAGTTTGTAGCCACTGAAGGCATAATTTGCCCACACTGTAGGTTGTTATTATCCCTGGGTGATGTCTTTGGGGATATCTAGGGTCTGGCCTGGTCATTTTGAAACCCTGTGTTTTATTCAGGAATCTATCTTGACAGTAATTTGTATCTGTGGGCCAGATCAACCATTGTTTCCAATCAGGATGTGTTCTGTTTTGGTTTAATATATGGTTTACGTCTATCTCTTCATCTGTATCAGAGCTATTGCTGAACATTGTTGGCTTTGGAATAGACGGTTTATTTAAATCTTTGATTTTGGCTAAGCCAAGACAGGTGGTTTGTTGAACAGTGTCATTTAAAAATATAATTTGTTCTGGGATCATGCAGGCTCTAAACAAAGCTTCTATACCCTGTACTTGCCATTCTTTTGTACCCCAAACACTTTTCAAATCAACATTTTTGTCCCAATAATCAAATCCAAAAGTATTCATTTTTTCAAAGAATGAATCTGAATATATCAATTTTGTGTTGGTTATCATGGTTTTCATCCCTGTCTTGTTTGACAATTTAAAATAAAATGTTTCAGCATTACTTGTGTTAAAACCTGAAAAATATGAATATTTGTCATATACGGTTCTAGAGCTTCCTTTTGGAGGTGTCGCACAATGTTCCCATTGATTATAACTTAAAACATTTCTAGGTTGTGCAGATTTATGTAAAAAATGGTTACCATAATGGTTATAGCAATACATACTATCATAATTTGTAGAACCTTGCAAATAATCATGTTTTGTAAATTTAGCAGACATTACTAAGTCAGACATCATGTTGTTAATACTTTCGAAGTCCCAATCATCAGCAAATGAGTTTGGTTTTGCAAAGTCACTCAAGGAGATCTTGATTTGGTGTGGATATTTCAGGATCTCGACCGGACCATAAATTTCATAGTCAGTGTTGTCCCAGGCTACCCCACCAGGTATAGGATTGGCTGTGAAGTTGGCTGAAGAAAGTTCTGAAGAAAGTTCTCTTTTCTCGACGTGTGAAGATGTGTGTGGTTTGAGGACCAAGTTGATGTTCTGACTTGCTGTGTCCATTTTAGCATATTTTCCCTCAATGAAGCGTCCCAAAGTAAATACCATGATGAGCCAAAGTATGAGGATAAATGCACCAAAACCCACCCAAAATTCAATCCATGGAGAAACCAGATATGTTTCTTTCAGTTGTTTCAAAAGTTCCTTCGCTTTGTCTTTAAAGGATTTTGATTATGGCTGTGTCTTTGATTCACTGAAGCCGTCAGAAGAATCATCGAAGTTGATGAAGTAACCGGATGCAGTTCTGTCAATTGTTCCAATTGGTTCAGGATTTTTGTTTTCTGCATTGTCACTCGGCACTTCATTGTAGATTGGTGTGTCTCTGCTAAATGTCTTTATTTGGGTTTTAAGAGGTCTGAGTTCTATTGCATTGTTGCATAGTCCTTCTTGTTCTTCTTTAGGCGTTTCGAATGTGATTAGCCTTTTTGTTAGGACCTCTGTGCTGGTAGCAAACCTTGGTGTTCTGCTACTTATTGGGAGTCCACTTGGCCTACTGTTTGTTATCGGCCACATGTTGTGGTTTTACCAGGTCGATGGATACAACTCGGTTCTCCTTTTTACCAGCAAGTGGCGGTAGTACAACTGATCTTGTCCCGTTGACAGACAAGACAGGAACTGCTTTTCTGTAAGAAGGCCCAAATTCCTTCTTTACCGCGATCTTCTCCCTGACTAGATCCCCGACTTTTGGAATCCAGACAGGTCTTGCTGGGACAGGTGGTGATTCTTCAGTGGTCGTTGGCTGTTGTTTCAACTGTATGTTGCTCAGGTCTTTTCTTGTTTTGTTTAAGTCCTGCAAAATAGCCAAACGGTCTTTGACATCAAAGGTTTTTTCTATTACCACTGAAGTCTGACTATCAAGGTCAGAGATCAACATCCTAGTTCCGAATAATAATTCGTACGGACTGAATCCCTTCAGAGAATTTCTTGGCAAGTTATTTAGACTACGTTGGACACTTATTAAATGTTTGACCCACCCAGCTCCCGAACCTAATATCCTTTCTATTATAGATTGCTTTCTGCCTTGGTTTTTTCTTTACACCATCCCGTACCCTCAGGAAGGAAGTGAGAAGATTCCCGCTGGGCTGTGCTCATTTGGCCATGTTTCCCCCCCAGGCTGGATTGCCTGAGTGAAAACAATGGTCGAACGTAGCATGCTCTTAGCGTATATGCCATTTAGACTCGCAAATCTGGTATAATAGTCCGGACGTCAGCCGAGTGCTGGTGATCTACATTATAAGTGGCAACTAGCCTGTATATGTTAATCGCAAGCCATTCTTTTTGCTGGTAATATTATCTGCCTTGATACGACGAGGTATTAAACTGTTTCTCTCCCCACTGCGATCTCTGTTGCAGTTTGGGCAGTTTTTTACAAACATGGTGTAGTGCAGGCTCATGCCTGGCCACCAGTACCGTGATTGTAATTCTTCCAGAGAATTTTTTTAATTTAAGGTGTCTGAGACCCTCGTCCATGTGTGCGTCTGCGATTAACAAGTTTCTCCTGTCCATGTTTGGAATCACTCTATCCCCCACTCCAGGGATTCGAGCAAAAGGGACGGAGTTTGCATCGATTATGTATGTATAATTGAGTGGATAGTTGATCGGTAACGCTGAGCAGTCGCCTTTTGATGACGTTTTCACTGCCAGCATCGTTTCACCGTCAATGTATTTTAATGTACGCTTTTTTCGATCTACGGGAGCCGGTTTAGTGGCTGCCGCTGCGGCTGCTTCAGCCAATGAATTCCCCACAACGTGAACGCCATCACGTTGATGACTCAGTGAGTGAGTCACGTGAGTCTTTGGTAGTTCTTTTTTCAAAAGAGCTACTTGTTCCCAGAGCAGTTTCTGCTATATTGGTGCATCTGTGTCATCTTTGTAACCGTTCTGAATCCATGTCTGCAAATCCTTGTTATATGCTTTGACGCAGTAATATGAATCTGACACTATAAGTGTCGGGAATTCGCGATCCGCATTATCTAGCGCCATTTTTAATGCTATTATTTCAGTTTGTAGTTCTGAATTAGTTTCTACTGAGTGTGATTTTGTTAATAGAGGTCTTAGTTTACCTCCGCGCCACACTTCTTTTGTAATCTCACATGTGGGGTTGTATGCATGTTCTCCCCAAACGGAGGGTTGAGCATGTCCGTCTGTATAGATTACACAGGCGTAATGTCGTAGAGGAAGAATGTCGATCGGCAGAGGATACGTCTTTTCATATTTTAGATTTTTTAATTCTTCTAGTTCTGGATCAAAGTAGTAGTATACTTTGTCTGTTGTGATTGAATTCACCCATTGTATCCATTCCGGATTCAATGTTGTTGTTGGTAAATTACACGGTGTTGTTAGTGCCTCAAAGGCTGATTCTGCTGTTCTGACTGTGATATGTCTGCCGTCAGCTGTCTCTTTTTCTCTAGCTATTGCGGTTTGAACTGCACGAATGATTTTTTCTGTATTACTGAATTTCTGTTCAGCTTCTGTGTACAAGTGTGATTTAAATGCAATTGGTACCTTTTCTCCCTCATTAGAGGTCAGGTATGTGAATCCGCATCTCCCTGGGATGACTCGGATCACAAGGTTGCGTGTGTTATCACGTGTTTCTAATTTTGTTTTAATTAGCATGTCTGTTTGTAAGGATCTCAAAATTTCTGTGTGTGTTTGAGTCCAATTGGATCTTTTAAAGTCTGGTTTAATTAGATCATAAAGGGGTTTGACCCTTTCTGCGTAATTTGCAATGTATGTTCTTCCGAAATTTAGGAAGCCTAGAATTGACTGTAGGTTTTTTAGTGTTTTAGGGGCTTGGATTACGGCACATTTCTCTAGGAAATTGTCTGCCAGGCTTTTGCCTTCACTTGATAACTCATATCCTAAGAATAGGACTGTCAGATGGGCAATTCTGGACTTTTTGAAGTTGAATTTGTAACCCTCTGCAACGAACCCAAGTATTATGGTGTTCACCCTTTTCAAGTGAGTCTCCAAGTCATCATCTGTTAAGTAAATGTCATCGACATAAGATAATGCTTCATCATCATATAGTTGTAGTAATTCTGTTACTCTCGCTGAGAATACCCCCGGGCTGTTCTTGTACCCCTGGGCTAACCGACAGAATTGCTTTTGAGTGCCATTTACTGAGAATGCAGTTAAATATCTGCTCTCTGGTGCTATGTTTTGACAAAAGAATCCATTGGAGATGTCCAAGGTTGTTTTGTATTTTTTGCGCACTATGTTATTCATTAGTGCAGCACTGTGTGAATTTTGCACTGCAAAGGTTTTGCAACATGTGTTAAGGTGTCGGTAATCCAAAACTAGACGATATGAATTGTCTGGTTTGGAGACCGGAAACAAAGGATTGTTCATTTGTGAGGTGCAAGTTTCAATCACCCCCTGGTATTCTAGCTGATCTAGTATTTCATTTACCTGTTTTTTAGCTTCTTGCTTAATTGGGTACTGCCTTTGTGCAGTAGGTTGTGATTTTAACTGGATTTTGTGAGGAGGGGAGTCCTCATCCCATCCTACATGATTTTTATATAAAGCAGGTGCTAAGGCCACTGCCCACTTTCTAGCAAGTGTGTATTTTTTATGAATCGGTATTTGATTCGAGAAGGCAGGCATAATTACTTCTTCGCCATGAGGGCACTCCCTGACAAACTCTGGTGGCCAGTCTTTTTCAGCTAGAAGGATGTCATAACCCTTTGAGAGGTTATCCCAAAATAGTCCCCTAATTTTCCTAGTCTTATCTCCCTCTATACGTAATGTTATCTCGTATATCTTGTGGGGCTTGCTAACTCTGGTGTCTGCAGTTTCCACTTGAAGATATTCATTCGTGTCCACTGTCTCCAGATGATTCATAAGGACTTAGCGAGCTATGCTCACCTCTGCTGCGCTGTCTAGAATTGTCTGAGCCCATTCTCCGTTTTTCAGTTGTGTCCTCAGTATTCTCGGCATTTTTAACTACCTTGATACTGGCTACCTTCTTTTTTGGAAATTGTAATTTCTTTTTTAGCTGAGCAGGTTCCTTGTCTTTGGACTTGGCGTGCTCTTCTGATCGTCCTCTTCTTTCCGATTTCTGCGAGGAATTCTGAAAAGATTGAGAGGGACGTGTATCAATGTCTTGATATCTATCAGGTTTTTTAATATTATCCCTATTTCTAAGGTTATATCTATTCCCAGAGGGGTCACTCTGCGGTGACCTTCGTCTTTGGTTTGGTGATTTCTCTCTTCGCCTAGGAGACCTTCCTCGGGACTGGAATTTCTTTTCTTTAGGATTGGATTGTTTGTTTCCATCCCAGTTCTTTTTTGGTGAATTATTATTATTAAAAAATATTTTTTCTGGACTTGTAGTCAGTTGCGGTTTTACTGGTATTCCACCTAGACTATCTCTACCTAGTTCCTCATAGGATTTTTCTATGATTCTGGCAATTTCAGCTGGTTGGTCTGCTATATCTGTCTCTTTTAACCTCTGGCGGATCGCCACGTTTGCTGCTTCACCTTTTATGTTGGCTAGTAATATAGCCGAGACCTGCTTGAAGTCTTTCAGTAATTTCATACCAAGAGTTAAAGCAGGTTCTGGACCGTATTCATCTTGAATTTGTTTTAGCACATCTGGTATTACCGAAATGGATGGAACACCGTGCGTTTTTGTGTAGATGGAAGCAAAGACTGTACCCCAAGTGTCACAGTCCTCAATGTGTGGTGCGATTCCCATTGGGAGACATATAGTCAGAATCCTGTGTTTTTCTAATGGGGTGGTGTCAGGAAACACCGCCTCTATTTGGGTAATTTTCTGTGCCAACCAGAATGGTATCTGTTCCCGTTTAGCTGGAACTTTACCTAGGCAGGATTGGATGTTCTGTGGTGTAATTTTATTTGTGTTCCCCTGGTGAGGGGTCAGCTGTGGAAGTTTAATCGCTGGCTGAATTGTTGAAGTCCGCATTACATACTGAACTAATTGTCTATGAATTTTTAGTAGTTGTTTTAGCTGTATTAACAGCTCTGCTGCTGGCATTCTTTCGATGTCTGGATGTGGTGTGTATCCGGCTAAGACCGGCCACGTTGCTCCTGGTCTTCCTAAAGGACCGAGCCTTGTAATGTGATTGTTATGTTTTAGGGCGCCATCAAATAAGAGCAAATGCTCTTGGAATTTGAGTGGTACTTCCACCTCCTCGAAAGGAGTGTACGTTTCAGGAGGTTCCTCTACTTTGTAATAGTGGAAGTACTTTGTTACAGCATTTGCTGCCGGAAAATGTATCCATGAATAGTATACCTCTGTCTGCCGATATTCGTGTGCCTCAATTACGAATATGACTGTGCCACCTCTAGGTGTCAGTCCATTTTCTATAAGTTTTAAGGTTATAGATCTCCTTTTAATGACCGGAATGAGTGTTATATTCGGGTCTGCTGCTTGCATGGTAGCATCAGCATCTGCGAGTTTAGTTGCTAATCTAACTGCCTCTCTTTCTTCATCACTGTCTCCCATTTTACAGACAGGATGGTATTATGTCTATTTGCAGATCAGGTTTCTTTATGGAACAAAGATTAGATGCACAATATTTTGGAACAGTGTATCCTTCAACGTTGACTTGACCAAGAACCATACATAGGAGTTCCCTCCTGCGAGGTTTTGGAGGATATAACCTTTCACCCACTCCAGACGTCTTTGGAGTTTTTGGGAAAAGGGGTCTGAGTGAGAAAGCACGACTGAGTTACTCTAAATGTCTTACGTTAGTTTTATCGCCCTTTCCAAACGCGTTGGGCGCCATGTAGTGTAGCTCCTATTTTCCCAATAGGCTCTGCGCATTGGAATAGTACCTACAGCAGTAAAGGCCTAGGCCAGACGTTAACTAGGTCTACTACTGTCGATACTAGACTTAATTTTTGGGTTTGCCAGCTAAGCTCAGAGTTCGCTAGAAACTTTCTCGAATGTTCAAGGAGGAATTAACTTCCCTGATTAGACAAGAAGGGATTTAGTTTCTGACAACCATAGAACATGACAACTTTGCTCTCCCCTAATCAAGAGTCAATCTCGAGAGTCGTGTGAGCACAAGGCAATTATTTTACTCAGTCAGTACGTGCATTCTTAGTCTCATCAGAATGTAGAGAAAAGGAAGAGACGGGCGTGTTCAATAAAAGATGTTATTTATTGATCAGTCTCTTTTCTCGTACAAGAGAAATGGATCGATATTATTGCAATACTTATAGTTAAGTAAAGTGCATACATTAAAAGCAATAGTATAAAATAATACTGTAAAAACATTGATATGGTTTCTGAGCCATATGATGTTTAAAATGATTAAAATATATTTACATACACATATACATTTGACTAAACGTACTCAACTGGTGTTTCTAAATACGCCTACCCCGTGTACCTGACCTAAGTCTAATGCGTGGGCGGGAATAGAAAGTTACAGTTTAAGTTAAGTTTGTTTTTGCCAAGTGAATAACTAAAGAATTCTCTGTGAGGGGTTATTCAGTTCTGTACCTGGAATTTAGGATGGATGAGGAATAGTATCTCTTTCTCTACTCTCGATATTCCAGGCTGCCTGCGAGGGCTGCCCGAAAGCGCCGGTGCTGGGTCTCTCGGCTTGAGATAGCAGCGCGTCTCTCAGCGCGTCAGGAAGGCGGGGCTGCTGCCAGCGGGGTCTGCTTCTGCTCTCGGCTTCGGCAAGTGTGGCTGCTCCGTCTTGTCACCACGCGTGTGTTTGCATAGGGCAAGGTCGGCAATATTTATACCTTAAAGGTGCCGAGATTGACGTAAGGATGGACATAGATACGTCAATAAAGATGTCATACGACTTGCTCGTTAGCACATTCTTTACTAAAGTTCTCTGTGAAATCAAAACAATGGCCGCACGGATTTCCAGGTTGTCATAGGTTTGATTTGTTATGAGAACGTCGTATGCCTTATCAGGGGCTGGAGGAATGTCGCTTGTCTAATTAGATCTCAAGCGTTATGACCTAATCAGATAACACGTTCCTGTGCCGTAGTGTGACTGCGTCAGATAACGGTATCTGCATCATTGGGGTTTTCTTGCCTCATGGGCTGACTGTTAGTTAACTTGATAGTTAGTTTAACCAGAATAGGGTCAGGAATAGGGGGACTGATTCAGAACCTATAGAAATACACGACACCTTACTCGCTAAATGAGTTTCCTGCACCATGGCTATATGCACATTATGTCTGTCCAGATATGACAGTATCTGCCTTTTCTTCCTTGGGTCCCCCAACCCCAGCACATTCCATGTAACAATGTTAAAGATATCTATAGTCGGATTAGCCATATCCTCTGTCCCCTGCCTGACCCATAATTGTAAGGCATGCAACGTGTACCCGACTCAGCACTTGCAGACCTCCTTTTAGAAATTACTCTTCTCAGGTGCCTTACTCTACCTATCCTAACCAGCCGTTCTCCCCTTTGGGAAATAATTGTGTACATTTCTCTTCTTGCAAACTTAACAACCCAACTTCCCCCCTCCCCCCCCACCCACTGAAGCAACCCAAATATGCCAGTATCCAATTCCCACCCCCCTCCCGCAACCAACACAACATCACTCCCCACCCCAATAGTGTGTCATTGCCTTCTGTGGGGGAACACCCGTGGGGGGTCATGTCTTGAGAGCTACGCAATCTCTCCGCTCCACTTAAGCCCCCCCCCACCCCCGGCATCTTGCTGTGCCTCACAGGAGGGGGTGGACGCAGAGCCTGGAACATGAATAACTAATTATCAAATGAGTCCGTATAGGATATCTCACCGTCCTTCATTTCTCTGTTCGCCAGTGCATCTCAGGTACTTACTCAGCACCAACCGGCACCTATTAGCAGCTCTGGGGAATAGTCATTCCATATCATCGTTGTCTTCATTACGTTCAGGATTCTGAGAGGCCCCCAGGCCCCCACCATTCCGATTCGCACGCCTCACAGTTCGGAGAAAATCTTACACCTGCTGCGGGTTCGTGAAGAATCTTTGCTTCCCCTGATGTGTTACTCTGAGTTTTGCCGGGTATAGTAGCGCGTAGTCAATTTGCGCCGTTCTCAGTTTCTTCTTGACTATCACAAACTTTCGTCTCTCTTCCTGCACAATGGGAGTAAAATCCAGGTATATCGAGAAAGTGACGCCATCATATGTCAACGATTGCTTATGTCTCGCTGCATGTAGGCCCACGTCACGATCCCGGTAGTTCAATAGCCTGGCAATGATGGGATGTGGGGGGTTGCCGGGTGTTGGCCGTTGACCGGGTGATCTGTGCGCCCGTTCTACTATAAACTGGGAGGAGAACGCCTCTTTTCCAATAGTTTCCAAAAGAAACTTCTCTATATAGTCCTCCATTCTACCAGTATTGGTCGATTCCGGCACACCTACGACGCATATGTTGTTGCGTCTGCTGCGGCCCTCCAAATCCTCATTCTTCGCCACTACCGCGCGCAGTAGCTTTTCCATTCTCGTCAGTTGTGTGGTGTAGCTTGCTATATCATCCATTCCGGAGGACATCCGGTCTACTTTGTCCACTACTGTTGCAAATCCTTGTCGTATCTCTTGCAAAATATTATTCATATCCGATGCTTGCGACGTGGTCTCTCCATTGGACTGCGTCTGAGACTCAAAGTCTTGATCGCCTTGCAAGGGCTTGTTCCCCTCCTCACCGCATCAAAGTTCAGTTTCGGTTGCCTAGTGTCAGGCTTCCCCATGTCTCGGTGTGTTAGCCCTGATGTTTACTACACTGAATCCATAGCAGTCATGCGATCACCGCACTCGAGCAACAGGGTCAGGCTCCGACGTGTAAAGGCTTTATGATATTTCAGCCCTCCTTTTCACGGAGTGCTCGCTCGTGCTCTACAGCGCACCTGCTGTTCTCCCCCTTCTACCCCTTCGCTGTAATGTGGTCTTAACTGCGTAATGGCCTCCGGCGCCTTCACATATACGGTGCAACTCCCCTCATCCAGTACTGTGCTCTATATCTTTTAACCGGTAGCAAACAGTGCAGACCCAGCTCTCCCGGTTCACACCTCCCAGGTGGCGATTACACTGATTTCAGGGGCCCTCAGGGTACCTCTATTGACATTACTCTTGCAGGAGGTTTCACATTCCACATTTCAACAGTGCCAAGGCACAGGGAGCCGGCGTGGGGAGAAAGTCTGTACCTTCACGATTGTTCATGTGCTTCCCTCTGGTTCCCACAGGCCGGGCGGGGGGAAAGGGGGGGGGTTAACAGTCTCCCGCCACTCCCGCACCACCCCGCGATATGCAATCTCCTCTGATGGGTCTCTTTACCCTCTGCCCCAGCCCTGTGTGCGCCAAGCCTGTCGTCCTGCCGTTGCTCTGCCACTCCCGCTCAGCGTTTCACCCTGCAGCTGCCTCTCGTGAGCCTCCAGGACCTCCACGCTCGATGTCTCTACCCAACGCTGATAGCGCTGCTCGGGGTAAATGATTCCCGGTTATCAGTGTCAGCTGCTGTCCCCAATGGCGGTGCCTTTTAGGCCGCTAGCGCTCTCTACCGTGCAGGGAGACGGGAGGGGGGGCTTGCGACGCCTCTCTTGCAGCTCGCCACACTCGCACCTCTTCTCCGGCAGCTTTTACCGTCCTCTCAATGGTGCACCGGTAGTCAGTCCCTCAGCCAGTGCCCCAACTAGTGCGCCGTCTGGCCACGCTCTTGCCCGCTCCAGCGCCTTCTCCCCAGCAGGCTCTGGCATCAAACGGATCCACACATACCTTCCAGCGCCGTACGCCGCCGCTGCCCCCACCGCTTCACTTTAACTCGCAATCTCCGGCAGGCCCGCCAGTCTTCTTCCAATCACGGTGGGCCTCTACGCTGCACTTCTGGCGCTTGGCCTATACGCCGCGTGTGAAGCCCCGGCCTCTCTTCAGCTTGGCAGCCGCGCTTGAGTCCCACGCTGTGTCAGCCTACGGCACGGTTCAGACTTCAATTGCCCGGATGGTCTATTTTGCGGCAGCAATCTCGCTTAAACTTGCACCGAGTGTCCAAGGGGAATACTTCTTGAAGTGCCACCCCTTGTGGGCGAGCTATTCGGTCACTTACTCAGGATAATTACAAGATAGTAGTTCCAGATCGCAGGAGCCTCACTTCAGTGCGGCCATTCTGCGTGCGCATCCTCTAGCCCCCCTCCTCCCCCTTTGAATCAGTCTTAGGCGGTTTTGACATTCATGTTGTCCAAATGCACCGTATGAACCGTTCGACATTGTCCCATCAACGTTTTATCTTGGGTACTTATTTAATGGGTCTCCAGAGTAGTTTTTCCTTTGTGTGCCCAAAGACCCTACTCACCAAATAATCAGGGACATCCATGGTGTTGGGCAACAATCTTCCTCAGCAAAGGAGGGAACTCCTATTTCTGACTGTAGTTGTTCAAGCTTGAATCTTTTAATGATCACCCCACAGAGGTACCCACTCTGAATTCCATATTTGCACATGGCTAATCCAGCACAAATGACTTTGCCACTAAATTGCAGCAATGCTCTTACATAGTTGTTATTACACCATGGGTTCACCCTGACAGGTGTGGATTTTACCTTTGTCATAGAGGCCCACGAAGCATATAGAACAGAGGCATTCTATTAATGTATCACATTCCCGTCAGCAAATGCCAACACAGGGAATGTTCACACATACACTGAAGCACAAGTATCAAACTGCTATAGACTATATGAGGATTTTGAAATCCCATTGACATATCAGGAACACGTGAATTGATTCCTAGGCACCCTACTTCATACAAAAAAAATGTCAGAATAGGTGCCTTCTGTAATGTGAGAGCAACATGGCCAGTCCTAGCCAGTTACACACCTTATCCAGCTATAATAAACCTTATGGCTTCAGAGCTATGTGTACAGCACACAGGTATAGTTACATTATATCGACGAATAATACAATTTGTTAAGCGAACCATGTCGATGCCTGGAATCAGTTCGGTAACAATTAATTCAATAATGGGTCAAGTTCCCTTCAAGCGGGATGAGAATCTGTTGTGGGTTAACCAAAAGACGAAGTAGTCTTTCCATACACAGGATCCCAAGAAAAGCATAGAATCCTCACAATGTACCTATTATTAAGGATGGTTCCTCTGATAGAAGACAGCGCAACTTGGGACACAGCCTTTGCTGCAGTCTATACCATAACATATGATCCACCATCATTATCTGTCTTGCCAGGGGTGCTAAAACAGATTCAAAATGAATACGGGGCAGCCCCTGCCCTGGATTTGGGGGATGAAATGAATGGGTAATTTTGCTACAGTATCCTTAATGATATTAAATATTATAAAGGGGGAAGCAGCAGTGTTGGCAGTACGCCAGCGACTCACGCTGGTAGGCCCAGAGAGTGAATTAACTCAGATTATTGCAGAAACCCATTCCTAAATAGGTTGATATTATTTGGGAGCCAGACCTAATAAGCCACAACTAAAGGGTAATTCTGAAAAGGATAACTTAAACTGGCACCACAGGCTTCTAACAAAAAAACACTGGAGTAATAGGAAAAATAAAGAAAAGATTAAACCCCTGAGTGGATCTCCTCAACAGGACTCCTCTGATAAGCACTGTAACAGGCGCAACTGTGATACAATTAAGCAGCCTGATATGTATTAGGATACTGATATACTTCCTTCTCCTTCCTTAGAGGAATCATCCGAAAAATGCTCGGAGAGATGATGACAATCAGAGGAGTATGTGAAACTGAACAAGTCCTCACACCCCTCTTCTGACTTCAGAATAAAAAAGGAAGAAAAACTTCCACAGCAAATGCTGGGATAAAATTTAAACATGCCACAAATATAGTTTGGCAAAATCTTATGGTGTGCCTGGCAGCAGTAGCAACAAATGACTATATTCAGGTGGAAGCACCAGACCACAGACACAGTTACCCCAGTCAATTATATGAAGTACAACTCTAGATAGAGGGGGATATACCACGTACTATCAATGTTCTCTTTTGGGGATACTTGTCATTTGGCTATGACATACTCATGGCTGAAAAAGATTGGCCACCTGAGTTTGTTAGAAATATTCCACCAGGAGAAACATTAATATTACCATCTTTTTCAGTATCAGTAAAGCGCACATACGCCAAATAGTGGGCCCTAGAACAAGCTCCGGCGTTCTACCACAACTACGTAGGTTGGGGTCCACCCCACAAGCACAACCACAATATCCTATTAAACATGAAGCAAATCAGTTTAGAGAAATAGTCACAAAATCACAAGGGTATAAGAATACCCCAAGGCTGTTCTCAGTCCATGAAATAGAACTGTTACAAGACTTTGACGACCAAGAATTGTCCTATGTTGATGACATATACTTGACGGATGATGACCAGAGTAGACAGCATCATTCTAGGGTATACTCACATGAGCTGCAAATTCAAATAAAAAAAATTAAGAATTGCCTACTTAAGTGTCTTGTTCTGAAGTGAAGGCAAAAGTCTAGCGACACATATCCTAGAGAAGTGTGCACTTTTACATCACCAAACACATTGAAAAAAATCCAATCAATATTGGAGTTTCTTAGTTTTGGCAGAACTTACCAGATTATGCACAACGGATAAAACCGTTTTATGATTTAATTCATCCAGACTTTTCAAGAGCACATTGGACACCACAACATAATGAGATGTTGCGCTCAGTATATTCAGCAGACATGCTAGCTTCAAAATGCTTACTGACACATGTTAACATCACAAATTTGGTGATCTGCGTAATCGTGGGAACCTCGAGTTGCACATTCTGTCACATTCAATTAGGGTGGCACTGTACCAATTGCGTATAAATCGCACCTATACATGCAGAAGGGCGTTTTGCACCTACAGAAAAGATACTGACGGCAATACAGACTTCTGTAGTGAAAGAAAAATAATTGGCTCAGGGAAAACGAATAATTGGTGTGACCCTGGTTCCAGCCTTAGCTGGGTGACCTTTATTATATAAGCTACACCAATTCTTTGTTTAGGCTGAGGAGCCTTTTTCTGTTACTGTTGAGGTTGGCCGATGCGGAAATCCAGCCCATATGAATCCTGTTTATCTTCCTGAAATGGACAATGTCCTGCTCTGCACAAGAACATGCTCCCAGAAAAAACATACCAACAGGTAACTGGGAAGTTAGATCACCCATTAGAGTTCTGGGAGATTCGTACCTCCTAAGCCCACTATGTTATGAAGCTCTAGGTAGGAGTATAGATATTATTATATGTGTAAGATTATAATCAATGTAACAGTACAATGGTGGAATTGTTCATCTTCTTTACCATTCTAGTAATGCTGATTACTTTGTTTGGTTTCCTTCTATTAATCCTTGCTGTGCACATATTTTACACAAGACTCATAGTGCTTCAACAAATTACTGAAATACCAATTTGAGCATTTCTTGAGTTACTAATGAAAGGGGGTGATCTGTTTCTACAACTTCCTTGGGGAGTCAGGGTTGTCATGTTCTGAGGTTGCACATACCCTCTGGTACCTTGTAAGGTTTAGAGGTCCAGAGGGTGCACTGTGAGCTAGCCAGGACAAAGATACATTTCCTGATGGTATGCGTGGAGTCAATCTCGCACAGTTTTGACATTTATATTATCCAAATGCACACTTTTACTGATATAGCATGAACAGTATGACAGGGAAGTTGTGATTGTGTGAAATAAGAATTGAGAGTTTATACCTGTTATATTTCAGGAACATTTGCAGACACCTCACTTACTAACACATGCTGTATTGCACACAGAAGGGCAAGCATTGGAAATTAGGTTATATAGTTTCATCACTGTGAAGGAAATAAAGTTTGATTTGAGCAGACTTTCTGCCAGCCTTGAAAGCAGTTAGGCAACTATCTTTCATGTAAAAATGACTTAATCTTGTAATGGTGGTTGGGGTGTGATCTGAGTTAATCACACTGCAGTGGGTGCATGCTGTGGTAGTGTTACAACAGTCTGCTTCACCTGTAAATCTAGTACGCTTTTTATGCATAGGATTTTCTTAGATTAAAATCCTTTTTTGCATGTTTACTGTTTCAAGCTGGGACACCTTGGGCGTATTTTAATATCACTAGGACTTTATTTTCCCATTAAAGACTATTAGTTGGTTGTTCCTTGCCGTCTAATGACTGGATTGGTTGTTGGCCATGATGAAATTATGACTCCAACAGTAAGTAAGAGTAGCTTTATTCACCATCTCCGACTCTGATCCATAGTTGAATTACAACGGGTCATGTGGATAGGCAACAGGCTGCCACAGTTAATCTCATGGTTAATCTCAAGGCCTAGGGACCTGTGCGAATGGGGTGTACCAGAGGAGGCCCATATGCGCCTCGACTGTACCGATAAGAAAGACCAGAATGAGCTCATGACCTGGGGGCTGGTTCTTAAAAACTTTAATGAGGACAGTGACACCAACACTACGAAGGGCTTGGTCACTGAGGTGTGAAATGCGTGTGCAGACTTTGATACCTTGTACAGAACGTGATGGCCAAGTGTGAATTTATGTCCTTATGTTTTCTCCAATTAATTGGGTATTGCCTTTGACACATCATTCAACTATTCTGAATGTATGTTTAATGCCTCCTATGACCTGCATATTATTGTATTGCTTTGCTGATTGACATGAAGGAGCAGTGCTTCCATTGGTCTATACTGTGTTTTGCACTGCTTGTTTTTTTGTTTTTTATGTTTTATGAGAAACGCAATAAAACAAAGTTTTTAAAATAAACCAATTACAACAGGGAATGTTAGCTTCCATCTGCATTGTCGGTGCTTTGAAATCGAGCTCCTTATTTATTTAAATGTATTTCTAACTTGGTTTATACAGAAAAGTTCTCTTCTGAAAGTTATATCTTACTTTAAACTACCTCCAGCTGCGAAAAGTTATTGACTCTCTTGTGCTTAGATATTTCTTAATGCAAAAATAACAATTGAGGGACAGAATGTAGAACAATTTCATACAGACACTCCAGTACAGAGATCTGGGCTTAAATCCATTGTTTTTTTTCTCACCATGCCATTCGAGTTTGGGCCCAGCCATATGCAAATCAGTCTTGAACCTGCACCCAATGAATGAATGAAGCGGCATTTCTAGAGTGCATAGCTACCCGGGGGCATCCCAGCGCTAGTAGAAGTGCTGCTTCTACCACGGGCAGATTTTAGGGGAACAGGTACGTTTTTAGTTGCTTCCGAAAGGGCTGGTAGTTAGGCTCGAGATGGATACTAAGAGGCAGAAGATTCCATAGTTTAGCGGCATTTTACTAAAAGCGACTGCCTCCGCTTTGTGTTTTTCTTATTTGTGGAACTACCGCCAATTGTTTATTATCTGACCTTAAAGACCTTATAAAGCGATAAGGTTGAATAATGGAGCTGATGCTGGGTGGGCCTTTACTTGAGAGAACTTTGTGTGTGATGCACAAAGCCTTGAACTGGATTCTCTCTTGGATAGGTAGCCAGTGAAACGATGCAAGCGCAGGCTTAGCTGACAGGCGCTTGGAAGTGTTCATGAACATATACGTGCTGCACAGTTTTGCACTACCTGCAGTTTTTTGGTAGTGGTGAGTGGGGCTCCCAAATATAATGCATTGGCATAGTCCAGGCATGACAAAATCAGTGCTTGGACCAGCAGTCTTCTCGCTGTGAAGGGTAACAAGGGAAGGATCTTTCTTAGCATTCTTAAAATCCTAAAGCAGCAGGCTGCAACCTTAGGTGCTTGCTCTTTAAAATCAAGATTGCGATCCAGCCATACACCCAGACTCTTAATTTGTTATTTTGGGACAGGTGGTGTCCCTAGACAGCTAACCCTATGCTCAACGAGGTCGAGTTACCCAAGAGCATCAGTTCAATCTTAGCTCCATTAAGTTATAGGCAGGAGCTGTTCATCCAACTCGTCACCTTTTCACGGCATAGGGCTAGCCCTGAGCCTGAAGCATCCTGTTGATTAAGCGAAACCACCTACTGGGTATCATCAGTGTAGTTGATGATTTGAATGCCAAAAGGTGTTACTACTTCAGCCAGGGAACTCATATAGACATTGAATAGAGTGGGGCTCAGGGAACATCCCTGGGGAACCCCACACCTAAGGGGCATTCGTTTTGAGGTGATTTCTTCTTCGAGAAACACTAACTATTTGTCCTCTAAAAAGGACTGTAGGGGGAGTGGCCAAGATGGTGGTAGAGTAATGTAAATGTAAATGTATTTCGATTTATATAGCGCACGAATCACCCAGGGGTCTCAAGGCGCTTGCTTAGGGAACCCGTCCTGGTATTCCCCTGTGAGATACCCCGGCAGGGTATTCACAAGGTGAAAGCCAGGCATCCCGCCGCGAGGGGCCGTAGTGGAGATTAAGCAAGCTATTGCCCAGAGTCGCAGAGTGTGACCCCGTGAGTCGAGTAGGCACCGGAGCGAGAATTGTCGAGTCCGTGGTATTTTTGAGCCCGAGACCCGCCGAGGCGGGGAATCGAACCCTGGTCCACGGCTGATCTCAGCTTCCGGGTCTGCCGCCTCTAACCACTGAGCCACGCTTCTCCACGTGCTTTCCCGTCTCTCCGGCGCTGCCTGATTATAGCGTTGGATATCACCCCTTCAAATGCCCATCTGAGCTGGCCACGGTGGTCTGCTGTCCCAGCTGCTGCTCCTGCCACCGGCGGTGTGCATATTTCGGCGCCATTGAGCAGCTCTCTGCCCTTTTGGTCGGCCCGGCCTTGCTGCAGCCCGACCCCGGCCTTGATCGGAAGGAGTAGCGGTAGCCTCCTGCTGCTTTGAGACGCCCCGGCTCCTCGGTGAGGCTACGATCAGCACCAGTGCCACTGCGATTAGCGGACTGAACGGCCCCTTCATGGGTGGAGAGGCAGAACGGGGTGAACATTAACGAACCTCGGGGTGCGGCTGCCATTTTGTCGAGCTGGGTCCCTGGTCTGCCTGAGGATAGTGGAGCCTGGGAGCGAGAGCTGACCTGTGTGGCGCGGCCCTTGCGGCTCTGTGGGTGCGGCAATGGCGGTCGAGTCCCCCGATGAACAGGTGTTGCAGCGCGGAGTCGAGGAGCGTGGGCCTTTGAGGCTTTGAGACTCTAGGTGAGGAGGAGTGGAGGGACGGCTGTGCGGGACCTTGATTTCGGTCCGCGGGTCAGTGGACGGCTGGAGGCCCGCATACTGCGGGAGCGTGGGGCCTTGTGTCGTGCTTTATAGCTGTGCTGGGGACTGGATCAGACCGCGGGCCCCTCTTCGCCTGATTGGGAGGCGGCCCTGTTTCGAGGGTGTGGCAGGGATCGACTGCCCTGAGAGCACCCCCCGCAGCAGTGGGGCCTGCAGGTCTGTGGCGGGGTCAGGCGCCCTTCCTTGGAGTGGTTCTTCAGTGAACCTTGCTGTGTCGCTGGGGCCTGGGAGTCCTGTGGGGTGCGGGAGGCCTATCATCGGCCCGTAAGTCGGCGGGCAGTGCCTCTACTATGGGACCTGAGTCTTGCCCTGGCTGAAAGCTGCGGAGAGAGCGTGGAGAGGACCCTGTTGATCTGAGTGGGGCCCGGAGGGCTGCTTGATATCGGGCGTGATTGGGGGTGGCGAGCGGTGTGCCATAGCGGCCTGCTC
The DNA here is from genome assembly GCF_964261635.1 of Lissotriton helveticus. Classification (NCBI taxonomy): domain Eukaryota; kingdom Metazoa; phylum Chordata; class Amphibia; order Caudata; family Salamandridae; genus Lissotriton; species Lissotriton helveticus. The sequence goes on from NC_136059.1 coordinate 603,274,567, forward strand.
GGGCCTACTCAGTCCGTATTCGGCGGATGGTATTGCGGCTTAGCATTGAGGGGCGGTGATATTAAGGAAGGCCCAACGCTGGGCAGTATGGAGAGCCCTGGAGTAGTAAGGCCTTGGCCGACCCCCTCCCTCGTACCTGGCTCCCTGCTGCAGCCGGTGCCCGGACTCTCTGTGGTGTCCTCTCCCAAGTGCTCTGTCCCTGTCAGCTGCGGTGCCTCTGGACGAATTTTCTGTGGCCCACCAAACTCTAGCCCTCCTTCTTCTAGATTGCCGCGAGGGCCGCTTGATACAATGCTTCGAGAATCTGCTGTCTGAGACTGTGCTTGTGTTTCTGTCCCGGCGTTAGTGGGCCCCTGTTGCGCCCCGAGGGGTTCCATTGCGCTTCAGCCCTACACACGTGCTACTGCACGCGTGCCCTTGCTTGCGGGTTGCGACACAATGTCATCTTCAAGGAATAGAAGGGACAAACCCCTGAAGGACCTCCTACAGAAGGCGACAGGTCAGTCGGCCTCACAGTCGGATATTACTTCCCTACAGCCTGAGGACAGGGATCTGCGAGCGACCAAAGCATTCATGCTTGACTTGTTCTCGGCCATGAAGGAAGACGTTCTGGAACTCCGCTCACAGCTCTCCTCTGACTTGCGCGAGGTTCGACGAGATGTATATGCCATTGTGGAGCGAGTGGCGACCGTGGAGGAGCATGACCTGGGACACGCGGATGATATCCATCAACTCCAGCAAGACGTTATTCGCCTCACGGAGCAAAATCTGGACCTCCAGGCCCCTGCCGAGGATCTGGAAAACCAGTCCCGGTGGAACAATATTAGAATCCGGGCAGTCCCATTGAAGGGGGAGGGAGATAACCTGCGAGAATATGTTGGCGCGCTTTTCCGACGGATATTAGGTGAAGAGGAGGATCAAGAAATCCAGATGGACCATGTCCATCGTGTTGGCTTGCCGCACGGAGCTAGAGCTCCTCCGCCGGACATACTTGTGTGTGTCCACGATTTCCAGATTAAGGAGCGGATCCTCCGTAAGGCCCGTGACCTCATACCCGTACAATTTCTGTACCATCAGGCGGTGCTTTTTCAAGATTTAGCGTCCTTCACCCTCGTCAAGCGTAGGGACTTTAAGCCCATTACTAATTACCTACGTGAGCAAGGCATTCCCCTACTCGTGGACAACCCGTTTAGGCTCATATTCAAGCACAACGGCAAGCTCCTGCAGGTACGCTCACTGGACACCGCCTTTGAGATGTTAGGGCTGGAACGGCCCACCCCTCCACTTGGGAACACCGGCTCACCTGCCAGACGACGCAGGCGCTCCACTGAATGGCAACGCGTTGGGAAATCCCCCCGCCTGCGAAACCAGATGTGTCCGCGAGTATGCTGGAGAGAGAATCTGCTGTTACCTCCGTGGTGCTGGTGACCGATAACTCTGGAGTCCCCTGAGCTCCACATGAATGGCATTGGTTGGGCTTTTTAATGGCGCCGGAGACGGGCAGTTCTTTAGTGAGGATCTGTTGTGTTTCATGATGGTACCATGTTCCCCTGAACATTGGACTCACAGGACAGGCTGTTGTCGCTCTGTGCGATTTTTGAATTTCCTTCCCTTTTGTGTTTTCTTGTGTTATGGTTTGGGGTTTAGTTAGGGCTTGGGGGCTGTTTTTGGGGCTCCCCATCAATTCTCCAGAAGGTCAGGCGCGTATCTGGTCCGCGGTCAGTGCCTCCTTGTCCACCTGATACTGTCGACGCTAGGCGACACCATAGCTCTCGCCTCTCCTTTGGGTATTATGGGTAGGGACTTAAGGATTATAAGCCTGAATGTCAGGGGCTTGAATAGCCCTGTTAAACGCTCGGCCATCCTTTCCCTCCTGGAGGGCGCTACAGGAAACTCATCTCCTCTCTAAGGACACTAAACGGATGAGAGATAAGCGCTTCCCTTTGCAGCTCTGGTCCTCAGGTCCGGCTAAGAAACATGGGGTGACGATCCTTTTTAGCGCACACGCACACTGCAAGGTCCTTTCTCAGGTGGCTGACATTAAGGGTAGATTTTTAGCTGTCCGCGTTCAATGGGGTGAGGTGCAGCTAACGATAGGGTCACTGTATGCACCGAACGAACGACAGGACCACTTCTTGCGGGTGGCCCTTTCTGAGGTTTTGGCGTCTCCAGATGCATCGATCTTAGTGGGAGGGGATTAGAATATAGTGATGGATCCGGGGATAGATAGGTCTGAGTAAAGGTCCTACCAGACAGGGGTGATGTCGCAGGGGGGTGGGGAAACAGTGGCTACTTGAGGCCGGGTTGCATGATGTATGGCACGTTCAGCACCCCCCATGTTGCGATTACACCTATTACTCTGCAGCGCACAAAACGTACGCATGATTAGATCACTTCTTAGCTATATCCTCTCTCCTGCCTAATTTATCTGCAGCGGATATTACACCGCGTTCTCTGTCAAATCATGCCCTCATCTCAGTTCAACTCACCTCCTGTGGCAAGCGTCCGCCGCCGCGACTCCCTTCTCCACTCGGAATCAGTGGTCACGCGCATTCGGAACTCTATAACCCATTATCTCGCAGATAACGACAATGACGGTACACCCCTAGCGTCCGTATGGGAAGCATTGAAATTAGTGGTGCGGGGGGAATTTCTTGCGCTTGCGGCGACATTTGCGCGCTTACGCAAAGAAAAGCGTGCAGAGTTGGAGCGGGAGGTGGGTGCCCTGGAGGCGATACATAAGAGGACGGAGCCCCAAGAGTTTGGAGGGAGTTAGAGACAAAGCGGCGCATGTTGAAACACCTTGATTGAGATAGGGCAGAACACGCCTTTCTGCGCTTGCGACACAAATTTTACCTTAGCGGGGACACAGAGGGGAGGATGCTGGCGCATAGGTTGTGAGCGTATGCCCAGATGACTGCTATTCAGTTCATTAGAGGCCTTCAGGCAGTTGAGCATACCACTGACACCTTTATTGTGGATTCCTTCTGGCAGTTCTATCAGGGCCTATACAGGGGGGAGGCGACGGACTCTGGGAGGGTGGTGGACTACCTGACGTCCTGTAACCTTACGCCTATCTTTAAAGCGTCAGCAGATGCTTTAAATACTGCGATTCGCATAGAGGAGGTCATATCTGCGATTTCTCGGTTGAAGGTAGCCAGATTCCCTGGGCCAGATGGCTTCCGTGCCATATTTTACAAAACTTACTGCGTGGAGCTGGCTCCTCTTTTAACTCGACTCTTCAACTCCTTTCTCAACACAGGGGAGATTTCTCCTTCCATGTCAGAGGCAGCGATCACGGTCATCCTTAAACCTGGGAAGGATCCTAGAGACTGCGGCTCGTATAGGCCGATTTCTCTTTTAAACATTGATGCGAAACTCTTTGCGAGCATCCTAGCGGCGAGGCTCAGCCCCCTGATGGACGGTATCGTAGATCCAGGCAGGCTTTGTCCCAACACGACAGGGGTGAGATAATACCAAACGGCTGCTTCATCTCATGGATCTGGTCCACCGGTCCATCGACGCTGAGAAGGCCTTTGATTGGGTGGACTGGGAATACCTATTTGCAGTCTTAAGGGCCTTCGGGATGGGTGATAATTTTGTTCGGTGGGTTCAATGCCTCTATGCGGCCCCTATGGCGGCGGTGCGAGTGAAAGGGTGCAAATCAGCCCTTTTCCCTATCACTAGAGGGACACGACAGGGGTATCCCTTATCCCCGTTGCTTTTTGCGCTCCATATGTAGCCTTTTGCCCAACGTGTACGATCTAATGCGGGTATCGCGGGACTTAAGTTTGGTGCCGACACGCACAAAATTAGTATGTACGCTGACAATGTTATTCTGTCGCTTACCCAACCTCACTCCACGCTGCGGTATCTGTCAACTGAGCTCCTCGAATTCGGGAGGGCTGCGGGTTTAAAAGTAAATTTCTTCAAATCACAAATTCTTAATATTTCTTTCCCCGCTGTGGAGGTCCAGGAGCTGCAGCAGGACTTCGCCTTTCAGTGGGTGCACTCTGATATTACATATTTGGGCATTTTGCTGACTGCCTCTATCGCTAACACGGCCTCCCTTAATTATAAATTATTGGTGGCTCAAACTGAAAAAGCACTCTTGGACTGGTCTCGCCTTAACTTGGCCTGGTACTGGAGGCTGGCGGCGGTAAAAATGACGGTGCTCCCGCATATCTACCAGTTAGTCCCCCGCCAGGCACCCTTCGGAAGCTACAGGGGCTCCTTAATAGATTCCTGTTGAACAACAAACGGCCGAGGCTCGTGCTATCTCTCATCACGACGCCGAAGGCTGAGGGCGGTCTGGGCTTTCACTGCTGGTGGCTTATTATGAGGCGTTCTGTCTCCGATATATCGCGGAATGGAATAGACCCTTGTCTAGCAAACATTGGAACTTTATGGACCAGACGGTGGCGGGCAGTAATATCTGGCGGGAGCTATGGCTGCCACGCAAACACAGAGCGTGGAGCCTTTATTCCTCCCCGGTGACGTCCCCGACTATGAAGGCTTGGGATCAATTGGCACTGCGCAGAGGATGGACCACATTTCCCTCCCCTATGACTCCTATTGTTGACAATCCCGATTTTCCGCCGGGGCGCGCTTCCCCAGTCTTTCATCGCTGGAGAGAGAAGGGCTGCAAAAGGGTGGGCTCCCTGTTCGACCTTGACGGCTTGATCCCCTTCCCCCAGCTGAGTAGGGACTACTTCCATCTTCCGGAGTCCGACGCCTTTCATTATTCGCAGTTAGCATATTGGGTGACCCAACTGTCCTACTTCAATGTCTCGCCCCTTGACCGTTTTTGAAAAATGGTTAGTCTGCAAGAAGGATGACCGTAAGCTTATATCTGAATTGTATGCGATGATCCTGGCACGCCCTAAGAAACAGCGTACGAAGGCCCAGGTCCGCTGGGAGGCTGAACTAGGGCGCCCTTTGACGCGTAAAGAATGGGAACATATCTTTTGTCGAGCACGCCACACGTCTTCTAACACTGCGGGTGCGGAATCTGCCTATAAAGTAGCCGCTTATTGGTACTATACTCCGACGCGCATCAAGTCTTGGGATGTAGCGAAGTCAGGCCTCTGCTGGCAGGGCCTGTGGCCTTCCGGGCACGTTGGTGCACCTGTTGTGGCATTGCCCGAAATTGGTGCGCTATGTGAAAGCGGTTCTTGATGACCTTGATGATGCCTTTCAGATTTCATTTCCCCAGGCACCTGAGCACACGCTGTTGAGACTCCCTCGCCCTGAGGCCTTTCCCTTACGCTCGCTGAGGGGTAAACAGATTGCGTTAGCTTTGCTTGCAGCACAGCATGTTCTTTTAGCGCAATGGAGCTCCCCGACCACACCTGACTCGCGGGACTGGATTCAGAGACTTTGGCATCTTTTGGCAATGGAACACCCGTCGATGGGTATTGATGGGGAGGGTTCCAAATATGCAAAGCTATGGGGTCATTCTTGCAACTCCTTTCTAAAGACCTGAGGGAAGTCACGTGCCCGAAATACCTACAGATTCTACAGCTTATTCCCTTGGAGCTCTGGGGGGCCACTTAGATGGTTGGAGCAGTGATGAGATGTGACCGGCGGCCAGGGAGGGTGGACGGGGGTGGTAGAGATTGATGCGGAGCAGGGCGGGGGGAGGGAGGCTTTGGGGGGTGGAGGGGTTGGATGTTTGTCTATTTTCTTTGTTTATGTCTGTTATAAAAGTGGTATCTAAGCAACTGCCCTGGCTGTAAGCTATGGCTTGAAATTTCTTTTGCTGGGTCGCCCTCGGGCTGTAGACCCGTACGCTGTGTACTTCTCAGGATATTACGTTCTGCCGGCAATTGGATGTAGGCATCTGAGCCGTGTATAACTATGTTGTTTTACCACACAATAAAAATTATTGATTCTAAAAAGGACTGTAGCCATTTTAGCGCTGTTCCTGCAACTCCTGCCTCCCTAAGTCTTTTGATAAGAAGATGGTGGTTCACCGTGTCAAAGGCTGCGCTAAGATCTAGTAATTTCAGAGCAGCGCAGCCCCCTCCATCCAAAATTTGCCTTAATTCTTCCACCACTGTTACGAGTGCTGTTTCTGTACCTTGCTGTGCTCTAAACCCGGTCTGTGAGGAATGAAGATGATTGTAGTTTTCCAAAAAGGATGAAAGAGTGTAATTTACGTGCTACTCAGCTTAATTTGGGAACAGTCCAGCTCGCACTGCCAGGCCAGGTCCGCCCTGGATAGGAAACAAGCATCCCAGGACCGGTTTCGGGCTTTCAGCCCTCTTCAGCCAGGATAGCTTGACTCCAGTAGCATGGAGAGCATGGAACCCACGTCTGGGCATACCCATCCCACTCTGGGTGACAAAAAGAACAATTGATGGACAGAATGTAGAACAATGTCATACATTCACCCCAGTTCAAAGATCTGGGCCTAAATCCATCATTTTTTTGCTCGCCATTCCAGTCTGGACCCAGCCATATGCAATTCAGTCTTGACCCTGCCCCCCCTTGACAGTTCGGGCTGGACTGTTCCCACAAGGAACAGGGTCAAGACCCATTTGTGTATGGCTGGGTCCAAACTGGGGTGGTGTGGTGAGCAAAAGAGTGATGGATTAAACCCAGATCCTTGTGACTTGGGGTGAATGTTTGCATTGACCAGCATTCCGTCCATCAATTGTTTCTTTTCCATATGTCGCCCTAAGTGGGAAGGGGATGCCCAGACGTGGGTCCTGCGCTCATTAAACCACGGGATTCAAGCTAGCCTAGCTGATGAAGGGTAATGCCCTGAAACCGGTCCCAGGATGCTTGTTTCCGGTCCCGGGAGGACCTGACTTGGCAGTTCGGGTGGGACTGTTCCCACAAGGAACAGGGTCAAGACTCATTTGCATATGGCTGGGTCCAAACTGGGGTGGTGTGGTGAGCAAAAGAATGCTGGATTAAACCCAGATCCTTGTGACTGGGGGTGAATGTGTGCATTGTCCAGCATTCCGTCCATCAATTGTTTCTTTTGCATAGTTCTTCCATAAGCCATTGGTTGAATTTGCCTTAAACATTTTTGAAATATTCACTATTTGACCAGACTTGCACATTATTTTTACTTTGCAAGCTAAAAAAATAACACAATTACATGAGCTCATCCTCTAATATGTTACCCCAGTTGAGTTGGATGACTGGGTGTAGCACATTAAAGCTTACTAACAATGCTGCATTTCATCTATGTCACACTTGTGTTCAGATAACAGCAAATGGACTAATTAAAGTGTAGAGATGACCCAGATTGCTATATTGCAATCCATTTCCCCCCCAGTGAAAACCACAAACCTTGGGTACCTTTAGAATCTTCAGCATGTAAGAAAAAGAACGAACATGTGGCCAGGCTATCTTTTGTGGCAAATGTTATGAAGGCTTAACCAAGAACTATCCAAAAGTGTAGAAAAATGATTAGAGGTTTAGTGTGCAAAGGTTAGAAGTGGTTCAAATAATTTTGAAACCTTGTGAGCAGACAGGGCACAGAGATTGTCTTTTTGGTGCTCCGTTTATGGCAGTTTGTCTTCTGCTCCCTAATCTTCCTTCAGAGGGGGTTAAAAAACGTTCCTTGGGAGGAGGAGCCAAGATGGCGATCGGAACAGTCGCATAAACGCCTCGCTCCGCGATCCCTTCCTCCCCGCCGCCTATCCTGTCTTTAATCCTGATCGGGGTGTTCCGAATTTGGTTACCTGGGAAGAGCCTTCACTTACCGTCTTTTTCCGGGGCTCTGGCGTGCAGTGGTTTCTGCGTTCTGCCCTTGTAACCTTGCTGGCCTTCCCGGCCCTGACGCCGGGGCCTCGAGTGCTGTGTCTGCCCGGAGGTGTTCGGAGTGCCGGCGGCCCGGAACCGCTGAAGAGACCCGGTGTTGGGAGCCTGAGAGCCGCGAGCCGGAAGCGCCGGAGCGGACCCACCCCCGATGGTGGGCCACCCCGCATGCCTGATTGCCTGCCGGCCCGAAGAAGAGAAGCCGCGTTGTCCGGCACCCCTCGGGTGAGAAGCCCACTCCTGTTGATTGGCCCGCCTGGGATCCGGTGCAGGGCTCCCCCGAGTGTTGTGGGGAGCACGCCCGTTCTTCTGGTGACTCTCCTTTCTCCGCCGAGCGCCATCCGCCGCGGATCGGCTGTGTGTCCTGGGGCCTCCGGCACTCCTGGTGGGCTTGGCGGCGGATACGACAATGGCGGCGGGCGATATGCACAAGATGGCGGATGGCCCCTTGGAGTGTCTTCCTCCTGGAGACAGGGACGTTGCTGCATATGCTCTCCCCGGACCTCGTTTGCTTCGGGCGGCCCCTACACGGAGTACTGTCTTGTTCGCCCTGGGTGCTCTGCGGATCGACCTGTCCTTGCACTGCCGGGACTTGGAGTTGCGGATCGCCGCCATGGTTGTTCAGCCATTTTGTGACGCGGTGTCGTCTCCCCGAGTTGGTATTGCTGAGACTTCTCCAGCTGCTGTGCTGGGATATCCGGCTGGGTGTTCGATTCCATGGGATCAAGTGGACCCGGTGCCGATGCAGCAGTATTTCCTACATCCTGGTTTCTTTGCTTTGTGCTGGACAGCCCGGACTTTGTGCTTGGCCACGTGGATCTTTGTGTTACTTTTGCATTCTGACTGCTGCCGAGTTTTCCTGGCTGTTTTTTGTTCGCCGAGACGGTGTTCCGTGAAGATCCCATTTGCTTTCCCTGACTGGTATGGACCCACTGTATCATGCTGTTTCCTGGCCGTGGCGGGGTCTGGCAGCTCTGCTTTACATAGAAGTGGACAGGGGTGATCGTGCCTGGGTGCCTGCGGGACTTTTGTTTTGTTAATTGGCATCTCCGTGCCTCATCATTTGGACAGTTCCTGTCTTCATCCTTTATGTAGGCTTTTCTCAGTATCCTTTTTTGACCTCGACTAGTGATCCGTTATTGCGGGTGGGGTGGTGTTCTGTATTTCGATCGCTGGCTCCCCTCCTCTCTTCTTTTCTCTCCTTCTCTTCCCTCTTTTTCCTCTCCTTTTATCCCTTTCTCCTTTTTCTCTTCGTTATTATTCCCTTTCTCTTTCTTCTATATTTCGGGTGACTCTGGGCGACAGGCACGCTGTTTAGTGGGATAGGCCATAGCCATTACAGTGATGTAGGGTGGGGGGGGTGTTTGTTATTTTAGTTTGTTTTCTTCTATGGTCCCTTTTTTGCTTTCTTTCTAGGGGGTGGGCTATGTCCCTTTGTTCTTTCTCCTTCGTTTCGTAAGTGTCTGCACTTTCTCCTTTTTCGGGGCGGGAGGGCGGTCTATGCGGTGACCCATTTACTTGTTTGCTACGATTTGTCCTTTATTTTCGAACCTTTGATGGGCATTGGATGTATCTGGGCTTTGCTCTACTGTGGTTATTTGATTGCGTAGGGGGCTGCATCCCTCTCGTCCCCCCCCTCTTTTTCTGAGTATGTTGCATGACACATGGGTAGATATGGCTTCTGCCTCCTCTATACATCATAAAATGAAACCTTTCGTATCCTGGCGCTTACTGTGTAACGATTTCATTACTCGTCTATCCTGTATTCATCCTACCGTACACATTGATGTTGTTCCCTTTTGACTCTCCTGATTTTGCGGCCGGCCCTTGTGGTTGTAGGCCTGCGCTTGTACTTATACCTGTTTCTCAATAAAGGTTTTAAAAAAACGAAAAAAAAAAAAAACATTCCTTTCTCTTTTACATATGTCATTTACAACAGGCATTGTGCAGGGAATCACACACAGCAAGCAATTCTTGATTTTGATCCTCGCAATGCTTGCATCTCATCACTTGGGGAAGCTGCGTTTGCTGAGTTCCTGCAATTTCTGTCTTGGGACTATTCAAAGTTTTTAGAGAAACTGTCTCCTGTCAATGTCAAGGGAGACTCTGGACTTGTGCATATGACAGAACATGTCAAATAGGTAAAAGAGACTTGGTATGTACTCTTCTGAGGAGATCTTCCATCACTTGCCTAACTGTCGTAGGCTCCCTTTGGCATGATAAATCTAAATGACAGAACAATTCATCTTATATATGAAAAAAAATCGGTTTGTCTTCGAGTCCAGACGCTCCGGTTAAGCATTAACGTTTGGTTGTTTTACTTCATTGGTAAAGTTTTTCATTTATTTCCATGCATTTTATCAACACTTTCAGAGTTATTTTAAATGGCCTTCTGAAATGTATTTTTTTTATTTCACTACTTTCTACTTTAGGTGTTTCTTCTCCGTTGTTTCTGGTCCAGTTTCTTGAAAGGAATTTGTCAGATAATTGTAGTGGGGATCTCTGCAAATTACCCGCTTTTCTTTTGCTCATTATCTGTAGTGAAGTGACCTTTTTCTTAATCTGTTTGTGGAATGTGAGGGGAATCATTATTCAGCCGATGCTTTGCTAGGGGTAGAAATCTTTGGTGTGTCTGAACTCTGTACGAGTTTTCAGGAAACGCGGAGACGTGTGGAGCAGTGAAGTTATCATCTTCGTCTTTTCTACTTCAGATTCTTTTCTACCTGGGTACTTATGCCGTGCCTTTGATTATTGTGTCCCTCTGTTAAAAAGTTTGTCCTGCAGTTCAGTCGTTTCCATTACGTGAGGTCCATTCTCTTTGAGAAGTCAAGATCGAATATATGATTATACCACGATTTCAGATACCACGCATGGCTTTACCACGCGAATTTTACCTCGCAAGTGGCTTTACCACGCTGGTATTTACAACGTAGCATTTTACTACGCGTTGCAACGTCTTACCTTCACGTCTTTCTCCACGAGCCCTTACTTCCATCCTCCTTTGAAACAAGCGTCAAAACACGTATACCAAAATAAAAAAAGGACTGCTTTTTTGACGTACACGGCACGTCTTTGGGGGAGGCTCTTTCCTCTTTCTTTTAAATTTATGTTCGTTTTTTTGTTAAAGTAACCTGCTTGTTATTTTTGGGGGGGGAGACCCCCCCCAGCCCCCCTCCGAGCCCCCCCCTCCCTCTGCCCCCCCATGCCCACGCAGATCGACTTGAAGGAATACCACGTCTCCCCCCTAACCCGTGGTAAAGACGTCGTGGAAGGTACCCTGCGTGGAAGGCACCCTGCGTGGTAAGTGTCACGTGGTAAACGTGAGTAGTGGTAATGCCTTCGTGGTAAATGATGTTTCCCGTCAAGATCGTAATGTATAGAAGTTAATAGGGGAGTAAGCTTAGTATTTGCCTTGCTGGTATCAGTCCTACTTCAGATGTCATTCAGTGTGCTGATTATTAAACAGTCCTACAGGTTTTTTAGCTGTTGTGTTTTGACATCTGAAAAGGCTGTGCTCGAGACAGATGATCAGTTCACCTTATGGAGAACGGATCACTGTATCTCTATCGACTCGAGTTTTTGTTCGGATGCTGTTCACTCTGTTAATGTGGGTCGTGGCCTGGCAGAATTAGGGTCTTCTGGATGCTTTCTAAGTGCTGACAAGAGAAACAGGTTATTGTTGAACTTAAACTCTTCATGCGAACAACGATGGGGGTCTCATATCTTGACGTCTCAGGCTCCCAAGCATGTCTTGGAGTTGGGCAGGTGCTGCTATTGTGGCTGCAGACTGTTTCTGTGAAATATTGATGTCTGCATTAATTTCCAAGTTAGAGCTGCACTATGACTGTCCAACGTTTTTTAAACACCATCTGTGTGAGTGAATTCAGAGGAATAGTTATATCCCATGATTTTAGACAGCCTATGGAACATCCTTGTATACTTCTATACCAGTAACATTTAGTTTTACCACACATTTTATTTCTAGGGTTGGAAACATTTCGTATTTCTTTCAGATAAACAGCCTTCTACAGTTGCTGCCTTTCTTGTAGCAACACCATGTGTCATAGATGAATAGGTCATTATTTCACTGAGTAATTGAAATATGTAACATTCAGGGTAATTTAATTTAAACCGAATTTATTCTTATTGATATTGCTCGGTAATTTATTAGAGTGCCATGAGCGCCTCCCATTGAATAAATCCCCTGGTCCCCTCCACACCAAGAGCAAAACAATCGTATTGCTCCTCTTGAACACCTCAGATCTCTTCCCGCCTCTATGATTTATTATACTGCAGAACGTGACACTGCAGTCCTATTACTATTTCCAAGTATGGCAAGGGGAATGGTGCTCCCTTGAATGCCCGGTATGAGAACAATCTTTCTTTTGTGTTCTCTTCTCGCCCTTTCACCTCTGCCATTGTCCTGCACTCACATTGGCAAAGCATTTTGGGTGGGTGATTAATGGGAGGGCCACATATCACCCCTTTTGGCTGCAAAGAGGCTCGTCTTGTTTGTTGGACAGTTTTATAAATGTAGTCATTGTCTGTGTGACTACTACAGTGATTAGCTATGTGACCCATTTTTTTTTTGTTTAAATATCCTTTATTAGAGTCATAGGAGAATTAAACATGAATGTTACAATACATACATTACTACATCTCAGAGATGTCGGTCATGTTTACGGGGCATATCACCCAATGCATTAGTTCTCCGTTTCATACATCATGGCTATTTATTCCATCACAAATGTTTTAAACCATGTTAACGCTACAAAGGATATAACTTTATGAGATAAACATTAAGGGAAGGAGGGGAGGAAAGAGAACAGGGGACATAAGGGGGAAAATGGGAAGGGTTGGGTATGGTCAACTGATGCAGGAGTGAGACGAGTGCGTCTGGTCGTGGGTGTATCGATGTGTAGGGCGTGGGCGACGTTCAAAAGCGACTAATGGAGTGAGCATGGTTTGGGGGGGGGCAGCGTATCAGTCATGGCGAGTGTCCGGCGTGAGGGGAGCGACGGGGGGAGTGCTATCAGATCCGTCTGCATGGAACATCTGGAGGGGGCGTGTCGTCGGCATTGTTCGGGTGGGTGACATCAGTCGGGGTCCGTGTTAGTAGGTATTCCCTGTGAAAGGAGTTGAGTATTGTATCCCATAATGTCGCAATCGGGAACTGTCGTAGACCTGCCGTTTCCTCGTTATGGAGGGTGGTGCTTTCCGCTTTCGCCCAGGTGTCTAGGGACGTGTGCCAGTGTTCTGGTAATGGTGGGGTAGCTCGCTTCCAGTGTTTCGTGAGCAATCTTTTTGCCGTGAGGAGGCCAAGGTTCCAAAAGCGAGAGGGGGCTTTATTCAAGGTGGTCCGTTGATATAGGCCTAGTATGCATGCCTCCCATGTGTGTGGTACCGTCATGTCCGTGCATTTGTCCAGTATCAACAGTACCGCCCCCCAGTATGTCTGAATCTGTGGGCACTGCCAGAGCATGTGTAGCAGGTCCGCCTCTTCCAGTGCACATCTCGGGCAGCTGGCTGCAGCACCCGGGAAGTAGCGATTAATTTTACTGGGTGAGAGGTACGCTCTATGTAGTATGTAGAACTGTATCAGTTTGAAGCGTGCGTTTCGAGGAACGTGCCTGGGGCCCAACAGGATCATTCTCCACTCCTTGTCTGTCCAGTCCCTCCCTCTGCAGTAGCCCATCGGTCACGCAGTGGTTGCAACGAGTGTTGTGTGTGTGACAATAGCGCCTGATGTAGCCAGTGCACCACGTGTGTGCCGTTTCCCATGATGTGTAGGCTCTGTATCAATTGATGATTAGCTATGTGACCCATGCTAGTGGCAACATGCAGGAAATTCTGTGCCTGTAGCACCTGTCGGCGATGGGCAGTTAGGTAAACGGTGCGCCTTACATGGCGCTGGACATAGACTGCAACAGTGGCGGTGCATGGCCCACGTAGCCCTGTGGATGACGGCGCTGGCACCCTGTGCAGTCTAAGAGCTGTCCTTAATGTGGCGCTGTGGCGCTTATTGGGCCACTCAGGATAGTGCCTAGTGGTCTAAAGCACGAAGTGCGCCAATATTCATGCAGATTGTTATGCAATTTAAGATGGCAAAAGTGCTCCTAAATTGGATGGTAGGTGAAAAACACTTTACCACATTGGAAGCGAGAAGGTTAAAAACATGCACAAGTGTAGTTAATATTATAGTTACAATGTTTTTAGAAAATAGGCAGATATCGAGGCTCTGGGTGTTAGGGAGCTCTTTCACGAATCCGATCTGTAAATCAAGAGTGCCATGATGAGCCCGGAAGACTGAATGGACTCTGTTGATTAGCACCATTGGAGCACGCGTAGTCTTACTTGAATTAGGCGAGCCGTCCGCTGTAAACCTGACTAGGTCCCCCGTGATCCCGGCTGGTGCTGGGTCTCGGTGGGAAACCAATTTAGGTAGTGTGCGGACCTGACCCAGAACGTGCAAGAGTGCATGTCCGGGTTGTTCCGAGACTCGGCATTCAGAATCGGTGCGCATGCGCGTGTGTGAGTGCTGATAGTTTCCGGTGTGGAAGACGAGATGGGGCGTCCTATTTGGCGGCCATCTGAGAGAGGGGTCTTGAATCGAGATGCTCAATGTAATAGGGCAAAGAGACGGTGATATGCCCTATACGTGAGTGCTTGTATAGGCTTCTCAATAGGATCAACATATGCCTTACCAAGGAAATGTATAGAGAGAATTCCATACTCATGGGTCAAAGGTATGTGAAGTCTGCCATAAGGTACATGTTGTCGCTCTGATAGATCAAGTACAACAATTGGCACAGGTGTATGCATTGGCTCCCTACTTCAGCCTCTGTCCCGATACTTTTACTTCTTTCTCCAACCCATGGTCCAAGCCACTAACAACTACCTACAGGACACAAAGGACCTCCTCAGACTACTGAACAACATGATTTACAACCCAGAGACTTCATTCCTAGTAAGCCTTGATGTGGAAAGCCTCTATACGAGTCTCCCACAAGACAGCACCCTCAGAGTCTTAGAGTTGCCACTGGACACAATGGACTGGCAATACCAGACCTCCAAGAGATTCTTCTTTGAATTCGAAGGCCGAAGGCGCTTCTTCACCCCCCCTGTGTAGCTGGCCCCTACGTACACCATTTCGAGACCAAGTACATTTTTACCAACAACGTACCACTTGTTTCTCCCAGACCGACCCAAGAGCGAAAGCAAGGGAACATCGTCCTCAATGCTTGGGGGCTTCCCAATGTCACCGGCCATTTCTCCTGTGGCAACTGCAGTGTATGCCACCTAACTGTAACCACTAAAAATCTCCAACTGGAACCCGGAAAGACATGGGAATTGCGACAACATACTAATTGCAATACGGCACATGCAATATACCACATTGTGTGCCCCTGCAATCTCACCTATATTGGGATGACAAACAGAAAAGTAAAGACCAGAATTTGTGAAAATCGGAGCACCATAAGATGCAAGAGAAACACCTTCAAAATGACCAATAATTTTTTTGGAGACAGGACACACGACCAACGACATGCGCTGGGTCATCATAAAGGCTCTAGACCCCAACATGCCTAACATCCAGCAACAACTACAGAAAGAACAAAGATGGATTTATCGCCTTTCTACCCATAAGATATGCTTGAATGACAATATTCCGTGGAACAGCCTCAACAGACAATAATCAGCCTCAACAGACAATAATCACCCGTTGGCTGTAGAATTGTTCCTAATACTGTGAGAGAAACAGGAAGAATACTACTTATAAGGCCTAAATAGACACCACACATATGGATACTAAAAGTATCCATGCATAAACCTGTGCCAATTGTCGCACTTGATCTATCAGAGTGACACCATGTACCTTATGGCAGACTTCACTATACCTTTGACCCATGAGTATGGAATTCTGGAAGGAGAAAGGACTGCGTCCAAAATAATTGATATTTCTATTTTTCTAGCCTCCTTGGGTTTTTGTCAACTGCCTCAAAACAACAAAAACTCATTCTGAGTCGACGTCGAAAAAAGCACAGTCGACGACTAAATCTTCTCAACCTGTGAGTGCATCCTCTTCATCGACGAAGAACATCCCGTCGTCGACAATCACTACGTGGATGATGGCACCATTGACGATGATATCATTGCCTGCTTTGTTGCCTTCGACGATACCAGCGACGACTACCCATTTCACATCGACGCCTACCTCGTCGTCGCCGGGGCGCTTGCCGTCGATGCTGCCACTGACCCGTCCACGACGATCCACTTCCCGTTAAAGAGTCCAGCGACGACGACAGCAGCGGCTTCGACGACGACAACATCGGCGATTATGGTTTTTCCGTCGATGATAACAACGTCGACGGTATTTTCTGTTATGGCTATATCAACCGGTACTGACTCACTGTCTATGTATATTTCGTCGATGCTGAAGCCTAAAAGACCTGAATCTTTACAGATTACGCCAGTTTTGATGTCTTTCAAGTTTCTTTCAGTTGTTCTTTCAGATGTCTTTCAGTTTTCAAGAAATTATTATCAGGATCAGGATGTCTCTCATATTTCACCCTTGCCTCCTAGTCACTATCTAGAGGAATCAGATGTTGATGGGCTTTTTAGTCCGGCACAAAACCCGTCTCAACTCAGGATCAAATATCAGGAGGAGGACGATGAAGAGGAATACTATGAACCTTGTGAGTCTCTGCGAGGTCCTCAAGAGACTTCTTTTCCGCATGAACCAATGGTGCAAATTCCTATGGCCGTAATGCAAGACCTCACGGCTATGTTAAGGGACTACAATACACGTTTTCCACCTGCAGCGCCTGTTCCAACTCAACTTCTTACTCCTCCTGTTTTACAGAGTGCAGGTCCATCTGCTTCTATCGTTGAACCTCAGGAATATTTACCTGCGCAACAATTAGTCCAGGATGATGATGATGATACTGTTGCAGAGGATGGGGAATTCCCAAATTTGCCTACTACGGTGGATGAATGGGATGAATACCTGATCCCTACGCCGTCTTCACCAGTTCCTCAGGCAGTGGATTCCCCTCGTGAAGATATTGGAGGTTTCCATGCGATTATGGAACGAGCAGCAACCCGGTTTCATCTTCCGGTATCTGTAAAGCAAACAGATTGTCTTCTTTATGATTTTAAGGACCAGAGTAGGAGGTCCGTCCGTTCTATCCCCATAATTGATCAGATCTGGGAAGAAGGAACAAAAATAATGAAGAATCCATTTTCAGTGCCTGCGATTCTTCCCAGAATCGATAAGAAATATAAAGCACTAGATAATGCTCCAGCTTGCCTGTCTGGACATCCGAGACCAGATTCCGTGATTTCACAGGCTGCTCAACGTAAGTCTCGGAATCCTTCCATTCCTGTGACAGCGCCGCCGGATAAGGATGGGAGGCGCCTTGATAACATTGGTAAACGCTTCACCACAATGGTGGGTGCTTCAGTTCGCGCTACAAACTCTCTGGCGATTCTAGGGAGATATGACCACCAGCTAGGGTCGGACATTGCCCCCTATATTGAATACTTACCTGATGACAAAAAGCAGGAGGCAAGAAAAATTCTCCTGGCCCTGGTGGCAGCTCACCTCGGACTGCAAGGAATACAACTTTTTCCTCATCTGGACGATTGGCTAATAAAGGCTCCTTCTTTTCGGCAGGCTTCTCAAGCAACGTCCATATGCCCTAATCTGTTTCAATCTCTGGGGTTGTCCCTCAACAGTCAGAAATCAGCTCTTTGTCCTTCTCAAAGGATTCAATTTCTGGGAGCAGTCTTGGATACTACCGAAGACAAAGCATTCTTGTCCAAAGAAAGGCAATCATGTCTAATTTTTCTGGCATCAGACCTCCAAAAAAGACAGTTCGCATCTGTGACAATCATCAAATCGTTCCTGGGAATACTATCCTCAGCAATTCTATCGGTACCTCAAACCAGTCGAAGGATGAGATCGATTCAGGAGGAGCTAGACAGTCAATGGCTACAAATCTCAGGGTTGTTCGACGACATAGTGAGAATAACTCCAACCATGCTGGAAGCGCTGCTCTGGTGGATGCGCTCCAAGAATGTCTCAATCGGACTCACTTTTCTTTCTTCTGTACCGGAGTTCATCCTCACAACAGATGCCTCCTTAGAAGGTTGGGGCGCACACCTCCAAGATCTTTGTGTACGAGGAAGAAGGTCAGCTGCAATGGCAAAAATGCATATCAATTTCTTGGAGCTTCGAGCCATTTTCCTGGCGTTACAATCCTTTCTCCCAAGGCTTCAAGGGTCGACAGTTCACATCAGAACCGACAACACCACTAGCATGTATTACTTAAACATGCAAGGAGGTACCCATTCACAAGAAGCTCAAAGCATTTGGGAATGGCTGCTTTCTCACAACATCTCGATAAAGGTGGAACATTTGCCGGGAATTCACAACACACTAGCGTACACTCTGAGCACGACTGTGAAGTCGTGCCACGAATGGGAGTTTGATCAATCTGTGGTGGAACACATTTTTGGGATGTGGGGCACACCAAATCTGGATCTCTTTGCCTCCAAAAGCAATCGGAAGTGCCCATTCTTTGCCAGCTGGGAGCCGGAGAAGGGTTCGTGGGGGAACGCTTTAATGATGGGATGGACGGGGATCTTTGCTTACGCATTTCCCTCATTTCCGTTGCTTCCACGACTTCTGCGCAAGCTCAGGATGGAACCATGCTGCATGATTCTCATTGCGCCGAGATGGTCACGTCAGCATTGGTTCACGGAGCTTCTCCTACTGTCCAAACGCAGACCTTACCGTCTTACAGGAGTTCGACCCTGTTATCAATGAGCAAGGGCCAGATTCTTCATCCTCGTCCAGTCCAATTGCATCTTCATGCATGATTTCTGGATTCACAGAATTTAAGGAGATACATTTACCTCAGGATTGCAGAGATATTCTTGCTAGAGCAAGGGCTCCTTCTAACTTAAAAACGTATGCTCTGAAATGGAAGCAATTCTGTTCTTGGTGCAGTGACAAGAATATACATCCTTTAAGATGTTCTCCAGATAAAGTTCTGCCTTATCTTCTATCATTATCTAAGTCTGGTCTTATGTTTACATCGGTTAAGTTGCATCTAGCAGCCATCTCTACCTACAGACGTTCTGCAGGAGCTGCATTCCTTTGCTCTAATCGCTTGATTAAACACATTTAAAGGGGCTTTTCTGAACTTTTCCACCCATCAGAGCTCCTCCTCCAGAATGGAGGCTTAATCTGGTGTTGCAGCAGCTCATGAAACATCCATTTGAGGCTGTTGACAAAGCTGACCTTAAGTACATCTCCTGGAAAACAGCGCTTTTAGTGACGCTCACCTCTGCTCGGAAAGTCAGTGAAATCCAAGCTTTCACTATCAAGCAACCTTATTTGAAATTCACCAATGACTGTCCTTCTCAGAACTAATCCAACGTTTATTCCGAAGGTTCCCTCTACATTCCATCTTAATGAGCCTGTTATACTGCGTTCTTTCTTTCCCAATCCGTCTTCCTCTGCTGAGAAATCTTTGCATACCTTGGATGTTAAAAGGTGTCTGAAATTCTACATTACTGTGTCCATCAGAAAATCTGATCAATCATTTATTTCTTATGGTGGTCAAAAGCCAGGATCAGCTGTGACAAAATCCACTATCGCAAGGTGGATTGCATCTATTATCCAATTCTGCCATACTAAAGCTGGACATCCTTTATCCATGAAACCCAAGGCTCACACTACAAGGGAAGTGTCCTCATCTACTGCTCTTTTTGCTGGAGTACCTTTGGAGAAGATTTGCCGTGCTGCAACTTGGAAGAATGTGCACACTTTTACACAGATTACTGTCTTGATCTGGCGACAGAAGCTGAATCAGCAGTGGGTCAAGCAGTGTTGCGAAACCTTTTTAAATAAGGTAAGCCTCTGTAAAGAGGTGATTATATTGTTACATGTTCACATATTTATGGTTGTTTTCTAGTTTTCCAACTGTATGTTATATATATATATATATATCTATATATTTTTATATATATATATATATATATATATATATATATATTTATATATATATATATATATATTTATATATTACCTACTGGCGATAGCCAGTAGGTATATATAGTTAGGATTTTTTCTCTATGGGATTTCTGAAAATTCTATGTCTAATAACTTTGGCGTTTGTGGACGGAATTGGCTGAAATTTTCTGGAAAATGGCACATTTTGTTTCTAAGCAGCCCCTGAAAATTTGGGGGGGTTTCGTCAAGCGGAGGCCGAAAAAAAAGGGGGGTCCCAAAATGTGTTTTTAACATTGAGTTTTCCATAGGGCGGTTGGACTCACTTTTAGCTCGAACGGCTGAATGGATTTCCACAAAACTTGGCAAAATTGTAGGGACTGGTAGCCCGATGTGCCTTTGCTATGTCTCAAGATATATGCTCCAGTGGTTTTTACGGAAATTAACTTTGAAAAATATATATTGGGCTACATTGGGCTATATATATATGTTGGAGCCCAATGTAGCCCAATGTAGCCCAAAGATGGCCACCAGAGACAAAAGAGCCCAAATGTAGCCCAAATATCAGCCAGATGTAGCCCAACTATAGCCCAGTGAAAGAATGTCCCAGAGTGTTCTAAAGAACAACTAGAGCGCTAACAGTCTTACTTATGACAAAAGTATGGCACACCTGAAGTCATCTTGATTGGAATAAAGTGTTAACACTTAAAACATTTAATTTGCAAAGGAACAAAATGAGGGGTTTCATTTTGCCATAGAAATGTTATATATATATATATATATATATATATATATATATATATATATATATATATATATATATATATATATATATATATATATATATTTATTACCTACTGGCGATAGCCAGTAGGTATATATAGTTAGGATTTTTTCTCTATGGGATTTCTGAAAATTCTATGTCTAATAACATTGGCGTTTGTGGACGGAATTGGCTGAAATTTTCAGGAACATGGCACATTTAGTTTCTGAGCAGCCCCTGAAAATTTGGGGGGGGTTTCGTCAAGCGGGGGCCGAGAAAAAAGGGGGGTCCCAAAATGTGTTTTTAACATTGAGTTTTCCATAGGGCGGTTGGACTCACTTTTAGCTCGAACGGCTGAATGGATTTCCACAAAACTTGGCAAAATTGTAGGGACTGGTAGCCCAATGTGCCTTTGCTATGTCTCAAGATATATGCTCCAGTGGTTTTTACGAAAATTAACTTTGAAAAATATATATTGGGCTACATTGGGCTATATATATGTTGGAGCCCAATGTAGCCCAATGTAGCCCAAAGATGGCCACCAGAGACAAAAGAGCCCAAATGTAGCCCAAATATCAGCCAGATGTAGCCCAACTATAGCCCAGTGACAGAATGTCCCAGAGTGTTCTAAAGAACAACTAGAGCGCTAACAGTCTTACTTATGACAAAAGTATGGCACACCTGCAGTCATCTTGATTGGAATAAAGTGTTAACACTTAAAACATTTAATTTGCAAAGGAACAAAATGAGGGGTTTCATTTTGCCATAGAAATGTTATATATATATATATATATATATATATATATATATATATATATATATATATATATATATTACCTACTGGCGGTCGCCAGTAGGTATATATAGTTAGGATTTTTTTGAATAGGGATTTCTGAAAATTCTATGTTGAATAACTTTGGCGTTGATGGACGGAATTGGCTTAAATTTTCGGGGAAATGGCACATTTTGTTTCTGAGCGTCCCCTGAAAGTTTGGGGGGGTTTCGTCAAGCGGGGGCCGAGAAAAAGGGGGGTCCCAAAACGTGTTTTTAACATTGAGTTTTCCATAGGGCGGTTGGACTCACTTTTAGCTCGAACGGCTGAATGGATTTCTATGAAACTTGGCAAAATTGTAGAGACTGTTTGCCCGATGTGCCTTTGCTAGGTCTCAAGATATGTGCTCCAGTGGAGTTTGAGAAATTAACGTTCAAAAAAATATATATATCTGTGACAGCGTCCCGGTTAGCGCCCCGGTTCGCGTACCAGACGCGTAACGGAACTTCGCGAGGAGAAGCGGATTGGCTCTCCGGTGACTCTCAACATTCTAAACAGTCCGGAGCGGCCGCCATCTTGTCTCTCGGTAGGATCGAGAGACAAGAGGTGGAAATAAACGAAGGGGGAAATGAATGAAAGGGGCAAGGTAGACCCCTCCTGACCCCCTAGGATTGATGTGGGGGCTATTAAAGGGCCCCGCGGGACAAAAGAATAAAATACATTTTTTTTCGATTTTTCGCGGTGGAAGCGCTACCCGGTACGCGAACCGGGTAGCTCACCGGTAGCGTAACGGGAGTCCGCCATCTTGTGTTTCGGACGAATTTAGTCACAAGATGGAGGATAAACAATGTTGGGAATGGGTATAAGGGGGCACGGGAGACATATCCTGACCCCCTAGGTTTTCTGAGGGTGGCTGAGGAGGCCCATATATGTTAAAAAAAAAACACTTTTTTTTCCCAAATTTTCGCACGGTTAGCGCCCGGACCGCGCACCGGGTAGCGTTCCGGAAAGCGTAACAAGGGGAAAACCAAGGGAAATAGTAAAATAATATTTTAGAGTGCTTTGAGGTAGAGTAGCTCTGAATAGAGCTGTTGTGTTGTGTGGGTGATGTAAGTACCAACATGTGGGTACCAATGAAGAGTCTAAAATTCAATGTACACCGTCTCCTCTGTAGATATTTTGTATGTTCTAATATGGGTTATTTAAATGTAAATGTGTGGAAAAGCACTTCATGCTTTAAAGCAATTGTATTTTTGAACTGATTGTTCTTTCCTCTTAGTCCTCCTCTTTGGTTTTTTTCCCCACACTCTTCTTCAGCATGATAGTTGATAAATTCGTTCCCTCAAAAAATTTATATACATAAAAAAATTATATTAAATACATATAAAATATATTTTTCCTTTAAAAGAAGAATACATTGTACAGCTTTTGATATTTGCTATTAAAAAACCATTGAAATTCACTGAAAAAACCATAGGTTATAGACCATATATAGTTAGGAATTAGCATTTACAAAACCTTGAAAATTCACTGAAAAAACCATAGGTTATAGACCATATATAGTTAGGAATTAGCATTTACAAAACCTTATTTTACTCACACAAAACCATTGAAATTCGCATATATAGTTAGTTGCACTAACTATATATCGCGCACCCGCAATCCACTGCTGATCATGTCACATATTACATCATTCATGACATGGTCAGTGACATCACTGATGACATCACTGATGACATCTCAAATGACATCACTGATGACATCACTGATGACAACATCCAGTGACTGTATGTTTCTGTAAAGTTAAAATATGTCTTACATATTGAAGAATGAGTGGATGTATAAGAGTCTGGATGAAGGATTTAGTAGGTGCATGACTGACTGTATGAGTGAGTGATTAAATGTGTCTCACTGAGTGCCTGGGTTAGTGACTAAACTGTCTCAATTTGTGCATCATTATGTCTGTTGTTCTGTAAACTGCTGCATGTGTTGATCATTAGCTATATGATTAACTATATGGGTTATTGATTGGTTGCCCAAGTATTTGTATGGGAGACTGAGAGTGTGTATGGGTGGCTGGGAGGTGTATGACTCTGTGCATAGATGTGTGAGCAGTTGATTCCCTAGATGTATGGGTTCAAAAGTGCATGTGGAAACAACTGTATGAGGGGTTGACTGTGTGCATGAGTGTAATGGTGAGTGAATGGATATCTCAGTGCTACATGTCAAAGTAAGTACATATGTAAAACACAGTACATGTGAGAGTTGACATATATAAATAACTGTGCATAAGAGCCAGTGAATGTGTGAGTGGCTGTATGGATCATTGTGAACTTGTATCAGGGATTGTATAAGAGAGTAAATATGTGTTAGTATATGTTTGAATAAGTAAGGTGTGTATAACTGTATAGTTGAGGAAATGGAGGTGTGATTGATTCTTTGCATGACTGACTAGGTGTGTGAGTAACTCCATGGATGAGTGACAGTCTGTGAGTGTATGTTTACACTGAGTGTATCTAAGGTTATATTAGAGTCTGAAGAGGTTCATCGTATTATCACATGAATGATGTCATCAGTGATGTGATCAGTAATGTCAAATGAGATGTCATCAGTGATGTCATCAGTGATGTCATTTGAGATGTCATCAGTGATGTCATCAGTGATGTCATTTGAGATGTCATCAGTGATGTCATCAGTGATGTCACTGACCATGTCATGAATGATGTAATATGTGACATGATCAGCAGTGGATTGCGGGTGCGCGATATATAGTTAGTGCAACTAACTATATATGCGAATTTCAATGGTTTTGTGTGAGTAAAATAAGGTTTTGTAAATGCTAATTCCTAACTATATATGGTCTATAACCTATGGTTTTTTCAGTGAATATATATATATATATATATTCAAGCTCCGTAGTTCAAAACCAACAGGAATCAGCACTCGCAGCAGGTTAAACCTTGTTCTCGGTTTATTGCACAAAAATTCAAACAAACAGATGCGTTTCAGCACTTGCCTTCGTCAGTGTCAGCTGGCGATGGCAAGGCGGAAGTTTAAATAGGGCATAAACAATTGAAATGAAAAACGGACAATTTTTACAATTCATGAGCGCCATCTTTGAATGGTAAATAACTCAAATAGTGAAAAGAATCATAATGAAGCAATGGTTGTAATGTTGAACAAATAATACATATCTGGCAGACTAACGATAAATTAATAGTCTGGGGGGAGGAGCCTAGCTCGCGACCGAGATGGCCGCGTTTTAGCTCGGCTCCGTTCAACCACCTGTTTTCTTCGATTATCCTGTATTTCTCCTGCCCCGGGAAGCCCTCCTTGCGGTGTTTCGGTACCGCGGGCACTTTGCGGACACTTACCCGTTGCTCCGGTGATCCTGGGTGCTGTCGATCCTGTGCGGTGGTCTCGCTCGGAGCCTTCGGGGCGGACTCGCCTGGACCTCCTGGCAGCGACGGGACGTTACGGAGCGCGATGGTCGGCCTTTGCTGGCGCTGTGGATCTGGTTGCGGAGGCTGATGTGCGAATAGGCCGGCTGTGCCCGTTGGCGGACCCGACTGGCCTGGGACTAGGGGTGCGGACGCTGCCTCCTGCGGGGGAGCCTCCTCATTTATCCGGCTTGGTCCCCCCCTTTGTTCCCCCGGCCCGGCCATTTTGAATTTTCCGCCCGGGCTCGGAGAACGGGGCCGGCGGCACGAGGGGACCGCCGAACATCCTTCTTCTGGTGGGTCTCCTTCCTGCCTTGGGGCGCCCCGCCGCAGTTCGGCTAACCTCCTTTTGCTCTGGTGTTGCTCCGGCCGGGGCCCCCGACGACCGAGGGCTTGCTGGGTTTCTAAGATGGCGGCCGACCCTGAGAGTCTCTGCCGGGCCTGGGCGAGCACTGGGGGCCCGCCGCACGGCCCGGATGTCGGATCTTCTGAAGGGTTTCCTGCACTTCAAGTTGTCCTGGATGCACTATACTCCTGGCGGACTTCCGTGGCTGCGCCTGTTTTTCCCCTGTGGAGGCGGACCCATTTTTTGATTTAGGCGGGCCCCCAACGTTGGATTTTGCTTCCTCGTTGCAGGGTACGACTGGTGTGCTCCTGGTCTCTGTGCCTCCGGCTGAGACCGCATCCTTGAATTGGAGACTCTCCGACGCCCTTTGTCGTCCTGCTTTGTTGCCTTGGCCGCTGGTCTGCGGTCCGTTTGCATCCTGTCCAGGCCTCGATGATCCTTTCTGTCTCTCATCGCGTCGGCTCCCTGGCCAGGGCGCCTGTGCCGACCCAGCTGGGCTTGCCTCGTTGGACTTGTTCATGGAACTGTGCCTGCGGTGCGTAGATTGTACCGTAACTTTTTTATATTCTCCGTCTTTTCTTTCAAGTCTCTCCTCAGGACTGCCGCTGGATTTCCTCCTGAACCCTGTGTCCCTCGTCGTTTGGACTTTGTTTGTTTGGATGATTACAACCTTGGACAAAAGCGGACAGGGCTGAAATGACTTATTATATGCGGTAGTCTTGTTTCTGATCTATGACCGACATGTGCTGTTGTGCTGTTGCGTAACTTCGTGAGACTCCTGAAACTTATCCTGATGTCGTTTAACTTCCCGTGGGCTCTGCCTCTCCCCTTTTCACGGGTGGTGGGATGGTTGCAGATTATCCTGTTTTTGCCCTCTCCCGTGTGTGACGTTTCTTCCTTTCCCTGGCCCTTCTTTTTGCCTTTGTTTCTACCTTGTTTCTTTCTTCTATATTTCGGGTTCTATTTAGGGCGACAGGCACGCTGCTGGGGGGTTGGCCGTAGCCTTCTGCAGGGGTGTAGGGTGGGCTTGAGGGGTGGGTGGGGGTTGCTGTTTTTGGGGGATCTTTTTCCTCCTTTCTTCTCCCTTTTTGGTTCTATGGCCCTTGTGTATCCCTTCTTTCGGGGCTCTGTCTCGTCGTCTGTCCCCCTGGTGTCTTTCTGGGGTATTTTTCCGGTATCACGATGATTCTGATTTGCTGGGTGTGTTTTCTGTATTTTCAATGTCTATTTTATACCGGGTTATGGTTTTCCTGTTTCGTCGCCCGGGGGCGGGTGTTTGGATAAAAGTCCCTTCCTTTCCTTCTTCCCCCTTCCTTTCCCCCCCCCCCCCCTTATGTGGGGTTCCTTTCTTTTATTGGGGGTCCGTTTCGTATTGTTCTTGTATTTGGGTCTTTTTCTGTGCGGTTTGGTGGTACGGGTGGTGGCTGCGGTGGGCGGGCATTGGACGGTGTGTGCGTTGGCCTTTCCTCATGTCTGTTGTTTTGACCGGTGCTTATTGGTATGCCTATTTCGTGTTTGTTTCTCCTGTATTTTTTAACGATCATTGTATTGCTGCCCGCCGCGGCCCCGCCCCTTTGGATTGTCTCTTGGCCCGCCATACTCCTGTACTCCCTAACCCGTCCTTTAAAAATAAGAAAACTACCTTTCTAATTCTTATCTCCTGTGATCGCTCTAAGATGCTTGTTATTTCTCCTGTTTCTTGGCCTTTGTATACTGTGATACTCTGTGCATTGCTCCTGACATTCGGCTCTGTGGTGGCCAGCCCGGTGGGTTGTAGGCCCGTATTTGTGAGCTCTTTCTGTACAATAAAGGTTTTCAAAAAAAAAAAAAAAAAATAGTCTGATTTTTACATCCTTGCCCTGGATGGGCTAAATTCGTTAGGGTTATCAGATTAGGAAACCGAATTCTATTATGTCAACATAATTCGCATTGCTCTTATTTTCAATATATCTGTTGGTTAAAAGGTTTAAAGGAAAAAACTTTGTTGTTTAATTAGACCCATAATGAATTCATCTGTGATTAAGACCTGAATGGCCCACAAAGTGAACTGTAAATCATAAACTCCATAACCCTACACCACACTGTCAAAATAACTCCTTAGCATTAAATTCATCATAAAGGGTCAAAACCAGCTACCAACTAAATTTCTTAAAGCATTCATAAACACAAATAAGTTTTCAGGCAATGACACAGCTCAACCCACGTGATTTCAATTACTGTTACTTATAGATGTGATAAAAGTTCTTCCCCTGCATTAAGACCTCCCGGTGACTTGGTTTGGAGGTCTATAATGTATCTTGACTCCAACCGCCTAAGCTTCCATTTCAGATCCCCGCCCCTTATATCTTGTGGGACACAGTCCAAACTAAAGAAGCTAAGCAAGGTCCCATCACTGTTAGGGTGAGTGGCAAAGTGTCGGGCCATAGGATAGCTCTCGTCCTTATTCACAATGGCCCGTTGGTGCTCCAGGACTCTTAACTTGACTGCCTTAGTGGTACTCCCCACGTACCGAAGTCCGCAGGGGCACGTTAGACAGTAAACCACAAATGTGGTTGAGCAGGTAATAAACTTGCCGATCTTTATCTTGGAGTCCTTATGTGGCACATGATAGGCAAGTACCCTCTGGCTGTTGCTACATGCCTTGCATTTCCCACACGGGTATGACCCATGCATGGCATGAAGATCTCCTTTAGGCCTTTCTCTTGATAAGTGGCTTGTGACCAGCCTGTCCTTCAATGATCTTATTTTTCTAAATGTTATCATGGGGTGTTTTTGTAAATCTTTGCCTATTATGGCATCAGATTTAAGGATTCCCCAGTTTTTGGACATGATGGCTCTGACTCTATTGGCTGCCACCGAATAGTTTGCTATCAGTCTAATGATGCCACTTCCACCTTTAGTTGTTTCAATCCTTTTTTCAGACAACAGGGTTTGCCTATCAACAGCTTTCGCCTTCTCTTCAGCTTGTTGGAGTACAATTCCAGAGTAACCGCGTGATTTGAAGCGTTTCACGCTTCTATGTGCGGCCTCCGTGAAATCTTTCTCCAGGGAGCTGTTGCGCTTTATCCTCAACAGTTCCCCGTAGGGGATACTCTTAACCAGGGAGGCTGGATGGCTGCTTCGTCCATGTAGGACGGAATTCCCTGCCGTCTCTTTTCTAAAGAGAGCGGTCTGGATAGTGCCTGAGTCAACGAAAACCCTTAAGTCTAGGAAGCTAACCTCTTTCTTGCTCATATGGTAAGTGAATTGCAGGTTCAGATCGATTTGATTAAGGACCCTTATGTATTCCATTGCTGAAGATTCCGACCCTCTCCAAATAAGAAAAAGGTTGTCGATATACCTTCTCCAGCATATTACCCTGTCGACCCAATCAGTTTTGTCATCCGCCCAGGCCACCTGCTTCTCCCACCAGCCCACGAATAAATTTGCGTAGCTGGGGGCGAAGCAGGTGCCCATGGCAGTCCCCCTAACCTATATATATAGGGCTTGATTGTAATACGAGATACAAATTTCATTCAAAATGTTACAGCCCACTGGGGCGTTATCTATTAACAAAATTCTGATGCACTGTTATTTAGAATGAATTATTCTGTTTAATATTCGGTTTATCAACAGCTTTATATGAAATGTCAGTGTTGATTTCATTTAAGTTCATACTTTCTAATTATGAGTTGCTCAAAAATCACTGGGGTAATGGGGATGCATTTCTATTTGAAAAACACATTCAAATATGGCCGCCAAAATGTGGTTAAACAAACTTGTGCGAGGACGAGTAGTCCTACCTTTATGTTATTTGCTGTTTACTTTAAAACACGTGATAGAAAAAAACACTGTTACCCGTGACCAAGGTGCGGCTGCACCGAAACGCGTCGGGTGTTTTTGGCATTCTGTGTAGTCAATAAAACTTCACGCTAAATGGATTTGGGCTCGAGCTGACTTCTTTCAATTGATAAAGTTGCTGTGTTCAAAATATATATATATATATATATATATATATATATATATGTTTATTTTGATGCATATGTATATGATGCTTTCCCTTATTGGGGTTCAAATGTTGTACTGCATTACTGTGTTGGTTTTTACGAGGTATCTATTGTTTTTCTTATGATACCCACCATCCACTATACAACTAAGGATTTCTTACTGCTAACTATTCTGATTCTAGGCATGTGAGTCTATGAAAGATACCTCAATACTGGATAAGAAAACGAGTTACTTACCTGTAACTTCAGTTATCCAGTATTGGCATCTTTCATAGATTCACATGCGACCCACCCTCCTCCCCGGAGAGGCTTACCTTATCGCTATTGCATACTTATTGTCACTTGTGCTACGAAAATCTGAGGGTTTGCCTCTCTGTGGAAGGTTCTAAGAGGGTGCCGCAGCCTGATTGGCTGTGTTCCAAGTTTGGTTCTTTTTGCAAAAGGACTAAGAAAGGCTAATGTAGTGACTTTGTTGTCCATAGTAGCCTATTGTATAATGTTTGTTATGACTATTATGTATATGTTTTATTATACCGCGAGACTCCCACCTCATCGGCGGGGATGATTCGAAGTATGTGACTCTATGAAAGATACCAATACTGGATAACTGAAGTTACAGGTAAGTAACTCTTTTTCTTCTTCCAAATAGATCACTACTTTGTACAATGAGATTTGCTCTTCCCAAGTGTTGTCCCATCATTGACCCAGAGCATCATTAAATATTCAGTATGTTAATGTTTTAAATGCCAGGTCCATTATCATTGTGGACGATAGGCAACCTTGCCTTGTTCCCCTTTCTAGTCTGAAGGGCTGTTAAGAGTGCATTTTACCCATGCTCTAGTTAATAGTTTGTTATATAGCAGTCTCAGCCAAAATCCATGCAATCCTAAACCTGGAAAATAGAATTCCACTCCATTGTTTTTCATCTAGAGATAGAACCGCTGTTGGCACCACTGTGATTGAAGTGAACTCCAAGCAGTGAAGCAGATTCAGGGCGGCTGCTTCTGTTCGGCATAAAGCCTAATGGTCCAGGTGTACCAGTGTTGATATGGCCTTCCTTATTCAAGAGGGCAACACTTTAACCTGTGTTTTTGAATAGATTCTTGTCTTTAGTACTCTACAAACTTTACCACTGCTAATCAGTGAGTGCTTGTTCTCTCTCCCTAAAACATGGTAGAATTGACTTTCATCTGATTGGCACATTTAATTTACTTTAAAGTCCCTGGCACATTTAATTTACTTTAAAGTCCCTGGTATATGTTACTACATGTACCCAGGGCCTGTCAATTTAATGTTACTCCTGGCCTTCCGCTCTCATTGCACCACCCACTAAAGTAGCACTTTAAAGCATGACCCGGGTCTGCCTTTGCAGCCTGTAGTGTTGTTTTAAACTCCTATTTCAACCAATAAAAAAAAAACCTTTTGCCAGGCCTAAACCTTCCTTTTCAATACATATGTCACCCTTAAGGTACGCCCTAAAATCCCATAGTAATATTATTTTAACAAGGGAGACTCAAGGATCACTGGTGACGTAGGGTACTCTGTCTAACAAACAAAAATTAGCAAAGCCAATGGGTCTCGCCTATGCAAGAGATATTGGCTTTGCCAATATATTTTAGCCATAATGTAAACCAGTGTGGCTGATGTTCAGCGTTGCTAAATATTAGAGGGGTAAAAGAGGGTGGTGTGGAGTGGACTGTCTCCTCGGATTTTGGTATGAGTGTGGGTGGGATAACCTACCTGCGAGGTACTTGTCAGACCACTCCCTGGACTTGATGGAGTTAGGGGGCAGAGGGGTAATACCGGAGATAGCTTTGTGGCGGCTCGGCAGTGAGATGCTTAAGGACCCCCCATTTGTCGCTACAGTATTTGAAGAACTGAATAAATACTTTCAGGAAAACTGGAGGTCGGCCTCAGCCGAGCAAACGTATGGGAGGCCATGAAGGTTGTTATACGAGGTATTTGTATTAAAAGCACATATGGAGTAAAGACTCAATTGGAGCGAGACATAACAACACATGAGGCTACCTTGGGAAAACTAGAAAATGAGATTACCCTGGCTCCCCAAAGGTTAAAGGAGTGGATTAAGGCCAAAGCAGCCCTCATGACGAACCTCCGCAGACTAGAGAAACATGTTCACACAACATATAGTCAGAGGGTCTGTAGGGAGGGAGACAGAACTGAGGTTTTGCTGGCCCGTTTGATTAAGCGGGAGACACCTGCTGCCCAGATACTGCAAATCCGAGCTGAGAATGGGGTTTTAGTATTTGCACAGCGAGCAATCGCTGAAGTCCTAGCAAGTCATTTACATCAGGTATATACTAGTCGCTCTGCACCAGACTTAAGGGCGATGCTGGCCTATCTAGACACGATAGAGCTCCACCACATTACTCCTGAGGAGCAAGAGACCCTGTCCTCCCCAATTACTACCAATGAAATAAACATTGCCATAGAACACCTCAAATTAGCTAAAAGCCCAGACTCTGACTGGCTTCCTACAGAGTTCTACAGATGCTTCGCACCCCTTCTAGTGGATAGACTCTTATAGGTGTATAATGAAGCATTAAGTAAGGGTGCTCTTCAGTCCACTATGGGAGAATCACTCGTCACCATGATTCTATAGCTCCCTGTCTCCCAGGCTCATATAGACCAATCTCGCTGTTAAATACGGATATGAAAATATTAAGTGGCATTATGGCTAACCGACCTCTCCCGAAGATGACACAACTAATTCACTCAGACCAAGCAGGGTTCTTCCCAAGATGGAATACGACCTACAATTTGAGGCGACTGTCACATGTATGGCAGACCCCTAGACTAATGGAGACTGATAACGCATCACTAGATATCAAGCAAGCGTTCGATTCAGTGGAGTGGACATATATATGGCAGGTCCTTTGGCGCATAGGGGTAGGTGAATGATACCTTCAATGGATTCCATTGCTTTATGCTGCCCCCACGGCAAGGGTGCGGATGGGCAAGACAGTTTTGGGCCAATTAATCTTAGGGCGGGGCACCCAGCATGGTTGCCCACTATCACCCCTGCTTTTCACACTTGTGATGGTACCACTGGCCACTCGTCTGCGGACTGTGATGGATCCCTGGGGTATCTGGCTGGGGGAGACTAATCACCTTGTTTTATTGTACGCAGATGATACGCTGGTCTACTTGGCCCGGCCGGAGCACTCGGTCCCGATACTCTTGCAGAAATGCATTATTTCGGTGAAATCTCAGGACTGCGAATCAATCTTCAGATACCGATGGGTAGATTGGCAATGGCCTCTCTGGAATCGAGACCTCTCATTGGTCTACCACGGTCTGAAGAGGGGGCGCAGTATCTGGGTATACACTTGGCGCACACCGCTGACACCTATCTTAAACTCAAGCTGACACCTATCTTAACCTCAATATTGACTGCGTAATAGAGGGCCGAAAAGGATTGATTTGTTTCTGGGCTGAGCTGCCGTTATCTCTTATGGTCTAGAAAAAATGGTTAGGGGTTCTCCCCACCTCACCCTCCCGTACCTGAGCAGGAGACATCCAAGGATGAAAAAGTAGAAAAGAATGGTACTGAAGGGATCAATCCTCTTTTAATTATCAAACAAGAAACCATTAATTATCTTGTGATTGACGAATTATACATAGGATAAGTATATATTAATTCATATACACATATATGAGCGGACAGCCAGAGAGGCACAACAAATAACAGTTTATATACAACACATCACATGTACATTATATACAAATATCCAAAACATTTACAGAATCAAAATACTTCTCTGTACCCTCAGGACAAGAAATATACAACAATATATATACACACCAATTTACATATGTACCTCCTCTTAAATTAGAATGGAGTATACAACAAAATGGTAGTCCCAAACAAGAAGCACCAGGGGGTTAACACATCAACCCGACCTACATTTGTATTGGTGCACCTATGACCAAATCAAATCTTTCTTTAATTTAAACAGGGGACTCAGTTCGAAGCAAGAGGTGTCGACGCAGTCGTGGTCGCGTTTCAGCCAGATGATATAGGCTTCATCAGGACATGGCTACTCTAATCTTCACGGCCCTGGCAATACCTAGGGCGAGTCTCGCCAGCCAACCCACACTACCACCCAAGGGGGTGGGGTGAGTGCCACCGTCTCGGCTCAAGTCTCGAGAACTCTTATATCAGCTCTGTGTCCGCCCAGGTAGATATAAAGCATATATATAGGAAGTGGCTCAAGTCTCACGATCTTCCTTCAATATCCGACAGGATCAGCAACAAGTCACCACGATGTTTGCTGCAGCGTCTCTCTAGTCAGTAGACCCGCGTGTATGGGTTATCTCTTATGGGTCGCATTGCGATCATCAAAATGATCGTTCTACCCAGATGCTTGTATGTATTGCAACATTCTGTTTATATAATCCCACGTTTATATTTCACCATAATAGAATGTCTTATTGAGATCACCTGTGAGGGGAAAAACGGAGAAGAATCCGACTGATGACGTTACAGAGGACATGAGAGAGGGGTGGTTTGGAGGTGCCCAAGTTCGAGTTCTGTTACATGGCATCTCAGCTGCAACATGCTGTTCACAGGCTAGACGACAAACTCAATTGGGAAAAATCGTTGCTAGCCGAAACGTACGGGAGTGTCTCACTGGCTGCGTTATTGATGATGGGGAGTGGAGTTCCCAAAAACTGTCCGTACATAATTCGACATGTAGCGAAGGTATGGGAAAATGTAGTGAGACAGGTGGTGCAGTATGCCCCATACGTACCTGATATGACTTTATGGGCTATTCGTCCATTTGGCGCTATAGCAGACTCCATGTCAATACGACGATGGAGGAATGGCGGTTGCCAACTAGCAGGTTGCCAACTAGCAAGGGGATCTCTATGTGGTTGGAAAGTTCACAACCCTTGAGGAAGCACAAACCATATTTGAACTGGGAAAAGGTCAATTCCTACAGTATGGAAAAATATCCAGTGTGGCGAGGGAGCTCTGGCAGGGTTTCCAAGAGGAACCCCCACTACCAACATACTAGGGGCTCTGTTAGCCATGACAAAAGAGGAGAGACTAGTCTCTCACCTTTACCGAGCTCTGCGTGAGGATCTGCCGGTGGAGCCGTTTTGCCTCCAACACAAATGGGACGAACCTTTGACAGAGAGTGAATGGAGGAGAGTGCATGAAGGAGTGCGAAAGGTTAGTGTAAATGGACGATTCAAATTATTCCAATATAATATAATACACCAAGCATACTTAACCCCACGCACACTGCATATCAAATATCAATCACACATGGATGGTTGTCCCAGATGTAAAGCACAGGGGGTGGACTTCCTCCACATGATTTGGCTGTGCTCCATGTTACACATTTATTGGGAACAGGTCCTGGTGGGTCTGGGAGAGGCTGCCAGCTGGAAAATACCCCAGGATATCAAACAAGTACTTTTGGGGCTACTGCCTACACCTAAGAAAAAAAACCTAAGCAGACATTTTGTGAACCTGGGGTCGGTGTTGGGGTGTTGGCTAAAAGGCATATAGTGATATCATGGATGCTACCTCAGCCCCCGAAATACGCAGATTGGGTGAAAGATATGAGCGAGTGGGCAAACCACTTAGCTAGTACGAATGAGATTTGTCAGAAAAGATGATAAGGCCGAGGACGATAGGCTGGCATGGGCCTCCATGGTCGCATACTTACAGGGGAACCAGGAATCAGACTCCCCAGAGACCTTGGGAAGGGGATCTCCCCAAGGTACACCATAGACGGGGATACAGACCAAGAAGGTCTGACGATCTTTTAACAGCTGTGTAATGGTTCTGCAGGTGATCACGGGCACACAAATACCACTTCAAGGAAAAAGGGGGGGAGGTTGGGGGAGTTATTGTTAAATTTTACTGTAAGATCTATTGGTAAGAGCCTAGGACGGAACTAGAAAGGCTTGAATTGGTAAGCATGACGGTGATTCATAATGTGCTATTTGATAGACATTGTCCGATATGGTTATATTAGAATATCAACAGATGTATAGAAGTTATTTCATGATATGCTCTAATGTGTGTAACAGTGAAAATGGCAATAAATATTTAAAAAATAAATTACATTAAAAAATCTACTATGTTAAAATGAATTAAAGTTAGGTTGATAGCCTGCATGATAATGCAAGTAACACTTATTTTCAAAAATAGGCTTTGCTAGATGTCACTACTGGTCCTGCGTGGGTTACAATACACAAATAATCCAAGAAAGAAGATTTATTATTTGAGACATTATGCACCACACATAGGACATCTCAATCGCTTCCAGTGTTAAAAGGTATGATGCGATGCACCATGCAGATTATATTTTTTAAGACCCTGAACGTGCTTGCATCATTACCCCATGGATAATGATGCACCATTGAACACAATTTTTATTTGAGGTCCGTTTCAAACAGACTCCCTCGTTGTTTCAAGTGCACGTAAAAGGGCAAATTCAGCAACCTCGGCAGACAACCCACCTCCAGATAAGGAATATCAACTTATTGATGAGCATAAAAAGAAGGGGCAAGAACTAGACCAAGAAGGAAAATTAAGTTCCAACTCCTCCATCAAATGCGCACTGGACTCTACTGATATCGCTGCCGGTGGCATCAATACAAGTGTCTTCCTGCGCAGAATTTCCCAGCTTCGTCTCTCTGGATTTAAGCCAGAATCAAGCAAACTTTAGTAAACGTCCCCTTTTAATAAAGAACATCTCTTCAGCCCGCAAGTAGATGAGACCTTAGGAAAAAATATACTGAATTTGCCAAATTTATGGGAGACCTTCAAACACCTAACACTAGAGGCTCTTTTCGTTGCTCCTCTTATAGAGCGGGTTCTAAAACCACCTCCACAGATGCTTTTGCATCTTCCTTTAGATCGCAAACTCAGTCCTCTCCATCTAGAGGATATTTCAGAAGCTACTACAGCGGTAACAACTTCAAAGGTTGGGGCAAAGGTCCGATGGGGAAGGAAGTGGGCATCGCTTCCGTCCTCTGAGTGGACACAGGCCCTTAACGAACATCCTCCTGTGATGGTGTCCAACCCCACTACGGCCACTGCCAACTTTGACAACTGGATAACCTGCACCCTCGACCAAGTCCTCCCTAAGAAATCCCTTGACCTGATAAAAAGATCTAAAGTCGCTCCCTGGTATTCCCCTGCCCTCAGGCTCATGAAGCAATCCTGCCGTAAATTAGAGAGAGCATGGAGAAG
This sequence comes from Lissotriton helveticus, assembly GCF_964261635.1. Taxonomy (NCBI): domain Eukaryota; kingdom Metazoa; phylum Chordata; class Amphibia; order Caudata; family Salamandridae; genus Lissotriton; species Lissotriton helveticus. The sequence goes on from NC_136059.1 coordinate 603,310,906, forward strand.
TGATCATTCACCCTCAAAAAAAGCCGATTACAGAGCTGCTATAAAGCTCTACAAACTTGAAATGAAAACTGCGCAAGCTCTCTTCTACGACTCAAAAATTAATTCTGCTGCCAACTCCCCCAAGGAAATTTTTTAAATTGCCAAATCCTTAATTTCCCCTGCCCCTGAGCTTCTGTCCCCAACGGGCGCTCAATCCCGCTGTGATGATCTAGCCTCCTACTTCTTTCAGAAGATCCAAATCATCTACTCCTCATTTTCTGGGGGTAATGAGGCTGAGGGACCCACCATCTTCCCGGAGATAGCTCCCACTGCCCCTCGCACGCTGGATAAATTCCCTCTGTTAGATTCCATCACAATTGACAAAATCATCCCGAAAGTCACCTCGGGATCCCCCAATGACCCAGCACCTCTGCGGATTCTCACGAAGGTCTGGGCCCGGCCGTCCTGAACGCTCTCAATGCTTCCATCACCACTAATTCTGTCCCCGCCTCTTGGAAGTGTGCGATGGTCAAGGCTTTATTAAAAAAGCCCTCCCTGGACCAAAACAGCTTGGCTAACTTCCGCCCAATCTCCTTACTCCCCTGGATGAGTAAACTGCTTGAGAGGCACATCAATACCATCTTAGTAGATCACCTGGAATCAGCGGATCTGCTTTGTGTCTCTCAGACAGGGTTCCGCCCCCAGCATGGGACCGAAACTGCTCTTATTGCGGTGACGGAGGAAACCCGAGCCGTGCTGGACCGGGGAGGAAAGGCAGCCAACATTTTGCTCGACCTCAGTGCCGCGTTCGACACTGTCAACCATACCATTCTATTACATCGTTTAATGGGTTTGGGTGTGTCGGACGCGGCACTGGAATGGCTGTCTTCCTTCCTAGATGAGCGTTTCTTCCAGGTGTTTGAGGGTGAGGCAGTTTCCATCAAACATCCACTTAGCTGCGGGGTGCCTCAGGGCTCCTCCCTGAGCCCCACGCTTTTTAACGTTTATATGCAACCTCTAGCGGGGATAGTCCAACCTTTTGGTGTGCATATTGTCACCTACGCAGACGATACCCAACTGGTGGTCTCTCTAGACCACACGGACGGGTCGTCTAACACCTTAGGTCCCTGTCTGGAGGCTGTAGCTAGGTGGATGCAACTCTCCTGCCTCAAACTCAATGGAGAGAAAACGGAGGTCATGCTACTGGGCAACCCTCCATTGACTTCTCTGGCCTCCATCCGGCCCACTTGCCTCGGCGCCCCTCCTCTCCCCAAACCCCAGATAAAGAGCCTGGGCATATGGCTCGACAAGTCGCTGGACTTCTCGGCTCAAGCTACTAAAACAGCGGCTACTTGCGCGGGGCTTATGAAGATGCTTCGTAAAGTGCTCCCCCTGCTCCCTTTCCAGGCTAGGAGAATCATGGTACAGGCCCTGATCCTCTCTCGCCTGGACTATAGAAACGCATTATACCTGGGAGCTCCGGTAGCTGTGACCCACAGGCTCCAGGTTACCCAAAATTGCGCCGCCCGCCTACTATACAACATCCCCCGCTGGCAGTCAGCCAGGCATGCCTTAGACAATCTTCACTGGCTTCCAGTCGCCGCTAGAGCTCAGTTCAAGGCTATGTGCATTGTGCACAAATCCTTCCACCGAACGGGCCCTGCCATCCTGTTTCCCTTAGTTCTGCCCTACGTCCCCCCCCAAGCCCTTCGCTCCGGATCACTGCATCTAGCGACTACAACAAAAATCAACAAAGCTAGATGGGGCGGCCGCTCCTTTTCCCACACGGCTGCTAAGCGCTGGAATTCCCTCCCCCTCGCCCTTAGAGGGAACCCAAACAGAATGGCCTTCAGGAAAGCGCTGAAAACACATTTGTACACTAAAACTCGCTAACCTCTCGGGTTGCCCTTCAACAATCAATATAAGCGCTGCGAGGCCTCCGGGTAGTTCCGGCGCTATACAAATATAATTTTTCATAATTTTTCATTTCAACTAGTAATGACCCATCCGGAAACAGTGACTCACTTATTATTCCCCCCAATCATCCTACACATGTCGGGGGTCGATTACACCAGTTTCTTCCCACTTGGCAGTCAATAACACCAAACAGCTGGGTGTTGGTCATTATCCAACATGGTTATTGCCTGTAGCTCATTAGCAATCTCCCAATATTCCACCTCGCACCATCAGACTCTCCAGAACATCAACAACTGCTCAAACAGTGCAATCCCTCTTACTTGAAGGAGCTGTAGAGCTACAACAAAAAGGGCTAGGGGTTTATTCTCCATGCTTCCTAATTCTCAAAAAGGATGGCTCTCTACGGCCCATTTTAGACCTATGGGTGTAAATCACTATATACTATCAGAACACTTCATATGGATCCACTTCACACAAGTGCTTCCACTTCTACAGCAAGGCGAGTTCATGTCAGCAATAGACTTAAAGAACGCAAACTTTCACATCTTCATTCACCCCGCACATTTCAAATACCTCAGATTTGTGATAGCATGAATGCATTACCAATTCAGAGTCCCTCCATTCGGAGTCACCACTGTGCCCACAGTTTTGACCAAGTGCTCAGCAGTGGTAGCAGCGCATTTACGCAGACAAAACATTCATGTCTTCCCATATCTAGACGACTGGCTTATCAAAGCCAATACACACCACATGTGTTGTCAACACACTCAAAGTATCATAAATCTTCTACATCAGCTGGGATTCACTATCAATACTCAAAAATCCCATCTTCAACCTTCACAGCTACAGCCATATCTAGGGACTATTATCAACACTCAGTTAAGTCTAGCCTTTTCAAATACAGCCAGGATTCAAACTTTTCAAACACTGCTACCACAATTTCAAGCCGATCAATACTAACAGTAAAAACGTTCATGCGACTTCTGGAAATTATGGCATCATGCATTGTCATAGTGCCTCATGCTAGACTAAACATGCGTCCTCTACAGGAATGTTTAGCAGTACTGTGGCCTTAATCACAGGGTCAATTACATGATCTAGTCTTGGCAGACATCCGTACTCCTAACTTTCTGCAGTGGTAGAATTCACAAAACCTATGTTTACTTCTTAAAAACAGGCAACACATCCTTATTCAAAGTGCCAGTCATTAAGGCTTTCATGGAAGGCCTTAAAAGAGTAAAACAACCCAGGGTCACACCTTTGTGGAATCTCAGTATTGTTTTAACAAGACTTCTGGTCTTCCATTTGAACCATTACACAATTGCCCCCTCCAATTTCTTTATTGAAAGGTTGCTTTCTCAATTGCCATCACCTCACTAAGACTTTTTGGTGAGCTTCAGGCACTAACTCTGGAAGAACCATTCTTCCAGCTTCATAAGAATATGGTTGTTCTGTGTACAAACCCAAAATTCCTTCCAAATGTATTGTCCCCTTTCCACATTAACCAATCAGTTGAGCTACCTGTTTGTTTCCCTCAACCAGATTCTGTGGCAGAAAGATCTCTTCATACACTTGATGTCAAAAGAGCATTAATGTACTCTATTGACAGGACAATTTTTTTTCGCAAAACAACTCTTTGTTGCGTTCGATCCCTCTCGTAAAGGAAAACCGAATTCGAAATCCGGCATTTCCAGATGATTAAATGCATCCAGACATGCTATCTAAAAGCCAAATTAACTTTGTCTATACCCCTAGAACACACACTACTAAATAAATAGGGGCATTTATGGCTTTCTTAGGCATCATTCCCATAGCTGAAATTTGTAAAGCAGCTACATGGTCTACACCTCACTTATTTTCCAAGCACTATTGTGTGGATGTTCTAGCTCACCAAGAAGCTGATGTAGGACATACGGTGCTAAGTACACTTTTTGAAACAACTGCAATGTCCGCTGGTTAGCCACCACTTTTGGAGGGCACTGCTATACAGTCTATTGCAAAGCATGTGTATCTACAGCCACACATACCTCGCACTGATTGTTACTTACCCTGTAAGCATCTGTTCTTGTCATGTAGTGCTGTAGATTCACATGCACCCACCCTCCCCGGGCACCTAAACGTAGTTGCAATTCTTATCTATAATTTTATATGCATAGACCGCTCTTTATTTATACTCCAATCTCACCCTCTTGCAGGAAAACAATCTAACAATGGAGTCGATGCCCATGCGCACTATTACCGAGAGTAGGAGTCCCCTTACCTCGTGACTCTAAAGACTTCTTTGAAGAAAAACGACTTGCACACATCCGGACCCAACACTAGATGGCAGGAGTATGCAAAGCATGTGAATCTACTGCACTGCATGCCGAGAACAGATGCTTACACGATAAGTAACATAGGGCCATATGTATCAAAAAGTAATTTTGCGATTCTCAAATTGCGATTTTTTGCTATTTGAGAAACGCAAAATGCTATGTATGTAAGATTAGCAAATAATTTTGTGAATTCTACATATTCCTTAATTGCAAATCGCAATTAAGGAATACCTCCCCATTCATTCCTATGGGCATAAGGGCCCATAGGAATGAATGGGGAGATATTCGCAATTTGCGATTCTCAATTAGAGAATTGCGAATGCAAATTCAAGGGTGCCAAAAGGACACCCTGTTACACCCCTGAATTTGTACATATGTGCGCATGTGGCAAACATACATGCCCTAAGGGTAATGTATGTGTGCCACATGGCACTTTGAAAAATGCAAAAAAGTGCATTTTTCAACGAAATCATAAATTACCACCAACTTGAAGTTGGTGGTAATTTGCGATTCCTTATGGCCAAATTGCACATTTTCTGTGCCTCTTACATTGCATTTAAGGAATCGCAATTTGCGATTCCTTAAATGCAATTGCAAAATAGGGAATCACTATTTTGCAAGGCTGTTACAACCCACTTACCTGAATTGCGACCGCAAACGCCAAAATTCTGCGAATTTCGGTGTTTGCGAACAAATTTTTTTTTCATACTTACGGCCCATAATCCATATCTATTTAACATTTATGGAACAGCATTCAGTAAACGTATTTGTATACCTTCACTACATTTTGTGTAAATCCTACTGGATCTTATTCCAAAAGCAAATGTCCAAACCCATTACTATCTATCTAGGGACATTCTTATTACTTCCACATTCATATAGGAGGGGTCGAAACTGAAATATGAACACATCGATGTACTTGATATACATTATTTACTTGTACATAATAATAGTCAACTTACTTCTTTCTAGTTATATCCACAGTTACCTCTTATCATTCATATTATATCCCCAAGTTTCACTTACCAAGTGCCTGTAAACTAAATTATTTCCCCTAGGGGTTAAGTGTCTTACCTAATGAGTAAAGCACATACTTTTCTCCTTTAAAAGTTCACATAATAGATTATCCAACTTTTTCTATGCTAGATGTCGTTAGGATGCATCTCCTTATGTTCCTTTCTTTTTCCCTTTTGTTTGTTTAGAGCTCAGTGAGCTTCAATATTTTCCTAAGTAAATCCTAAACACCAATGGGTAACATATGAATACATCTACTGTTTATACTTCATTAGAGCCCTCATCATTATGTGTGTCTCTCTTCTCTCACCTTGCAATGTTCCTTCATCTTCATATCCACCAATATCTCCTGGCGAAAGTAGGCATTGTCTCCAGTCACATAGATTTGGTCCTCCCTTCATCCTGACTTCTTTCTTTCTCCTTTGTCCCCCGTCCCATATTTTTATAAGACCTAAGAAGCACCAAAATGAATGACTGGCTGGGTAGAAATAGCTTCCATACATCGGACACTAACACCCATTTATGTAATGAGAGCCTCATGTTATCTTCTGTACATGTCTTGCACTATGTAAACCCTTCTACTTGTTCCTTCATTTTCTCTTAAGTTTTCTTAGAATGTTGTAAATGCTCCAGGACAAGAAAAGGATGCTGCGAAACTTAGGTCAATCACCACAAGACTAGCACTTGATCGGATCTCTTTTCACTCATCATAGCAAGTGATTGAGTAGATATTCAAGGATGCTTTTTCAGGTCTCACTACACATTCAGGGCATCATTATGATGCCGGCCGTACTCTCATCAGACCGGCATCGTGTCGGAAGAGGGACTGCCTGACAAGGAGTCGGCTTAACCCCTGCCCTCATTACAATGCAAGCACCTTCACGGCGATCTCAAGCTGTATATTTTCTATTATGGCCTGAGCTGCAGGCTGCAGCACAAGCCACAATAGAAAATGTGCCCATCCTTGCGCCGTGTGGCAGGCACAATGCGTTGCCTGTCATATGGTGCAGGGATGTTTAGGGGGCACCATAGGTGCCTCCCAGGCTCCATAGCGGAGTGCCAGGGGGGGAAGGACGGCCCACTAGGGGCCCCAAAGTCACTTTCCACCTGCCTTATCATGGCGAGCGAACCGCTTTGAAAAGGCAGGCGGAAAGGGACATTGTAATCCTTACGGCTGTGCCTGAGAAGGCACCGCCCCTATTGTAGGGATTCCTGACCCTCCGATCGGCAAGCGTCGGACTGTCCCTCTCCCTGCTGCCTCCGCACACATTGTAATGCGTCGGTTAGACCGCAGCAACAGATGGAGGTCGAACCGCATCCGATGAGCTATAGAATGCAGTCCGACCGCCATTGGAATGAGTCTTGCTTTTGTTTCTGGTAACAACCACATGGCAATGTTATTCCAGGTCACTGTAAGTATAGTAACCTAGACACTAGGGGACTAATCCTCAAAGCATTTTGCACACCTAAGATATTCGTAGATTTGGAGATAAGGCCAACTTCACAGATTGATTTGCAGAATAAAGATTAGCAGAATGTTACACTCAAAGACCATTTTGAAATGTAGACATTCTAGGAACATGGTGGAATTTTCACACTCACAAATGTACGTCGTTAGTTCCCCACCCTGAAAAACACATTAAGTTATTTTGGTCAGAGGCTAGAGTAAATGTCTTTCCATATACTTTTGGAGTTTATGGGAAGGGGTTTTTCAACACAGATGAGAATTATCACTCCAGAGAAACATTACAAAGTTAACTCTACAAAAATACATTTCGATCAGGTTTCTGCATGTTGAAATCTCCAGTTGATGAGAATTTAGCTTGGACTACTCAATGAAATGTACCCTTGCATTAGAAATCCTTGACATAGTTATGACTTGACTTTTAAAATGTCTCGTGTGAGTCGGGCATACCTGTAAAAAATTCATGCACAAGTGAGTACAATTTCAATATGATGTTTTTACAAAAAAAGAATTGAGGTAAATGTTTTTATTGTATCACTATATTAATGTAGAATAATAATCACGTTTGCACTACTTTTAAGATTCATCAGAAAAATGCTGGTTCCTCTCTACCAATGGATTACATGGAGTAGGTCAGGCAGAAATTGTCATTCTTATGCTATGTTTGCCTAATGAAGACACCCTTCCCAAAGACATCTTTGGACTGTTTCTCACCATTTATAAAGATGCACTGAAAGGTATGTCTGTTAACTTGCTTATTTGTACAGTGAGATTAACGTTTTGCATATTTACTATATGTTGATGCTTTAATATCAAAGGGATTGTTAGATTAACATTGTGCCTTTACTGTGTCACAGTCATATGTACCAATTACTCTCCTGACACTTCTTCTGGACCCTTACCTCAGTACTTTTTCTTTGTCTTCCATTAGTCAGCCTATAATTTACGTTAATTACATCAATAAATCAAAAACATCTTTTCATTATGCTGCTTCTAATACCGAAATCTAGCTTGCAAATGATGTTTGGTAACTAAAAAAATATAGTATACCCCAATCCTGTTGCATCCCTAGCTCTTTTCATATCCTATGTTTGATATTTGAATGCGTTAATTTATTGGTATACATCTCATATTACTTTTCTTGGCCCAAACAATATCCCTTCACAACAAATTTATGTCCGTTCTATGTGTGGCTGTAGATTCACATGCTCTGATACTCCTGCAATCTAGTGTTTGACTTGGACGTTGCAAGTTGTTTTTTAGGTCTCGTCCAGCGACGCAGCGTATGTGCTGCTCTCCTTGGCGAGACCTATTGTCGTCGGTTTGGTGGGCGAAGGGGGACAGGGCATGTGCACACGTACAGTGTTAGCACAAGAGACAGCAGATGTGCGCCTGCGGAGGACAGGAGATGTGCACGCGCACGGCTCGCTTCGTTAGCACAACTCCTGCTCTCTCCCTCCTTGTCTGCGCGTAACAAAATCAGAACATAACTTTGCTGCCTTTGTTTACTTTAATTAACAGGGACCGTAAACGTAGCTCTGGTGCACAACTAAAAGCTTGTTCGAATTGCATTTGCTGTTTGAATTACACACAGACATTAATGCACTTTGCAAGCGTGGCACATGCCGGGGGACAGGTTCATCTAAGTGAAATCCTCACCTGGTGGGCCCACATTTCAACATGAACCCATACAGCATGCCTTTCAACGCCGTCTGCTGGGATAATGGCGTCCGCGCCAGCATTATTCCACCTTTTTTGTTTTGTGTGGGGATCGAACGTAAAGCAAAAATCTACATTTTGGAAAGAGGTCGGCGAAATCGGTGGCCCTGCGTGCGCTGCTGTTGCTGTTGCAACCGGTACGATCCCATCTCAATCTTCCCAGCACTGGAGACAAGGGTGCTGAGGAATTCTCAGTGCGCAACAGCCGTCTCCTGTTGGGAGGGAGCGCACGCTCGCACTGACGGAGTCGCAGTTTGAGGGTGTAGGGACCATGAAGGCTACGCAGAGGCCTGCAGTGGGCAGTGAAGTGGGTGCGCCCAGTTGGCCTTCACCGGAGCCTCGGCGAGCCAGGGCCATGTCAGATCAGACCACCAGCGTCTCTCTGCCACAGGTGCTGGATAGGTAAGCGTGGTGGGGCTGAACCGGGACCCGTGACAGTCATAATGAACACACCGGTTAAAACCAACAAACAGCTGTTTACTGTACGGCACTCCGTGGCAGTGTTTTTGACAATGAGTTGCACACGTATTAAGCCCCTTCTTAATAAGCAATTGATACAATGCGGACCCCTTCATAAGTGTCCAGTAGCATTTCTGCAGAACTTCTTTATATGTTTCTTGGAGGTGGGCAAGGTCCTTCACAGGGAGAGGAAAAGCACGAGCCGTCAAAAGAAACGAAATGTAAACAAAAGCAATCGTCCTTTAAAAAACGAGATAGAATCTGTTAGATTCTTTTTTTTTTTTTTTTTTTGAAAACCTTTATTGGAGAATATCGGCAAACAAATACGGGCCTACAACCCAGAGGCCGGCCTCGAAATCGATTAAGGCACAGTAGTGAGCAATCGGGCAACTCAGCAGCATATCAAAGCAAACAGGATTAATCCAAGTTACACTGTAATTAGGTGCGCTGCCGAGAGGTAGGAGAATTGAAGGTTTAATTTACAAGTTTTTTAAAACGAAGTCCAAAGTGATAGGAGCCAAGAAGGATCAAAGTCCAAACAATCCGCACCAGGACCGAGATGGGCGACAGTATTCAGAAAAATTCACGATCATTATCTATTAAACAAAAGGCTGGAGGAAAATAGCACAGGAGAAAGGACGAGCAAACATTATGGTATACCCCAGCCACGACCCACCACGCACCAATCCACCCCTTGACCCGAAGAAAGAAGAGAAGAAAAGAAGAAAAAAGAGAAGAAGAAAAATAAGGCCCATAGTAACTGAAACTAACAAGGAAGGAACACCCCCCACCCTACACGCATGCAGAGGCTACGGCCTACCCCCCCCCCCTAGCAGGTGTCTGTCGCCCCAAGAGTACCCGAAATTTAGGAGCAAGAGAAAGAAGGAAAAGAAATCACAAAAGACCGGAGGAGGGCCAGGAAAATGACCAAAACAATCAGCATTTTTACCCTCGGCCACCATTCCCCGTACCCCGAACCAGCACCCGAACAACATGTAGATCCCACCATTGTCCATTACAATCACAACAATGCAAACAACCGGATGCAGCAAAAAGGGAAAAACATCCTCAACCTTGTCCCTTTCGATCCAGCATGTCGACGGAGTACAGTTCCAAAGCAGCCATCTTGGACGGAGAAGACAAAAGAAAGTTCCACTGCAGAGCACAATGCCATCCACCAAAGTCCGTCCACCGCAGAGCCAAACGGCGAACGTCCAACCAAGAAGGGGCAATGCACAATCGAAATGTTTGAAGGGCAGCCGGCCAAAACCGCAGGAGCAACTCCAAGATGGGCCAGGGAGACCCGCGACGAAGCCCCGAAACAGCCGTGTGGCGAGGCGTCCAGACACAAACCGCTTGCGTCTGCCGAGGACCAAGATCTCCATACCTCTCCGCATCAATACTGGGTAGTACGGAAGCAACCACATCTCCCTTCTCCAGCACCGTTAAGTACATCTGAGCAGACTGGTAGTCGCATAAAAACACAGGGTGTGGCGAGGTGTACCGCACCTGGAGCTCAGCATGATCATCCGAGGGCACTGCAAGCACAGAGATATCCAGTCGGCATTCCAGGTCCAGGGCCATGTCACGCACAGCTACATGTAGATCACCCAGGGCATACATAATATCAGCAATCCTGAGGGATGCCGCAGGATAAGAGGGCGCTGCCATCTCGCGCACCCTGGGCGCGGGATCACACCATATCCCTCGAGACTGGTCGCCGTCGGCCATCACATCAGCAGCCCACCAGTAGCCGATCCGTAAATCACTGCCACTCCAGGGGGTATAGCAGCGGGACGGACCCCTTCGTCAGTCACCCGGCGACAATGCAGCGCAAACCGCTATGGTACCCCAAATGGCCGCCGGGGGTAGAGAGTCTCAGATGCAGAGCGCCCAGGTCAAAATGGCAGCCGTCTCAGTGCTGGAGAACAAGAAGACGCTCCGAGCCGTCCACAAGCCGAAAAGAGGGTAGAATATATCTTCTACGGCGGAGACACAAGTCGAGAATGAAGGCGTGCAGGACAGGGCGGCTCGCTGTAGCAAGGAAAACAATGCGGCAATAGCAAACCGTCAGCCTACCCCGTCCTGCTACAATGTCAGCCACTGTTGCAACTTGGGACGGCAGCCTCCGGAGAACAAAGACCCGGCCTCGGCAATGCAGCACTGAAACAAAGACCGGGACGCCTCGCCGCCTCTGACAGCTGGATCGCACCGGGGAGCACACCGCTGGACTCAGGATCGCTTTACGGTTCCGGGACGCCAACAAGCGGGCAGGATAACATGCAGGATCAGCAGCGTTTCGGGAGAAGAACGAGAGGGTCGGCGGAGCCGAGGGATCAGGCGGCCATCATGGTCGCGGGTTAGGCTCCTCCCGAATCTGTTAGATTCAATTAATAAAACATATGCCACTCGCAATTGCAACTTGCACCGAATTTGGCACTATGTAACTTGGTCATTTGCCTGTTCCGGGTCCAGCAGCAGCTCCCAGGGCGGAGCGTCAGCCTCGGCCGATCCATTCTGCTCAGATCCAGGCCTGAGTGCTCTGCTGTGAGCGGTAGGGAAGGGGCAGAGCTGAGAGCGGCGTGCGTGTGGAAGGTGGCAGAGGGGTAGGCGGGGACAGGAAACACCGAGGTTTGTGGAGTAGCAGCAGGCATCGGGCTGTGCCGGACCATGGCTGTGGTCGCTGATACACTGCTGATGCAGACCGTTGGACTTATCGTTAAGGACACTTGGCTCCCCACAAGCTGCTTTACCTAGTAGTTAAATGTTGCTTCCCGCCGTCCGTTGTCGCACCTAGCTCTTTCTTTTATGTTTTTATTATTCCCTTAGGAGCGTTTTTCACCAGCGCTTCCCCTTAGTCCAGTGCTGTGCTATATGCATTTTTTGTGTTTATTTTGCTAATGTTTTGTGTGAGGAGGCGCGGGGAAGCAGCGTTTGTAATACAAACTCCACCCTGCTGGACACAGGATTATTTTTATAACTCCGGTAGGAAACAACATTATTCTGCTGTGCAGCCACTCTCTCCGCTCACTGCTGATATAAAAATAGGCTTCAAATTATTTTTTTTTATGTGGGGATAACTACGCATGCACCAGGTTCCTACATTGGTGGTGCAGCGGTGGGATACAGGACTCAACATTTTGTGTACCACTAAGTTGATAAGTGATTCCAAAGAGAAATCCAAAATTGTCTCTAGCAAAAAAACAAAAAAAAAGATTTTCAGTTTTTAAATAAACTGTTTTAAAATAGCTGTTAGGGCCTTAGTTAAGTCCTTTTGAAAAACTGTAGTAAGGTAAGTTACTACTTTAGTAGTACTTAGCATTTTGAAGTTCTTAAAAAGTTTCCAACTACTTTTTAAAACAAATGACTCTACAAGGGACCTCCCAGGAACTCAACCTGGCTCCCTATGAGCACCTTTCGGTACCTCAACTCAAGAAGTTGTGTAAGGCATGGACACTTGCCATGGGACTTAAACTCACAAAAGCTCATCTGCAGCAGTTTCTGACAGGAAACAACAAGGCCATGGCAAGTGAAGGTTCCCCCACTGGGGAAAAGGATGAAGACCAAGAGGATGAAGACCAAGAGAGATGGAATAAGTTGACACTGACTCCGCCATTTCGCCTTCAGAAAGCAATACCACTGGGAGCACTCCTAGCAGTGTCCCGGAAGAGGAAGATACTGAAGATGCAGATCCTCGGAAACTAGCCAAGAGGATCACATTAGAGACAACACTGCTATAGAAAAGGAAAGATTTGTGATAGACCTAGGCGCTATCTTTGATGGCAACGAAAGGGAAGAAGGTTTTGACCCTAAAACCCCCAAAGGGACTGTCCCAAAATATTCAGAGGGTGATGATATTACCAAATTGTTTTCATCCTTTGAGAGGGCCTGTAAAATGAGCCCGCTGAACAAGAAGTATTGGGGTTCTCTTCTTTGAGAACTGTTCTCAGGAAAGTGTAGGGATAGGCTCCTGACATTGAATGAGACAGGCGCTGAGTCCTATGAACTCATGAAGGATATCATGATTGAGTGCTTTGTACTCACCACTGAGGAATTCAGGATCAGGTTCAGCAAGACTCTGAACCTGGTGCTGCCGCTAATAAGCCCCAAAGAAGAGAAAAAAGAGAAAGTGTAGGACAGGTGGGCCACTTTTTGCCAAAGTTCCAGTGAGTCAAGGAGACTCTATACCAGTTGGGGAGGACTCTAAAGTTGGCACTGGTATAGCCCCAGCTGACCCACAAGAACCCCCAACTAGTAAGATGTCTCTTAGGCCTGAGCCAATAGCTTCTCAGCTAACAGACGAGAGAGTGGAAGGAGGGTGTTTGCTTCAAGATGTTTTAACCCCCCACTCTAAAACAGGAGACCCTGAACCCAAAGAAGCCTGTGAGTTAGCACCTTCACCTGTCAGCGAAGAGCTAAAGTGTGGTTCTTGGCACTGACATTTGTCAGTGGTCTCTGCTGGGTGTTAGCCTTTATGGCTGCACTGTTCTTGGCATGGGAATTTGACCCTATGTGAAATAGCAACCTAGGTCCCCTGACCCTATTGGTCATGGTGTGGTTATTTAAGTTGTGGGTAACCCCTTTGGGTAAGCTAGGGGTTGCACTGGCTAAGATAGGGTTAGCAGAGTTGGACACCTCTGATCCCAAAACCAAGAGAATGGGCGAGGACACTAAAGAAGTAGACATGGCATTTTAAATTGGGTCCTAACACTGTTGCAGTAGGTCAGCTCCCCAGAGTGAATGACCTAGGCAGGAAGATGTTAGGTAGAGTAGGACCTGCAACAATCCAGCCTGTTTCCTTACTCTTCCTTGCCTGACAAACTAGGAAGTCTCTCCCAGGCTTGGCTGAGTCTCCTGGCGTCTGGGATGGGTGGCTTGTGTAGGAAACTGGGTTTTTATTACAGTACCAACCACTTTTTTACTAGTATTTGATACAACTTTGACTGTAGTGTACTGAGTTCCTGCTAACCAGGTCCTCAATGCCAGTGTTCCTTCCCTAAAAAGGTTCAATTGTTTTCCCCAATTGGCAACACCTTTAGCACCCTCTGTAAATCCCTAGTAAATGGTACCCCTGGTACCTTGGGCCTGAGGTACTAAAGAGGGTGCCCAAGGGCATTAGCACGAATTGTGCCACCCTTAGGGTCTCCCACCAAGTACATGCAGGGCTGCTATCGCAGGCTGTGTCTTGGTGCTGGCAAAAGTGAAAACACGACATGCCACACATTCCTGTGTGCCATGTCCCCTAACGCAGCATGTAATATTTCTAAGTGCAGAATATTACATGTGAGGGCATACCTGCAGGAGCAGATATGCCCCTGTGCTGGTCACTCATATTACTGCCAGTACAAGTGATCATGACAGCCATTTAATAACATTTGCAGGACTATTGTGAAAACAAGTTCCCCAGCTACATGATGGTTTCACTGAAAATAGGGATGTTTGGTATCAAACATCTCGTATTGGTAAACCCACACTGATGCCAGTGTTGAATTTACCAATTCATGCACCAAAGGGCAGCTTAGAGGGGCCCCCAAAACTTCCCAGCCGCCTTTGGAATATGAAACTGGCTCCCATCACAGGAGAGGAAGCCGCCCTCCTTTGTTACAACCCCCTTGGTATCTGGACAGGCGGGAAATCAGCAAATCAGGTAGGCATGCCACTTCGAGGCTAGTACCAACCCTGCGATGGGCTACCGTGAGGTGGACAATATTTTTCTTCATGATGGCATTCTTAACAATTCTGGGACAGGGTTATGCCCACTTCCTACAGGGTGTGGTCTTATAGGAGGCTTAGTGACCCCTGGGATCAGTAGCTTATTGGCTACTACCCTACACTCCCCTAATGCCCCATAATTCATTATTATGGGGAGCCACTGGCACCAGAGAAGCTAATCCTGATGACCAAATAAGAGAGAGGACACTGAAGAGCCACAGAAGAGGAGAGAAGAAGCAGATGATCTGGTACCAGCCTAGCCGACCTGCCAGCATCCCTCGTCGAAAACTGCAACAAAGATTACTCGTCCTGCAGCTGTTGACTCGAGAAGCCTGGAAGGACTGCCTGCCTTGAAAAAAGACTCCGGAACTCCCATGAACAGCGGACCTGCTCTTAAGAAACTCTAAAAGAGAAGACTCTGAGGCGTCGAGAACAGCCAAATTCTGACACCCGAAGCCACCACTGCACTTGTACCCTAGTTGATATGGGCCACCGGTGCAAACAAGGTCCTCCACCACTCCAGAGCTTGAATCCATCGTATTTCCACCCCTCCTGGAGTCCCTGACGTCGCCTGGTAAGGAAAAACCTGACGCCAAAGGACACCCCTGCACCTGTTGCTCCTGAGCCTTGGAGAAAGGACCAAAGGTGTTGCCCATCCAAGAGCATTTCAAGGCCTTAGCCTACTTACTGGTTCAGCCCGACTGGCCTCCTGGCTAGTGCTTGCAGCCTTTTTCTGCAGTGATTGATCTCCATTGTAATACTTTGTGTTCCCGATGCTGTTTTGCCCACTACACTGAGCCTCCCATGTGCCGCTGGTGGTGTACTGCTGGTGCGGTCTTGGACCTTTGCCTCCCACTCATCTTAACTCCTGGAGATTGGTCTTGCAAGTCACTGTACTATACCGGTCATCAAAGAAGTCTCCCTTGCAGGGAAACCCAGCTGATTTACAAAATAATCCTCACCCACCAACCTAGTTGGTGGCGTGCTCCATCATAGGGTTCCCTGATTACAGTGAAAGTGAGAAAAACTGTATTCACTTCCCACTCAAAAACAAAACCAGCTCCACTGTAATCCGGAGTCGAAGCACACCCGGGAGTCACTCTGCCCCTGGGTGGGAACCCTATAATGAAGCATGCTACCAACTAGGTTGGTGGTTGATAGTTCATCCATATCCATACTAATATTATAAAGAGAGAGCCCAAACATTTGAGGCGGGTAATCTCAGTAACCACAGTACCAATCACAACACCCAATACAGCGTTGGAAAGGGCAGTTGCAGCAGAAGGACATAGGCTATGCAGACGGCCACCATATTTTTTTTATTTTTTTCTCCGAAAATCATTTGGAGGCTTAATGTCGCAGAGATTTTTTTATTTCTA
Source organism: Lissotriton helveticus (assembly GCF_964261635.1). Taxonomy (NCBI): domain Eukaryota; kingdom Metazoa; phylum Chordata; class Amphibia; order Caudata; family Salamandridae; genus Lissotriton; species Lissotriton helveticus. Next base: position 603,326,865 of record NC_136059.1, read on the forward strand.
GTAAGTTGGCATGAAATTTGTTGTCAACTATCAGTCAGTTTGGTGGTACCTTCTCAGATTCTTCCAGGTTCTCTGTGGAGATAGGAAGGAAAAGTGATAGGGTATCACAAAATGACTACATGTTTATTTGATTCCAATTCCTAGAAAAGGAACTTAAACAGGTGGGATGTTTCCTCAAATAAGAATCTCTCAGTAAAAACCTAATAAGGTGGTGATCTGACCATGTGCAAGGCGAGATCGTAAGGTCCAACATGGTTAGGTTGGATGACCAAACTTGGTCTAATATGTGACCTTGTTCGTGTGTGGCCTCCTTCACATGTTGAGCAAGGTTAAAACTAGTGAATGTGTTGGAAAGTTCCCTAGCAGTGTGTCCACCTGTCTCCTCATTTGCCCAATAGTTTGTCTCCTAGAATGTTTGCATTGTTAAAGAGTCCGCTAGTCATAAGAGAACCCCTGGACTCTTTACACAGTATATCAACTTTGTGGTTTTTACATATTGCTACAGCAGTCAATTCCCGTACTAGCTTCTTATGTACCCCCATTACCGCTCCACTGCAGTTGCTGCACACCATCGTCTTGAATGCCTCCCATTCTACCGCAACGGAAGAGGCTCTGCCTTGATGCCCTGCGAAATAATCACTTGTTACTTGCTGCAATTCCTCCCAAAGTGCACTGTCTTGAAACATTGCGCCCTGTAGCGGTCACACAAGTATTTTGCATGTATGACCATCTGGGACAGCGCTCTAGCGATTAAGAAACTATCGAAGCTGACATGCAAGTCATGAAGGCTCTGAGTAAAAGGAATAACCCCGTACATGCATATGGCAAGTCCGCCATGCTTCATCCAGGTTCTAGTCCTGGAGCCATTTCACAAATGTTTGCGCCATCCTAGTTACCGGGTCAAACAGCAAGGGTGGGCAAGAGTGGTGCAGCACTACAACCAGCGCACAATTTGTGTCTCCCACAAGTAGTTACGGGTTGCTGTTTTTGTGGGCAGCTTCCCTGAAAGAAGCTTAAAGAAAGGGGCTGGTCCACATTAGGAGCGTATATGCAGCGGAGCTTAATCTCCTGCAATCCAACCAGCCCAAGACCAGAATGTATCTGCCCTCCAGGCCCCTGTCAATCCAAAAAACCTGGATTGAGGCCCTGGTCGTATCCATACCAGCGCATCCCTAGCACAATAGGAATACCTGGCTGCATATATCAGCCCTCTCCAGCGTATGATAGCTTTAATGCTTCATGTACTGTCAGGTGTGTTTCCTGGAGGAATCCCATGTTGGCTTCCCACCTCCTCAAGTATGTGTGGATCTTATACCATTTAATTACAGGGCCCAATAACCCTTAACGTTCCATGTTAGAATTGTGTGTTTAGGAATGGCTATCTAAGTGCAGAGTGTGAGCCCCTTCACCATTACTGCAGCAGAGCTGGCACGCCCAGCCCTCCGTCTTATGAACTATGTGTTTCCTCCACATCAGCCCGCGATTATCGCCCACGTGATTCTAGCTAGTGAGAAATTGTGTAACAAACTGAAGAATTTCCACACAACTCCTAATACCCAGGACTGGCGGCAACTGCCACCCTACCATAATAAATGTTAGAAGGTTAAGAACTTTTTGTGCTTTTCCACTGTGATTGTGGAGAAGAGGTGGAGAAGAGGTGAAGACGTAGTTCAACTCGCTAAATTCGCTACTGATGCTACTGCCTGGCCCAGTGACTACCGTGCAATATGTCAAGCTCCCTGGAGCACCATCCTTCCCATCAGCCACCCTAGGTACACATGCAGATGGTGTCAACATAGGTTCCACCCCATATCACATCTCCTGGGCTGCCAGACCAATCTTGAGTATTTATGAAGAGAAACCACATAGCACACCAGATTACTGTTCTCAGAGACTACAGATCATTGGTAGTTCCGGGCGTGAGAGCTCGGGAGGTGTACTCCTCCAATGCTTCTCGTTCATGGCCCAAGTCATCTCTTGAGGCATCAGGTGACATGGTGTAACTCCTAAAGTTTCTGCTGCCAGAGCGGCTTCCAGCCTCTTTTCTGTTACTTGGGCGGTGGTTTAGCACTTTTTCATTGTTTTCTCGGGCCCATTTCTATTTGGGTGCCTAGTTCAATCGTGTGTGCGCCTCTCCCAACTCGGTTTTGTAGGCCTCCAATCAATCCCAGGCCACTGTAGCTTCCGTGAAGAAAGCAGTTGTACCGTCCAACATGGTCTTTAGTGTGTCCAGGTATAGTGAGGCATATTTGATACCATGCACTCTTAGGGCAGGCTTCATAGCTACAAAAGGCACCCTTGGTCTTTGCACGGCCTGGGTGTTATCTGGAAAGATGGATAGCTCGTGGTTCTCTGTCATGAAGGGGCCAGCCAATCTTGCTTTTTGCAGGATAATATCCCGATCTTTATAGTGGAGTAAGCATGCCATCACAGACCTCGGGGATGGGAGGGGGTGCCTGGTGGAAGGCGACATGCGGAGACTCTATGTGCTCTATTCAGAGCGAGGAATTTTTAAGTGCCTGCAGGGCCACCTCCTCAAATAACCAATTCTCGCAATATACTACCATGCCTGTTTTTTGCAACATGTTTGCCACAGCAGTGCTCATTCTTGCAGAGCATGGTTGAATGTCCTCTATGTCTGTTTTATGGTGATGAACGTTTTCAGCAAGGTTATTTTGGTCATGACGCAGAAGGCCTAAATCTAAAACAAGAGCATCAAATTTGACCCTCAAATTCATTCGCTGGGTTAAACTTGATGGCTTTAAATGCCAACATACAATAATTAAGCAGACACTTAAACACATTACGAAGGAAAATTATGAGCCATGTCAATTCCTAAGTTAAGGTGCTTTTCTAGTGGCCTTTATGGCAGCTGAATAGACCACCAAAATGTCCAAGTTGATCAAAAACCATGACCTTCAAAAGTGCATATTACTTAAGATTCAATAAAAACAACCTGGTATCAATTCATAATACCATTGGGATTTACAAAAACATTTTCACAGCATATAAACGGTTCTGAACAATATGTTAAAAACAATTAATAAAATACTCGGAATTTGGTAGTCACAATGAGACAACTCAGGGAATTCTTGCTCATAACGTTTACTAATGGCCAAAGATACTTTTATATAATTGGCTACTGAAATACAAATATCAAGGGTATCCAGTGCAATAATTTAAAACCATCGACATATGTACGTTTTATATGAAGTGCAGAATAAGATAAAGTGCTTTGGCTTGTAAGATTATCACATGGACAAGGTGAGAGATCATTCGCCCAACCACTATGGCGTGGAAACGCAGTCAAAAAATGTATAGTACCTAATGGAAATCTAGTTAAATAAAATCTAATCTGCAGTTTAGTGGTGAATGTTAAATAATATTGCAATGAGGCAGGGGAAAAGTGCATGGGACCGATCTCATCTTGGTGAGGATAACGCATGTTTCCCTTGAATGTAGGGCCTCTTTGATAATGACTTTGGCGCTCAGTGGGAGGCTTTCAGGACTATCGTAAAAATGCCCCATTTGTATTTCAGATTATTTATCTTTCACGAAACCAAGCTATGGTACATTTAGAGAGTTGGCCAAGTTTCGACAATCTTTTATTACTTCTCATGAGAACATTAGTTTTTCAGATAGCCAAATGTTCACCTATAGGAGTAGAGGGGCACAAGATATACGATCCTCTATATGCTCTAATCCCAATTCGTCATGATATAGGCGGTTAGGGGCACTATTAGGCGTCATCGTAAGCCTTTTAGTGAATTTATTTTCCACTATTTGTAGGTGGCGTATATTGTGATGCCCCCACTCCCCTGCGCCATATTTTGCAATCGAAAGGCATTTAGCTTTTTACAGGGCGATTATTTCTCTAACAGGCTTATGGCTTAATTTGCATGCAAAATGAAATAGCCCATCCACAGCCCTAGTTGTATGGTGGGCTCTTGCTGTCACAAGTGGGTCCCAACTTAGCACATTGTTAAATAAATTCCCCAGGCACATAAAATAAAATTCGCAACTTTTTCTATTCTCTTGTCCTTTACGAAAATCTTAGTTTTTGTACTCTTTGGGTCGCATACCATAATATATGATTTAAAAAAATGCACTTTAAGATCAAGTGACGACATAAAATCAATAAAAGTTTAGAGGGAATTCTGCGGGCCATTTGCTGTCGTGGGTTTAATAGGGTCAAAACAAATCAAGACGCACAAATGATAAATATTTGTGACACACATTATTGTTTGTGTGCTGTATAGTTTTATCAGTAAAATTGTATGCCTGTGCAAATTTAGTAGTCAATTTAGTAGTCAGTTTCCGAAGCCGCATGAGCAAATTTAGTAGTCAATTTAGTAGTCCGTTTCCGAAGCCGCATGTAGTAGGGTATGTAGCCAGCGAATATTTCGTGAGGTGCTGCGCTTGGGTACAAACCCACATTGATCTATGTGCTCTAGCTTAGGGAGTAAGAGGAGAAGTCTCGACGCCAGCATCTTACTGAGTATCTTATACCCAGTATTGAGGATCGATAGGGGTCTATAAGACGTAGGTTCTGTAGGAGCTTTGTCTGGTTTCAACAGAGAAGTAACTAATGCGTTCGAGGCATGTGGGCTGCTGAATTCATATATGTGCATAGATCGCCGCCTAGTGTTGGGTCCGGATGATTGCATATTGTTGTCCTGGAAGAGTCTTCGAAGTATCACGAGATAGGTGGCTCCTCCCTCGGACTACAGTGCGCATGGGCATCCACTCCATCCTCAGATTGTTTTTCTCCACCATTGGGTTTGGATGTACTTTCCTACTCTCCAAGTTCGGAATCAAGAAAAACTCTTCAAAAGGCCAAAAGGCCTTCGGATCCGTCGGTATTGTTCAGCGCTCGGTGCCGATACACTTTTAGAACTTTGTTGCACTCCAGTCGTCGAATCGGGCCGTGAGGCCTTCTCGACACCCCGTGGACCGACCGTCGATGGAACGAAGTCCATTTAAGTACTGCCCTCAGGGCAACTCGAAGTTCCCGCTCACAGACAAGCGCCAGTGTGCAATAAATGCCTATCTCCAGATCACAATGAAGATCGCTGCCTAGCCTGTGCCCAGTTCCGATCCAAAAAGACTATTCGGAATAGACGGGCGGCGAGGCAAGAAATGCAACGGTCGGCGCCAGAACCCGATAACATCTTCGATGACGAAGAAGATCTAGCGACGGCCGAAGACTCGGATCAAGACGAAAGACAATACTCGGAGCCTGACTCCGAATATTACCCCGAAGAGGGAGAATTAATCGTCGATCTCGAGGACTATGATCAAGACATCGTAGCAGTTGAAGACGACTTCGATGACGACGAGGGGCGAACCGTGAGTACACCGCCCCATATAGACACTACACCTCTATCAGAGCCTCGGGTCGAGGCATCGCCAGCAGGCCTTAGCCGAGATCATCATCCTCGTTCTACAGCCCCGCCATACCGCCCGGCTAAGAACATATCAAAAGAGCCCTCTGAGACACATCACACGACATTGGTTCCATCGAAACCGAAACTAATCGACAATACAGTCTTCGGACCGAAATACGTTGAACCGAAGGTCACGAAGCCGAAGGGTGTCGACCCGAAGGCCACGGTACCGATACACCCTTCGAAACCGAAGACCGTCGAGTCGACATCGAAGACCAAAGCAGTCAAGTCGAGCTCGAAGTCAAAGGCTGTCGAGTCAACCTCGAAGCCGAAACACGGCGATTCGACACAAAAACAAAAGCACGTTGAATCGACCCCCAAAAAGCACGTAGAATCGAGCAAATCAGCCTCAGGTATCGACAAGGGGAAAAAAACGATCGACGACAGAACAAGGTCCACGCCCAAAACTACAGTCGAACCGAAAGCGAAAGCGAAGGTGGACGAAAGGAAATCGGTCGAGCCGAAGCCCATCGAAGCGAAGAAGGGCGTCGAGCCAAAACAACATAAAGACACTGTCGAACCGACAAAACCGCTCGGTCTGAAACAAGTTGTGAAGCCAGCCAAGGACGTTCAACCAACAAAAACCGTTGAAAAACAGCCTAAACCGATCCAACCACCTAAAACGGTCGAAACCACAAAAAACGTCAACCCGAAGGGACAAAAACCAAAGGTTACAGCACCCAAACAAAAGACTGTGGAAGAGGAACTTATTCACCCAGATCCATCCACAGAAGACCAGTGAAAACTGTACATTGACCCAGAATCTCGTAAAGTGACTGTTTATACCAAAAAGAAAAGACCTCTACCAACTGAAGACCTTTCCAGAATCCCACTAAAGAAAAATAGAGACTGTGCTACCTCTCCTATATTCTTTGAACCTATCACACCGGCTATGCCTACTACTCCTTTTGCCCCAACCTCACCTGCACGCTCTGACTACAACCCTGATGAAGATCAGGACGCAGATGTAGGTTTTGGTTATCCACAAAACCCACTTACAGAGCCAAACACACAGCCATGGGGTGGAGGAGGGGAGCCAGACACTGAAGGGATTCTGCCCATTACAGACCCTGCAGTATACCCTACTAAGCCATCACCCACAGAGGATACAGTAGAATTTAATTCACTACTGGATAGAGCAGCAACCTACCACAATGTAGATATGCACTCTGATGCTATTGAGGAAGACTTCCTCTTTGATACACTGACAACATCTGAGAGTCACGTAAAGACACTCCCAATGCTAAAAGGGGTATTAAAATATGCAAGTGACATTTTTAAAGACACTGCTAAAGCACGGGTCATAAATCCTAGAATTGAGAAAAAATACAGGGCTGCACCTATAGATCCTACATACATCAAAGGGCAGCTACCCCTAGATTCCTTAGTGGTATCCAACGCACGTAAGCGTGCAAACTCACAGACTACTGAAGAGGCCGCTCCTCCAGACAAGGAGTCTAAAATCTTTGAGGCATCAGGCAAAAGAGTGGCGGCTCAGGCAGCAAACTCCTGGAGAATAGCCAATACACAGGCCTTGCTAGCCAGATATGATAGGGCGCACTACGACAGTTTGGAAGAAATTCTACAACACTTACCTGATCCCTACAAACAGCAGGCAGATGAACTTATACAAGAGGGAAAGCTCATCACCAATGCTTCCATTAAATGTGCCCTAGACGCAGCAGACACAGCTGCCAGATCCATCAATACAAGCGTGCTGCTAAGGCGCCACGCATGGCTTCGTATATCAGGCTTTAAGAATGAAGTCCAGTCTACAATTCTTAATCAGCCAATCAACCCAGACTTTTTATTTGGTCCAGCAGTTGATTCAATTCTGGACAAAATGAAGAAGGATGCAGAAACTGCAAAGTCCATGGGAGCCCTTCAGTCCCAACAACACCGGGGCTCCTTTCGTCGCTCCAATTATAGAGGAGGAGCACGAGGAACATCACAGCAGTCCTCCAACTACAAAAGTAACACACAATCCACATATAACAAAAACACCAGTAGGGGTGGTTATAGAGGAAACAATACCAAGGATAGAGGTCGTGGAGGCAATGCAAATAGATCCTCCACTAACACCAAGCAGTGACTTCTTGGCACTACCCCCAGACCACATAACACCAATCGGGGGAAGAATACAACAATTTCTGCCAGTCTGGTTAAATATCACCACAGACAAGTGGGTCAGGCAAATTATCCAACATGGCTATAGCCTAGAGCTCACCTCAACTCCACCCAACATACCACCCGTGCACCGTCCTATGTCACAAGAACATATAACGCTACTTCAGCAAGAGGTCATCAGTATGCTGCAAAAGGGGGCCATAGAACCAGTCCCTCTGCAACATCAGGGAACAGGAGTATAATCCCTATACTTCCTAATTCCAAAGAAGGACGGGTCTCTCAGACCAATATTGGACCTCAGGCCCCTCAACCTGTACATTCTGTCAGAGCATTTTCACATGCTCACTCTCCAGCAAGTCTTACCATTGCTTCGCAAGGGAGACTTCCTAGCAACCTTAGACCTCAAGGATGCATACTTTCATATACCAATGCACCCTGCTCACAGAAAGTATTTGAGGTTACCATTCAAGGACAACACTACCAGTTCAAGGTCCTACCATTTGGGGTGACAACAGCTCCAAGAGTGTTCGCCAAATGTCTAGCTACAGTGGCGGCACATCTCAGAAGGCAACACATCCATGTGTACCCTTATCTGGACGACTGGCTAATACACGCGCCAACAGCCCAGCAATGTGCCGACCACATGTCAAAGACCATACACCTACTGCACAGTTTAGGATTCTCACTGAACTACCCAAATTCACATCTACAACCCTCCCACGTCCAACAGTACCTGGGAGCAACAATAGATACACTGGCAGCAAAGGCATATCCCAACACAGCACGGGTCCAGGGAATGCAAACGCTCATACAAAAGTTCAGACCCCAACACTCACTACCAGCCCGAGTGTTTATGCAGCTAATAGGCATGATGGCCTCATGCATATTCATAGTCCCTCACGCAAGACTACATATGCGTCTGCTACAAGAATGCCTAGCAAGGCAGTGGAACCAGGCTCACGGGCAATTAAAAGACCTAGTGTTGGTGACCAGTCGGGCATACAACTCTCTGCATTGGTGGAATCCACAAAACCTTTGCAAGGGACGACTGTTCCAAGAGCCTGTCCCACAAATAGTGTTGACAGCGGACGCATCACTAGTAGGATGGGGAGCCCATATCCTACACTACACAGTACAGGGACTCTGGACTGTACAGCAAAAGAAAATGCATATCAACCGTCTGGAGTTGATGGCCGTCTTTTTAGCCCTAAAAGCTTTCACAACACACATACGCAACAAAACTGTGTTGATCCAGACGGACAACATGACAGCTATGTATTACATTCAAAAACAGGGAGGAACACACTCGCCACAGCTGTCGCACCTTGCTCAAGCAATGTGGAAATGGGACATTCAGAGGAACATTTTTCTCATGGCAGAACACCTCCCAGGCAAGGACAACCAAGTAGCCGACCTGCTAAGCAGGCACAGCCAACAGATGCACGAATGGGAAATTCACCCCAAAGTACTCCAACCATTCTTCCGGTAGTGGGGACAGCCGGAAATAGATCTGTTTGCCACAAGCGAAAACGCAAAATGCCAGTACTTTGCCGCCAGGTTCCCACATCCGCAGTCGCAAGGCAATGCGATATGGATGAACTGGTCAGGCAAATTTGCGTACGCTTTTCCCCCAGCTCCACTAATACCGCTGGTGGCACGCAAAATGCGCCAACATTCTCTGACGCTAAACCTAGTTGCTCCCACGTGGGCGAGGCAACCATGGTACACAACGTTCCTAGAACTGTCACTGGTGCCTCATCAAAGACTGCGACTCACACCCAGTCTTCTAACTCAGAACCATGGAGAAATCCAACACCCAGATCCGCAACAGCTGAACCTTGCGATCTGGCTCCTGAAATCCTAGAGTTTGGATACCTCAACTTGCCTCCAGATTGCATGAATATTATCAAAGAGGCAAGGAAACCCACTACCAGAGCATGCTATGCGGCAAAGGGGAAACGGTTTGTCATTTACTGTAATAACAATGACATTAACCCACTTGATGCTTCCACTCAAAACATAATTTGCTACTTATTGCACCTACAACGGTGCAATTTAGCCTTTTCATCCATCAGAATACACCTAGCTGCGTTAGCAGCATATCTGCAAAACAGGCAACACCTTTCACTATTTAGGGTGCCAGCAATTAAAGCGTTTATGGAAGGACTTAAACGCGTAATTCCTCCAAGACACCCTCCTTCACCAGTCTGGAATCTAAACGTTGTCTTAACCAGACTAATGGGACCACCTTTTGAACCACTGCACTCATGCCAACTACAATTTCTTCCTTGGAAAGTGGCTTTCCTTATTGCCATTACTTCGCTTCGAAGAGTTAGTGAGCTGCAAGCCCTAACTATTCAAGAGCCATTCATTCAAGTACATGCAAATAGAGTAGTTCTTAGAGCAAACCCTAAATTCAAAGGTGGTATCCCATTTCCATATAAATCAAACTATAGAACTGCCAGTGTTCTTTCAGAACCCACAGACAGTAGCTGAGAGGGCCTTACATACCCTAGATGTCAAAAGAGCTCTGCTATATTACATATACAGGACTAAAACATTTCGGAAAACAAAACAATTGTTTGTTGCCTTTTCACCACAACACAAGGGTAACCCTATTTCAAAATCAGGTATAGCTAGATGGATAGTTAAGTGCATCCAAATATGTTATTTAAAGGCAAAACGCACCTTAACAGTCCCCCCTAGAGCGCATTCCACACGCAAGCTAGGGGCATCCATGGCTTTATTGGGAAATATTCCCTTACACGAAATTTGTAGAGCAGCCACATGGTCAACCACACTTACATTTACAAAACACTATTGTGTAGATGTACATTCCAAACAGCAAGCTGCTATAGGACAGGCTGTTCTCAAAACTCTTTTCCAGACTGCTGCAGCTGACACAGGTAACCACCGCTAAGGGAGATACTGCTATACATTCTATGCACAGATATGAATTCAGCAGCCCACATGCCTCGAACGGAATATGCTACTTACCAGTATGCATCTGTTCTTGGCATGTAGGGCTGCTGACATTCATATCGCCCACCCACCTCCCCGGTGCCTGTCGCAGCTGCAGCATTCACTCTTTGCATGGACATCTCTTACTGTACTATACTCCATCTCTGCCACAATGGCGAAAAACAATCAGAGGATGGGGAGGATGCCCATGCGCACTGTAGTCCGAGGGAGGAGCCACCTATCTCGTGATACTTCGAAGACTCTTCCAGGACAACAATATGCAATCATCCGGACCCAACACTAGGCGGCGATCTATGCACAGAAATGAATGTCAGCAGCCCTACATGCCAAGAACAGATGCATACTGGTAAGTAGCATATTCCTTCCCTGGTCGTGGGAGGTAGTGTGCCCTCCGTGAGTGAGGAGGTGTAAAGCTGCGGTAATTTAGAGACCAGTGTTGCAGCAAAGGTGGAATAATATTGAATAGGGAGTCCATCCGATCCCGGTGTTTTATTATGAGCTAATGCCTTAATCGCTGTTCAAATCTCCGCTGTAGCAATCGGAGCCCCCAAATCTTTGCCATCCAAAACTGAGATAGTGGGGAGATCTACTTTTGGAAGCAATTGAGTGGTAGCGTCCATCACATCCAGTAGGGGGGCTGTGTATAAGCTTGTATAGTAGTCTTGAAAAGTAGTGTTTATCTCAGCCCAGGTAGTGATCATCATATGTTGGGCATTAGTGATCGCTAATATAGGAGTGGGGTTAAGTTGGGGTCTAATCAATCTTGCTAATAATGTACCAGCTCTGACGTTCTAGCAGTTCTGCATATCTAATCCCGGCTGCCTGTAATGGCTCCGCCCCATCCTCTCTCAATTAGGCTGCTATCTCTTTTGGTTGTAATATCCCCTCCAATTCCGTTATGTCCCTAATCGTTTCTTTCCTAATTCCCACCAGGGAGCCCATGGAGACCCCCTGATCGTCACCTTTAATGCCTCCCACTCAAAGGATCTGGTTGTGGCCATACCCTTATTATCTGCAAAATATGAAGTAATAGCTGTAGCTGATGTAGTTCGGTACACTTGGTCTTCCAAGTTTAGAGGCTGCATTCGCCAAGTCGGGATAGGTGCGGGAGAGCGGCCCCAATGCAGCAATAATTCTATGTGATTTTGATCTGATAGTGTCTTGCCCAGGTAAGAACATTGCGTTATGGTGGGGGCAAGTCTGGTGAACATAGGAAATGATCCAAACGAGTACATAGTTTGTGGGTGTGAGAATAAAAAGAATTTTCTCGCATGTCCGCATGTTGGGATCTCCACACATCTAGGAGATTCCATCCCCGTGCCCAACGTGGTAGTCCAGCTGCTTCGGAGTGCGCAGCAGTATTTGATAAGGGAAGATGAGAGCGGTAGAGGCTCACGTCGAACACCACATTGAAGTCCCCACCCAACAACTACGAGTAGTGTCTCCAATCAGAAAGTGCCAGGGACATTCGTGTCAGAAAATGATCTTGATCCCCATTAGGAGTATAAATGGACCCTAAAACCACCTGTGTGCCATCTAGTTCCCCCGGGAGAAACATATAATGCTCCTGATCCTCTATCTTGCTCTCATTAAGGGAGAAAGGAATTCCCAAACGTATTTCTAGAGGGGAGGCATCCCCTCTAGAAAAGGCGGAATATGCTGTAGCATACAATTGACCTCTCCAACGTCGTAACTTCGTAGTCTCGGAGGGCAGTAGGTGTGTCGCCTGAAAATATACTATTTGTGCTTTACGCCAATGTAATTTTGCAGCTATTCTATGCCGCTAGTGAATTGTTCCCAATCCCCGAACATTCCAAGATGCGATAGTATAGGATTTGGCAATTTACATCATTCAAATATAACGATGATACACCTCCGGCCCCAACCCACACCCCACCCAATACATCCTAACATTACAACTTCATCCCAATACTGGGTCCAACAATCCAACTTCGCTCGACCAAACTGTGCAAAAAAAAAGTCAACATAAGTCACATCAAACTGTTGCTATCGCCTGTGGGGGAGGTGGCAATTATCACTTATACCTAATAACAGTGAGCAATACGTGGAAACGCCCAGAACAGGCCGGGCTGGGGAACATATTATTCTGTCCCCTTCTTGTTGTTTAAATATTACATCTCCAAATTACATAATGCTGTACATTCTAGTATTACAAGGGGCAATGTTACAGTCTACATAACAGGTCACCCCAGAGGGTCATTACTTAGCTGCGTGGACTCCAATGGGAACAGTGCCCCACTTCTGTCCGAATTGACCTCAACTGAAGGGCTTGTACTAATAGGCGGATAAGTGGGGATTAAAGTTGTGGCAGATCGCAGTGCTTCCTGTTAACCCTTCATCACTTGCTGTTGAGGATGAGGACTAGATTTCGGACTTTGTAAGGAGCCCCTTCCTGCGTCTCCGAGGGGCAGGCACGGTAGGTCCATTGGGGCGTAGGGGTGTACCCCCCCCCGGCCGCAGCTCCCTCTGCGTCTCTGAACTTAAGTAAACTGAATCAGTTTACTTGAATTCAAAGACGCCGAGGGAGAACTGACAATCATGTCAGTCAGCATGACGTCGGACCACCCACCCCTTCAGAGTCTGAAGGGGGTGGATGGATTGGCGTCATGTTGACTGACATGGTTGTCAGACCAGTGGGGGGCAACTAGGGTGACCAACCGTCCGTAAATTTCACGGACAGTCCGTAATTTTGGCTGTCTGTCCGTTGTCCGTGAAGGATTCTTTAACGGACGCCATTTGTCCGTAATTTTAACCCGGCACAGCTTCCACCCACCTTCCTTCTTGACTCCAAAGCTCAGACACCCGGCAGCATTGGAGAGGCACATCGGGATGGCAACCCCCACACCTTCAGCCCGTGATGAGCTGTTAAGAGGTGCTTGAAGGTGATTGAGAGGGAGGGGCTGCAGGTTCAGGAGCAGCGACATCTATTCACATGCAAATAGCCCTGAATGCAGCATGTCTCGGCAATTTAGAGGGGCCGCCTTCACACATTCCATTTCTACCCAGGGCCCCAAACATCCTAGACTCGGCCAGATTACACCAAAGGCAGAGCTTAATTGCTGTCACTAAACTGTAAGCAAACCTCAATTCTTCAAACATGCAGTCTATAATGTAATAAAATAAAGAAATGGCACAATCGCACCCACACTGATTAACAAAATATGGAGGACAATCAGTTAAACCAGTTCTCTTAGAGTATCTCCTGGAAGTACTGTACATCACAGTGGGGGGATGGCATTTTGGACAGAGAGCCTGTCTTCATTGTCTTGTGCAGGAGGGGGCGAGGAGCCCAAGATGATACTAGAATACTGAATACTGCATGCCCACCCTGGTGGATCCTGTTCCCTCTCCTGTGATGGCTCCTGCCCTCCCCTCAGTGATGGCTTCTGTCCCCCCATGTGGTGGCTCCAGTCCACCCCTCCCCCCCCCCGCCTGTGATGGCTCCTGTCCCCCCATGTTGGGGCTCCAGTCCAGCCCCGCCTGTGATGGCTCTTGTCCCACCCCCTGTGGTGGATCCTGTCTCCGCCCTGGGTGGCTTCTGTCCCAGTCCTGCAATGGCTCCTGCAGCAAGGGTGACCGTTCTTCTCAAAAGGGCTCAGCTCAAATTAATATGGAAAGGTGGGCGAGTAAGTAAGTGAATGGGATGGGTGGATGGCTGGATGAATTAGTGAAAGGGTTAATGGATGAATGAAAGATTGAATGAATGGATAATGAGAGAGGATGGATGGATTGATGAGTGAGGGGGAGGATGGAGAGAAAATGTAAATAGCTGGATGTATGGGTGGAAGGGTAGCTGGATGATGGATGAGGGGAAAGATGGATGGATGAGGGGAAGGATGGATGGAGGGGAAGGATGAGGGGAAGGATGGATGGATGAGGGGATGGATGGAGGGAAAGGATTGATGGATGAGGGGAAGGATGGATGGATGAGGGGAAGGATGGATGATGGATGAAAGGAAGGATGGACGAGGGGAAGGATGGATGGACGAGGGGAAGGATGGATGGACGAGGGGAAGGATGGATGGACGAGGGGAAGGATGGATGGATGAGGGGAAGGAAGGATGGATGGATGAGGGGAGGGAAGGATGGATGGATGAGGGGAAGGATGGATGGATGAGGGGAAGGATGGATGGATGAGGGGAAGGATGGATGGATGAGGGGAAGGATGGATGAGGGGAAGGAAGGATGGATGAGGGGAAGGAAGGATGGATGAGGGGAAGGAAGGATGGATGAGGGGAAGGATGGATGGATGAGGGGAAGGATGGATGGATGAGGGGAAGGATGGATGGATGGATGAGGTGAAGGATGGATGAGGGGAAGGATGGATGGATGAGGGGATGGATGGAGGGGATGGATGGATGGGTGGGTGAAAGGACGGATGGATGATGAGGGGGAGGATGGATGGATGATGAGGGGGAGGATGGGTGGATGGATGATGAGGGGGTGGGTGAAAGGATGGATGGATGGATGATGAGGGGAAGGATGGATGGATGGATGATGAGGGGAAGGATGGATGGATGGATGGATGATTAGTGGGTGGGTAGAAGGATGGATGGATGATGAGGGGAAGAATGGATGGATGATGAGGGGAAGGATGGATGGATGGATTATGAGTGGGTGGGTGAAAGGATGGATGAGTGGATTGGATGGTGGGTGGGTGGGTGAAAAGATGGATGAGTGGATGGTGAGTGGGTGGGTGGATGGTTGGGTGGATGGTGGGTGGGTGGATGAGTGAAATGATAGATGGATTGATGGATTGATAAGTGCAAGGGTGAATGAATGAACATATGAGTGAAAGGGTGGATGTAAGGATGGATGTGTGAGTGAAAGGGAGGGTAGATGGACAAAAGGATGAATAGATGTGTGAATGAGTGAAATGATAGATGGATGAGTGATAGGGTCAATGGATGGATTCATGAGTGAATGAGTAGATGTGTGGGTGGGTGGGTGGATGGATGGATGGATGGAAGGAAGGATGGCTAAGTGAAAGGGTCGATGGAGAGAGAGAAAGGGAGGATGGATGATAGACTAAAAAGAGTGGATGTGTGGAAGGATTAGTAAGTGAAAGAATGGCTGGATTGGTGAAAGGGTAAATGGCTGGATGGATGAATGAATGGATGGATGGGATGAAGAGTGGATGGATAAGTGTACAGATGGATAGGGTGAAAGGGTGGATGGATGGATAATGGATGGATGAGTGAAAGGATGGATGAAGGGGTGGATGAGTGAAATGATAGATGGAAGGATACATGATCGATAGGTTTGCAAATGGTTGAATATGTTTGGAAATGGCTGGGCTTAATTATATACTATTGCGTGACCTCTGATGTGTCTGTAAAACTTACCTATTGTCCTGAAGTTTTGTCCTGAATTTTGACCTCCTGTCCTGAATTGTGTCCTGAATTTTGACCCTTTGTCCTGAATTTTTACCCTCACCGTCCTGAATTTGCACCAATGCCAGTTGGTCACCCTAGGGGCAACAGGCAGTAGCACAACACAAGTGCGCATGAGTGGGGACGGAGGGCAAGTTTTTTGCCCATGCCCAGCCATGCGCACTTGTGTTTGCACTTGTTTGCGAATGCCCATTAGGAGCCCTCGGTCTCCTAATGGGCGTGCGGCGGGCGAAGATTAATCCCCACATCCCTCCCTCACCCCCACCTCACCTCCCACCGAGCAGCGCCTGTCCACCTCATAGTGTCGTGGGGCCAGCGTTTTGGGCAGTCTGTACTTTTTCCAGGGGGGGGGTGTTTGTTGCGAACCGGTTGTGGCAGCGATTGTGTGGCGTGCAGGCGTTGTTCTTGCTTCCAAAGTAGTTGAGGGGCTGTTCCAGGGGAGGGCGCCGTTGTAGGGTTTGGCGCAGGGGGGTCGGATGTGACATTTTTGGAGTTCTCCTCAGCGTAGAGTACCGCCAGGGCTATGATGGTGGCCATGTCAGCCAGGGTGAAGGTGATGGCCACCCCTGCCAGCAGCTTACTCACGTAGAAGCCCTTCCCCATTTTCGCTGTTGTCGGCGATGGCAATGTGTGCAGAGAAAGGGGAAAGGGCAAGGATGCCTGCAACGCTATCCTTTTATAGGCCTGAAAAATGCAGAAGGGGCCGGGTCAACTTGCCACATATATAAATGGTTTATAATTAACTAGATAGCATGGGCGGAAGATGTTGCTGCAACCTCTTCTTATCTTGGTTCCAAGAAGCTCACAGCAGTTCCCTAAAAGCTCTTCCGTCATTACGGGCTCATTAATTTATAGGAGTAAAAAAATTATTTACATTTAAATCACAAACCTTCTTGTCAGTGTGCATGGATTTGATCAAGTGGGTTCCCCAGTGGCACCCTAGATGCCTAGGTTCTCATGTTACCATCTTGAAAAATGTCCGCAGGATCGGATTGGTAATGCGGACTCTTAGGCAATGGGCCCGTTTCCGAGTTCCAGTTGCGGGCCGCCTTTTTGGCCACGGCGGCGGCCGATTTGGGTTGTTTTTCCCTGCAGTGTACAGTCTTTGTCAGTCTCTTCGGTAGGGCACTCCTGTGTCTTGCTCTACTGTAAGTGCAAGAGCGCTCGATTACACTTCAATAAAGGAGTATCTGACATTGCATAGCTAATTTTGCACACACGGTACAGTGAAGACGTCCTGTAATGGTGACTTTGAGGTATTGATTTTCTCCACTGATGTAATCACACTGTTTTTGCCACTGCCCCGTTAAGTCACCTTTCTCTTTTCGTTTTTGTGCATTGCGAGTTTCTATCACACAATGTTTGTGAGGTCTATTCATACTAAAGTACACCTACTTCACAGTCTATAGCACAATCAAATAGACAATCATTTAAGAAGAACGTTAGTCTCTAAAGTCTAATTGTTGACAGGCAGGCAGAGGAGCTAGAGCGCTGCAGATTATGAGAGTGGGTTGGATGCAAAATATTACTTTATTTACAGTAAATTAGTGATTTATAAGGGTATCTGTTTTTCACTGTTTTTTTTATATCATCCTGTAGAATGCTTCATTGAGCAACCCCTTTGCTCTATCCATCCACTTCTCCTTCATTTCTGAGTAAAACCAAAGCACTCATGAGCAAATTCCACCACTTCGTCCCACATTTAGTTCCCGTTTTACATGGGAAATATAGGTCAAAATCTGTTTTACACATTCTATGACTTACAAGATGTTATCACAGGCAGAAAATATTAGCTCATTCATTTGAATGGTGCCTTTGTTTATCCTTCTTTCCTCTTGATTACTCCAAAGTATCTCCAGGGTCTACACCTCCTTTACATTCAGTGATACACCCAATACCTCCCTATATAATGAATCTGTGCATCTTTCAGAGGCAAATTCATTTCTTGATAAATACAAGAATCTTCGTAAATTAGGGATAACCTTCTGCTCACTGAGTTTCACATGCTAAGTTAAAGGTGAGGATGTGACAAGAAGCGAAAATAGGTCATTAAACATAAATTACCTTCCCTGCTCATTACGTAAGCAGCTACCTACCTATGTCATTATCATATGAAATCTCTTTATTGTGGTCATAACTCCAGTTTCCCATTTCTTTAAAAACTTTCTTGCTACCTCAAATTTACTTCAAAATGCACCATTTGTCCCCTCTTATGTGGTCGGGCTCACTTGCAACGCTTACCACTGAGCACTCATATAGAACTCTTACGCCCTACCACTTTCAAATGTCACCAGCCACCACTGCCGAGGGGCACTCTCTGGTTTTGGCTGTGTAGAGTCCATGCGTCTGGCAGGCAGCGTGTCCTGGAAGGTTCTATCTAGCTAATGTACTAACAACAAATAACTGTGGGTCTAGAGGAACTACTATCTCTGTGTTCAAATGTGTCTATTCTGCAACAAGTATAACACTGTGGGACTAGTAAGTTGCATAGGGACTGATCATGGTGTGATTATGTTCCCATCAGTTACACGTTCTGAACCGCCCTGGTCATCATTTGGGCCATTACACAGAGTGGTATGTCCACCCTGCAAGTACAAGTGTTCTAGATAGTGATAACTGAAAAGCAGTGCTGAACAAAAATGGTGAGTGAAAGTGCTAACTATTAAAATTGGAGAGTGAATTTGAAAGAACCTTATTCATTTATTTTGATAACGAACCACTTCCAATGTTAAAAACATCAAGTGCAAAGTAACAGTAGTTCAAAAACAAATATCTACTGCATGTGTATTAAGGTCGACATGTTTCTGCAGTTTATAGACCCTAGCGGTATCTGCTGCTTCTTCAGGACCAATAATCTACCTTGCTACTGCTTAACAAACGAGTGAGTGCATAAGGAAACAAAAAAGATTTCACCTGATACGGTCCTCGCATCTCTGTTTGGGATGAAACCAAATATCCGCACACCCCATGTGGAAAAGAAGAAACAAAGAACACAGAGAAAGTGAGATAACATATTAGTTAAAAAGGTTATCTCCCACATGAGCTGTATCAATACCCATTAGCCCATGACAGGTATGTTAAAACATTACCTCCCATTCTTAAATTGGGTTCCCTCTCACTCACCTCGAGTATGGAGGATAAGCGCCGCTCCTCACCTGGCTACAGCTCAGAAAAATGGCGCATTGCTCTAATAAAAAAAACCATAATGTTGATAGTGAGAAAACTCACACCATCACTGCTGTACAAGCATTCTGCCAATAAATCGTACCTATCTTGGTCTAATCTCTCTGCTTAATGACTAATGAGTCATACTGAATGTCAAGATAATCTCACTCAGCATCCATACCGTAGAATTGCATGGCATTTTACATAAGGTTTGGGATGGTTACCCAGCTGTAAGTCTTCGCGTAACAAAAAGGTTCAACTAGTCACATTTAAACCAAGATTATTCAACAATGACCCCTGCGCCTTCGCACCCAGCACTCGGCCTGGTGAAATAAGACGGAGGTATGCAGTTGTTCTTACCTATCCGTCAATACGCCTGGCGGGCATCCGGGCTGTTTGGGGAGGTGCCGGAGTGTCTTCGCCATGCTATATTTAAAGACGTGCAAAGAGGATTGACCTCATTCTGCGATCCCATGCGCCCGATTGTAAAGCGCATAGGTGTATCTTACTCCCATTGGTCAATTTCGCGCGTCACAAACATGCACCCAAGAGACTCATGGGTAACTTAGTCTAGAGGACATTACGCCTCGTAAAAAGCCCAAACATATTTCTAAGCTTAATCAGGTTATGATGTTTTGTTTATTAATTAAAAAACTTGCATGTCATAAACTTCAGCCCCATTGACTCCTCTGAAACGTAGTTCTGAAAGCATTGCACTTCCTAAATAGACTAACCCATTTCCACACTCCTCAGGTGTATAATGTGTCCGGGGTATTAGTCTGGCCAGTAACTATGCTTGTAACCAATGTAAACTGAACGTCATGTTTACATAAGAGGGCCTATCAAGTGCTGAATATTCGGACTCTCTGCCTATATGATTTAATGATTAGAGTGTGATTTAGTATACCCAATCATTGCTTAATGGGCAATGTGAAAGTTATAAATATCAGCATAATTCCCGTAATGTACAAATATCAATAATATGTGCTGATATGATGTATTACAGATATCACTTTAACTATAATCACTAGAGTTCGGATAATATGTTTACTGAATGGTAAACAAATATATTCAGAGTATGTAACTTCTCACAAAGGGTCAATCATTCCGGAGACACCATGTACTGGAGGAGAGCCTTATCATTAGGTGCCCTTGGTATATTACAGTGTCATCCAAGGGATGTCTTCGTTGAGACCGTTCTTGTCTGCATTCAAGCGATAGACCAATTTTTGCTCTAATTTAAACAGATGTTTTGTAATGTCAGTGACATGGGGAGGAATATGTGGTTGTTCCAACACAGTCCAGGCAAAATCAGTCGGTTTATGACCCACCTCCAAAAAATGATTTGTGAGGCGGGTCGCCTGTTTCTTGCACCTAATCGTGCTTTTATGTTCTGAGATCCTCGTCTTGATTTTCCTCGTCGTCATCCCGACGTATTTCAGATGACAAGAGCATGTAATCAAATAGATGAGGTTGGTGCTATTACAGTTCGTGAACCGTTTTTGTTCCCACCGTCGTGATGTACCTATGTCAATACTGGTAGAATGAGTGATTTGTGGGCATACCGCACAGTTCCCACAGGGATGATGCCCCTCAACAGGTGGCAAATCCCACAGCGTGCCCACTTGGTGGGTCTTCTTTGTTCTTGGTCTTGTATGCACTAGACGGTCTCTCATGCTTCTACCTCTTTTGTATGCAAAAAGTGGTTCCGGCAGTGTATCAGGACCGGTGTTCAAGATTTTCCAGTGCTTTCTCACGATTTTTTGTATGGCATTCGACCTTGTGTTAAAGGTATTAACAAATGTTATCCTTTCATTCTTCGGTTTTGATGGAGTTAGTTCCAAGAGTGACTTGCGGTTATTGTTTGAAGCTCTTTTCTTGGACTTCCGAATCAACTTCTTTGGATACTTCTTGTCCAAGAGCCAATCTTCAAGGGTACCTGCATGCCTCTGAAAGCTCTCTTTCGTGGAGCAGTTTCGTTGAATGCGTAAAAACTGCCCAAAGGGCAGATTGTCCCTTAGCGCCTTTGGATGACAACTGTCATATTGAAGTAGGGAATTTCGAGCCATTGGCTTCTTATACAACTCAGACACCAAACCTGTCGGGGTCGCTATGACTAGAAGGTCTAAAAACGCTAAACTGGATTTGGAATATTCAATAGTGAAGCGCAAAAACCTGTCCTGTTCATTCAGCCATAGGTGGAATGTTTCAAGCTCAGACTCAGTTCCGCGCCACACGACAAAGATATAATCTATGTAGCGCTTCCAACCCTTCACAGATGATAAATGAGGGTTGGTCGATGAAAGTACACAATCCTGTTCGAACTTGTGGACGTACAGATTTGCCAGGCTTGGGGCAAAAACGCTGCCCATGCTGGTCCCTGATGTCTGGAGGAACACAGTCTCTTCAAACCTGAAGAAATTCTCTTTCATTGCCACTGTTGCCAACTCCATGATGAACGATACAGGTGTGATGGAGTCCCATTCCTGTTCTCGTAGTAGCATCTCGAACACATCTAGAGTCTCATTTTGTGGTATCGAGGTGTACAGGGACTCTACATCAAATGACACCAATATATCTGTGGTGATATCAAATTCAATGTTAGGGAGTATCCTTAAAAGATCCTTGGTATCTTGGATGTAGGTTGGCATCAATTTCACCAGCGGGCGCAGGAAAATATCGACAAAAGTCGATAAGGGTTCTAATAGAGAACCAATTCCGGAGATTATCGGACGTCCCGGGGGTGGACGTTTCTCTTTATGAACCTTCGGGAGCATATAAAAGTATGGCATCACCGGGTTAGGTGTACATAAGAAAGCCGCCTCGTGATCCAGCACTCTGCTAGGGCCTCCTCAACAAGATGTTTGATACTGTTGGCAATTCTTTCAGTGGGATCTTCTGGCAACGGACTATAGGAGTTAGTGTCACTGACGCGCGAAATTGACCAATGGGAGTAAGATACACCTATGCGCGTTACAATCGGGCGCATGGGATCGCAGAATGAGGTCAATCCTCTTTGCACGTCTTTAAATATAGCATGGCGAAGACACTCCGGCACCTCCCCAAACAGCCCGGATGCACGCCAGGCGTATTGACGGATAGGTAAGAACAACTGCATACCTCCGTCTTATTTCACCAGGCCAAGTGCTGGGTGCGAGAGCGCAGGGGTCATTGTTGCATAATCTTGGTTTAAATGAGACTAGTTGAACCTTTTTGTTACGCGAAGACTTACAGCTGGGTAACCATCCCAAACCTTATGTAAAATGCCATGCAATTCTACGGTATGGCTGCTGAGTGAGATTATCTTGACATTCAGTATGACTCATTAGTCATTAAGCAGAGAGATTAGACCAAGATAGGTACGATTTATTGGCAGAATGCTTGTACAGCAGTGACGGTGTGAGTTTTCTCACTATCAACATTATGTTTTTTTTGATTAGAGCAATGCGCCATTTTCCTGAGCTGTAGCCAGGTGAGGAGCGGCGCTTATCCTCCATACTCGAGGTGAGTGAGAGGGAACCCAATTTAAGAATGGGTAGGTAATGTTTTAACATACCTGTCATGGGCTAATGGGTATTGATAGAGCTCATGTGGGAGATAACCTTTTTAACTAATATGTTATCTCACTTTCTCTGTGTTCTTTGTTTCTTCTTTTCCACATGGGGTGTGCGGATATTTGGTTTCATCCCAAACAGAGATGCGAGGACCGTATCGGGTGAAATCTTTTTTGTTTCCTTATGCACTCACTCGTTTATTAAGCAGTAGCAAGGTAGATTATTGGTCCTGAAGAAGCAGCAGATACCGCTAGGGTCTATAAACTGCAGAAACATGTCGACCTTAATACACATGCAGTAGATATTTGTTTTTGAACTACTGTTACTTTGCACTTGATGTTTTTAACATTGGAAGTGGTTTGTTATCAAAATAAATGAATAAGGTTCTTTCAAATTCACTCTCCAATTTTAATAGTTAGCACTTTCACTCACCATTTTTGTTCAGCACTGCTTTTCAGTTATCACTATCTAGAACACTTGTACTTGCAGGGTGGACATACCACTCTGTGTAATGGCCCAAATGATGACCAGGGCGGTTCAGAACGTGTAACTGATGGGAACATAATCACACCGTGATCAGTCCCTATGCAACTTACTAGTCCCACAGTG
This sequence comes from Lissotriton helveticus, assembly GCF_964261635.1. NCBI lineage: Eukaryota > Metazoa > Chordata > Amphibia > Caudata > Salamandridae > Lissotriton > Lissotriton helveticus. Next base: position 603,350,163 of record NC_136059.1, read on the forward strand.
TTATACTTGTTGCAGAATAGACACATTTGAACACAGAGATAGTAGTTCCTCTAGACCCACAGTTATTTGTTGTTAGTACAGTGTCTTATATAGGGGGCTGTAACTGTGTATTGGTCTTTAAAAATTCCCCTGGACCCTACTCTCTCCGTATGTTGTTATTCTATCTAGCTAATCCCAAGCACTGTCCGGTGTATCAAAAAACAAAGAGCGTTGATTATATATGACTTTCAATTTAGCAGGGAACAGTAAGGCAAATGCGAGGCCCGCAGCACAGACCCCAGCCTTAACATCCGTAAATGGAAAACGTTTGCGCTGTACAGCCAACGTGTAGTCGACGAAGATCAAAATGTTCACGTTGTCTACCTGCAATGGGCCATTGTCTCGTGCTGCCTGTAACTGATGGTCACGGTCTCTATAGTTCAGTATTCTGGCCAATATTTGGCGGGAATTTGCACCAGGTATTGGCTGACGTGCAGGAACTCTGAGGGCCCGTTCGACGGTAAAGTGTGCGGACAGACCAGTGGGGGCCACAGTAGTTTTCAGCCAGTTTTTTATATAGATAGTCGGGTTGGATCCTTCTGATCCCTCCGGAAAGCTAACAATTCTAAGGCTATTACATCGGCCCGACCTTCCGCATCATCCGCACGAGCCTGGAGGGAATCAATCTGTTGGCGCATTTCAAATAATTGTTCTTCATGAGCAGTTACTTGTGGCAGTAATGGTTCCAGTGTTTGTTCTGTGGACTTTACTCTATCTGCCAATTTTTTATGGTCGTCTTTGAGTAGGTTGAGCTCTACAGAAATCATGCCTAATTGGTTTTCCAGCGCAGTTCTCGAATCCTGGTTTCTTTCAAGATCATATCTAATTTGTCTCTCGGTGGACTGGACACAGCTCCCTCCTCCGCAGGGCGTAAATGGCCAGAGGAATATTAGGAGGGTGGCGAGAGCGATCCTGTCCTGCCGAATCTGGAGGTTGTTCTCAGGTTACTTCTGCCCATTGTTACCAACGTGTTAAGTGATTGAGTATTTATGGGCTATATAAGGGCCCAATTTTGTCACATGGAGGCTATTAGCTGCTGTGAATGAGTACAATATTTAGTTGGTGTGCCACGGAGCTTGACTGCTGTGGGTTGTTGTGAGAACCGGGCAATATTTAACTGGTACGTCGCGAAGCAGTGGCACACCTATCGGTGAGTGGCGCGCAAGTGCACACCAGTGAACCGGTGTGTCCCTCTGCGGAGGCTGCAATATTTATGCGGAATCCATGAGACTATGGATGTGTCATACAACCATGTGATAATCCCGTCACCAGAGATCACTTGCTGTTAGTCGCACTCTGATCACCACTCTCAAACCAGTTCTCTCCTTAATCTGGTCAGGCCAAGCACTATTAGTTGCGATCAAGCGTCCTCCCAGTCACAGCAGGAAGGCTCTCATATGATGGAAAGTCGGGGTGCAGTATCAACAACGCTGAGCCACTTCAGGTGGATTGAGTCTACGGTGGGCCCCAATCCAAGTGGGAAGGGAAGGAGCGCCCCCCTCGAGACGTCCCGCGAGAAACAATTAAGTAGTCACTGCATAGGGCCAGCACCTCCTGGTTGAGCATTAATTGAGAGTCCAGTTGCTGCCATCTAAAACTATCCCTGGTTTAATGTTAGACAAGTGGGCAGAGTTACGAACGGGGGGAGCTAGCAGAGTATTTGTTGCTCCTCAGTAGTAATAGGATAGCACCCACGCAGCAGACTCCAATGAGGGCAGCGCCACTGACCTGGAATTAGAGGCCCAATCTGACGGGATGGTCGGATAATGAAGGGCGATCCCAGGCACCTCCACAGCGCTGTAACAAGCTGCAACACGGGTCTCTGCCCACCATTAGGTCCCGCAGCAGGTGCGCAGGCCAGGCCAGGTGCCACCCCGCACGTTCCGCCCCCGGGGCTCCTCACAGGTGCAAGTTACTCACAGCAGCCACCCGGGAGCCTCAGACATCACGGAGGAGGGGGAGGGAGGAGGGCACTGCAAGTGCAAACATACTGACCCAGTCCGCCGGCTCGAGGAGCTGCTCCGTTCATCTGGGATGTAGTCCGGGCCGCTCAGCCAGGGTTGGATTGGGATTAAAAATTGGCCCGGGCATGATAAGAAAAAAGTGGCCCACATTTGCATATTGCGTTTGGAAAATGCTGGTTCGGCGAACTTTTATAAGCTTTCTAAAAGGGGGGGTTAAAAAAATGCTCGGACTAGTGTGCACTGGTGAAACACACCTGAATACAAGTGAGGCCACTTTTGCTCCGGCCCCCTGCCCCGCTCAATATGCATATGTAAATGGGCCGGCCCCAGCGAGAGAAAGAGAGCGACACCTCTGCCCTTTAATAAAAGGGAGGTAATTGAGGCCACCCAGGCACCCATTGGGCTGCTGGTGGCATCGGAACAACGTGCAGAAACCGCCAAATCGCCCCCCAGACTGCTAAAAAAAAGCAGCCCACTGCTGGGCCTGGACACCGGCCCCTCGGGCATTGCCCGAGTGCCCGCATTACCAATCCGACGCTGCGCTCAGCCCACGGAGAGGGGATGTATTCACGGTAAGGACCCACAGGCCACTACTCCAGTACCGCCACTCCACTCACGCGCAGTCACAGCAGGTGTGCTCCAGCCCACCACAGGCCACAAGCCATGCAGTCGAGCATAAGAGGTCAGTCCGGGTGGTGAATGGGGGCACGGGGAACAAGGCCCGAATCTGGGGACTCAAATTATAGCGGCAGCCGATCTCAGGGCAATGCAGTCCGGCGTAACTGCAGGCAAGTCCACTGTAATGGAGACCCCTCCCTCAGGGCCAGACGTGCGTCGTACCGGAGTTTTTCGCGTCCCGAAACTCGGGTTTGTGATCACCTTGGAATCTCTGAGTTTTCAGCATGGATATCTCATTGCAGACAGCCAGCGCCCTGCATGTTTTTGGCAGTCAGACAAGTTAGGAAATGTCGGATTATGATCGGATCAAGTGCCCCGGCCCGGAGCACGTCGCTTAAGCGACCACCATCTTGGGCTGCAGACCACGCCCCCTACAGAAAAGAACCTTGTCAAGATCGATTCAGTAACACTCTTTCAGCTGCATACATCTAATCCCAGATTCTGCCCTAGTCTTCCATCTCCCTGTGCCGGGGAATGGTCTTTTTCTCCATCCAAAGTGGCCCAAATTAGAGATCTGCACACTAGGACATCTGAATGTTTGTTGAACTTTGAGGGCACGAACAATATCAAGAAAGAAATTTACAGCAGAGTTAGTGGTTATATGTGGCTACGACATCAGTTCTGGGGTGGAATGAGACAGACACATAGAAGCATGACACAACCTACCGCATACGGGAACTTGCTGTAAAAAATTTCCGGATCCCATCTGGTGCCTGGGGAAATTCACTAGGGAAGGAATATGCGTTTATCCACCGTACTAGGATTGTATCCACCAGAAAAAGCATTACCAAAGGTAAGTATCAATTCAGTGGCGAGACTCATCACAGGATCAAAGAAATCCTCTCGCATATCACCAGACCTAAGAACCCTCAAATGGCTACCGTTTGAGGCTAGAATTCACCTGAAAATAGCATGTATGATGCGCAAGGCCATACACCACAATTCCCAGAGCTACCTAGCTCAAACTGCCGGGATAGATCTTCCAGAAGCTCCAAGAATCTTTTACTGAAGCCACAACGATTTGCCAAGAAAAAAACTTACAACCGGGCCTTTTCTGGAATGGCTCCCAGGATCTGGAATGCTTTGCCCACAGGAACAAGAGCAAACCCATCTACTGCCGCCTTCAAAAAAGAAGTGAAAGTGACTTTCATGGCCGAATTCACATGAAATACTTACGTTTTACTAGATGTCAATTATTAATCTGTATTATTGAGCACCGTTTCTTATTTGCTGGTTCTGTACTATTGAGCACCTCATACCTGAATCACCTATAATTGGATTCTTTTATGCTAATGTTTTTTTCTTTTTCTTTCCTATTTACTCTTGCTTCTAATGTATGACATGTAAAACGCTCAGATACCCGCAAGGGTCTTGTTCGCGCTATATAAAACCTTCAAAAAAGTAACTTATTTGTGGCAATTGTTTTGCAGCTTAAATGAAGATTACCGGCATTATCTTTTCTGGCAATAATACAATGGAGGATATGCACTTTATGTGACTCTAGAAAATTATACCAAAATGATGGTTATTACTAAATATCTTGTTCTCCATATTTTCTAAAAAGTGGATGGTTAATTTCTATACATTTGGAGCTGTCCACAGAGTACATTTTGAGGGGAAGATTTATGTAGCTGCTTCTCTTAGTACTTAGTAGTCTTTGGAAAGTAATATTGTGGTTGTAGAAACACATTAGCTTTTTCTGTATTAATAACATAACTTTAATTGTTGTGTATCAAGCTAATACATTTTTTGTTGTTGTTTATCCTCATGTATGTCCTTTTTTTTTTCTTTAAAGGAAAATACATCAACAATTTGGAGAATGTCACCTTTAATGAAAGTTTTCTCGATAGCAGGGAACATGGAGGATTTCTCTTTATATCACCCACTTTTCAAAATCTCAGTGAACTTCCATTGCCAAATACCCCATTTCTGTGTGGCATTCTCATTCATAAACTCGAGGTCCCGTGGGCAAAGGTTTTTCCAATTCGTGTAATGTTAAGATTAGGAGCAGAGTATGGTGGTAAGTTTGAACTTGACATTTTTTATAATTTATAAGTTGAAATACAGTATTCGAATTGTGCTGTCTTTCTCTAGACTCCATTGCGTTAGCATAGCCCTCCTTTGAGTACGCATTATGCTGCTATTTTGTTTTTACTTAATGAATTTCCTTATGCTCTAACCATGTTGAACAAAAAGATCACTCACTAGTGCTTGCTTGTCTTTCATTATGGTTACCTTTTTCCTAACATACTAAACTACACACATATTTTAATGGTTGGGTTTGAGAAATATTGAAAGGAATCAAAGTATCCTATTGTAAGAAGCTCACAAGATGTTTAGACATCTAAAGGACAACAATAGAAAATGCTAACATGATCCCAAATTTTAAACCTCATACAGAACTTACTTGTAATGGTAGTGAACCTCTGGAATCAAAAGAATTAGTTTGAGGAGAGTACATTTAGCAAGGAGCACTGTTGTAACCTGTGCCAACATAATCATATTTGAGTGAGGCCATTGAGTGAGGCCAGTCACTGATCTGGTACAAAGCCAAACATTTAAAATAAACGTGTATGTGTACAAGTACAAATAGGTCAAGATATATAATCTTTACTTAGTTCTTTAGAAGTTTTTCTGTGACGGTTTAGAGTACTGTTTACTTTCACACCTTTACTCTTTGTCTGGTAGTGTAGGAAAGTAGGATCTGCTTCTTATGGTTACCCCCGCTATGTGCTGATGTAAATCTGTTTTTGACTATTCTTACTGGAATCCTGCTAATCAGGACCCCAGTCTATCTGCTTTGTCCCTAACCTGTATGATATGTACTTGGGTACACCCCAGATTGGATACTGGGGTACCCTTGTCAGTCCCTAGTATATGGTACCCATATTCCCAGGGCATAGGTACCCCAGAGTTCTCCCATGGGCTGCAGCATGTTTTATGCCACCCATGAGAAACCATTCAAAATGGAACTACAGGCCTGCCATTGCACCCGAAGTCGACTAGGAGGAGTGCCAGGTAGGAAGTGAGTGATTGGCGGTGCGCCAGGGCCACATGTAAACGTCACAGGTAATGCGTGTTGGCATGAAGCCGCATTGGTCTGGATGAATCACTTTGTTAAGGATCGGTGACAGGAGTTGGGCAAAGATTGTGGCGTATATATCTTTATCTCCATGTTAATCAGTGAAATTGGACGTTAGTCTTTGCAGGCGGGTGAGGGTGGTTGGGTATTAGGAATGACTACACTAATGGGGATATCTGTTTCAGGAGGGAATGTCCTTGTCTCCGCGACTTCATGGAACAGCGCGAGAAGGTGGGGGACCAAAATATCTCGGTATGAGGCATAGTAATCCTGCGGGAACCCGTCAGGCACTGGCGTTTTTCCAGCGGCCATCAGAGAGATGGCATCGCTCATTTCCTCTGGGGTGAAGGGGAACTCTAGGTCAGCCGCCTCAACGCCAGTGAGGCAGGGAAGATGAACACCTCTTATGGCAACCAAGCCATGAAGCAAAGCTACAGGCCTTTGGGCTGAGTATAGCTAGAAATAGTAATCGGCAAAGCCTTGGGCTATTGTGGATGACGTTCGGTGAGTGACATTAAAGAGATCCTGCACCTCTGGGATAATACGGTTAGCTAAGGGGTAAGACTTTAGTCTCTGCAGTATCTTCCCACTCTTGTCCCCCCCCACCCATATACTCTAGCAATGGAGGATCTCTATAATAGCTTAGTGGACACGAGTGAGATTTGTTTGATCTCTTCCCTTCAGGATCTCAAGTTGCCTGTCTTGTGTACCGTCTTCCCTTCCTGGGGAGTTCCTCTCCAGGCGAGGTGCCTCTGATTCGAGAAGGGAAAGACGGCTGTCCTGGGACCGTTGCTGTGCCTTAAGCTGGTCCCTGGCGAAGCCTCGAATAGTGGCCTTACTCGCTTCCCAAAGGGTTCCCGGAGAGGAAACCGTGTCTTGGTTAGATTGGAAGTATTGTCGGAGTTCTTTCCCTATAGCTTTCTTAAAATCTTTGTGTTGGAGGAACCAGGCGTTAAGCCTCCAGATAGGGCAGACCGAACCAGAGGAGTCCCCCAAGTAAAGGAAGAGGAGAGAGAGGTCCGAGATGCCTCGGGGAGGATACTGACATCAGACACTCTCTGGCAGTCGGGGCTGGCATGAAGATCATGTCTATGTGCATATCTGTGGGACATCGCCGAGGTGTGGGTGTACTTCTGGGGGTTCCAAATTCTCCAGATATCGCAAAGGCCCAGGGTAGTCGCCCAGTCCATCAGTCGCCTTGCCTGAGAGATTTGGCCTGGGAGGGTATACCTGTGGTGTCAAGGTCTGGAACCATGTCTGCATTAATGTCGCCCCCTATCACTGTCTCCCTCAGAGGCAAGGCGGAAAGAACATCCGTGACCTGCTTCAACGGTGAAGTGGTGGTTGTTACATATAGGGTAGACCCAATGGTACTGGGACCTGGGTATTATGCAGTACAGTAGGGGATGGTAAGCGGTGAAGTGAGCGTGGCTGGTGGGACGTATACCGACATTTGGTTTATGGTGTCCCCTCCTAGCGTTCCTGTTAGGGCCACAAAAAGGCCCTTAGAGTCCTTTGTGACATGGTTGAGTATGGAGGGGACGTTGCGCTTGAGGAGGATTGCCACCCCTCTTGAGCCCCACTCAAAGCTAAAGTGCCATACCCCTCGTTCCCTTGCCTCGCGTGGAAGGGACAATGGTTCCCCAGGAGGTGGGTTTCTTGGAGTAAGAGTACGTCCGGGGTGTACCTTTGGGCGTATTTCAGGACTGCTGTGCGCTTGATTTTGTCGAGCATACCATTAACCTTCCATGACAGTACTCGGAGGGGCTGCCCATATGTAGCCTCTATGCCAAGGTCTATGTGTGGGGTCGGGAGACAACTGGGGTCCAAACCCTCAGTGGGCCCGGGCCGGTCTGCGGGAAATTGCGGTCTGTGTTCCTGTCTTCTAGTTTGTGGGATTGGCATATGTCTGTGCTGGTAAGAGAATGACATGCTGTGAACACTCAACAGTAGAAAACTAAAACATAGGACAACAGTCCCAACGATTCCCCCCCCCCCCCCCCCCCCACTATACTTCTGGAACTGAAGCATCTGTTGCCCTGTAAAGTTCAGTTCAAAACTAGAGAAGCCAGCTGTATAGGGTTTTTTTAGGAGATTTCAGATACTAAGGGCGCTCTGCCTCAAATTCTACGTTACAGTGTGTGGTGTAAATAAGTATGTGAGTAGTGCGTAAAGAGCAGACGGAAAAAGCCCTTAACCGTCTAATAAAGTCAAAGACCTAACAATATATGCACAGCTGAGCTCTCGCAACTACAGTGGGGTAAAATAAACATAGTACAAATGACAAAAGCAATTAAACAGACAGAAGCAGATTCTTGGGTATTTTTCTTGTATTCGCAAGACGATGGTTAAGTGTGTCCAGACTTGAAGAACAATCACAGTTTGCCGACACGTGTTTCGTCGTGCTTCGGTGAGTCAACACGACTCTTCAGGGCACTGCATAGGCATATCCATAGAAATGCTATTTTACAGTAAGACTAAGCCTGAATCTGCTCTCCACAGCTACCACTTGGATAGTTGTCTAAGGCTATCTGAGACCTCGTACATCACGTAAGGGTTGTCTGGACTGGTGCAAGGTAGCCACTTACATTAGTTTTCATCAAACACCAGGCCAGCCTCTCACAGGTAGTGTTTATTTTTTGTAAGTAATGTTCAATATTTGGAACAGATTGCTCATATTCACCAAGAAAGAATGTTTACATGTGTAGGGTTCCATTACATTGCTAATAATCTCTATATGTGAATGCTATAGAGCAGGCTAATCAGCTGTCTTCTAACTAAATAGTTAAAAAAAAAAACAGTGTTGAGAGCTCTCAAACTGTTAAAGGAGCAAAGTCCTTTTGTAGAAATGTCGCCACCTCAGAAAATTATTTATGAGATGGAGGTTAATAACTTGTCATTCCATTTTTTTTTTTTAATTCTTTTTATTAACGGAAATAAAGGTTTGATGGTCATCACATTAATAATACAGTATATTCAAATGTGCATGGCTGGAGACACAGGGCAGAAGAAACAATAATCGTGCAGAAATAATGAAAACAATGCATCACATATTAATTCACAGTGTGAGCGGTTCGTCAACCGAGACAGTCCGTGGAGGGTCACATATGTGGCCTCTGTACTCATTCCAGTTGGACCAAACTTCAATCCATTTTCGTGGGCAGCCACGTGCCACATACACCGTTTTCTCCTGGAGCATGCACCAGTCCATGTCAGTCTTCCATGTGCCTAGTGTCGGAGGTCTAGTTGTCCCCCACTGTCTAGCTATGTTTCTTTTGGCAATGGCACAGCCCAGTGTAGCCCACAGCCTCCCACGAGGCGGCAGATCAGTGGGTTCCCAGATATTTAGCAGGCATCTCTTCGCTTCCAGCCTCTGCTCCACCCCCCACACATCCTGCTTCAACACACTCTGCATGCTCCATAAGATCTTCCGCTGGATCCCCACTGGAACCAGGAAAACGGTCACCCAGGCCCTCGTCACCAGCCGCCTGGACTACGGGAACACCCTCTACGCTGGGACCACCGCCAAACTACAGAAAAGACTCCAGCGCATCCAGAACGCCTCAGCACGACTCATCTTGGACATCCCCCGACACAGCCACATCTCCCCCCACCTGAGGGACCTGCACTGGCTCCCCGTCAGCAAGAGGATCACGTTCAGACTCCTCACCCACGCACACAAGGCTCTCCATGACTTGGGCCCCGAATACCTCAACAACCGCCTCACGTTCTACACGCCAACCCGCCAGCTCCGCTCCGCCAGCCTCGCCCTCGTCCCACAGATCCGCAGAACCACCACCGGAGGAAGATCCTTCACCTACCTGGCGGCCAAGACCTCGAACACCCTCCCCACCCACCTACGACTCACCCAGGACCATCTCTCCTTCAGGAAGCAACTCAAGACCTGGCTTTTCGAGCAGTAGCACCCCCCCCCCCAGCGCCTTGAGACACTAGCGGGTGAGTAGCGCGCTTTACAAATACTCTTGATTGATTGATTGATCCTGTATGCAGCTAACCACCCGGTTCCAGTAATTCTGCAGCACAGGGCATTCCCACAGGGTATGAAAGAAGGTCCCTCTCACCACAACCCTTTCTACAAAGCCCCTTCTCACTACTTCCCATCCGTTGCAACCTGGTCTTGGAGAAATATGCTCGGTGGAGAATTTTTAACTGAATCAACCGGACCCTAGCCGAGAGCGCATCCCTCCACTCTTCGTCATCTATTTCTAGACCGTCAGCTTTCCATTTCCCTTTGAGTGGCATTAGGAGGTCTGGGGAGTTATTGACAATTTTTTTGTACGTGAGTTCAGGGAGGTGGCCATCTAAAAGTCTATCCTCCAGGGGGGAGGAGTCCGGGGGCTGGGTTCCTGAGGGGATATTCGCCTGGAGGGAGTGCCTGACCTGCAGGTATCGAAAGTGTTCTGTCTGTGCCAATTCATAAGTGCTGTGGAGAGAGGCAAAGGACACTACTCCATCAGGGCCCCACAATTAGGGCCCCACAAGTCTTTAATTCGTGAAATATCGATGAGGTCCCAATTACGGAATCCTTTAGATCGGCCCAGGGTTCCCAGCCTCTCGGAGACCCACAGCGGGGTGACCATCGTGAGTGTATCCACCCAACCCAGCCTACGCTGTACAATATGCCATAACTGAACCGAGTGTTGTGTGGGCCCAGTAAGTGGGTACCTACCGGGCTTAGAATAGAGCGCAGCCTCAAAGTTACCCCCCGGCAGGAGCCACCGGTCCATTCCGTATCCGGGGTCGTTCGCGTCGCAGTATGTGCCCTGATTAATGGCAGATAGATGTGCGGCCCAATAGTATTTTCGGATGTCAGGGAGCGCAATGCCGCCATCGAACCAACCTAAGGTCAGTTTTTGGAGGGATATACGGGGCGTCGCAGACCATAGCAATTCTCTCTGTGTGGGTTCAATGGACGCGAAATAGGAATTCGGCACCAAGTCCGGATAATTCTGCAGGGCATATAGAAACCTCGGCAATGCCATCATTTTGAAGAGCACCGCTCTTCCAAGCAGGGACAGCGAGAGCTTTCGCCAGGAAGCTGAGTCCCTCCTGGAGCGCTGGAAGGGCGGCACGAGATTCCTCTCATACCTGGTCGCCTTCTCCTTAGAGATGAAGATCCCAAGGTATTTGAACCCCTCAGTGGCCACTGTAATCGGGCAATTTCGGGGGGGGGCTGCGGAGGGTTACCCTGCAAAACGTAGAGCACGGACTTGTTCCAATTGATAGTGTATGCGGAGTTTCTCCCGAAGCTGGCAAAGATGTCCATTGCCACTATAAGGGACTTACGGGGTCTCGTTAAATACACGAGGATATAATCCGCGTAAAGCGAAATCCTATCTTCCCACCCATCAGCCCATCGTATCCCCTTCAGGGAGAGATCTTGCCTAACCCAGGCAGCCAGAGGTTCCAGAGACGAGGCAAAGAGTAAAGGCGAAAGGGGGCACCCCTGCCGTGTTCCCTTCCCGAGCGCAAACACCTCGGAGGCTTTATTGTTAACCGAGACCTGGGCCAGGGGTTTAGAATAGAGGAGACGTATCCACCCAATGAAGCTAGGTCCAAAACCCAGTTTCCGAAGTACCACCATCATGTAGGGCCATTCAAGCGTGTCGAATGCCATTGCGGCGTCCAGTGATACTACCACTGCGTCTTCCTGGATGGTGTGACAACGTCCCAACACCCCGTGAAGCCGCCGGAGGTTAAGTGCGGTGTTGCAGTGGGGCATAAAACCGGGTGGACCAGAACTGGCAGAACGGGCTTCAGCCTATTTGCAAGAGCTTTGGCAAGAATTTTGGGCTCCGCGTTTAACAGCGATATTGGCGTGTAAGAGGCGCAGGAGTCTTTTGGTTTCCCTTCTTTCGGGATGGCCACTATTGTGGCAATCCGCTGATCTCGCGGTAGAACGCCCTTCTCCTTACATTCATCTAACATACGTTTCAAGTGTGGGCTGATGCCGTCCGGGAGAGCTTATACAGCTCAATCGGCAGACCGTTAGGCCCGAGTGCCTTTCCCGTACGGAGCTCTCTTATCGCCCGACTCAACTCGTCTGCTGTAAGTGGCGCTTCCAGAGTGTCTCGCTCGGCCTCAGAAAGGGTGGGCATCCGGATGTCGGTCAACAGGGCAACTGAGTCCTCCTCCGGCCTGTCAGAGCCCGTACTATAGACCATTTGGTAAATATGATGCAAATTCCCTAACTATTTCACGGGGTTCAGTGATGACAACCCCCGAGTTATCTTTGAGTTCTGCCACCACTCTCTGAGCCTGTTGCTTTTTATCAAGCCAGGCTATAAGCTTCCCTGCCTTGTCTCCCTGGTCGTAGATTCTACCATCCCTATATTTAGCCATTGTCCTAGCCGCATCAGTGGCCAGGGCCCTATACTCTGCCGCCTTGAGTTGCATCAGGTGGATCTTCCCCGGGTCTCCTCCGGTTAGAGCCGCTGTTTCCAGCGCGAGTAGATCTCTCTCCATAGTGACTATTTGCTCCTCTCGCTCCCTGCGGTGACCAGCAATTGTAGAGAGGGCCTCCCCTCTCAGCACGGTCTTAAAGGCCTCCCAGAGTACCTCCGATGAGTCAACCGTGCCCACATTGTCTTTGAAATATCTTTCAATCGAAAGAGTGAGCTTTTCCTCACCTCTTCGCTATGGAGGTGCCAGGCGGTAATGGGCGCTATACAACCCTCTTGTGTGTCACCGACAGAGAGGTGGAGAAGCAGTGGTGAGTGATCAGATATCCCTCTTGCTAGATGGGTGATTTCACAGATCATAATGTCGGGTTGCAGAGGTGCAAATATGTAATCTATGCGGGAAAATGAGCGGTGTGGTCCGGAGAAGAAAGTGTACTGCGTGTCCGTCGGGTGCGAAAACGCCAGAGGTCGGTAAGACCGAAGGCCTCAAGGAAGTCAGACAACCACTTGTGTCCCGTAGGCGTACTCCGGGGGGGGGTTTCTATCAAGGGTTACCGAGACCACAGCATTAAAGTCGCCCCCCATCAGAAGGAGCCCCTCAGGAAGAGAAAGGAGCAACCTGCCCAAGTCTTGGTATGATTGAGTTTGAAGACCAGGTGGGATATAGGTCGTGACTAAGTTTATCCTGCGTCCCTCCCATCGACCTGTGATGGCCGCGTAGCGTCCTAAGGGGTCTGTGTCTACATGTTCAATAACCAAGGGAAATGTACGACGTAGCAGTATACCCACTCCTCGGGACCCGGAGGTGAAACCGGCGTGCACCGCCAAGGAGTATCCCCACCTATTTAGTGCGTGGCATGCGTTCCCCAGTAGGTGAGTCTCCTGCAATAATAATACGTCTGGGAGGTGTCTTTTAACAAATTGCAACACAATGGTTCTTTTAAGCTTGTCCCCCAGTCCGTTAACGTTCCAGCTCACCAACTTAAGACTTTTATCCAACTTCATAACAGTGCACACTTCTAATTGAACCACCCGCCCCTTGACTCTCGACATCTTGCACACATGTATCAGCGCGATTCTGGTGTGACCATTCCAAACTTGCCCCCCACCAAACCCCCATCCCACCCCCCCCCTCCTTCCGCACTCATCCCAGACAACGACCCCCCCCCCCAGTTCCCCAGACTCTGTAAAACGTACCCTCCCCCCTGCCAGAACTCCCCCCACCCTGCTTCCCTGCTCCGTAGGTTTCAAACTACCCACAACCCAAATTAGCAGAGCGCCTTTCGTCCAACCCCAACTCGGGTACGCCCCCTCCCGCAAGAACTCCTGTAGGGGAAGAGTGCGCCGGCCCCAACTCCAGCCGCCAACCCCATCTGCCCCCCAATTGCTCAGAGATACTGTTCCCAAGACACAGTCTAGCATACAATAGAATAGAAGGCAGAGAGTGCATGTCAGCCAGCAGCAGTGTGTGGTAATAGTCCCCCAACAGACAAATTATACATTACAGTTCAGCAGGGTCCATCTTTCATGTTCACTTCCCTGAGCGGCCTTCCGAGTCCCGGTTAGTACCCCACTTAGGGCTGGCCGATCGGGACCGCCAGGAACGCTGGCTCTGGGCGTCTACCTCCGACCTCTCAGCTGTCGATCCTGGGGATACGAGCTGGGCGTCTCTCCATGTTCCCCTTTCCGGTTGCGTCTGTCCATTTGGAGAGTCGCTGTCCAACCAATTCTGGACCTCCGACGGTGACGTGAAAAATAGGGATTTACCTCCCACGATGATCTTCAGCTTAGCTGGGAAAAAACATCATATATTTGACTCCAGTGAAAGAGCGCCTTTCCCGCTGGACCTGCAGTGTGAAGTCAGGGAAAAATCGGATCGTGGCTGCTTCGTAGTGCAGGTCGCCTTCTTGCCTTGCTGCCTGAAGGATGGCACCCCGGTCCCTATAGTTGAGGATTTTTGCGATTATTGTCCTGGGCGGAGCCCCTGGTTTGGGTTTAGGGACCGGCGTGCGATGGGCGCGTTCAACTGTAAAAAGTTTTCAAAGGCGCTTTGGCTTTAGGTGGGCGAGGATGAGTTCTTCCAGAAATAGCTCAATGCTGGGCCCCTCCGTTCCCTCCGGGACACCCACTACCCAGATGTTGCTTCGACGGGCCCTCCCTTCCTGATCCTCGTACCAGTTCGCTTACTCGTTTTTCCAGCATTGTTGATGAGGATTGAAGCACCTTAATATCCGATTCGTTGTTCTTAGATCTTTCTGTTGTCTTGCCAAGGTCCGAACGGAGGAGGTTCACTTCTATGGAGATCTTGTCCATTTTAGTCTCCAGGTTGGTACCCAGTGTCTGGATCGCCGCCATTATCGAGGTCAGGTAAGGCTCCTTTTGGAAGGCCTGGCCTTCAGAAGCATTGCCCGCCTGGCTCTGCAACAGAGGCCCCGCGTATTTGTCCAGCTTGTTGGTTTGAGTGGTTGTGTTCCCTTTCGGCCTCATAGTGGCGGAGTGGTGAGGCCCCCAGCTGTAACACTTGATGTTCCGGAACCGTACCGCGTTTTATCCCCGGAGTCTCAGGTCTCTTATTTTTCGCTGGTCCGCTGCTGCGCCCAGGGGGCACCGACCGCTCCTCCTCGGGTCAGTCCGAGCCGCCTTCCAAGTCTCTCTGGGCACCCCCGGCTTTGCACCAGCGTTCAGGGGCAGTGGCGAATCAGTAGAGTGCTCCTCCCCCTTTCCGTGCCTCCGGGTTCCCTGCCGGGTCAGCAGAGTGTTGGTGCAGGCTTAGCGGGCAGCCCCTTCCACAAGGGGCGCCCCCCCACTTCAAGGACAGGGATCGCGCCACAACTTGTGTCCAGGAAAGTCCCGGACTCGCCCTATATGATGCCTCCTATTTGGGCCAAGCCCCGGTAGCTATGTCTTGCCTTCAACCCCTTCGCCAGGGAGGCGCCCCCGGGGTATCGCCGTCGCTGGATCCCCCCTGCCTTTGCTGTCGTGAGTTGTGGGGAATCGTATGTCCGGGGACCCAGGGAGTCTACTAGGATGGCCCTGCGCAGACCGCACCAAGGGTAGTGCTCCCCGTGAGGCGGTTCCGTTGTTGCACCAGCGCGCCTGTTTTAGTGAAGCGTCTGCAGTCACCAGTTGTTCAGGCCCCAGACCAGGCCTACGTTGATTGGGAGCCGCGGGGGGCAAGACACTGCCTTTTAGTAACCGCAAGGCGGGTGGCGGGCATACACTGCACCGCGCCCCCTACCTTGCGCGACTCTGCATTTACCAGTCCGGGAGAGTCGCGGCACCTTCTGTACCCGCGACTAGGCCGCAAGCCGGGGCCCACAGCAGTATCAGCTCCCCAGCTCCGGTCCCCTGTCCGATGCCACCAGGACCGGCGCGGAGGCCCGGGAGCTGTATCTTCGGCCCGGAGAGGAATCGGGGCACGGCAGAGGCGCGATCCTGCAGTGCTTCAGTTCCGGTTGCAGGGGCGCTGGGTTTTACCCGTCTTGTGTCGGATATGAGCCGGATTTATAAGGGGACAGAGGTGGGTTCCGCGGAGCTCGCACTCTAGGCGGCCATATTCCTTGGCGCCTGGCCACGCCCCCCTGTCATTCCATTTTTAATACTAGAGGACCATGCCTTTAACCATTATTATTAAAAAGTAGGAGGACTCGGGTAAAGGTTAAGTTAAGAAAAGAGAGGGAAGATAACATTTGGATTAAACTGAGAGAAGCTGCCTTTAAAGGCCAGGTAAGAACCTTTTGGTCTCTTATCGGGGAGGGATGTGGAGCTGGATCTCGACCACTCCCTGTGGCCATTGTAGAGCATATATGGGTTAGCTTTATTCAGAACTTATATGCAGATAATGCAATGGCAATTAAGTATATCGCACCAAAGGAAGAAACCTAATTGTATGGATCGCCATCTGAAAAAGAAATTGAAATGGCGATCAGGGGGAATGCGCTCCTCCGGAGCGAGGGGAACGATGAATTACCAATCACAGTTTTGAAACAAAATAGTATACTGTGGAGTAAAATTCTTTATCCGGTGTTCAAGTATTGCAATGCAAACAAAATGGTTCACCCCCCTCTTGGAAGGGGAGTATAATAGTCCCTCTGTTTAAGAAAGGAGATTGAGATGCTCCACACAACTATCGTCAAATTGCACTTCTTGGCGCAGTGGGTAAAGTTTTTGCTAAATGCCTCTTGACCCAAATTAATGATTGGGTGGACGCAGTTAAAATTTTACAGTTGGAGCAAACCTGGTTTAGGACAAAGCATGGAACAATTGATAACCTAACTGCACTACAGGTAACAAATGAAAAATATGTTAATGTTAGAAAAGGAAGGGTGAATACAGCCTTTATAAACTTCTCCACAGCATTCGATAAAGTAGATCGTCCTCTGCTGTGAAGAAAACTGTCAGACCTGGGTATGCCGGCCACCCTTTTGGAGTTAGTTTGAGCTCTTCATACGGACATTTGGTGCAGAGTCCTAATTGGAGGGGAAAGAGGTCTCTCCCAAACCATCCCTACCGCAAATGACCTAAAGCAGGGATGTTTACTGGCTCCCCTACTTTTTTCCTGTATATCTCTGATCTTCCTCAAAATTTGGCTCAAAGTGAGGGCATTGCCCAGTTACTAGGGGGAACCATGTGTACACAGATGCATCATCCCTTTCTATTCCTTTTACTTGTTTGTTTTGTCCTCAGGTGACCCGGTCACTGTTATTTGACTTCAGTCCTTAGTTTGAGTTAAAAAATAAAAAAGTACAGGTGCCCAGAGTTTTTTTTAGGCTGACCTCCCATGCTGGTTGCGTCGTCTGCCTACATGGACATTGCATGACGCTGCATAACATGCTGACGGGTATCCTGCAGACTTTTATGCTGTCTTCTGCTCTTTTGTCTTCATTACTCTCCCTTATTTTCTTACTTTTATTTATGTATCCCCATTTTTCTTTCTCTTTCTATCGTTCAAAAAAGGCAGACCAAATACTACAAGTACACTCTTAATATGTCTGTCTTTTTGTCCTTTTTGCCTGGGTTCAAGGAATTACATCTTAGATTTGAGACCATGTAACTAATAATCTTCAGAAAATCTTCAAACATGCTACTGAAAATGAATCAGAATGCCCAACACAATAGATACTGATTTTAGGAAGAAAACAAACCGGTAAATTGTGACCAGTCACATAGAGTGATTGGTGAAAGAGGACATGACACACTTCAAGAGGGGCCACATAGTAGTGTATTTTCATCTTGTACTGCGTTATTTGTATCCTTTGCTTCTCCCCCGCTTCTGTAGTGTCTTATCCTCTGTTGGTGTAGAACAAAGGCGACATAGAGCAGTAACCTTGATCTCTAAGATGTCAGGTAGAGAAATCTCAAATTACATTACCTTCAAGGCAGTGGAGCTGTGGGAAGTTCCTTATTGGTAAAAAATTAGGTGCACCGTCAAAACAATATGTGGTTCCTAGTCCAATCCTATTTTTTCATCTGTGTTAAAGTCTATGTAATTACACTTATTTTAACGTATTCAGAGTCAAAACCTGTGTGGTAACATTGTTTGTGATCTGATTGGTGGGCAAAGAGAATGGTGTCCCTATGTGTATGGAAAAGAATTATAGTGGTAGAAGGCTGTTTGCTAAATATATTTCGACTTGTCCGTTAGAGTTGGCTATGTCCCGCCTCTTATTTTCTCTAAAACCATGAAACTTTATTTTTGTGCAGATGTGTCCGCGATGATTTTTGGGTTACCAGTAGTTGGCTTTGTATAGTCACTCTATATAATTTTATCATATTTTGACTTCATTTCATTTCTTTTCCCCTCTTGAAAGTTTACCCATCTCCTGTTGTAAGCATTCGGAACCGAAAGCCACTCTATGGAGAAATCGGGCATACAATTATGAACCTGCTAGCTGTGAGTAATTCACCTAACATCATAAAATGGCATTTGTCAGTGAGCACTGTTTGAGAGTCCTCTACAAACCATTTCTTTTGGAAATTGCTATCTAACATTTCACTGTTTTTTGTGGCTAATTTGCACTTCATCCTTTTCTTGCTGCATAACACTGCCGAAATGTGTTTCCATGAAATTGTGTTTTACATTTCTTTGTACTGTGTTTTGTCATTTCAAGTGCCTAGGAATACTTAAGTGGCCATCCCAGGTCGGCTCTTTACCTACGTCTGGACCACAATAGTATTGAATCATGAAATGCAATGCACTTGCAGAACTGCGAGGAACTAAATGTACCTTTTTAATTTCATTGAAGACTTTTAATATTTGAATTGGCTGCATGTCAAATGAGAGGTGCCCTCTCAGGGTTATAAATAGATAGACCCAACCCCGAACTCCCACCCAGACCCTTCACAGCCAGGATAATGAATTTCAGAGATAGAGACACTGCACTGTGACTGGCCCGTGAAAAGAGCGACCTCACATGGCAGGGCTCCAAGCTGTCTATACCCTGACTTCACCGCTATGGTGCAAGACGCTAGAAGAAAGTTTCAGGGAGCCAAGGCTACACTCAAAAATTTGGGTCTAAAATTTAGCATGCTATATGCTGCCAGATTACGGGTGGAAGTCAATGGCCGCTCCTGAATATTTGAGAGCCCGGCGGAGGTGCAAGAATTCTGCCACTCGTACAAACTTAATAACAAGCGCAATTCCGTGGCTGCAACCTCCTTCCCCACTCATAGTGGGTCAGATGCTAGCGCAGACCTATTCTCCAACTCAGGTCATGGCTGACTGTTCAATTTGCATGTACTGCCGCTACTCTGTTGGTTCATAATCATTATTGGGTCTTGTCTGAATATAATGAAAGCATTATTTGTCATTGGTTACTGGTCCGTTGGAGAGTGTACGTCCCCACCTTTGGTGTACACCTCAGATCGTTTTTGGTTAAGACAACATGTACCCCATTAGACCGGTTTTTCAAATGTTTCAAGGTTTACGGGTGCCATGCAATGCACTTGGAAAGTGGGGATTGCCTCTCCGAATGAGCGGGAAGGCTGGGTGGGGGGTGGCGGAAAGGGAATTGGAGTTCAAGCTTTGCACTGAGTTTATGTTATCTTTAATCACAGATGTTTTTGCAGGGTACAAGCCTGGGTTATCCATCAATATTGCACAAGACACGCTGTCATGACGCACTTAGGTCACAACTCCGGCCCTTCAAGTGTGACTTTAGCCACATGGAATGTTCGGGGTTTAAACGACACCCGTAAAAGGAGACAGGTGATACATTACCTGATCCGCCACAAGGTAGACATCGCATTTCTTCAAGAGACACATCTGCCCCCTGGTGACCGTTCCCACTTTGCATCTTCGTGGGGACCACACTGTTACTTTGCCAACTACAGCAATTACGCAAGGGTCACAGCCATTCTCATTCATAAACGTCTTCCCTTCAAGTGCCACTCAGTCGTATATGATGATGCCGGCAGATTTGTGGTTGTGGAGGGCACACTTTTCAACCACAAGATTGCGTTGGGATGTATGTATGGTACCAACATTGACTCTCCTGATTTCTTTCACGCCCTCCACTCGAAACTGATGCAACTAGGCTCCATGCCACTTCTCTTGGGGGGCGACTTTAACGTTACGCTCAATCTGGTTTCTGACAGCACATCCTTTGTCCCAGACCCTAAATCAAGAGCACGCAAAGCCCTGCACTCAATGTGCAATCACCTTACATTACTAGACTTGGGACGAGTCCGTGACCCGGTCCATACCACATATACACGTTACTCCAGTGTAAGGGACACTTGGACACGGCTTGATTATTGGTTGGCCTCCCCTGAAATATCTAGATGGTTCCACAAGATACAGACATTGCCCAGGTCGTATTCTAATCACTCCCCAGTATTACTGGGGCTATTGGTTCCTCGCCCCGAAGGGTTTGAAAGGCAATGGAGATTCCCGAACCGTGCTCTAGAGGACGAAGTGTTTAAACAAGAACTCTATGTAGCCATAGAGGACTACTTTGAATTGAACACTGGCTCTGTGAACTCTCAGGCGGTGTTGTGGGAGGGATTTAAGGCCTATATGAGGGGAATTTGTATTTCAAAGAGCTCCGGGGTACTTCACGACATACGTGGCACCCTTTCGGACTCAAGCAACTGGTGACCACCCCCACCCACTACGCCGGACACACGCTCGACCCCGTCTTCTCATCCAGCAAGGACATCGCCTTCAGCCACGCCACCGGACTCCACTGGACGGACCACAGCTGCGTCCACTTCAGCTTCACAAGGACCACGACCCACCACCACCAGCAACAGGTTGCACGCAGAAGCTGGAACAAGATCACAGCCGACCAACTCGTGACTTCCCTGAGCAAGAACCCACCCACCAGCGCAACGAACCCCAGCCGAGCGGCCACCAACCTCACGAAGTGGATCAGCGACTGCGCAGACGACCTCGCCCCTCTGAAGACCCCGCCCAGCAGACCCGGCAGCAAGAAAGCCCCATGGTTTACCGACGAACTCAAGAGCTCCAAGAAGAACTGCAGAACCCTCGAGAAAGACTGGCGCAGAAACCCAACACCGGACAACATGACTGCCCTCAAGCTCGCCACCCGAAAACACCACCAACTGATCCGCGCCACCAAGAAAACTGCATTCAAGGAACGACTGCACAACAACGCACACAACAGCAAGGAGCTTTTCAACATCGTCAAAGAGCTCTCCAACCCCAACGCCGGAATCAACGACATCACCCCATCGCAAGACCTCTGCAACTCCCTCGCCGCCTACTTCCACAACAAGATCGCGGACATACACAACAGCTTCTGCTCTCAACCAACGCACGCCACGACCGAACCACCGCCCCCCACCACCACCCTCCACGCCTGGACCCCGATCAGCACCGAAGACACCGTCCGCACGATGAACTCCATCCACTCCGGATCTCCGACCGACCCCTGCCCCCACCACGTTTTCAACAAGGCCGACGCTGTCATCGCACCCCACCTGCGGGACATCATCAACACCTCCTTCGACACCGCTATCTTCCCGGAGAGCTGGAAGCACGCCGAACTCAGTGCTCTACTAAAGAAGCCATCATCCGACCCCACCGACCTCAGGAACTACCGCCCCATCTCGCTGCTCCCGTTCCCTGCAAAAGTCATCGAGAAGACCGTCAACAAACAGCTGGTCGCCTTCCTCGAGACGAACGGATCCCTCGACCTCTCGCAGTCTGGCTTCCGGGCCAACCACAGCACCGAGACCGCCCTGATCGCAGCAACCGATGACATCCGAGCCCTGCTCGACAACGGAGAAACAGCGGCCCTCATTCTCCTGGACCTCTCCGCGGCTTTCGACACTGTCTGCCACTGCACCCTAGCACAGCGCCTCAGCAACGTCGGAATCCAGGAGAAGGCACTGGAGTGGATCATCTCCTTCCTCGCCGGAAGGACACAGAGAGTCCGCCTCCCCCCGTTCAGATCAGAAGCCACCGAAGTCATCTGCGGCGTTCCCCAAGGCTCCTCGCTCAGCCCAACCCTCTTCAACGTCTACATGAGCCCCCTCGCAGCCATCGCACGCCAGCACAACCTCAACATCATCTCCTACGCCGACGACACCCAGCTGATCCTCTCCCTCACCAACGACCCCGCCACCGCCAGAGCCAACCTACACGAAGGGATGAAAGAGGTAGCCGAATGGATGAAGGACAGCCGCCTGAAACTGAACTCGGACAAGACGGAAGTCCTCATCCTGGGGTCCTCCCCCTCCGCCTGGGACGACTCCTGGTGGCCCCCAGCCTTAGGCAGCGCACCCAAACCATCAGACCACGCACGCAAGCTGGGCTTCATCCTGGACTCCTCCCTCTCCATGACCAGACAAGTCAACGCCGTCTCCTCGTCGTGCTTCAACATCCTGCGCATGCTACGGAAGATCTTCCGGTGGCTCCCCACCGAGACCAGGAAGACGGTCACCCAGGCCCTCGTCATCAGCCGTCTGGACTACGGCAACTCCCTCTACGCCGGAACCACCGCCAAACTCCAGAAGAGACTCCAGCGGATCCAGAACGCCTCAGCACGACTCATCCTGGACATCCCCCACCGCAACCACATCTCCGGACACCTGAAAGACCTGCATTGGCTCCCGGTCAACAAGAGAATCACCTTCCGCCTCCTCACCCACGCACACAAAGCCCTACACAACCAAGGTCCAGGATACCTCAACAACCGCCTCAACTTCTACGCCCCCAAACGCCAGCTTCGATCGACCGGCCACGCCCTCGCCGCCGTCCCCCGCATCCGAAGAGCCACCACAGGGGGAAGGTCCTTCTCCTACCTCGCCGCCAAGACTTGGAACTCCCTCCCGACACACCTCCGCCTGACCCAGGACCACCTCGTCTTCAGGAAGCAGCTCAAGACCTGGCTGTTCGAGCGGTAGCGGACCCCCCCCCCCCCCCCTTCCCCCAGCGCCTTGAGACCCTCCGGGTGAGTAGCGCGCTCTATAAATGCTTTGATTGATTGATTGATTTCCCGTATAGAGAATGAACTGACTGCAATGGACACTGCTCAGGCGGCAACTGCCGACCCGGCTATAACTTGAAGAGAGCAGCGCTGCTCTTATAATACAAAGAGGTAGCTGACAGGGAAATACTCTACATGGGGAAATACCATAACGCTAAAGTTTATGGAGAGGGGGATCGCCCTGGCCATATTCTAGCACAAATGCTCCGACCTCCTTATACGAAAGCCTACGTCACAGAACTCCACTGCATGGCCGGGACTACACTCACAAACCCACTACTGATACAGAAGGATTTTTTTACTTATTTTAAGGTACTGTACACCTCTAGACAAGGGCAAGACAGCAAGAGTTGTACCTTTCCGAGATAGCATTGGTATATTTGGAGAAATGTATGCAAGATTTTTTAGCAGAACCCATTACAGCAGACAGCATAAATGAAGCCATTGCAGCCCTAAACCCATCCACAGCCCCCGGGTTGGACGGATTTACAGGCGAATCCTACAAAACTTACAAAGACCTTTTGATTCCCCGACTTTATGCTGAAACTCTGGAAAAGCAACAGCTCCCTCCTACCCTACGAGAGGCAGTTATTATTTTGCTCCCTAAACCCGGCAACTGTAGCTCCTATAGACCCTTATCATTGTTAAACTTAGACTATAAAATCCTTGCCAAGGCGTTGGCATGCCGACTCTCACTACTTGTGGAGTCTATAATATCCTCTGCGCAATCAGGTTTCATTCCTCACCGATCCACTGCCTTCAACCTCCGCACCCTCTTCAACACCTTACACAGAATTAACCCGGAAATCCCAGCAGCGGCAATCCTACTTGACACTGAAAAAGCTTTTGATTCCCTAGAATGGCCCTTTTTTCTTTCCATTATGCAACGCATGGTAATGCCCCAGGGATTCATTGCCACCACTGCTTTGTTATACACACAACCTACAGCTCAGCTCTGACTGAACGGTACCTAATTGTCCACCTTCACACTATCACGTGGTACACAGCAGGGTTGCCCCCTCTCCCCTTTACTGTTTATTCTAGCAATGGACCCACTGATAAGACACTTTCAGGAACAACATGTTCGAGGCATATGGGCTGCAGATGGTACATTTATGAATAGATCGCCATCTGGTGTTGGGCTCGGATGATTGCACTTTGTTTTTCTTCTGGAGAAGTCTTTGTCGTCATAGGTGACTCCTCCTCTCGGTGTTAGTGCGCATGGGCATCGGCTCCATCCTTAGATTGTTTTTTTCCGCCATCGGGTTCGGATGAGGATCGAAGCGCTCCGGACCGACTTCAACAAAGAAGGTTATAACCGGCGCGTATTCCTTTCCAAATCGACGGTATCGTTATCGAACGCGACTTCACTCCATACCGACGCGATTCGAAGGACGACGACTACGAGAAACTCGACGTAGTCCAGCCCGGGGTCCATGGAAAGGACTCCATTCAAAAAATGTCCAACGTGTGGTGCTAAGTTCCCACACAAGGACCTACACGAAGTGTGCAACCTCTGCTTGTCCCCTGAACACGAATCCAGGGACTGTGAGGCCTGTGCAGCGTTCTCGTCAAAGTCGACGATTAGAAACCGTCGAGCCCGAAGACACGAGGTATCGAGAATGCAGTCACAAGCAATCCCGGAGCTGTTCGAGGACCAGCAACCAGAAGAGGAGGAAGAAGAGGCCGACGAGGCGGGGTCAGAAGCGGACGAGTCCGACGTCGAGGAATTCGACGTCCAACAAACCGTGAGTGACGACGTCCCTTTACCGAAAAACAGACCCCGCACGGTGTCGACCCCGCCCTCGAGCCCGGTCAGACAACCGAAAAAAGTTTCCAACGCCCCGCCTTCGAGCCCGGCAACGAAACAGAAACCGAAACACTCGGTCCCCCATCATAGTGGTTCCGGTTCCGATAAACCAACCACATCGACACCGAAGCACCAAGTCAAGGAAAGCTCGAAGTCGAAGCAGTCCATGTCGACACCGAAGCACGCTTCGGCGACGAAAACACCCTCGACACCGGGGACATCTTCGATACCGAAGAAGTCGGATCCAAACAAAACTTCGGCACCGAAAATACAAATGGACATTTCAAAGAAAAGACACCTTTCGGAACCGAAAACTGCGGTACCGACACAGGAACACGGAACGGATCCTAAACAAAAGACTTTGTTTATTGACCCAAAGACTGGCAAGGTAGTCACAGAACTACCTAAAAAGAGGAAACATGAACATTTGGACGACAAGGCTCATCCAAAGAAGAGAACAATGGGGACGAATACAACTCCTCCCCCTTCTCCCAAACCTCACACACCATCTCCGCCTATTCCTCACAATAGGCCAGATATTCCTCCCACACGTCCATCTACACCTACAACAGATGGAGAAAGTGACACAGGGGAGGGGGGACACCCTGGGGATGATGAGGACACAATCCCAGAGGAGGCAGACCCATGGGAGGAGTATAATGTGGGATCAGGTAATGATACCGACCTTGAGTCATATCCCTCAAAACCCTCACCTCCTGATGACAATACTGGGTTTGCACAACTCATTACTAGAGCAGCAACATTTCATAAGGTAGACCTACATACAGAACCTCTAGTACAGGACTTCTTATTAGAGACACTACCTACTGCACAAAGAACATCAGGAACACTACCAATGCTAAAAGGCCTTCTCAGTCATACATCAGAGATATTCAAAGACCCAGTGAGGGCTAGGGTATTGAACCCAAGAATTGATAAAAAATATAGGGCAGCTCCAAAAGACCCAATATACATTAAGGGACAAATTCCTCTAGACTCACTAGTGGTCACAAACGCTCGCAAGAGAGCAAACTCTTTATCTACGGGAGAAGCGCCACCTCCTGACAAGGAGTCTAAACTAATAGATGCCTCTGGCAAGAGAGTAGCATCTCAAGCGGCAAACAGTTGGCGCATAGCTAATACGCAAGCACTACTTGCAAGGTATGACAGAGCGCATTATGATGAGTTAGAAACACTCATCAAACATCTCCCTAAAGAACATCAAAAGAGAGCTGATCAACTTATACAAGAAGGGAAGTTAATTACTAACACTTCAATAAAGTGCGCCCTAGACGCGGCAGAAACTGCGTCAAGGTCGACAAATACAAGCATCATGCTAAGGAGACATGCATGGCTCAGAGTGTCAGGATTCAAACAAGAGGTACAAACCTCGTTACTTAATCAACCTTTTGATGGGAAAACACTTTTTGGCACAGGGACAGATGAGGCCCTAGAAAAAATGAAAAAGGATACAGAAACGGCTAAATCAATGGGAGCATTGCAGCAGCCGACACAAAGAGGTTCCTTTCGTAGATCCACCTATAGAGGAGGATCCAAAAGTACAGGTACAAACCAACAGCAAACCTCTTTTACACCTACATCACCCAGAGGTAATTCTAGAGGTGGATACAGGGGTAACAACAACAAGGGTAGAGGTCGCGGAAACAACAACAACCGCAACTCTCCAACCCCAAAACAGTGACTTCATAGAGCTTCCCCCAGACCATATAACACCGGTAGGGGGACGCCTATCACAGTTCCTACCTGTCTGGGAAAACATCACATCAGACAAGTGGGTAAGACAAATTATCCAACATGGTTATTGCCTAGAACTCACAGCTACCCCACCAAACATCCCCCCCAAACAGCGTCCAATGAAACAAGATCACCTGACACTGTTAAAACAGGAAGTAATATCACTGCTAGAAAAGCATGCCATAGAGAAGGTTCCACAGCACCAACAGGGAACAGGAGTATACTCACTATACTTCCTAATCCCCAAAAAGGACGGGTCTCTAAGGCCAATACTGGACCTAAGACCTCTCAACGCATACATAAATTCGGAACATTTCCACATGGTCACGCTCCAACAAGTACTTCCTTTACTGAAGAAAGGGGACTTTCTTTCTACACTGGATCTAAAAGACGCTTACTTTCATATCCCTATTCACAAAGCCCACAGGAAATACCTCAGGTTTGTGGTAGAAGGACAACATTATCAGTTCAAAGTCCTCCCATTTGGTGTCACGACGGCACCAAGAGTGTTCACAAAATGCCGGGCAGTGGTAGCAGCTCACCTAAGAAGACAACAAATTCATGTCTTCCCATACTTGGACGACTGGCTAATAAAAGCCAGGTCGCAAGAGGAGTGTCTGCAACACACACAAAAGACAATTCAGCTACTACACCAGCTAGGGTTCACGGTGAACTACACAAAGTCACACCTACAACCAAACAAAGTTCAACAATATCTGGGGGCTACCATAGACACAGAAAAAGCCAAAGTGTACCCCAACCCAATAAGAGTCCAAGCAATGCTTACAATCATTCAGAGATTTCAGCCACAACACTCACTAACAGCAAGAGTGTTCATGCAGCTACTAGGCATGATGTCATCCTGCATACTGCTAATACCATATGCAAAACTACAAATGCGTCCGCTACAAGAATGCTTAGCGACACAGTGGAATCAGGCTCAAGGACAGATTACGGATCTGGTGTTGGTAGACGACCGCACACACCGCTCTCTGAAGTGGTGGAACAGAACAAACATTACCAAGGGGCGGTCGTTCCTAGAGCCAATTCCACAGGTGACAATAACAGCAGACGCATCGCTCACCGGATGGGGAGCACATATGGACAAATACACAGTACAAGGAAGGTGGAGTGTGCAGGAAAAAACACTGCACATCAACTATCTAGAACTACTGGCAGTGTTTCTAGCATTGAAAGCCTTTCAGATACATGTTATCCACAAAGCAGTCCTGATCAGAACAGACAACATGACAGCAATGTATTATATTCAAAAACAGGGGGGGACGCACTCTCTCCAATTATCCAGACTGGCACAGGAGATTTGGAGATGGGCCATTCCTCAAAACATCTATCTGTTAGCCGAACACCTACCAGGAGTTCAAAACCAGATAGCAGACATCTTAAGCAGACAGTCGGAACAAATACACGAATGGGAACTGCACCAACAAATACTGCAGCCATTCTTCCAAAGATGGGGACAACCAGAGATAGACCTATTTGCCACTCATCAGAACGCAAAATGCCAAAGCTTCGCGTCCAGGTACCCACATCACCTGTCGCAGGGCAATGCGTTATGGATAAATTGGTCCAACAAATTTGCATACGCTTTTCCCCCTCTCCCACTAATCCCATTAGTGGTCAGGAAACTGCAACAACATTCAATGACCATGATACTAGTAGCACCCACGTGGGCAAGACAGCCGTGGTTCACCACGCTCCTGCAACTCTCACAAGTGCCACATCAAAAGCTACGAATTCTACCCATGCACCTTACACAGAACCATGGAGAGATAATGCACCCAGATCCAACTCAATTGAACTTAGCGATCTGGCTCCTGAAATCCTAGAATTTGGGTACTTAGATCTCCCCCCAAATTGCATGGAAATAATTAAACAAGCGAGACGTCCAACCACCAGAGCATGCTATGCAGCTAAGTGGAAGAGGTTTGCTATACACTGCACTAATAACAATATCAACCCTCTAGACGTATCAACAAGGGAGATTATTTGCTACTTGTTACACTTACAGCAATGTAATCTAGCGTACACATCTATCAGAGTACATCTAGCAGCTATAGCAGCATACCTACAAAACAGGCAGCGCATATCACTGTTCAGAGTACCAGCGATAAAAGCATTCATGGAAGGTCTTAAAAGAGTCATTCCACCAAGATTACCACCTGCCCCAGTCTGGAACCTCAACGTAGTACTCACCAGACTAATGGGGCCACCCTTCGAACCTATGCATAGGTGCGAAATACAATTCCTTACATGGAAGGTGGCATTCCTTATAGCCATTACCTCACTCAGAAGAGTAAGCGAGTTACAGGCATTAACAATACAAGAACCATTCCTACAGATACACCAGAATAAAGTGGTTCTTAGAACAAACCCAAAGTTCTTGCCTAAAGTAATTTCAGCATTCCACATCAATCAGCCAGTGGAATTACCAGTCTTCTTTCCAAAGCCACAGACGGTGGCAGAAAGGGCTCTACATACACTAGATGTTAAAAGAGCCATTTCATACTACATAGAAAGAACACAAGGCTTCAGGAAAACTAAACAACTATTTGTAGCATTTTCCCCAACACATAAGGGCAATCCTATCTCTAAAGCAGGCATCGCAAGATGGATTGTAAGATGCATACAAATATGTTACATTAAAGCAAAGAGAACATTAACTGTTCCTCCTAGAGCTCATTCCACAAGAAAACTAGGAGCATCTATGGCATTCTTAGGGAACATTCCCCTAGATGACATATGTAGAGCAGCAACTTGGTCTACACCACATACATTCACAAAGCACTACTGTGTTGATGTACAGGCTGCACAACAAGCCAGAGTGGGCCAAGCTGTATTAAAAACTCTATTTCAGACAGTTGCGACAGACACTGGTGACCACCGCTAGGGAGGTAACTGCTGTACAATCTATTCATAAATGTACCATCTGCAGCCCATATGCCTCGAACGGAATATGCTACTTACCAGTATGCATCTGTTCTTGGCATAGAGGGCTGCAGAGTGGTACATGCCCTCCCTGCCTCCCCGGAAACCTGTGTCTGTCCCAACATTATCTTATTTAGATACATTTACATGGGCATATCTTTATGTACTACACTACACTACTCCATCTAACCCTACTATGGCAAAACAATCTAAGGATGGAGCCGATGCCCATGCGCACTAACACCGAGAGGAGGAGTCACCTATGACGACAAAGACTTCTCCAGAAGAAAAACAAAGTGCAATCATCCGAGCCCAACACCAGATGGCGATCTATTCATAAATGTACCACTCTGCAGCCCTCTATGCCAAGAACAGATGCATACTGGTAAGTAGCATATTCCTTACATAGGGGACTGCAATTCAATACGGGCCCGCTATACGCAGATGACACTATCCTATATGTCTGAGATCCTCAAACAAACTTGGACCCTCTCCTCAGAGAGATCATCCGATATGGCACCTTCTCAGGATTGGGGATAAACTGGCATAAATCAGTCTAATTTCACCTCACGGCTAGCACAACCAGATGGGTCCCGGAATTCGCTTTAGACTGGTGCGAGGATTTGGTAAAATACTTAGGGATACATTTCCATCTTGATACGGACCAGATTATACGCTGTAATTATGGAGTGGCCATCTCTAAATTGGAAACACAAATTGACTCCTGGCTTAAACTTCCCCTTTCCATGGCGGGACGCGTTGCACTGGTAAAAATTATTGTACTCCCAAAATGTTATATCTGTTTCACAAAATACCAATCCCACTCACTAACAAATTCTTCAATACTGTGAGGTCGCACCTGATAAGATTAGTTTGGGGCGGCAGGACACCCGTAGTAAAATGGCAGGTGAAGACACTCCCTTATGTGCGAGGAGGGTACGGGATTCCGGAGCTTCAACTATACTTTCTGGCCGCACAATGTTTCGAGCAGACATGGTACCATCCAGACGCAAGGATTACATACCTACGCCCAGAATCTGACTTTGTTCTGCCTAACACACTTGCCACCATACTGCCCACTGGTATCCCTAGAGACCCCTAAGACATACAGCCAGTTTTCACCACCAGCTGGGCATGGCTTAAACTGTGCCATATCACTCACACACAAACATTGTATTCATCCTCCCTTCCTCTTCCTATTGCCACTTTCCTACCTATAACTAGCGAAAAATTGGTACAAAGGACCTGCACTAAATTTAACATAGCCATGAAGGGGGACCTCTATCCGGCTTGCCACGTTTTTGATCCAGAGTACATGTCTTATCTTTTCAGATGCCAATTTCATGGACAGATTTATTCTGGCCCGTTTACGCTCTGCTCTGTGAGCCCGGCTTTGTGAATACCCACTAGAACCTGCCTCATTCCCCCCCCACCCCTCACATTGGTGATAGCCAGCAACAAAGGGTTCCATATAATATCCCACTTGTGTAGGGCGTGCTCTGACTTGATCCCAGTGGACGATGAAAGATTGCGTAGTGCATGGGAATTAGACTTAGGCAACCCAATCACTGATGAACAATGAGTGGCCCGCTGCAAGGGTTACTAGAACAGTGTCCCTCAACAGCAGATATAAACTGATACACTTTAAATTTTTACGTAGAACTTACGTTACACCGGCCCGAATGCATAGAATAGACCCCACCAGACCGCACTGCTGCCAGCGTGGTCATGCTCCTCAGGCCGACTTCTCGCATCTCGCGTGGACTTGCCCGCGAGGCCACACTTTTTGGGTAGCTACACAAACTTTTAAGTAAAATGGTAGTTTCGAGCCAGCATTCCTGCCGCCCGTTACGCCATCACTCTGCCCTCCTGTTGTTTCACAGTCCGTGGGGGACTGCACCACTACACTAAACAACCAGGGGACTCCAGCTCCCAGAGTCCCCCTGTGGCGCCTGTTGCCTGCGTCATCCGCCAGTGCCAGGAGGTGCGGTAAAACCGGCCCAGGGCTCCCGCAGCGCGGGTTCCCAGCCTGCATTCCTGCCACCCCTCACGCCATCACTCTGCCCTCCTGTTGTTTCACAGTCCGTGGGGGACTGCAACGCTACACTAAACAACCAGGGGACTCCTGCTCCCAGAGTCCCCTTGTGGCGCCTGTTGCCGGCGTCACCTGCCAGCGCCAGGAGGTGCGGCAAAACCGGCCGAGGGCTCCCGCAGCGCGGGACGCGCGTGGGTGTGCTCGGGCACTGCCCGGGCCAAGCACAGGCCAAGGGCGGGCCCGTCTGCGTCTGTCCGCGCCAGGTTGTGGCAGGGCAGGGCCACGTTATTTTACGTTTGAACTCCGTGCCCTTAGGAACATTTGGTGACACCAAGGACTACGTTTCTGAAGACTCCAAAGGAACTTTGGGCAGTCAATACAATACAAACGATGAGTAGTGTGTGGTATCTTGCGTAATCAGCAAGACTTGAGTTACTGATATTTTTGTACTACCCAATGGACATCTACTCCCTGGTGGAACAGAAGTTCTGATCATTTGGACATTTTTATTATAACAAGTTTTATTTGTTTTTAGTTTTGTTGCATAAAGTAAGCAATTATAGCGAATGGTTGTCGGCATAATTTTTCTGCGGCTTTTTTAATATAAAGTATTCATGCCATAGTATTTGAGTTATACAAGATACTTATATAGCTCTGTTATAGTGGCCATTAGCGACAATATCGAAAGAATTAGTCTGTCTGGTTCCTGCAGTAGCCTAGTGTCTGGGAGATCTATATTAAGGCTCTGTTTATGGGTTGGATGTCTAAGCGTAAACATTTGAAGACCCCTATAAATAAGCAAAGCCATGGCCCAACCATAGATGACTATTTAGTTAAGGTTGTTAGTGCAATCGATGTGGAAATTAATAGGGCAGAACGTCGTCTGTCTCTTGGACTTGTTATGGTCTAGAGAATCCATCTGCCCTGGAGTTAGATGCTACATCGGGTAATGCCCAAGATTCTATCCCCTTAGTGTATTCTGAGAGTCCTTTTCTTCCCCAAGCCCTACCGATGCAAACTGTGATCCCTCAATCACCTTCTACTAGTGGATCCCCGGCCTTGAAAACGAAAAGAAATTGTAGGAAAGATCAAACCAAGACAGGGTATACTTTAAACCAAATAAAGGGGCTTCTTCTCGCAACACAAGTAAGGAACCAGTAAAAGAGTGTTCCAAATCCACTGCCGGAAGAACAAGTTAATCTTATTATATCCACTCTAACACAAAAAATCGAATTAACCATCAAACCATTGGTTGATAAAATAAATAGTTTAAACGCGGAGGTGACCAAACTTGACAATATCCTTAAAGATATTTGCGGACCAGTAAGGTTACCAACGAGTGATTGTCTAGATGGGCGTAATTAAAATCCTAATTCAACACTAATCCTCTATGGGTACCCGACGAAAAAGCGCTTCGACGCCTCGTCAGGGGTAGTAAGCGCTATATAAATGCAATTACAATACAATACAATAAATTATGTTATATCTATTCCATCTACTAGTGGTACAGCTACGTCTCATAGTTCCATTAGGAAGATCGCTGATTCAGGGACTATTAATCCTACATCTAAGGCAACCAATAATTCGATAGCAAGAGTGGACAGAGCAAGAGTGGACAGACCGATGGGCTCACAGATTAATGGAGAGGCAATAAATAATAAATATCCAATCCGGAATCAACCTGAATGGAGGTAAGAGCCTGTGGGACCTTCAGTCACATCTATTAACCTACCGCCAGAATGTAGTCCATGTGTGGCAGTTATGGTTAATGTCCCACAACTAGAGGCGGAACAAAAAGAAAGGTATGATACTCTAAAAAAATAAGGTGGTGCACTGGTTGCACCAAAATTGTGATTTCCCAGTGGGGCAGGCGGACCAGGTACTTTTTACTAGAAGGGTGAAGTGGATAGGGCCCTCTAGAAAGACTCTGCACGGGGACTGCATTATTATAAACTTTTAAGAACCCGTCCTGGGCGCGAACGTCCCTTGAGAGAGTAGCCATAAGTCCGCATACCGACCGCCGTGTTTTGCTCTAACCCCTTGGTTATTTTTATAGACACCTAAGCCACCCACAGTTTGGAGACAGGAACCCCAGCGATTGTAGTTCTAATTCAGTATCAAATCTGTAGAAATACCCCGGTCTGCCCATACATAATAGATTCCAACCTCTCAGTACCCTAGACTGTAATGATTGACTGGTATCAGCTAGTATATATGTAAGGGGGTTGGGAGTTACTGGGTCCTTGGACGTAGACTTGCTCTCAGAAAAGTGGTCCACCAAAGACCCAGATGTCATCACCATATCGAACTGTGTAGTTCGTGATAAAATCGCACCTACATATCAAGGAGAGCAAAACACCTTCCAGAAGGAGGTTAATATAGATTGGGGTAACGGACACAGTACAATTGTAAATTTCTCTAGTAGTGTACTACTAGTGTGTACACTTTCCACATACTATCTATGGTAACACTTTGAATGCAGTATGACAGAATTTGACCTGGATATTTTGCAGTGTGCTAAGGATGGGAGCGGACAAGAGATCCCAACCTTTATAGGAAGGTCTGCGCACAGTTGTATTGACCATGTCATAGTTTCTGCCAATATTGTAAATGTATGCTCTACCCCGCAGGTTGTTGAATTGTCTATGAGTGACCATAATTCAATCACTATGTACATGAATATATGGGGCCTAAGACAGCTGAATCATGTACAGTTGTGAATAACATCTTACCGACACGCCCTAATGGCACAAAATTGAAATGGAGAGGATCCAGCTCCTGTGAAATGCAAAAAAGATTGTACAGACATGTAGCAATGAAATTGATGATTGTTTATCAATTGGGACAGAACCGCAACAGATCATGTCCAATTTCCTTAAAATCACCGCACGTATCACAAAATTATTGACCGTGATACCACCTAGGAAACCAACACAGGCTTAGGGGCTGGTTTGATCACTCTTGTACTGTTTCCCTGAACCGTTTGAAAATAGTGCTCTCAAACAAACCAAGGGATAGTACAGTTATCCATTTGCTAAGAGTAGAATACAATCTTAATATAAAACGTAGGAAGTTGGAGCTCCAACAAGAGGCATGGGACAACCTTGCACTCGCAGCAGAAACCTCAAATAATAAGCTATTCTGTGAAATAGTGAATTCGTTCGAAATTACTTAAAATCGAATCAGTCGGGGGGGGGGGGGAGGAGCCTAGCTCGCGGCCGTGATGGTCGCCCTTTAGCTCGGCTCCCGCAGCCCTCCATCCTGACTGCCTATCCTGTCTTTTATCCTGTCCCGGGACGACACACTTTTGGGGAATTGGAAACATTACGGCTTGTTTGTACTTACCATCTGACCCCGGGGTCTCGACGTGCAGTGGCTCCGGAGTTCTGGCCACCGAGAGATCGGGGCCTCTGCGAGACTTGGACCGGGACCTGGCCGGTGGGATCCGAAGGCTCTCGGCCCCGGCCGAGAGTGAGAACCAGTGTTGGGAGCCGATGTGCGAAGATCCCGGCGATCCTGAACCGGACCTGCCCTGGTGGTCGCGTGGCCGACGTGGGTGAGAAGCCCCGGGACCTGATTCTGAGAGGGGGTCTCCCCCTGCCGCTGCTTTGTCCGGCGGCCCTGGTCCTCGGGGCCCGGACTCTGCTTGTTTGGGGCACCGGTGCTGGTGCGGGCGGAGACCCGTTTTGGGCGGACATCCTTTTGGCATCGAAGCCGCCCTTGCTGGGACCTCCGGCGCTTGTAAAGTCCTACATTTGAGAACTGTTATTTCCGGGGGTCCTCGTGGGCGGCGATTGGGCTGATTCACGAAATGGCGGCCGGCCCTCTGGAACGAGAGTCACCCTGTGGCGGCGGGCCCGAGTTGCCTGATTGTGAGGGGATCGGATCTGGTGGGCGTGAGCCGACAGTCAGAGATATCCTGGAAGCCCTCAGATCCCTGCACGCTTCCCTGGCCCTGGGCGTCTCGGTGGGTCCGCCACGATCCGCCGCCATTTTGGGCGGCCGTTTCTTCTTGTCGCCCTCTTGTTTCGATGCCTCCATTGCCTCACCCCCCTCGATTGACCTGAGTGTCTCCACCACTGATCGAAGATTGTGTAGTGTGCTGGTGACTTTGGGGCGCCCTGCTTTTCAAGGTTCGGACCCCGGGGACTCGGATGCTGTACGGCGACCCTGTTCGACATTGTTGCCTGGAATTATGGGTGGACTTCCTCCTACGCCTGCTTCGATGACTTTGCCTGTGTTTAAAATTGGGACCACCTCGCCCGCTCAAGTGGCGCAACTGAACTCCTGTTTCTCATGGCTCGTGCTTCGATTGTTGATGCATCGATACTTTCAGTTTGGACTACTGCTCACTTTTCGATCTATCTACCCCCCACGTAGCTATGCTAGTCACCATTCCACTCGATTATATGCTGATTTTGTATTTAGTATGTGGTTGTACATTGCCATGTGGTGGGTGGGGTTTGTCGCTCGGAAGGGTTGGGGGTGAAATGTACGACTTCTGCCTGATTCCTGGTATGCGATTTCGTTGCACAATTGTCTCTGATCGTAGAGGGGTGGGAGGTCCCCTTCTCCTAATATTTTGTGGCACATGATGGGGTGTCGTCCTGGTCTGTTTTTGATTGTACTTGTCGGGTTCGGCGGAGGGCTGTGGCCTACCGTTTGTATTATAGTTATTCTGCTCCTCCCTCCTGTTTTCCTTCTCCGCTTTTGTGGCCTTTTTGTCTTGTTTTTCTTTCTTTCTTCTTGCTATATTTCGGGTTCTGGTTTAGGGCGACAGGCACGCTGTTTGAAGGGTAGGCCGTAGCCTTCTACAGGGGTGCAGGGTGGGACGGGCGGGTTGGGTTCTATTTTTTGTTTGTTTTCTGGTTCTATGGCCCTTTTGTATCTCTTTTTCGTGAGGCCGCGTCTGTCCCGACCTCCTATGGTGTGTTTCGGGTGGGGGTATGGCATCGTTACTCCTCCTGCTACATTTCGGCTGTCTTTCCATCCGATTGCCATGCCCCACTTGGGCCGCTAATCCTTTTGTCTCCTGTCCTCCCACCACGGGGAGCCGTGTCGGCGTGTCTTTTACCTTTCTTTTTTCATATTTCCTTATCCACCTTTTATTGTTTGGTTTTTCTTCCCTCCATTTTCCTTTCCCTTCCTCTCCCCCCCCCTACCTAGTCCCCCTTCCCTTTTTCCTTCCTGCGTCCCAGAGGGTACTGTGACGGGCGGGTTTTCATGCATTGTCTTCCGATCCCTCTGTTCTGGCTTGGTAGTGTCCCGGGTGGTGGGCGTGTTACGAGGATAATGCTCAGGGGCTGACTGTATCTCACATATCCTGATTTCTTGACTGCATTGTGTTGTCCCCCTGATATTTTGCCCCATGCCCCCTTCTTAATGTTGAGGTTGATTACGGGATGTCGGATGCCTCCGTATTGCAAGTGTGCCTGTCATACGTCCTCTCCCCTTATTGTAAAATTAAGCCTTCTTTACTCCTGTGTTTTAGCCCTTTAGTTTCTGTATTTCTTCTCCCCTATTGCGATTGTACGGCCTCTGCTTTGTATTGATTGATTATGTACTATTTGCCTGATGACTCCTGACTGTTTTGTACACTGCGGCCGGCCGGCTTGGTTGTGGGCCTCGATTTGTCTTCTTTTGATATCAATAAAGGTTTTAAAAATAAATAAATAAATAAATAAATAAAATCGAATCAGTCGCAGAGCTTTTAACTCATGTAAGCTGTGAAGAATGGGTTGCCCATTTTTCTGGTATTTTTAGCCCAGTGGTATTCCCTTAGTAAATTCAAACATCCAACACCATTGGCCAATTATCCAGCTTGATATAACTCTGGACTAAGTCCTGATAGGAATAGGAAATAGTAAAGGAGACAAAGCGCCGGGTGTTGACGGTGTCCCCATTGATGTATACAAATCAATACCAGAATTGTGGGGACCCATACTTACTAGAGTTTTTAATGCAGCTGTAACTGAGGGTTGCCCTTCCTCATGGGGGGAATCCGTTATTATTCCTATTTATAAAAAAGGCAACAAATCAGAAGCGAAGAATTACCGTCCAATCTCCCTACTTGATTCTTCAGTAAAAATTATGAGTACGGTTTTATTGTTAAGATTGGAGGAGTGGGTCTCGGATAATGAAATTAAGACACAGGCACAATAGGGTTCAGAAAAGGGTTAGGCACGTTGGAACAGTGTATTAATTTGGAGCTTTCATCGGCAAATATACTAAAGCCAAACAGGGTCGTTTTTTTTTATGTTTTGTGGATTTAAGTAGCGCTTTTGATTTAGTAGATCATGGAGTTTTATGGCCTGTTTTACTCAATCTATGGGCCCCGAAACCTATTATTTTTTTTTTTGCCAGGTTGTTTGAAAACCTATCAACCAAAGTTAGATATGGCCAAAAGGGTGAATGCACCCCCAATTTTAACGTTAAACGCGGCATTCGCCAAGGCTGTGTACTAGCTCCTCTACTTTTTACTTTGTTTATTATCGAAGTTCATGCTATACTTAAGAGGATACAGGCGGATTTGCCGATAGTGGAGGGCAAGTAAGTACCAGTCCTGCTTTATGCGGACGATGCCGTGCTTTTATCAAGAACACCGGTTGGCCTCCAGAGGTTCATAGATGGGTTTGGAGCCTTACCAACCAGAGGAAGTTGATAATAAACAAAACTAAAACCTTCACAATGGTATTCGGCCCAAAATTTAAAAGCCTGAAACCGTTTTTATCGAGGGTAATAAAATAGAAAATGTGGATAATTTCTGTTATTTGGGTATCTCTTTCTCATCGGATGGGAAATGGAATAATGAAATATCCTAGGTTCGGGCTAAACTGAGGAAGTGTATATACGGTGTTTTTAAATTTGCCAATAATTTGGGTGATCGCCGTATTAAAGACATGATTGAGATCTTTAAAGCAAGATGTACATCGGTCGCACTTTACGGGGCTGGGATTTGGGGAATAGACTTTGCCATGATCTACAAGTGCAAGAGAACTCCTTTTTAAAAAAGCTTTTATGCCTCCCTGTTTCAGCCCCCTCTGAAATCATCCATTGCGAGGTTGGTCTTAATTTTTTGAGTGGTTTAATAGCATTGAGACCGCTTCAGCTTTGGCGTTCGATATGGTCTAAAGACGAGACAACTTTTACTAAGTCTATCATAAACGATTGTCTACCCCTGGAAAATTATCTTAAGATACCTTGGCTGAATTATTTAATTAAAACTTATGGGGATATTTTTGATCAATCTGTTTTGGGAAAGCATAATGAGACATCAGTAACATCTAAACAGGAGTTAAAGAACATCTTCTTGTCACATAAGAATGCATGCAGGAGGGACTCCATTAAGAAACAAACCACGTACCAGTTTTACCACCTATATATGGATACAGTGGGTTTCCAATCCTATCTCTCATTAGTCACAAGATCTTCCCATCGTTATGTATTAACCAGATTAAGGTTAGGCCTTGTGCACCATCTGGTTGCGCTTCCTCTGATGAACCAGCACCCGTTATTCCTTGTCCTTGTGACGGGTCCACAAATCAAAGCACTCTGCACTTTTTGTTTTTATGTGATCTTTTCCTGCCTTTAAGGATTGTTTATCTCAAGCCCTTGTTTAAAAAATATGAAACCAACACCATCAATGCTGCTATGACCCTACTTTTTGCACTCAACGATCCTGATGTCTGTTTTTACACTGCCACATTTATTTTAAGTGCAATTAAGATAAGAAAGAGTATGCTGTTCTAACGTGAACTTTTATCTTCCATTCTGCTAGGGGTAGTCCTATTGCTTCTGCACTTTAGTATTTGCCCTTTTAAGTTATTGTGAAATGATTCATCGCTACAAATATCATGTTATGCTGCTACGAGTCTATTGTTAACATCTGGAGTTATGTTTTAACTTATGCACTCTATACTGCATTTTATTAAAGTGCATTTAAGATAGAATGAGTGTGCTGTTCTAATGTGAAATTTTATACATGGGGATAGTCCTACCGATTTTGCACTTGTCACTTTTTATGCCATTGCGAATCAATTTTTTCGCTATTGCTATCATTATCAGGTTATGCTGCTACGAGTCCATTGTTTACACCTGGAATTATGCTTTAACTTATGCACTATATACCGCAATTTGAAAAGCCCCGATGGTCCTCCCTAATTTAAATATGCAATGCTACTCTATGCTCACTGCTTATTTTAAGAGAAGATAAGCATTGTCTGTTGGATAATGTAAAATGATAACCGTATGTGTTTTAATAATGTATGTTGATCTATATCATGGTATTTTAGTTCGTTACGTGCTATATATTGTGCTTTTATGGTTGTATGTCCCAACCAAATAAAGCTTATTTTGATTTGATTTGATACAGTTTCCTCTGGTGCCTTTGCCCGAGATAGCTCTCCTGGGATATGTGGTCCATATTCCCATAAAAGTGCGCAGATTTGTCGCTAT
Organism: Lissotriton helveticus; assembly: GCF_964261635.1. Lineage (NCBI taxonomy): Eukaryota > Metazoa > Chordata > Amphibia > Caudata > Salamandridae > Lissotriton > Lissotriton helveticus. Next base: position 603,389,802 of record NC_136059.1, read on the forward strand.
CTCCCTACTTCTAGCCAAAAGAGAGGTCGCAATTTATTGGGGTAGCAAAAGGGCCCCGACGACAACTGGTTGGCTCCAAAGCCTTGCATCCTGCTCCATGAAGAGCGATCTGTATGCTGGCACTATCCCGCCTTCTTCCAGACCGAAAGATATATGGGGCCCCTTCCGTGCTTACCTTACGCTACAGTAGCGAGATTCCCCCTCGCAAGTGGAACAGGGTATTGTACCAACAGGGGTGGGTTAGCGGACTGAGCTGCATCCATACACGCACCTGGACACACTCCACGTATGCATAACAAGTGGGCCCGTAGATAGTTCTGGTATACGTGAGTAGTAGGGGTTTTGGGAGGGAGCTATTAGGCCGATGCAATGTTGAACCCCTTGCTGAAGTTCAAGATATGTCAAATATGATGTTGTCACCACTTGATTGTCCTACCGTGCCTTAATTGACCTATCGTACTGATTGTGTTCAAAATGTTCCCCAAGTATACTGCAATTGAACTCTGTGCTCTGCTTTACTTTTCACAAAATGATAAATAAAGTTAAAAAAAAGGTTATAAATAGATTTATTAATTTTCAGGAAACATGGTTGACCCTTTACCATAATAAAATTTAAATAGCCACAGATTCTTTACCTTACAATATTCCCCAGGCGTCAGACTGGATCCATGTTTTCGCAGTACCTCTGCTTGCAAAACGGTGGTGTCATCTCTGCTGTAAGTGATGTGCGCATTGCCAATATAGGCTCCACCCTAGCACATTTACATCAGTTCTTTTTTTACGCGCCATTAGCGCAGATCCAGAGTGAGCTACTACCTCTGTCCACTTTTAGGATAATATTTTTTGACATTTTGTCGACTTATTTTAGCTTTGTCTTCCAGTGTGCAAGGGATGCCACCTAAAAAACCTTTTGGAATTAAACCATGTGGTTCCTGTCGCAGGCAGATGTCTATGACAGACCCCCATGTGGTTTGTCTCTAGACCTTGAGCTGAGCCACGACTCCAACACCTTTGAGGACTGCTGCGCCATGAAAACCAAAGCCCTGCATTATCGATCCCTGAAGTTCCTGGTTCCCTGATGCCGGTGGACTCCACGATGCTCTGGGTCCTGGTCGCATGAAAGGTCCTGGCCTGTTCCCAGAGTTGTTCCAGGCACTCGTCATAGTTTTTTAAGTAGTCAGGTATGTCCCACTAGCAATCTAAGCTATCTTGTACTTCGCCGGTCCAAGACCTCGGACAAGACATGGGAGCGATGTTAACACTTTAGGCCCCCCTCCCATGCATCAGCTGCGGAACCTCTCTCTGGGTCTGCTCTGCACCTCCCTAAATTTCTCAGAGTTGGAGTGACCCCCTACCCAGCTTTGTGAGTTTTATGAAAACTTGTACCTCATTTTTGGGTCAGTTCGAGGAGTCCCCACTGGAATTACGCAGGTGGGTCCGCCCGCTGCACCAGTCAAGCCCCTCGGATTGGGTGCTGGATCGGGAACAGCTCCTGTCGAAAGACTGCAACTTTCCCTACATCCATTTCCAGTGACATTGTTCCCGCACCACCGACACCCACGGCAGCAGAGAACAAAATCATCATACCCGACCTGGAGACGGATCTGCGTCGCCCGACTTCAACTCCGACGCCAGCCTGAACTCTACTTTCCGAGTCGAATACAGGCCTTCTTTTTTTGACAGTGAGTAGTATGATTGGGGAGGATACTGAGGGTTACCAGAACCCCTTAGAAGAGCACAGGGACAACTGGTTTGAGGAACCGGTAGACGCCAGTGTTCTGGATACCTCCCCTGATACCGACTTTGTCATTCCTCCTAATGTGACCATTGAGGAAGAGACTTCCTTTTCTATGGTGGTGAGGAGGGCGGCTGAGTTCTTGGACCTTATGTTGCCCTCAGTGGCAGTCAAGACAAATGTCTTGACCGAGGTGCTTCAGCCGGGAGTTGCCCCCACAGACCTTCTCCTCCCTTTAAATGAAGCCCTCACAGATGTCCTGCTTTGAGCATGGGCCAAGCCCTGCAGTGTCTCTCTTGTGGTGCACAGAACAATTGCCTGTCTCTATCGCCCCGCTCATGGGGACCCAGCTTTCCTCACCCAAAACCCCACCCTGGAGAGACTGGTTGTCCTCCAAAGTTAACCATGGCGTGTTCCCTACCCCCACCTCCTAATAAGAAATCCAAAAGGCTGCATACCTTTGGCATGAGGATGTTCTCTTCTGCCAGCCTTGCACTGCGATCAGTGAACAACACGTGCCTTTTGGGCGGAAACACCCACACAGTTTGGAATTTGGTTGAGGAAGTGCTGCCCAAGTTCTCGAAGGAGGCCGTTGGTAGGGACAAATCAAAGTTCACCATTCGCTGCTGACTGGATGCCACCGACCAACTTGCTAGGGAGAGCTATTGCTGCGTGAGTGGCACTCAGATGGCAAACCTGGCTTTTTGGGGGATATCCAGGAAACCCTTATGGACATGCCCTTGGAGGCACCCGCCTCTTCGGCGATGAGGCAGATTCTACGCTAGAGCACTTTAAGGACAGCCAAGCCACTTCACGGTTTGTGGGTCTCTCATTACCTCACGCCAATCCCATTTGGCCTTTCGACCCTTCCCTGACTGCGGTGCGGGCTATCAGCCGTGTCCATTCCCGACCAGCCTCCAAGGCCCACAGGCTCTCCAGTCCTTTCGTGACCACAGATACGGCTCACACAACCCTCATGGGACTCACAACCCGACGTCTACCAGTCTGCCACCACCTAGCAGCCCAGCCTCAAAGTCACTTTAGTTTGCCCTTTTACCATCATGGACAACCAGTTGGTGGTAGGATCCAACATCACCTGACCTGCTGTCAGTCTATAACATCGGACAAGTAGGCACTTAAAATGGTTAATCCAACCCTTTCTCATAAACCCCACTGCCCAAGCCACCGTTCCCAAACCGGCTGAATGTAGACCACCTCTCTCCCTGCTCCGTTAGGAAGTGCAGGCTCTTTTGGCAGAAGGGGCCATTGAGAGGGTGCCAGCATGAGAAGTAGGTCTTGGTTGCTATTCTGCTACTTTCTGGTGCCCAGGAAGAACTACGCCCTCTCAACTTCTTCCTGAAGAAGGAGAAATTAAATATGCTCACGGTGGCTCAGGTTCTGTTTGCCCTGGAAATCTGGATGTTAATGCTGGACTTGCAGGAAGCCTACTTCTACACATTTGTCCTGCCTGCCTACAGGCGTTTCCTGCGGTTCGTGGTGGTACACAAGCATTTTCAGTTTGCTCTGCTCGCTTTTGGCCTCACCAGTGCCCCTGGGTATTCACCAATATGATGATGGTGGTTGGAGTACATCTGCAGGGGTCAGGAGTTCCAGTCTTCCCCTAGCTCAAGCACTGCCTGTTGAAGGTGGGCTCACCCCAGGCAGTCGTCTCCCACCTCCAGACTATAGTATATGTCCTGCAGTCTCTGGGGTTTACCATCAACATGCCGAAGTCACACCTAACTCTTTCTCAGACGCTCACTGTAAGGGTTCATAAGAGAACTATGAAATGATCCATGTATGTGGTTGTCACCACGGCATATTCCATAATAGCTTTATTTCCAGTGAACGTAACCTTGTGACTTAAGAAATGGAAGTTTAACTAATAGTTTTGACCATTAGGTATTACATGTCTTGATGGAGGAATCTTCTACTACTATGGTATGGTTTGTCTATCCTACAGTTGAATAATTGAATATTGTTTATTGTTGATTCTTCCTCCTTACAGGACCTTAGAAATTACCAGTACACCTTAACAACTGTAGATGGTTTGTTTATCCACATGGAAATGGGAACAAGCTGTATTAAACTGCCTTTAAAGAGATACAATGAGGTGAGCACCACTCATGAAACATGGTAATTGCTTGCATTCTTTTGGCTGCTGAATACTGTGTTGTAGTTGTAATTTCTATTAGCACATATTTGTTTTGTTTGCTAGAGAAGGAACTCTCTCACAGCCATTTATTTTAAAAGGTGAGTGGCTTAAAATGTTTTCTTGCCCTTACAAAGATATGCACAAAGGATAAGCGTAGACCAATAGACACTATCCACCTCTGAAGTGAAATAGCAAACAATATAGAGATTAACGAGCAGTGGTAAATAGTAAAAACTTTAGCCCTGTTCTGTTTTTAAAGTGGTCTACAAGCATTGATGTGCTGAAACAATGTTAAAATGTTCTTTACCTCAGAATATTTTGGAAATGTGCCTGAGAAAAAAATAGTGAAAGAATGATGAATTGTACATCTAAATAACCAGTGTAGTCTAAAGTACAGATTGTTAATAATTGAATCAGTAAGTGAATTTGAATTAAGTGATGGGTTAGTAGGGGATAGTTGCAATTTGCACAGACGATTGTTCAACACAAGAGCAAGAGGAAACACATTCATAAAAGTAGTAGATGGCACCAGTCTCTTTCGAAATGAAGCAGCCAGCGTGATCCTGGACAACAAAGACGGTAAATTTAGAGAGATGAGGCGGGAAACGGGTTGAGTCGAATGCTGGGCAAAATAGCACAATGATAAGTGGCCAGTATTGCTAGCATTTTATGACTGTCTCCTGCTCCTGACTTTTAGGGTTATCACTGCCATGTAGTGAGATTAGGAAACAGCTTGACACTGTTTTTCCATTTTTTTGCATAGGATACCCTGCCTATACTGTACATTTGTTTTTTAACAAACACTTGTCCCTCTCCTCCTACATTCCGTTTTGCTGCAAACTAACCTTTGTTTGATCTAAATCCACAGATCCCAAGACCTAGTTGTCCCGTGTTCCTTATTGTGGTATCCTGGGATACAAAACTCTTCCACAGATTTATGGAACATTTTAGTTATTGATGCTGGCTTCTTCTGGATAATTAGGCCTGTTTCTTGATATGGCCTGACACCAGAATGCTAATTCTACTAAGCCTGAGAATAGATGGATGTTCCTTTAATGAATTTCCGCAAAGTTACAAAATATATGGTTAAGAAAGTGTGTCTGCTTTTTTAGGTCTCACCTATGAACTGCTTTAGTTGTTTGTTGTAAAAAATCAATTGTTTCCAATATAATTCAATAAAATATGTAAAGTTGACTGTGGATCAGTCGTTTGATTTGATATATTTACTGTCTATCTCAGTTAGATGCTCCTTATTTGTTGACTTTTTTCCGTCTTGTTTGCCCTGCCCCTGGCGCATCTGCTTTACCTTTTTTTGATTGGATCAGTTGTATACTTCCACTGCTCACCTCAAGGAACTATTCTTTTGTTTTCTTTTAGTGCTGCATGTGAGGACCTAGGTTCCCGTTCTCACTTTCTAATCCTCCTGCCCTGATTGTCCCCATCCAATCAGCACAAAATCTTTCTCCCTGCTCAGCCGTTGGTTGTTTGTCCTTCCCATCTCGCTTATAGCTTTTTTTTTAAATTACATTTTTTTCAATTTTTTTTTTTCACAACCAGTTTATTGATGAAGATGAGCATATGAAATATAGTGGCAGCCCACAATCAGGACTACACCACCAAACATTATGATACAATCACAGCACTTTAACCAAGTGTCCAAGCAAGAAGATGATGCAATTAAGGATATCAGAAAACAGGTACCCCACCTTCACCTTATACTGCTACCTACCTACCCAACTCCCCGATCCCACCCTGGAACCCACCCGAACCCCATGCATGTGTGTACTAACCGTAACGATGTAAGATTATGACGTGGGTAATGTGCGTGGACATGGGCCCTGCCAGCCAGTACGGGGCTAAAGGTCCTCTTCTGGCTCCACTGGAGGGTCCAGTGTCAGATCTCTATAGTCTGCCCACCTCCTCCAAATCTTAAAGTGTTTGCGGGGGCATCCTCGCGCCTCAAATATAGGTCTCTCCAGGCCCATACAGAAGTCCATACCAGCCTTCCATGCAGTCAGGGGGGGGGGGCTCACATTCTTCCACGCTCGGGCCAGGTCCCTTTTAGCCACCACCAGCCCCAGTAGGAGCAGGTGCCGCTTATAAATATTGCCACCAACCCCTTCCAGGACGTGCAACAGACCCAGACGGTGAGTACGGGGGAGGGTCCAGCCCAACACCTCAGACAGACAGCCCCAAACACCCCTCCAGAAGCCAACCAGCCTAGAGCACGACCACATTGTATGAAGTAGCGTACCCACCTCAGCCCCACACCGCAGACATTCCGGGGACCCAATCAGGCCCGCCTTCCACAGACGCTCTCGGGTATAGTATGCCCTATGGAGAATCTTGAATTGGATGAGTCGGAATCGCATTGCGATAGCCGCCCCCCTCGGGGATTCCAAGGCCTCTCGCCAGTCGTCCTCGTCCAAGGGGCCGAGGTCAACTTCCCAAGTCGCCTTCAGTGAGAGAAGAGTAGGGGAGCAGTGGGTGACCATGGTTTGATAAATGCGCGATACTTTTTTGTCCCCAAGATCTCCCATGAAGACCTTCGCCTCGATCGGGCTAAAGTCAGGGAGTGAGTCAAGGTTGGCAATGCTGGGCGTCAGTGCATGTCGGAACTGTAGGTACCGGAAAAATTGAGATTGGGGCATATCAAATTCGGCACTGAGGGCCTGAAAGGATTTGAGCGACGTACCAGACATCACTTGACCTAACTGCGAGATACCTATCGCATCCCAGCCATCGAAGCCTGGCAATTTAGAGAGTTCAGGTAGCATGCCGTTCCGCCATAAAGGTGTTTCAGCGGTTAGTCGGCCCCACCAGCCCACGCGACGCAAGGCCTGTCGCCATATAGCAAACACGAGTCTGGTAACCCCTGGCAGCGAGGTACGCAGTCGGGGTGAGTATAGGATGGTATGGAGCGAGTTATCGCCCATCAAAGCACGCTCTAGGGCATAGGCCGGGTCCCCACCGTCACAGTACCACCATTCGTTCAGAATAAGGAGGTGAGCGGCCTGGTAGTACGACTGCAGATCCGAGGTGGCCAGGCCTCCACAGTAGGTGGACAGAAAGCATGTGCGCAATGCCACCCGGGCAGGGCCTCCCGCCCAGAGAAAGCGGCCCAGCACTGAGTTAACCTGTTTAAACCACCGAGGTGGAATAGGATACGGATGGTTTTGCAGCTGGTAGAGTAGGCGCGGGAGCGCAACCATCTTGAAAATGGCAGATCGGCCAAAGATTGTCAGGGGCATTCGAGACCAAGTTTTGACGTCCGACTGAACTCGTTCCCAGACGGGCTGCAGGTTACGGTCCCAGGCAGTGTCAGCCGAGTCCGAGAGAAACACTCCGAGGTATTTCAGCCCAGTCGTGGCCATTCGCAATCCCGAGGCCCAAGGGTCTGTCACCGGGTCTCCTGATAGCACCCACAGGGTGGACTTGTGGAGGTTGAGATACAAGCCCGAGGCCTCTCCAAACTGGTGCATGATCTCCAAGACACGTGGGCCCGAGCGTTGCAAATCAGTGAGGAAAAAGAGGACATCATCCGCGTATAGCGCGATCTTGTCCGACAGGGTAGTATTCCATACAAAGCCCCGTATCTGCGCATCCTGGCGCACCCTCGCCGCCAAGGGCTCCATGGCCAGTGCAAAAAGATAGGGGGAGAGCGGGCAGCCCTGCCTGGTCCCTCGGCCTATGCGGAATGTCTCTGACACCGCCCCGGCGACCCGCACCGAGGCTGTAACATCAGTGTAGAGGAGCTTTATATAGGAGAGGAAGACCGGGCCTAAGTTGAGCCAAGATAGCAAGGTAAATAGGTATGACCAGCCAACCGAGTCGAAGGCCTTGTTGATATCGGCCAGCAACAACGCCGCCTGGTCCCCCAGGGCTCCAACAGCGTCGATCGCCGCCTGCGCACGCCTGATATTGTGTCGCGTCGCCCTTCGGGGCATAAAGCCTGCCTGGTCAGAATGGACTAAGGCAGTAATGTGTGGAGCCAAACGGTTCGCTAGGGCCTTGGCCAGTATCTTAGCCTCAGTATTAATTAAGGAGATGGGCCTGTAGGAATCATGGCTATCTGGGGGCCTGCCAGGCTTCTGAAAGACCACTATTTCTGCATGGCGCCAGTCCGGTGGCAGTAGACCCCGGGTACGGGCCGCTTCCAGCGCTCGGCGGTAGTGCGATCCCAGCTGCACATGGAATTTTTTAAAAAACTCACATGGGTAGCCGTTTGGTCCAGGGGCCTTACCGGCGTTGAGTTGCCCCAACGCGTCTCCCAGTTCTTCCGCCGTGAGGGGTGCATCCAGGGCCTCCCTGGTCTCGTCCGACACCGGCACCGGTGGGAACTCCTCGAAGAAACGGGCTAAGTCGCCCTCAGGCAATTGGTCACGTGGGGCATACTGGTCTGTAAAGTACGTGGCGAAGCTTGCCGCCAATTCGTTTGGGTCGGTTAGAACGTCTCCGTTGTCGTTCGTGAGACCCGGTAGTACGAGGGGCTGGAAATTGTGTTGGCACAATCTATGGAGCATGGAACACGATTTGTCCCCCCATTGATACACCCTACTTCTGGTGGCGAGCCACGCCTGTTTGGCTTCGTCTAGCAATAGGGACGCATATGATTGCTGTGCCTGCAGGAGCAGCCGCAGATCCACCCCATCACTACCGGTACTGTGTTCTTGTTCGAGGGTCGCTACTCGGGCAGCTGCCTCCGCAGTTTGTTCTCGTCGCTGTCGACGGGCCGCCGAGCACCATGCAATATCGACTCCCCGTATAGTAGGTTTCATAGCCTCCCACACCACACCTACATCGGCACCCTCCACTAGGTTCTCCCGCCAATAATGGTCAATAGTCTCTCGTAAGTGCTTAGCGTACGCCGGTTTAAGGAGATGCCACGAGGACATCCTCCATCTAAACGGCTGCCGTTCCCGATGGAGATCTATTTTAACCGAAACCGGGGAGTGGTCGGACAGGCCCCTTGGCAAGATGTCAGCGCCCTTCACCCTACACAAATATTCTCCAGGTAGAAACATATAGTCCAACCGCGAGAACGAGCCATGCACTGCCGAGACATACGTATAGTCTCGGGTTACAGGGTGCATATGTCGCCAAGCATCCACCCAGCCTAGCCCCTCACTCATGGCATGCAATCTGGTGGGCGGAAGGGAGGGGGGGGTGGTGCCAGTCACCTCCAGACGTCTCCGGCGATCCACACTCACGTCCATCACGTCATTCCAATCACCCCCAACCACTGCCAGTGATCCAGAGACATCCTCCCACACCGCAAACAGCCGCTCTGCCAGGGCCCACTGCAGGGGAGGGGGGGCGTATACACTTCCAAACACCACCGGCTCCGTGCCCACCATGCCCTTAACAAACAGGTAGCGACCCTGAGGATCCACCCACTGCTTCTCGTGCACATACGCCACCCTGCGGTGTATCAGTATAGCCACTCCCCTGGATCCTCTGGAGAACCCCGCGTGGAAGACCTGCTGATATCCAAATCTCTGTAGGCCCAGTGCCTTAGTGCCCATCATGTGAGTTTCTTGAAGTAGTAATACATCTGCTGCTTCCCTTTTCCCCCATCGCAACACCGCCCCCCGTTTAATCTTGTCTAACAATCCTCTGACATTCCACGTAACCACCCGCATAAAGTCTACAGGGAGTCGGTCGATCGATTCAGCCATAGTCAATCGGAGTCCACCATAAAAGCCCCCCAGGCCCGCACCACCCGCCACACACCACACAAAGCATCATTTTGGTACACACATGCATTACGCTAACTACCCCAAGAAAAACTATCAACCCCTTCGTCCCATGACCTGCAACAGTTCCCTCCCCCAACTCAGCAGTCGCAACCCCGACCGCCCGTATCCCGCCTCCCCCCACCCTATACCTCAATGAACCATGAAGTACCTGTCGCGGCATGGGTAGTCTCGAGCCCAAAACCGAGGGCCCGGGCCCACCCATACCAATGGATCCCAACATCCCAAGCAGAAAAACCATAAACACACCCCCCTCCCCTTGACATCCCACTCACAACTAGGGGAGTGGTAGCCCTTATATCGCAGTCCCCAAGTCCCAAACCCCACCAAGAACTCTCCCCCCAATCAGGAGAGCAAAACAGTACTATCTCAGAGCTGCACAGTGATCAGTAGTGCACAGGTCACAAGCGACTCAGCGCACCCAGCCCGGAGTCTCAGCATTTCTAGCAATAAATTGGAGCCGAGGCTCCGGAGACTTCAGTGATCTGTTCCCGACTGCTCCGAGTCTTCTGGTCTGCCAGCGTCCAGTGAGCCATCCACCGAGGCCGCACGCCTGCGTGATTTAGAGCGTTTGGACCGCCCATTCTGTGTCGTTCGGTCCCTCTGCGCCCGCGGTGAACCCTCAGGGGTGCCTGGATGAAGTCCTGGCTGAGGATTCGGTCTGACCCGCACTGTTTCATCCGTCCACTTGAAAAGGTCCTCTGGGGTATCAAAAAACAATGTCCGTGACTGGAATATCACCCTCAGGCGCGCCGGGTACAGCAGGGAGTATTGTAGCTTAAGACCTCTCAGCTTAGCCTTAGCCGCCACAAAAGACTGGCGCCGTTGCTGCACAAGTCTAGTGTAATCAGGGAAAATCATGATCTTTTGACTTTCAAACAGGAGGGTTTCCTTGGATCTGGCTTCCCTCAGTATAGCGTCCCTGTCGTGGTAATTTAACAGCCTAGCGATCACTGCCCTAGGCCGCTCGCCCTCAGGCGGCCTTTGTGTCAGGGCGCGGTGTGCTCTTTCGATAACAAAACAGGCAGACAGCGACCCCGGGGGCATCCATGACTCCAGCCACTGTGTGAGAAACTGCTCCATATTGCCTTTGGCACAGCTCTCTGGAAAGCCGAGAAAACGGAGGTTGTTACGCCGTGCCCGCCCTTCAGCATCCTCCACCCGGAGCGCTGTGGTCCGCTGCGCGTCCTCCATCGCCGCCATTCTCTTCTTCAGGGCACCTACATCCTCTTCCACCACTGACACCCTGGACTCGGCTTCCGTGATTCGTGCCACTGCGTTCCTAAGATCCTGGCGCAACAGGGTTACGTCTGCGCCAACTGCCCCTATCTTGGCGTCCAGCATGTCTCGCGACTGGGTTATAGCCGCCATAAGGGCTGTATTGTCCGGCCCTCCTCCTGATGGACCACCCCCCGACGATCCAGGGCCCCCACCGGGGCCAGTAAATTTGTCGATGGTCACCTGCTTGGTGGATCCACCACCTCCCCTGGTCATGATCGCCCGGGTGGATGAGGGCCACTAGGGTCGCCGGTCCACAGTCAGGGAGACCCGAAAGGAAGCCTCTTCGGTAAGGTCTAGTGGCAGTTGAGAATTAGGGGGGGGGGCCAGGCTTCAGCCACTTCCCCCAGGAACAGCCCCCCCAGCCGCCGCTGACCAGGGCCCCCCCGTGGCCCACGTTGCCTTTCAGGAGGTGCGAGGACTCCCAGCGTCCTGCACTGCAATGCCAATAATGTCACTGAATAGTGGGCCCGGGGGGTGGGGGGGGGGGGCCGGGGAGGGCCACTACTTACAGTTGCTGCTCGCCGGGCCAGTCGCCCTACGTCTGTCCGCCTCCTACCAGGGTCTCCAGGGGATGCCAGTCACTCCTCTAGGCCGCCGGCCCCGGCCCGACACGAGGCCGCGAAAATCGAGGTCCCGGCTGCGCCAGGTCACCAGGCCGCCTCCGCTGCCACAGTCCACTCGTGGCGCCTGTGCCTCTCTCCGGCCCAGCCTGGCCCCAGGTGAAGGATCGCCTGTAGTGTCGCGGCCTCAGGGACAGCCAACACCGCGGCCGCTCCCGGGCCAGGCAGCGCACCCTGCCGCTTCGCCAAAATCGAGGCCCCGGCTGCTCCGCGACCACCAGGCCGCACCTCGCCCCTCTCTGCTCGGTTCTGTCCGGGGGCACGAGATCACCCCTGAGCCCACCGGATGACACCCGGCGCCTGTAGGAACGTCCGTCGCGGTCCGGTAGTGGGTTTGTGGGTTTGGGGACAGGATAATTCGTCGGATAATCGGCGGGCCGGCGGGAGCTCTAGCAAGCTGCGACCGCCATCTCTGCTCGCGTAGCCACGCCCCCCATTTTTTTTCAATTTTGGCACGGGCTTTGTCGCATACTGCTTCCAAGCTGCTTGCCCATTAATTCTTTTCTCCCTTCTTGCTCTTTGTTGCTTTATTTATTTACTTCAAAGATGGTTGCTGTTATATGAGCATGTGTATTGATGTCAAGTGCTCTTGGTCTTATTGGAATGTGGGTTGGGTTTTTTTGGTTGATAAAATACCATTACCCATTACCAGCTATGATGTTCCATGATACCACAGTAGCCATCTTGTAACCATGTTTTATCAAATAAAACTCATTCAAAGATGACTGTTTACAACTACATCATTGTGTGTGCGCTGGTGGTTATTTTGAGAAAGTTGGTGGGGGTTCTATGTCAAAATAAACCTCTGTTGCAAAGCCCTCAACTTGTTATTTGCAACTCATAAGTAATGACCATTTATCTTTTGAATTGCCAGTAACTCTGTGCTGTGTACTGAATAGACGATCAAGGTCAGCAACTGCTAGTGGATCTCTTGAAAAGTCTGATATAACAATCCTGTCCCATTTTGACAGAATCAGAAGGACTCCTCATTCCTGCCCACTCCCCCAAAAACAATGCTGCATAATGGTCTCATATAATGGTATGTGCAAAATTAACATTTCCAATTGTGATTTTTCATTGCAGATATTAAAAATAATAAGTGCCTCCAATGAACATGTTATTAGTATTGGTGCTAGCTTTAGCATGGAAGCAGATTCCCATCTTGTGTGTGTACAAAATGACGATGGAGTTTATCAAACACAAGCAAACAGTGCTACTGGCGAGCCAAGAAAAGGTAAATTGCACAGACATCTATTTTTTGTTTTATTCCAAGTTTTCTTGAAAGCTGGAACTTCGTTTTGCCAATAAGGGTGTTACTGTTTATGCTTTTATCAAATGCATGTCACTTTAATGTGTCATTTGTTAGCTTGTTTATTACATCTTACTGACTGCAGATGTGCTGTCATTGTCTTTGCCGTTCTAATGTGTTTATGTGGAATAGTGGCTGGCATTTTATTTATTTTTTTGTTTTTTAGCCCCCTCCGACCGCAACTTCTATCATGTATGCGTGGATTTCGGCATATTTTTTTTTGTTTATTCTGTGACCCTCGCACTATTTTTATTTCTTTACATGTGACCCTGCTTCCCGTAATCCAGCTCCCTTCAGGAACATTGCGGTGGTATTTCGCCACCTGCTTTTGCCGTGTTTATGTGATGCAGTTCTGACTGCAAAAAGGGTGTATCTTGGAGTCAGCATACCTTGCTTCAGTGTGGCAGCAACACTGCTAGCTTGCACCAGATGTATATGAAGACTGTAACACAAAGTCGTATCTATGCGCTTAAGGAGTGTTAAAGCAGCAACCTGCCTCCCCGGCATGCAGAATGTGGTTGTGAGAAATTAAGTTGTTTGAGTGTGGTTGGGGTGCTAACCCTTTTCACGCAACTCCCACAATCCCTGTTCGGTTGATCTACAAAAGTTACCAAATTAACCTGTGCTTATTCCTCTAGTAGCTTGGCACATAAGCAGTCCGGTTTAACTTAAGAGTCAATGTGTAAAGTATTTATGCAACACACACAGCAATAAAGTGAAAACACAAAACAAGAAAAAACAAACATATTTAGAAAATAGAGTACATTTTAATACATTATTTGGCACCAAAATAACAAAACTTCAAACAGTAGAACGAAAGTTATGGATTTTGAAAGTATATGGTACTGCTAGCACCCAAAAAATCAAAGCACCAACCACGGACATCTAGTTGGATGAGACCAGATCAAAGTACAAACATTTGGCCATCCATGATGGAGTGTTGGGTAGATACAATAAGTGGATTGGGCACGGTTGGTGCTTACCTTTGGACTTACAAGAATTTTCAGTAAAAATGTCTTAATAAGGTAAAGTTCAGCAGGGCAAGACTGCAGGCTGTGTCCGAGAAGACGGCGTAGTGATCGGTGAGCCGCTGGACAGAGGCGAGATCAAGATTTCCATGTTCAGACTTGGGGCCTGATGAAGATCTTGGCGGACAGGTTCCTCCATCACAAAAGTGATGGATATCCGCCAAAATATAAATCCTATAGGATATAATGGTATTTATATTTCAGTGAATGGGTTATCTGTCACCGTTGTGACGGAGTAACTTGTCAGCCAAAATCGAAATCAAGCCCCAAGTCTCTCTCTTTTTTTTTTTTTTTTTCGAAGTCTATAGTCGAGAGGGATCAGGCTGAAGGCTGCAGCTGACGAGGCCTCTGTGAGGCTGGATACCCCTTCTGCAAAGAACCGATGAACAGGATTTCCTGCTGCGGATAAGAATGTAGTGATAGCTGCCGCGAAGTCAGGCTAACCAGCGATGCACCTTTGGCAGATAGACTAGCAGGTGGTCCCAGTCTCCTATCGGTTCTCAGAACAGTTTTAGCAAAATATTTTCAAGTACCAAGTTTTGGATTTTGGCTATCTGGGAACCTTTACCACCTCTTCCATGGGTCCAGACCTGGGGAGGCACCACTTGGAGAGTGAGGACTCACTCAGGCTGGGTCAAGGTGCAGGTTCAAGATGGAGGAAGCCTTTTCTGTCTCTAAGGCTTTTCTCCGGAGGCCTTTCAACTGGCGCTTTAAGTCATTCTGGTAGTCTTGGTTTCAAGCAGTGGAATGGGGCACAAGCAGCAGGTCAGGCTTCAGGCAGCAGAGCATCCTTCCAGATGCAGCAAAGCAGTCTACTGAAGTCCAAAGCAGGCCACAGCAGCAGGCAGTCCTTATACTCCTTCCACAGGTCCAACAAATGAACTAAAGCGTGAGTCTGAGGGTCATGTTTTTATATCTGGTGCCTTGTTTTGAAGTAGGGGAATTTTCTAGAGATCTTCCTTTGAAGAGCTTGGAATGTCCTGCCTCCCCAGCCCTATATCCAGCCTCCTGACTGCAGACACATTGAAGTGGTGTGAAGTCCTTTGTGAGATGGCACAGCCTATTGAGTTGCAAGTGGGCAGTGCCGAACTCTGCCCACCAGCCCCATCCTTTAAGCGATAGCCCATCCAGGCACACCTAATCCCTCTATTGTGTGGCTGTCTTTAAGGAATAAACAAAGTCTAACTGCCAAGTGCACCCAGTCATGTGACTGAAGAACAGGCTGTAGGCAACAATTCAGGCAGGAAAATAACAGCTTTCTAAAAGTGGCATTTTCAGAATTGTGACTTAAAATCTGACTTCTCCATTAAAGAGGATATAAAATTACAATCTCGCAGGCATCAAACATGAAAGTCCTACTTTCTCCCTCCCAGTCAAAAGGTAGCACTTAATAAATGTAATATGGCAACCCCATATTTTCCTATGGGAGAGGTAGGACTCACAGTAGTGAAAAACACATTTGAGTTTTTCACAACTATGACATGTAAAGCATAAAAGTACCTGTTCAACCTTTTAATTACAGTGCACCCTTCCCTATGGACTACCTAGGGCCTACCTTAGGGGCGATGTAAATGTAATAAAAGGGGTGTTTAAGGCTTGACAAGGAGGTTATCTTGCCAAGTTGAATTGCCATGTTAAAAACTGCATTCAGGCTGCAATGGCGAGGCTGAGATGTTTTAAGGGGCTACTTAAGTGGGTGGCACAAATAGTGCTGAAGAACTACTATTCGCATTTAATTTACCAGCCCAGGGTATATAGTAGAACACTTTACTAGGGACTTATAAGTAAATTAAATATGCCAATCTTACTATTTTTAGGTAGTGAACACCAATACTTTATCACTGGTTAGTAGTGGTAACATGCACTGTCCTGATGCCAACAAAAACAAATTCAGCAAAATGGGGGGGGGAGGGGGCGTGCGGCGGGGGTTGAAGGCAACATGTTTGGGGGAAGACCACCCTAAGGCCCGATAGGTCTTACACTGGTTTTCAAGAAGCATTAAAGGCACCACCAAGTGTTCGGAATATGCTTCTGAAGCAGTGCTACCTAGATCATACCTACAGAAATAATTGCTTGAGCATTGCTACTTTTACCAGGTGTACAGAATATGTTTTTCAAACAGAACCTACTGTACTATGTGTTAAAAAATAGTTTCTCAAGAAGTGCTGCCTGCACCAGGGATACAGAATGTGTGCAGAATGTGTTTATCCATCAGAAAAAGATGGTTTATAAGCAGGACACAAGTAGTACTACCTAAACACCACATGGTGAGAATGTGTACCTTGAGCAGTGTTTCCTGCAGCAAATGTATAATGTTTTTCAAGCAGAACTAACTGCATCGTGTGTACAGAATGTTTCCCAAGCAGCGCTACAAGCACCAGGTTTACAGAATGTTGTAAAAACAGTGCTAAGTGCACTTGTTGTATAGAATGTGCTTCTCAAGCGGCACTATCTGTACCAGGTATTCAGAATGTGTGCAGTATTCTACTTATCCCAAGAGTACATAATCTTTCACAAGCAGCTGTAACAGGCCCAGACGTACATAAACAGTGTATCGAGCTGTGTCAGGTATACAGAATGTTTTGCAAGCCGCGCTGTCTGCACGAGGTATATTATAAGCTGGTGCATCATGACCAATAATGCAGTACCAGGTGTACAAAATGCTTTATAGGCAGTGCTACCAACACCCGGGGTACAGAAGTATTCTATCGCAAGTAGTACTTCCCTTACCAGGGTATGCCTTCACCAGTTGTACCAGAACAGTTGATCACCAGCCGTAATGCCTGTGCCAGGCATTCAGCATACGTTTCGTAAGCAGTGCTACCTGCCCCATGTGTGCAGTAACAGTGCAAGAACAGTATCACTCCATGTGCTAGGTGTACAGAATGTGTTTCCTGAGCACCGTTAGGTGCCTCAGTTGTAAGCTAACAATGCAAGAAGTGAAACAGTGTAACAAAGTACCCCTTGTGGTAGGACACAAGTGCAGCCAGTTGGAAGAGCAGTACTGTCTGCACAAATAATGTAGTATTAATGTACCTCTACAGTACTACATCTTGTACAGTACAAGCCTGTGCGGAAATGGGAGTGTATTATATGATGTGTTTGTGCAACCTCACTGTTAAAATGTAGTAAGGCATTTAATAGATGAAATATAAAGAACGCATGGATGTAACTAAAAAAAAAAAAACACACTTCACCCATATATATATATGAAATGATAAATAACTTGCTCAATGCAGTGGTTACTCTTAACGTGAAAGGTTAACGGACCTGGTCATCTTTGAAGACATAACCCTCTAGAGCTCATATATGGTGGCAATAGAGGTAGGATTTCATTTAATACAAACGAAACTCAGATATAAAAACTACATCACACAAACATCTAGGAATAATGCTTTGAACACCTGCCTGTGAGGTTTGGAACACTCAGGACATTTATGCAACTAGTCTGGGGATGTCTTCATTTAAATGGATTTTTGGGGTAGGGTGTGTTGAAGTTGCTCCATAGATGTATGAAACAGCTAGCCCTCTTTGCAAAGCTAGTACCCCTAGGGATATGTGATGATGAAACACCGCCAAAATCTGTGAATCTGCTGTGCAATGTGGGATTTGTTGTGGTGAACAAAAGATATATTTAGACTGTTTGGAAAGGTGTGGTTGATATTGAGAGTGTACAGAGGGTATAAGTGATGCTTCATTGACCATCCGGTTTTACTTGAGCAAAGACATTGAGCCATGATGGTCAAATGTGAGATAGTGGAATGCTGACTAGAACATTACTGGATGTATCCTTACCTCCCAATGGAACCGTTTGAGATACTAATGACCTGGATTACAATTGTAATAAAATGATCTCTTGACATGATGCAATAGAATTATACTTACCAAAAAATCAATAAAAATGTGTTTTACACAAAACAAAATATGTATGCATCTGCTGGAGAGAATTGTCTTTGTGTTTGGACAACACCTTGGGTGGGGTATATACAGAGTGTGGTACTTAGTGCAGAGTAAAAGCTTTCTTTGGCCTGGCTCTTGGTCATGTTGGTCTGGCCAGCTAGTGTGAGTGGGTCTTGGAGCGCTCTGTACTGGCTTAGACTATTCTTCCCTACCCCATTTTTTTTAAATTATGGACTTTTTGATACATTGTTATCTTTGATTTCTGTTATGAATGTGTTCATATTTTCTCACCACAACTAATTTCATTAATCTTATAGGTGTCATATATCACTTTGTGTTTTGTAATCCACATTTTTATTTATAGATTCTTTAAGTCCTGGGATACTGAATCTAAATGTTGATCAGTTTTATTACAATTGTGCATCTGTATTAAACATTTTGGATCATTGCTTTCTCATTTTTCAGACAGCAGTTGGAGAAATTCTTTCCTAAAATGTTTTTTCACTTGCTCTTATTTCCAGAGTAGAATTATAATTTTTGTACTACATTCATATTCCAGATAAGGATTTCTTTCTCTGTAATCTCATAGTTAATAATACATTCTCTTTTGGAAAGTCAGTGTTGGCCATTGTTTCTTGAGCCCGCTTGTGCAGTAGAAGCCGCATGAATGACTTACCCCGTTGAGGAAAGTATTTTGCCATTTAAAAGACTTAGTGTAGAACCAAAAGCTAGCATCAGGAGAATGCCCCTTGTTTTGCTATATGTGGTATTTTAGTATCTATTATAGTTTTTGGTTATTGTGCAAAAATTATTTTAGAAGAGGAAAGATGACCCATTCAATTTGTTTGGCCAATAAAAACAAGTGATAGTGTCTGGAAGGAGGGAGAAGACTCCAAGATCAACAAGGTTTGGCAAGTGATATTCAGTAAAATTATCCCAGTAAACGTGAAACAGCAAGATAAGATAATGGTATCATACAATGACTCTCTTATTAGTAAAGAGATTTAAAACAGATTTATGTCAGTAATCCATATCAATTTTCTTGCACAATAAGTGTGTCTCATCTGTTAGTATGGAAAGTTTACCACCGTTGTTTGTGGACTGTGACTTCCGTTTCACATCCATCTAATTTATTCTGACTAGACTCTATCTATGACCAAAACTTAATTTGTAATCCTCTTTCATTCTTTTAACCTCTGCTAACTCCTTTCACATGATTTCCCTACTGCCTCACTCCCCAACTGCCATGACAAAGAAAGGAATATTTTCCTTAACAATAGTTGAATTCTATGATTATGATGACCATGTGTCCCTGCACTGTATAACATGAAACAATTTAGCAACCTCATCGCAGTTCCTGACTATTACCTAGGGAAAGTATGTACGTGATGAGGACAGCAGTGGTGTTGGGCCTGCAAACCAAGCAGAAATTAGTGTTTCGGTCCACTCTGGTCTTCTCCAGTGTGTGTTCATAAAAACCCCTGTGTGAAAGGATTCAATAAAGCATTGTGTAGGGTAGTCCCTTGAAACTACTGTTAACAATGTTTTCTAAAATAAGAGGGAGATGTTGAGAGTAGGGCAAGGACCCATTAATCTGTAGCCATTCTGTTTGCTTAATTTTACAATTATTTTCTGGTATCATCATGAAATTATATTTTGTTATACGTCAACCCATTCAGATATTATGGGAAACAGAATTGTTTCTACTGGTTGCTTGTCAAAACAGAAATTAAGCCTCTGATTTAAAGTATGGTGGTAACAAAGAGCTTGTAAAGCGAGTGATAAATGTGAAATTAAATTCACTGATGCTACTACCCCCACCTTTTTTGTTGAGGAAATTTCACTGGTGGATGATCTTTCAGATTTTAGAGCTGACTTGGTAAATTTGAGGATTTTCATTTACTATCTAAATGCCAATCAGGCTAAACATCTGTTCATCCCCTACATTAATTATTGCATTTTTCTTCTTCATTTCAGTTACAGGTGCAAGTTTTGTAATATTTAATGGAGCCCTAAAAACTTCATCAGGATTTCTTGCAAAATCAAGTATAGTTGAAGGTAAGCATCAAGTGTTTTCTTTTTCTTTTGGGGGTGAGAGAAATGAGAAACGTATTTGGGAGGTGGAATTACATAAGCTGTTTAACATTATCAAACTGCCCATTTATATTACCTCTGACGCTCTTGTGAAAAACTAAAAAGTGAGAACAGACAACAAGTGGGCAACATTAAGAAACCGACACATGAACATTTATGGCTTCAATTGTCAGACAAAAAAACAGAGATGCAATTTGTTTGGGCTTCTCATGAACTGTCGTACTACTAATTTTACTTAAAATATTACTTTTGACATTTGGGAGCCTTTTATTCTAAAATTATGCTCTGCGTGTCAGTTCGATCATTTTCAGCATCCTGTCTGCGTTAGTAATCAAATCCTGATATCCAGTAATGCTACGCTGCTACTAATAAAATCCAGTCACTTATCGAAGACTCCTGGTCCGAGTGGCATCCCAATTGCCATAGCCAAGGACAATCCCACTCTATTGAGTAGCATTATAAGCTCCATTTCTACGAACATTTACAAACATTGTGCTATCTCCGGCTCCTGTTAAGGTTCAATATTGCAACTAATTTATAAACGTGGTTCACTTTCTGATAAAAAAAAATGTGTTGCCTAAATGCTTTGTTAGATTTTTGACTGCAAATTTTTGGCAACATTCTTTCTGGACAAACTATCAATTGGGCATATGAACGAGGTATGCTGAGGTTATCTCAAACTGGCTTTCAACCTAGTTCACAATATTACAACATACTTTAGCTATCAATTGTGCGCATTACCCAAGTAGGAGTAAACTTATTGTCTGCTTTGTCTATTACTCTTTGATATCGACTGAGTAGAAAGAAATCGCCTGTGGTTCAAACTGCAGCCGTGAGGGATTGATACAACTCTGCTGCACTTCCTGATAGATTATTAAATCATGGAGGTTTATCCCGGAAGATTTTGACAGCCAAAGATCTCCGATACGGCTGTAAACCAGTCTGGCTTTTATTTTCTCTATATATAGCAGAGCTCCCAGAGTTCTCAAATCATGATGCTGGGCTGGTTCCAAAGCTAGGGGCCACAAGACTAAATAATTTGTCTGATGCCGACAATTTAGCTAATCTGTCAGTGACTCTTGCTGGGTTATAACGTCAACTTCAGAGACTAGAGTAAATAATCTCAAAAACAAAGATTATGTGCTTTGGCTGTATAAAAAGCTTTTCATGGGAAATTGATGCTACAGCTTTGGAACAAGTTACGAGTTGTCCTTATTTGGGAGTTATAATCAAGAATAGAGTAAGATTGGAGGTGGAAGTAACGTATTACGAATATGTAGGATTTATGTTGTTCTAGAGGGGAGGGAGGGGAGGTTCTCCGGCACGGATGGGGCATGAAACTGAGAAATGTATAACTTACGAACTGATGGGAGGATAGGAACAGCCATGAAAGACTGACCGCATCCCGTAGGGCATCATGGGGTCCCACACAATATACGTATACAGGATGTTAGTCGTGACTTTTGTAACTGCAATGTCTTGAGAAGTTCAGAAACGACCTAATGTGTAACTGACCAACTGATTCTTCATGTGTTTGGTACTGTGTAATTTGATGAAAAGCTAAATAAAAGGTCTAAAAAAATAAATAAAAAAAAAGTAGCATTGGCAAAACCAAAAGGTTAGCAGCCCAAACCATACCCATGGGCTTAGACAGGACCTGTTTAATTATGTTGCCTTATGGAGTGATTAAATAATATAAATATAATAAATATATTTGCAGAACTTAAAAAAAAAAAAAAAAAAAAAAAAAAGAATAGAGTAAGATGGGACCTGTACTTCTTGAATCTTAAACAGAAATGTAACAAAATTGCATTTGATATTTTATGTTCTCTTATAAATTTAGAGGTAGGGTGTTGGTCCCGGCCCGTCTCTCGTCTCTCAATGTGCGTACCCACTATCTTGTTCCTGTTTTACTTTATGCATCCACTGATGTGTCCATCCAAAATTGTCAAAACTCGATATGTTGTGTGTGCTATCACTTTGCATATTATTATTTTTGGTAAAGTTTTTTTTTCGGTTTTCTAGACCAACACAACGGAAAATAGCAAGCAGTGGTGCATACGGTGGAAGAGTTAGTGCCCGCTATTCAAACTGGCTTTACAACAAACAATTACAAGTACACTGGGCACACGGTACCCCAAAATGCTCACCCTGCATGCATACCACATAACGCTGCCTCCGCTCAACTGGTTTTAGATCCCAGCCAGAATATCCCCCCCCCCTCTCTTTTGTCAAACTTTGCATATTATTAAAGTTAAGATCTCTACTCCACAAGGTAGTCTTCATCGTGAAATGGCCTCACCTTTCCTATTATTCTTATACAAATATCTCTTAAACAACTTTTACTGTAACAGTACACACTCTAATCAAGAAACTTAAAAATCTTTAATTTATTGATAAGTGTTTATTTCAAATAACATCTCTTTCAGTCTAATCATGAACACCATCAATTCGATAAGTAGAGATCATCAACTCTCATCACTAGAAGTCATGGTTAATCTGCTAATTTCAACCCGTAGATTTCTCCTTCAAAACACATTTTAAAGACAGGGTTGCTAATGGGACCTAAGGAGCTTTCTGCAATATAAATGTTGTTATACCTTGACTCTAATTTATCTTCCAAGGTAAAAAGCAAACTTTTACGCTGTAGATTATTGTATATCATAATTCATCAGTTTGAAGGGTCTTTTCATGGTTCATGGTTAAAATCAAGCTTCTTCCTTTTGTGATCTTTATGATTAAATAATTGAGCTTTTATTATATATATCTTCCCTACCTCACCTTTCTCCCACACTGACCCACATTAGGAGGAACACTCCTCAATTCTGAGACAGGATGTTAACTTTTTGTTGTCAAAGGTGCCATCGAACGGGAGCTGGACTCGGCGAGAGGAGGAGGATGCTACTAACATTCCTTACGTGTTCCAAAGGTGGACTCTGGCCTTAAGCCTATTTTAGACTTCCACCCCTTGAACACCTTTCTGAGGAATCATGGTTTCAAAATGCTGTCTCTGACTCAGACCCTGTCAGCTGTAGACCCAGGAGACTGCCAGGTATCCTTGGGCTTGCAGGACACGTATTTCAGTTTACCCTTCCTGCAGTCCCACAGGCATTATCTTCAGTTCAAAGTGGACCTTACCTTTTGCCCCTTTAGTGTTTAGAAAAATGATGGCAGTGGTCACCGCCCATCCTCAGAGTTCAGAGGAAACCTATTCCATAACTTGACAACAGTCTGTTAAACACTGGCTTGTCACAGTTAGTCGTAGACCACCTCCAGATGGCGACCACACTGCTGACATTGTAGGGTTTCACCATAAATAAGGTAAAGTTCCACCTGAACTCTACGTAAAGACTTCCAGTCATTAGTTGAATTTTGGACAGGACATGGTGGTAATCGGGGCATTTCCTCAGCAAACCTGGCTCATTCAGGGTCTTATGCTGGTTCCACTCCTGGCTCTCAATGAGCATGGCTCTGTTGGCTTCGTAGTCTCTTGGCCAAACAGCATATGTGGTCCCTGCAGTGGAACGTCAGCTCCCAAGGGGCCCAGCATCAAGGATGCCTCTCTGACTTCATTCAGATCTCACAGTAGATTTCTATGGTGGCATACAAGTGCCATCCTGACCTGTAGCAGGTCACTCTCCCTCCCCCAAACAGAGTTCATGGCGATGCCAGACTCATCACTGCTGGACTGTGGGGGGCTATTTGGGAGATGTGGAGCTCAGAGCCCTTTGGCATCCCTCAGAGAATGGCTCCATATCTGTCTTCTGGAGCTTCAGGTGATTTGTCTGACCCTGGAAGTTTTCTGCCATCAAAGAGAGGCTGCTGCAGCTCCTCAATCACAAAATGACCTCCATGTGGTACTGAAATAAGAATGGCTGGGTGGGTTCCTGGATCCTTTGAGAGGAGGCACTGTGCCTCTTGAAGTGACTGGACCAGCAGAGCATTTATCTGGTCGCCAGCCACCTGGTGGCGTCTCTGAATGCTGGAATGAATGCACAGAGTAGGTATGTCTAGAAAACCATTAGTGACATCTTCTTCCTGAGGTGATTCAGGGTGCCTTCGAACAGTGTGGTACGCCATGGCTCCATCTATTCACCACCATTCAGAATGCTCTTTGTCAACAATTATGTCCTCTGGAGTTTCCTGCAAGGCACTCCTTAGAATGGGCCGAAGGACTTCTGTATTAATTTCCACCTGTGGCCCAAGTCTTTATCGCCCTGGAGTGGGCCAGGAGAGTGCTGTACACAGAGCATATGACCATTTGCCCTCCAATCAGTCGGTTGCTTCCGGAGGACCACCTATCTCGGCAACATGACGGAGGTCCTACATCCGTACATGAAGATTGAAATGTGGTAGCTTAACACATTTACGTGCCAACTGAGATGGTGGATGTCCTAGTTGCTCCAAAAACAGACTTCCACAAGTTGATCTACACTGGGTGGTGGAACAAAACTGTTGCCTGGTCTGGTGCCAGGAAACATATTTGCACCCGTGGTTTGGCTCATTAGGGCTTTGCTTTTGGATAATGGAGCAGCCCAAGTCAGTCTATCATTAAATCTTAAACTTGGGTAATCGAAGTCTGCCACTCTTTCCAGTTTCACATCGTAGATTTTAAACCCCGATTTTACTTTTCTTGCTGGTCCTATGAAATCAATGAATGAATGAATTAATATTGATTTGTAGAGCGCAAACTTAGCCAAAGGGCATCAAAATGCTGCCTGCCAGGCATCAGGATGCGGTGAGAGAGGGAACATGCTCAAACTGACATATCCAAGAAAAGCCAGGTCTTTAAGGTTTTACGAAACAGCGGGAGGGACACCTGACTAGAATGTGCTTCTGGGAGGGAATTCCACAGTTTAGGTGCAGCCATAGAAAAGGCTCTGCTATCCCATTTAGCCTTCTTAAACCTCGGAACTATCAGTAGGTTTTTGTCCGAGGATCAAAGCGGCCTGCTAGGAACATAGTATAATGATGGACCATCGACTTAATGCCCTCTGAGCCAGAGCCATAATAGGCTTCATGAGTCAGGCATAGGATCTTAAAAAGGATCCTATGGTCCATCGGCACCCAGTGCAATAGCTTAATTGAGGCCGTGACTAAGTGATGTTTAGGAAGATTCAATACCCGCCTGGCTGCAGCATTCTGCACCATCTGCAGACGACGAACAAGGCCTTTACCAATGCCCAGATACAGGGCATTACAATAGTCCTATCTGGACATTACTAATGCAATGGTGGCCTGCTTACACACTTCGAAGGAGAGATAGTGAGCGATTTTTCTAAGAATCCTAATGATCACGAAGCAGGTGGAGACAGTCCTCTTGACCTGAAGGTCAAGAGAGAGAGAGATGTCCACAATCACCCCTAAGTTCTTCCCGTGAGATACTGGATAGGGACAAAAACCAAGTGTGTCCAGCCACCAGTCACTGGAGCAGATATCCAGTTTGCTCCCAAAAATCAGTACCTCGGTCTTCTCTCCATTCAGTTCCAGAAAGTTCTCCATCATCCAAGTGGAAACTGCCTCCATACATCGCCTAAAATTGATGGCGGAGTCTATTATACTGTGTGTTATGGAAACGATTATTTGGGTGTCGTCCGCCTAGGACAACACCTCAAGCCCAAAAGATCTCACCACATTTGCGAGCGGGGCACATAGATAATAAAAAGTATTGGGCTGAGGGAGGAGCCCTGAGGAACACCGCACAGCAAAGGTTTAGGGGCTGAGTAAAACTGGCCCAACTTAACCATCTGAGCCCCCTCACCAAGAAAGGTGGCAAGGAGTCCCAGAGCAGCTCCCCCAACACCCATCTCTCCAAGACGAGGCACCAGCCTGTGAGGAGATAGAGTATCAACGGCTGCAGTGAAGTCCAATAGTACAAGAAGAGTAGTATGGCCTGCATCCACCTGTGTCCGGATGTTGTTAAAGACAACCCGTCAAGGCTGTCTTCGTGCTGTGGTGACTCCTAAAGCCATGTTGGGAGCCATCCAGAAGGTGGTGGTCTTTTAGGTAAGTGCTAAGATGAAGATTGAGATAAGCCTCCAGAATCTTGGCAGGGACGGGAAGCAAGGAGATTGGCCTGTAGTTTTTCAATTCCCCAGAATCCAAGAAGGGTTTCTTCAAAAGAGGCTTCACTACTGTCGTCTTCCGTGACGAGGGATACACTCCCTCAGAGATGGCGGCATTCATGACTTCAGTAAGCAGGGGAGTAATGATCTCCCAACAGGTTTTTAACACCTTAAGGGGACAAGGATCTAAAGGGGAGCCCATGTTAACACGATCCAGGAGCCAATGTGTCACCTCCAAGGACATCAGGGGGAAAGTAAGGAGCCTGGGCAGAGTCTGACTAAGGGGAGTAGAAGTTTGCATTCCTAACTTACTACTGGAGTTGGCTGTTTCCAATAGGGCATAAATATCTGAGATTTTGGCTTGGAAGAAGTGCAATATTTTTTTCACAGAGCTCCTGCGAAGCGTCAGAGGGGTCAGTGACATGTAGGGAGATAAGAGAGTTGATGAGCTTAAAAAGATCTCTTGAAGATTTCATAGATGCAATGACTCTGGAATAGTATAGTCTCTTTTCCTCCATAATGGCCATTCTATACTCTTTTAGACATTGTTTATGCCCTTCCCTACTAAGAGGTTCTAAGTGAGCACGCCACAGCCTCTCCTGTTTGCGCAAACCCTGTGTAAGCTTTCTAAGTCTCTCTGTAAACCAGGGAGACCAGTGCCTTGATAGAGAAGCTGGTACGATTGTTCAGTCTGGGGCAAAATGACTGTATCATCAGCAAAAAGTAGTAGGATAATTTAGTTCCTCCTATGCTGAAATAATATGAACGATCCATAGCTTTTAAAAGGTTAAATACAGCATTTAATCTTTCCTACAGTGCTGGGGAAGGAAACACTTTCACAATGACACGGCTGCTCACCTGACAAAACGTCCCCTTGCAGGCTCTTCCCTGATGGATGCATCTTTGTAAACTCATAACCCTGTCGTAAAGTTTCACCGTTCCACATTGCGCTTTATTTTCTTTCTTTATGCATGTCTTGTTAAACTTACTCTTTCTGTTTAGCCTGTTAGTTTACTGAACAACAACTGGTAGGTTGCAATGGGTTTAGGTTTTGGTTTGTAACCATAAATGATCTTGAACTGTGGGGGTTTTTTCAGTGAATCTCTGATTTTTTTTGTAAGCATGTTATAGTGTTATAAGCAACGCTAACCATAACTTCACTTCAACCAGACTGACCTGAAGGTCCGTGTGTTCTCACCCAGCTACCTCGTTCCCTTTCAGATAAGGGATGCAACATGGTTCCCCGATGTTGCAGTCAAACAACTGATCATTCTGGTTCAATTTTCAGATCTGTAGTCCCAATGTTGCCAACTGCACAAAATGTGACTTCAGCCAAACAATATTTGTGTTTATTTTTTTGGGGTAGCTGTGGACGCTAATGATTCCAAATTTCTGAATATCTGAAAATTTACAATCCAGATATTTCTAAAATATAACCTCTTCTTGCCTCACCGAGCACATTTTTAAATGCTAATTTCTGAAACAACTGTTAAAATTACACAAGACCCTTCCTTGACTAAAGGTTTAGCTGCATGCCAGATTTGGTGTAATTCACTCATAATTTTTTCTGTATCATAGAGAAAACAAGCATTTACAATGCAACGGTCTCGCCTTTGAAAAAGTTAGAGCTATTGGCATTGTAAATGACAACATTTTTATTTGTGTTGGTTTTGAAAATAGATAAATAAATGGCACTATCATTTACAATGTCAATAGCTTAATCTCTCGCAAATGCCACACACAGACCCACACAGAGTCCCACACACATACATACCTACAGAGCCACACGCAGAGCCACACACACACAGAGCCACACACTTCCAGTAGTCGGTGGGCAGCATGGAGCAGACCAGCACCCAGCCCGACAGGGCCAGCAGGAAGGCCACGATCTCCCCCTCCATGCTGGCCATGGTCACCGGCGAGGGTCATAGGGCACAGATGTCAGAGCTGAGGGCACAGGTGAGGGCAGAGGGCACAGGGGTAAGAGCTGAGGGCAGAGGGGTGAGAACTGAGGGCAGAGGGGTGAGAGCTGAGGGCAGAGGGGTGAGAGCTGAGGGCACAGGAGTCAGAAGCGAGGGCCTAGGAAGAGCTGAGGGCACAGGGCAGGGTAAGAGCTGAGGGCAGAGGGGTAAGAGCTGAGGGCACAGGTAAGAGCTGAGGGCACAGGGGTAATAGCACACATCTCCCCCTCACTCGCCCCCCCCCCCGCACGAACAGTAGCTCAATAAAGTACAAGAACATAAAAGGAACACAAGAAACTGAATACATAACAGCCAAACTAAAGGAACATAACACTGAAACAATAAAAGTAAAATAGAACTTCATGAACCTTGCATACACCGTACAGGAAATAAGCTTTGAGCTGAACACCACCATTCACACCTTCACACAGAGCAAATAGCAGCACACACAATCTCACACACCCCCTCCCACGGGGAACTCAAGTACACACCCATAAAAGGCACACACAACCATCGAGCACGGACTCTGCTCATTGTATTTCAGGAGAAAGAGTTGTTGGGCCCATCTCTGGACATTTTTTGGCTTCTCTCCTACCAGACTTTGACCTTGTACTCTGCTCGCTTCACCATAGCGAGATTCAGAGGAAGAGACATACCTTCCTGTGGGCACAATTGCAACAAGACACCTTGCTCTCAAATAGATGAGCACGGAGGCACACCAGGTTCTTTTACAATCCCCGTTTTGCCCACTTGTCCCGGTTTTATTACCTTTCCCCTCCTTCTCGTCTTTTTTATCTGTTATCACAGATCGAAGTCTGCTGAAGAAAAATAAGCACCAGCACCCACCCACCCGCATCTACTGGCCCCTATCTGAAGCACAGCTTCCCTCCTTTCCTGATTCTGCAAGAAAGCTAGTAACACTTTTTAAATTAATAAAACCTGCAGGAATGCTGCAGTGACAGGCGATCACACAGCGTTCACCTACGCTTTCATCTTGTGCTTGCCTCGGAGACTTCTACCTTTTCCCTACTCTGAAGTCACACTGTATTCAAGGTGGTACTAGATTCACGGCAGGACCGAATCACAAGGATCAGGTGATATTAGCTTTACTCTCATCAGGTACGTCTGTTGGTGCACCAGCCGTTAGGACGATAGTCTGCGACACCTATTAAAATAGAGAAGGTACTGTGACTCAAGTATTTAAGTGGGCCGTGTCCTGCCGTTGTTCAGCTCGGGCAGTTTTTAAAAGCAGGTACCTAGACGGGTTCCTAACCGGCTCTCCATTTTTACCCTCAGGGTGAAGAAAAAAAAAGTCATTGCTTTTGATGCAAGTTCAAAGAGACTAATTTTTCTGTTTTATATAGCTCAAACTTGGAGCGCTTCACATGAACACCAGTTACATTGCACAAGGACACTTTTTTTATTCACAAGAGGTCAGGTTCAAACCTAATTTGTCAGCTCGAAGGTCGGCTGCTCTAGCGTTAAAACCACACAACCTTGCCCACAAGACCTAAACCATTATCAAAGTATACACAACAAAGTCCTAGTTGTTGCATATTTAGCTCATGCAACTTACAACCACTGACAAAGCCAATGGTTCTCTTGTTGCCGGACGAGTAATGTTATGTTGTAAATAATTACAGTGGCCACGCTCCTATGAGAGGCCCCCAGTTTTTTCATCCCACTTATAGGCTCCTGGGACTGACAGGGCGACCAAGTCCACTTCCCAGGCAGGCCCCAATTCCTGCCCCACTTGGAGCAGGCCCGGTTTGTGGGACGCTTCGCAGAGTCCAAACTTCGGTAAACTCCTCTCTGCTCGCTCTGTCCTTGCCAGCCCCATAGTTTAACCACCGGAAAGCTTTTGCTATCGAAATAAATCCACAGGTCATTAAGACACGAAATCAAAGGTTAACAGGGACAGCAGGTAATGCGGCTATAAAAGCTGGCCATTACTCGAGCCCATTAAAGACGCACGGATGATAAAGCGGTGCCCCCCTCCTGTCCCTTATGAAATAACCGAGGCAGCTCATAAAGGCCCGTGCGGTGCCAGGAATGGATAAGGGCGTCATGCATCGACGGAGCGGCGGTGACTGGGGGTCTCAGGTAATGCACGACGCACCGTCCACCGAGTGTACTGGCCGAAGGGCTCTGGAAGTAGGGGGAGTGTGGGAGCAAGATTCTCAGAATTGGTAGTGGACACCCAGGTTAAATGAGCAGCGGTGTCTGGGATACAAAGAACCGTGCCAGGGTTGTAACAAAGGCCCCCGCGGGGGCGTAGGGGGAGGCCGGCTTCCCCATACTGGAGGGGGCACCCTCAGCCCCACTTATGTGAGTTTGAGGGGCCCCGTTAGCATATCTTGCAGTGGGGTGGGGGCTCACGTTTTGAGCCGTGCTACTTGTACTGGCGGCCAGTGAGCAAAGCGAGCTCAAAGACTTGCACCAGGCAGCTTTGGGGCCTGGGGAGGGCGTCGGGGGAGTGGGCGTGTTCCAACAGAAAAAAAAAACCAATGGGTCAAATTCTGCATTTTAAAGTACAATTTCACATACATGGCTAAACCAGCGTTATGCGCGATTGCCATTCGGCGTGTCTCAAGTCCCTCGCTGCTCGAGCCAATATAGAGTGACAATCCTGCATTGTGGCTCGAGTACAAATAGTTACAGCTTACTGAGGTTCACAAACAAACCCCCGCTTAAAGAAAAAATCACGTCTGTTGGTAACAGTCCCACCAAGCTCACCCCAACAACCCCCTATAGCCAAAATCATACGAGGGCAAAGTGCGGGAGCTGCGTAGTATCGCCCCTGAGTGTTGTAGGGGTATAGGTTCAGAGGGAAACATACTAATGCCCCAGGTTGTCAGTATAGCTGCCTGTACTTACCGGGACTTGAATGTCTCCTAGCTTGCTCGGTGTGTTCTCGAGAAAATAAGAGAACCCGCCATTGCCGCGCAGGGTAAGAACCTGCTTCCGGTTCCGATACTGAATAGAAACATAGAAAACGGAATCCCGGCCAAAAGCTTGGTTCCGCCATGTTGGAGTAAGCACATTTCACTTTTCTTGTGAACAATGCTGTTTAACTATAAGTTGTGGCGCTTTCTTCTTACTAATCTGGCCCACAACTTACACCACAGATATAACTTAAATACAAAACACAATAGTTTTAATTAGCCCGCAAATAAGCCAGTGCCGACACGGTTCAAGACAAGTCAGGTCCCGGGCCGGCAGCCAATCACAGCGCGGCCCGGGGAATGACGGCACGGGGGTGTCCCGGGCCGGCAGCCAATCACAGCACGGCCCGGGACAAGGGGCGGGACTTAAAAAAAGAGTCAGAAACGCCCCCGAATCGCGTTTTCACGGGGAAAGCGTGATTGACAGCCAATCTCTTCCAATGGCTAGCCTCCATTTATGGAGCTAGCCAATGGAAGACAGAGGCGGGACTAAGCCCCACACTGTAGGAACATAAGATTTCTCCTGGGCGGAGCTAGTGCTCCGGCCCCAGGCGAAACCTAAAAATCCTATGGGAATTCAAACTGAAAAATCAAATTTTGAGACATGTCCCATTTATTCTTGGCCCGAGTGTGAATATTTGTTGTCCCTCTTTGAATATGTGTTGCCCCCCTAAAAAGTTCAACCACAGCAAAAACTGTACAGTCTCCTTATTTGCATGACTGTTCAGTTTCAAAGAGTCCAATGAACTGTGCACAAAGTTAAGAAATATTTTGATTGTAAGCAGTACATTCTCAGAAACCAGTCAGACTGGCAAACCTATTTTTCACAGTACGGGTTATGTGCAGCCTGTAGGGCTTCAAAACTGCTGAAATTAAAATATAAGTATGCCATTGTGAATTTTGGCTTTTTATAGGATGCCTACTATAAAACTAGTTAAAACAATAGGTTTTGCTACCAACCTGGACTTTTTAAATATTTGCCAGTCTTGCAGTACTTGTTTTTGGTATCGGAGTACTCTGAATGGAAGTCCATCCTCTGCGTTCACAAGAGCGTTGATTTCAACAAGCAGTACTGCACCCTTTTTTGCCTTTAAATAGTGCTGAAATTCACTTCTATATTGTTTGCTGTTTGTAAGTTAGTCCTAACTTAAAATTCTTTCCAGAATACTTTCTTATGAGACTCAAGGTTTCAAAAAATACAGAAAGTACTCATGTGAATCCTAAACGACAAAAAAAAAAGATAGAAGTGATCTGATTGGCTAAAAACAGATCCTCATCTGAACAAACGAGAACTCCTCCTATTTGAACACACGTTTTTGATTTCCATTCTATGCAGAGCAGAACATTTTCAGCCCATTATCTTCTTCCACAAAAAAGATGATAAAGGAACTCCACACCCAGATAGACAAGCATTTGCAATGCAATAGGTCTCGCAGTTACTTGAGTTTAAGCTAGTGGCATTGTAAATGACAATGGCTTTTATTTGTTTTTTTAAATCTGTTTTTATTTTCATATGGAGAACAAAAGGGGGCTCTAGGTACACACAGTACAAGGCCCACAACCCTATGTAGGGCCGGCCGCGCAATTCAGGAGAGTCTCGGGGGATTACGGGGAGGCTTATCAGAACAGCTTGTACACACCATGTCACCAACAACCCTTGTTGGGCCGTTGGCGTGATGTACGTAGCGTAGCATTAGATTTATAATCGTGGGTGAGTTTCAAGACCCATAGTTAACCTGGACAATAACATAACAATAAGAAGGACAGAAGGTGTAGGCAAGAGGCCTACGGAAAGAAAGTAGTAAGGAGAAAACAGGGAGGTAGCGGCAAAGGAGTAAAAAGATCAAGAAAGAGAAGGGCCTCTATAGCGAGGGAGCTATGTTGAGACAACAATGATGGGGAAAGTGCAGGCGAGCGGGAGGGGAAGCAAGGGGGGCCAGTGTTGTATACTAGCCAAGCCATGGGCCGGTACACGGGTCATGCGGGCCTATGAGCAGGGCCATTATGTTTGTGTAGGCAATCTGTCAGGTTCAGGTGGAGTTACAGCATCTTCAAATAGGCTTAAGGCCTGGAGTTTCGAGGGCAGGAGACGCGCATGTTCTATTTTACAGAGATATGTACCTAATGGATTCCAAATTTTTGTTAAGCGGGTGTCGCGGGACTACAGTCGCGCTGTGAAGAGTTTCATAGTCACTACGTGCCATAGGTGCACAAACCAGGCAGCAATTGGGGGGGGGGGTTCCAGTATAGCGCTATGAGTTGCTTAGCGGCTCCTAGCATATGGAGAGCTATGTGCCAGTCACTACGAGTAAGCTCTTTTAAGTTGTCGAGCTTCAGGCCTAAAAGGACCGTGGCTGTGGATTCAGGCAGAGGGAAGTCCAGTACCTTCTTAATATGACTAAGAACTTCCTTGCAGAACAGTGTCAGGGGAGGACACGCCCACCAAATGTGAATGAAGTCTCCAGAAGCATTCGAACATCTCCAGCACAACGGTGAGGATGTGGGGAACATTCTGTGCAATCGAGAGGGTGTATAGTGCGTCATGATCTTATGCGCAGTTTCTCGTTGCGATATGGTGCCATAGACCTTCGGTATGTCTCGCCACAGGCGGCCCCACTAAGCAGGCGTAATTTTAGTGGGAGATATTTATTGCCATTGGCGCTTGTGTGGGTGAATGGTTACTAGCGGGGGATCTCGCAGGATCTGGCACGTCCGAGAGATAACACCCTTTGACTCATCGAAGGAGCGTACCAATCGCTCAAAGGGGGTGAATGGGCGGTTGGCCGCCTGCTGCATCTCAGCAGCTGTGCATACTGGAGCCTAACTCCCATTGGAAGTTGGAACTCCTCTCTGCATTGAGCAAATGTTTTGAGTGTGCCCCCAGTGTACAGGTCGCTGATCGTTTTGCATCCACCTTTCAGCCATTGTGAAAATGCCTGCGGGTTAAGGGCTGGAGGGAATAGGGTGTTACCTGCAATGGTAGTGTGCGGGTAGGGGAAGGTCGTGAGCCCCCTAGATACGGCCACCTTGTCCAATATATCCAGCACTGTCTTGGTGGACACCGCAATATAAGCGCTGCTGGAGCGTGCAGCCTGATGGAGGCAGGAAAGATCCCAGATGGTTCGTCCGGTTACCGCCCTATCCATATCCAACCATATCTTCTTGCTCTCAGTCGTTGTTCACTCCGAAATGATACGAAGATGGGAGACCCAATATCATCCCAGTAGATTGGGGCACGCTAATCCTCTTCTATCCCGCGGGAGCATGAGAACTTTGTGGGAAAAGCGTGGTCTACGCCCGCCCCATATGAAACTGGTGAGATCCTGCTGAAGGCTCTGGATCTGGTGTAAGGAGCGTACCAATCGCTCAAAGGGGGTGAATGGACGGTTGGCTGCCTGCTGCATCTCGGGCGAGGACGCCCAATGTCGCAGCTGTGCATACTGGAGCCTAGCTCCCATCGGAAGTTGGAACTCCTCTCTGCATTGAGCAAATGTTTTGAGTGTGCCCCCAGTGTACAGGTCGCTGATCGTTCTGCATCCACCTTTCAGCCATTGTGAAAATGCCTGCGGGTTAAGGGCTGGAGGGAATAGGGTGTTACCCTCAATGGTAGTGTGAGGGGAGGGGAAGGTCGTGAGCCCCCTAGATACGGCCACCTTGTCCCATATATCCAGCACTGTCTTGGTGGACACCGCAATATAAGCGCTGCTGGAGCGCGCAGCCTGATGGAGCCAGGAAAGATCCCAGATGGTTCGTCCGGTTACCGCCCTATCCATATGGAACCAGATCTTCTCGCTCTAAGTCGTTGTTCACTCCGAAATGATACGAAGATGGGAGGCCCAATAGTATCCCAGTAGATTGGGGCACGCTAATCCTCTTCTATCCCCCAGGAGCATGAGAACTTAGTGGGAAAAGCGTGGTCTACGCCCGCCCCATATGAAACTGGTGAGATCCCGCTGAAGGCTCTGGATCTGGTGTTGTGGGATGGGGTGGGTAGGCATTGGAACATATACAGTATTTTTGGGAGTATCAACATTTTTATAGTGTTTAGACGGCCCAGCCAGGAGAGAGTCAGGGATTTCCAACCCCTCAGGTCTTCCAAGACCGTTTTCCTACATTCCCACAAATTCATTTGGGTCCATGTGGCAAGAGAAGGGGTCAGCTGAAGCCCTAGATATCGAATGGAGTTAGTGGACCACTGGTATGGGACGAGTGCTTGCAGGGTCGGTATCTCCTCCTCGGGGATCATAAGGTTCAGGGCCCAAGACTTCCCATGGTTAATTTTAAGACCAGAGACCCGCTTGGGACTGCAGCAAGGAGTGTAATGCCGGGAGGGAGATATGCTGGCGAGATAGTGTGAGGAATAGATCATCGGCAAAGAGTGCCACTTTGTTCTGCTGACCCGCGAGGAAGAGGCAATGTATGTCCGCAGCTTGCCTAATCATCACAGCTAGGGGCTCTACCACAAGGGCAAAAAGCAGTGGGGACAGGGGGCAGCCCTGCCTTGTGCCCCTGTGTATGGAGATAGGGTCTGTAAGCTGACCATTGACTCGCACCGAGCCTGCGAGGAGAGGTAAGGGGCCATGATCCTAGCTATCATGTTCTGGCCCAGTCCAATTTTCTTCAGTACCGCTCGTAGGAAGGCCCAATCAACCCGATCAAACGCCTTCTCCGCTTCAAGCGATAGAAGGCATGCTGGTATGTTCCAGTGTTGTGCCTTCCCCACAAGATGGGCAATTCTGCGTACATTGTCTGCTCCCTGTCGATTCCGGATGAAGCCGACCTGATCCGGGTCTACAAGGCCAGGCATGGGGGGGATCGAGGCGCTTGGCCAGTATTTTGGTATGGATTTTAGGATCTGTATTCAGGAGGGCTATGGGACGGAAGGATGAGCACAACGTGGGGTCCTTCCCCGGCTTGGGAATAAGGGCTATTTCTGCCATTCCCATGGAGAGCGTTGGTCCCTCCGTATCAGAGAAAGTTTTAAACAGCCGCAGGAGATGGGGTTGGAGTGGTGTTAGGAACAGGCGAATGAAGGCCAATGGTAGGCCATCCCGTCCCCGTATTTCCCAATAGGGAGGACCTTTAGTGCCGTCGCCAACTCCTCTGTTGTGAGGGGTTCCTACAACTGCTTGGTTTGATGGGAGCTAAGTGGGGTCCAGGGGCATTGGTCTAGGATAGCTTTGATCTGATCCGAGGGCGGCTCGTCCGCTGTGTACAGGGCTGAATAATATGCCCGGAATACCTCACATTTGGCCCTCTCACCATCAGGGAGCTGGATGTTAGCTATGCGTGCCCTCCAGTGCGCGCTCGCAGGCGTTTCGCCAGCAACCTACCCACTTTGGCCCCCCAAAAGTGTCGCTGCTTTAATGCTAGTAGGGCCCTCTCCGCCTTGTTGGTGCGGAGGGAACGGAGTTGCCCCCTAAGGTTTGCAAGGCGTTGTTTATGTACGAGTGTGGGGCGTTCCTGGTCCTGTCTCTCTCGATCTTTAATGTCCTTGGAGAGGCTACCCTCCAGAAGACGGGCCTCACGCGCCCGCGCAATTGCCAGGGAAGTAATATGGCCGCAGATCGTAGCCTTAAAGGCATCCCATACTACAGGGAAGTGTGTTTCGGGAATTACATTGGTCGCAAAATAAGAGTCAATGGCAGTCCGTATGCTCTCCAAGTCCACTGGGTCCCGTAGGAAATGCGGCGGCAGACGCCATCGTGGGGCACGGGATAGACAAGCAACCGGGTCCTGCAGGAGAAGTTCAACATGAGTGTGATCAGAAAGCGAGATTGCGGACATAGAGGGTGAAAGCGTGTCGCTGATCAGGGCATGAGAGATAAAAATATTACCTATGCGCGAGTATGAGCGATGGACGTGTGAGTAATACGAAAAATTGCGTATCTCAGGAGAGTGGTAGCGCCAGGAGTCCAACAAACCAAGGTCCGCTATTTGTCTCCGGAGGGCCGAGGACATGTCCCCCGTCCCATGCGAGGAGGCTTCACTGCGGTCTATTTTAGGGTCCCACGCCAAATTGAAGTCGTCCCCCCCACACGCCCTAAGATTAGCGAGGGATCGTGTGCGGTACGTGGTCCCTCAAGGTCGTCCGGAGATATGAGTCCTGCATCTGGTAGGGCGCATACACATTACACAGTGTAAAGAGGCGTTGTCCAATTCGAACCCCAGCCCTGATGAAGAGGCCATCCGAGCTACGGAAGACCCTGGATTCCCCCTGCCTGATGCCAGCTCTGCAAAGGATTGCCATCCCAGCCCTTTTAGTGGTCGCCGTGGCCCAGATTTGGAGGGGATATTTAGGGTGAGCCATGCGAGGAGTATCAGCTTTTAAAAAGTGAGTTTCTTGTAAAAAGATAATGTCTGGATTGTGTTGTAGAAGGTAGCGCCATGTTTGTTGCCTTTTGTTGGGGGAATTAAGTTCCTTAACATTAAGGGATAAAATCTACAGGGGGCAAGGTATAGTCATGGTTGTGTCATGACCAGGTTTAGTCTGTCATGCCACCGTAGAGAGCAAGATGGGATAGTGGGGAGAAGGTGGAGGAGGTCGGCACTCTCGTCAAAAGGAGGGCACCGTCGGAAGGGGGTTCCCCGCTCGCCATAGCCAGAGGAAAAAAAAAGTAGGAAAAGAGAGAAAGAGTATCATAGAAATCTAGAGACAAAAAGTAGATAACCAACATTGGCCAACCGGGCCACTGTGTCCTGTTCTAGTTGCGGATCAGCCTAGGCCTTAAGGCCCGGTGATCCCAGAGATGTCACTCTCTCAAGAACAGATAAGGGGTGCGTCGTCAGCCGCTCACGGGGTTATCTGGGCGGGTAGTCCACTACCATTAACACTGCAGGTAGGGAACTGGGTATAGACGATTCCTGAGATTGATCACCAACCCCAAGGGGGTCAGGGACACTTTTCGAGGGCAGCCTGTTCATTCATTTGGAGAGGTGGGGTTGCAGTCGATCAAGGTGATGGAGAAAGGGAGTTTGCTGCAGGCTTTTCCCCTCCAGGGATCTGATATGTTGGATAATGTCCTTCTTAGCTTGCGAGGATGAGTGTTCATCGGGAGGCGGTGAGCGTCTATGACGGCGCACGGTGGACCATGATGGCTTGGCGGGTGCCCGCATGAGGGGCAGAAGTCGCGCAGGTCTAACAGGTGACGTTGAGGATTATTTATGTTTTTAAAACGAAAACAAAAATAAAAGGCATTGTTATTTGCAAAGTGAATAGCTCAAACTCGCATAAATGGCGAGACATATTGCATTGCAAATGCTTGTTTGGCTCTAGTGGCGACAAGGCGGCCAGTCACACATGCAAATGAAGTGTTTGAGGTCAATAGGCAACATTAGGCAATCATATTTGAAGTGTGGTCAGTGAGAATTTATGACTGGCTTCCGAGGGCAGCCTGTTCATTCATTTGCAGAGGTGGGGTTGCAGTCGATCAAGGTGATGGAGAACGGGAGTTTGCTGTAGGCTTTTCCCCCTCCAGGGATCTGATATGTTAGATAATGTCCTTCTTAGCTTGTGAGGATGAGTGCTCATCGGGAGGCGGTGAGCGTCTAGGCAACTTTAGGCAATCATATTTGAAGTGTGATCAGTGAGAATTTATGACTGGTCAACAAAGGCACTAGACTCGGCGGCGCGCACCCCCACCCCCCATATCTGGCCACATACATAGCAAAACGAAATACAGTGCTTGGGCTCTAATTCATGAATGCGTCATAAATTTCGAAGCAGAAGGGTAATAACAACCACGGTCCACAAATCAAGGCCTCCAAAATAACCCAAATGAGCTCCATGTTTGTGAACTTGCTCTCGGGGCGCTATGCGAATGGCCCCGAATATCGGATGCTAAATTATCGGACTGGCAGCACCCTGAACTGCTCTTACAGGGACTCTGGCAGCATGCATTCCAGCTTGTTTTGCTATAACTACAGTGGCATGGACCTCACAGTCAACCAGCAAGCCTCTTCCGGCCACTTCGGGGCGGTGAGAGACCGCTCCCGTGGCTTCGACTCAGCCCAGCTGGCCGCCCATGAGGGCAGGTGCAGGCAGACCCCCAGCTGCTCCCTTCCCTCCCCAGAGCGCTTGCCCTGCTCCAACAGCAAGCAGCCGCCCTCCTCCTCCGCGTCCCTCCCCCCCCGTCGGAGCTGGCGACCCCCGGCAGCTCCAGCCACTTCACGGAACTCGAGGAGACGAGCGCCTCCTCGGAGGCGGATGAGGGCACCTCCTGGAGCAGCAGGGCGTCGGCAGAGCCCCCCAGCAACCCCTCTGCCACCTCCCGGGACGGACAAGCGCCGCAGATCTTCCCCTGGATGCGGAAACTTCACATCAGCCATGGTACTGCTCTTTCATTTTTTGAGCTGTGAAGAAAATGTCCTGTTTTACTTCCTACGCCCCGCTGAATTCGCCCAGTTGTGGACCAGGCCCGCATGTATCCCCCGGGTGAGCGCTGGAAGATGCTTTAAATGTTTGTGGTTTGCTGCTATGTTGAAATGACGGCCAGCCACTGCTAATTCAAAGGATGCTGGAATCTTTTTTTTTGTTAGTTCATATTTTAATTTTTATGCAGTCTAACTACAGCAAAGGTGCAGCGTTACACTTTCTTTATTGCCCGTAAACCTTTATTTAAAGTAGGGGACACTGATATGCGCCATATAAATGGGGCAGCTGAACAAAATCCACTGGAAGGGGTGGTTTGGCATTTCTTGCACGCTTTCTGCCCCTGTCCAGAGGCTTCGTCTGTACGCTTTCTGCCCCTGCCCAGAGCTCTGCCTAAGTGCCAAGACGAAAAGCAAATGACAGCGGCGTGTAATAACAGCAGAAGGGGGATCATAGAGATAGGGAGGGAGGGAGAGGGCGAGCAGGGGTGCTAACGCCGCGAGCCGTCGACGTGCACATCGCCTGTCTTCCAGGCGCGTCCACATCTCCTGTCTCCCTTCCGAACAGAAACCAACGACAATAGCCTCACCAAGGCGGGTAGCACATGCGCTGCGTCGCTAGGTAAGACCTAAAAAAGGAGAATGCTGCAGCACACAACCTCTATTAGCTGCAAGAGAAGAAGTAGATTATGATAACGTTGTTTTGTTTTTTGTTTAAATCTACACATAGAGAGACGAAGGGAAGAATAAATCACCAATCAGCCTCCCAGCTGTCAGTCTAACACATGCAGATTGATGAGCTTCATATTTAATGCGTTCATTTATGATGCCACCATTTAATAAGTTATGCCTTCACCCACTTATCATGACATTCGTCATCATTGGGCATGCTTCCCCACCTCTTGTACCGGACTGTACTATAGTTGAAATTTCTTCAGCTTCTAAAAGCCCCTAAAAATCTATACAGAGACCCGCTTGCTACGAAGGTCTGTACTCATCCAAGGGAGAAAAGAAGGTTAATGGACATACAGTATGCAATCATATGCTGTAAGGAGAACACCCTGGCCTGTCACCTATGAGTATTCTTGTGCAGAGATCGAGTCCCAAATGTCAGGAGCCAGAAGAAGGTGTTCCTACTGAAATCCATCAAGCTAATGAGAAATAATTTGCTCTATGGCTGACAGTGTTTGCCATACGTTGCAGGAAATACAAGGCGATCATCTGAAAACTAGAGTCCTCTCCTCACCAACACTTGAAAAAGCACCCCAAACACTTATTTGTAAGCTGGCTGAATCCATAATTTGCAATAATGTTGCTTTAATTTTTTTTTTTTATTACTGTATCAACATAGGTAAAAAAAAACACAAATCTTTGTATGCTTTGTTTAAAAAACACTACTTCAGGTTATGTCTTCAGTTGATTGTAGAACTCCATTAGCTTTGGACTGTATGGAGTCCAATCTTTGTTGTTTGAGTGGTGGGTAATTTGAATACGGAATATCTGATAGGGACATCTTGCTGCAGATTCTGTATCTTAGAATTCTCCCCAGGCACCAGACTGGATCTGTGAATTTTTTCAGCAGTACCTCTGCACGTTTGGGAGAGGGCATCGGGCAACTCCTTAGCGACGTAGTCTTCTGAATGTGACATCAACGGAGTTCATATAAGCCCTCCCCCCAACTGGCTGACGTCAATACCTTCTTTTCCGTGCTAGAAATGCGGATCCGCACTGCAGTTCCTCTAGCTGTTTTTCAGCCTACTTGACGTTTTTTCATCAACGGGGCAGTGTACCTTTTTTCTACCCTTTTTCAATGTCCGCGGGGTTCAAGCCTTGGGAGCCCTATGGATGACAAATGGCTGCCACAGACCCTCACTCGGTTTGCATGTGGTGTCTGGGTAAGCACTTTGACTCTGACGAGGGCCTCTCTTGTTGTCGGCTCCGAAGGAAGGCGCGAAGATAACGTCGCTAGAAGCTCCTTGTGGCACAGATGTCAGTCGTCTTGTCGTCCTGTCGTTCTCAGTCTCCTACACACTAAGACCGCTCGTCCGCTCTAGGAGCCGTTCCAGCGGGTGTTATTCTCCTTAGAAAGTTCAGATGTAAGTCTCGGGC
This sequence comes from Lissotriton helveticus, assembly GCF_964261635.1. Classification (NCBI taxonomy): domain Eukaryota; kingdom Metazoa; phylum Chordata; class Amphibia; order Caudata; family Salamandridae; genus Lissotriton; species Lissotriton helveticus. The sequence goes on from NC_136059.1 coordinate 603,431,130, forward strand.
GCAGGAGGTCGAAGTCGCAGCGGCTCTTGCCTTCGTCACCTACTGCTGGTCCCTAATCTTTTGTTAGTATCGGGTCATGAGTCCTCCCCACGCCTCCCCGCCTATTCTGGCGTGACTTTGACCCAGATTTGAAAATACCATCAGTTGCTTCATTCTATTTTGGGTCATCACCTTCCTCTGGAGCGCCATTGGGCCCCACTGAGATGCATGAGGTCGGCTAAAAGTTTGACACCATAGTGACACCTGTGCACAGCCCATCAAGGCTACCACCTTCGGCTCCTGCTTCTTGTCTTCAGACTCCAATATCTGCGTTGGACTTTTATCTGCCGGTTTCGATGATAGGTCCATCAACGCCTCTCTTTCTCTGATGTAGAGGCGTCCCCTTATTTGCATCGACTGGCTTAGGTTGCAGCGTTGGATGCGGCACCAATGGAGTCAACCATCTCACACTCTTTTCCTCTGCTCTCTTGAGCCCTTCTTCTGGTTTATCCTTCTGTGGACCATGGTTGTGCAGGTACTAAGTGAGGTTTTGGACACGGTTTCACCTCCTATGCAGTCTAGCTGGTTACTTAACTAGGGTGACGCCAGTGTCTTCGAATCTTCTCCAGCCTCCTGAATCCTTCTGTTTTGGCCACAAAGGTGAGTTCCGCTCTGGTGGACATGCTCAATTGAGTTTCGGCTGTACTGGATTTACAACTTCCTTCTGTGGCATTGTCAGCAGACCCTTTAGATTCTACTTCCTGAGCATTCTAACGTAGAGCCTGTCCTTCCTTACTGGGAATGTCTTCTTGATATCCTGTTGGGTGCTTGGTCTAAACCTGAAACAGGGCTCCCTGTGTATCGCTCCATTTCTCACAATCCTGGTCCGGCCCCGGAGGATCCGTTCCACCTCCTTAGAAATCCATCTTTTGTGGTACAGGCTGCTTTAGCCACTCAAAATATTAATTTTATCCCTCCTGTCCCTACAAAAAGAGAGGCTAGGAAACTTGACGCTTTTGGTAGGTGTATTTTCTCTTCTTCTAGCTCTGCCCTATGATCTCTGAACACTTCCTGTGTCCTCGCCTGCTTCTCCCACACCTTATGAACTCAGTGGAGCACCTCTTGCCCTCCCTTCCAGGGGAAGCCCGGAATGCTTCTATTCCATTGATATGAGATGGGCAACAAGCTCGAAACTTAGCACCCTCCTGTGGTATGGATACCACCGATTCTGTTGGTGAGGCAATGACCTCTTTTGTAGCTCTAAGTCAACGTGTATAGTTGCGTATTTGTATTTTTTTTTATTATTAAAGGTTTTATATAGCACTGGCTAGACCCGGAGGTATAAGAGCGATTTACATGAGTATCAGATAATAGCAGCTACATCTAGCTCCTGAGGTCTTGGCTAATTATAGGCCGATTTCTCTTCTTCCGGCTTTAGCCAAGACCCTGGAGAAGCATGTTCACAGAGTGCTTTCCAACTTTTTGGAATCCAACGACCTGCTTCACTCCACTCAGTCGGGCTTTCGCCCTAATCTGAGTACGGAGACGGCGTTTCTGGAGGTTTCTGAGGCCATCAAGGAGATGCTAGATCTGGGTGGTAGAGCGATGTTGATCATGCTCGATCTGTCGGCGGCCTTCGACACCGTCCCCCATGAGGGTCTCCTCATCAGACTTCATGAGATCGGTCTGAGGGGGACGGTGTTTAGATGGTTTGCATCTTTTCTAGCTGGTCGCCGACAGTCGGTCTGGGTTTCCTCGGCTTCCGCCGAGATGCCGCCACTGGGAGTCGGAGTCCCGCAGGGCTCGGTATTGAGCCCGACTCTGTTTAACATCTTTATGACCCCTTTGACGGCTCTGGCGGAGTCCTATGGTGCCCAGATCGTATCCTACGCGGATGACACCCAGCTGCTCTTCACCTGCCGGAAAGGGGAGGATTTTGACGGAGAGAGTATCCGTGAGTGCCTTGGGGCTGTTTTTAAATGGCTCCAACTGAACAGCCTCAAGTGCAACTCTGACAAGTCGGAGATACTCTTCTTCGGCTGTCAATCCGACCCGGACTGGCAGATGTGGTGGCCGGCGGACATGTCTCCCCCGAGCCAATCTTCGCAGGTTGCGAAGAATCTGGGGGTCAAAATTGACAACGGCCTGACCCTCAGATCTCAGATTCTCACCCTTACAGGCACATGCTTTGGACTTCTCCGCATGCTGCGGAAGTTTTTTCCGCTGCTTTCAGAGGATCACAGGAGGATCACGTTGCAGGCCTTGATTGGGTCAAGATTGGACTATGCTAACATCTTATATCTTGGCCTGCCCGAATACCTCCTGCAGCGGATGCAGGTGGTCCAAAATGCGGCGGCCCGCGCCATTTTTGGTCTGCACAGGCGAGCGCATGTGTCTGGCCTGTTACAGGCACTTCACTGGCTGCCTATCCGACAGCGGATAGTTTTTAAAACCTTGACTCTTGCCCATAAGGCCTTTTATTCCACCGGGGCTAAATATCTGCAGAGGAGGTTTAAGCAATACTGTCCGTCGCGATCTTTGAGATCAGAATCGCAGCTTCTCGCCATTGTTCCTCGTGTGAGGAGGGCCCGACTGGGAGGTCGTTCCTTTATGCTCCGGGCTCCTCAGCTTTGGAATTCTTTGCCCTTTGCATTACGAAGCAACTCCAACATGCTATCCTTTAGAAAGGGCCTAAAAACCTGGCTGTTTACCTCGTAGATTTTAAATTTCCTTCTGTTCCCTTCTTTATTCTTTGTGTGTTATGTTTGCTTTCAGGATGTTAATAAAGCGCCGGGACACTCTCTGAGTAGCCGTGCGCTATAAAAGCCACAAAATAACATAACATAACATAACACAGTTATTAGAGCCTGGCAGCATAGTTACATGTAAGGTCGAGACAAACAAAAAGGACATATAGGTAAAGGAAAAAGCAGGCAAGGGAAGAGATTCAGGGGAGGGGGGTAGAAGCAGGGGAAGTAGACAGAGAGTGAAGGAGGAAAAGAGGAGAGTAGGGTGAGAGACACAGCATGGAAAGAGGATGGTGAGGGTGACGGGGACACAAACCGGTAGACGAGTCACAGCTGCGTCCAAAGTCCAGTAAGCTGTGATCCAGGGGAAGTGGTATCATTTCCCTATCTCTGTTGCGAGAGGCTCCCTATGCGAAGTGGACTCTCTCAGAGGGATCTCTGAGACTCCAAGGCCTACATACTGGAACCTTCCCCAAAAAGGGGAGAGGGAGTGCTTTGGCATGGGGTGCCATACCATACCTCAACTGTGAGTGGCTCCCTTGGCACTGTGGACTCTCTCAGCGGGTTCGCTGAGACTCCAGAAGATAAATATTGGATCTTTCCCCAACAAGGGGAGAAGGAGTGCTTAGTCAAAGGGCACAAAAGGACAGGGAGCTAGGCAGTGTAGTAGGCAAGGGGAAGGATTCAGGGGGAAGGGGATAGGAGCAAAGGAAGTAGACAAAGAAAGAAAGAGTACTAAATGGGAACAGACAGCATCAGTTTGGGGGACAGACTGTTTCTTTCTGTGGCCATGAGCTTTCCCCATCTCTAAGGTAAAAGCCTAGCACAGGCCATTCCAGAAGCTTTGCCATCCAGGACATGAAGCACACAGTTTGTAATTTGAATTATTTTTCACAATTCACAGAAGTTTATAGTGCGCTGCACATCAGTAATCCATATGTTTTCATATTAAGTTCTTGGGTGAGGAGGATGATGCTCAGAACTAACAGTGTTTAACCCAGTCATCATCCAGGGGAGATAGTTCAGAATCATAAGGCTGAGGGAGAAGATCCATTAACCCAATGAAGGCCAACTCGTGGACCGCAGGGTTCTCTGTAGAGGACATGTATGTCAGAGGGAGCAGGCATAGGTTCTCCAGGACGTTCAGAAAGAAGTTAAAGTTTCACAAGACGTGGTAAGTGCGGGTGGAACGTAACGTGGCACAATAATGATTCCAGTAGGCCACAGCAACCAGGAAGCAGGGTGCAGAGTGGAAGCCAATGTAGAAGCGCCAAACATACCTTTGTGGGCTTTCCCCCCGAATCGAAGCGCTAATGGAGGAGAGATAATTCAGAACCCCAACCTCATCAGATACCATCTGCGCTTCTCCGGTCCTGTACTTGCTGAAACTGCCTCTCCGATTTGGTTACTGCGGTCGGCGTACAAGGTAGAGACACGATGAATAGCCCCGGGAGACAAAGAAATCTTCCTTTGGGTGCGCTGTCACCATCTTAGAGCCAGACGAGATATCTCGTAGTGCGGCGACGCTCATTCCGGCGCAAATCTGAATATAGAATGTGTTTCCTAACCGGACCTCAGATGACGATGTGGACACAAGGCTTTGACATAAGCAGGATGCAGAGTGACCTCATCTGCATTCCATAGCCTCCAGGAGAAAAAAGAAACACCTGTCTGCCATTTTGGTTCACTGGGGAAGATCGAGACATCAACACAGTGAAAAGTCCTTAATTACCGATATCCCATTCAGTTAAGGATATCATTAAATGCATCAACCATTCCAATGTGAAATGCCATCCTTTTCAAGCATATATGGTGCCATCTTCAGGGGGGATCCAACGCTGATGTTCCGCACTCGATAGAGCGACGGGATCAGACAGCTATCGTCCAAGCCACGCCCCGAACGTACTTCCAGGTTTTCAGAGGTGTGTTGTTTGGCATGCCTTTTGATGGTGCTGTCCTTTTTGGCAGGCATACTGACTCATCCTTATGCTGGTTCAGAGATAGTCATAGAGATGATGAGTCTTAACTCTGTTGTTGTACTAGGTTTCTCATGGACGATTTGTTTCCCCTTGTTCAGGGTCTTCATAGGGCGGAGTACTTCTCTCCCTTCCAGGGTTACACAGGTGTGGTGTTCCTGCTTGCTGCAGGTGCTTTTCTTCTAATTTATGCTGCCTTCTTTCCAGCATCTGGAATATATTCTACTTTGCAGCCTCGTGGGAGCCTGTTCTTACTGCTTCTTTTTGCCGTTTGATTATTTCTACCCGGGTACTTACTCTATGGCAGGTATTCTGTTATGTTTTGCGGATGCACTTAAACCTTGTTCCCTGTTTCTCTGGGACCTTAATTTGTATGCCTTGGGGGCCTTTTGTATGCCATCTATACACCTAGTATCCCTTATAGGAACTTCAACTTAATCTTTTCTCTTCTCCTTATCTCCATATGGGCGATAAGGGTACCACAGGCAGGTAGACTCTTTGGCCTGGGTAACTTTCGTTCCAGTCTATGACCTTCTTCAGTATGGACCTTCTCTTGGTTCTGTTCTGCTCTGTGGGACACACACATTTTTTCCTACTCATCTTTTGTTTTTCTTTCGGATTAGGTCTAGGTTCCACAAATCCACCTCCACCTTATGGTGTATTTACTTTCTATAATGCCATTGTGATGTTTGCATCTTTTCTGCGTATTAGTTCACATTGCGCTTAGGTACCGATTTCTTGTGTGAGCCCGTTTTCTACTGTATCGTGCTCCTGACGCTGTTAATCTTCAGCAGTTTGGTATTCTTTGTATCTGTTTTTACCTACCTAATTGAGTTACAGCCACTGCTGTTGATTCCTGCTGAGGTTTTTTTATACATATCTGCCATTGCACCTATGGGGTAGCTGTTGTGTCTGCTGTTCTTTTCAGTTCTGTTCCCCTGGAACACCTGTCCCTTTGATTGTTTGGCTTCATGTATTGGTATGTTTATTGAAAAGGTTTCCCTTTCTTTCATGTATCTTCCTTCCTCCTCGTAGGTGGAGATACTGTTCTCTCCCTCACAGCTCTGTATGCCTCTCCCGCCTTTCGTGGCATCGTTTTTCTGTGTGGCAGACTTCCTCTTTTTTTCCTCTCCTTCCTTTGGGAGAGGGTCTGTTTACCCAATTTTTAGGTGGGGGTATATCATTACTTTTTCTTGGGGCATATCCTATCTTCTGTCCAACATTGTATGTCTGCTGCTTCTGCATGGTCATCCAATGTTGGGGGCTCTTTTCTCCTTCCTGGGGTTTAATCCCTCTTACTCTGTTCCCCCAGTTTTTGTCTAGAGCTTTAGTTAGCTTTATTACCTGTTTCTCGAGTTTCCATGGAGCGTTGGTCAGCTTTCTTACCTATTTCTCAATCTTCCCTGGGTTGGACAATGTGTGATTGTCAAAATCTGTTATGTGCTGCCCTTATTTTCCGCCAGCCTTTTGTTTCACCCTGGCGGTCTTCTTCTTTTTCATGATGGACTTTCCACATGCTGTTTATTCTTTGTTTAACCTGTTACCGCCTGCTGGCATCCTTCCTCATTCGCTGGCGTTGGTTCTTAGACGGTTGTCCTAGTTTTCCTGTAGTGGGTGATGACTTCCACTTCCTACTTTTATGTGGCATAGTGCTGCTGTTTTCCAGCTTTGTCTTTCTTTCTTCACCTCAATTACTGTCGTAACTTCTTCTTTTACAATGGTAGGATGTATTATATCTGTCCTTTCTTGGTTAACTCTGTTCTTGGAGTTTCCTTTGTTCCTCCACTTCTCGTCCTCCTGCCCACTGGCGGAGGACGTGGTTTACCTTTATAGGAGTGGATATAATTTTGCCTTACCCTGTATGGCATGTGTGTCTACGGGAATATCTATGTTTTTTTATATACATATTTACTGTTGTATACATTTATCTTTGGAAATATGTCTCTCTGCGTGTATATACTTATCTCTGTCTACAAGAGATCCATCTCTTGAATGGATCGGTTGTAGATGTCTTTTACTTCAGGTATATATAGGTGTGTGTTTTGCACATATGGTCATTTGGCCTTCTATATGGTGTATGTCGCTGTATTTTACCTACACCCTTCTGGTGACCTGGTTCAACCTTCTCTGTTGTACTTGTCTGTTTCCTTCCTTCTCTTCAATGAGCATATCCGTTATAGTATTCCAGAGGATGCCTTACGTATCTATCAAGGTTCTCAGTTTAAGAGCGGTTTATTTTTACGGTTCTTGTTGTTTTTTAGCAATGCTCTTCAGCATTCATTGTTCTCTCTTTCTCTTTTCTCCATCATTCTATGATTGGAGGTCCCTTTTTCATAATCTGTTTCTCAGGATGGTTTGCATGACGATTGGTGGGTTATCTTTATTCATTGTATGTGTTTGCTGCTGCTGAGCACGCTGTGTATGCTCTTTCCATTTGGCTTTGAGCCTGGACTATTGTCCTTGGCCCCTTTGCCTTCCTCGATCTTAGGTTGCATCCCTTTTTGGGGCTACCTCTTTTACTAGTTCTATACCGTGTTTTGCACGTTCTTGTAGCTTTTGACTCCCTATGGGCTTCCCATAGTCTTACTTGGAGAGGAGTCCTTTCAGTGAGCATCTTGCTTCACCTGTCATTTTTTGGATTATCTGGTTCTTTTCTGTCTTTTGGACTGGCTTCTCCAATTTGGGGATCTTTTATGAGGTCAGTTTGCAGTCCATCCTCCGAGGATGGTATTGCTTGGTTATCTGATTCTAAGATAAGGGACCTGCGGCTAGGTGTCTCTATCAGATGAGCAACTTACTTACCTTTGGTGATGCCTTATCTCGTAGAGACAGGATCTAGCCTCATATTCCTTATCGACCCACGCATCCTCCGTGCTCTGAGAACTGAGGGCCCTGTTGTCTTCAAGATCCCCTGTTTGCATACTACTACAGTTCTTTCAATCTGTAATTGTTGACACAAGATCTTTCCGTTTTTAGCATACTGTTTCCATAGACTGTCTCTATGTGGCTCTGCGCTGTTGGTGTGATAATAGTCACAGAAGAATCGGACAGAGCATTGGGGGGGAGCTTAAATGGATACCGTTAATGTCACAGTCGGGAGACAACGTCGCTACGGAGGTACTCAATGCCCTCTACCGATGTGCAGAGCTACTGCTGAAAAAATTCCAGGTCCAGTCTGGCACCTGGAGGGGATTCAAAGATAAGCAATCTGCAGCTAGATCCTGTCTCCACCAGATAAGACATTACTAAAAGTAAGTAACTTGCTTGTCTGATGATATAACTTTATTTTTAGCTTTTGGAACTGGACACTCTGCTGTTGAGTCATCACACTGAGTGGTTCAGTATGATGCCTATGGTTGTCTGAGAGATCGTGTATTTGTATCTCTTGCACAAACACAAAATCCCATGAATCGCCGGTACATGTGTAAAGCACTTTGTAGGAAACTGTCTCTGTATATACTATACCAAAAAGAGGTATAGTGTGCGCAGTGTCCAGTGAGTCCCCAAAGGTATGGCAGAGGTTAAGGTAGATAATACCTTACTCTCAATTTAGTGGTAGCTGGGCTGGGCAGTTATACTTATCAGAGGGTAGTGTGAATGCTTTTGGTGTACATCAGTGGCACTGGGGCGGCTGGATGCAGAGGTCACTGGGCCCACTGTTATCTTATGGAGGCCTGGGGCACTACGAAGAGGCACCGGTTACAACTAAGTACCTGCGGGTCAGGGACACAGACATTGGGAGTTACGATCAGCACTGGAGGGGCCACCAAATAGCACTGAGACTGCACTACCAGCGGCACAGGAGCGGCCGGGTGAAGAGTGCAAAGGAGGCATCGGGGGCCTGTTGAAACCAATGGAAATCCTCAGTTGGAGAAAACGGCTGCATGCCTCCCACTTAGGCTGTTTGAAGGAATCTCACGACTGGAGAGGTAAGTTAGATAGTGGGAGGATGCCAGGAAACTGTTGTTTGGGTCCTCCAAGGCCTGGGGACTGCAAAGTGCAGGGGTGTCTTTAGGCATCTGGTTTTTCTCACAAGATCCAGTCGTGGTTGGGGTACCCTTCAGGTTGATGCTGCAGGTATCGAGGGAGAGGTCAGGTGAGGTCGTCCAATGATGCATCCCAGGTTAGGATCGCTGGGGAGGTTTCACGGGGTTGGTGGGCCACCTGGACTCGGTCCTTAGGCATCTCATGCAGAGTGGTGCAAGTGTTGCAGATCCGCCTGGATCCAGAGTCCTTGAGTTACTTTGTGGCTGGACAAATCCGGTGTCCACTGGTGACAAGAGACTTTGTTGAAGACTGCACAGGTCACCGGAGTCTTGGAGGTTGCTGGCTGTGGGCCACGCCGGTTTCTTGGAGCAGTGTTGGTGAAGGAAGAGGCAGGCCGATAGGGCTGGGGCCAAGTCAGTTGTCTTTTTCTCCACTGCTGCACGGCTCTTCGGTCCCTCTTCTTCGTAGGTCATTGAATCTGAGGAACAAGGTTCAGGGGAGCCCTTAATTACTAAATTTAAGGGTGCTACTGAGGTCGGGGGCAGTAGCCAATGGCTACTGTCCCCTTAGGTAACTACACCCTTTGGGTGCCACCTCCCTTTGGGGAGAGGGGCACATCAGTGTTTCTATTAGGCCTAATTCGCCATGTTAAGACGGGGAATTTCTAGGAGGGGGGTTCACATCAGCTCCTGGCAATCCTAGGGGTGTACCTGGTCGGAGTGGACACTCCTACTCTGTTGACTAATTTTCCTGCCTGTCCTCCTGCCAAAAAGTGGGGTTAGAATTGGGGGGGGCATCTCCACTAGTTGGAGCTGCCCAAATCAGCATAACACAAGGTGTGAGCCTTTGAGGCTCACCGGCAAGTATTGCTGTTCCTGCCAGAGGGAAGTGAGAAGCACTTCCACCCAGAACAGGCTTTGTTTCTGACCTCCGAGACCACATAGGGTCTCACCCCATGAGGTTAGAAGCCTGTCTGGTGATGGCTGGCTAGCAGCGACCAGTCAGCCAATACTTGAGGAGTTGGTTGTTTTTCAGAGGGCATCTCTATGATGCCCGCTGAGTTCATTTTATAATAAATCCGTCACTGGCATCAGTTTGGGGTTATTGTGCTGAGAGGTTTGATACCAAACCTCTCAGTCTTCAGTAAAGCCATCAGGGAGCTGTGGAGTTCGTGTTGACAAACTACCAACCTATGTATCAAAATGGCTTCACTGGACTTACAATGTCTGTGACTAGCACTGACATGGTAGGGGCATGTTGGTCATGCAGCTATGCCTTCTCCTGTGGTATGGTGCACCCTGCCTTAGAGATGTGAGCCCGGCTAGAGGGGTCTAGTTTGGAAAGGCCTATAACTAGTCATACAAATCAATTCGGTATATATGTCTAAAAACCCACTATGTACAAACTGTCAGCAACTACACAGATATATATGTTTTTAAGGATTTATTGTTTTGAAAAATATAGTTTTTGACTTATTTATAGATAGATATTTTTTAAACACATTTCAGTACATTTCATAATATATTGGTATTATTTTTGGAATTTCTCAAATATATACAGACATACATATAGTTACACATTAAAAAAAGGAAGAGAGACATGATGCAGGCAAAGCGGTAGATACACTACGCCCGTTTCGGCTTGGGAGCCTTCATCAGGTGACCCGTCTTTGACATAGAACAACTCAGGGTGTAAATAGAGGATGATTAAAACATATACAAACGAAGTCCTTCAGTCGCTTTTCTACCAAACGTCGTTGTATGATATGGACAAATTCAATTTAAGATAGAGTTTTTGGAGTCCTTCAACATCATGGATGGTGAGTTATATTAATTGCTGAAAAATGGAAGCCAATATTTCTGGAAATAGTATCCGCAGGGCTATCATCGATATATATGATTATTCTGAAATTCACGATCGTCTAACGATAATTGTGGGCCAGACTGTAGATTACGGAGATGATAGCAATAGTTCTGATAAAATTCAGCCTCTGATAACGTCCGGTCCTCACAATATCTGGTACTGGGTGGAATCCGACAACCTGTGTCGGAAAAGAGGGGTACCTTATCCTTGCCGTAGGCAGTGGTGGTGGGCATGGCACACAAGGATGTGCGTCGACTCTTCTGTTTGTTCTGCACCAAAACATGCAGTCTGCAATGGCAGTGTGTGGGTGTTAAGGTGAGGGGTCTCTGGGGGTGGTATAAGACATAATGCAGCCCTCTGAGGCTCTCTCTGGTCACAAGGCCCTTGGTACTAGGGGTACCTTTTTCCAGGGACTTACATGTGGCCCAGAGTTGTGCCAATTGTGGAAACAAAGGTCCAGTTTTGGGAAAAAACACAGGCACTGGGAACCTGATTGGCATGGACCCAGAGTACACTCAGGCAAGTTAGCATCAGTTATCAGACAAAACCTTTGGAGATAACCATGCAAAAAAGGACACTTTCCTAAACACTTGCATAATAATAGTGACCTCTTCGCTTCCAAAGACACCACAGTCGGCTCAAACCTAGCTCCAAAATATAATATTGGCTGCCACAAACAAACTATAGTAACATTTAGGATTTGTTTACCTGCATTGTAATGGACGTCCACCTTTTTAATAGTGGAAGTAGCTACTATTAATGTCATTGAGTGAGTCACAATTTATTTCAGTTTTATTTGCTGTCCTACTGTATCTGAGTTTCTAATCCCCACTTTTAAAGTAAGCTGCTACTGTTTGACATCAATACCGTGAGTTACGTTTTCCCAAGCAAGTGAAGGACTGGTCTCACACACCACCTGGTGTCATGCTTCATCATTGACCAGTCCTCGCCCTCTAAAAACTTGGTTTGATAGAGGGCGGGCATACACCTGACGGCAGGGATGCACTTCTAAACTAAGTGGGGGCCCATGTGAAGAAAAAGTGAGTTAAAAATCCATTGCAGATGTCACATTAACTTTAATATTGCTGACATCTGTATGGTGTTTTTAAAAAAACGTGGTCGGTGTCTTGGGGATATAATTTTCCCCCCACCGATATCAAAGGGTCGACATGTTTCTGCCAGGTGGCCCACAAGGGTCCGTGGCATTCATCAGGACCTCACTGTAAGTGATTAAGGGCTCCACTCTTACCAAGCGGTGGTAGGAGGGTATCCACTGTGTGGAGTGAAGCAGAACACAGTCCTCTGCGAGTTGACCTTGGTATCTAAAGCCTGAAACGAGATATGGACATTGTGTAGCGAAATATTTGCACAAAGCAAAAGGAAAACAAACAGCCTCATGCACAAACACTTTATGTGATAGGCTATAAGTGCAACAAACGTTTGTCGTACATCTGCGCACTCTGAACAATAGGACATTCATTTATTATGCTTACCCTAAAGATGCCTCATAGGAGGGTGAGGGTAGGGGACCCCTTTGGTCCAGAGCTATACTGATAATTCAAATTGAGGAGAAAAAGACAAAATGCTGTGTATTTACATGATGTTTCAATTGAAAAAAGAACAGAGGGTTCTTTGGGTTTATAAGCCAGTACCTGAAAAAGAATTACACTCTCTCCCACATTCACACTCTTACTGTAACGTGATATGCTCTCCACTGCTCCACCTGTGTGTGTCTCTTCCTCTCCTCGATGTAGACCGAGTGGTGTTTGCAGGGGACTATATATAGTGAGTCAGCGTTAATTAATTGGTACCTTGTGATACTGATTAGGTGTAGGCATGGACAATTAGATGTCCTGTGCACCGCTGTGTTAAAATCCTAATTCGTTGCCTGGCCCGCCCTACATGGTCTTTCCGGTCGCGGGTTTCCGATCATTACCACCTGCGTGTTGGCGTTAACTCAGATAGGCATTGCCTGTGCTCTCGGCATCGTTAAAAAGCATTTGGTGTCATGGAAAGGAGCATGCGCCCGGCTTTTACACTAACATCTAGTGGTACGCGCATTTGCGCAAATCAAGAAGTGTGCTTGTGTCTTTTTAAAGCATGCACATTATACGTGGAGAAAATCTATGGATTTAAGTCATCCCTGAAGACTGTTAGACCTAGGGCCCACATGCACAACGAACGGGGATACTGTGTATGTATTTAAATATTCCTGTGGTATGCTTTGTGTCTCATCCCCGGTTTTTTAAGGGGTGCCACACTTGAAAGGTGGACCTGATGCATATAACCATATAACTTGGGGGCTCCTAACTAGGCCACTTAAATAGCCCGTATTGTTACAAGTTTATGGAAAATCCAGGCAAATAGGCTACAGGTCCTGTAGGTTCCACATAGAACCCTACAAGGGCAATGAGGTTTGTTTGTTGACAAACAGAGGCACATACATGTTGTGGCAATGGATGGCTACTACACCACCCCAGGGGGGGTATGGGTGCCAGGTGTATGTCTATGTATGCGAGTGGATAGGTGGGGGTGTTTCTTTGTTGTAAAAAGTTTAAGGCATAGGTAGTTCAGTTTATGGAGCTAATTGTAGCCACGGTATTTCATCATTGAGTCCTTCGATCCATGTGCGGAGGCGATAGACCCATCTCTGTTCCCTAATGTGTAGTGGTTTCGTCAAGTCCATCTTCTGTTTCTTTAACACTTCAAGGACTACCCACGTAAGATTTGTGTCTTTATGATTATGTTCCATGAAGTGTTTTGTGAGCTTGCTGTTGGTTTTCTTACACCTTATAGTACTGTGATGTTCATTGATTCAGGTTTTTATTTTTCGTGTAGTCATGCCCAGGTTGCACGGGCATGTCAGGAGATACACCACATTCTCTGTGTTACAGTTGGAGAAGGTGTTCAGCTTCCATGGGCATGTAGTGCCAATGTCAACTTCTTTTGTTGTTAGGGTAAAGGGGCAAGCGAAACAGTTACCACAGGCATAGTGTCCTGTCGGTCTGTGAGTATTCCAAAGGGTGATCTGGTCATCCCTCACTGTGGTTGGATCTTTTGCATGTACCAGTACATCCCGTAGGTTCTTGCTCCGCTTGAACGCAAAGAGTGGGGGTTCCCATTGTTTCCCTGCACCATGGAGTATGTGCCAATTCTTTCTTACAATGTTCTGAATGGTGTTGGATACTGGAGTGTATGTAGTAACACACACAAGTCTGTTGGATTTCTCTTTTTTAACGGTCTCCAGCAAGGTCTCGCGGTTATTATTCTTGGCTTTTTTCTTTGCTTGTCTGATCCTTTTTCTAGGGTAATGCCGTTCAAGGAGTTTCGTCTCTAATGCGTCTGCTTGTTCCAGATAGGTCTCTTTTTCTGTACAATTCCTTCGGACACGAAGAAATTGGCCAACAGGCAGGTTGTTCCGCAGGGCTTTGGGGTGGAAGATTACATATGACAGTAAGCCATTCCTATATGTGGGTTTATTATGTACCTGTGTACTAACGCCCCCCGTGTTCATCATAATGTCTAGATCTAGAAAGACGGCATGGTTCTTACTGATTGAGTGGGTGAATCTGAGATGTTGGTCTTTGGTGTTGACCCATTCAACAAAGGCTTGGGTGGTGTCCTCAGTCCCATGCCATACGATGAAGACATCATCTATAAACCTTTTCCAGGTTCTCAATTCCGCTGTGAATGGGTTGCTTGCATGGAAGATATGGCCTTCCTCAAACTGGTGCACGTACTGCAATGCTAAGCTGGGGGCGAATGTGCTGCCCATTGAAATACCAGTGATTTGATGGTATAGTACTTCTTCAAATTAAAAAAAGTTCTCTGTTAGGGCTACCTCTGCACGTTCCATGATAAAGTGTTGTGGTGTGAGAAAATTCCGTTCTGTATTCAAAAGGATATGTTCAACCACTTCTAGTGTGCGTCTTTGGGGAATGCTGATATAAAGCGCCTCAATATCCATGGTGATTAAAAGATCTTCTGAGGCATTAATTTCCAAATCTTTTAAGAGGCAGAGCACATTCTTAGTGTCTCGCAGATACGATCGTGATTTTTGTATGATCGGTTTTAGAAACCAGTCGCAAAATTGAGATAATGGCTCAAGAATAGATCCGATCCCGGAAACTATCGGTCGTCCTAGTGGGGGAGTTTTCTCTTTGTGAATCTTCGGCAAGGTGGAAAATCTTGGTGTTCTGGGTGATTCATTCACCAGGAAATCAGCCTCCTGTTTTGTAATCCAGTCATTGCACAATGCTTCACCCACCATCCCCTTGACCTTTTTTGAGAGGCGTGGTGTTGGATCGCTAGGACATTTCTCATAGCTGATGGTATCTGAAAGCAGGCGGTACATTGATTTATTCATCAGTACAATTGCGCCGCCTTTGTCTGCAGGCTTTATTGTGAGTTTAGAATTATTTTTTAGTTTCTCCAGTGCTTTCCGTTCATTGTTTGTAAGGTTCTGAAAGACTTTTTCTTCTTTGAAGTTGATCTCTTCTACCTCTCTTAGCACTGCCTGTTCAAAGGCTAGTACGTGACAAGGGATTGTCTGAGTGGGTGGCATGAAGGTTGACTTCTTCCTGAGACCTGTGCTGGTAGGTTCCCTCAGATTGTCATTGTCTTCACCAAAATGGTTGCGAAGCTTTATCTTCCTGAAAAATTGTGCCAGTGCAGTGTGTAGTAGAAATGGGTCATTTGTTGGTGTCGGGACAAATCCTTAGCCCTTTGACAGGACCGTCTCTTCATCATTGGAGAGGGTGTAGCTGCTAAGGTTTACAATGTTAGTTATTCCCGGCTGGTGGACGGGCCGTCCCCTCTTCCTCTGCTCCTTGTTCCCATGGCTGCTGGGGTCTTATCCTCCCATTGTACCCTTGTATTCCGTCTTTTTTGTCTTCCTCTTCCCCTGCCTCGGTATAAAAAAGGCTGTGGGCCTTGGGGGAGGCCAAATGCTGGTGGGTAAAAAGGCTGCTGCCAAAACCCCATATGGGCATCGGTGGGTGCATCATATGTTGTAATTCTGTTTACGTCACCCTTGTAGCCATCGGAGATTTCATCACTGCCATTGCTTCCGCCTGAGCTTCTTTCTTCGCTGGAGCTAATGGTACAATTTTGTTGTGTCGCTCTGGATCGTTGTTGTTTCCTCGTATGTTGTGGTTGGACTGGCTTCTCGTAATATTCATCAGTAGTATATGGATATGTATTCTCCCTGCTGAATTTTTGTACGTCCTTCTTTAGTTTTGTTAGTTTTGATTGGGTAAGGTAGTCTTGGTACTCGGTATGGTCTTTATTAATTTCCCCCAGCTTCTTCTTAAAAACTGTTCCAGATCTTTGCCAGACATCATTCTCTAGAGCAGATTATAAAGTCCTTCAAGCTTCCTTTCAAAATGTCCTTGCCCGTAATATGTCTTTCTTTCTTTGTAGTTTTGAGCTTGCTGTTCTAATCAGTGATCACAAATATCAGGAAATAGCACTTAAATAATGACAAGATACTTTTTGACATCCTGTATATCACCATTTAATTTATAATTAACACACCCCTCTTCCTAGGAACGTTAGGACTAGAGTATCCATCATTCGCTTAATGGTTAGTTGCCTGTGTGTTTATCTTTAGCTGGCATCTTCTTTAGATTTAGTGCTTGAAAAAGTGGTGCTTTTATATTTTTTTCTTATTGTCGTTAGCTATTTACAGTAATGGAAGTAGTAACCAGATTAAGTGATGTATTCAATTATTAAAGAGTTTTTACTCTATTAAAGTGTGTTCAGAATTCAAGCACACAGACCTATCCAGTGGTTAGTGATATTAAGAAGATGCACATGATATAGTCCAATGAATCTAAATTCTAATCTAAATCTGGAACTACTCTAACCTTCTTCATTCTTTCCTCCTTGCCTCTCGACAACACAGCTGAATGTGCCTGGTGTAAACTTATTATGGCTTCTTCATTGGTAGGCATGACCTTGTCATAGCTCTTAAAGAAGTACTGCATTTAAAGACTGAGAGCTTGACATCAGTGCTTTTCTTAAGCACTTGTACAGATATCTGGTCACATAGTCTACCTTGAACCTAAAGTGACAGAGCACGCAGGTTGCATGCGTTCAGTGTTGGAAATTGGGCATCTGATAAGATCAGAACTATCTTAGAGCTTTATCCTTTAAATTTTATTTTTCCTTGGCATTTGTTTCTGCTGCAGTCAGGAATATTCCACAAGCTGAATTAACAACACAGAGTAGATATGGTGAGTTTTATTCTACTGCCTAGACCTCTACACCATCATGAATGTTGACCTACCCAAGAAACAGCCTCAGCAATTTCAAGCCACCGTAGCCTAGGTCTACAGTGAACAAATGACAAAATATCCCACCTGTTAGTGTCTACACTTTCACATCCTAACAGAATGTCTTGGAGATGCTGTCCCTAGCTTACGAGACCTGTCAGCCCGAAGCCAGTAGATATTTAAGTAAGCTAAACTAATTTTCATGACAAACAGATGTCAAATTTACATCTGGAATCGTGAAAGCGCTCTCCTTGAAGAGAGAGAGGTGCATTTCAGGCAGAAAATGCCCTTCTTCAGGGGCTATACACTGAAATGTAGAGAAAACAAGATTATGGTACCAGACTACTGTTGTGACAATTGTACAGACAATGGTCATAAACGCGGTGACTCCATACTCACGGTGATATACTCAATAGGTGCCTTAATCGGGGAAGGAAGCCGTTGTCACGCGGCGTGGTATGAAGATTGGTGGTGTAAGAAGCATAGGACTTTATTAAGAGCCACTTTTTGCTGAACTATCAATTATCCGACCACCTCTCTCTGAGCTTAACATAATATAGCAGTCACAGAGGACTGACCTTAGACGTCGTGTCAAATATTTGAAGACGATTTTCTTTCTCTTACTAACCTTGCTCACAACACGACAATTTTCTGCCCTGAAGAAGTCCCTTGTGGACGAAACGCGTCGGCTGCAAAAACCCGTGTTTTTGATTGTACACCATTTTGGAATAAAGAAAATCACAACCAAGAAAATCTACGTCTGTGATTATTAGAACTAAAGTTTAAGAATTGTGTTGTGCACCTTTGCTCTTATGTATGGATTACTTTAGTTCTTTGATGAACTAGCACTGTGACAGTGGGTGTCAGCCAGTGTGCACACACTCTGCCCATACAAACTATTGGGGGCAATTTATAATTGGGAGTGATTTGGGTTAGGTGCTATGTATCAGGAAGGTTCCACTGTCTCCCTCTCTTTTTGAAATACTCAATAGGTAACCTGATGCCACATGCAAGTGGAAGTGATGGAGTGTATCAAAATTCTCCATTTCGTGACAAGCTGGGTAGCATCATGTACTAAATGAAAACTGAAAATAAAGAGTGCATGGTATGCAACCATGAGAAAAGAACCCAGCATCAATTAATGTGAGCGGGAAACCTTACAACTAGTGTAAGTGATTTAATTCCAGCGCGTGACCAAAACGGGTGCATTTTCAAAGAAAACTAAAACTAACTCGCGTGAGCTTCTATAAAAACGCGTCATCATTAGAACCCTGCAAGCTAAACATACTGAGCAAATGGTTATCAAAATATGTATACCATGGTAGCCAAGTAATAACAAGGACAAGGATCGAGTGCACTTACCCAAAAGTGCGCCGGCATTTTCTATGAACGAGACATGAAGAGCTTCAATGTGTGTAAACATGGTCTGCAACCGAAAATATATATACGTCAACGCGATGTGGGTATGGAAATAGACGACACACTAAGGTGCTGATTGTTGTAGATCATTATTTGTGAGGTTAAACATTCAAAAGACTGTGGGCGAAAACAACAGTGGTGTTATAGGGGTTAATACATATGTTTCATGTAAATACCCAAGCGGAAGCACGTCAAATTTATCTTCGTTAGAGTGAGTATTGACTACACGTGCAATGGATACTAAAAAAAGACTCGTAGTTTTTTGCAAATGTCATGTGGCGTTCCCCCTCCATTTCACCCAAATGGTCAATAGGAAATAACTCAAATACATATGTGCAATGCAATACGAAAAATGATATAAAAAAATCATCTTCAGGGGGTGAATCAAAACAACCTTCTGAAAACAACTCAATCCCACGTGAATTTAATGTGTATCTACTCAATGGAAATGGATTAAAAATAATGGGTAACTCTTGCTAGGGTGAAGGAAAGTTCATGACGCTGTATAGTCTACAAAAGGGTGAAAATCAATCATGTATGCCCTTAGTGAGCTACACAAAATGGGGAAAAACTACATGTCTACTCATTATCTAATACATCACTGAACATTACAAAAAGCAACTAAAATCATAACGTTCATTCAGCCCCTTTGAGTTAATCGTGTCAATGAGGTTAATCCAATAAACCTCCCTTTGTAGCAGGTATTGCGTATTGTTGTGTCCCTTTTGGATTGGGGCCTGTTCAAGAATAAGGAAACTGAGTTGGCTGAATTTGTGATTCATGGTGTTAAAGTGTGCCGCGACTGTTGATTTGGGGTTGCGTGTACGAATGTTAATTTTGTGGTCATTCAATCTGATGCGAATTTTGCATTCAGTCTTGCCAACATAGGCCAATCTACACGGACATTTAAGCATGTAAATAACATTTTGACTGTTGCAGGTTGCGGTTACTTAGAGTTGATGGTAGTGCCTTTGCTGGGATGTCTGGTCGTATTGCCTTTGATTATAGAATTGCAGTTACCGCAGTTTAAACAGGTTGTGGTTGCCTTGAAGTTGGTTTCTCTGTTACCTCCGGTTGTCGTAAGTATTTGTTTCAGGTTTCTTGATCGCTTCTAAGCAAATCTGGGTGGTGTGCCGAATATGCCTTTGAAATCACCTTCCGTACTAAGCATAGGCCAATACGATAGAATAATTTTCTTTACCTGGTGACTGTGGGTGGAATATTTGGATACAAATGCACATCTGCTTTCACCTTTATCCTGAGAAATGTTCATTAATAAATTTGTCAGTGATTTTTTTTCTGCTTTAATGGCTGCTTTCTTTAGTATAACGTGCGGGTAGTTCCGTTGACAAATAATTTACCTGAAATTTATGCTTTGTGAAAAATCTTAACAAAAAAGAAAGGATTGAAACGATTTCTTTGAGTGCATGTGGGAGACGCCCCTCTTTCTTCAAGGAGAGCGCTTTCACGATTGCTTATTCATTCCTCACACTCAGGAGGATTTTCCCCATTGCACCATCCACCATTATACTTGATTACCTCAACTACCCGACAGGAGTGCGCCTTTCAGTTTCTAGTTCGAGTAAATTTACATCTGGAACATAACTCAAAAAATCCAATAGTAGTCCCAGGGATGTGGAGGTATTTGAGACACTGCAAGCATCTTGACTCTAAGAACATCCACTTTCCTCCCACACTTTGCGAACAGAAGACTTTGGTGCGAAGTGGTCATATTTGAAGTTTTTGAAATGGAGTATTATGTATTTGGTAATACGTGTGCTCATATGTATTCCCCACTCACCCTTTGAAGCAGCTGACTTGTTGGCTCAAGGAAATCTCAAATAATTAAAACGTATTTATTTGACTGTTTTTTTCTACAGATGGCTTAATGGTGCAGATCACCCCAGAAACAATGGAAGGTCTGCGACAAGCGCTAAGAGAGAAAAAGGACTTTCGAATAGCATGTGGAAAAGTAGATGCAGGAGAACTGAGGGAAGATGTGAACATCTGTTGGGTTCAGTCTGAAGATCAAACAAACAAAGGGTGAATGACTAGTTGCTTCTTGGTTTATTTTGATAAGCCTAAAATATCTTTAATTGAAGCAGGTGAAAAAATATCTTTATTTGTAGAAAATGTTTGTATTGGCTACATAACCTAGTTATAGTATCTATTTATGCAACACAAAGTTGGTAAAACAAATTGTGAAGTAAAATTAAGCTCATTCAGTTTCATATTTTAAACCTCAGAAGACAATTGAATCACAGAAGGCTGACGGGCATTACCTAGCAAAAAGCTTGATCCAATATATATATATATATATATATATATATATATATATATATATATATATATACATATATTTATATATATATATAGTAGGTGTCAAATATACATATTCTAGTATCCACCTGATTGAATATCTTCACAACTGGCACACCTCAAGCGAATCAGTCAATCCCATAAGGAATCAACACCAATTAAGACTAATAAAACAGCATTTAATTTATGACCTTTACATTTGTGTTCAGCCAGAATTTATGAATTGCACATTACCGTGCTGCTGATGGTATTTTTCAAATAGAATCTGACTATATTATCCCACCAATTAGTGGCCCGCAGTCAAGCCCTCCAATCAAGGATCAAAACAACAGCTAACAAGGGGAGGGGGGAATTTATCATCAACAGTGTGATAACTCTTTCAATAAAATTGGCAGCAGTTAGAGTGATAACACTACGTATAAAAAAAATACAGTTTTGCGTATCTTGTCTTCCCCAGCTGTCCAGCTCTTACGCTGATGAAAGAGTTTATTTGTCTGGATTTCATCAAGGAAACTTGGCAGTGGTAGTGTGCTCCAGAAGGTTGAGGCTTGCAATTTCAGTAATTCACCCTGCCCTCTAAAAAATATCTAAATCAAATGTAACTACGCAAGAGTTAGTCAGTTAAAGGAGGCCAAAACTGGGTGCCAGATTTAGTGATGTGGAAGTCTGCATGAGCAGAACTTTGCATATGATACTTAGAGTATGAATTTGACCCTGTAAGTTGGCCAGTAACAGTCAGCAGAGCCCCTTAATTGCATTTGTAAGGTCATCAGTTCTTTTTGTTTGTTGATGAGACAAGCCAGATAGTTTTGTATTAAGGTGTTGCAACAGAGGTATCACACATACCTGGTCACATTGTTTACTTACAGTACTAGGGACCATATGAATCCGAGATCTCACCTTGCCAGCAAATGTAATCTGATGGTGTTAGGTAAGGTAGGAAAAAAACATTATTCAGGGCCTGAGTAATAAAAACATGGATTTGGAATAATTTGTAGTAGTGTTTTGACTCCTTGATGTTGCTAGATGTTTGAGCAAAAAATGTCAAGTTAGCCATGTGCAATGATTAGTAGGCATACTCTTTAAACTATATTATTTTGTCCTGCAAATGCTTATTCCCAGTTACACAAATCAACAAAAACAGTTGCTTGTTTTAGAACCAAAGCTCATATAAGTGCTGCACTGCATTGTGTATGAATAATGTATTGTGTTGTATTTGGTTTTCTAAAGTGCCTGTCTGCACCCAACAGGGGGTCCCAGTGCTCAAGGATTCAGCTGCAACACATATGAACAAAATAGTGCCTACACGGTTAAGAGAGCAGGACTTGAGAAATGTATGGAAAATATCTTCACGTGGGCTTTGACGTAGATACAGTGGCATGGTATTCCACAGCCTGGGTGACAGATATCTAAACGAGTGCCGCCTGTCTTGCTCAAATGAACCTAGGGACTTGAGCCAGTTTCAGGTTGGATGATGTTAGTGAATATAGTAAAAATAAATACTTTTATCCTTGTGGCGCTTCCTGACACAATTTTGCGTTGTCATAGCATTGTAAATATGAAATTACACTATTGTCCTACACAGTGTTTCTTCTTTCATCCGCTTTCAATTGAGCAATATTCAGGTTTGTCTGTCCTGAATTGAACTCTCTCAGAAACAGTGCTTAACTCTACTGAGTTATTCTACCAACAATTTATGTTCTTCATGAGGTGCTCATGTTAAACGGCCTGATGCTGCTTGTTTTTTGTTAGATTTCTTTATTGTTTTCAATAAACAATCAATATTCTCTTACAGTCATATATAGGATAACCTATGTATTACTTCACCTATGACAGCTTAACTCTATTTTTGCTTCGTATTTAGGTCTTCTTTTCACACACTGCATCATACTATAGAGATCATGATTCCAGACTCCCAAGTCCCCCCCCCAAACCAGCTTCCTATGTGCAGTGCCTTGTTAGGTACGTTAGGTGCCTTTTTGATTGTCATCATTCTGTTACAGCTCAGACTTCTGCCACTTAATTCGGTTTCCTATTAATTATCACTAGGTTACTCTTTATCTCTTTAGATATCCTCCGTTTCCTGTCGCTCCCGCTCATCTACATCTTGTTGTGTGGGTGGAGTTAGTCCTACTACCTCTTGAATCATCATCCCCCAAGCCTGCAGCACCTCAGGAAATTTCTCTTCTTGTCTAGTTTTCCTCATGTGTTCCTCCTCTGCCGTTGCCCATACCTTAAGGTCTGTCCTCTGCCACTTGTCTATAGCTGGGCCATGTGGGGTTAACCAGTGTGTTGCTATATGTCTCTTGGCTATCTTAAGCCCTAATTTCAGAAATCGTCTGCTAGTTTTATGTTTTGGGTTTCTGGGTATCAATCCCAAGAGGCAACTCTGTATTTCTAGTGCTGCTTTCCACCCAGTCACCCTGCTAAGTAGCTCTAGTATTTCCGTCCAATATTTTTGTATGTTGGGGCAGTGCCAGACCACAAACTCGGCCTCCGTGTGGCAGCACCTGGGACATCTTGAGTCTCAGGTTATGTTTATGGTTTGCAGTCGCCTAAGGGAGAGGTACGTCATATGTACAATGTTGTATTCAATCTGTTTAAAACAAGCATATATCGAGACTTTACGGACTTCCTCATGTATGTTTTTCCAATCTACTGGTGTCAGTGGCTCTTCGATGGCAGTTTGCCACTTCACCTCTACCCTGAGGGGCTAATATTGTTTATCCGCCTTTAATGCTCTGTATAAGTGGGTTACAAATTTCTGCCCCCTGCCATTGTGATCATAGTAATTAGGGTTTGTGAGTGTTCTGGGGCTTCTGGGAATGTCGGCCAAAGCTGTCAGGCTGTGGCTGCCATCTTTGCGTACTGCAGGAATTGCCCTTCACCTAGCGCAAATGTTTCCATCACATCTTGATATGTTATGAACGTGTTTTCAGTATATAGGTCTGCCAGCATTGGGCAGCCCTCTTCTTTCCATTTCTCGACCAACATTGTCTGTGCTACTTGAGCAAACTGTGGTTCAGTCCAGACATCAGTGTACGGTGTTTGGGCACTCTTTTGGTGACCGTTCTTACTGTCCCGTCCCATATCCTGGCCACCAGCCGTACCAGAGGGGGGAAAGCTCCCTGTATACCCCGTCTGTTCATAAGCAGGGTCTCCAGTTGCTGTCTGCCATAGGTGCCTGTGAGCAAGGTTCTCTCCCAGGAAGGGGCTGGGTGTAGCCATTGTATTGCATGCTGTAACTGGGATGCTAGGTAATATAGCTCCAAGTCTGGAATTCCCAATCCTCCTGTATCCCACTGCTGCTTCATTACCTCTAGTCCTACACTGCAACGCTTCTCTTTCCACAACAGCAGTATTAGCACTTAAACACTTTAGGCTGTATTTCATAGTAGGACCCCTCCATGGCATAGAGGCATCCAGGCAGGACTACCATTTTGATCAGGGCTACTTTGCCCATCAGGGACAATTTCAGTGTGTAACAAAATAGTACACTTCTGTGTAATCCTTTTACTATCCTTGCAAATGTTCAGTTCATAAAAACAATCTTCCTCTCTGGTGATATGTATGCCTTGATACCGGACAGTTTCCATTGCCCAAGGGAGCTCTAACTGTGGGAGCTGGGATATTGCAGGTCCCCCCCGCTCGTCCTATCAGGTATAGCTGAGATTTAGACTTACTAATTCAAAGACCCGAGGCTTCACTACATTTTTCTAACACTCTGTTTAATACTGGGGTAGAGCGTGTTGGGTACCTTAGGTACACCAGGTCATCATCCGCATGGAGTGACACTACATGTTCCAGCTCTCTAATTTTTATGCTGTGTCCCTTCAGCACTGTTCTTAAATGATATGCCAGTGGCTCTATTGCTATGGCAAATATCAGTGGTGAGAGCAGACAACCCTGCTGCGTCCCTCTATGGAGCGTCATACATTCGGACACATATCTCCCTCTGTGAAACCTGGAAGTTGGTTTTGTGTATAATAGTTTCAACCACTTGATAAATTGAGGACCCAGGCCCATTTTATGCAGTGCTAGCCAATATATTCCCTTATAACATAATTGAAAACTTGTTCAATGTCCAGAAAGGCCAGAGCACATTCTTCTGAGTCTGTGTCTAAGGTCTGCATAACCTGTATGAGCCTGTGGATGTTCTTTAGGTTATTCCTGCGTGGGATAAGCCCTGTATGGTCTTCATGTATGAGCTGGGGAAAATATGGCAGCAGTCTACTTGCCAAGACATGGCTTAAGATCTACATTCAGCATAGATAGTGGTCTGTACGAGTTCGGTAGCATCGGGTCCTTCCAGGGATTAGGCACTGCCACCCAAGTCAAAAAGGAAGATCATCCTGGAGTGATTCTGAAGTCATTTGATGACTTCAGCCAGACAATTCCTGCAATTAACTGGGGAAGTCATCCCAGGCCATCCTGAAGTCTTCTCACAGGGCAAAATATTTAAATGGGATGACTCTTACTGTAATCGCAAAAACTACTCTAGGATGGTTTCCTGATTACTTTGAATAAAATGCGTGATGATCATTTACTACTCAAGGAATACTAATTGACAACTTCAGGATGAGTGTGAATTACTCCTGGATGATTTCAGGACAACTTCAGAATGAGTCTTAATTACATCAGGATGATTCAGAACAACTTCAGGATGAGTCTTAATTACACATGGATGATTCGGAACAACTTCAGGATGGCTGTGCATTACTAGAGTATTACATTTAGATAACTTAAAATGATTGTGAACAAGTCTATATTTTTTATATCAACTTTAGAATGCCCTTGGTTACTTCATTATTATTTTCTACCATCTTCCAAAATATTATGGAATACTTTTGAATGATTTAATGACAACTGTGTGATGAATCTCAATGATTCCATGAAAAGGGATGGATAGTTGCAGATTATTTCCAAGTGACTGAATATTAAGTTAGGTTTGGATCACCTTGAGGGTTCTCTGACAGGAGTACTTTCTACAATTGACACATTGCCCATACAGGGTCCATCAGGAGGAATTTACAAAAACAAACTTGTAAGTATTAACTTGTAGAAGCACCACCGCCTTTTAAAACCAGCAATTGTGTTTGGGTGTAACAAATGTTCATTGTGTGTACAATACAGCTATTTCAAATATAACCAGTAATCAGATCAACCAATGCCTTTTTTTGGCATATGATTTTGTGCATCTTCACCATAAAAGGTGGACAGTGATATGAACATGTGTGAAAAGTAGATGCCAGCAAAATGTCATATAGTTTGTATTTAAAAGCAGCCATGCATCTTGTGGCGTTCAACAATACCAATAGGGTCTTGAATTTAAGGTACAGTGTAATATACTATGGGCTTGATGTAGGTAAATAGGATTTACCGATTCTAAAATACCGAATTTTACCGATTCGGTATTTTAGAATCTGTAAATCCTATGTAGGTAATTATTCGGTAAAAATTACCGAATCGTTAAGATTTGGTATATGCTGAATCGGTATTTACCGATTCGGTAATTGCCATTCATTCCTATGGGCCTGGAGGCCCATAGGAATGAAGGGCAATTACAGAATCGGTAAATACCGATTCGGTAAAATAGGCAAAGGGTCATCATGGGTGGCAGGGTGTCACTTTGACACCCTGTTGCACACCTGAATAGTGCTTGTGTGCACATGTGGCACACATACATGCCCTCAGGGCATGTATGTCTGCCACATGGCACAGTTGAAAATGCACAAATTTGTATTTTAAAAGGTATTCGTTATTTACCACCAACTAATAGTTGGTGGTAAATAACGAATCCTTAAAGCAAAGGAGCACTCTTTAAAGTGCTTCCTACATGTCATTTACCGATTCAGTAAATACCGAATCGGTAAATACCAATTCGGTATTTAATGAATCGGTAAATTTGCCACCTACATCAGAAATGCCTATTACTGGTCGGTAACGGCCGATTTCGGCCGTTACCGACCGGTAATAGCCTTTCTACATCTGGCCGTATGTTTTTTTAACTTAGAGACATGCCGCTTGAAATAAAATGGACTTGAATGACGTATTGACACTTAATTTTATTACGTTAAAACACATACTTCACTCCACAGGACACCATGCAAGACAATATTAAAGATATGCAAAAATAAAAGTAGTCCGTGAAAACAAGCAACATTGCTATATGTTTTCAGGTTCAGCATTTTCTGTAATTCGCCTCTGATAGCATTTTTATGGCAAACTTTTTCTTCATAGATCTGTTGTTTGGAGATTGCCAGCTGTTGGGCCTTGTACGCAGGTTTCATAAACTCTGAAAATTGATAACAAAAGCATAGATAAGTAACTTGCTTCTATTAGATGGCCTGCCTATAAACAAAATCAACAAATGTATTTACAGCCAGCATGATAAGATAGTATAGGATTTTGGGTTCATGAGTGAACTGTAGGTGCAAGAGGAGCACATGCACAATTAAGTCATTTATAGGATTATAGATAACAAAAGAAAATATCTCCCTCTGAACTTAATGAGTGATGGGCCATAATGTGGCAGTTGCTACACAAGCATTGGCAATGCCAATAGGTCTCTCCTATGCAAGAGCTATTGACTTTTCCAATATGTTTTAGCAATGTTGAACACCAGGGTGTCTGATGTTCGGCATGCTAAAGGTTAGTAGAGTAAAGGAGAGGGTGTTGGAATGGAATGTCGTAAAGTGGAGTAGAGTGTTATGGAAGAGTTAAGTGTCATGGAGAGGAGTGGAGTAGAGTAGAGTTCAGTGTTGTGGAGTGTCGTAGAGTGGATGGACATATAGTTGAGTTGAGCATAGTGTCAGAGCTCAGTAGAGTTTCATAGAGTGGAGGGGCATAGAGTGTCGTGGAGTGATGTAGAGCAGAGTGGAGCGGCGTAGAGTGTTTTGTATAGAGTGGAGTAGAGTGTTGTAGAGTGAGTGGCATACAGAGGAGTAGAGTGTCGGAGTGGAGTCGATTGCCATAGAATAGAGTGGAGTAGAGTGGCAAAGAGGAAATTGCTTAGAGCATCAGAATTACACTGAGAAGAGTGCTGTGGAGTAGCATAGAGTAGAGTGTCAGTGGTGCAGAGTGTAATGAGGTAGAACATCACAAAGTGCAGTGTCTGAGAGTGGCATGGAGTGAAGTGGCATAAAATACAGTGGTGCAGAGTAGATTGGCATAGAATGCATTGATTTTGAGTAAAGTTGTGTAGAGTGCTTTGCCGTAGAGTAGTGTAGAGTGCAGTGGCATAGAGTAGAGCGGTGCAGAGTAAATTGTCGTGGCGTAAAATGCAATGGCATAGAGTGGGGTGATTCAGAGTCGAGTAGTGGCGATGATTGAAGTGGCATAGAGCTGAGTGGTGCACGGAGGAGTGGAGTGGCGTAGAGTGCAGTCATGCAGAGTCAAGTTCCAGAGAACAGGTTTGTAGAGTACAAGATCTTAGAGTGGTGCAGAGAGCAGTGACGTAGAGTACAGTAGTGCAGAGTAGAATAGGGGGGTATGAGTGCAGTCACAGAGTAGAATGTTGTAGAATATAGTGGCGTAAAGTGCAGTAGTTCAAAGCAGTTGGAGTAGATGCAGTGGTGTAAGGAGCACTGACAGAGTGATGTAGAAAGCAGTGGTGTACAGTGCAGTGGTTTAAAGTACAGTGACATAGCGTAGACAGCGGTGGTGTAGATTGCAGTAGGGTGGCGCAGAATACAGTGGCATAGAGTGCAGTGATGTAAGGTGCAGTGGTTCAACGTAGTTGGCATAGGTAGTGGCTTAGGGTGCATTGGTTTTGAGTAAAGTGGTGTACAGTTAATTGGTGTAGAATGCCTTTGCTTAGAGTTGAGTGGCATACGGTTGAGTGCAGTGGAGTTGAGTGCCGCAGACTACAGTGGCATAGAGTGTATTGGTTTTGAGTAAAGTGGTGTAGAGTACACTGGCATAGAGTGTAGTGGAGTGGCGAACAGTGAATAGAGTGCCGTAGACAGCAGTGGCAGAGTAGACTGTTTCAGAGTAGAGTGAAGTGGCGTAGAGTGCAGTGAGGCTAGAGTGAACTGGAGTAGAGTGAAGTGGAGCAGAGTAGCAGAGAGTGCAGTGGTACAGAGCATACTGTTGTTTAGTGCAGCATTGGGCACATAGACCAGTGGCGTAGAGTACAGTTGTGCAGAGTAGAACAGAGTGGCTCAAAATGCAGTGATGCAGAGTGGAACAGAGTGGCAAAGAGTGCAGTGACGCAGAGCAGAGTGGCGTAGAGTGCAATGCCGTTGAGTGATTTGGTGCAGAGTAGATAGGCGTAGAGTGCTTTGGTTGTAAGTAAAGTGGTGTCGAGTTCTTTGGCATAGAGTGCAGTGGTACAGAGTGCAGTGTTGTAGAGTAGGGTTACAGAGTGAAGTGGCGCAGAGTAGGGTGTAGTGCAGTGGCGAAGAGTGCAGTGGTGCATAGTAGAGTAATATGGAGTAGAGTGGAGTGGTATAGAGTAGAGAGGAGAAATGCAGAGAAGAGTGCAATGACGCAGTTTGGAGTGGATTGGCATAGTGTGAAGTAGTACAGAGTAGAGTACAGTGGCATGGAGTGGTGCAGAGTAGAGTGGGGTAACGTGGAGAGTGCATGGTATGTTAGAGTACTGCCATTACAGATGACACATTTTCAATTTAAATTACCATTACATTTGCACTCGCATACAGTTTCACTGATAAACATATACAGAGCACAAACAATGTGTGGAAATGTAATCACCCATTGTGTTGATTTGATTGTCAGCACAGTTCAATTTCCGTGTATAAAAAAAAAAGAACGAACATCATACAGCCTTCCTCAAAGAAACCCCAGTAGCCCGGATGATTGTCATATAAATCCTCTCACTTTTAAGTCACAGAAAAAATAAATAAACACTAAGATCCCTGGAAGACACAGCCTGGCATTTGACCTCTGTAGACTACACAGCAAATGTGACAATATAAGAACAAGATTTAAGGGCCTGTGTACAGAAAGCGAGTTTGTGCAAGAATACAGTAAACAGGGTTTGGGCAACGGACGGGACAAACTCTAGCTGGCCAGTCTAAAGCAAATAAAGCCAGCAAATGTGAGTTAGAAACCACAAAGCCAATGGTAAGCAACGGGCAGAATGCATTCCAAGGTCAACTTTCTGAATGTCCAAGATGTCTCTAGCAAAGCAGGCAGCGGTGCTGTCTGGTAGACAGCGACATAATAATGTCCATAGGGTAATGTGCTCTTTCATTTTTGTTCTGTTTGCAAGTGAAGAGGAAAGTGGAAACTCTTAGCTCTGCCCACATGATGCCATAGTTTTACATGGTAGCATTTTTAGACACGGCCTCGCTGGATTTTGAAGTATAGAGCTCATAGCAGAAAAGAAGAAAGACGGGCTAAGGTACAGAAGTAGAAAAGCGAAACCCAATAAAATGCTTTTCCAGTACCAGCAATTGAGTTCAACAGATGACACCTGTGCATACAGAGGATAAACAGTCCCAGCCTCAAGATATGGCTTCTTCAAGATGAGCACCGGGTGAGATTTGATATTAAACTGTCCTTGCATCATGCCTGCCTAGAAAAAAGGAACTGCTCTGGAACTGGTGTCATATGGCAAATAGAAGCCTTCATACAGCTTATATGTCACGGTCTACCAGGCATAGTTTGATATAAAGCTGGGAACACAGTGTACCATCACTGCCGTTCCTTCCAACACAGATTTAAGATTTGAGTCCTTTCCATGAGACCAGGAAAGACTTGCTCCTTTGGAAACAAGTGATTGGAAGAGTAGCGAGGGAGAGAGGAGAGAGAGAGAGAGAGAGAGAGAAAGAGAGAGAGAAAATACAAAACGGCAAAGATGGAATCCTTTTACAATCTGATTTGCTAGGGGGATAACATATGCCAAGCGGTTTTAAGGCTCAAAACAAACATACCATGTATATTACATTTTTTATGCAAACAATACAATAACTTTCACCTGAAAGATTGTTGCTAGCTGATCCTTGTGCAATGCTCTGTACAGAACTGGGGCACTTGGTATTCAGGAGGGCCATTTGAATCCTTCAGCCGGTGCTGCAGATCAGTCTGCATATAACAACACTTCGAATTATCATACACGTCATTATGTATACATAGTGTAAAAAAATAAAAAGCAGTGGTTGTGGATGGAGATTTGACATATATACGGATTATGAGAACAAAATCAGACGGTAAGCATAAAAATATATATTAGCATTAATCTATCCTTTAAATGTAAATGTAAATGTACATGTATTTATATAGCGCAAATCACCGACACGGTATCTAAGCGCTTGCTTAGGGAACCCGTCCTAGTATTCCCCTGTGAGATACCCCGGCAGGGTATCCACAAGGTGAAAGCCAGGCATCCCGCCGCGAGGGGCCGTAGTGGAGATTAAGCAAGCTATTGCCCAGAGTCGCAGAGTGTGACCCCGTGAGTGGAGTAGGCACCGGGGCGAGAATTATCGAGTCCGTGGAACTTTAAACCAGTTTCCTTTTTCAGGAATCACTTTTTCTCAAACATAAACTATTAGTATTACAGGAATACTATCAGAGTCTAAGAGAACAAATATGGTAAGAGTGAAAAATGAAGCAAGTCACCTTATATACTGTAAATGAATCACTATATATTTAAGAGAATGCTGCATTTGTTTCCTCGAATATATCAAAACCAGGTTTCACTACAAATTCTAAACTGCCAACTAATTTTCGTGTATGCCTTTTAACTGTGCTACCATTCAGTAAAGTTTCAAAAGACATCACATTGGTAAACGCAAACCTGCTCATCAACTATGCAAGTGAGAGGTGGAATACAAAGCGTCAGAGTAGAATGTTGTAGAATATAGTGGGGTAAAGTACAGTAGTTCAAAGCACTTGGTGTAGATGCAGTGGTGTAAGGAGCACTGACAGTAGAGTGATGTTGTTGTATAGCTCCTATATATCCTTATATCGTGTTAAGTTAGCATAGGTACATTTGAGATTTAAACGCCATTTTTCCTTTTTTGCAACTTCTGCACACGACCCTTAATTGTTGACTTAGCTTTCAACCTAGTGGTTTGCCGTGGTGTATGTGAGAATAATATGTTATTGCTCTGATATCAGTTTTGTTTAATAAACCATGTCTGCACGGAGAGTGCTGAAGTTTCAGGAGCAACACGATATGGAATTGTTATGAGGTCTGATCTCCACGCCTTCATAGTCATAACACAAGTGCAGCCTTTGCCAACTTGGGCTTGAGGCGGGATTGATATTGCTTTGCACGAGAATTGTTAACACACTTGATGCGGTGCACATGCAGAGAGAGCTGGTGTATGCTGATGTGATTCCTTCATGCTAGGACACTAAGGTATGGGTCCGCCCTAAAACAACCCAAAGAGACCTTCTTAGCTAATAATATAATATATGTGTTAGGGAGGGTGAGATATAAGTGTTGTTAACTCTTATTCATTACAGCATGTTAACATGCTGTCACCATTCGCTTTTTATGTCTTAGTAACTATGCTGATAATTTTGATACTGATAATAAGTATACTTGTATTATCTAAGATACTGCGCCTGAGAAGACGGCATTAGTAAATAAACATTTCAAATGCACATGTGTCTTCTTTACTCCATGTTCTGGTTTGTAATGATAATATAACGAAAGAGTGTTCATGAGTCCCACGTACCCTGAGGTACTGTAAGTTCATGTTCTGGTTTGTCTAAACATTGGGAGTTTGATATGTCCAATGAGACACTGTAGCTAGCTCGGTAAGGGGTG
Source organism: Lissotriton helveticus (assembly GCF_964261635.1). NCBI lineage: Eukaryota > Metazoa > Chordata > Amphibia > Caudata > Salamandridae > Lissotriton > Lissotriton helveticus. The sequence continues at coordinate 603,463,438 of NC_136059.1, forward strand.
AGTTGGTTGCTAAGGTAAGTTTTGGGACACCCTAATTTGCCGAGGTTCCACTCCTCTGTGCACAGTTCTGTGTGAGTACAGAAACCCTGCAACATGGCGCCCAACGGTTTCGGTGGTCTTGTATCATGACACTCGAGTAGTTTATCGTTCATGCCTTAACCCCTTCACATCCGTTTCCGGAAAACGGGGTGTCGGTGAAACCTACCTATTTTTTGAAATAGGTCTTTATTCAAGCTTGATTCTTTCTTAAACGGTTTCTTTGAATTACTACCCAGTTGTGCTACAAAGTATTCTTTGTGTTTTCTTGTTTCCAGTGTTGTCATGGCGGCGGTGGCTATTGCGCAGCATAGTCGCGTAGCGGTACGCAATCATCTTCAGACGTACCAAGTCCCAGTAGATGGGATGGCTGTAATTTTCGTGGTGTGTGCAGATCCGGCGTTTCCTTACGAGTTGTTTTACTCTTGGGTTACGTTTCCGGCTGTGGACGCTAATTCTGGTTTGTTCCACTCCTACACCGCCTCGGATGTCCCGGCTGAATATACGCCGTACAGGGCATTGGAAATACCTATTGATCATTGGCAGCATCGTGTTTGGTTTGATGGCGCCCTCCCCCACTCTTTGTCCGCTGCGAGGTTAGGTCCACTCTCAATTCCAGGTACAAATTGGCCTGCGTTGGGTGGCTTTACCCCGCACCCGAATCACGGGGCTTGTACCCTAGCAGAAATACGCAGGCTACATGTTGTTTCCATTTCCGTGATTCGTGCCTTAGTGCAATACATCGGTCGACATCTTCCTGGTGGTCCCCAGGGGGGTGCGGCCGCTCCCATGGAACGAGGCGGAATGCGTCTCAATCCAGTGATGGTTAATTCGGTTTTTGGTGCGCGTCCAGTTGACAACGATGACTTCCCATTCTGGCTAGCAGAGAAGTTTGATCAACTGGAGGCGGTTTTTCCGAATTCTACTCCTGCTGATAAACATAGAATGTTAACGATTACTCTACCGAAGGATATAACTCCTGAACTTGCTGACTGTGAAAGCTGGGGAAAAACGTTTGCGGCAGTTTATACGAGGTGCTTCCGCACCCCGTCTATGAATGCCCTGCCTGAAATCATTAGACGTGTTCAGAATGATCACGGTCCAGAGGCAGCGGTTGAATTGGGTATGCGCCTGTGTGGTTCATTTGAGATTGTAAGTGATCTCATTCTCTCCAATGTTAAAGGAGATGCAGTTAACTTTCAGGTGTCGAATGCTTTGGCTGCTCTGCCCGATGCCGACAAACCCCGCCAGTTAGCAAAGATTGTGGTGGCCGCTTATAAGACAATTGGCCGCACAAGTAGAGGTCTGAAATATTTTCCAGTGAAGGATAAAAAACAACCTCAGGGACAATCTGCAGTGACAGATGTCCAGCCCAAGTCCAAAAAACAGAATTGGCCTAAGAAACAGACACAGGGGAAGCAGACTAGGCAAACTCAGGATTCTGTTCCTGCAATACAAGCTCCTGCGCCGGCAGATAGAGTTTATGATTTGCGCGATCGCGCGATGATTAAATCACCTGATCGTTTTCAGGGTTCTGATCAACGCTCTCCTCGTTCCTTTCAGGAAACATCGGCCCAGAAGACCGGTGGTGGAGGAGGGGGTGGACGTGGACGTGGTGGCCAGCAAGGACGTGGTCAGTCCCGCCAGACAGACGGCGCAGTGAAGCAGGAGGATTCTACGCCTAAGCGTCCGCAGTTTGCGAAGAAGAAAGTCGCGGCCTTAACAGCGCATAGATATGCCACAGATAGTGAGAACGCGGCTTCGGAATCTGACGTGGGCTCTGACCTTGCTGGACAGCGCGGCGGAGATTACCATAGTCAGAGAGGCACTCCGTCCACTACTGAGGGTGACAGCGACTGAAGTTTTTGTTGTTATAGAAACAGCCGATACGAGATTGGCTCCCCCTGAAAGACTTTTTGAAATTGTCCTGTTAATTGAAGGTGACATACAGCGTACTGTCAGAGGGGTATTTTGGGAGAACCTTTCGTCTACGTACGACATTTTGCTTTCCGAGGCTGACTGGCCCCCACCTTTTGTGCTCGCAGTGCCGCGAGGGGAGGAGGTAATCCTTCCCAGTTTCGCGCACACTGTCTCAACTGAGCATGCGCAGCATTTTGCAGAAGAGTGGGCTCGGGCTCTCGCGCCGGCTCTGTACCGTAACCAATGTGGTTGGGACAAATTGTCCCCATGCCACGAAATTCCTTTGCGGTCTGAGCCGCAGCCTCAGCCTCAATATCCCATACGGCGTGAAGCTAAAGCGGCCGTCGCAGAAATCCTTGAACAATTGGAATATCAGGGAGTTATTGAAACGTGTGTGTCACCAATGAATAATCCCCTTTTTACTGTGACCAAACCTGACGGATCATATCGTTTGGTATTGGATTACCGGCATTTGAACTCGCATTGCCGTAACTGTGCAGTACAGAATACTCACGGCTCTGCCCTAGTGGATAGTCTAGTGCGTAAGCGTTTCAAGACAACGCTTGACATTTCCAATGGTTTTTATGCCCACAGACTGGATGGCTTTAGCTCCCAATGGACAAGTTTTACGTCCGCTGGTGTGCAAAAATGCTTCCGGCGACTCCCAATGGGCTACAAAAATAGTCCTGGGGTCTTCACCTCCAGAATAGTCACACTATTGGAGGGAATCGATCCGGATGCATGTTCTTATGTGGATGATATTTATCTCACAGACGAAATTTGGATGCATCTGTGTCGAGTGAATTCCATAATTTGTACCTTTGCAGACATGGGTTACAAATTTAATTTTGCAAAATCGCACATTGCAGAACACACAGTGTTGTTTTTGGGCTATGAGCTCAACAATGAGGGTAGAGGTTTGGCTCCTCACTTCTTAGAGAAGTGCGCACAATTGCGCGCTCCAACAACACTGAAAAAATTACAATCTTTACTGGGCTTTTTGAATTTCGGCAGAACTTACATTCCGGATTATGCCCAGCGTATCAAGCCTTTATATGCTTTGATACAACCAACTTTCTCAAAATCATGCTGGCTGCCTGAGCATTCAGCCATTTTGCAATCCTTGCAGGCTGATCTGCTCGCTTCTAAATATTTACTGACTCGTGATAACCACACCAACCTGGTAATAAGAATAATTCCTGGGACGGTGGGTTTCACATACCTCACTTTTAATGAAGGTGACACAGTACCTATTGCTTACAAGTCACACTTGTACACTTCGGCTGAGATGCGGTTTCCCACAGTGGAAAAGGTTTTAACTGCTGTACAGATGGCTATTCTAAAGGAACGAGCACTGTCTCAGGGGAAACGCATGCTGGTGGTAACACCCTGTCCTCACTTGGAGGCAGTCACGAAAGCCAGTGTACCGAATTCGAAAGCTTTGCACCCTCGGTGGATTCAGTGGGCTGCGTCATTGTCATCCACGGATGTCATGTTTATTTTTGACGCTTCCTTACGGTCGCAGGAGTACTTGCAGTATGAATTTGTTCATCCCGCTCCTCTGGCTATGCGACCTTTGGAGGACTTCCATTGCATCATTTACACTGATGGGTCGGCGCAGGTTGCGCATGGCTCTAAACATGCCTACGTTTCCGCATGCGCCATTGTGGTCGGTGCTATGTTGAATGATGAGTTCGTTTCCAGGGAAGTGCACACGTTGCCCCTGGGCGATTGCACCGCACAATTGGCAGAGCTTCGTGCTCTCTTACTAGCTTTGGAGTACGCAGATCCAAGTGTTACTACTCTAATTGTAAGTGATTCTTACTACTGTGTCCAGTCTTACAATGAAAACTTGTTCTTTTGGATTCAAAATGACTTTCATGATTCCAAGGGTAGCACAATAAAACATAAAATGATCTGGGTTCGAGTGGCAGAGCTTAAGGCTATGTTGCCACTCGTTTATGTGATTCATACTCTCGGTCATCAGCGCGTAGGAGTTCACGCTGTTGGCAACTCGCTTGCTGATGAAGCAGCGAGATCAGCAGTATCTACATACTTAGTTGCAGCAGTTACTAGGTCTAAAACCAAGATTGATAGCGACATCTTGGCAGCGATTGCTGCCTCTGAGAAGGGAAGTAAACATCCTGCGGGATTCCCTTCGAAGTATAAATACCACTTAAGTCCCGAAAAGGTTCCTTTTGTGACAATTCCTGATGTTGGGGAACGGCTGATTCCCAACTCGGATCGCAGAGCAGACTTGATTACAGCGGCTCATGAAGGTGTGGCGTCTGCGCATGCGGGCGTCTCGGCCACTGTAACTCAATTACAATTACGTTTCTGGTGGCGGGGACTGTACAAACAGACGCGTGATTATGTCCTTCTTTGTGACATATGCCAGCAGATTAAACCTTCAACTGCTACGCGTCCGCCTCAGACTCAGTTGTACATTTCTAATAAACCGCTAGGCTGTGTTTATTTGGATCACTGCGGTCCATTTTCATCTGATACTGCGTATAAATACATCTTAGTAGCAGTTGACTCATGCACACGCTTTGTGTGGGTATGGCCACATCGCAGCGCTGATTCACGGACTGTCATTAGAGATTTGCGTATCTTTATAGGGATTTTTGCCTGTGGTACCTTCCATTCGGATCAGGGTCCGGCTTTCGCCTCTAAGGCGTATAAGGATGCCATGATTTCGATGGGGGTCCAAGTCAAGTTTTCGTCACCCTACAGACCTGAGGGTAATAGTGTAGTTGAACGAATGAACCGTGATTTAAAGCAATCTTTGACAGCCCGAGTTATAGGCACTGGCAGAAACTGGCTGGCTCACCTCTATGGCCTGCAGCGTGCTCTTAATAATCTCCCTAGAAGGTCTCTGGGTGGGCGGACCCCATACGAAATGCTCTTTGGCATCAAGATGTACGTCCCTGACCTTGACGGTCTAGACTCTGTGGTTCGCGCCACTTCCTTTGACGCAGATGAACATTGCAATGTTTTACAGAATCTACAAAAGACCAGAGACAGTCTTGCAAAGGAACATTTGCCCTCCACTTTGGATGATGCGTTGCAGATCCCGGTAGTTGGCTGGCTACCCCAAGTTGGAGAACTGGTTCGAGAGAAGATCGACAACAAGAAAGAGTTTGGTCCCTCCTATCGAGCTCCAGTCCCAGTGCTTGGAGTGAAGGGCACAAGAACAGTCATTTTACCACCACTTCCAGGTCGTAAGGAAAACAGGTTTATTTCTATTGACAATGTCAAGATACACAGAGTGGCCGATTCTTCTTAGCATGACACCGGCTGTTTCCTGTCCTTCCATTGTGAGAAATTCAATTATGCCCACTGCCTCTAATATTGAACCTGAAGTGGCCATCGAATTACCTGCTGTTTCCAGTCCATTATTAAATAGTTTGCCCGGAACTAACATGGATGAGACAGACTATACATACCCCACTGATTTGTCCATGCCTGACCTGCAAGCTCGTTTAGCCACGGAATCCAGATTTTCATTTGACTCTGCTTCCCTTGCCTCGAAAAAACCCTCTCAAATTGCGGTATATGCTAGCCTGTTTAAAAAACATTTTTTGATTCCTCCTTGGATATACATTTGGCTGGTCCTTTTTTCGGTTTACCTTTTTATGTCAATTGGTTTTATATTTTATTTTTTTCGGATTATGAATGGACACTATGTCGAGGAGAGAACTTGCATTACTCATTTAAATGGAACATTGGCCCCACTTTCCTCTTCACATTCTACACACAGATTAAAAAGAGACTTGACTTTGGTTAACATCACAGCATGGCCTGTTCTGGATGGAATCGCGTGGGATGCAGTTCGTTTTCAGATTCATGGCCCAACGGAAGTCGTTAATGTTCCTAATGTACTAAGAGTTAATATGGGGGATGTGGTGAAACAAAACATTCGTTCTGATGATTGGGATGTTAATGCTGTGGAAAGTTTGTTTTCTGATTTGAAATACTATGCTGCTTTTGATGCTGAGGATTTATATTTAGAATCTGCTAATTATGGTGAATTGTTCTGTTACCGACATTATGGCAATCACTTCTTACACAAAACATCTTCCCGAAGGGAGGCTGTTAATTTTACTCAGTGGGAACATTGCCCAGCTCCTACACAAGGGAGTTCAGAAACGTTTCTTAAAAAGTATACTTATTTCACTGACTTTAACCAGTCCAATCCCGAGTCCTTTTATTTTAAATTTCACAAACAGCCACTGTCCAAGGTTAGACTTACCGATACAAAATTGTTGTACTCGAAGGCCTTCCTAGATCAATTAGTTACTGGGGGCTATGAGTTATGGAAGGAAACAATAGACCTTAAATCAGTTTGGGGTTCAAGGGCCTGGCAGGTACGAGGCACTGAGGCTTTGCACCGTGCATGTCTCATCCCAAATCATATGTTGTTTTTAAATGAAACCATTTCCCAGACCACGTGCTTTGGATTGGCTACATCTAAAAGGTTAAACACCCCGTCTTTCCCGGAGTTGGAGGAATATGAGAATTGGAGTAATTTTACTCAATTGTCCATTAAAGATATACAGGCTCTGCTTCTTAATTCCTCCTTTAACATTTCCAGTATGAATCCCAGGGGTTGGCTGCTTTGGCACCGTAGTGCTGATTCTTGCCAAAAAAGATTTTTGAATATATCTGACGGTTTTAAGACTGTTAGATCTGATCCCCGGTTTGATTTGAGTCATACTGTCACCTCTTACTCTGTGGGCAAGTTGTGTCAAGCTTGGCTGAAACATTCAACTTTACCTGCGGTTAAGTATCACCTTTCCAAACTGAATGCAGACGTGGATTTGAATGATTTCATTAAAGGCCCAGCTAGTGGCAGGTCGAAAAGGTGGTTATATGCGGTTTACAATGAAATTTGGAAACTCTCACAGATTGAGGCCGCTTCACGCCTTAGGGCTATTGATCAGGCGAATCTTGAGAAAGTGCTTGCAGTTGTTGACAATAGCATTAATGTGCTTTCCTCTAGAATTTACACATTAGATAATATTGTGTCGTCTGTTGTTGATATTGTGCATGATGAAGTGTCAGTTTTGTACCATGGTCAAAATCAATTACGGTCAATCATGCAGTTTGCATGGACACTTCAGACTCTGAAAATGGGTAAAGTTCCATGGGGATACATGAACGTTTCCTCTTTATTTTCCCCGTTTAATTTGACAGACAAACAACGCTTGCTTTCAATGCGTGATGCTTCCTTTTCTATGCTCCATATTGAAAGATTGGAGTCTTTACCTTTTTCTGTGGCAGAAGCCACTACTGCTACGTGGCTTATCCACGGTTTAATAACACTGCCTTTTGCTTTATATAAGTTTTCAAATTGTATGAAATATGTGCCAATAGGTCGTTTTGAACCCTTAGGTAGCGGTTTTCTTCATGAGGTCTGGTCACTCCCATACACATACAGATGTTTCAAGGATGAACAAGAAGTTTATCTAACAGGGGATGAGTGTACTGAGACGCCAGATCATTCTTTAATGTGCAGACACATACAGTTACACGGTTCATGTAACAAGGACCGACCGAATATGGCTTGCGTTTTACAGGGCACGCCAGTTCCTGCTATCATCCCCACGTTTAAATTGTTAGAAAATGGTAGTTATTTAATGCTCAATAATGAAAACTGTTGTGGTTTAATTAAAGGTATAGCTTTCATAGTAACGGTTAGTGAGCGAGTTATTTGCTGCAGAAATGTTCTTTATCCTCCCACACGTGAACATAGGGAGTCTTCCATTTGGCCACAGATATCGACCTTGGGAGCAGAATTCAGCGGCATGGCTAGAATAAGAGCTCTATTGTCCCAGAAAGAGGTGGCCTTGAGCTCGGCCCGTGAAACTTTCGTGCGTCACATTGCTAACACCCGTACGGAGGTTCAGGCTCTTTTAAATACTGATTTGCCTTTGCATTTCGGAGCCATGGTCCGTTCTATCTTTAACGCATCCGTGGTCTCGTGACTTCCTTTGAGAAGATTTTTGGAGTCATCCCTGCCTTCTTCCATTCTATTTTTTCATCCTTATTTGGAGGGTTCCCGTTTTTACTTGCATTGGCGGCTGGCGCATTGGTGGTTTTCTGCCTTTTTAAATATGGATGCCCTTCCTGTGCAAGACCACGCTCAGCTGCTACTGACGCGGTTTCGCAACCGCATGCTTGATTATTATGGCACACTGCCGTTGGCGACTCTAAGCACGGCGTTTGGATTATCTTTTCGGTTCTCCTATTTCACCTGTGTCCAGCCTGTATTTCGCTGCCTGACCTGTGATTTCCTTTGGGCCATTGATTTGTGTCTCTGCGGACCAATATCTTCTGACGTCGATTTTGATCAACTGATGAGTCCTATCATTGCTCACGAGTTGGTTTGTTCTGACGAAAGGATTATGGCCTTGGCGGTGGCACATGGACTAATGGGTCCCTGGGATGTGTTGTCGGCAGCGCGAAATTTCTTGGAACGAAGTTTTCTTGAAAACCCACCGAGCTGTCCTCTGATGGTTATAGAGGATCCGGTGCTGGAAGATCACGTATGTTCCTTTCATCTTTTAAATTGGATGGCTGAACTGTTTTCGGATGAGGACAGTGACTTCCTCCTGGAGGCTGTTGCGGCTTACTTTTCATATACAGTCTTATCATAGACAATGCCTCAAATTGACATGCTGATTGATAGCATTTCCTTGATTTTATTGACTTTTGGTCAAGACATTTTATTTTTGCTTGCCTATTGGCTTGAGCCACATTATACTTGTGGGCTATTTTTTAGCATTAGTTTTTATATTTGAATTTTTATTCATGCTCGTTTATAATTGGATTCTGCTCTCATGTGATGGCACTTCTGTTATCTTATTTAGTCCGTTCTCGGATCATGGGGGGGTGTTGTATAGCTCCTATATATCCTTATATCGTGTTAAGTTAGCATAGGTACATTTGAGATTTAAACGCCATTTTTCCTTTTTTGCAACTTCTGCACACGACCCTTAATTGTTGACTTAGCTTTCAACCTAGTGGTTTGCCGTGGTGTATGTGAGAATAATATGTTATTGCTCTGATATCAGTTTTGTTTAATAAACCATGTCTGCACGGAGAGTGCTGAAGTTTCAGGAGCAACACGATATGGAATTGTTATGAGGTCTGATCTCCACGCCTTCATAGTCATAACACAAGTGCAGCCTTTGCCAACTTGGGCTTGAGGCGGGATTGATATTGCTTTGCACGAGAATTGTTAACACACTTGATGCGGTGCACATGCAGAGAGAGCTGGTGTATGCTGATGTGATTCCTTCATGCTAGGACACTAAGGTATGGGTCCGCCCTAAAACAACCCAAAGAGACCTTCTTAGCTAATAATATAATATATGTGTTAGGGAGGGTGAGATATAAGTGTTGTTAACTCTTATTCATTACAGCATGTTTTTTTTTTTTTTTTTTTTTTTTGGATTATAAACTTTTATTAACATTCAAGCAGTCATACACAGCAGTGTGCCTACAACCATGCAAGGCCGGCAGCGATACACTGGTAGTATTACAATCAGAGGCAGTAACGTTCCAGATCTAGGGAGTGCAGTCAGGGTCGACCATCAGTAATATACAAGGGAAGCTATACATACATATCAAATCACATGTGCAGGGAAGCGATTAAGGAAAGTGTACAGTCATCGAAGGCATGACATGGCGTAACAGAATCAGGAGTCCATAGTAGCACCACGTTGTGCAAGGGGACAGGGGCACTATACCAAGTGGAAGCAACGTAGCAGTTCCATCAGGAAGGGAAATTCAAGAAGGTGTCAAGGCAGGATAGCTAGGGATAACAAGGCTATGCATTGGCGTTAGATAGTGCCTGAAAAGAAAACAGCGATGATAAGCACGCAGTACAATTACAAAGGATGTCCATCAGTCAAATAATACATAGACCTTGGGAAGGAAGCATCAGAATGGATACATCTCTAACCTTGCCACAACCCTCCAATATACCTCTCCCAGCACGAGTCAGGAAGTGATGAATGAGAGCCTGCCGGCTATATAACCTGTGTGTGTGTAGTGCCGGCATTGTCAGTGTCTTCCATCCCATGCGAGGTTGTATTGAGAAGGTAAGTCTGTAGGGGGCCCCAGATGTCCGCAGGTCTCGAGTGCAGAGGTAGCAGTTCCGAAAAAACCCCGTACTGTTCCTGACAGTATAGCATATCGGTCATCCAAACCTTGAACTTAGGAGCACGGCCCCGGCCCCATCTACATGCCAAGTGTCTGCGTGCCAGCAGTAGTGCAACATTAGTGAATTTCCTAACGGATCGTGCTACCTGTGCAGTATAGCCTAGGAGGAACAACAGTGGATCTGGGGTCAGCGTAACATCTATCATGTGGGATAGACCCTCACAGACCCGCGCCCAGTAGTCCTGTACTTGCGGGCAGGTCCACGATAAATGGAAGAAGTCCGCTCCCTCCCGCCCACATCGCTCACATCTGTCGGAGGCAGCAAGCCCGAATCGAAACTTCCGAGCTGGAGTGTAGTACAGCCTATGGAGGAATTTGTAATGGATGACTTTAAAGCGGCAGCTGGACATCACCTCCCCTGACAAATCACAGCAGTAATCCCATTGTGCATCCGTAATATCACTACCAAAATCTTCTGCCCAGTGTGCTCTAGCCACACTAGTCACTACCGGTAGTTCCTCTCGGATACACTTATATAGTTTCGAAACTAGGTGTGCACCATCAGAGCTATTCAACACTACTGTGAGCGGAGCTAGACTAGGGGGTTCATGAGGAAAATCCGGCAATAAGGCTCTCAAGCCTTCCCGAAGCCGTAGGTAATAGAAAAGTTCCAGAGGGTTATGTGCGCTATCTCCGAAAAAGTCATCTCGAGAGCGGAACTTCCCATCACGGAATAGATCACCCCACACCCCCACCTTCAGCCTCCTGCACATTCGTTGGAATCCTACCTCCTGCAGGAGAGTCATCCGTGGGTGGTAGGATAGCGGCATATGGGTCGCATAGAGTAACGGTGTTTGCAGTCGCTTCCCAATGTCGTGCCAAGCCCCTATCGTGCAAGACACCGTGTTGGAATGCATCTCCAGGGCAGCTGCGGGGGCGTGCACCACTCCAGCCAATGGCAGTGGATGCGCTATCCAGTCCTCCGCTGCCACCTGCGGCATGAAAGCGGTTGGGCGCAACCAATGATACAAGTAGTGTGCTTGGGCACTTAAATAGTAAATTTCGAAGTCCGGGACATCGAAGCCCCCCGCCCTATAGGGTTGTGTCATTACCGCCCAGCGGAGCCGGGCCTGCCGTCCCCCCCACACCAATCGGATAAGTTCAGAGCGCAAAGTTTTAAAAAAAAACGCGCCTGGATGATAGGGAATATTAAGGAATAGATATAAGAAGCGCGGCAGTACCACCATTTTTACCAGGGAGATTCTCGCCGCCATGGACAAGGGCAATTTGATCCATCGTGTCACTGAATCTGTCAGTTTTGTGATGGCCACCCCGTAGTTCATTCTCAAGGTATCCCCTTTGTCTCTCGATATCTGTATCCCTAGATAGCGTAGTTCCGAAGAGCACCACTCGAGCGGGTAATCTAGCGGGAACTCGGCAACCGCTGGTGTCAGCGGGAAGAGCTGTGACTTGTTCCAATTAATAGAGACACCCGAAAGGCAGCCAAAGGTAACGAACTCCCGCAGTAGTGGATTAAGATTAGCCTGGGGGTCTTTAACGTAAAGCGTAACATCATCGGCATATAGCGAGATGGAGAGTTGGCGCTGAAAGCAATTGAAGGCGCTGGGTTTGTGGAGCTGCCGAATTCGACAAGCCAGCGGCTCAATTGCCACCGCAAACAGTAAAGGGGAAAGGGGGCACCCCTGCCGGGTCCCCCTCGTGATCGCGAATTCAGCAGTAAGTTGACCATTTGCAAGCACTCTCGCCGTTGGAGAGGTATAGAGCAATCGCACCCAGGCCACAAAGATGGGGGGGAACCCCATCTTTCGCAAGACTGCGAAGAGGAATCCCCATTCCACGGAATCGAATGCCTTCGAGGCGTCCAAAAACACCCCGGCTAGGGGAATCTCCGGATGTACAGTTTGAATGAGGGAAAATACTGTGCGGAGGTTATGCGACGTGGATCTCGTGGGGACAAAGCCGGACTGGTCAGGCAAAATGATCGTGGTCAGTAGTAAGGAAAGTCTGGTCGCAAGGACCTTCGCAAGAATTTTGGCGTCGCAGTTCAGCAACGAAAGTGGACGATACGAGTCACACTGTGTGGCATTCTTCCCGGGTTTAAGTAAAGACGTTATTATGACTTCTCGCATAGATCTCGGGAGCACCCCCACTTCCATCGCATCATTAAAGACCTCACGGAGCACCGGAGCCATAATCTCCACGTAGCATTTATAAAACTCCGCGGGGAGACCATCATGACCCGGCGCTTTCCCGTTGCTCAGGGACATTATGGCATCTCGCACCTCATCCAGCTCAAGTGGTGCCCCCAGAAATTGTCTATGGACGTCGCTAAGCCAGCAGAGCGCTATATCCCCCAGATAGCCGTCCAGGTCAAACTCCCCAGCGGTTCGCGAGGTATACAACTGTTCGTAGTGTGTCCGGAGTGTGTGGAGTATACCATCGTTGTCCTTGTGTACCACCCCATCCGCCGCCGTCAGTTCTAAGATAGCGTTTGAACCTCGAGCCATTCTGACCGCCATGGCCAACGCTTTTCCTGGTCTCCCTCCCTCATTATAAGCGCGGGCTCGCCAGTGTTTCCCTCTGAAATGCACCTCTCTCTGCGCTTCCGCTTCGTACTCTGATAATTTAGTTCTGAACGCGCTGTGTGCCTCCCCATCTAGCCCCTGCACCATGCGAGTTTCCAAAGCTCTCAGCTCATCTTCCAGTCTGCCTAGCGTACGTTGGATATCCTTGAGCACCCCCGAGCTTTTAGCTATACACCACCCCCGCACCGTGACCTTGAATGCCTCCCACACCGTTTCCACACTGTCCACCGTGTCCTTATTTCGGGGGAAGAAATCTACTATGTCGACTCGGAGTTCTTCGCGGAAGACAGTGTCAATGAGGATATTCGGATGTAGTCGCCAGGGCGGACGTGGTTTGTGGAATCCAGGCAGATCTAACGATAGGAAAACAGGGCAATGGTCGGATTGTGTTCTGGGCAAATGTCGAGTAGTGAGAATATTTGGGGCCAAATTCTGGGACACGAAGATGTAGTCTAGTCTAGCCCACGTGCCCGTGTAGGACGTAAAGTGTGTGCCTTCCAGCAAGTCAGGATGTAAGTGCCTCCAGCTATCAACCAATCCCCCCTCCTCAACTATCCCCTCAAGGGAGTCCCTCGCCTTAGTATGGTATGTGGAGCATCCATCAGCTCTGTCCACTCTCGGGTGTAAGGCCACATTAAGATCTCCGCCCCAGATTAGATATCTGGAACCAATATCCACTATACCTCCCCATAGGCGGGTGAAGAAATGCGGGTCATCAACATTGGGAGCATAACAGTTGGCAATGGTAACAGTCTCCCCGCCCAACCTTCCCCATACAATGACATATCTACCCTCTTTATCAGTTTGTTGCCCTTGTAGTATGAATGGGAGGTTTCGATGAATTAGAATGGCAGTGCCTCTAGCATAGGAGGAGAAATTTGAGAAAACTCGCACTCCCGCCCATCTCGCACCAAACGTAGAGGCAGCTGACGGGGGGATATGAGTCTCCTGTAGCATAATCACCTGCACATCGTGTCTGTCCCAATATGCTAACAAATGTCTACGTTTACGTGCATCTTTCAGTCCCCGTACATTCCAAGATAGAAAATTACATCGAGTATCAGGCTTCGCACCAATAGTGATTGAACTGACTGTGCTGTAAAATAATGCAGTGTATACCTCCCAAGCGCTTTGCATAAACAGCTCCAACCCAACGCACTCCCTCCAGATACAATACCACGGTACCTTGCTTGTGTATCAGAACTTCATACAGGTCATTCATCAACCAAACAGTCCCCCAAGCCCCCCCCTCCTCCCACAGAGGCAGCCCCAACTCGCCAGTGCTAGCTCCCCCCCAACCCTCCCCACCTCCCTCAACAACCAGGGACAATAACAATCCCTGCCACAATAACAGTAACAGCATGGGTAATACCCGTTAGGGACCATTCTAGGTGGCAACACAACAACCCCTCTTCTCCCTCAGCCGCCCATGGCAGACCAAGCTCAGCTGCCAGGAGAGAGGGGGTACCTGGCGACTCAGTTCAGTCTCAGCGTGTCCCAGGCCTCAGCCCTCGCCCAAGTAATCATGAAGTGGAAGACGGACAGGCCACATCCATAGCCCCCATCTCTTTGTGTACTACATATCGGTACTCACAGACAGGAACCACTGCAACATCCGATGGTAGAGTCGCAGCAGGGTCAATGTTCATCAACTTCGAGTCGGTCGTCTCCGCTAGCAGGATCCTCCGCCTCCTCCCTACGCTGGTGCATTGAACGTTTCACTTGTTTAATGAAGTCCTCCACCAGTTGTGGGTTCGTGAAAATCTTCTGGCGTGCTTGATAAGTGATCCGAAGCCTAGCCGGATAGAGTAATGCGTAGTCGATTTGCAGGGCCCGAAGTTTCGCTTTAACGTCCAGAAATTTGCACCGTTCTTCCTGCACCATGGGAGTATTCATTACAGCATGTTAACATGCTGTCACCATTCGCTTTTTATGTCTTAGTAACTATGCTGATAATTTTGATACTGATAATAAGTATACTTGTATTATCTAAGATACTGCGCCTGAGAAGACGGCATTAGTAAATAAACATTTCAAATGCACATGTGTCTTCTTTACTCCATGTTCTGGTTTGTAATGATAATATAACGAAAGAGTGTTCATGAGTCCCACGTACCCTGAGGTACTGTAAGTTCATGTTCTGGTTTGTCTAAACATTGGGAGTTTGATATGTCCAATGAGACACTGTAGCTAGCTCGGTAAGGGGTGAGTTGGTTGCTAAGGTAAGTTTTGGGACACCCTAATTTGCCGAGGTTCCACTCCTCTGTGCACAGTTCTGTGTGAGTACAGAAACCCTGCAACAATGTAGAAAGCAGTGGTGTACAGTGCAGTGGTTTGAAGTACAGTGACATAGCGTAGACAGCGGTGGTCTGGTTTTAAATGATCAGTCTCACTCACCTTTTAAGTAGTTATTCTCACCTTCTAAGCTTCTCACTTCTGCTTGTATTAATACAGGTTTCTTGTGCTCTGGCCGCAGGCTCCAATCTTCTTCCTTCCTCCTTTGATACTCCTCTGGTATACAGTATATGTATCACTGGAGTTTGATGTGTCTTGGAGGGCCGTTTTCCTCTATAACCAACCCCCCACCCCCCATGTGGTGAACAGTGACAAAGCCAAAAGACTGGTGATCAAGGCCAGAACTTTTGGCTTTGCCATTGCTTTTTTAATATTTTAAATTGTTCAAACCCAGTCATGTCACTTTGTGGCATAGAAGAGACCATCGTAAGGGAGTAGCGTCACCGTAGGAGAGTGATTCCAAGTTTTGTGACTATGCAAGGGGACTCGATTGGCTCCCCCTCTCTGTTCTTTTAACATCAGGGTCCTAAAAAGAATGCGAAGGGCATCTATCAAAATACCTATACCGTTCAGGTTTTTATTTATTTATTTTATGTTTTATAGAGCGCGAACTTGACCCGTTAGGGTATCAGAGCGCTTTACAGTAATCATAGGATTGTACAAAAAGACTTAGAATCACAAGAGTAAAAAATCAATTAGGAGGTGGCGGGGTGCAGAATACATAAGAGATAGGACAAGTATTTACAGATTACATTTACAATTACTCAAGACAAGACCACAGGTTTCTTGGTGGGGTGACTAGGAAATCCGAAAGGAGGCAATAGCCAGTCTTGTATCAGGGTCATAGTGGTGGTTGAAGGCAAAATTTAAACGAGGAATTTTCCCATAAGGAAGGTTTTGGTATTCTTTTTGAAACGAGACAGAGAAGGGATTCTTCTGATGGCGGGTGGGAGAGAGTTCCATATTCTAGGAACGGCCCCAGAGAAAGCATGATTGAAAGTTGTTTTTTTTCCAGAAGCGAGCAGGTTGCAGCAGGAGGTCTCTGGCGGACCGGGAGTTTCTGATACCTCCAGAAATCACAAGTTTCCGTGCAAGATATGCAGGGGAGTTTGAGTATAAAGCTTGTCTCTAATGCAAGCTAGTGTAAGCTGTATTCTTGCCTCAAGAGGAAGCCAGTTCAGAGCTTTCAGGTGTGGGGAAATGTGGTTGAATTCCCTTGTGCTGGTAAGTAGCCTGGCTGCTGTATTGAGGCAAGCTTTTAAAGGTGCCAGGGAAATCTTGGTTAAACCCGAGAGGGTAGAACAGCTATACTCCAGTCTAGGGATGGCTAGTGCTTGGACTGCCATTTTTAGGTCGGGAGTATGAGGAAGGGTTTCAATTTCCTTCGGTAGCTCAGGTGGAATCTGGCTGATTTGGCCCTTGAGTTGACGTGGTCTACCATGTTCAAGTTGCTGTCCAGGGTGATTCCCAGGGATTTGGCCGAGTCCCCGATGGTCGGTGGGCAATTTAAGGCTTAGATATCCTTGATCCATATTTGCATCTCAGGGTTGGTTTTAGGGGGGAAATTAGGAGAAATTCTGTTTTCCTTGCGTTGAGTTTGAGTTGATTGGGGGCGAGCCATTGGACAGTCAGTTTCAGTGCTTCGTTCAGGGAGATGATCTCCTCTAGAGATGAGGTTTTGATGTAGATCTGAGTGTCGTCAGCATACATATGATAGGAGATATTGGCAGTGCGTAGTGCTTCAGCGAGCCGTTCAAGGTAAAGGGTAAAGAGGGTGTGGGACAGGATTGATTCTTAGGGGACTCCAACCGTGACCGGGGAGGGAGCAGATAAGTTGCCGTTGATTAGGAATCTCTGTGATCGGCTATGAAGGAAGGACCTAAATCATTCTAGACCAGAGCCTTCCAATCCCATCCTGAGTTTGAGGCATTCAAGTAGTTTTTCTTGGTTGACCATGTCGAAGGCCGAGGATAGATCTAGCAGGATTAGGAGACATGTTTTGCCTTGGTCAAGGGCTTGGAGGGCATCATCAACGATGTGGAGCATGGTGGTTTCAGTGCTGTGCCCAGGTCTAAATCTGAATTGAAAGTCATCGAGTAGGTGGAAGTTGTTGATGTGTTAACTTAGCTGCTGTTGCACACACTTCTCCAGCACTTTGGCTAGGAGAGGGATGTTGGAGATGGGTCTGAAGTTGTCAGGGGAAGCAGGATCAAGCGTCTGCTTTTTCAAAATGTGGAGGACTTTGCTGGCTTTCAAAGAGTCAGGCATCGATCCGTGCCAGAGAGAGGCGTTAATTATTGCAGTCCAGCTGGGAATAATGGATTGGGCAACGGCGGCTAGGCAGTTGAAGGAGAGCGGGTCATTAAAATGGTTGTTCGCGTTTAAGGTCGATAGGATTTTAGAGATGGAATCTTCGTCATAGACTTTGAAGTCGGTCCAGTGAGCTTGATTTTTATGTGAAATCTGTGGGGGGCGTTGGGGCAGGAGCAGGCAGGTCCGCAAGGAGTTGAGAGTATGTGGCGGTACTGAGTTAGTTTCCTGAGGCTATGATTTTGTCAGCGAAGAAAGAGGAGAATTCCTCGGAGGATATTAGGGACTTGGGGGGTTTCTTTTGATGTTTTGGCCAATTTATTAGATTGGTGTTTGACTAGTTTGAAGAGCTTGTGGGGTCTGTTCTTGGCCTTCCCTACTTCAGATCTGAAGAATTCTTTTTTTGAGTTGAGGATGTTTCTGTTGTAGTGTAGGCATTTCTGGCCTGGCGGAGAAGATTTAGATGTGTGGCAGAGGGTTTTTTAATTGTTTTAGGGTCTGTTCAGTTATAACCACCCCTGCTGGACTCCCGAGAAGCAGGTGATTCAGTCTTCCTCTTTTCCGTGTCTGTTCGTTCTTCTCTTCCGTTGCAGATTTCTCTTTAACAGGACCTTCAATGTCACTTTTAGGTTTTAAGTGTGGCTTAACAGGTAGGGTACCCAAGGTATCCTACCTACAGCAGTATACATTTCCACGATTATTTTCGGTAGTTCTCGTTCACGGTCTTGAACTGCTTTGACTCTCTGACGTAAGACAGAACTGAAGCCTCTCTCCTAATAGAGCTTAGGATAATAGAGGACACTATAGGAAATGTCCCCATTAACTTTAATTCCGAAGTCCAGAACTGGTGCAGTTCTGTGCTCATTCTGTACCTGTCTAAAAATATCAGGGAGAACTGCCAATGAAGAATACCATGCATACTAGTGTAAATTAACACAAAGCTGCTTCCCCAGTTGTTGCACTCCTCTACTACTGGCACCATTCTAAGAAAAAGACACATAGTCTGTATTCTATATTTATCTTTTGGGGGAGGGTATGGATACACTGCTTCTAATTGAATGGTCTTACGAGCAATCCAAAAGCTATTTCATTGCGTTTCGTGGGCACTATTTCCATTATAGCGTTGATAATCTGTGGACTAATAGGTTGTACTTATGTAGGAGAGTCAGGTTCTGCTTCGACAACTTGTCTGGAGCTCAATGTACTACGAATTGTACAAGTCTCCTATACAAGGCTCCCATACAAGGCAACTGCGTAACTTAACTACCCTACCACTTCAGCTGCTGTTAAGATGTTGGGGCGGGAAACGGGAGTATGGCCAAGTAGCCCCTTCATTGCTCAGGGACTCCAAACAAACATTTCTATGCATCTGTAGCAATTGACCAGCAAACCAGTTCTGGTGTTCCCGGTAGGTTAAGGGGATTCCTGAACCTTGTTAAGCCCTATAGTGATCTGGCAGATATACCGCTGTATAGGCACAAAGTGCCCTGAGGAAACATCGAACGGCTCGGACTCCACCCATGAGTAAAACATCTCAAAGGCATACGTCGCATGTGCAGCTATTACAGAAGAAACTGCCCCCCTTCCCTTATGGGTGACACCTCGATCTTTCAGATGCTGAGTAACTGCTTCTATGTAATTAACCGCTATCACAATAGGTGCCGCCATAATGAACAGACTCTATTAAAAATTGGAATCCAAGAAGTAGAAAACCCAGAGAATGGGGAATACCCCTTTCAGTCAAGCTTGACTGAGTGGAGCCGCTGGATGAAATTACGGTTCATTTGATAGATTGGATGTATCATACTCTGACTGAATTTAGTATTATATGAAAACCATTTATCTTTCTTTATGCTGGGTCAATATGCACGTTAGTTTTTTATACTTCTTTGTAGATATGTTTATTTTGTGATGAACGTTGTAATACGGTTCAGTACCTTACATATGTGGAACTATTTATATATCTTTTACGATCAGATCGAATTAATTTATATCAACATAATAAAATTAAGTTTTAATGGATTTTTGTGTACACTGATTCTTTTACATCATATATGTGTTAGATTAGGTCTTAATATTGTTTAGACCAACCTAGGGATCTTCTTTTCCATTGTTGCATTTTCCCACCCTAGGAATCCTGACTGTCCCCTTTGTTGTCATTGCATCAAGGTGTGTGTTCCAGGTATTTCTTTATGAGCATATAAGATAAAAAGACGTCAATTCAGACTATACTATTTCGGCTATATGACTGTATCGGTTCTTATTTGACCTTGACAAGTTGAAGAGTAGATTCCTGTCCCAGACTGTTGCATCAGGTGTTATATCTGTGTCATTAGTCGAATGATTTGACGCTTTCACAGTTCTAAGATGAGGCCAGATGACGTATGCATTAAACGGCAAACATGACAATGATTATGCATAAATTAGGAAAGATGGTGACTTCCATTTTTTAATATGGAGAAGATGGCGACCTCCTTTACCTAAGATACATACATACATAAAATGGAGTCGAACTTTAGGTGATTTACTTCACTATCTATGTGCTTAGGAAAATAAAAAGTCTGGTATCTTTTACTTCTTTGTGTTTCTCTCTACTAACTATTTTTTGCATTGTTTTCCCACAGTGTCATCAGCCCTATTGATGGACAATCTCTAGCAGGAATTCTTAGTGATAAAATCACTCCGGAATCAGACTTTGAAGCAAATGACAAACTGGTGAGATGTACTGAGGTAAGAATTTGTAACTCATGAATAAATGTTGTCCCTTATTATTCCTTGACACTAAGGCACTTATGGTTGTACATATTACGGTCTTACTTGTAAATGCCTATCAACATCTGTGGTGTAAGGTGTCCAAACTATGCTGTCCCGAAGCAGGATAACAAACTCCTAGTTGGCTAGATGAGGTCAAACTTGTAGTGCAGATGGGCTGCCGGGGTATCTACAGGGACACGTGCTGTATCTATGTGTATTCATGCTGGGGCTTGCAGCTAAGAGATGCCACTTCCTGCACTGAAGATTCCCGCACCCTTTGCCTGCTCCCGGGCACAAGGATGGTTACAGAGGAACAGCTCTGGTGGGTTTTAGGCGGGCCTTGAAGGTACTTGGGTCTCGTGGGCAGGTGCACTCTGAGCTAGAGCGTAACTGTAGTAGGAGTGATCCATGAAGTAGCCGTGGCCGCCAGGACATTCACTCATCTTTGCTGCCGACGAATCCCGGGTGGTGCTGCATCTGGGTGGAGCGCCACCAAATTTCTGGATTTGTGATAGTACCACCTAGTGTGCCATGGACATCATTGACTTCTGGTGGGTACTGCAGTGAGGAATAGACTGCAGCTGGCTTTGGAATAAGGTGAGAATCACAATTTTATTAGATCTGTGGGCCTGAATCCTGACCATGCTAGTTGCATGGGCAACAGCATACAGTACTGGGCTATGATTTGGTGTTTGGCTGGCTTTACTCTGTCCCCACTGCATGGATTTGGTGAATGGCTATTTGTCCAATCCAATTGTAACTTCTAGATGTATCAAACACATATTTCCACTGTCTCCCTTTGTTTACACTGTAGCAATTGAACCGTTAGCTCGTAAGCTCAGACAGCATTATTCAGATAGTGGTCATGGTTACAAAGGGTATGGTATTTTTTCATCACTTTATGTGATGTGGATGTTACGGTGCTATTCAGCTAGTGTTTGGAGCAATAATTTATCACCACTGGTACCTGAGATCATTAGTTTCCTGTCTGGTCTCGCTATTAACTGAAATAAACCCCTGAACACTCCCCCTCACTCAGAATACACCAGACCGCCCATTCGATTATCCAATAAAATGGTGCAGAGAATCAATAAAGGTATGTGGATTAGCCATTATGCACAAACTGCCATCATGGAAAATGATGGCTTCACTGTTGCGCGAATGGAAGAGCAAGTCAATTCCTGGATTACACCTCCATTTTCTTGGCAGGTCGACTAGCTTTGATGCAGATGATAATCGTACCAAAATTGCTGTACTTATTTCTAAACATTTCTCTAGTTGTATATAAAACATTTTTTCTGGACTGTTAGATTTTTAACTATTAGGTTGTTTTGGGCTACTAGACAACATAGACTTGGGTAGGATACTCCTGTATAACCATGGGTGGGGTGGGGGGGGGACTTTATGGCTAAGGATCTTGAACCGTATTACATATAAACACAAGCACATTTTGAACATTATTGGTACTTTAACCACCCGCCAACCGCCCCGCCTCACGTGGCAATCAAAAAGGGCAATGCATCCCCCCAATCTATTAATGCTGTTATATTCCAAATCACAATACATACATTAAACGTAATCCTCCAACTTCTCTCCCTTTTCCTGGAATCCAATAAAGTCAATCACCCAACCCAAACAGGGTTTAGACCTCAGCATATAACTGATCAGCACTTCTGGCCATGGTAGAAGAACTTGGGCAACTCGTAGACCAAAAAGGCTCTGCAACAGTCATCCTTTTGGACCGCAGTGGTGCATTTGATACAGTGGACCATGCAACACTCATTCAGAGGATTAAAGATGTTGTAATAAGTGACTGCGCACTTAAATGTTTGATGTCTTTTCTTGATGTTAAAACTTTCCAAGTGTTAGACCAAATGAGTTACTCAGACACTTTCCCTCTGAAATGTGGAGTAATGTTGGGCTCTACTTCAGTCTTTACATGCGCCCCATAGCAGAGATAGTACAAACCCTTGGGTTGACTATAGTTTCGTACGCAGACGACACCCAATTAGTTGTTTCTATCTCTCTGGAAAATGGTTTCAACTGTCAACAGCTTGACCCTTGTTAAAAGAGGTGGCTGACTGGATGACCTGCTTCGCCTAAAGCTTAGCTATGACAAGACTGAGCTTATGCTCTTAGGTAACAATTTGTCCAATTAGGTGTTATTCTCCTGGCTGGAGTGCCTAGAGGATACACCTAGCCCCAAAAATCTTGTAAAAACCTGAGAATCTGCCTGGATAACTCATTCACTATGGAATCACAGGTCAACAAACTGACAATAAATTGTTTTGAAATACTAAGATTGCTGAGGAAAGTGTTAGATCTTTTGCCCTTCCTTTCCTAATGGATCATTATACAGGCCCTGATAATCTCCTGGTTGTATTACAGGAACTGTCTATATGAAAAGGTTACCAGTCATCCAAAATGCAGCAGCCCACCTCCTTTTCAATATTCCAAGGCACCAGTCAGTAATAGGGGCACTGGCTAACCATCATTGGCGCCCCATTGAGCAGCTGTTGACGTTTAAAATTCTCTGCATCGCTCATAGGGTCTTCTCTAACAAAGGACCCCAACAACTACCTGCTCTCATTGAACCTCACAACCCTCGAGGGTCCCTGAGATCGGCGAATGCACTTCTTGCAACAGTACTTAAAATCCGCAGAGCAAGATAGGGAAGTCTTTCATTTAAGTACGTGGCCCAAAAGTGTGAAACTCTTTGCCGCTCATACTGCTCCAAATAGACTCAGAACCCATCTTCAGAAAATTCTTGAAGACCTGCCTGTTCCTTAATTAGTTGCTCCCTCAGATCCCTTATGTGGTCCGGTCCAAGGGTTTGCTGAATGGTGTAAGAGCTAAGAAGCCTTCTGGTAGCCATGCAATGCATAACTCCCCTAGATCAGATTGGAGATTAGAATAAGCAACAGTCATTTGCTCTATTAAGGCATGGAAGAAACTTCATCTAAGAGCCAAGTTATACAACATATATTCCCCAGAATTTCCTTTTTGTTAGTCATCCCAACCTGGCTCTGACACAAGAGAAATCAACCATTTTACAGTTGCACATGCTTGATCTCACTATACGTGGTAGGATCTTTAAAGAAGGACATTTGATTTAAACTCATGCCATAACTACCACCAACCACACCCCTTTCGATGTTTTTATATATTATATACCGTGTGCGGTATGCAAATGTGAATTTCCTACATTCTTCTATGAACCACAGAAATTCAAATCCTTGACATTAATATTATATTCCCCGTTTAGACTCTGGATTATATATAATGCTATCCAGGTAGAAGCCCCGACTCCAGTATTGGCCTCTCTTGGTAAATGGTGTACTAAACTACAGAACCACATATGCAAAGATGATTGGAAATATTGTTTTTCACAGACTTGGACCTTATTATTCAGTAGCATGGACTATATATTACCTCGCTAAGTTTGTCACAATTTGAGTTAGTTAAAGATCCTGGACTTAGAAAGTGTGGTGCAGTGAAAGAGAGGTTGTTACGTGTTGCATGACCATGCTGCTAAATTAATACATTTTGGGAGGTGGTGCTAGGATCAATTACTGTGGATCCAAAAATTACCTTCCTTGGACTAGTTAAAAATATTTCAGCTAATATTTGGAAATTCACAGGAGGGGTTGGGGAGTCTGCTCAGATTCATAGCAGCTGGCTCAAAGAGTTGACTTACTGTAGTGAACAGTTAAATTGTTTGGAAAAACCTCTACTCCAGGCTCCGAGGCCTAAGGCTGTAGGGTGACCTTTGAGCACATTCCTGCTTAATTCTAGTTATCCTTTGCACTGACTACTTTGAAAGCTCTTTCATGTTAGTTAATTAGCAGAGATTATATACCTGCGCTAGCTCAGTTATTAATTGCTCAATATAAGATTTACATATATTATATAATTAACCCTCTGATTGTGGCATAGGCATATTTATATGTGATACCATTTTTCTTAGTACTATACCTGTTGTGTTAATATGCTGCTTTCTTGGTACTGTGGGTAAAAACATGACTTAATAAGTGTGCCCGAATTATATATTGTGTCAAATACCACTAAAAAAAAAAAAGTTTACTTTTGATGGGTACTTCTAACAATATATTCATTACCTTAGAATACTTCCCATGCACGAGACTGAATGTGGAAACTTTCTCAGCAGTGGCCCTGCCTGCATCTTATTGATGCAGTGCGTTTCCACACTGCCGCAGATGGAGTGAAGGTGCATATATGTGCCCCCTACCCGTGTGCAGACACCAGCTCTGCATCCGCAATCAGCAGCTTACTTCAATTCCTCACATTTGAAAAACCAAAGTGCTAGGGAACGAGGTCACCTTCTCAAATGACAAGTTTCAAGCCATGCTCTGAATGCAGAAAACAGATGTCAATCACAGATACACATGAGGTGCGTCTGGGCTTGAGGCATGACTCAGAGTTGTGCCACAAATGCACCTTAAGGCAAACCAGGATGGTAAGCGAAACTGTATGTCGCTGAACATCAAAGTCAAAACCTTTGTGTAAGTCCCTCTACAGGTCACAGGCTCAGGCTAGTTCACAGTTCTGAGGCCGTTCTCTTGACAGGTCTACCTCCCGGTTGAAGTCCTCCACTAAGTCCAAGTTGGATAGAAAACATAAAAAGCAAAGAGGGGCTCAACCCCAGCCTAGCATGTGCGAGGGAATCACAATGCTAGTCTGCCTCCTTCAGTTTTCCTGAGAACAGAGCAAATTCCCCAGCTGATCCAGTTTAATGTGAGTTTTCCCTGGCCATTAGCGATACCAGAGCAAATTGAGGCCTTTGAAGAAGGCATGCTACAGATCTTCAAGGCTTTTCCTGCCGCCTCTGGGTACGCCTTTTGGCCCCAAAGATCTGCAGTGGCCTTCAGTCTGGTACAGATGGTGGGACTTGCCCAGTGTCAACTGACCCCTTGGAATATGTTCCGCGTCCAGTGCCGAATCCAGTACGGATGCCTACTCTGGTACCTGGACCTGAGCTGGGTCGCAACTCACTGATGCTAGTGCCAACGGCGCTGGAAAATCCAATTCTAATCTCGATGTCTTACTTCGGCTCTATCTCGACTAATGTCATGAATGAGATCACAAAAGCTCAGCCAGTCATTATTCATCCTGATTTGTCACAGAGCTCTCCTTTATGTTGACCGCGCCAACAGAGGCTTCATTATCTTTTTTTTTTTAACATAAAATTTTATTTGAGAAAAAGCAGAGTCAATAAATCAGTCACTTATAGAACATACAGCTGAATCAAGTTACACAGTATTCATATTGATACATTAAGAAGCAATTCGAGAGTTGGGCCCAGTCCGGGACATTGCCAGTTCAAGCGTAGGAGAGTCACATAGTTCTCCCCGGAATGTATTCCAGTGTCCCCATTTCTTATCCCATTTTGTGGGGCAACCCCTAATTTTGTACACAGTTTTTTCTGCAAGCATACTACGGTCCAATTCGGCTACCCAACCCACCACCAGCGGCCTTTCAGGGGAGCCCCACTTCATAGCAATTGAGCGTTTAGCTAACAGGAAGGCCAGCACTGCCCACTGTAGTTCAAATTCGTTCAGGTCTGTGGCCCCCCATATATTTAGGACTCTCTCTTTTGGCGATAGTGGAATCGACTTGCCTAAGGAAGCCCTCATTTTACGTATGACTCCCTCCCAAAATTGTTGTACCCTCGGGCAGTCCCATAGGACATGATAGAAGGTGCCCGGCTGGCCACCCCCTCTTAGACATAAAGTGTCAGGACGATGTAGGACTTTCAGTTGGATTAGTCGTAATCTATGGTTAATGGCCGACTCTCTAGGAGACATTAGGGCTGCCCGCCATTCCTCCTCTTCTAGAAGCCCCAGGTCTTCCTCCCATTTATCTCGCAGAGGTCGGAAAGTGTCGGGAAGGTTGTTACAGAGCTTGCGATAAGTGAGGGATATAGCCTTTTCGGGGAGAGGTTCCAACAGTAGTCTGTCCTCTAGGGGGGAACTCTCAGGTATGGAAGCAAGGTCGGGGATGGCCGTAAGAAGGGCATGTTTGATTTGAAGATATCGAAAGTGTTCCGTTGGTTCCAGGGAGTGTTTGGTTTGTAGGTCTGCAAATGTCAATAACCTGCCTCTGTGTACTAGGTCGCCTACAAGACTTCATTATCTTTTTTACTCCAATTCTGAACGAGGTACTCGACAAGATGAAGATTATGATGATGGGATTGAGGTTGGAGATCTTCCACTCTCAATATAATGGTGACAGTTTGTATATAGATTTACAAGACTCCAGTGGGCTAGATGCCTTCCCTGATACTGGATTGGACTCACCACTTAACACCACCTACCAAAGAGTGTTTCATATGCAGTTGTGGCCTGACAGCCAGCTGAGGTCCTGGATTTACAATTGCCCTTTGAGACCAAAACAAAAGTGCTCTCTGAAATTCTACAGCCAATGTCTGCCACATCTGAATCTTTGCTCCCTTTCAACAAGGCACTCACAGATAATTTGATGGGCACTTGATCAAAACATGTTCCTGTCTGCCGGCCAATGGGAAGGTGGCCAGGTGTTCCAGACCGGCACCTGGTGGCTCGTATTTTTTCACTAAGCATCCTTATTCATCGAGCCCAATAAGATTAACCTGAATTATTTCCCTCTAACTTCTCTTGTTAGGGAATCCATGTGGATTGAGGCTTTTGGAAAACAGTTTGCTGGGCTGCTATACACATGCCCTTTGGTCTTAGCCAGCGAGATCTTGGCAATGGCCTCTCTGGCTCAAGCATACCGCAATGGATAGGGTGCAGCCAAATACATGATTAGTTCTTGCCTGAACACTAACAGCTGTTTGGGGATGGTGGTTGGCACCATCATTGTGCTCCGCCACCACATGTGGATGCATTCCACAGAATTTTCTAGAGACATGCAAATTATTCTCATGTATATGCCCTTTGATGGCTCACGCCTCTTTTGTGACAATGTCTATTCTGTCAGTAGAGCTACCTCACGCTCTATGGAACTGTTGACTCCCACCTATCAGTTCCTTCATCAATCTTGAAAATGCATGGGATACTCTAGGGGGGTTGCCCAACAGCCAGCACCAGTCTTCTCCATCATTTTAAGGCCAGAGATGGGGGCTGGAGGATGTTGTGCAGGCCATCAGGGGCACCAGTCCTCCAGGTCCCTTCACCTGTCACGACCGCTTCTAAGCTGTTTTAGTTTGCTCTTAGCAGACATACCCATCCTGTGTGGGAAGGGGGGCAGAATTCAGTTTTTAGATGGGTCATGCAGATTGTTCTGCATGATCATGCTCTGTCCTTTTTGATTGCACTGCCATGTTTCCCCATCACATCTGATTTTCTTTCAAATGAGCTCTTCTTCATTCTGGTGCGAATGTTGCTCTATAAATGTGCTATGGAGAGAGTTCCTTATTTGAAAAGAGAAGAGGGTTGTTACTCTTGCTACTTACTCGTGCTGGAAAAGGACAGAGGCCTCCAGCCTGCATTGGAGCGCCGAACTTTGAAGGCCTACCTGCAGAAGGATAAATTAAAAATGCTCGTGTTGGCACAGATCTTGGCCGCTCTGGAACTAGGGATGGTGTCCTTGGACCCGCAGGAGGCATGTTTTTTATATGCACATCTGCAGTTCCACAGGCGTTGGCTGCAGTTCAGTGTTGGCCAGGAGCATTTCAAGTTTCCAGTCCTCACTGACACTTCTACGGCCATGTGCTACTGCAGCAAGCAGGCCAGAGTGAGTTCCTTGGTCTTATGCCAAGAGGCTTTGCATCTTTGGAACTGGTTGGACCACTAGGCCATTTCCCTGATCACAAACTACCTGTTGGGATCATTGAATTCCAGATTGGGAGAGCTTAGTCAGCTCTATCTGTCAAAGTATGAATGGCGTCTTCATCCCAAGGTGGTGCAGAGCATCTTCCGACAGCGAGAAGAACCATGGATCAATCTCATCCCTACTGTTGAGATTGCGTAGTGTCAAAGGTCGTGCATGTTGATGTTTCCACTAAGGGACTTGCTAGAAGATGCATTCCAGCTGAAATGTAACACAGAACTTCTGTAAGCCTTCCCACTCCTGCCTTTCATGCCCCTTGTCATCCTAGTGGCTCCGGAGTTGGAAAGGAGAGTGTGGCAACTGGAACTTGTGGGCATGAGCATCTACCATCCAATCAAGCTCCAATTTCAAGAGCAGCGCAGCAGCCTTCACCTGAACCTGCGTAATCTACATCTCTATGCGTGGAGATTCAGCTTACTGCATTTGATCTGCCATCCTCACTGCTCATCAGCCTTCTAATGAAGTCCATTTTTGCTGGGCACTGGAATAAATTTGTGTCCTGGTGCGGAATTCCTAAGACAGACCTTTTACAAGCCAAACTGCCAGATGTTCTCCAGCTCATCTTTGGGCCAAGCAAGGCCTTGCAGTGGGCCCTATTAACTGTAATTTGCCGGCCCTTCCGCCTTCTTTTGTTTGCTGGACCAAGCATCCTTGGATAAATCACCAGTTAAAGGTTGGACACTCATATTTTCTCCCATACTGATTGTGATGCCACAGTGGGACCTTTGGTTGGTCTTTACGTTGCTCACATGTATGCCCTTTGAGCCAATGCACAGCTGCTTATTGCGTCTGGTGAATGTAAAGACTCTCTTTCTCATAACGATCACGTCAGCTCGTCACATGAGTAAACTCCAGACACTGTTGGGGCAACCGTCTGACACCACCATTTTCCCCAACAAACTGGTGATGAGGAATCTGGTTCCTGCTTGCCTAAAGTTCTGGCTCCCTTTCACGTTGGCCAACCCATCACCCTGTCAGTGCTCTTTGCTCCTCCTCACCCCATGAAAGAGGATGAGAGGTTTAATCGGCTGGATTCCACAAGGGCTTTAAACTTTAACATGAATCATACCAAGAACCACGAGATGGAAGATAAACATTTTGTGGGGTTCACAGGGACAGAGAAGGGGATTGAGGTGCGGAAAAGTGGCCATATGAGGTTGATAGTTGTGGTAAATAAATAAATAATACCTCTATTTTTGACTGGACATACAATAACAGATAGCTCAATAAATAAGAGTCAAGATTCGAGGTAGCTGGAGTTTGCAGGTTTTAATACAGCATAAAGGACAGGAACAGGACAACCTGCACGGGAATAGGATGGCAGGGCCCGGCGGCTGCCGGGGCAGGATCTGGGATGAGCGCGCTAAAGGGATAACTTTTTAATAACAGTGCACAAGCATATATACTTAAACAAAATACATGGTATTCAATACAGTAGGCGTAGCAGTGGGTGGAGTTCGTAGCAGTCGCGAAAGATAAGGCTGAAATGGGTGTAACAAGAGGCGTGAACAGGGCGTATACATAGACATGTGATGTAAACGTAACAGAATATGTCATAAACGGGGCGGAAACATGGAGGGGGCTACCTAAGGAGCCGGGACCTCTAACCTAGTGGTGCGCGCAAGCTGGCAATGACGTGTTACTAGGAGGAACTGGGGGCTATGACTTCTGCGCTAGAAAAGGAGACGAAAGTCTGGAGTGTCAGAGCGACATGTACCTAAACACTATCTAGTATCTGATGTTTAGAGAACATCTTGATAGAATCCAAAAGTTATCAGGGTAAAGGCTAACAGACTCTAAGACTGGTGCATGCATCATTCTATATGTAGTGCGTGTTGAGGAGTATTAAATGACCATTAATACAGTATTTCTCTTACATGGAGACGTAAAGGCTAGACGATGACTGAAACTATTGATGCGATTCAGTAGCTTTAGGAATGCAGAGAAGGAGGGCTGGACTGATAACTAGAATCATAACATACTCTTGGCAGACTGGCAGGCAGAGCCAGGCCGAGCCGGGCACTGTGAGGCAGGAAGTAAGTGAAGGGTCAGGGATACAGGTGGGGGCTGTATGGCTCCTCAGCGAGGGTTCAGGAGACAGGAGCTGAATCTGGTGTCCGGGCCCTTTTGAGGCCTAGAAACGGAGACTTTTCAATGAATTAACGTGCACACTGTAAAACGTGGCAACATAACTTTACATAGGCCTAATACTCGTAGCTTTAACGAGAACTGAAAACTGGCATACTAGAGATGGACACAACTAAAATTGCGTCTTTAATCGATCATAAGGGAATACATATGCATATTAATCATGCACATATAACATAAGATGGGGAACACGTAGGGACACAGAACATGGCAAAATTTACTTTTCCACATTCCCTCCTTGTCACTACGTTTCCATCAGGAAACATCAATATTCATGATACCATCTATCATTTCATACAGTATCATTTGCTCGTCTCGAATTGTCTTGGAACGGGACTTAGGACTAGGACTTGGAATACAGGATGTAGCACAAATGCCGCAAATCGCAGGGCCACATTGTAAACAGAGGCAGCAACTGAAAATGATCATTACTGCTATACCTAGGAATGACAATACTTTCCATCCCCAGGCAGAAATTATACTCCAAAACCAACCGGACCATGTCCAGGTGCCTGGATTCTGGTGTAACTGATGGGCAATTTTATGAAGTCTGGTTATAGCTGAATAAACAGACGGCGCGTTATTAGGAATGAAAATGCAGCAACTAGATCCGATGACTCTACATGCTCCTCCTCTATCGGCCAGTATGACGTCAAGAACGAGACGATTTTGGAGCACGACAAATCTCATAGCAGATTGCTCTTCGGTTAAGTTACCTAGAGCAGAAGTAGTCTCATTCACTACTGCTTCAAGGGTTCTGGTTAGTCTACGTATTAACTTACTATTCTGGATAGGTCCTATAAAGAAGAAGAAACCTTTATTGAAGTCTGTATACTGTTCTAGAGCAGTTTCAGTTTGATCGACAATCGGGGACTCGATCTCCCTTCTATGTCTAATGTGTACTAGATGTGTGTTTCTATGATAATCGGATGGGGCTAGGAAAACTGGTGGCAGTAGGAAGGCAATGTAACAGGTTCCATCCCAATCGAGGGGCAGACGAACATATGCAGTCTGACCACAAACAAAATAAGAATGACGTGAGGCTTTGAAAATAGATTTCCCACTGTCACTATACTTGACAATAGTAGTACAATCACTATGTCCTACATGTGCGGAACCATTCTTTCGGACACATAATTCGCCTTTGACTGGTAGTACTGAAATAGCAGGTAAATCTGGAGTAGTATCAGACTGAACATTCAGAACCATAAAATTCGAAGAATAATTTCCTAAATTATAAACTTCATTTTCTAGATCTAACCCTGTTCTATGGGAGAGACCTTGCTTGTCTGGAAAACATGTACTATCCAAAAGGGACATATCAGTTGAGGATGACGTTAACGTGGACCATGCTCCACACGAACCATTATGTGAAAACGGATAAGGAAAGAGTGGCAGAACTCCCTTCGGTGTCTGGAAAGGGGGGAGTCGACCACACACCCAACAATTAGTGGCATTGCTGGTCTGGTGTGAATAGTGTAACATACGGATAAACGTATTATTTCTCATAGCAAGACGATAGGATAGCTCGTGAGGAGGCAGATCACTAAAGGTGTGCTCTACTGTAGAATTAGAAAACATTATGTACATGTGAAACTGGAAAACATAAATGCAATGCATAACTTGTGCAGGTAACCATCAAACTCAAAAATAGAAGAAAACATAAAATAACAATACATCTGATGGAGTTTTGACTAACTCTCTCACTATGGGGGTCTATCTCATACATGTCAGAAACCTGTCTAACCGTTTCACCCGAGGGGGACTTAGACAATTAAACTGGCTGACTTATTTTACTAGACCGGAGCTTCTGTTTATACTCCTGCTGCGGAGTTTTCTCTAACAGGGAGGGCTTTGAGTCAAAGTCAATAGCGGGACAGTCCTTGAGAATAGGGCAATGTTTAGACTCGGAAGTGTCTGTAGAAGTGTCAATAAACGTTTTAGTTCTTAGTCCATGAAATTTCTTGACATGAGACAGATACACCCAGCCTTTTCTGCCTTCCAACTTCACGGCCGTGCGGGTGGTCAGAAGGACTAACTTCGGCTCCTTCCAGCGAGGCTCCAGCGGACTTGAACGATCAAAATTCCGGATTAAAACCAGGGTGCCGGGAAGGACCTCGTGTGGCTTGACTTCAGTATTGTCGGGAAATGCAGCGGCAACCTGTGAACGACAAGAGTGTAGGGCAGACATCAAGGAAGCTAGGTAATCTGTCAGCATATTACTGGAAACATCTGTAATACTTCGGGGTCTAGGTGTACCCCACATGTTCGGGGGGCGGCCGAATACGACCTCATAAGGGGACAGACCTGATCTGGAATGTGC
The DNA here is from genome assembly GCF_964261635.1 of Lissotriton helveticus. NCBI lineage: Eukaryota > Metazoa > Chordata > Amphibia > Caudata > Salamandridae > Lissotriton > Lissotriton helveticus. The sequence goes on from NC_136059.1 coordinate 603,495,832, forward strand.
GACCATGCGCATATAAAATAGGGCGACTGGCAGAGCTACTAGCCAGTCTACACCTTTCTCTTTACAGACTTTGGCAAGACGGATTTTTAATGTCTGGTTATGTCTCTCTACGAGACCTGCTGCTTCAGGATGGCGTACACAATGAAACTTCCACTGGTACCCTAACAGAAGGGACACATGCTTCATTAACTCAGATGAGAATGGCTGGCCGTTGTCTGAATACACGACCCTAGGGAGTCCATAACGGGGGAAAAATTCACGAACCAGCTGCTTGGCAGTGGTCGCGGCTGTGTAATCTGGAACTGGATATGCCTCTGTCCACCTGGACAAAGCGCATACAACTACAAGGACATACTTGAAACCTCGACATCGCTCCATCTGAATATAATCCATCTGGAGGACTTCAAAAGGGTGGTCAGGATGCTGGAATCCCCCTTGTTCCACCGGGACACTTTTACCTGGATTGAATTGACAACATATCATACAGGTACGGACTTTCTGCTTGGCTGCAGCTCGTAAATGCTTGTTGGACCAAATGTTCTGGATACTGTCTAACATGGCTTTTTCTCCTAAATGTGCAGGACTATGTGTGGTGTTAATAATGACTTGAACCATTGAGTCGGGGAGAAACCATGTGGCTTTTCCCTTCGTCAACCATCCCTGATCTGTCTGGACCCCTCCTTGTTCGGACCATTTCTTGATTTCTTCGGGGGTAGCGTGTAACTGTATGTCTATGACATCCTGAGTGGGGTCCTTAACTGTCATACATGTAGTCGGATCTGGAGTGTGTGTCAGTGTTGCGTTAACTGGAATGTCTGGAGTCTGGGCTGTAAACTTGGCTGTTCGATCTGCTAGATCGTTACCTTGAGAAATAATGTCTGTGACTTTCGTATGTGCTTTGCACTTCATGATAGCGATAGCTGTCGGTAAATGTATTGCATCTAACAGAGCTTGAATAAGGAGACCATGCTGAATCTTGGTTCCATGAGAAGTCATAAAACCTCTTTCTTGCCAGAGCACTCCAAAGTCGTGTACGACTCCGAATGCATAACGTGAATCTGTGTAAATGTTAACTTTCAGGTTCTTGGCACGTATGCAGGCTTGGGTCAGAGCAACTAGCTCTGCTGCTTGAGCGGACAGAGTGTCAATACGGTGTGTCTCTATAACTTCAGTCTCAGTAGTCACTGCATACGCGGCTACTAGTTCTCCTGTACTTGTTCTCATACATGAACCATCCACATAAAGTGTCAGGTCGGGATCTGGTAATGGAATATCTGTCAGGTCTTGTCTTGGCTTTGTCATGGTGTTAACTACTTCCACACAGTCATGTGTGGCAGGATTTGAGGTAACTGACGGTAACAGTGTAGCAGGATTTAGAACGTTGCAGCGTCTGATTTCTATGTGTGACTGGAACAGTGTCAATTCATAACCTGTTAAACGTGCAATGGTCAAGTGCTGAGTCTGGGTTCGGTTTAAAAGAACTTCCACGGAGTGTGGAACTTGTACTGTCAGGGAATGTCCTAACACTATGGAATCACTTTGTCTGATAGCTAGTGCTGTGGCTGCAACTGACTTGAGGCACGCAGGCAGAGCCTGGGCTACTGGATCTAATGTGCTCGAAAAATAAGCACAGGGCTTGTATTGTCCTGCTTGATCTTGTGTGAGAACAGATAATGCTGTACCATTACGTTCTGTGACAAAAAGTGTAAAAGGCTTACTGTAGTTCGGAGTAGCTAGAACAGGAGCTTGACATAAAGCTTTCTTTAACTCATTAAAAGCAAGTGTATGTTCCTGGGTCCAAGGGAGGACAGTCGATACGGCTGCCTCCTGTGTCGTTAACTGTATCAGTGGCTTGGCTAGAAATGCATACTGAGGAATCCATTGTCGGCAATAAGAAGTGAGGCCGATAAAAGCTCGTACCTCCTTCTGGGTCTTAGGCTGAGGAATACTCGCTATTAACTGGATACGGTCAGGTGTCAACTGCCTACCCCTCTTGGACAGTAAGTGGCCTAAGTAGATCACTTGCTGGACACAGAATTGAAGCTTCGAAGGGGACACCTTGTGCCCCATCTCGGCTAGGAAATACAGGACTGTAAGTGACGCACGCTCGCAGGCACGTTCAGAACGGGCTGTGATCAGTAGATCATCGACATACTGGAGCAGGGCAGTGTCAGTTGGCATGTGAATATTGTCTAGTTGTCTCTTAAGTGCTTGACTGTAAATACTAGGACTTTCTGTGAAACCTTGAGGAGCTCGTGTGAATTTATAGCTCCTTCCATTTAAACAAAATCCGAAAAGAAACTGGCTGTCTGGATGAATGGGGACACTGAAAAATGTGTTTTTGAGGTCTATGACTGTGAAAAATGTAGCCTCAGAATCAATGGCTGTCAATAGGGAAGAAATATCTGGGACAACTGGGTACTGGGGAATGATACATTTATTAAGTTCTCGAAGGTCAATCACTAATCGATATACTGGAGGTGCATTTGGATCAGTACGTTTCATGACTGGAATGATAGGAGAATTACATACATTGGAGTCAGTTTCTACAACTACTCCTTGAGCAATGAGCTCGTCAATAATTTTGGATAAGGCTGCTACAGCCTCAGGTGGCAATCTGTACTGTCTGATTCGTGGTAACACTACACCTGGTTTGAGAGTCACACGATGGGGTGTGATTTGCATAAAACCAACATCAGTTGGAACTTGTGCCCATAGATGCTGCGGAACATTCAATAATCTTGGATCAAAATCACGTAATACATAGTGACCCTTAAAGTCACGTAAAAACAAACGTATTCCTTCTGGGGAGCAGCAAATAACTGCACCTAATTCTTTTAATGTCTTAATGCCTAACAAATTTTCTGGACATGATTTCGTGAGTAGCAGGTCAGTAGTTCGGGACAATGGACCTACTTCTAGAGTAACTGGTTTGGAAATCTCGTTAACAATTGGCTTTCCTGAAAATCCAAGGGAAACATTTCTAGAGCCTGAGAGCGGAGCCCCTGGAACCTCGTCATGACTGATAGTAGTCCTACTTGCCCCTGTATCAATCAAAAACTTTCTGTCTTTCCCTAATACTTGACTATGTACATAGGGACCTTCTTGATCTACAGGAATCTCGATGAGAGGCAAGCCTACCTCCCTCTCTAGGCTGTTTCATGAATACGGCTGATACTCTGGATACTCGGACTGTGCATACTGGTACATCTGCTGTGTAACATGCTGTGTTGCAGCTATAGGCTGCGGTGCTGTAACTGTCTGTTGTGCATTCTGTGGCTGAGAAGTCTGTGAAACTTGCTCTTGTCTAGGCGGACGTGGTCTTTCTTTAGTCTTACCGGTAGCTATGTTGTGTTTCAGAACTGCACACTCGTTTATAAAATGACCTGGCTGTTTACAATAATTGCAGGTCCCTTTAACAGGAACTGCAGGATGACTGGCTTGATTCGTACCCCTCTTCTGACTGTCTTGTGGAACAGATTGTGCAACTAATACTTTCATTTTCGTGTCTTTCATACGTTTCCTTTCATGATCTTGCTCTTCTCTGATTCTATTCTGGTGATACTGGAGCATCTGAAGCATTTGGGACGGAGTATTAGCTTGCCAGGTACTTTCGACTTTCAAAACTCGATTTTTAACTTGTGGACTTGAATTCTCGACTAATTTAGTAACAAAAAGATGAGGGTATGACTCACTACTCGTCTTCAAACCACTGTTAATACTAAAACATTTCTCGAATCTAGAATAAAAATCACTAGTATCCTCGTCTGGTTTCTGTTTACAGGCTGAGATTGCATCCCAGTCTTCCTTTTTCGTGGCTAGTAATCTTGGCAAAACTTGTATTAACAGTTCAGGTAATTCTTTACATTTATCTCCTAGACCGGTACCTGGTACACGTGTATTTTCTTCAGCTTCTAGAACTGCCCAATCTATCTTTTTCTCTCCCACCTCCCATTCTTTTTCTTTGAGTTTTTCATATATGCCCGCAGGCAACAGGACTTTTAACATTTTAATTATATCTGGATACGTGTATTCTCCCATACGGAGCATGTCTTTTAATTCACGGTGGAACCCTGCTGGATCTTTATCGTGACAGGGAATTAACTTTTTCATCTCTAAGAGTTCCATCTTTGTAATCGGGTGTAAACAAATACTCGTTGCATTTCACCACCCGCTGTCCTAACTGGGTGTACTTCTCGTAACGGATGCTGTCTGTCTATGTAAAAGGGTTTACTTTCTGGGGGTGAGACGTGAACAAAATGCGGGTTCAGAAACGTTCTATATTTGTGGCGCTGTTCTAGAATGATACTAATTAAGTCGGTACCTAGACCTTTCCATCTATACTGGAGTAACTCGTTCAGAACATCATGTAACGGACCTGGATCGGAATGCTGACCCTCATACAATGTAATGAGGTGCTGGATCATATACATACCCACCAGTCGCTGCTCGGCTGGGGGCAGTTTCAGAAACATTTGTGCCACTATTTCGTCTGGAAAAGTGGTAGAATCAGTAGCCCATCGGACTGCTGATCGGGCTAGTTCTTGTTCATGCATAGTACTAAGTTCACTATAAACGATTCGTGATTTCAGAATGTGATCGGTAGCTTGAAATACTTGCTCTAGAGAACCTTGTTCTGGTGCTGGAAGAGGAACAGTTTTCTTGTGTTCTAGACGTGAATGTCGGTCGGGAAGTCTAGCTTTACCTACATACGCTATTCTGGCGGTATTCTCGTCGTCTACCTCTTCAGTAGAAGAGTCGTTTTCCTTCTCGCTTACTTGTGCTGCTTTGCGTTTCTCGTGTAACCTTATTATTTCCTTACGAATTTTCTTGTACATACTCTATACAACTGAGCGTCCTGTGTCTTCCCTCGGCTATATTATCACTCCACCTTGTCAGGACTTTCATTTCAGTCAGATCTTTAGTCGGATAATCTTGTTCCCTTATTAAACAATGAATTAGAAACTTTAATAACATGAGCTGAATCTCAGCTTTCCTTAAAGACATGACTTCGCCAATACTTTCTGGGTCTGTTCCTGTACGAATGAAACGATATATTCTGTCTAGATCTTCTTTCATATTTGGTAGGGTGTCCAAATACTCGGTCACCCGTCTTACACGTAATGAATATATAACCATACTATCATCACCTGGGACCGGATCATAACGGCATTCGGTAAGAGCTCGTCTGATATCTGCAACAGACTGATGTTTGGGCGTGCGCTGTAACGCACGTTCATGTAACTCGACTGACGTTACACGTTTGTGTGGCGGTGGGGTTCCCGGAGGACCTCCTCCACCGGCCCCTAAACTGGAATCGTCGACTGATACTCTTCGTGCTGGCAGAGTGACCAGTGTAGCGGGTACTTGTAATGTAGGCTGGACCGGGGGTACCGTAACAGGTGCTGTAACAGGTGCCCCGGTGACTGGAGGAGCAGGATTTACATTATTTACAGGAGCTGGCGGAACAGGATTTGCATATTCTGGGACTGTGTCGTCCAAATAGGACGAGAGAAAAATATCAGCTGCGGTCGGTTTGTGACGTAGCTTGGTCGGAACTAAGGGTGGCGGAAAATTACTGGATGCCTCCGGGGTTGCTTTTGGCAAGCCCTCGGCAAGAAGAGGGTACATACCCTTAATAAGGGCATTCCTCTGTCTGTCTGACTGTTCGGTTTTAACTCGTTCACCTATTTCGATTAATTCCCTTTCTTGGGCTCTTTCTGAGGATTCTCTACTTAATTCTGACTTTCTGATTTCTTTTTCGGTTCTTTTATGAGATTCTTTGCGCCATAACTCGATGGCATCTTTCTGTGACTGTCTGGCTTTCTTTTTCCATAATACTTCTTCTACTCGCATGATGCACTCGGCATCCCATGTGCCTGATACAGGCCATCTATATTTCTCTTCTAACTGTTTGGTGTACTCCACCCATAAATCTAAATACAATATGGCACTTATGCCATGCTTTTGATACATAAAATGACCTGGACTGTCCCTAGGCGGGACAGGAACTGCTTCCTCGAGCAGACCTTTTCTAGTTCTTAACTGACGTAATTTTGAGAACAGAGGCATGACGTGAACTGGGATCTGGACACAATACAATACACAATGAACACAATAATGACTTGAGACTGATCACTCATACCACGACATTAAAAACACATTGAAATGACATTTAAAATAACAGTTCGAACAGAAACATTACCTGGAATACTTGAGAACAGAAACACATGAATTTCTTGAGACTAGAACTTACTAGAGTTACTAGATGCACTGCTGAAACAGTACGAAACATACCGGTCTCATAAAGAGACACGTCAGGACCCGCATCCACCTAGGTGGATACTTCGTGTTGGATTTGCGTACCCAAACCCACGGACCAGAGACAAATTAATTGACCCTGTCTAGATACTACCCCAGCAACGGTACTCACCGGGCAGCAAGAACGGAAGGCCTCGGACTGGACTGGACTGCTACGACGACGGACTACGAACTTCGGACTTCAGTTACGGGTGGGCCTCCGGATACCTCGGACCTTGGACTCTCGGCTTGGGCTCTGGTCGGGACTCGCCGCGTTCCTCCACCGCCTCGTCTGGATGCTGGACCGCAACCTCCGTCTCCTCCGTGGGCCTGAGGGATACTTGAAGCAGAAATATCTGCACGTGCACGGTATGGTTCCGTCACGGCTGCAGAGGGTCAGGGGGCTGGCGTGGCTTCTCCGGCGCGTGGGGAAAGGGCAAGTCCCTGTTCGGGCGCCATTATGTGGTAAATAAATAAATAATACCTCTATTTTTGACTGGACATACAATAACAGATAGCTCAATAAATAAGAGTCAAGATTCGAGGTAGCTGGAGTTTGCAGGTTTTAATACAGCATAAAGGACAGGAACAGGACAACCTGCACGGGAATAGGATGGCAGGGCCCGGCGGCTGCCGGGGCAGGATCTGGGATGAGCGCGCTAAAGGGATAACTTTTTAATAACAGTGCACAAGCATATATACTTAAACAAAATACATGGTATTCAATACAGTAGGCGTAGCAGTGGGTGGAGTTCGTAGCAGTCGCGAAAGATAAGGCTGAAATGGGTGTAACAAGAGGCGTGAACAGGGCATATACATAGACATGTGATGTAAACGTAACAGAATATGTCATAAACGGGGCGGAAACATGGAGGGGGCTACCTAAGGAGCCGGGACCTCTAACCTAGTGGTGCGCGCAAGCTGGCAATGACGTGTTACTAGGAGGAACTGGGGGCTATGACTTCTGCGCTAGAAAAGGAGACGAAAGTCTGGAGTGTCAGAGCGACATGTACCTAAACACTATCTAGTATCTGATGTTTAGAGAACATCTTGATAGAATCCAAAAGTTATCAGGGTAAAGGCTAACAGACTCTAAGACTGGTGCATGCATCATTCTATATGTAGTGCGTGTTGAGGAGTATTAAATGACCATTAATACAGTATTTCTCTTACATGGAGACGTAAAGGCTAGACGATGACTGAAACTATTGATGCGATTCAGTAGCTTTAGGAATGCAGAGAAGGAGGGCTGGACTGATAACTAGAATCATAACATACTCTTGGCAGACTGGCAGGCAGAGCCAGGCCGAGCCGGGCACTGTGAGGCAGGAAGTAAGTGAAGGGTCAGGGATACAGGTGGGGGCTGTATCGCTCCTCAGCGAGGGTTCAGGAGACAGGAGCTGAATCTGGTGTCCGGGCCCTTTTGAGGCCTAGAAACGGAGACTTTTCAATGAATTAACGTGCACACTGTAAAACGTGGCAACATAACTTTACATAGGCCTAATACTCGTAGCTTTAACGAGAACTGAAAACTGGCATACTAGAGATGGACACAACTAAAATTGCGTCTTTAATCGATCATAAGGGAATACATATGCATATTAATCATGCACATATAACATAAGATGGGGAACACGTAGGGACACAGAACATGGCAAAATTTACTTTTCCACATAGTCCTCTGCATTAAGATTTGCTATACACTGGACAAGAAGCAGCTTCCGGAAGGTCTGAGAGACCATTCAGCTAGGGCCAATGCTGCTACCACTGCATTGGGTGATATCTCCCAAGCTGTGACAAGGGCATCGGTGCACACTTTCATGAAGCACTACTTCCCTGGGAAGGAAATTTTGCCTGCTGGGTCTTGCAAGACCCTTTGGTCTGGGTCGATTCCACTAACCCTTTTCTTTATGGCGCTACTGTTTCGATATATATTCTAAGGTGAATAATCTGTTGTTAGATGCATCCATCAGATGAACAAGTTATTTCACTTTTGTAACAATCTACCCACAAGTCCCTCACTTACCTCCCAGCTCCCCGTTATGTGGAGTGGCCTCTTTTACTATCTAAAAAGGTACAATGTTGGAAATTAGCACACTGATACCAACAATTGTTTCACAAGCCGCGTCTCCATGCGCAGAACGAGTTGAGCAAGAAATTCACTTCAGCAGGCAGGGGTGGCCCTTATAAGTATCTCTACTCCGTCCCTTCAGCAATGTACAAAGCCAATGCAGAGCTACATGGCGCCAGTCAGCAGCTCTCTGGGGCAGGGCTGAAAATGTTTTTGGATCCAGTATGGCACCTTGGGAGTATTCCAAGGTGAGAAATCTGCTTTTAGTTGGGCAATCCACTAGAAAGAGCATTACAGAAGGTAAGTAACTTGTTGTTTTGACCTTTTGCATTGTGAGCATGCAATTTGCTGAAGCTGACCATTCTCAACACTGGGTGTACTATATGGAGAGTATCAATCTTTGTTTCCTTTTCAAGAATTCTATTAGCATGATCAGGTGTTTCATTTTTGTTTCTTATGAAGAGTAGATGTAGGTCTATTCTGTATAAGATGTTTGGGTTAATTCTGAAACAGTAAGTATAGGATCTCTGCAGCCAAGTGTGAAACTGAGTGTTTACCAAGGCAAGACCAGTCAACCTATTTAGTGCTCTTCGTTTCTCCATGTGGAAGATACACAATGACTTTCAGGCTTTATCCAATCAGCTTGATACAGAGTAATGACATTTGGCGCAAAGTATCCGCGCACCGACTTACACCAGGTGTGTAACTTATGCTTGTCTCTGGAGCACAAAGAAGAAAGACTGCGACACTAGCAAATGATTTCAGTCGGAGAAAATCCTTTGCGATCGTTGGGCTTGATGTCCAGAAATATCTTTGTTGAAGAGTCCGGGCAAGCAGAAATTGGTGTATCAGCGGCAGAGGAGGAATAGGCCTTTTCCATGTCAGATTCGAGATAGACCTCGACGTCGAAGAACTTCCGCAGGGACAGGGTGACGTGAGTACCAAAGACCCCTTGCCTCATCAACCCACTCCCAAAAAACCTAAGGCTTCGGCACCACCTCTGGTATCTGGCCAAGGTCGGCACCGAGACGACGTTTCCAATGCCCCGCCTTCCGACTTAGCTCCGAAACAACCAGTCAAGCCTTCCAGCTCGGGATCGAGTCGACCCATAATCTCTTAGGAACTGAAGCCCTCCGGTTCAAGTCCAAATCTGGCTTGGAGCCGAAATCCACCACACCGAAAAAGGAACAAACTTGGCAGCCGAAATCCTACGCACCCAACGGCCAACCCATCTCGGCACTGAAAACATTGGTACCAAAACTAAAAGATGTCCCTTTGGATCCACATTTAGACACTGTTCCTCCAAAATTGGATCCCAAACAAAAGAGACTTTCTATTATTCCAGAAAAAGGACATATTCATACCAAGCTGACTCATAAACACAATCTACCGTATGACGACAGTCATTACAAGAACCCTTTAAAGAAGAAGAATGTTGGTACCAGTCCTTTTCATCCACCACCAACATCCCCTCCACTTCCACCCTCCTCTATGACTTTAAATCCTTTGCACATTACAACTCAGGATTCTGCACTGTCTCAGCATGACGGGACGATATTGATGAGGTGGACATGCATTTACCAGTAGATCCATGGAAGGATTACACAATTGACCCTCCATTAGGCAATGATCCAGACGTTTACCCTGCCAAGCCATCTCCACCTGATAACAATACATCCTATCAGGGCCGCAGAATACCATGGGGTGGTATCCTTAGAAGAGGATTTTTTGTTTGAGACACTAGGATCCACTCACAGGTCGACCCAAACACTCATTATGCTTACAGGTATGATGAGACACCAAGACGACATTTATAAAGATCCTGTGCGTGCACTCATTTTGACTCCTAGAGTCGATAAAAAATATAAACCCTCCCCAACAGATCCGGTATTTGTTCAGGGTCAGTTACCGCTAGACTCACATTTAGTGTCCAATGCTCGCAAGCGAGCTAATTCCCAAACCTCTGAGGACGCTGTTCCCCCGGATAAAGAATCCAAGCTAATCTAATAGTTGCTTCTGGCAAACGCATACCGGCTCAAGCTGCCAATCACTGGTGCATTGCAAACATGCAGGGCCTTTTAGCCAGATATGACAGAGCAAACTGGGATGAAATGAAGCATTTGCTCCAATATCTCCCAGATGAACATAAAGCAAAAGCGCAAGATTTAGTACATGAAGGAAAGCTAATTTCCAAATTTCCAATAAGATGTGCTCTAGATGCAGCTCGCACCGCAGCTAGAGAAGTCAACACTAGCTTCTTACTCGGAAGGCATGCTTGGTTAAGGATTTCCGGGTTTAAACTCGAAGTACAACAATTTATTTTAAATACACCCTTTGACAAAGAACATCTATTTGGTCCTGAGGTCGATCAGGCGCTTGAGAAAATGAAAAAGGACACTGAAGTAGCAAAATCCATGGGAGTGCTCTAGTCTCCTGAAACAGAGGCCCCTTTTGCCGCTGCTTTTACTGAGCAGGGCCCAAAACCACACCCCCAGACTGTAATACTTTCTCTTACTAAGGTAACAACCAGTCTTCTTCCTCAAGAGTTTTTTTTAGAGGAGGATATAAAGGAAACCACTCCAAAGGCAGGGGTAAGGGCACCACACCACGTAACTCCCCTAATAAGCAGTGACTTCCCCAGGCTTTCCTCCAACCATTTCACACCTGTTGGAGGAAGATTTCACAAATTTCTCTCCATTTGGCAATCTATAACAACCGACAAGTGGGTGATTGGGTTTATCCAACATGGTTATTGCCTAGCTTATCACCAATCCTCCAAACATTCCACTTCCCTCTCTCAAATCCTCGCCAGACAAATTGCCATTGCTCGAAAAAGAAGTGCAATTTCTCTTACTAAAAAGGAGCCATAGAACCTGCTCCACTACAATATTAAGGTTCAGGGGTTTAATCTCTCTTCTTTCTGATCCCCAAAAAGTACAGCTTCTTAAGACCTATTCTGGATCTCAGAAACCTAAGCCAATACATAATTTCAGAGCACTTTCACATGGTACCCCTTCAACAAGTACTTCCACTTTTACAGCAGGGAGATTTTATGTCTACTCTAGACTTAGAAGATGCTTATTTTCACATTCCAATTCATCCTGCTCATCGCAAATTCTTCAGATTTGTGATAGCAGGCAAACATTACCAGTTCATAGTACTTCCATTCGGAGTGACCACTGCTCCCAGGGTATTTACCAAATGTCTAGCAGTAGTTGCAGCTCACATCAGAAGACAGCATATTCACGTCTTCCCCTAACTAGACGACTGGCTCATCAAACCAAGCTCTTACCAGAACTATCTACTACACACTCAGACCTACTTCATCAATTGGGCTTCAAGATCAATGCACAGAAATCTCACCTGCATCCTTCACAGATTCAGTCTTATCTAGGTGCCACTATTGACACTCTCAAAGCTCTAGCCTCTGCCACTGTAACCAGAATTCACAACATTCAGTCTATGATGCTACAGTATCAACCCAAGCAAACATTACCAGCCAGAGTATTCATGCAACTGCTGGGAATGATGGCGTCTTGCTTCGCAATTGCACCCCATGCTGGACTTCACATGTGTCCCTACAAGAGTGTTTAGCACATCAGTGGAATCAGTCGCAGTGTTAATTAACCGATCTAGTGTTGGCAGACGCTGTCTGCAGCGGATGGAACCCACAAAATGTATCAAAAGGGTGGCCATCCATTGACGCTATTCCACAGATCGTGCTAACAGCAGAGGCATCCCGGAATAGTTGGGGTGACCATATTCAACATTTAACAATCCAGGGTCTGTTGAGTGACAATCACAAAACTCTCCACATCAACTACCTAGAACATCTAGCAGTGTTTCTAGCACCCAAAGCTTTTCAAACTCGCCTTATAGGCAAAGTTGTCCAAGTCCACACGGACAACATGACATGAATGTACTATGTTCAAAAATGGGGGTGGGAGGGGAGACACACACTCTCCAACTGTTACGCCTCTCTCAAGCCCTTTGGAATTGGGCAATCCATCACAAAATGTATCTTCTGGCAGAACACCTTCCAGGGGTAAACAATCAAATTGCCGACCTCAGCAGCAGAAGGATGCAGCAAATTCATGAGTGAGAACCTCATCCCCAAGTTCTCTTTTCATACTTCCAATAATGTGGAGAAGTGTGGCTCAGGGGTTAGAGGCGGCAGACCCGGAAGCTGAGATCGGTCCTGGACCAGGGTTCAATTCCCTGCCTTGGTGGGTCTTGGGCTAAAAATTCCACGGACTCGATAATTCTCGCCCCGGTGCCTCCTCGACTCACGGGTTCACACTCTGCGACTCTGGGCAATAGCTTGCTTAATCTCCACAATGGCCCCTCGCGGCGGGATGCCTGACTTTCACCTTGTGGATACCCTGCTATCTCACAGGGGAATATCAGGAAGGGTTCCCTAAGCAAGCGCCGGGAAACCCACTGCGGGTAGCTGTGCGCTATATAAGCTCAACTACATTTACATTTACATTTACAATAATGGAGATTCCCACAAATAGGCTTGTTTGCAACAGTTGACAAGGCAAAATGGCCAAACTTCGCCTCCAGGTACCAACACCCACTCTCCAAAGGCAATGCTCTATGGATGAACTGGATATTTGCCTACGCTTTTCCTCTCTCCCGCTTATTCCATTTCTAGTTCGGAAACTCAGGCAAATATCCCTCACACTGATTCTAGTACCTCCTACATTGGCCCGTCAACCATGGTACACCACCCTGTTCCACATCAAAAGCTACGTCTCACCTCCAAACTCATCATTCAGAACCATGGAGAAAACAGGCATCCAAATCCCAAAGAACTAAACCTAGCGATCTGGATACTGAAGTCAAAGAGTTAGGTTATTTAAATCTACCACCAGACTGTATGACTATTCTAAAGTAAGCAAGAAAGGCTGCTACCAGAGCGTGTTATGCAGCAAATTGGAAGAGATTTGTTGTCTATTGCAATAACAACAAAATGAATCCTCTAGATGCTTCTGTACACAACATTATCTGATACCTGTTGCACTTACAGCAAACTGGACTGGCGTATACGTCTATTTGTTTGCACCTTGCAGCAGTAGCAGCGTATTTGCAAAACAGACAGCATTTATCCCTATTCAAATTCTTGTACTCAAAGCCTTCACGAATTCCTAAAAAGGGTAACACCACTAAGAATTCCCCCTGCATGAGTGTGGCATCTTAACATTGTCCTTACAAGGCTTATGGGTCCATCCTTTGAACCTTTACATATTTGTCCTTTACAGTTTCTTTCATGTAAGTTTGCTTTCCTCGTTGTGATCACTTCATTGAGGAGAGCTAGTGAGCTACAGGCATTTAACTTAGAAGAACCCTTCTTTCAGCTCCACAAAGACAGGGTAGTTCTTCTCACAAATCCCAAATTCCTTCCCAAGGTAGTTTCTGCTTTTCGTATTAACCAATCCGTTGAGTTACCTGTATTTTTTCCTCGACCTGATTCAGTAGCAGAACGAGCTCTTCACACGCTTGATGTTCGAAGAGCTTTATTGTACTACGAAGAAAGGACCAAAGCATTTCCCAAAACAACTGTTTGTTGCATTTGCACCACCTCACAAAGGTAATCCTATCTCTAACAATGGCATTTCAAGATGGATTGTTAAATGCATTCAAACATGCTATGCAAAAGCTAAAAGGACTTTATCAATACCCCCAGAAGCGCATTCCTCTCGCAAAATAGGGGCTTCTTTGTTTTTTTTAGGTAACATCCCTATAGCTGACATTTGAAAGACAGTGACATGGTTTACACAACCCACATTTACCAAATACTTCTGTGTAGATGCGTTAGCATGCCAACAAGCTAATGTAAGCCAAGCAGTGCTTAAGACACTTTTTCAGACAACTGCAACATCTCCAGGTTATCCGTTGCTTTGGGAGCATACTGCTTTATAGTCTGTGCAAAGCATGTGTGTCTACAGCACACAATCCTCGAACGGATTATGTTGTTTACCCAGTAAGCATCTATTCTTGGCATGTAGAGCTGTAGATTCACATGCGCCCACCTGCCTCCCTGGACACCTATAGTTGTTGCAGTTCTTACTAGTTACATTCATGCTCATGGACATCTATAGTTTACACTCATTTACTCCATTCTCACCCTCTCGTGGAAAAACAATCTAACATTGGAGTCGTAGGCCATGCGCACTATTGCCGAAAGGAAGAGTCATCTTACCTTGTGACTGAAAAGGAGGAGTCCCCTTACCTCGTGACTGGAAAGACTCCTTCGAAGAAAACCAGCTTGCAAACATCCGGACCCAACACTAGCTGGCAGGAGCATGCAAACCATGTGAATCTACAGCTCTACATGCCAAGGACAGATGCTACCTCGGTAAGTAACATAATCCTTAACAAAAGCCCATATTACCAATGGTGTCTTGGTTTTTATGCATGATAAAGGAAATGTAAGTTTGCAAACTTGTTCCCAGTTTGTTAATCAGTACTTCTAGAACCTTTAACAGAGGTTCACTTGCTCCTCCTTGTAGTGGTCATGACTCCAGTTGCTGCCAGCTAAAAAGAGAGGAGCCTGTTCTTCTGCTACTTTCACTTTGAGAAGAAATCCATTCATTCTGGATTTAGAAAATGTCCATTCATATGGCTCCAGAAGTTCAAGGTGTCACCAGCTTTATCTGTTATTGGCTGTGAAGATTTTGCCTAATATTTATTTATTAGTAGAGCACACGGGCCACCTTAAAGTCACCCAGGGGCACCATGGTGCTACAACAGTCAAAAAAATAAAAATAGATCACATAGAGGGCAGTAAGGTGGGAGAAAGTTAAGCAAACGGGTGGGCTATAAGCTTGTTCTTCAGAACCCTAAATGTAGAGATCTAGCAAGTGTCCAGAGGAGTGGGGTGGAACATTTCAGAGTTTGTTACATCAAGGAGGAAATCTTTGGAAAAATCTTGGGCGCCAGATTGCTGTGAAGGGAAGCAGAGCTAGTGGTGTGCATAATGAAATCAGATCTGAGATCAGCTGAGGACCTTTGAGGTGGAAAGGTTTATAAACATGACACGTCAAGTCAGAGACACTTGTATAGCGCACAAATGACCGCTAGGTCTCATGGCGCTTGCAGAGGCTCCGGCAGCTTAGACCATGTCCTGATTACATAATTATTGGTCAAACAGCCAGGTCTTCAGTTCTTTATGAAAACCCTGTTGTACCCTTAATTGGGATCTGGCGCTGAGCTGGGAGCCAGTGAACGTCATAGCATGCAAACAAATTATGGTCATATTTGTGGCCGCAACAAGCCATCCATGCTGACATGTTATGGATGCTCAGCAGCTTATTGAGCTGCGAGGTCTGGTGGCCCAAATGGATGGCCTTACAGAATTCAAGGCGGGGCAAGAAGAGGGCACTCACACAGAGCTTGTTTATCAGTGGTGAGGAATTGATGCATTTTCCCAGACTGGGTGATATCATAAATGGAAAACTCTAAATATCCATGAAGGATCTTGCTACCTATATTAGAGACACCAAAGATATTCTCAAAAAGTTGGAGAACATTGACTGGGAATCTGGCTACTCATTTGCTACCATAGACGTAGTCAGCTTATACACGTCTATTAAACACCTAGATGGTCTAGAAGCTGTACGGAAATCTTTAGCTACGAGATCAGTACATTTCCTGGAAAGGAATATGATGATCATGGAAATGCTATAATTTGCCTGAAGAATAACTTCTTTATTTTCAACTAGCAGCCCGTCCCGACGTTGTCCCGGTTTGAATTGCTGCCGGCCGATTGTCGCGCCCATTGGCCACGCCCCCAGAACACAAAATATTGCCCAATAAAAATGACCATAACAAATGCCTAAATCCTAATATGTGAGCACCCTCCATAGAACTTCTGGTGGAGGTGTGTCTAAAAGTGTATCTCGGTGCTGGCCATCAATAGAAAGAGACCTGTGCATTTTTCAAATGGGTGGTGAAACAATATGAGTATGTTGCTGGAGATGTGGCCCGCCGTGCCAGCAATGTACTTACCGGGGGAGGGATAGGCCCTTTCTTTCTATTTCCGTGGAGGCGGGCCTTGTTTCCGGATGTGCGTCGCGCTAGGCCTGTGCGCAACAGAAGTGGTAAATCTCCAGTGTGCGCTTCAAGCGTCACCGGACGATAAGGCGAGATTAGATTTCCTGCACAAAGGACCCTGTTTGCGCTCCTTCCGGCCCTTGGGAATAGCGCCATGCCTGACTTACATACAGTAAAGCAGGTACATGGCACTGGGAGCGCAGTGCAAGCACACCCGGAGCTGGAATGTACGCTCGCTTTTTTTTTTTTCGGAATGCCGCGCCCTGCACACGCCCACAGCACACGATATGAGACATAGCATGAAGGGCGGAACGTACCACGCGTTTTCGTAATGCCGCGCCCCCAGCACACGATATGAGACATGGCATGAAGAGCGGAACGTACCACACGCCCCCAGCATTAGTCACGCCCCTAGCACACGCCCACAGCATAACACAGACACGCCCACAAGGGAATACTTTGCTGGCACAGTTCTTTTACCTTTTAAATGTATATGGTGGGCGTCTGCATAGCCTATGTCCTTCTGCTGCAACTGCCCTTTCCAACGCTGTATTGGGTGTTGTGATTGGTGCTGTGCTTACTGAGATTACCCGCCTCAGAGGTTTGGGCTCTCTCTTTATAATATTAGTATGGATGGTGATATCTATTTGCAGCGCTTAGGGACTTACAAGGGAGCCTGATTTGCTCTACTATATGCCTGTCTTCTCATAGGAAGGGTGGAAAAATACTGGCTATGAAATATAAAATTTGAAGATCTCAACAAAAACATAGTCTTCTGGGGGGGATGTATAAACAATATATTACTAAAATGGGACAAATCATCAATTTCATTTAAACAGTTCATCAAAAACCTATCTCCAAACCAATATGGCATAACAGTGACACACAATTTCCAAATAAGAAATACAATTTTTGTACCTAGCATTGTACACTAAAAACAAAACATTACAAATTAAATTCCATAGAAAATTGACTGTGGTAAACGGTATTCTTCATGCCACCAGTTGCCACCCGCAATCTACCAACTCTAATATTCCAAAGGGTGAATAGAGACGTGCCAGAAGACACACTGCGGTAAATATGAGGATTACCAAACCAGACTCTCTGAAATCATCCAGAGAATTCGATAAAGAGGATACCAGCTCTTGAAAAAACAGAGAAACAGAATTAGTAGATCAAGATCTACTTTTACAAGACTCACCAAGACACACCTAAAGTGTGGTTCATCACTCAGTATAGTAATGGTCACCAACATTTTCGAAAAGTCTAAAAAGACATAGACATTATTAGCCAGCAATCCAACCATTCAAAAGGACATTTAATCCTTCCCACAATTTAGCTTCAGAAGAGCACCCACTCTGAGGGCAAAACTATGTCCATCTTTTTACCAAAAGAACGAAAAAGACATGGGAAATTTCTTAAGCAAATCAAAAGGATTTTTTACATGCAAAAACGGCTCCATATGTAACGTGAGTCAAACCAAACCAAAAGAATTTACAATGAATGGCTTCTGACACAGAATTAAGGAATTGTATTAACTGTGAACGCACCTATATGGTCTATAACATAACCTGTCCATGTAGTAAAAATTACATTATGTGCAACATCAGACAGTTGAAGCAAAAGGATACAAAAACATTACCACAATATCCACAAGACAGATCAAACATTGCCTCTAGTGGAAGATTTTGCTGAACAACAACCACACCAACGTATATTCATCTTTTGAGGGCAAGAAAAACTCAAACAACACCCTCGAGGGTAAACCTGGAATTGAAACTTCAGAAACATGTGTTAACTGACACTCCGATATGACACCGTAAGCCAGGGACTCAACAAAGACGAAGAATTCCATAATTTGCTGTTATGAAGAGCTAAAGAAAGATCCTGATTGGAGTTTAAAACAACATTCATGAAGAACATTCACCTATTGTTTAAAATAAGTGATTTTAAGTTGCATACTAATCTACCAGGCAATTTTTATACAAATGGATATATTAGGGTACACCCATGACAACTTTTGAATTATGCTGCTATATCTTCCCTTTAACCAGCATTATTCAAATCACAGCAGGAATGTATTTCTGGTCCCTCATCAGATTGTGACAGTGAAGATTTCATAAAAAGGCATTCTAATCGCATATGATGGACAGCTACACAATTGGATAAAGGGAAATTCTTTATAATAGGATCCTTTTGAACACAGAACACCAAAACATTACTGTAATTCAACTAATTTCCAGTTATTTAAAAATGATGTCCCTTCCATCATTTATCATTTGGACTTGGTCATATGTGCCTGATTATTAAAAATCTTAATGAGACTACCATCTAGGATTTCCCTAACAGTAAGTTAGCACAGATTCCCTTTTAACGTTTCCCATATTATATTATGGTGGACGCTTTCCCCTTGTAACTTCTCACTTGGATACGCTCTGAACATGCTACTAGAAATAATGTTGCTCCTAACATTTTCTGTTGGAGTTGGTAATGTGTACTTAACTATTAAAAATACAACAAGACTACCATCTCGGATTTCCCTTACAGTAAGACAGCAAAAACGCGCTGGTTTCCCACATTACAATATGGCGGCTGGTTCTTGTGTGTAATGCCACTATGAAGAGGTAGACTCACACACATAATAGAATATTCTACACATAATATTATTCAGTATCAACAAGCTATCTGATCATAATAAGGCTACTGACATACAGTAATACGGCAAATGTAAAACTAACAGCCTGTATCTGTATATGTGATCATTACAATCACCAATGATGTATCGTTCTTCCCTAAAAAATGATGAAAATCAAAGTAAACGTTTTTTTTTATAATGGCGGCTGGTTCTAACGTTAAATTCTCGTGCCAACATGCTCTGAACACTGAAGAGCGACTTAACACTCCCCCGTGTTCTTTAAAAATGGTGCCGTCTCAGGATGGCGCACAAATTGGACCAGAACGATTGACTGAGGAGGGAATTGAGCCCGTGACGGGTAAGCGGCACTTAATGTTATTAGCAGTAACTGTGTGCATATAAAGAAACATGCCCATCGTGGTTTTTGGCTACTTTAATTTCTAACTTAGAAAAAGATCAATACGTTTACATTATCGAGAATCGAGCTTGAACTGGATACAATGCACAGAGGCATAATGACCAAGCGTTAGATCACAGTAACACAGTGTTGCACCCAATGTTGATTGTATGTTGTTACTACCTATTTTGTATTCAGAAAGGGAACAACTACTCCCATATATCCTGCATAACCTACAACCAAATACATATACGGCCAGATAAACTATACAAAATGTGCAATTTTGGATTAAGATCACCAGGAAACAAATAATGTACAGTTCTTAAATCAATTGTATATATATATTTTGCAACTTAGAGTTTAGAGGAACTGTACTACATTTTGCCTCTGAATACACATACCATATTGAACTGGAAGTATTCTCACATATCTACGGATGTGATAGCATTCTGGTCCTGCCAGCAGTCTCACGTTAGATTTAATTTCACATCTATATGCGTGCATGTATTGTTTTTTGCATGTCTTGTTAGATTTGTGGGGGGATCACGAGCTGTGTTGAAGGCTCGAGGGGGTAATTTTGAATGTGCAGCAATTCGGGTCAGCAGTCTAGTTGGAGACGCTGACGCCACCAATCCGCTTTATATTCCGCCGATGACGCTCCCTCGTTTGGCTCCTCGCCATTAGTTACAGCACATCGCTGTGTTAAGGACTGTTTTCTCACTGCGCCTAGTTTAAAAACAAGAAGAAGCTTTTAACTTATTGCCTGCAGGGGGCGTGGTCTGCCGAGCAGCGGACTGGCTGCTCTTTGAGTGAGCTCTGCCGGCTCGGTGTATAATCCTGCAAAAATCCTGACATATGGTGACCCTATATCTGGCACCCCTGGATTGCTGACCTGCTGTGGTTTGCCGCGGTGTGAGCTCTGCGCTCCGAGGGGGCTCTGCCGCGTGGTGGCGAGTGCACTGTCTGATGTCTGTGGTGTGTGGAGGCCGGCTGTCCTGAAAATCGAGCCCAGGGCTGCCGTGGCGCTGCGTGCCTGGAGGTGCTGGCGAGGGTGCAGAGGCCATGTGCGGACCTGACTTGCTACTGACGATGGCTGCAGCACTGGCGTGAGGCGGTGGGGCGCTTGAAATTTGCGGTACTTGGCCCCATTTGCTGCTGGTGGGAGCACTTGGTCGTGGTGAGGAGGAACCCCGGTGTGATGGAGAAGAGCTACCGCCGCCATTTTGAGGACTCAGAGATCGGAGGGCGAGTGACTGCAAGCGTACTCCATGAAGGTGTCCGTCTCCCCCCCTCCGACGGCCACTCCTCGTTGATGTGCCTGGAAGAGTGATCTGTGGAGCTGGGACACATGTTGTGGTGAGTGCCGCTCTGATACCTCGCCCGATTCCCTAATTGCGGAGAGAGGGTGAACGCTGCTGAGAGAGAGGAGCCATTTTGAGGTGAGTGAGGCAGAAGTGGAGCGGAAAGGAGCATAATATTGAGGAGAGCCTGGAGACCCCTGGATGTTTCCTTCGCTCCATATGCCCTGAGAAGCGCTTGGTGGCACAGAGGCGCTGTGAACCCTGGAGCAACAGCTGTGTGCGTGCCCTGCCGCCCGGTCACCTCGCTGTTAAAGGTTGAATTTTGCAGGTGCAGGCGAGGGGTCTCTGCATACTAACATTGAGGCGATTTGAGAGTGAATCCCCCTGGAGTGCTGTGGTATATCTGTGCTCCTTTGGCTGTTGCCCCGAACTGCTCTGTGTGCTGATACCTGCGCTGGGCCTGAATCTCTGTGGTAATTATTCTGCCCCCCGGGGAGGCCTAGTCGTGGCTTTCCCCTCTATGCCCTACACCAAGAGGAGGCCTGCGAGCCTACCTCCCCTGCCCTACCTGGTCGACGCTGGTGCCACGGTTTGTTGAGGGTGACCGAGTGGAAACAGGTACAGCGCGACATTGGAGAATTGTGAAGTTCTTGTACTGAGGCAAGCTGCTTTGCATGCCCCGAATTGCACTACCTGCGGGGAGGAGGCAGATGGCTGGGAGGCGCGGGAACATACTTGTGGTCAGGGACTCTGTCTTTGTTTCAGCCTCTAAAGAACGCTGTTTGATTGCTTCATCATGGGCAAGCAAGATGCCAAGCAACCAAAGCTTAATTTTATAAACGCTCTACGCGCCAAAAAGAGTCAACTTTTGAGACGCAAACGGATGAGCAGCAGGAGACGCACTCCGAGGACCAGGGAGAAGCTCTGCGCACCCTCATGTTAGAAATGCGCTCCAGCCTGAGAAATATCGACTCTAAATTAGATACCCTGACAGTGCAGCTGGACTCTGTAAAGGCTCAAGTTACTGTCCATGAAACTTGCCTGGATGGATTGGAAAACCGACAAACCGAATTCCACGAGTTTCAAGTGGAAACCAATGAGCAACTGTTACATATGGATAAACTTTTGGGAGTAATCCGAGCCAAAAATGATGATTCGGAGCGAGGTCACGTAGAAATAACCTACGTATTACAGGAGTTCCGGAGATCACTGCAATTGCCAAGATGGAAACCTATGTGATGGACCTTCTTCATGCACTGTTTGACCCTCAGTTGTCCCCTGTATTCGTGGTGGAAAGAGCGCACAGATCCTTAGGTCAGAAGCCTCCGGTGGGAGCGCCGCCTAGACCAATATTGGCCAAATTGCTGCACTATCAAAACTGGGATAACATCTTGAGAATGGCGAGGGAAAAAGGCCAGTTGTCCTACCAAGGTAACAATATATCGTTTTACCCCGGCTGTTCAAGCAGCAAGACGTGAATTTCTACAGGCCAAGCGAATACTTCTTCAGGCGCAGATTCCCTATTCCCTGCTCTACCCTGCGAAACTAAAAGTTTCATATGATGGCACCGCGCACTATTTCACTGATGCCTTAAAATTCGCCAAGCATATTGGGGGTAAGAAGGGCAAAGACTCGCGGAGCAGTGGCGTCGGCGACTGGCCAACTCAGCGATAATATCTGATTGGGTAACACTGTATTTGCTGTCCTAAGTGCCTCTTCAACGTGACGCTGAGATGTGTGGTAATTTCTATAGATGTAACTGTGGGTCTCCATGTTGTATTTTCTATATTAATGGATTTGCCTAGGGATGTCGTGGAGGGCTTGAACCGCACACTGCAGAATTCCCGGCCACTCTGTTAACTCAGTGGTGATTGCTAGTGCCACTACGCCCCCCCTGGGAAGTTTCCCTTTCATTTTCAAGAGACTGTTATGTTTTGGCTCGCTGGGGGGGGGGGGTACTCTGCAACCTGATTGGGGGGTTGTAGGGGGTTGGGGCTTGTTTGATGCCAGTACGAGTAATAGATGTGGGTCACGGTACACACTCTGCGATTTGACTTTTATGCTAAATGAATACCTACTCCCCACTGTGGGGGTCTGTCTGGATGCACACACGGAAAACCTTTGAATTTGTTAACGTGGAACATTAGAGGACTGAATGATTGTCGTAAGTCTAGGCTTATACATGCTTATCTATACAGGCATAATATTGACATCTGTCTGTTGCAGGAGACACATTTAAACGCTACACCGTCTCAGAGGCTGCGACATCGCAGATGGGGGCACACGTACTTGTCCATTTATTCTAATCATGCCAGAGGGGTAGCGGTTCTGATTCGACAGGGGGTGGACTGGCGCGAGAGAGAAGTGCACAGAGATTCTGAGGGGAGGTTTGTCATCATATGTGGAGTGTTGAGGGGACTACCCCTGGTGATTGCAGCGATTTATGGTCCGAATACAGACCCCCCCCCACCCCCCCCCCCCCGCCCGAGTTCTTCCAAGATGTGTGGTCCAGAATTAAGATGACAGGATATGACACTGTGCTGTGGGGTGGAGATTAGAATGCTATATTTGATGATGCCATGGACAGGAGGGGAGTGGCTTGAGCCTTACGACCGGCTGTGAGCGCTGTGTTGCAGTCCATAGTTACAGATGGGAACCTAGTAGACATTTGGCGCAACAGACACCCACTGGTGAAGGAAGGTACATGTATATAAGATCATCACAGTGCATGGTCCCACTTGGACTTTTGGCTGATTTCCAGGGACGCTGCGGCCTGGACCGTAGATGTTTCGCACTTACCACACACATTGTCAGACCACACCCCATGTTTACTGCAGTTGTCACTCCCGGGGTAACTCCCCCGCGCGTTCACTTGGTGACTCCCACCACATGCTGTGTTAGATGAGGCCTTTAAGGAGGAGATACGGGGAGATATAATTGATTACTTTGCCAACAATGTGGGATCTGTGGACACTGAAGCATCGCTCTGGGAGGCTTTTAAGGTGGTGATTAGAGGCCAGTGCTTTGCGAGACAGGCGGGGGTGCTAAAGGCAATTCGGGGCATGCTCGCCTCCCTGGAGGCCCAGATTAAGGCACTAGAGGACACTTTTTATTCCACAAATGATCCCCATACTGCGTAGAAACTAAAATTGCTATTATTAGATTACGCGGAGGAGGCGCAGCGCAAAACAAAATTCCTAGGCAAGTATGCTGAGGCTCGTATATACGGCGTAGGGGATAGGCCGAGTTGCACTCTAGCAGGCATAATAAGCGTCATTTGTCCATGAGATACGTAATGCGCAGGGTGACATGGTCAGAGGCCACGAGGGGGTGTCTGGCGAGTTCGCTACATTTTATTCCCGGTTGTATACGACTACTCAGGGGGCCTGTACCAAAGAACTGAAGTCATTCCTTGACACACTGGAACTGGTCTAGTTCAACGATACCCATAGGGTCTACATGGACCTCCCATTTACAGTGGAAGATGTGGCTCAGGTCATTAAAAGCCTGCCCTTAGGTAAGGCTCCTGGCCCTGACGGCCTGACTACGGCCTTCTACAAGACATATGTTGAGGAATTGGCGCTTAGGCTGTTGGCGGTTTATGAGAAGGCACTGGAGGAGGGGGTGTTACCTCGAGCTATGAGGGAGGAAACGATGCTCACGCTCCTAAAACCTGGGAAATCGGAGGAGGAACTAGACTCCTACCGACCACTCTCCATGATTAATGTGGATATCAAAATTTTGGCAAAACTAATTGCTAATAGGTTACAGCTACTTCTGCCAATTATTGCATTGCCGTATCAATCTGGATTTATCCTGGGGAGGTCGACATCCCATAATTTACAAACAATTTCTTCGGTACTGCACCATCTCCATCTAGACGAAAAAGCGGCAGTGGTATTCCTTGATGCTACCAAGGCGTTTGATACGTTTGAGTGGTCCTACATTTTTTCCATCCTCGGGCGCATGGGGTTCAGACCGCTTCTTCTGAACCGCATCAAAGTGCTATACTCCTCACCCATGGCGCGCGTTCAGGTGAATGGTTTGCTCTCCGACCCCTTTTCGATCTCACGGGGTACTAGACAGGGGTGCCCGTTGTTCCCTTTGCTTTTTGCAATTTCAATGGAGCCCCTGGCTGCTCGTATCCGGCAACACCATACCGCACGTGGCATTGGCTTCAGCTCTCGCAGTCTGCTCATCTTCTTATATGCGGACGATGTCACGCTTTACATTATGAACCCCGAATAGAATCTGGACTCATTGCTGAGGAAGTTTATACGTTTTGGTGGGGTTTAGGGTGTTTTTATAAATTGGGCTAAGTCTGTGATATTCCCTTTGACAGAGAGTACTACCCCTAACCCCCTCCCCGGTAGTGTCGGAATTCCCCTTGAGCTGGGAGGCTGGAGAAGTCAAGTATTTGGGGATCTGGATAAGCCATGATATGCAGGAGGTGTGGCCACTAAACTACGGCCGAACGATGACGTGGCTGGAGGACAAGGTAACAGTGTGGCCTAAAATGCCGCTGTCGTTGGCTGGCAGAATATCACTAGCGAAAATGGTTATACTGCCAACATTTTTGTGTTTGTTTGTTAATATACCGCTCCCACTCACCAGACACTTCTTCGATAACCTCAAATTCCATCTGATCACTCTGGTGTGGGCCGGAAAACAGGTTAGAGCCTCTTGGGATTTACTGACTCTCCCTCTGCAGCAGGGTGTTTCGGGAGCCCCGGATATGCAGCTGTATGCACTATGCACACAAGAACAATTTTTACATTACTGGGTGCATCCGACCCCCTTCCAACCGCATGTAGCGGTCGAACCCGATGTTATGGCCCCATCCCACTCAAGGTCGCGCTGTATCAAAAGCCACGCCGCCCTTGAGGCGACATAGACTCTGCTGGGAACCTATGCTGGTCGTGGGATGAGCTGCGCAGAAGGGTGGGATCCTGTTGCTATATGCCCCTTCCGTCCCTCTCCCACAGAATCCAATGATGCCTTGCATACGGGACAGTGTGAGTAAGTCTCTTGCTCAGAAAATGAATCTCCAGACGTTTGAGGGCCTATACCCTGGTGATGAGTTTAGACCTCCCCCAGTTGCACCCAAGGGACAGGTGGTGCCATTTACTGAATTGTTTTATATCATACAATACGCAAGGCGTGCCGTTCACTCTGGGAGGAATTCCCGAAGGCGCCGCCGACCCTGCATGCATTAGAAAACTTGCTGAAATTTCCATCCCCTCGCAAGTTTGTTACACGCCTGTACACGCGCATGCAAGATACTGCCCCAATAGTAACGTCAAACTCTCTCAAACACTGGAACGACGAGCTAGATATACCATTGACAGAAGCCCAATGGGAATACTGCTTGGGCAGCTCTCAGAACTCTCCCCGAACTATAAGTTAAGATTGATTCACTTCAAGTATTTACATAGATACTACAGAACTCCGGTGAGCCTTTATCGTATGGGCATTCGGGCCGAGAGTGATTGCTGGAGATGTGGCTATGCCCCAGCCACATTCCTCCATTTGGCGTGGCATTGCACCGGGATCGGCAACTTTTGGGTGCAGATCCTTGAGTCGGTAAACAACATACTGGGGATGTTGCTGGACCTGTCCCCCACACTTGGTCTATTGGGATATTAAAAGGGCACTCCCCCAACCTACGTAAACTGCATGCTCTTCTCCTTCTGTTTGCAAGGCGGCAGGTCGCTGTTCACTGGGGCCGAAAGCGAGTGCCCTCCATTAAAGATTGGGTTAGAGATATTACATACGGGCACGCACAATTAAGTACTTTCTGGGAATTGTTGCCACCCTCCTCTAGACCCCGTAATATATGGGATCCGTTCTTAACATGGAATGCTGGTTCCCAAACAACAGTTGAAGGACTGGAGGGGGGAGGGTTCGCAGAATTCATCGCAGGCGTGATACATACACACCTCCCACCCGCTTCCAATTATAGAGAGTGGGAAACATTGCATTCAGAAAGGTGGTTAGATGTGCAAATGTACTTATGGCCCTCTCAGGGACTCATGTGTGTTGCATTGTTACCTTTGTGTTAACATTGATAAAATGTGTGTACCCTCTACTGTCAAATTAACACCATGCTTGAGATCTGGGGAGGACGGTTACAGAGAAATGTGTCATGAAAAGTGCGTACTGAAGTGTAACTATATGTAAGTGCTCCTTTATTGCTTCATATCGGTCTGGCTTGTTGGATTTTAATGACATTGTTTGTTTGAAATGTCAATAAAGAAAATTTTAACAAAAAAACGTATTGCCTGCAATTGTATTTGTTTTAAAATTTGTGGGGGGGATCACGAGCAGTGTTGAAGGCTCGAGGGGTTAATTTTGAACGTGCAGCAATTCGGGTCAGCGGCCTAATTGGAGACGCTGACGCCACCAATCAGCTTTATATTCCGCCGATGACGCTCCCTCGTTTGGCACCTCGCCATTAGTTACAACACATCGCTGTGTTAAGGACTGTTTTCTCACTGCGCCTAGTTTAAAAGCAAGAAGAAGCTTTTAACTTATTGCCTGCAATTGTATGTGTTTTAAAATTGTGGGGGGGGGATCACGAGCTGTGTTGAAGGTTCGAGGGAGTAATTTTGAACGTGCAGCAATTCGTGTCAGCGGTCTAGTTGGAGACGCTGACACCACGAATCGGCTTTATATTCCGCCGATGACGCTTACGCGCAGCGGGCGTGCCGGCGGCGCGCCAAAGGCAAGCCCGTATGCGCCAGACCGGGCCCAGGGGCCAGAAACCCTGGCAAACCTCCCTCTTTCAGCCTTACGTACACTAGGGAACAGCTCGTTAAACTCAGAAGTAAGCCCAAAATTAAGTGTGTCCATGGTATATCACCTGATAACATGAGTGCTTCGTGCACTCACTGGGATTTTAAACTCTGCCCTACCCTTACACTGCTTGGAATTACGGATGATGACAACAAAATGAAAATGTTACTTTTGAACTGTCGATCTCTACCTAAACATGCCACTGAGATATACTTACTTATTGAGGACAAAAGCCCGGACGTACTGGTTCTTACTGAAACGTAGCATGTCAACATTAGGCAAGACCAAGACAGCGGGCGAGGGGGGTATTGCTATTATTTAAAAAAATATTTTCAGATGCAGGTCCACCAATAACCCCATATCTGAATTTGAGAGCTTAGCCTTCTCAATTAGTTTTTCCCCCACCAATACCTGGTCAGGCATTTTAATATCAACCCCCCGGGGCATCTTCTAATTTTTGTAATAATCTCCCAGACATTGTAGCCAATCTGGCAAGCCCTCTAACTAATTTTACTATCCTGGGTGATCTTAACATACATTTTAATGATTTGTCGTCTAACGCTACTCTTGATTTTATTGAAGGCCTGGACACATTTGAGTTCAAACAAAAAGTGACTGGCCCCACCCATGACCATGGCCATCTGCTTGATCCTATTTTTACCAATGCACAGAACCTTACTGTGGCTAACCCTATCCCAATCCTGTGGTCAGATAATTTTCTACTTTCAATGACATGGACGCTACTTGACCCTCTGTTGCCATCTGTAAAAACTAGAAAATACAGGCGTATCTGGTCTAAATTATCAGTAGGAAAGTAGATGACAGAGTTAAATAACTCAGCCCCCTTACCCCAGGCCGACCCTATTATTTCCAATAATAACTTTAACAATTGGCTTGAATGTTCACTAGACACGGTGCTCCCTAGGAAAGAATCCCTTCATCAAGTGGGAATTAACAAAAAAGCCTGGTATTCCGAGAATTTGAGGGAACTCAAAACAATCACGCAAAAAACTGGAAAGGAAATGGAGAATGGACTATGCTGCAAAAAGTTAAATACGGGGAGGCAATTAAACAATACAAAAAGAGAACTTAAGACTGCTCAATCGAGGTATTATCATGAGAAGATTGTCTCTGCAGCTAATTCCCCTCGCAAAATTTTTAAAATAACAAAATCTCTTCTCACACTCCCTAGCCCCATTTCCGCCCTTGATAATCCTCAGCTGCGATGTGAGGAAATTGCAGAATATTTTTCGTCTAAAGTACAAAAGATTTATAAGACTTTCTCACATCCCAACCCTACTAATGATAGTGCTATTTTGAAACAGCTAATTCTGCTGGATCCTCCATGCAGGAACTCCTTGGACAATTGAAATCGGGTTCGCCTTGGGACCCTGCCCGTCCGTCCTTTTCTAAATCTAATTCCTGAAATAGTATCTCCAGTTATACAGGATGTGATAAATTCCTCCCTCCTTAGTGGAGTGGTGCCCCCTCTCTGGAAACAGGCGAGGGTCAAGGCACTCTTAAAAAAGATTAATCTCGACCCGAGCACTGGGCCAATTATCGGCCCATCTCCCTGCTGCCTGGAATTAGTAAGTTGGCCGAAAAACATGTCAATTCGGTTCTGTCTTCATTTTTGTCTGCACCCCTCTCAGACAGGCTTTAGATGCCAACAGGGCACTGAGAAGGCCCTCATAGTAGTAATAGAAGAGACCAGGAAGATCATGGATGACGGAGACTGCGCTGCCCTGATAATGTTGGACCTCAGTGCAGCCTTCGACACGGTCAACCATCAACTTTTGATTCAGAGACTTAGGGAGGAACTGCGCTGCAATGGTTCCAGTCCTTTCTTGACAACCGCTGCTTCTGCGTTTATGAAGGCGAAGTTGCATCAGGGTATATCCCTCTGCAGTGTGGTGTCCCCCAAGGATCATCACTAAGACCCACCATGTTTAATAGCTACATGAGCTCATTAGCTGACTTGGTATGTCCTTGGGGAATCCAAATCGTCACTTACGCCGACGATACGCAACTAGTGGTCTCCCTTAGTCAGAAGAATAAGTCAGAGCCTGGTCTTCTTTGGGGAAGATCTCTGAATGGATAGCTGAGTCATTCTTGAAGTTAAATGGAGCTAAAACAGAACTAATGCTTCTGGGACATACTGTCCCTATCAGCATTGACTCTTCATGCCCTAGTTGTTTTGACCCGCCACCTGCCCCAAAGAATAAGATGAAGAGTCTGGGAATCTGGCAGGACTGTAAGCTTGATCTGGAAGAACAGGCTCATAAAGTCGCAGCTAGTTGCTATGGACTAATAAGGATGATAAGGAAGATTCTCCCTCTTCTTCCTTTCGAGGTTAGACGGGTGCTGGTCCAGGCGCTGATACTCTCGCGACTGGCCTATGCAAACGCAGTGTACCTTGGTGCTCCCCAGGAAACCACCAAGAGGCTACAAATTGTTCAGAACTGTGCGGTCTGTCTACTATTTAACATCCCGAAACGCAGTTCGGCCAGATCAGCTCTTCTAGGTCTGCACTGGCTTCCCATTCAGGTCAGAATCAGCTTCAAGACGATGTGCATCGTTCACAAAGCCATCTCTGGAAAAGGTTCCCCTCTGATCCAGGCGATGGTTCAACTTTATCATCCTAACAGGTTGCTGAGATCTATGCACAAACACTTACTCGTAGTGCCCATGATTAAGCATGTTCGAACAGGAGGTCTGCGGTTTTCATAAAATGCAGCCAAACTATGGAACCGGATTCCTGAACATATTCGCCTGTAACCCAATTACCTCAGTTTCAGGAAACAGCTGAAAACCTTCCTTTTCTCCTGAGATGTGCTTGCTGAGTGAGGTGTCACACCAAAGCGCTGGGATGCCCTTGGGTAGCCATGTGCTACAGAAGTTTGTATTCATTCATTCATTTGTACATTTTTTATGCACAATTTCCCTGCTGCCCTACTTGGGAAAGGTTTTGGAAACCCACGTCACCAGCACCCTGAGTACTTATGTGGAGGCAAATCATTGCCTCTCTCCCCGCCAGGCGGGCTTTCGACCTCTACACTCCACGGAGAAGGTAGTGATTTCGGTAATGGACGGACTTCGCGAGGGCATTGACACCAATCTCCCGCAGGCCCTTGTCCTCCTGGACCTGTCCGCCGCCTTTGACACGGTGGACCATTCCATCCTCCTCACCCGTGTCAGGGCGGCGGGCATAGAGGGCTCAGCCCTCTCATCCTTCCTGCCGCTCGTGAGAGGAGCTTTCTGTTGACTGAGCCTGTTCGTGTGGTCCCGCTACAGGAGTAGCACTGCCCTGGGACTTCTGCCAAATACTTTTGCCAGCGAGAGGAGGGAGGCGTGAGGCCGCAGAGGAGGTGAGAGGCGCGGCCCCGGGACTGCGAGGATCAGCTTGAAACACCTACAGCTGTGTCCTCTTCCCGGGGGAGCCGCGCCCCCTCCCAGTGCCCGCCCCCATCTGCCTGCTCTTTACTCCTCGCGGCCCCCGCTTCGCGGGAGCCGCTCGTGAGAGGAGCTTTCTGTTGACTGAGCCTGTTCGTGTGGTCCCGCTACAGGAGTAGCACTGCCCTGGGACTTCTGCCAAATACTTTTGCCAGCGAGAGGAGGGAGGCGTGAGGCCGCAGAGGAGGTGAGAGGCGCGGCCCCGGGACTGCGAGGATCAGCTTGAAACACCTACAGCTGTGTCCTCTTCCCGGGGGAGCCGCGCCCCCTCCCAGTGCCCGCCCCCATCTGCCTGCTCTTTACTCCTCGCGGCCCCCGCTTCGCGGGAGCCGCTCGTGAGAGGAGCTTTCTGTTGACTGAGCCTGTTCGTGTGGTCCCGCTACAGGAGTAGCACTGCCCTGGGACTTCTGCCAAATACTTTTGCCAGCGAGAGGAGGGAGGCGTGAGGCCGCAGAGGAGGTGAGAGGCGCGGCCCCGGGACTGCGAGGATCAGCTTGAAACACCTACAGCTGTGTCCTCTTCCCGGGGGAGCCGCGCCCCCTCCCAGCGCCACGCCCCCTTGGGAACCCTTCTATATGAGAAAGGGCTTGACCGCGGACCGCCGGGACGCGTGCGGGACGCAGCCCGGGGCTAAGCCCGGGCAAAGGGCGGGCCCTCTGTGGCCCTCCGGGGACCGAGGGAGCCGAGCCGGGCCCACTCCCCTTGATAAGTTGTCTTCATATTCCTATAGTGCAAGCCTTTACCTACATCAAGCGGAAATAGTTTTGGAACCATCATTCACGCTTGTCCATTTAAAGTTCCTAAACATACTTCATAATGCCCTCTAAATTGGTCACCATGGACAATTTTCTAATTAAAAAGGTTGCCCAAATTAACAACAATAGAAGGGCGTCCTTGGGGTTGGACCTATCTTCTACAGCTACTTTAGAGCAACCAGTTATTCCCACAGAGACTCCTGTGTTAGACGAACCCCCTGTCCCTGTACGTAAGACAATTACTGCTGTTGCCCTAATACACGCGGGCCAGAGTGAAGAGGATTCCATTGGCCCAGTACTCCTAGGAGCAGGCACAGGCTCTACTGGATTGTATGAGCCTACAGCAAAGGAATCACCCCGTAGATTTAAAAAAGCCCGAGTTAGGCGCAGGGGGAAGCAAGGGAGAACGAGTTCTAAACATCAAGAAGGAGGGGGGGTTGAGTCTGTATCCTCATTAATCTTCATAGGAAATAGATTAGGTGCTCCTAGCGAGACGGGAGACACCATTGTGCCGAAAGGCCTTGGTGCTTCTTGCCTCTTGATTGATTTCTCAGACACAGGGGCAGCTGTCAATGGCGAAAGTGCGGCCATTGAACCTGACATGACCAATAACCAGCCATTGTCCAGTACACCGACCAGCGTATTTGTACTGGACTTGCTTACTGGGAACGATAGCACTAGGCTGTCAGGTTCCCCGAAGCTCCCTATTGAGTCACCTACCACGTCCCCTACATCCCCCCTCATTAGGTCAAGCAATGAAAACAGGGAGGGGAATTCACTGGGAAATCAAGTATACAAAACACTGGAAGAGGTCGAGACTGTTTCCTTATTAGAAACTGGCGAAACCCCCGGCTGTGAGGAAGCCATGATGGCCAAAATAGTAGATCTAATCAGGGGAGCGATCCATCCCCTCCTTGATAGGACTTCTACGATGTGTGCACATCTAGACCTCATTGAAAAGAAGGTTGCACAGAATTCCCTCCTCTTATCAGAACTGTTAAAGGGGATAGGCAACACTAAGGAAAAGCCGCTATTAAAAACAAACTTATCTGTGAAATCCCCAGCAATAGGTCCCCCCTCACCGCAAATAATAACGACACCAGTACAAACAGTATTAAAGCCCAAGCAAAAATTAGTGAACGGGGCAGTAAGTTTGGCCAGCCCGATGATTACATTAATTACCCCGACCCCACTGACAGCCACACCACAACCGGTGGCTTCAGTATCTAAGGAGCAATCGCCTAAGGTAGGGGGAGGTCAAATTAAAGATCTTAATAAGGACAGGGAAATTGTCAAGGCCAAGAAGCCTAACAATAATCCCATTGTCCCCCCAAAAACTAAATCCAAAATTAATCATAATATAGATCTAACCCCTGACTCTGCCCCTTATGTTATTGTATTGGCAGGGGTACCAGAATTACCGGCAGGTAAATGGGAAGATCACGGAGCGTTACGGAATAAGGTGGTGTTCTGGCTCCGTGATAATAGACCGCTACCTGCTTCAATAAACGGCGAAATTCTAAGCCTAAGGCGTGCTAACTGGGTAGGAGTGAGGCCAAAGGATAAGACTGGTGATGTAATAATCATCAATTTTAAGGATCATAGGGCTGTGAGGCATATTGGGGATTGGTTTGATGTCAGTAGTGGTGATTCTATTTCTACACATCTCCTTTCCTATTTTTATCCCTACGTACCCCCGAAAAGTGCTAACAACTGGGGCAGGGATAGGCAACTTATTAGGAAGCCCGCACAACAACACCGTAGGTTCGGAAATGCCAGACTATGGGACATGGCTGAGCCAGAGGGGGCACGGCAAATGTTGGGTAATCATGGCTATGTAAATGGTCAATGTTCTCCTCTTTACACCCAGAGACCAAAGGTCTACTATCCTAGAAATGGGTATTTACCTTACCAACACCCTGTCCTCAGTGACCAATACCCATTGCACTTGGAACCTAATCCCTACCAACCCAGATTAGGTAATACCAGAGAATTACTACCAAACATCTATAATTTACCAATCCAAAATCGTTACCAGATTTTTTCTGGTTTGGATGGGGTAGATTGACAACAAGCTCAGTCCCCTATAGAATCTCTGGATGGGAATAAGTCCCTGCCATCAGCCCTCAAAGAGTGCACTAAGGAGGGAGTTTCTTTTTCTAATACCATTTCTAATGGTATAGACACCCCCAGTGAACCTTTACAAGAACCTCCCATATTAAATAAGATCTGCGCCTTCGATGGGCTGATACCTTGTGACAGTGTTAGTCTGGATCAGGTGAATTCCCCTGTAGGTGTTAATAATAATAAGAATACTGGGAGCAGGGGAAAGATAGGTTCTGGTCTAGGGCAGGCGAAGAGTACTTTTTGCGAATTGCTCTTTTGGAATGTAGCTGGGCTGAAGCAAAAAATTATTAACCCAGCCTGGGAGTCTGTAATAGGAGGTAAGGATATAGTGGCCCTACAAGAAACATGGACCCAGGACCCAATCCATATAAATGGCTATAGAACCTTTTTTACTCCCGCGGTTGGAGGCCATTTCGGTAGGGCAAAAGGTGGTTTGATTACTTATGTTTCAAACCACCTTAAAATAAAACAGGCCCAATGTCACTTAAACTCCAAATACTTCCAATTAATAACTCTTAGAGACTTTAAAAGAGCAAAGGTGCTTATTATTAATTTTTATAATAATGTCCCGAGGGATGAAATCGTGGTTGCGATTAAGCTATTAAAGGAGGAAGTTCAAACAGAGGTTAACAAAAATGACAAAGAATTACTAATTTTATGGGGGGGAGATTTTAACTGTTCGCTTTGTACCAAAGGGAGTCAGGGCCTATGCGGCCTAATGACTGAGAGGGATGTGAATCTGACCCACTTCGATCACACTCTAATGGGGGATCTGCTGAATGAAATAATGTTCATGTTTGACTTAGGGTTTGCCAATGAATTAGCATTAAAACCCACACCCTTTGTCCCGACATTTGTTGGTAGAGGTCTGACTATTATTGATTTCATCATCGCCTCCAGTAATCTTGGCCATAGAGTCGTGACGGTTACTAACATTCCATTGCCCATAAGTGATCACCTTCCCCAATGCCTTAAGATTGTAGATCTCTTCCCGGACCCATCTACGGCCGCGCCACCTGTTGAGGCAGCGGTTGATGTGGTTCTAGGGAGACAAAATGGCTATTCACTTAACTGGAGTAAAGTAATCCCCTCGACTTTTTTCAAAGAACTGTGGGAGGCGTGCTCTACTAGCTTCTTGATCTGTCTGGGGCATAACTCAAGTGGCGAACAAATAATTAACCACTTTGGCATAATAGCCGAAAACATAAAAAGTAGTTTAAGGGTGGAGTCGAAGCGTAGAGGTAAGGGCCCTAGGAGCTGGTTTGATAATGCATGCACCAGGGCTCTGAAAAATCTAAAATATGCAGTGCATAGAAGCCCCAGGGATGTTGGTGAAATTAGATCATGCAGGATGGCATATAACCAGGCCCTTACAGCAAGGAAATCTGCATTAAATAAGGAGGCCATTGACTCACTCTGTGAGGCTTCAAAGTCAAAAAACCCCGCTGCTTTTTGGAAAGTAATCAACACTCCTCTTCCTTACGAAACCCATAAGGCGCGCTTGGAGATCGCCATTACTGAAGACAATTGGGTGGATCATTTCTCCAATCTTTATAAAGCACAGGATGATATTCATACTAGCGATTCACCTACCAGTGGGGCCTTGGAACCAGGTATAAACCTGGTTGTTTCACTTGACGAGGTAATGCTTGCCTTAAGAGCTACTAAAGGAGGGAAGGCAGCAGGTCCTGACGGGATCCCCGCGGATATTTTTAAAGAAAACCCTGAGATCTGGGGCCCTCTGTTGGTACAACTTTTTAATGCGGCCCTATTAAGGGGCCTAAAAGAGTCTTGGTTCACTTCAGTCATCGTTCCCATCTATAAGAAGGGCGATAGGAACAGCTGTGCCTGTTACAGGCCCATCTCCCTTCTCGATTCTTCAATTAAAATTTTGGGTCGAATAGTGTTGGCAAGACTCCAAACCTGGGCGGAGGAAAATGAAATTATGAGTGATCTCCAATTTGGTTTTCAAAAAGGGATTGGCACAATCGAACAAGGCTTAAATCTGATGTTGTTACAGCACAAATACATAAGGATCAAGTCGGAACGCTTGTATTTTACCTTTGTGGACCTTTCATCAGCGTTCGACTGTGTGTCGCACACTAAACTATGGGCAGTTATGAAAACTTTGGGTGTGGATACGATCATCATTTCTTTCCTGAGGGAATTGTACAGTGGAGCCACAGCATCCGTCCGCTACGGCAGGGGGGGGCGAATGCTCCAGACAATTTAGTGTGGGCCGCGGAGTGCGCCAAGGATGCGTTTTAGCCCCTTTTCTTTTCTTGCTCTATATTAATGGGCTCGAGCACCACCTGCTGCACGAGTGCGGGGACATGCCCAGAGTGGGGAGGAGGGCAATCCCCGCACTAATGTATGCGGATGATGCCGTGCTTATGGCACGCACTCCCCGGGCTCTGCAAAAACTAGTAGTAAGCTTCGAGAATTTTATGCTTAACCTAGACCTGCTAGTTAATTGTAGCAAAACTTTTACAATGAACTGTGGTTCCAAATCATGTAAGCCGATGAAACGTATAATTTTAAATAATGTTCCTCTAGACAATACCCCAACTTTTTCATATTTAGGTATTTTATTTCATGAGTCAGGTTCTTGGACAAGTGCCATTAAGGCAAGAACTCTTTTATTTATGAAAACCATCATGGCTTTAAAGAATTTTGTAAGAAAACTGGGCAGGAAGCCGATAAAAGAAATGATAACTATTTATAAAGCAACATGTGTATCGGTGGCTATGTACGGTTCGGGGCTGTGGGGCTACTCAAACGTTGATCCAATCCAGGTTGTGGAAAACAAATTCTTGAGGGAAGTCCTTGCTGTCCCACAGTGTGTGGCCACTTTTAATTGTCACGCTGAACTTGCCCTAACGCACATAACTGATATTATCAAAATCCAACCCATTTTGTTGTGGCACAGGGTATGGACTACAAATGAATGTGTTATGAATCGGGCTTTATTACAGGACACCCTCAATTTGGATCATGTGGAGAGATCGCAATGGCTTGCCTACGTTAAGAGCTTCTTGACTGAGATTGGGTGCTATTCTTACTATTTAGATCCATCAACATTGGATAGCATCTCAAGGCGCTCACTGAAGGCCCTCTGCTTGGCTCATCTAGAAGCTAAGAGGAGGAGAGCTGAATCTCTAAAAAATTCAGTACAGTCACATCTCCTGACTTTATGTGAGCTTAAGTCCGTACAGCCATATCTATCCCTGCCTATGACAAACTATGATCGTTTTCTTTTAACACGATTTAGATTTTGTATATTTTTTAGATTGGTGTCACTTCCAAAAATGAACCTATGGACACGTACTTTACCCCTCTGCCCATGCGATGTTACCTCACAACAGTCAGATATCCATATCCTGTTCTTTTGCAGATTTGTTTTTTTTTTTCTTTTTTTTTTTTTTAAAACCTTTATTGAACAATGAAAGCTCACAAATACTGGCCTACAACCCCACGGGCTGGCCAGAACAGAATGGTCGAATAACCAGCATACAAAAAGATCTGCACAGGATATAACATCAGGAGCACTGGTGAAGCAATAAAAACCATCGAGCGTTCAGCAAGAGCAGGATAATAAAGGTTAATTTTCTAGCACGGGGAGGGGACCAAAGGAATAACGGGCCGTCTATGAGAATACAAGGGAGGGACCGCGGCAAGCCGCCATTTTATAAACACAACGTAAGAAAATGACTCCATATAATCAAATCTAGCAAAGGACAGAAACAGAATCAGACCATCAAATAGCGACAGTGGCAACAGTCAATCGCGCTCACTCACCTCCGCCCCTACCCGAACAAAGAAGACGTGATCAAAAAGCCCCATCACAAAGACTATGCAATACGCACCCCAACGGAAAAGGGGGACCTCCATAAAGGAGGAAGGGAAAGAGGGAGAAAATGACAACAAAAGGAACACCCGCCAGACCATGCACCCCCAGGGGGAAAAACAGGACAATAAAACCGGCATGCGATGTAACAGAAACACGATACCAGAATAGGCAGCGAACCACAATCAGCCACGCACCGGAAGAAGGACAGAAAACCCCCGGGGGAGACACGAGGTGACAGAGTCCCGAAAAAGTGAATACACAAGAGCCATAGAACAAAAAAAGGGGAAAATAAGGGGGGAAAAAGACCCCCCGACACAAACAGACCCCCCCCACCCACCCCTAAGCCCACCCTGCACCCCTGCAGAAGGCTACGGCCTACCCCCCCCCGCAGCGTGCCTGTCGCCCTAAATAGAACCCGAAATATAGTGGAGCAAGAAAAGTTGGAATTAAAAGACAAAAAAAAAAGGGGGGGGGGGGGAAGGAAGGGAAGGAAAGAAGGGAGTAAAGACATACAAACATACACACGGGGGAGGGCCAAAGACAGGAGTAAACGCACCCATCCACCCGCCCGGGTTAAAGGTCCAAGTCCTCGGGAAGCCAAAGAGTATCAGGCCAAAGTCCAGGAACACTAACCAATTACACAGAACCATATCAGGACACAGAGATCTTCCAAACCGTTCATGAGCTACCGCATATAAGAGTCAGTTTTCATCAGCCCTGACCCTTTTTATCCAAAGCAGTAAGGGTCCGATCCAACGAGGACCCTGCCAGAAAGAACAGAAGGCAGGCAGCAGGAGAGTCCAACGGGAGTCCAAAAAAGTCACAGGAAGAAAAGCACGGAAGATCCAGGAAAAGCACAGAATGTAGCAAACGATGCAGGCACAGTTCCAAGGATATATCCATAAAAACCGACCCATCCGGGCCGGCACAGGAGACGTCATCGGGCAGTGGTGATTGAGAGGGACCAGGAGAATCATGAAAGTCCGGCAAAACAAAATCCAGCTCCCGGGCCAAGGGCAGAGGAGGCAGCACAGGAGGAGAAGGCGCCATCAGGTTGCGCACCTCCGGGGCGGCAGCCGGGGCCGAGTCCGCCAGGAGAGTACCAGCCACACCCCGCGATATCAATGCCTCATCCGGTCGTGGGGGCCCGGGAGGCCCGCAGTGAGGAACCGTCTCCAGAGCCAGGAGTGGCGCGGCCACCGAGAGCCGCCAGGATAGCAGGATGTTCAAGATCCCCTTAAGTGCAGGAAAACCTTCACAGTATCCGACACCCGGGCCTTGCGGCGGGCCCCCAGTGCTCGTCCGGGCCCGGCCCAAACAAATGGGGTTGGTCGCCATCTTGAGAGCCCGAACAGGCCGCGCGGCCAACAACCTCCGCCGGGGCGGCAGTCAAGCAGATGAAGTCCCGCCGACAGGCAGAAGAACACCCCGGACAGGAAGGGGGGCCACCAGAAGAAGGGGATTCACCGGCCCCCCAATGTCGCCAGTCCCGTTTTCCGAGTCCGGCGGCAAAGAACAAAATGGCCGGACCGGAGAACAAAGGGGGAGGAAGCTGAACACACGAGGAACCCCAATAAGGAAGGGCAGCGTCACCATCCAAGGCTGCCGCCACACAGGAGTCCCTCAGCCAGGAACCTCCGGCTCACACGAACAGCGGCCCTCCAATCACCTCCAGCGCGCCCCGAAGGGCAAGCCCGCAGGCTGCATCCGGCCCAGGAGCCGGGACGAAGAACCAGGCCAGTCCGCTCTCGAGTCCCGGGAATGGTCGGGGGCACTGCACCGGACCCACAGCAGCCAGGACAACCGGAACAA
This sequence comes from Lissotriton helveticus, assembly GCF_964261635.1. NCBI lineage: Eukaryota > Metazoa > Chordata > Amphibia > Caudata > Salamandridae > Lissotriton > Lissotriton helveticus. The sequence goes on from NC_136059.1 coordinate 603,535,386, forward strand.
GTGGTAAGTGCCTGCAGTGCGTCGTAGTAGTACCACACAGCAAGGAGGGCTTCCCGGGGCAGGATAAATGCAGGATAAATGTGAAAAACACAGGCGGGCGAACGGAGCCGAGCTAAAGCGCGGCCATCTCGGTCGCGAGCTAGGCTCCTCCCCTCTTTTGCAGATTTTACACTGCCTTACGTAGAGAAATCATAATCCCTTTTTTAAAAGAAATGAATTTTACCAGATGCCGCCCAGCTTTCTCAGAGCTCCAGAGAATGGACACGGTTTTATCTGTATCTGTGGTCTTAAAATTTTTAAAGAGTGTTTTTAAATTACGGAAACATATGATAACAGAAAACTGATTAATTCATAGTTTTCTTTCCGTTTTAAACATTTATTTTGTTGGTCCTCGGTATTGAACTTACTTCAAAAGCTGTAATTATTGCAATTTGTTTTGATGTTTGTCTCTTTCTTGGTTACTTGTTTTTTAACCGAATAAAGATCATTGAATCTGAATCTGAGTCCTTCCTGTGCGGCAGGGCTCAAGCGGTCCACCTTGCTGGCTTCACTGCCGCCTCCCGTAAGGTGGAGTGTGGCGTCCCTCAGGGTTCCTCACTTTCCCCCCTTCTGTTTAATTTATACATCTACCCCCTCATTTTTATGTTACAGCAGCTGGAGGTCACGGTGTTTAATTACGCCGATGACCTCCAGCTAATCTTCAATCTTTCCCACTCCCCCTCGTCCGCTCAGAACGTTCAAACTGTTATGTTATTCATCCAGGACTGGATGAACTGCAACCACCTCAAGCTTAATCCAGACAAGACTGAGCTGGTCTTGACTGGAGGTGGTTACAGTCCATGGTCCCCATCTTTTTGGCCCTCATCACTTGGTGCCCCCCCACTCCCGGTCCCTAAAGTTAAAACCCTTGGGATTCTGCTTAACTCTCAACTTTCTGTGCACCCCCAAGTTAGTTCGGTGGTATCCTCCTGCTTCTTCTCTCTCAGGATAATCAGGAAAATATCCCGTTTTTTCTCCCTTCCGGCGCTAAAGGTTATTGTAATGGCTATGGTGCTCTCGCGCCTTGATTATGGAAACATAATCTACAACGGCGCGCCGGCCTACGCCATACACCGCTTGCAGCTAGTGCAGAATCAGGCTGCCCGCCTGATTCATGGACTGCCCAAATTCCACCGAGCCACCCCATTGCTGAAGGCACTGCACTGGCTGCCCGTGAGAGAGCGGTCCTTATTCAAACTAGGCTGCCTCACCTTCCAGGCCAGGATGGGCACTGCTCCCGAGTTCATCTGCTCAGCGGTCAGTCCCTACTTACCAGGCAGAGAACTCTGCTCTACTCACATGGCACTCCTGGCCATACCTCGTTGTAAGAAAAAGAAAGCTGGCGGGGCAAAATTCGCGGCCCTTGCACCTGTGTTCTGGAACTCCCTCCCCCTGGCACTCCGAACCTCATCCTCTTATTTAGAGTTCCAGGAAAGCTTGAAAACTTTTCTTTTTTCTAGTGCTTTTGCCACCTAGTACGTCCTCTCCTGCTGCTGTTTGCTGGTCGTAATCTTCAAAGCGCCATGAAACCGCTTGGTATAAGAGCGCTCAATAAATGTTTTTAAATTCAAAATAAATTCAAATAATTCTTATCTTTCATGTTTATTTTTCCTTATAACTTTTGAGTTTCTTGCAGCACAAACCTATTGCTAATGATTAATCTGGTGACATCATGGTTGCATGCCATTACCGTTTTGAAAGATTTGTCATTGCTTAATGGTAGCACTTAAAGGGTACAATACTGGAAGTGTACCATGATGTAGTACTTTTTCTTGTATTTCACTACTACTTCGCACAATCTCATGTTAGGTGATGTACATATCATGAGTTACATACAAATATCCTTCACTCACAGAGGTGAACTCACTCGAATAAATGAATGAAAAAATCTGATGCTTTCCTTAACATTTCAGCCCTGAGAAAGCCCTAGACTGTATAGCATCTTAGGGGGGCGAAACACATGTCATCTGTTTTCTGAAATGCCAACAAAGCAAATCATACAATGGAATATGTTATACCTTAAGAAACTATTTTAGAACGTATAAAATGAAGTCTGAAAACAGAATGTAATGAAATTCAAGGATGCAATCCAAATTATGATCCAAGAATGAATTAAGGAAAATAAAAAGAATGCCATAAAGGGTAAGATACAGTTGTAATTTGTTTACACAACAGAATTGTTTGTGCAACCATTTAAAGTGATTGCCACTTGAGTAGATAAACTCATCACTTACTTACATATTTGACTTGAGAGAGGAGCAGTTTATTCAAACCGCAAGAGTGGATTACCCCCTGATAATAAGGTAAACTTAACAGGACAGGAGTGCTGGACCACAACTTGTCTCCTGTTTTTAATTTAGACTGATTGTACATAAATATATTTCAACACCTTTTCCATTGTAGAACACCGGCAGTTGAGCAGGAGCACCTGCCTTCGCCGTACCTCACAATCACAACTGGTCAGTAACTGAAGATGCAAGTTTCCATGTGCCATTAGGCTTGACTCCAAACCTCTGACCCTAAAACAGACTCTCTGAAGAGAGTAAATCACTTGCGGTTTTTTAACTGTGACAGAAATTACTGCTGTGAATTATACAAGCAAAACTATGAGTAAAGGCCTGACATTTTCCCACCCAACAGTGTATTAGCCATGGGGGCCCAGTGCCCTTATAGTCCTCTAGACCAAGCAGCATGCAGTCTTTGGACCCAGCATAATGTGATTGATTGATCACAATTACATACATTGTTTTTTACTTCACATCCATTGTTTTTCACATCACCTATATTGTTTTTCACATCACTTAGTTAACTGCATGCTCTCCTTTTCCTGGTGGCCTCATGCACCCATCCTTCTGACAGACTGGTCCTTTCAACCACCTACTCCTCACGCATTAGCAATTACAAACTCATCCGAATGTGGATGGGAACGCATCTGGGGCAAACCGCCATTCAATACATTATGGGAACAGCATGGCCTGGAAGCTCCATATAGTTGTATTATAGCACAGAGCCTTATTTAACCGCATGCGTGCGGGCGGAATTCCGCCCGTACGCTGAGATTTACTCATTCGCATGTTACGTGACGAGCTGGGCTCGTCATGAGCGTGCGAGGAGGCTACGCCATGACGAGCCCAGCTCGTCATCAGCGTCGAAGGGGTTAAAGAATTAAAGGACTACTTTTCTGTTGTGAGAGAACGGTTATAATGGTTTTCATGAACATGAGTAAATCCCTATAGTAGATCTGTGAGCATGGCAGTCACACTCCCTTATTCTTTGCCGCCTGCCTTAGTGGATGGGTGGCTGTTCTCAAGGACATACTGTTAGCTGAAGTCTACATTGTGGGTGTACAGAATAGCTAGTGACCATAGTGAGTAATTTTTCACCTCCCCTCCCCACTCCTTCTGAGTGGGAGCTGAAGTAGTCCATTCACATAATCCAAACATATGACAATACTTTGATAAATCTCTTTGCTTGAGAAACACCAACATAAGGGATCTTAAATGATCAAGAGTGTAGATTCAGTAGGTAATGCGTTCATGATACATTGGCTTAGAGGTTTCTGTATTTTTTCTCTACAGTCCCATTTCTTATGAAAGTTCTCCTGAAATTCAAGAATGGTTATAGCTATAATCCACCGGGCTGTAGCATAATGGAGAAGCAAATCAGCTCAACCATCTGGGTTTACTAATGCATTGATTAATAATGTATTGCAGAATTGAGTCTGTCCTACTATGAGGTTCTCAATATCTTTTTAAAAAACTGATAGCAAAATTGATGCCATGTGGACCGGATGTATGAGAACAAACTGACTACTTTCTGTATGGGTTGACATTCCTAGCTATGTAATCCACTAGAGGGAGTGAATACATGTATTGTACAAACTTCTACAAGAGTGAGATTGTATTTAAAATTGATTGGACATTAGAGTGTTATCAAATGTCACTTAAACCAAACCGTGTCATTGCCGACAGGATTCCTACCCAACCAGACCACATAAGCACGTAGGACAATGCATAGCATGGACATAAAAACACTTTTGTCATTACTTTGACTACACTTAAACATGCAGGTTGGCTGGCCAAATCGTTATGCGATAGGTAAAATTGTGCAAAGCCCAACCACTTTTCAAGCAAGAGTTCCACATTGAATCCTTCCTTTTTCAAATTGGATACGCCATAACCTGCCAGAGCTTCAGCAGCATTTCTAACAAAACACTAGGTTGAAGGGAAATGGCAAAGCCTAACCGAAAAATTAGTTTACTTTCATAAAACATTACTTCCTGTATGTTGATGCCAAAGTTTAAACCTTGAATAAAGTACGCAGCCCTCTAAAACGCACTGCCTGCCAAAACCTGCTAAAGCATCTCATGCATTCAAGGAGTATGAAATTGCCTAGGGTAAGATACTGGAGAGGCCTGGAGCAACAAGGGTGGACTACAGATGGTAAGCGTAAGGATTATAGTACACATCCAAAGAATGGGTGGGATTTTAAATTAGGAAACGTATGAATGTAAAACAGTTGACTACAGATAACAATTTGAACTACAGTTACAAATCAGTAACTTTTTTTTGAACTGTCCGGATGTAATTTTTAATTATTGTAAACATTAGTGTGAAGAGAAAATGTAGAGGTTAAATTTAGTTTTGCAAGCGGTTCTTTGAAATTATAGGCGCCATTGACCTTGTTTTACATCAAGATAGTGGCAGTTGAGAGCTTGCAGTGTTGGATGTCCTCCCCTCTTCCCTCATGTTGGATCTTGTTCGGCAGGCATGTTTTCAGACGAACAGTGGAAGCAGATTAAAACTTGGATAAACTTGTGAAACCAAAAATAAATATATATTTTCCAAACACTGCACATCTAAGCAGATTGTGCGCCGTAGGGAGCAGAAGGAGAGTAACTCTTCAGGCATGGCAAAACTGACCTGTTGGAGAATGCACATTGTTGGTCTGTGAAAGGCCTGCAGATAACCTACCTAGACACGGAGAGGGTAAGGTTTCGCGGCATCTTTGTCCTAGAGATGGTCACCATGAAAACGAAAAGAAAAAACACAGGAAAGAGGAAAACAGAAAATATGATAAGAGGCGCAAGGGGTGCATAAAGGGGAGGAAGACAAACATGAAAGTGAAAACAAGAGTATAAAGAAAGATAAAATACTGTTACCCACCGGAGCAGGACCAGGAAGACACCAAACCAGATGGCGATACCCATGGTTGGACGCAGGAGTTGCCCGAGTTTACCTGAGAAAGAAGAGGCGGGGAACAGGAGCAGTCCCAACGAGATGCATATGCCAAAGATCATTTTGTCCAAGTGATATGTTTCTGCACTTCTTTCCAGAACACGGGCCAGGAATTACTTTTCTAGACCCTCTGGTATCAAGGACGTAGCCACTGTGCCAACTTGAAACTGAGCTAGTGAACTACAACCATCCCACAACCCACTGAGCATGACTTCAGTGAGGCACATTTTAGGTAATGAGCAGTCCTGAGACCTCATAGCAATAGTTTGTGAAACCCAACCCCCTTTCCTCATTATAGACACATTCAAAAACACTAGGAAGTTAGTAATGTACTTTCAAGATTTATTAAAATTAAAATCCTGTCCTAGTGCACATAATATGATTAGTAACTATTACGAAAATAAAATAGTGATAACTATACTTGTCAGAAAGCAGAACAGAAGGTTTTCTAGCATTGCCACGAATGTAGGGCTTAATTACATTATTATCCCAACCACTCCTTTCCCCACACTCACGAATATAAACTTAATACCAACAAGGGCCTACTCTAATTTCATGTATGGGTTACACCCCATACCTTTACTGCTCAAGAGTAGCAATATTCAGTAAAGATGCAGCTGTTCTTGTATCCACGTCTTGGCAGCTATGCTGTTCTCGAATCAGCCAATGCACTCGTAGGAATACTGAATGTACCTCTGATAGAGCGCGCGAGGCCACCCGACCAATAGTTTTCGCCGTTTCCGGCTTCAGGGCCCATATACTTTTCAAATCACCATATACATCGATCAGGTGACTTCACGAGCTCTATCAAGTTGGTGTGTGTGTGTTCCCTGCTACCAATTTTCGGTGCACCCGACTTACCATCCACCGATGCGAGTGCCTAATGACTACAATGAATCAGGGAGCTAGCTGTAAAAGAAAGGCAGCAAAATACAAACCCAACCAATAACATTCAAATACTGTTTAAATGACCACGGACAACTGGAAGTTTTAAAATGTTTATCTAAAGTTCATTATTTTCTTGCATGAGGTACAATAAAACAAGGCAATCAATAACCAAGATAACGTAAATCACATAAGCATGAAGAAATAATGACAGAGTAATCATCAAGGTACTAAATAAAATGTAGCGAGAAAATACTATGCAAGTCAGTATTATCTAGACAGGGATAGACTAAGTGTGGGTGACTATAGGAGAGCTTATAATGAATAACACGCTTCACTTAAGGTGAAGGGGCCTTTGAACAATCTAGGCAACGAAGTTCTAGACCATATCAGGAAATGACACACTGCTATGCAAAATATAATTTCTAACAAATGAGAAGGCATAGGAATAACTTTGCAAAAATTATAAATGACTTTCAATAGTTGCAGAAAGGCATGGAAAATATCACATATGCAATGTTGAACTTTATTAAAGCAAAAGTTAGAAATTCAGAAGGTGCAAGAATTTCAAGAAGTTCAGAGCAATATTTACCTAGAAAGGTGTGGAAACCAAACCCTGGCCACGGGTCAGTTAAGGACAGGAAACCCTCAAGGAAGGATACCCCTCAAAGGACAGCAGGTGCAGAATGGACACCCAGGATAGGACAGGATACCCTCGGAATAGGAATCAGGACAGGACCCTCAGGACAGGACAGCAAACCCTCAGGACAGGACAGCAAACCCTCAGGACAGGACAGCAAACCCTCAGGACAGGACCCTCTTCAGGACAGGACCGGAACCCACAGTTCGGAAGCAACGCCTGCGCTCCACCCGCTCTGCAGCTATCGATCAAGACCCCGATTGGGTCAGCGAACTCCCAGCTAAGTGCCTTGCCAGCACTTTAAGGTTCAGTAGAACCTTAGTCTATGGTCAAATTCGGACAGAGTGCTCCGCAGCGCTCTGTATCTTCAGTCACCTATTGAGTGCGTTGGGTCAGTGACAGGTCAGCTAAACCAGACAAGTCGGACGGTTCACTAGGTGAACCCAGGGTAGATATACAGTTTGGGGACAGTGTACCACCCCCCAATGTTGCAAAGTGTCAGAATCCCTCAATTTCGATTGGTCCTAAGGTAGGATTTGGGTAACACACCAATCACAATACACGATTTGAAGCCTTCATTAACATATTTGGGTACCGCCTAGCAGGTTTGGGGTTCCCAGGAGAAACTGTGCAGAAACACAATGATAATTTAACATTGTATCATATGAGGAGCAACATTCGCTGTTCTCGCAGGGCAGAGGTGACTTTCTCAGGAGCATCTCGCCCATCACTGCCAACTGGCTATGTTCCATCAGCCAAGGTCCCTCGTGCTGCCGAATGTCGCACAGGCGCAGAAGGGACCTCCAATATGGCTCTCCTCTCACTCAGACCCCCATTTCCCGCGGTACATGAAAAGTAAGCGAAAACAAATTAATACATAATAATGTCATTATGAAAACACATCACAGGGTTTGTACTTTTAACTCATCATCAAGAAATAAACTTATTGCATCTAAATGTTAGCTACATGGATACAGATACAAGAGCAGTGGCACGAGCAGTACCACATGATAAGCACAGCTATGAATTACGCATGCGCATAACTTTCCCTCCACTTCTGCAGACGCGTCAGGACACGTGAGTGTGGCTGACGTATGCGCAGTAACTAAAATACAAGCGGCAGCCATTTTTAGGGACACGGATTAATTCATTAGAAATACACATAGGCAAGCTTCGGGAACTTTGCCTAAACAAAATAAATGTTAGTAAAACATACACTTTTGTTACCTTATTACACATAAACGAGGTTCTTGATTTCGGCAAGCCGCAAAATATGCGAAGCTTTGCTTCATCAATCCCCTCTTTGATGATATCTACTATCATCACAAATTATAATGGAACCAGATGCCAACTTTCTTTCACACTTTATAAAGTTCTATTTCTTCCAGCAACCGTTCTAACTTTTCTCTTTCAGTTTTAGCAGGGTGAGAAGTCTTCACCTTTTTGTATATCTGATCATTCACTTCCTCTAATTCAATCTCATCCACACTTCGTTTCACTCCTCTTGCATTTACCTCGTGCTTTTTGGTGCGCTTGCGGTATTTACAGCATAAGAAAATGGAAAGTATAATAAGACCTATAATACCAATTGGCATCAGAATTTTGAATAATAAGCTTTTACCTATGCTAGCAAGCCAATGACCTACATTTGAGAGACCATCTACCAGTCTCTTCCAGGCACTATCAACCTCGAGTGGTTTGAGTTCCTTTGCCAAATTAGTAAGGTTTTTCACATATCTTTTGATCTGCACACTTTTATCCGGAATATAAGTGCAACAATGTTGCGCCTTCAACATCCGGCAGACTCCGCCCTCTTTCGCTAATAAGGTGTCAAGAGCAAGTCGATTTTGTAAAACCATTGATCTGATCGCAACCATTTCGGTATTGACCAGCAGAAATCCATGAGCTGTTTCAGTAGACAGCACATCTACTATAGTAGACAATTTGCAAATTCTGTGAGTATTCAGAACCACTCCCACTCCAGGTATCAGTGCACTGAAAATACTACCCATAATTTCACCTATACTCTCTCTTTTACTACGCACTAAGCCATTAGTAACTTCATTGCTTCCAGCTTTTCCATTCACATGGTATATTTTCGGGAAAACAATGCCAAAGTAGCAGCTTCCATACCAGTGATCCGGCAATTTGAAATAAGCCTTGTCCCCACAAATGTAATAAATTCCAGGAAACACAGGCTCTGACCCATTTTTGAAACCCCAACCTCCAATTACCTTGTAATTATGTTCGCATTCACTGGAACCAATGAAAACATTATTATAATAGCTAGTCTTCTCGCGGTGAAGACATAGCTTGCCTTTCTTTTCAAAATCCAGCAACAGAGCAGGACCCGCTCCACCAGATGAGGTGCCTTCCATGTTTTCTGCCCACTTTGGCTTTTTCTGACTTTCGTCATTAGCCTTCTTCTGAATTTTAATTCTCCTTTTCTCTGCCATGTTCAGGAACATCTTTTCCTGCTCACGCAAAGAACAAGTCAAGTTATCTCTGTGTGCGTCTGCTATGTCAATGTTACCTATAGTCAGAAAGTAGTCTCCCATATATCTTATGGTGTCAGTTTTGGTATGTACAGGATTCAAGTTCCCACGTATAGGAAGTTCAGAAAAAATCACGTCATTGTTAGAGTAATAATACTGTAACGGTCCCCTTTTGTAAAATAAACTAGCTAAAATGCTACAGGAAATTCCATATGTCAATGGCAGATGATGGTATGTCACGCCTTCAGCCACCGAAGTAGGTAGCTTCATGCAGACATAGCAATCTTCAATTTCCATAGTCTCTACATAGTGTATTAACAAATTTGCGAAAACATTTAAATGTGTCCTGTTCTTCATTCCATGATAATGTAGTCCTCCCTCATCTGATGCTTCTAAGTCTCGTTTAGTTTGTCTCAATGCTCTCTCATGTCTTTCTACACTCTGTGTTGTTAGCTCCTCATTGTCAGTATTTACAACTTCAGTAGGGACAATGTTAGTATCTTTACTTACAGCAAAGGGAATGAAAATTGTTAATCCTATCCAGATAACTATCAGTACTACTACACTACATATACACACCTTGCAACACGTTTTGAAACGGCTGCAACTAGGTCTACCATTCACTGTTGAATCAGACATTTTGGGCTCTGAAGGAGTCTCTCGAACCCCTCTTTTTGGCTTTACACACTTAGCTTACTTTGTGCAAATTCACGGTGGTTCGTCTTCCTCTTCAGCTGAGTACTCTGAGACAGGCTCCCCGTCGCTCACGTCAGTTATATCAAGATCTTCAAGTTCCTCCAAAACCAGTGTCCATTCAGGAGATTTGTACTTTTTGTTTTGTCTTTTTATTCGCTCACTCCTTCTTTTGGAAGAGTCTTCTTCTTGCTCTGCTATCCGAGCACTTCTTCTTGCTTCTGCACGTTTTTCTTCCACTGTCTTTATCCTAAGTCTCAATCTTTTTACAAACCTAGGCTCAAGGTTGTTTCTTTTCTTTAGTCTCTTAGTCGGTACTTGGACTTCACTTTCTTTTCTTATTCTCTTGTTCTCTTTATCTTGTGGTAATTCTTCTCCACTTTCTTCTCCTACTTCCCTTATCTGACTAGTTCCAGGGCTAGCATCAAATTCTTCTGCCTGGTTGCTAATCTGGCCTTGTTCAGGAATATTTTGTTTTTGGCTTTCGATTGTCTTTATTTCTGTTTCTGTTTCCTGAACCCGTTCTCCTAACCCTCTCTGATCCTGTTCAAGCACTTCGATCTCTTGATTTTCTTCTGCTCGAACTATCACTCTATTTCTAATCTCTCCCTTATCTGCATCAGGTGTTCGCGGTGGTGTATCGAATATCTGCTCGGTCCCTGTCTGACCTTCTCCTTCCTCAGTTTTGATTTGAATCTCAAGCGGCTGAGGTTCTTCGCCTGTGCCTTGCTTTTCCTGACTAGTCCACTCTCTACCTTCACTAAGTCGTTCTCTTGTTCTGATAGGATCTTCGGTCAGATCAATCATCGGTATCCATTCTTCTGGCCATATGCTTGGCAGCTCGTCTTCAGCTACTCCTGGCTCAGTTTCCTGGACCTCTTCAGCAGGCTGGATTCTTGGCAGTTCGTAGTCAACTACTCCTGGGCCAACGTCTGCTGTTCCTGCAACCTGACTGGTGCTGGGCTGCTCGTTGTCAGTTGCTTCTGGTCTGGCTCCTTCAGGGTCCTCTGCTGGTTGCCCTTCTTCTTCAAATCCTCTGTCTGGCAATACCTTCTGGGTGTGTCCAGCGTGGATCCACTGAGGAACACCTGCGACCTTCACTGCAGTGGTTGTCACCAGGATTACTTAGCGTTTCTTTCCCCACCTTGGTGCCAGACAGCTTGATCGAGTGTGCTTCTTTATTTTGACCCAATCTCCTGGAACCAAGCTGTGGAGAGGAGTCGTTGGATTGAGGATGCCGTCGTCTCCAATCTGGCGAGAGATAGAACGCACTTGGTCACCCAATCTTCTGCAGTATTCAAGCACCAAATCATCAGTAATACTCAACAGTTTGCTTCCTGGCACCCATGCTTGTCTCATCACTCTTCCCATAATGATTTCATGGGGACTTAGGCCTGTCTTGCGGTCTGGAACACTTCTCAGTCCCATCAGGACCAGGGGTAGGGCCTTCACCCAGGTCATGCCAGTAGCATCTGTCAGCTTTGCTAGTCTGTTTTTGATAGTTCCATTTACTTGTTCCACTATTCCAGAAGCCTCTGGGTGGTATGCACAATGGAGTTTCTGCCTTATTCCAAAGGCCTTACAGAGTTCAGCCAGTATGTCATTCTGGAAATGTCCACCCTTATCTGATTCAATAATGCATGGTATTCCGAACCTAGGTATCAGTTCTTTTAGTAAACACTTCGCTACTGTCAGTGCGTCACTTTGAGGAGTAGGGTAAGCTTCTACCCATTTTGAAAATACGCAAACAATGACAAGGACATATCGTTTCCCTTCACAACGGGGCATGGTGATGAAATCAACCTGTATCCTTATAAAGGGACCCCCTGATCTCCCAATCTTGCTCAGTTCAACCATTGTCCTCTTGCCTGGGTTCATCTGTTGACATGACAGGCACCTCTGGCAAAGGGACTCTGCTACCTTCCTGAACTTTTTACTGTACCAAGTCTGTTGAAATACCAGAATCATGGCATCCCTACCAATGTGTGATCCTTCATGTATTAATCTAGCCATTGTGCCAAGCAAGTGTCGGGGTAACACAGGCATACCAGTTGGGCCCAAGATGACACCATCCACACGTCTCGGTCTACACCCATCCTCCTTCCATTTCTCTCTTTCTTGCCAAGGAGCCGACTCCTGCCACTCTCTCACCTCATCCCATGTAGGCACTTCCTCAAACACCTGAAGCTGGCAGCTGGTTCCTGGCCCCCCTCGTTTTGGATTTACAATATACCGATCTTTGGCACACCATTGAGCCACTCGATCAGCATAATCGTTTCCCAGTGATACTCTGTCCATGCTCCTTTGATGAGCAGTACATTTTACCACTGCCAGTTCTTTGGGCAACTGGATGGCCTCCAAAAGATCATGAACAACCTTTGCATTCCGAATGGGAGTACCTGAGGAAGTCATGAATTCCCTTTGTAGCCACAATTGGCCAAAGTCATGCACAACACCATAACAGTACTGACTGTCAGTATACACTGTTATGCGTAAGTCCTTCCCAATTTTGCAAGCCTTTATCATGGCTATCAATTCGGCTACTTGTGCAGACTTGATGTTATATAGGTAACCTGCTTGTTCAATTTTTGTGAAAGACACTACTGCATAAGCAGCACTCAAGCCTCCTAATTCATGTCTTAGACAGGAACCATCCACGAATAGTTCTTTATCATGCTCAGGCAATGGTACTTCTTTTATGTCTGGGCGTGGCTTAGTACTGAACTCTGTCAGGTCAATACAATCATGTTCATCATCATCCCCACCTTCTATTTCCAATGGGTCGGGGAGTAAGGTGGCAGGGTTCAGAATACCGCACCTAACAATGCTCACATTTGCTGCACCCACAAGAATCCTCTCGTATTTAGTCAGCCGACTAGGGGTGAGATACTGTGTTTTAGTTCTGGTCAATAGAATTACCACTCCATGTGAAACATACACGGTCACAGGATGTCCCATGACAATGGACTCACTCTGTTCCAGACTTGCACAGGTAGCAGCTACCGCTTTCAGACAGCCTGGTAACCCAGCAGCTACTGGGTCCAATGTGGCAGAGAAATAAGCCACCGGCCTTCTGGTCGTGCCATGTTCTTGAGTCAGGACAGACAATGCGCAATTATCGCGAGTGTCACAGAAAAGGGCAAACTCTTTGGAATAATCTGGCATTCCCAACGCAGGGGCTGTACACAGACAGTTCTTCAATCTTGTGAAAGCCATTAGACTTTCATCGTCCCACTGTACAACATCTGGCATTCCTCTCGTGGTCATTTTTATCAAGGGCCTGGCTAAGGCTGCAAATCCCAGAATCCACTGCCTGCAGTACCCTAATACACCCAGGAACATTCTGACATCTTTTTGAGTGCAGGGCAACTGCATTTTTTGAATTATTCTCACTCTTTCTGATGTGACTTTTCTGACACCCTTTTCTATTTGATGTCCCAGATATTTTACAGATTTCGCACAGAACTGTAGTTTGTCAGGGGCTACTTTATGCCCTTTCTCACACAGATGATTTAAGAGGGCAATGGTGTCAACTACACAGTCCCGGTGACTTTTAGACGCCAGTAGAAGGTCGTCTATGTACTGCACTAACACAGAGTTCCCAGGTAAGATCAAAGTCTCTAGACATTTTTTCAAGATCTGATTAAAGATAGAGGGGCTCTCTGTATACCCTTGAGGGACCCGATTCCAACAATACACGTGACCCTCGAAGGCAAATGAGAAAAGAAATTTGCTGTCGGGGTGCAGGGGTATCGAAAAGAATGCATGACATAAATCAATCACAGTGAACCACTCAGCATCCCAAGGAATCTGGTACAATATCACTGCAGGGTTCGGGACAATAGGGCAGCAAGGAACTACAATTTTGTTAACCTTTCTCAGGTCCTGCACTACCCTATACTTGCCACTAGGCTTTTTGATGCCCATAATCGGTGAGTTGCATGGGCTGCTCATCACTTCCTGTATGATGTCTCCTTCTAATAATTTTTGTATTTCCAAAGTGACACCTGCTTTCACTTCAGCATTCATTCGGTAGGGCCTAGTGTTAGGATATACTGCATTGTCCTTGATGGCTATCTGTATGGGGTCCACATCTTTCATCAACCCCACATCCTTTCCAGTGAAATCCCACACCTCTGGCTTTACGGCTTCCTGTAGTTCTTGGGGCAAGTCCTGCAGGGTCAATCTTTTAATTTCTGAGTCAGGTCTAAGTAACAATAATTTATAAATGCCATCTTCATCTGGGGTCTGTATTTCAACACCTTTTGGTGTGCAAAAGATGGTACAGTTCATTTTGCACAGCAAATCACGACCCAGTAGATTCACTGGACTGGTGTCACAGACGACAAATCTATGCATCTGTTTAAAATTTCCAATTGAAATCTCCATTGGTTCGGTAACAGGAGTACTAATCAATTGATTAGATACACCCACTACTTGGATATTTTCTCCCGAGAGGGGTAGGTTTGGAACGTCCACTGTTCTTACAGTAGAACGGGTAGCGCCAGTGTCCAACAGAAAGGTGACATCATTTCCGTCAACTTTTCCTTCAATATATGGTCCAGACTGGTCTACCGGCAAGGAAGCGCCAAGTACGCACTCCTCGTCCTCCCCTCTCAGGCCCCGTCAGTCCTGATCATTACAAAGGAAGGTATCATTCAGCAGATACTGCGAAGTTGCTGTATTTCTGTTCTCCCCGCTTTCCCAAACCTCTATCTCTTCATTTTCTGCCTGTCTTCCCCTGTATACCTGCTTGGGTGCTCGAGGCACCTGAACTGTTTTTACCTGGGGTTGAGTCTTTCTTGGTCTTTCTTTCTGCGTCTGTGGAGTTAAATCAGGAGTTTTTTCATTAATATCTACTAATTGGGGACACTCGTTTCGCCAGTGTCCAATTTCGCCGCACTGATGGCAGGGAAATTTCTTCATAGCCTCTTCCCTGCTAAATTTGGGCCGGGGCTTTCCTCCACCCCCTCCCCCAGGACCTTTGTTCTCAGCATTTTTAACCATGTTACTCAATTGTTTTTCCTGCTGTTCTGCGAGCTTCACCTGAGCCCACATCACCTTTTCCTTGAGGGCCTTTTTCTTTTCTGCCATCTCGTCCTCGCAGTACTTAGCGTACCGCAGGACCTCATCCATTTTCTTAGTATGCCAACAGATTTTATTATCTTTTATCCACTGACAAATTTCAGGCCTTAAACCATTTACAAACCTGTAAATAAAGTGCGTCATATCCTTCAGGTCGATGTTATCAATACCACTGTATGTTTTAAATACCTGCAATAACCTCTCATAGAAGGAGTGCACTGTCTCGTCCCTTTCTTGTGTTGTTCTATCTATTTTTGTCCAATCAGTTTCTTTTGCGGGCACCTTTTCTTTCAAGTGCTGAATTACCTGCTCATATTTTCGCATGACATCCTTCGATGGCTCCCCAGTTTCCTTGTTTCTGGGATACTCCTCACTGGGCCAGTCTATGGCTATTTTACACTGGGTCCATAAATCTACTGGAACCACAATGTCGAAAAACCCATCCAGGTCTTTCCACAGACATTACCCCCAGGTCCCTACGTCCTCGACACCTTCCTAACTAATGAGATGATACTATCTCTGTCAGAAAAAAGAAAAGGAAGGAATGCTGGACCTACCCTCCCCCTCCCGCCGGGAGTACATAAGGGTACATGTCCCAGCATTCCCCCTGTTTCTTTTTTCTGTCATTCTGACAGGGATTGCTGGGGCGCGAGGAGCTTGGAATAGGCTCCTGCGCCGAACTTACCTCCGCTGGGGCTTCGTTGTCCTCGGCGGCTTGGATGTCCTCTCCCTCCCTGCTGGGCTTGGGGGGAGTGGCGCGGGCTGCGTCTGACGCTCCTCTGGGCCGCGCGTGGATGTTGGACCGCGTGGGCCCCGCGTCTGCCCGATGGCCGCCCCTCCTGCCTGCCGGGCTTGTTAGGGGGCGCGGCCGCCTTCGCGTCTTTGGTTGGCTGGGTTGGGTATGCCTTCCTGTCATGGCGCTGCCTGACTTCCGGTATGGACGTAGTCAGGCGCTTCTGTCCGGTCGTTTTTTCTGCTGGTATAAACGAGGGCAGCTGGTGAGTACCGCGTAGCGGTTTTTCTTTCGTTGTGCTGTTTGCTTTTGATACTGCAGCCTGTGTTGTTCCTCTGCTGTACAGGATGGGGAAAAGTTCGAGGAAGAGGCATCACAGGGAGAGGTCCTCTTCTTCTTCTTCTTCCAGTGACTCACGTTCTCCTTCTCCTGCCCGGTCCAGACGCCGTGGTAGAGGTGGGGATGCGCGCTTGAAGCGCTTGATCAGGGAGACCCTTTCAGAGATGGGTTCTGGTGGTGCAGGTCGCAAGGCTCATGCTGCGGATTCCGGTTCTTCTGCTTCTTCTGCTGACGAGTCGGCTTTGACTGGGGACTCTATGCTGAAGGGGAAGTATATAGACAAGGACGCTCTTCCTGGTATCCTGAAGCACGTGAAGCAGAATATGGGCTTTGCTGATGACGCTGTTCCCAGTTCTTCGGGCGGTTCTTTGCTCCGCCAGTTCCAGAGTTCTGCCACGGTGGATGTTCCTGTTCATCCCTTTATTAAGGATGTCCTGAAGAGGGAGTGGGCTGATCCAGATCGCATTCTGGTTCCACGCTTTATGGCCCGTCTTTACCCCCTCCGGGATATGGCTACGGATCTTCCTGATTCGATCCCCATTGACTCCTTTGTTGCAAGTTTGGTGGGTCGCACTTCCTTGTCTGAGGACGCTGTGCTGAAGGACCCTGTGGATAAGAAGGCTGACGGGGCTCTGAGGAAAGTTTATTCTGGCTCTCATCTGGCCTTGAGAGCCGGGGTTTATGGTACTTATTTGTCGCAGTCTCTGCTGGCGGACATTAAGTCTCTTTACCAGTCGATGGACGATGCCACGGACTGTTCGAGTCTTCTTGAACACATTGAGCGACAGGTTGAACTTATGTCCGATGTGTCTTTTGATGTGGTGCGCGCTGCTGCTCTTTCTGGTGGGGCCTGTGTGGCGGCTAGTCGCAGTCTTGTTCTTAAGGACTGGAAGACTGACTCTGCGCAGAAGGCTTGTGCCTTGCGTTTGCCCTTTCAGGGTTCTATGCTGTTTGGGGGGGAGTTGGAGACCAAACTGCACAAGCTGTTTAAAGAGAAGAAGCATTCCTCTTCTTTTAAGGGTTCTGCTTCTGCTGCTGCTTCTTCTGCCCCCTATAAGTCTAAATCTTTCTTTCGGCCTTCCTTTCGTGGGAAGTTTGGGAAGGGCCGAGGGAAGTTTTCTTCTGGCGGTGGTCGGGACCGTAAGGCTAGGTCTCCTCCTCCCCCGAAGCCTCGCTCCTGACTCATTGGCTGTGGTTCCTGGGTTGTTGGTAGGAGGGCGGCTGCACTTCTTCCTGGATGCCTGGGTTCAGTCATGTTCAGACGTTTGGGTGTTGGATGTTCTGCGGGAGGGTTACGAGGTGGAGTTTTCTGTTCCCCCTCCAGATTCCGGCCTCCGCCCGACTCCCTGGCCTGCTTGCCGGTCCAAGAGGGCCCACCTAGTCCAAGGGGTGAAGGATCTTCTTCGGAAGGGGGCTGTTCAGGCAGTTCCTCCTTCGGAGGTGGGGTCGGGATTCTATTCCCTGATTTTTCTGGTGCCCAAGAATACCGGGGGTTTCCGCCTGGTCATGGATTTGAGGGTCATGAACCAGGGGGTGTTGCGGATTCCCTTCCGCATGGAGACCTTGCAGCGGATTATTCCTTTGGTGCTACCGGGTCACTTCATGTGTACCCTGGATCTGCAGGACGCCTATTACCATGTTCCGGTGCATCCCAGGTCCCGTCGCTTCCTGAGATTTTGTGTTCAGGGGTGCCACTTTCAGTTCAGGGTTTTGCCCTTCGGCCTTCGCTCTGCCCCGAGGGTCTTTACGAAAGTTGTCGCCCCCTTGGTTGCCTGGCTTCATCTCCAGGGGGTGATGGTGTATCCCTATTTAGACGATTGGTTGATCCATGCTCCTTCTCGGGTCCTGTTGTTGGAGGCGAGAGAGTTGGTGTGCGCGGAGTTACGGCGGCACGGTTTTCTGATCAATCTGCCGAAGTGCCAGCTGACTCCTTCCCAGGATCTGGTGTTCATTGGGGCTCGGTTTCGCACAGACCTCAACCGTGTGTTCCTGCCGGATCCTCGGGTTGTGTCCCTGTTGTCCCTTGCTCGAAGGTTCCGAGCGGGGGGTTCCTTTCGGGTGCGCCTCTGGTTGCGTCTTATGGGTCTGATGGCAGCGACTGTCTTTACGGTGGCTTGGGCTCGTTTTCACCTCCGCCCCTTGTGGAGTTACCTTCTGTCTCTCTGGGATCCGTTGTCCCGCGATTGGGAATGTCTTGTGCCCGTGTCTCCTGTAGTCCTGCCTGCTCTGCTTTGGTGGTCGGATCCGGTCCATCTGTCTCAGGGGCTCCCCTTGCAGCCCGCTCCGTCGCTGGTCTTGACGACGGATGCCAGCGCTTTGGGGTGGGGGGCGACCTTGGGATCTCGGTCCCTTCAGGGTCGTTGGTCCCGACTGGAGAGTCGCAGGTCTTCCAACTGGCGGGAGTTGACGGCTGTGTCCCGTGCCGTGATGGGTTTTCGGGCGTGTTTGCTGGGCAGGAACGTCCTGGTGAGGTCGGACAATATGGTGTCGGTGGCCTATCTCAACCATCAGGGGGGGGCCCGTTCGGCTTCCTTGAACGCAGTGGTGGTTCCCTTGTTTTGTTGGGCGGAGGGTCATCTGCTGTCTCTGGCTGCGATTCATATCAAGGGGGTGGACAATTGTGCGGCGGATGTCCTGAGTCGCTGCTTTCCGGCACCTCTGGAGTTGTCTCTCACCCGGGTTGCGTTTCGGCTTGTGTGCGGGAGGTTTGGGCTTCCCTTTCTGGACCTCTTTGCCTCCCGGCTGAATGCGCAGCTTCCCCGCTTCTGCTCCAGGTTTCGGCAGGAGGGTTGTTGGGGGGTGGATGCCCTGTCGGTTCCCTGGCCTTCCCGCCTGCTCTATGCCTTTCCCCCTCTGGCTCTGATTCCCAGGTTTCTGTCCCGTCTGTGTCTGGAGGATCGGGAGGTGGTTGTGGTTCTGCCCTTTTGGCCTCGGAGGTCTTGGTTTCCGACGGTTCGTCTTCTGGCTGTGCGGGGCCCTTGGTTTCTCCCTCTTTCCCCGTCTCCCTTGAGGTCCTCCCATCCCCTGTCTCTTCTCCGCTTGCGGCTGTCGGTGTGGAGGTTGAGAGGCAGGGGTGGCGGCGGCGTGGGTTCCCGGAACATTTAGCTGTTGCCATTCAGGGTTCCCGTAGACCTTCTACTCTCCTGTCCTATGATCGCCACTGGGGTAATTTCAGTCGTTGGTGTTCGACCTTGGACCTTTCCCCTTTGCACTGTTCTTTGCAGGCTGTGCTTCAGTTTTTGTGGGAGGGTTTTGAGAAGGGTTGGGCTGTGTCCACCTTGCGTGCCCAGTGGGCGGCTGTCCGGGCTTTTCGTTCCCCGTGGGGGAATCTGTCTGATGATGAGGACTTGGTCTCCAGGCTGCTCCGTGGTTTTTCTCTTTCTCGTCCGGTTTCCCGGCCTTCTTTTCCCCTGTGGGATTTGCCCTTGGTCCTGCGGGCCTTGGTTGCTCCTCCTTTTGAGCCATTGTCGGAGGTGGATTTGAAGTTTGTGACCTTGAAGGTTGTGTTCTTGGTGGCCATCACGTCTGCCCGGCGCCTTGGCGAGTTGGGGGCCTTGATGTCTCGGGAACCTTTCCTGTCCTTTTCGGAGGACGGGGTGGTGCTCCGCCTTGATTCCTCCTTCGTGCCTAAGGTCGCTTCTCAGTTTCACCGGTCCCAGGAGTTGGTCTTGCCTGCGTTGGGTTCTGTTCTGGATTCCCCGGGGGGTACCTGTTGGTCCTTGTTGGATGTGTGCCGGGCTTTGCGTGTTTATCTTGAGCGCACGGCGGCTATTCGGTTGACTGACTCCCTGTTTGTCTCCTTTGGGGCTGCTTCCCGTGGGCGTAAGGCTTCGTCTGTGTCCATTGGTCGCTGGCTGAAGCAGGTCATTTCCTTGGCCTATTCTCTTTCTGGGGCCCCTCCTCCTGTGGGTGTTCAGGGTCGTTCTACGAGGGGGGTGGCGGCCTCCTGGGCTGAGGTCCGGGGTGTCCCTCTTTCTGAGATTTGTAGGGCGGCCACTTGGGCTTCTTCCAATACTTTCATCAGGCATTACCGTCTTCTCAATTTGCTGGGTGATGAGGGCGGTTTTGCTTTGGGGGTGTTGGGTTGTGTTCGCCCATGATTTCTGTTCTGTGCACATTAAATGCCTGGTTCTTTGCTGTACTGGTTGTTTTTTGTGTTTTTTGGGATGAATGCCGGGTTTTGCTTTGGTATGTCTCATTAGTTAGGAAGGTGTCGAGGACGTAGGGACCTGGGGGTAATGTCCTATTACTTACGGTAATCTTCATTACTCCGGGTCCCGTAGTCCTCGACACCTTCCTGGCTTCCCTCCCTCCCGCCCTGTTTGCCGGCCTTCATCCTTTGGCTTGGTATTTCAGGGGGAATGCTGGGACATGTACCCTTATGTACTCCCGGCGGGAGGGGGAGGGTAGGTCCAGCATTCCTTCCTTTTCTTTTTTCTGACAGAGATAGTATCATCTCATTAGTTAGGAAGGTGTCGAGGACTACGGGACCCGGAGTAATGAAGATTACCGTAAGTAATAGGACATTTCTGTACCTTCACGAACCTCTCCACTTGCCTGTACCAGTCAACTGGTTTCTCTCGTAATTTTGGAAAATCGTTCGTGAAGGACACAATATCCTGCCTAGACCAGGGGACATGCACATATTTCCCTCCTGGAACTTCGCGCATGGGGCATAACTGCTCAGGTTTTTCTACCTCTCTTAAAGCAAACTCGGAAGTCACTTTTCGGGAACGAACCTCTTCCCTCTTTTTCGCCCACCTGCTTCTCCATTTTTCCACATCTCCCCATTTCTGCAGTACCCCCATTAATTCTTTAATCTGCAACTTCTTCCCTGCCACATTCAGGTGTTCTATATCTTTGTCTGAGAAGTCTGCTCTGTACGGTTTCTGTAAGGGCTTGGATTTTGAGATATCTACCCCCATACTAACTGCTGTTTCGGTCAGTTTTTCGTGGAGCACTCTGGTGTTCCTTGTAAAGCTTTTACATATGAACGACAATTCTTCTTCAGAGTAGGTATTCAATCGATCCAACCCCACATTTCCTGCCATTCATTCTTCTATTTCGACCCTCAGCTTGTAGAGATCCAAAGGCTTTGTTTGCGGAGTCTGCTTCTCTAATTCACGACTCCAACTCTCAATTTCATCCGGAGTTACCAGAGAGACATTCCTAGTACCTGTTGCTGTCTCTAATTTAATTTCTTTTGTATTAAAAGGGTTATACCTCTGCTGTATTCCCTTTCCAGTCTGTTTGTTTGGCAATTCCAAAAACGCAACTTCAGACTCGCACTCACTGGACTGATCATCTATGATGATCGGTTCCTGTCTCGGGGTTGCTATGACTGGGGTCATAACTGGAGTAATCGGATTTCCCTGACCATTTCCGTATAACGGGACCACCTGTCCAATAGTTACTGGAATAGTCAATGCCTCAGGACTGGTATTTAACTGGGAAATTTTCTGAATTATTTCTGTCCTTTGTCTAGCTAGAGCCTCTTGCTCCTTTTCCACTAGTACCCTTCTTAAAGTTGTGTCATGTAATATCTGTGGGGTCAACGGAGGAGTAAAACTCGGGGCAGTAGGATGCGTTTCACTTGGTCCTCCCCCATAATTTGGTTTCGGGAATAAAGTTCCAGTATTAAAGGACCTGCGCTCTTCCCCATATGGAGGTTGAACAAAAGGCAGTCCTGAATTCGATGGTTTCTCTTCGCTTTCATACAAGGGTCTGGGAAAAAAGATTTTCGTACGTGAATATTTTTCTTCCTGGCTTGCGGGCACTTTGGGATATATATCCCTTGTTTCCGTCGGTTCGGGTTTTTCAGGATAGGGCAATACTTGACCACCCCCTCCCAGTCCCAGGGACCTGTCTTCTTCCTTTAGGAAGTGGCGTCGGGGAACATCTCCTACACTGGAAGGTCGGGTTCCCTCATTGTAAGGTGGCGGACTCCTGGTACAGATGTCATCTAGCAATTCATCATCTGATTCCCCCAGGGCCCCCCAATGCTTACATTTTTCAGTACTTTTCTCACCCGCTCCAATGTTATGACATGCCGGCATCATGGGAAACAGACCCTCAACAATCATGCTCTGTCTCCACTGTTTCATCCTTTTATCCCTGGACTCCTGTTTCTGCCTGGGGTACCACTTGGTCAAACCCTTGTCCATTCGGGGTCTTTCTCTTTCAAAAGCCTCAATCTCCCATTCCTCTAATGCCTCATACTGCGTTAGTCTCGGTCTGGGATGCAGTTCATTCATTCGGGTTCTTAAATTAAATAAGATCCTACCATTGAAAGTACCATCTAACGGAAAAGCCAATACTCCGTCATCTTTTGTGTACTTCACCCAATTCTCCAACCACACACAGGTATTGTACCCTCGGTCAAACATCATGAATGAGGCGGGAGTATTGGGTGCTGGGACAAGAACACCTTCTCTAGATTTAATCGGTTTGTCCGTTTTAAAATAATTTTTCACCTTACTTACAAGGGACATTTTTCTCTTGGTTCCGTACATAATATCGTATCTGTTAGCCTTCCACTGATCCCTTTCAAACCCTAAATGCCTTGGATCAGGTCGAGTCTCTGTAGTCCGCGAGTGCCACATACGACTTCTGCGCTAACTTTGTTTACAAACTACCTCCAATCAGAACGCGCTTCAGAAAATTCGTGCAACCAATGGGTGCGCGACACAAAATAAGCTCCGCCAATGGGTGCGCGGCCCCTTCGTGAGACAGTTCCCACGCTCCGGCGCTCACCCCTCCTTTACAATTTCAGCTCCGCTACCCGCCCGCTGCTTCTACCAATCCCAGCGCGGCACAGAGTGACGTCAGAGACGCTTCGCGACTGACTCCCTCCCTTCACAAGGTAACGGAAACTTTCTTTCTTTTAAAGTGCTCAGTGCTTGGTTATTTTACAACAAATACACATTCGCCACAGTGCTCAAGTGTCTAGACAGAGAAAGAATTCTTTTACTGCAAGTAAACTACTTCCATTTACTTTTCACGCGCTGCGGGCAGATCTCTTCCGCCTACCCTTCACTCTAGCATCGGTGAATCTGTTATTCCCCTAAACTCATCCACTTCTTTCCGGGATATATTCCGAGTTTAAGGTTTCTCAGCGGACCCCTCTGCTTTCACGCTAGCTCCGAGGAACCTGCTACTCTTCCGATGTGACCCTTACTAGGTTACGCCACTATGGGAATTTTGCCAATGAACCCCGTTACTGTCATTTATTCACGCATGTATTCAGAAAACCCTAGTTAGTGCTTCCCGGTTATCCTAACCTGCACCTAACTTTCCTCGAACCTGTGACCTCAGGACAATGGATTCTATTCACCACTTGCCCTTTCAATTCCCCGGGGAGTTCGGACAACACTTAACGATTCGATTTACAAATGCATGGATTAGTACATATAACAATATAAGAACAAGAATAATGACAATACAAAAATTCATGAATTATTTTTACAAGATATTATTCGAACGTATTCACAAGAGATTGATCAGGTCTCTTAGAACAGCCACTCTTATAGCAGCATTAATATAATAGCAGCTTCCGACTTAACTAGTCCAACTAATCCTTGCCTTACTCTCAACTAGTCCCTAACCATCCTCTAGCTACCAGAAAACTGATAGAGCGCGCGAGGCCACCCGACCAATAGTTTTCGCCGTTTCCGGCTTCAGGGCCCATATACTTTTCAAATCACCATATACATCGATCAGGTGACTTCACGAGCTCTATCAAGTTGGTGTGTGTGTGTTCCCTGCTACCAATTTTCGGTGCACCCGACTTACCATCCACCGATGCGAGTGCCTAATGACTACAATGAATCAGGGAGCTAGCTGTAAAAGAAAGGCAGCAAAATACAAACCCAACCAATAACATTCAAATACTGTTTAAATGACCACGGACAACTGGAAGTTTTAAAATGTTTATCTAAAGTTCATTATTTTCTTGCATGAGGTACAATAAAACAAGGCAATCAATAACCAAGATAACGTAAATCACATAAGCATGAAGAAATAATGACAGAGTAATCATCAAGGTACTAAATAAAATGTAGCGAGAAAATACTATGCAAGTCAGTATTATCTAGACAGGGATAGACTAAGTGTGGGTGACTATAGGAGAGCTTATAATGAATAACACGCTTCACTTAAGGTGAAGGGGCCTTTGAACAATCTAGGCAACGAAGTTCTAGACCATATCAGGAAATGACACACTGCTATGCAAAATATAATTTCTAACAAATGAGAAGGCATAGGAATAACTTTGCAAAAATTATAAATGACTTTCAATAGTTGCAGAAAGGCATGGAAAATATCACATATGCAATGTTGAACTTTATTAAAGCAAAAGTTAGAAATTCAGAAGGTGCAAGAATTTCAAGAAGTTCAGAGCAATATTTACCTTGAAAGGTGTGGAAACCAAACCCTGGCCACGGGTCAGTTAAGGACAGGAAACCCTCAAGGAAGGATACCCCTCAAAGGACAGCAGGTGCAGAATGGACACCCAGGATAGGACAGGATACCCTCGGAATAGGAATCAGGACAGGACCCTCAGGACAGGACAGCAAACCCTCAGGACAGGACAGCAAACCCTCAGGACAGGACAGCAAACCCTCAGGACAGGACCCTCTTCAGGACAGGACCGGAACCCACAGTTCGGAAGCAACGCCTGCGCTCCACCCGCTCTGCAGCTATCGATCAAGACCCCGATTGGGTCAGCGAACTCCCAGCTAAGTGCCTTGCCAGCACTTTAAGGTTCAGTAGAACCTTAGTCTATGGTCAAATTCGGACAGAGTGCTCCGCAGCGCTCTGTATCTTCAGTCACCTATTGAGTGCGTTGGGTCAGTGACAGGTCAGCTAAACCAGACAAGTCGGACGGTTCACTAGGTGAACCCAGGGTAGATATACAGTTTGGGGACAGTGTACCACCCCCCAATGTTGCAAAGTGTCAGAATCCCTCAATTTCGATTGGTCCTAAGGTAGGATTTGGGTAACACACCAATCACAATACACGATTTGAAGCCTTCATTAACATATTTGGGTACCGCCTAGCAGGTTTGGGGTTCCCAGGAGAAACTGTGCAGAAACACAATGATAATTTAACATTGTATCATATGAGGAGCAACATTCGCTGTTCTCGCAGGGCAGAGGTGACTTTCTCAGGAGCATCTCGCCCATCACTGCCAACTGGCTATGTTCCATCAGCCAAGGTCCCTCGTGCTGCCGAATGTCGCACAGGCGCAGAAGGGACCTCCAATATGGCTCTCCTCTCACTCAGACCCCCATTTCCCGCGGTACATGAAAAGTAAGCGAAAACAAATTAATACATAATAATGTCATTATGAAAACACATCACAGGGTTTGTACTTTTAACTCATCATCAAGAAATAAACTTATTGCATCTAAATGTTAGCTACATGGATACAGATACAAGAGCAGTGGCACGAGCAGTACCACATGATAAGCACAGCTATGAATTACGCATGCGCATAACTTTCCCTCCACTTCTGCAGACGCGTCAGGACACGTGAGTGTGGCTGACGCATGCGCAGTAACTAAAATACAAGCGGCAGCCATTTTTAGGGACACGGATTAATTCATTAGAAATACACATAGGCAAGCTTCGGGAACTTTGCCTAAACAAAATAAATGTTAGTAAAACATACACTTTTGTTACCTTATTACACATAAACGAGGTTCTTGATTTCGGCAAGCCGCAAAATATGCGAAGCTTTGCTTCATCACCTCCTCTGTAGTCTTCAGCAAGGACAGTTGTTTACAGCTACTGGATGGCCCTCAGTCTCATTTCCCTGGATCAGAGTTGCTCTCTGTCTAATAAGACTTTGTTCCAGTTTATATACTCTGCACATTGTTGAACATCTTCAGAATAAACAATAATGAAGCCCCTCTAAGCATTCACCTGCTTATATTCTGTTAAAACTGCTTTTGTTTAAAAACAGTAACCAAGAACTTAAGCAATTAATTTGTATGAAACAATTACTAGGTGAAAAACAATTAAAACCATGCTAAAATAAATCTATGAATATATTCGAGCAAACTGAATTATCAAGTTGCAACAATACAAATACTTTGCCACCATTGGCATTTATGCATTTGCATTGAAAATATACTCCTAAATAATTGAACATGTATAATCCAAAATGAGACCTGACTGTTCTGGAGAGTTTATGTATATTGTAAGCCTAAATAAATTTAAAAAACAGAAATCGAAAATATATAAAGATTATAACAAGAACGTGTAGGAAGACTTGACAACACAGACTGACGTGCATTCTAGAGGTGCTAAACCTGTATCGGGCAGGAGTACCCGACCCTTTTATGGAGGTGTACTGCCTCTGTCGCAATCCAAGAGTATTATGGCCCACTCAGCCGGGTGACTGAAGAAAACGGGGTGGGGGGCTACCCACAATCTGGAAGAGGAGTTGACCTCTAGAATTCAGGACGCGTACTGCCAAATCCTAGAGGTGCACAGAGACGGGAAGTAGCCCTTTGGGAGTATTGCTTTAGGAGTTATTTATGCTACTCAGCCGCCATAGAGGGAAAAGAAAAACCACAGGAGTAATGAGGGAACTGGGTAGTGTTTTCTAAAAGAAGAAGTAAGGGAAAGCGGGGATTGTGTATTGAGCAAGAAAGGGTGATTCAAGGAGAAATTCAGAGTAGTAGAGAAGAAAGAAAAGGGTTTAGTGAAGGAGATTAAGTGAATAGTAGGAAGGAAGCACCATTTAACTGTCCTTTTTCCATCTGAGGGTCGGTAGTAGTTGAGGAAGTCCAGGACGACACGTAAGGGAAGAGGTAACTGGACGGAAAAGATATGAAAAAGGCAAAAACACACATGAGGACTGGCCCTTTTACTTCGATTGTAACACAGAGAGTCTTTTATAGTCTGTAAGCACTATTTTCTTTAAACAGTTTCTTCTACTGCAGGCACGAGAGAGACAGCCAGTGAGTGAGTGAGAGAAGGACTTTTTCGAGGCCATGAGGAGGTGTTTACTCCAATACCTGTAATTTGAGCGTTTTAAATAGGACACCTCTGGAGCACCCCTCTTCTCCTTCTGCTTAGGCTATGGCATAGGACTAATAGGAGAGAAGGGCGTTCCTTAGAACGTGTGTTTTTTATATGCAGTGATCATCCCTACTGACGATTTTCAGGAATTATAGTGAGAAGGCATCTTGGCTTCCTAAAAGAGGTACGAGTGTCCAGAAGGAAAGTACCGTAAATGCAGAAATGGGCAAATCACAAGAAAGGGTAGGGATTATGCATTCACCCAATGTACAGCAACCCCAAATAGCAAGCACATTTTTTGCACGTCCTGGACTGTACTCACTATATACAAACCATTCATCAAGTGCAAAGCATTAAGAGGGAACCGAACAAAAGGAGCTTGGGTAGCCGTGTTTTGGGTGATGGTTTGTTGGGCTGTCGAATTTCTAGCAAAATATAGCTCCCATTTGGCTGATGGTCTGTATCTCAAAGTTTTTGTTTGGATGATTATCTATGGTTTGGGATCCAAGTTTGTTGTTGTTCTGTTGCTTTTCTTTCTTAACCCACCCCCCCACACCTCCCACCCCCCTCTCTTCCCAACCCTCACTCTTCCATTTTTGGATGTAGTGAGGTGGGGATGGTGTTCAAATACATCTTTTGCAACTAGCGGTAGTCTGTATTTTTTCATTAAGGCTTTTCATTGGAGTTAATAGAGCGTTGTATTGTGTTTGTGGCATTCTTTGGTTGACTTGGATGCAAATGTTTGGTATTTAATCATGTGCTAGTGCTTTATTTGTTGGAAAGCATTATAACATTATTGAAATAATTACGCCTGGAAGTTTGATAGTTGTGTCTACTAAAAATGGTGTCAGACTATTGTTTGTGTTTATTTGCGGTCGGTATCGAGTAGGTGAAAAGTAATTCTTGCTAATTATTTTTATCCCGTTTACATTCTACTGTGCTTGTTGCATGCCATTGAACAGAGAAATGAGTTACACGATTAATGTGTTTTTTTCCCAGGTGTTCTACCTTTTGAGAAATCATGATTTATCCACGACGACGATCTATTATCAGTTTGCAAAAGAAATTGCATCGGCCTGCACCGCTGCTCTGTGTGAAAACCTCAGAACGCTCAAAGAAAACGGAATGAACAAGATCGCTGTTCGGGTCTCTATGGATGTTGACATGGTAATAACGAATGATCGGTTTATTTGTGAAGTACCACAGCACCTCTGCATGCTGCTTGACCAGTCTCGCGAACATTGATAATAGGCATTTACGCTGGTTTTCCAGTAATAATTATGCTAGTATATTCTAGTTTGATCCAAAACTAACTTGTCTAAGTTAAAATTATTAATTCAATAGATTTCAGTTGGAGGATCTAGAAACAGAAATCCAGCTGTGAAAATGGAGCAGCCCTTTGTCAATGAAATGGTATCTGCTCTGAGTTGAGGACGAAGTTAGCCTGTTTCATTGAGGTGATGTTTTATGCTTCCATCACTCATATTGTGGAATTTAGTCATAGTTTCTACGATGGTGGTGATTTGTGCCCAGCAGTCCATAGCTTTGGGGGCAGCTAACATGTGAACCACATCCGCATCCTCCATCCCACATCTTGGGCATGCAGTATCCGTTGCAACACCCCTCTTGGAAATCGTCTGAAGGGTGTATATTATAAATGATCCATATCCTAAAGTGGTGCATTTTGGGGTGAGCGGATTTCTGCAGATCATGTCACTGTGCATGAATATAGATTCAGTCATTTCCGTATTCAGGTTCTCAGATCACGGTAGACATTGCTCAACCAAAACAGACATAGGGATCAAATAATCTTTATAAATTTGTGAAAATGAGCAAAGTATACCCGCATTAAAAAATTGCCCAATTTATAGCTTACTTCCAGAGCCTTAAATTGTACTCTTATCATAGCTCTGTTTAATTAAAAAAGATGTACACCCTACAGCTGCATCCCCAATAAAAAGTTGGAAAAATGAACATTCTCCTACAGGGTCCTGAACAATATTAGTTTAAGTAAACTGTTGACTCCATTTGTCTCACTAGACTCCTATAGTACAGCTAATAGGTGAGTCTGAATGATGAAGTTAACTATTGGTAATAAAGAGTAGAACATAACAAAATAAATGCAAACACCTAGGCAGAATAATAATTTTTAATATCTGATAGAGACTTTAAGCCACAGATTGCTTACCTTAGAATATTCCCCAGATGTTCAACTGGATTCGGAAAATCTTCAGCAGTACCTCTGCGTGCCGGTATGTGGCGCCAACCGCCTCTGCAGTGCCTGATGCATGGTGTCTATATAGGTGTCACCCCAGCTCGCTGACCTTAGTTAATTTCTTTCTGCACCATCAGTGTGGATCCAAAAGAGCTACCTCAGTTGTTTTTTGGCAGGAAACTGTTGGTTGCAGGATTAACCAAGTGGGTGCTTCAAAATGTGCAACAGGATTACGCTCTCCCATTTACAGAGTCTCCGCCGTCCTTACCACCGTCCTTAAATCAGGTGATGGAGGACCACCTCTCCTTATCTTATTATGCCAGGAAGTGTAGTCTATTTTGTCCAAAGAAGCCATATGGAAGGTGCCAGCATCAGAAGTCGGTTGTGGTTGTTATTCCCGCTACTTTCTGGTGCCCAAAAAAGATGGAGGCTTCTACCCTATCCTAGACCAGCGCCCTCTAAATGCCTTTCTGAGGAAGGATAACTTCAAAATGCTCACACTCTCTCAGATGCAGTCTGCGCTCGACCCTGGAGACTGGTGGTAGTGCTGGACCTGCAGGACGCTTATTTTAATATCCCCGTCCTACAGGCCCATTGGTGCTACCTACGGTTTACAGTGGGCCAAGACCATTTTCAGTTTGCTTTGCTCCCCTTTGGCCTAATCCGTGCTCCTCGTGTATTCACGATAGTGATGGCGGTGATTGCAACACGCCTTCGAAGGTTGGGGTTCCTGTCTTTCTCCTGCCTGTAAGACTGGCTGCTGAAGGCGGACCCACCAGAAGCAGTCATCTTCCTCCTCCAGACTACGGCAGACCTCCTGCACTCGCTGGGTTTTACTATCAACATGCCAAAGTCTCATCTGACTCCTTCTCAGATGCTCCCTTTCATCGGAGTCAAGCTGGACATTATGCAGTTCTGTGCTTTTCCACCGGAGTGGAGAATAGAGGACATTCAGGCTTTGATCCCAGTTGGGCACAGTTAAGGGGTATCTTTTTGGCCGTTTTGGCTTTCATGTGGTTGTTGGATCAAACCTCCCTGTTTAAGTCTCCTATTGTAACACGTTTTCTGTAAGATCTTCAACATATATACCCTTTTAACCCTTTTGTTATGTGTTCCACCTTTGAACCCTTGCATAGTTATACTCTCTGGCACCTAATATTTAAGACAATTTTCTTAGTGGCCATCACATCGGCCAGGAGGGTCAGCGAGTTACAGGGAGTGTCTGTTCAGCCTCCATGCACCAGCTTCTTCCCAGATATAATGGTTCTCTGCACCTGTGCCTTCTTACTAAAGTTGTGACACTACTTCCTGTCCATCAAAGCATCACCCTGCCAACATATTGTGCACGCTCCTCCAAAGAAGAAGAGCGACTTTACCGTCTGGACCCGGAAAGAGTATTGTCCTTTGATCTCACTCACATCAAAGAACATCGGATACACGATCAGCTCTTTCTGGAGTTCTCCAGTACGAAGAAATAGAAAGCAATGCAGAAGCGGACCATCCCCAGTTGGATTCTATTCTGCATTAAGATCTGCTACTCACTGGTCAAGAAGCAGCTTCCTGAGGGCTTTCAAGCTCATTCTACCAGCGTCAAAGCTGCGACCACTGAGTTAGCTCATGGAGGCCCCGTCCTGTACATCTGTCAGGCTGCGACATGGGCGTCTCTGTACACGTTTACTAAACACAGTAGTGAAATCAGCAGAAAACCGCCACCCTCAATGCACTTTACGACCAGCTCAATAGTCTACAATCAATGATATAAATATATGAAACCTATAATGCAAAGCTGTGAATCTATTCCAAGTCAAAATACATTATTTAGTTATACAAACGTGCATTCACTTCTTAATACATACCTTATTATGCATTTCATCATAAATTCATAAACCTAGCAGTCACATTTTGATATTTATCTAACACCCCTAAACCCTCACCAAGAGACCCCTATTAAGAGATACAAATTCATCCATTAGTCACACATATTCATCATACCACACATTCAAATGCCTATTCATTCATTTTAAAATAAATATATCATGTAATCCAGAGACCTAGCAAGCCAGACAATTTACCAAGTTAGAAAACTTCTTCGGAAAATACATTTTATATGATTCTTTCACCATATAACCCGTTTTTGTCTATTAATGTCAATAAATATCGTTCTTATATTTTGATGTTCTTTAAACTATGATCATATACATTTGCCAGGTTTCCTACTTTGTGTCAATGTCATAAACTTGTCAGATATCTCACATTGTGCCAATTTTCCCACACTGTGCCCTATCAACATGCGTTTTGGTGTAAAACGACTTTCAGGTCAAACACCTACCTCATTGCACCAAGCAATGTACCACAAGTAACAATACCCAACTAATTGGATCTTAAAGAGAGCAGGGAGCAGCCTAAAAAAATATAACCAAGGATTGCCATATATAAACAAGCATTTGCAATGCAAATTGTTCTCGCATTTGTGAGAGTTAGAGGTATTGGCGTTGTAAATGACAATGTCTTTTACCTACCAAAGGAATGAAGGAGGAAAGAATATTGAAACAGAAAGGATGCTAGAGAAAGGTGGAAAATGCAATGGAGACGGAACAAATATGTGGGGAAAGGATACAACTGGAGTGAAAATAAAATAACGGGGAAAATGGAAATGGCACAATAAAGACAGAATGATGAAAAAGAGAGTTAAATAAAGCAAAAATGCCCCAACATTAACAAAGTAAAGAAAGCAGGAAACAAATAAATAGAAACCGGATAAGAAAAGAACAATCGAAAGCAGAGCAAAACAGGCCCTTTGCTTCTTTCTTTTTCTTTGCAATATATGAAAAACTCTTCCTAGGGCACAGCTTCTGGCCTGTTTTACACAATGCAGGCTAACTGACCTTTCCTGGGGCTCAAATGCCCTCTGTCCACAATGTCAGGGCTCTAACTTGGGCCTTCCACTGGCCCTTTTGCTGCCAATGCAGCGAAGACAATGTGCACCATGCACTGGGGCACGGGGTGTACCTCACCCGTTCCTCCCTTAATCTGTCGGTGACTTCAATAATTAATGCCAGACTATCTGGTTGAAGGTTTTTGACACAGTGTTTGTGAAAGAGAAGGGAGATGGCTTAATGATAATCCTTTTTGGTGTGCTTCACCTCTTCTGTGTCCTTGTCATCTTAGGCCCCATTGCAGTGCCCTAATATTTACAAGCACACTTCTCTGTTCTCTCTCATCTACTGCAGTGTATCAACCTTCTTTTGTTTCTAAGCCTTCATTACCTCACTTCCTGTGTACATTTCTGCTCCACTATTCTTCAGCCCTCTTACTAGGTATTTTGTATGCAAACTCCAGATGCACTTCAGTGTGCTTTCCTTATTAGAGCTGGTCATATTCAGGGGTGTGCCTATCATTAGTGCAGCGGCAGTTGTGGCCGGTTTGTGAGCGACCCACGGCACCACAACTACTGCTGCATTTTCCTACCCAACTCTGGGCTAGGGGTGCCTGTTTTTCCTTCTTGCATTAGGGGAAACGAAAACCTTGCTGTCCCGATACCGGTGTTTTCTTTGCTAGAGTCCAAAATACCATGCCCAAGGGTGCCTTGACGAACAGGCACATTACAGTGCCCACTACAGGAAATCAAGACACACTCAAAGAATTCTTCAACTCCTAGCACTGAGCTGCATGGTAAGAAATCATCCCACACAGTTATAAAGACTAGACCTCCCCTATGCCATCTAGTGCCCTTGGACATAAAGTTACTGCACGTCTACATGCGCTCCCCTCCTGTGTTTTCATTTAACAACCTAGTGCATTCTGGGAGATGTTGTACTGGTTCACGTCAGTTGCTCAATTGAAAACACCTGAAAATAATGATTTGTAAATGAAAAAAACACACAGGATTAAATCATTGTGTAAAGCATTGTGACCTGGGTGACACTGAGCCAGTCAGTGCATTGGGTCATAAGTTACAGTTTGCTCTGGCTCGTTGGTTACGGCATTCCCATTAACACTGAAGGTTATGAAGGAAGTTACAGGAACAAAAAGAAACACAGACCTAAAGGCAGTGTTGTTTTCTGCCCGCCCTCTTTGTCCGGACAGCAAATAGTAGGATGATAACGGGCAGGCGGGCGAGCGGCCCATCCGGAGAGCTCGTTGGCAGTCACGGTGTCTGTAAAGTACGGCCACTGGAATTATGCCCTTGGGAGGGAGGAGCAAAGTGTGCAGCAGGGGTGACTAAAGTTAAACAGTTAGTTATGTAAACAGTTGCATGGAAATGGAGGTCAGTGATGTTATAGCTAGTAAATTGGATTAAAAAGACCTTAAAAATTCACAGGAAAAGCCAAAGTTTACAGGGACCTTATAGTTAGGCTCACTTTTCACTTGTACAAAACCAGAGAAATTCCCTTAACTAACTAACTTACCCTCCCCCCCCCCGCAATGCACTGCTTTTGACCTCACATATTACATCACTCATGACATGGTAAGTGACTTCACTGATGTCTTCACCGATAACATCATCACGCCCCCCATGGTTTGCTTGAACCAACTACTCCGGCAATTAATATGGGCCGGGGGCGTAACAAAGTGTTTATGGAGGTGTTACATAGGGCACCGAAACGCATTTGAGCTAAAATACCTGCCAGCTCAACTTCAATGGATGGCTCAGTGGTTGAATGGCAACAATCTCAAGCTGTTGGGAAATGAAGGATGGCGGAATAGTCAGGTTTGGATGCGTGCTAGCCTTTTACACCCAGCGGTGACCATACCAAAGCCGGGCATATTATTACATGCGCATAATACTGCTGAAGGAGGTGCCTCAGACGTACAAATGGAGTCTACCCCTATACATCAGATCTTCCCCTGATTGGGATACCACATGGTGTCCCACTGGCCCCGTATATGAAGCCTCAACTATCAGAATGGACTGCGGCCGGGATCACAGCAATGGAAAACAGTTTTTATATGGGGACATTAATTCCAATATTTGACTTTCTATCACAATATGATCTACCACACGGGCAATTTCTGACATACCACTCAATGACAAGGATGTTTCGAGACCTGTTGCGAAGCGGCCAGCGGGAATCACAAACTCTTGGAGTCCTTCAAATGTTGATTACTTTAGGTGTGGGCAGACACTTAGTGGTTGTATGGAGCATTACTAGACATGGGGAAAAAACAGCTAGATCGAACTAGGGGGAAATGGGGGGAAATTATCCTAAGAGACCTACCTGACAAGGAATGGAACCGGATCCTAGTGGGTACGAAACAGGTGTCTAGAAACTCCAATTTTAAAGTGATTCAGTTTAACTCTGTTCACATGGTATACCTGACACCCCACAGACTGAATGTTATGCTTGGAGGCGAGATCCGGGGTTGCTCTAGATGTGGACTGGGAGATGTAGGGTTTGCCTATATGACCTGGGAATGTGCATATTTGAGGGAGTTTTGGGAGACAGTTCTGAACATGATCAGGAAGACACTGGCACGCACCCTTCCTAACATAATGGAGGTTTGCCTGCTGGGCCTGTTCCCTAGACCGAAAGCCAAGAAAGTAGGTAACAGATTTGTGGACTTATCATTTGTCTTAGCGATGAGACAGATAGCCCAACCCTGTAAGGCACCTACAGGTCCTGTGATAACATCATGGGAAATCAATATAGATAACTGGGCCAGGGCAGAGCAGAGAGCACTCCAGAAAGAAAATGCAAGGGGGATTAGCCGACGACCCCTAGCAGACCTATGGACAGAAATATTGAGAGCCTCGGAACTAAACCTGAAATAAACTCAGGAAGGGATGAAGAGGTAACAGAGGAACAGATTGACAACAGCTCCGGGTCTGGGGGAAAAGAAGTGGGGCTTAGATAAGAAACATGCATGTGATACTCCCTGCCTAATTCCCCTACTCTTCCCCCTCACCCACACATCTGATCACCAGCATAGATCTGGTATTCTGAGTTGAACAGAACTTTCCCCAACGGGGAAAGTTATAAACCAGGACTTGTGGTGGTGGAGCTGCTAGGACACGCACCACCAAAAGGTTTTCTTAAGTTTAATGCATGACGTTGGATTATTGATGGGTTATGGTATATCTTTGCCTATTGGATATTAGTAACTCCCTCGAGTACACATGGAATAAAGTACAGAGAACATTTATGGGACATTCAATGATTAAAATTTGGATTGTCATTCACGGACATCAAGTGAGACATATTGTTAAAAATCTTGGCTGATCCATACAAGACTAATGGCCTGTGGATGCCATATATATAACTGTACATGTTGAAAAAGTATTTACTCCAAAAATGCCAATAAAGATATATTAAATAAATATCACTGATAGGATCACAAATGACATCAATGACGACTTCATCTGACTTCATGTAAGTATTTTCTAAGAGTTCATGATTGTTAAACATATATACTAAGAAAAACAGACATCAACACACCAAAGTAGGTCTGTATTTTATTTATTCACAGTCTGCCTTGACATGTTTCAGCCATAAAACCCGGCCTTGATCAAGTACTGGGGCGCAATATTGTGTTGAGTTTTTTTTAAGTGCTCACATACTCCACCTATTAAGCAACACAGTGATAATCCTCCTCATTGTATATTAGACTACTTGCAAATATGTCCAAATGACTAATTATTAAAATATTAACTAAATTACAATTTCATTATGCACTTCTTTCTATGACATTTTTAAATCCAAATTGAAGTCCACTAGTATCTTAGCTTCTCATATTACTTCTAGTATCCCGTCCATATGCGTAGGACCTTCGGTGATGGGCTAGATGCAAGATCTGGCTAAATGCCAGGCCCTGGGCTCAACACCAACAGTTAGGGCAAGAGGCCTGGCGACTGCGGCCAACTTTGCCTCTGCCGCCCCTCTGAGCGGCAAGTGGCTGGTCGCAAATATATCATAATACAATATTACTTCACTTTAAAAAATACAGAAATTCACTGTAAAAACAAAGGTTAAAGTCAATTTACACATGAAGAAGGTTGTAAGATTTTAACTTGCGTTAAAAAAAAAACGTAGGAATTAATTGAAATAGCACTACCCCTTAAGAACAAAGAAACCAGGGAAATTTGGCAGTTATACGTAACTGGCACAAGCATAACTTGCTGTTATACTTGCTATGTAGGCTGTGATACTCAGCATATGATCTCACATATTACAACACTGATGAGTCTTCCATCTAAGGCGGTGCAACGTATACTTATGTGAGTTACGTATAATTGGAGGACGTACTGGCACATTTCATTGTTTTTTTAAATTTTGCAATTGTATGCATTTTCAATGAATTTCTAGTTTTGTTTTTTAATATAGGTTAAAATCCTAATGCTGAAGAAATGGTAACAGGAATTGTAGCCCAGTGCTCTACTCCCTATTCACTGGTTCCTAAATCAGTAAATTTGTATTTGTCCATTGTAGGAAATTAGGTTACTGGTTGAGGAGGATGAAAATCTACTGAAGCAGCTACCTCAATTCTTGTCATGGTAAAACACAACAAACCCCAAATTAATCTGTGCTTAACCCTTTGGTAGCTTAGCATAAAAGCAGTCAGGCTTAACTTGGAGGCAGTGTGTAAAGTATTTATGCAGCACTTCAAACAGTAATAAAATGAAAGCACAACACAAGAAAAATCCTACACCAATTTAAAAGTAAAATATTTTAAAAAAAATTAAGACTAAAACGACAAAATCCAATTAGTAGAATTGGAGATACACTGTTTTAAAGGTTTAGGTAAAGATACAAGTACAAAGCACCAACTGTAGTTATCTGGTCGTGCCGAACCCAGACAAAAAGTCACAAGTTCAGGCCAGCTGTGATGGAGTGTGGACTGGATACATGCACCAAGTTGGGTCCGCTGAATAAAGTAGCTTAAATCCTGGTTGCGGAGCATTGTGAGGTCCCGTGTTAAGGATGCATCATGCAGGAGGAGGAGCTTGGCGGGCATCCGAGATGGCCGCGTGAGCACAGCGCTCCCCGGACCCCCGCCGCTCCCGGCATAATATCCTGCATAAATCCTGATTTTTCACGAGGATTTGTATAGAGGACGTTGGGCTGATCTACCTGGACCTTTCAGAAATTTATTTTGACACCGGGTGCCTGAGTTACGGTGATTCGAACTTTTGGGCTCCGCCCTTGAGGTGCGCCCGGGACTGGGTGAGGTTCAGTGGCCGTCTTGGAGTTGAACAACAACGGCAGGGGGATTGGACTTGTGGGTCCCCTTCTTAAGTTTCGGTTTCGATTCTGCCTCTGACTGGGACATCGGCGAGAGGGTCGGGCCAGAGCTGGGTCCAGGGCACGAGTCGGCTGTCGGGCCTTTGGCTGGACTATTCTCCTATTTGGCTGTCCCTTTCCTAGTGGTACCCTTGTTGCGGTCCTTTGGTCCCGAGGCCTCCCTTTCTGGTGCCCGGTCCGTTGATCCTGGTGAATCTCCTTGTGACGCATCTCCAAAATGGCGGGCAGAGGGGACCGGGAGACGAGGAAGACGAAGGCACCTCTGCGCGGGGGTCCGGTCCAATCTAACGTCATGGACCGTTATACCCACTCTAAGGGGTCCCCCGGAGCTGCCCTGCCCGGTCCCAGTGCGTCTGACCACGTCGTGGATGCGTCGACGGAGCCTTCCTTGCAGGACATCATGGGCGCCATTTCTGGCATGAGGGAGTCGATAGGCCAACAATATGAAACCTTGGCCCACAAAATTGACACCGTGGCCATCGATGTGAACTTAATTCGAGCCGATCTCTCGAAAACGAACGAAAAGGTGAAGTCATTGGACATCAAATCATCCAGCCTCACGGCGGACGTCTCTGAGATACAGACGGAGATTGGCAATCTCCGTAGGGTGAACGATTTCATGACCCGGCGCTTGGAAGATTTTGAGAACAGGGCACGTCGCTGTAATGTTCGCGTGGTTGGTGTTCCGGAGAATCCAGAATCCCACTCGGTTGATCTCCTGGTTGAAGACCTGATCCAAAACCACCTTTCTCCATCTGGCCTTAGTAAATTCTTTACAGTGGAGCGTGCACATCGTGTTCCGGGGGGCCAGTGTAAGCCAGGTGCCCCGCCGAGACCTATTGTTGCAAAACTTTTCCACTATAGGGATCGGGACGCTATCCTGCAGGCATCACGGTTGAAGGGCCCGGTGGCCTTTGAGAATGCCACGGTGAAGTTTTATCCGGACTTTTCCCAACAGGTCCAGAAGCAGCGGATGGGATTTCGTGGTGCCAAGAAGCGTCTTAGGGACATGGGGATGCGCTACGCTATGCTTTTTCCGACCAGGCTGCGGGTTGAGTATAATGACCGAACTTTCTTCTTTGATCGGCCGGATGCTGTGAATGACTGGCTGGACTCCTTGCCTGGCCGACCTCCTGAGACTGAGTCCGATGTCCACCCGGGCGGTGCTGAAGGTGGTGTAGAGAGCTGAACATTTCGTCTTTGCCTGGTGCCTTGTTTTGAATAACTCTTTCCAGGAGTGTATGCCTACGTTCCTCTACTGCTTATGTGATTTGATGTATGTTCTTTTCTCGTTATTGGTCTTGATCGGGGTGGCGGGTGGGACGGAGCCTTTCCTCCTCCGGGGTCTTTGTGTAGAATAGGGGTTCTTGGGCGACAGGCACACTGCAGGTTGGGGTGGCTTTTTAGCTTTTTGCAGGGGTGCAGGGTGGGGGGTGTTTTCTTGTTATTTGGGGGGTGGGTGGTTGGGAAGTTCGTTGTTTGTGTGTTCTGTTCTCAAGGCGACTTTATCCTGTATTTGAAGATGTTTCTTGTGTCATGCGCATTGGTGGGGGGTTTTGGCTTTGCTGGGTGGGATGGGGGGTAGCGGGTTGAGATTTGTTTCGTGGAACGTTAACGGTCTGGGGGATCGCATCAAACGGAGTGTGGTGTTGAAATGTATACGACGTTTATCTCCTGATATTGTTTTCCTGCAGGAGACTCATTTGGTAGGCAATGTTTGTCATGCGATGAATAGGTGGGGCTATCGCCTCGTAGCACATTCGGGGTTTACCTCGGGTTCTAGGGGTGTGGGTATCCTTGTTCGGGCTTCCCTCCCCCTAGCTATTGATGATGTGATTCAGGATGATCGGGGGCGATATGCTGTCCTTGTGGGTCGCTATGAGGGTCGTGCCCTCTCCCTATTTACTGTTTACGTGCCCCCCGGCTTGCAGACCTCTACCTTTTCCGATTTGGGCCGTGTGTTGTTGGACCTCCCTGATAGTACTCTCTTTCTGGCTGGTGATTTTAATTCGGTGTTCTCCGGTCTCCACGATCGCCACCCCCCTAGAGATACTCCTGCGGCCCAACAGTGGTTGGGTGGGTTTTTGGATACCTTTGGCTTGGTGGATTGCTGGAGGCTTTTGCATCCTACTCCGCTTCAATACACCTTTCACTCTGGGGCCCATGGGAGTCTGTCTAGACTGGATTATTTCCTGATGCCTGCGGCTCAGTCGCCAGCGGTGCGTGAGATTGTACACCTACCCAGGGGTATTTCTGACCACTCTCCGCTCTGGCTCCGTTTTGAGGTTGGAGTGGAGGCAGTGGGCCGGGTGGCGCCCATCAATCCGTGGTACCTTACCTCCCCCGAGACCCGCAGCCTTTTGCTTCAGTCTTTGGACGCATATTTTCTGGATAACGAGGGGTCGGTTTCCTCAGCGGTGTCCCTGTGGGAGGCCTTTAAGACGGTGATTCGTGGGCAGGCCCTCTCCCTTATTGTTGAAGCTAAGAGGGCGAGGAATAGGGAGGTGGTGGACCTTGAGGGAGAGATTTCTGCATTGGAGGATGCTTTGGAATCGGGTGTCACGTCTGCGAAACTCCACGCCCTGGGTCTGAAACAATTTGCCTATAAATCTATGGTCACGGATGCTGCTAAAGTGATGTTTCGGGAGCAACAGGGTCGTTTGTATGATGTGGGGGACAAAGCGGGTAAATTGCTGGCATGGCTGGATAAGAAGGAGAGAGCTAATCGTGTGGTGCCCGTGATTCAGTCTTCGAGTGGTGAGAGTGTGACGGACCCGATTGGCATAGTTGATTGTTTTGCTGAGTATTTCCGTGTGGTATATACCCCTGTGTCTGTGAGAGATGTGGCTGACTCTCGCCTTCTATTGTGTGATATAGCTCTGCCCAGTGTCTCCGATTTGGATAGGGTGGCGTTGGATTCCCCCTTTACTGTTGATGAGATAGCTACTGCCATCCGTTCACTCCGTTCGGGCAAAGCATTGGGCCCGAACGGGTTGCCAATTGAACTGTACAAGTTGCGTCCCGACAGAGTGGCGCCGTATCTTCGCGCCATGTTTCTGGAGTCCCGGGAACGGGGTATTCTCCCATATGATCAGCGACTGGCCACGATAGTTGTCATCCCCAAGGATGGTAAACCGCGGGACCTTTGTTCATCCTATAGGCCCATATCCCTGCTGAATGTTGAGCCCAAGGTATTGGCGAAACTCCTGGCGTCCCGCCTCCTGACGGTCATTAGTGGCTTGGTCCATCCAGATCAATCCGGATTTATCCCGCATCGCAACACGGCTCTTAACCTACGTCGTCTCCACGGTGCGATTGCGAGGGCGGGGCTTCTGACGGAGCCGGCCATTTTGGCATCGTTGGATGCCTCAATGGCTTTTGACACGGTGGAATGGCCTTATCTTTGGGCTGCTCTTGAGAAATTTGGTTTCGGGCCTGAGTTTATTGGTTGGATTAAGTTATTATATGCTGAACCTTTGGCGCAAGTAGTGGTAAATGGTAGAGTTTCGACCCCTTTCACCCTTGGCAGGGGTACCCGTCAGGGCTGCCCCTTGTCTCCGTTGCTTTTTGCACTCGCCTTGGAACCATTAGCTGCATGGCTTCGGTGGGAGCCTTCGCTCAAGGGGATTCGCTGGTCACCGGACTTTGAGGACCGCGTCTCGCTTTACGCGGACGACATTCTTTTATATCTCACCTCCCCGCGTAAATCTCTGACTGTTTTATTTGATGTTCTCACTTCATTTGGTGCCAACTCAGGCCTCGTTATTAACTGGGCCAAGTCCTGCGTGTATGTTCTTTCGGGTGTTTTACCCCCATTGCCGAGCAGACTTCCTATCCAGGTGGTCCAGTCTGGCTTCAAATATTTAGGGATTTTCATTACGCTGGACCCCTCGCTCCGATTTGAGCGTAATCTCCTCCCCCCGTTGCTTAGATTGCGACTGGAAGTGGCCCGTTGGCGTAAGCTTCCTTTGTCTCCTCTGGGCAGGGCGGCTCTGTTTAAAATGATGTCCTTGCCGCGGTTCCTCTATGCGCTCCAGAATTCCTATGACGACATCCCTAAGACCTATTTCCGAGAGATCGAGAGTCTTCAAAGGCAATTGATTTGGGACGGGCGTCCACGTATTGCCCTCGCGAAACTCACCATCCCTTGGTACGACGAGGGCATGGCGCTCCCCGATATCAAGCGATATTATTGGGCTTCCCAGTTGTCTGCTATTAATCACGCGATGTTTTCACCGGGTCGAAATCCTGCATTCGAGATGGATAGACTCCAGCTGCCGGGTGGGGACTTTAATAGAGCGCTTTATTCTCGATCAGCCGGGCGCCATCTTGTGGGCCCGTCTAGGATTGCAGTAACTGTGTGGCGAGCCGCGAATGTGAGTTTGGGATGGGAGGATCGAATGACACTGGCGACGCCGCTTTATGCCTCGGAACGTTTGGGGTGTCTCTGGTCTACTAAGGGCTTCGACCGCTGGGATATGATTGGGATATGTAAGGTGGGTGATGTCTGTTCGAAAGGTAGTGTGAAGTCGTTCCAGGCCCTCCAGGCGGAATACGGTTTGAATGGTAGGGAATTTTTTCGTTATCTGCAGGTCCGACACGCCCTCGCCTCAGTCTTGACTCCTGATGAGGCCCTGCCCG
Source organism: Lissotriton helveticus (assembly GCF_964261635.1). Taxonomy (NCBI): domain Eukaryota; kingdom Metazoa; phylum Chordata; class Amphibia; order Caudata; family Salamandridae; genus Lissotriton; species Lissotriton helveticus. The sequence goes on from NC_136059.1 coordinate 603,577,657, forward strand.
AGTCTTCCCCCCTCGAAGATCATGTCCTTGATGGGCACCTGCCTGATAGCACTATTTCCCTGATCTATAAGAAGCTGATCAATAATCGGGCGGACTTATTGGTCCGACTTCGGGAGGTTTGGGTCGGCGATGGGTTGGAACTGGACGACGAGGATTGGCAATCGGCACTCTCTTCTCCCAAGGAGGTAGCCATTCCTGCCCGTCTCCGTTTGGTTCAACTTAAAATCCTTCATCGAGTGTATGTTACTGGTCCGCGTCTGGTGACAATGGGCTTTTCCCTGGATGGGTTATGTAGGCGTGGTTGTGGGTCGAGTGCTACTTTTTTACACATTCTTTGGGAATGCCCAGTTGTGGCGGCCTACTGGACTGCTGTGCTTGAGGTGATGACTGCTGTGACTGGTGTTGCCCTGCGGCCGGAGCCACGACGGTGTCTGTTGAATGTGTGGGAGCCCACTGACTACTCTGTAGCCCAGACCAGATGGGCTACCTTGGGTTACATGATTGCGAAACGGGATATTGCGCAACTCTGGGGCGCATCCAGGCCCCCTGAGGTCTCGAAATGGGAGGACAACATGGACTGGTCCATGTTTCGTGAGAAGACTGTATATGTGGCCAGGGGCAGACCCAGGGCGTGGACGAAGATTTGGGGCCAGTGGAATGAATATCGTGGGGATATCTGTACCCCTCCCCTTGTAGGCACTACTGATGTTGTCCTATCTCCCTAGGCGAGCGTTCCCGGAACCTTTTCATACTGTTTTGTGAATTTCCGATTCTCCCCGCTGCTCCCCCCCCCCCCGACCTTGTTAGAGCCTCAGGGCTCTTGGTATGTTCTCCTGAGTGTTGACCATCCCCTCCGTTCTTTGGGCTGACCTTGATTACTGTGCATTCGCCTTTTTAGTGTTTGTTTTTCTTTTTGTATAAAACAAAATTCAATATGCTCTGTGATATGTTGGGAGTAATGCTTGGTACTTGATTCGTGCCTGACCACGGGATTACATTTCTAATTTATTCCTTGTGCCTTATTATTAGCGGCCAGCCCGTGAGGTTGTAGGCCCATTCTTGTATTTTTCTATGCTTGCTCAAATAAAGGTTTTTGAACAAAAAAAAAAAAAAAAAAAGGATGCATCATGCAGAGGCAGTTTCAGGGGCAATGATGCAATGCACTGCACTGAGGATGTATTGCGTAGCTGTGGTACAGATGAGCTGCGAAGTCCTGCAATGGTGATTCATTACGCAGTGGTGGTTCTGATGCGGAGCTGCAATGTGTCACGCTGTGTCTGTCACTCTGGTGATCCTGGGTTTGGGTTTGAAGAAGCAGGTTCAATCCTTCGCATTCAGACAAGGAAGCAAAGTAGCAGTCCTCCTTACAGCAGAGGTCTAGTTGTGTTATAAAGAGTTGAGTCTGAGGGTTTAATATTTATCTTTGGTTCCAGCTTGAAGTAGGAGAAGCTTTTAGAGGCTTCCGCTTCCTAAGTGTCTAAGCTTCCTTCCTCCCTTCCCTGGCCCCAAGTTGTCTGGGGGCTGTAAAGACTGGTGTGAAACCCTTTGTGAGTGTGCTGAAGCAGAGTTTGTGGTATGCAATTGTTGTAAATAACCTCGCCTCACCCTTATCGTGACAGAGATGGACCATCCTGCTAACACCTATTCCCCCTTTGCCCCACTGTATTGGAGTAATAGTCAAGACCAACTGCCAGTTACACCTAGTCATGTGATCGAGGATACAGCCTACAGGCACTAAATAGTTTGGACAAGAAGCTCCCAACTTTCTAAAAGTAGCATTTACAAAATTGTGATTTACAATCAGACTTTACCATTAAAGTTGTTTTTAAATCACATTTCTTTAGACACAAAACGCGACATTCCTACTTGCTACAAATCAAAAATGATCACTTATTAAATATAATAAGGTAACCCAATGTTCTCCTATTGGAGAGGTAGGCCTTGCAGTTGTGAAAAACGACTTTCAGTTTTGCCACTACCAGGACATGTAAAAGTTAAAAGTACATGTCTAACTTTTTAAATACTATGAACTCTGCCCTATGGCCTGTGTAGGGCCTACCCCGGCTGGGTGACTTATTTATAATAAAAAGGAAGTGTTAGGCCTGGTAAAAGGTTTATTTTGCCAGGTTGAAATGGCATGTTTAAACTACACTGGCAGGCCTGAGACATCTTTAAAGGGCTTCTTTGGTGGGTGGCACAATCCGTGCAGCAGGTCCACTAGTCGCATTTAATTTACAGGCGCAGGTAGTACTGCCTCACTAGAGACCTACAAGTATATTAAATGTGCCAATTGGGTGTAAGCCAATGTTACCATGTTTTAGGATGAGAGCACAAGCACTTAAGCACTGGTTAGCAATGGTAAAGTGCCCAGAGTAAACAGTTTGGAGACATTCCCGCAGAAAGGGCCAAGTTCAACATCCACGTAGTGGTAAATCCAAAGATCTGAGAAGACAAAACCAAGTATTATCTTCGGTATGCCGTGAAACCTCCAGGTAGCTGTGTGCCTTATAAAATTAAATAAGAATAACAATATGACCAGTCTTTAATCCTCTATAAGAAAATGGCTTTTTATTATTATGACAATGTTTCACTTTCCAAACAGTTGCCACAATGTTCCCATTGCTTCACTGATTTCAGTATCAAAGTCACCGATGATATTCACTTAATCTAAACTTTTTCATGGCTGTTGCTTCTTCAGAGTTGTTAGGAAAAAAATAATACCTCTATTTAAATCCATCGGTATCCAACGTAAATGGTGTACATACATACATACAAATAGGCCAAATTGTCTAAAATACATTAAAAATCAAGTAACACATAAGATTCACAAGATTATCATATTGGTGAGTATTTAAATACAGTGCAATGCATTCCTATGTTTAACCAGTTACATCCCACAAAAGTGATTCATGAAAAATGCTTGCATATTTCCTACAAATGAAAAACGAGCAAACCCCACTCTATCAATCAGCCATGTTATTCCTTTCACATTACTTCTTGCAGTACATCACTATATAGTCATATTTTTTCTATTTGTACCTTTACAGCTAACAAGTACATATCAAATATCACAATCCTTAGTGGATTGTGATACCTTCCCCGTAGGTGCACCTTCCCCGTAGTTTACTTTTTCCATATGGTCTGGTCTTGTCTGGCATTGTCTGCTTTTTGGGGAGGCATAGGGCTAGACATCTCTGGGAATCTCAGCTGCCACATAGACGTTGGTCCTCTGATGGCTCTACTGGGTCTCCTGGAAGAAGTTGGGAAGCAGAGATCGAAAAGGGCATTTAAAGGAGTAGCCACATTGGTGGCCATAAGGGACAATGACGGCACTTGAAGGCTGCCGGTACCCCCTTTGTTGGCAGTATGGCGGAAAGAAGTGGACTGGTGTGCTCGCCAGGAGAAGCTGATTCATAAAGCACAAGGATGCCCCCAAAAACATAAGATATGTGGTGGGTGATGGGCATATCATGGACCTCTGGTGTAATGCTGTTGTTGTTTACAGGTATTTGTGCGCTGTTCCAGTATCCAATGCGCACTGTGATGATGTTAATCGATTGTTGTTGGATGCTGCTGATTATGGTTAAAACAAATTAATTTGGTTATTGGAAAAAAAAGAAATCACAATCGTTTTACTCTGGTAAGGACATATAACATACATAAGTTAGCTCACCCAACAGTGTGATTAGTTCCTATCTTTTGTACAAACTTCGCTACTTTACAGTTAATTGCTATGTATTATTAATTCTTCCATTTGCACCTTAACAGGTAGCAAGAACATAAAAATGTCATGCTCCTTACAGCTGGCAGTGACTTAAGGTACATAAGTCAAGTCTCCTAACTTGATCAGATCCTAATTTATGTACAAACCTCAGTACTGATCTGTTAACCTCCACCTCAATATATCTACACAAAAGTAAAACAGCTAATGTCACATTAGGAAGTTAGCACTTGTCATGCTTGAAAGATAATTAATTTGAATTGTAATGCTGAGTTATGCAGTATAATGATATATATACAAAGCTCATTCATCAGTCTCGCAATTGTATATAACTAACACCATTCCCATACAACAGTCTCAAACCTAAACTCTTTAATGAATAACCCTGTGACCTTAACTCGCCTCTAAATCCTATGTGTTACAATCGCCTCTTAGCTAAGTTAAAATTGCACTAAAGTACATGCATATCACTCCACTTTAACCTTTGTGTTTTATTCCCTGTGAATGCGAATTAACTCTTGTTGACAGTTTCTGTACTTTGGCATCTGGGCCTGTTTCATTTGTGCATCTTGTGCAAGCTAAGAGTTGATAACCTTTAAAGTATGTGCATTATCAAAACAAATAAACTCAAGTCTGACATGACCCCTCATCTGTGGCATGACCCATGAAAGAGTCTATTACACTAAAACTTTTATCAAGCATGGGTGCAAAAACACAAGGGATTTAATCTACACCACTTAGTTATAGTTACCTGGATCTTGTTAATTTAGTTACAAATCCTATACATACTATTTTCCCTCCTTTTAATTGGTCATTTGTCCAAGTAGGAGTGATACTTGCTGTCTAATGTTGTATTTTTCTTTCATTTGGACCATAAAGATATGTTATCAACAAGTGAATTTGTTCACAGTGCATATAACAGGTTTTGTAATTTTTGAGCTAGTCTAACAACTTGGATCTCTTTTCCTTAAGGTTGAATATCAGGCTGGATCTTTTGGCCGTCTTCTCCCTCAGCGTTACCTAAATGATCTTGACAGTGCTTTGATCCCTGTGATCCATGGCAGGACGTCAGATTCCAGCAGTTTGCCATTAGTGATGGAGTTGATGTTTTACCTCATTGAAAACCTTTTGTAATTTTGGACATTGTATATTTTATTGTATAAAATGTATTCATATGATTAATTACACACCAAAGTTTAATAAGTTATGCTCAAACTTTATACACCCCTTGTGAGTTAATAAAATAATTATCACTATCCCTTCTTTTTTAAAGGTTGGAGGTTATAAATATCATAGAAACACAGTAATGTTTAATGTATAATTATGTTTCCGAAGTTTAATATTGAGTGTAGACCCTGAAAACTGCAGACTTGTTAAAGCTTTTGGAAATGTGTGCACCACCTACGGTGTTTGATCGTCCTCAGTTTTAAACCTTTCGTGTAGTCCACATGTCTATTCAAACGTTTAATGGTGCCTAATTATCCTTGGGCTGATAAGTGGGATTAACTACTATTTACATTACTGTTATATAGATTGTATAATAATGATGGTTTAGCCTTTCCTCATAACATGTTATAAAAAGATAGCGAAGTCTAGAATTGCATAGATTTTGTTTTTTTGTGAGAAGACTGTTCATTCCAATTTACATGTGGCACTTTTGGTCTTGTGTTTGTAATGGGATGTGTAGAAGCCACATAATCCCACTCCAGACAATGTTTCCCTCTTGCCATGTACTGGATGAAAAATGTTAATGTAATGTGAAACAATAAGAATCCTCCTGTTTTTTAATTTTCAGCTGGAAGTCTGAAAGTGTTAGGTATTCTTAAGTTGCATACTACTGGAATTATCCTTTCATGGTCTACCGAAATGGGCACACCTAACTGCCTTCTGCACCCCTGCAACTTCCTAGACTGGAAAAATAATTCTAGAATAAGCATTGGATGTGTTGACCATTCTCATAGGACGCACAGACAGTAATAACATGGATTAAACAGAGGAATGAATTCTGAATGGCTGAAGGTGGCTAATCAATTTGGTTTAGACACTAGGTTGTTTTTTCCTTTTGGATTGGGTGCATTCCAACCAATCTGAATTTGCTGCTTTGTTTAAGCCTATACTAACTGCTGAAGCACATCTTTTAGGAGTGTCGGGCGCACTTACAACAATTTTGGACGTGGGAATTCAACCGCTATTTCTCATTACACAGCTCTGCCTGTTGCAGTTCCCTGTATACGGATGTAAGTCCCTAGGAGTAGCCCATCCATCCAGTTACGTTCAGGTAAAGGTTCTGCTCAACCCTACAGTTTTGCCAACAAAATGAGGCAAATGCTCAATGAAATGAGTACCCTTGAAAACTTGTAGAAATTGAGCATTGCATAAAATGAAAGTATATTCTTAGTTAAAGTTCACACCTTTTTTCACAGAATGAATGCTTTGAAAGGTAACTGAAGGGAAAGGGGTATTATTTTAGAGATAATGTAATACTAACACTGATTCAGCTAAGGTCTAAAGTCGTCAGCTATTGGTGCCTAGATTTATTAATTCAAGGTGCTAATCAAAATTGATAAGCACATATCCAAATTAAATTTCCACTGCCAAAGCTCTGTAAAAATCATATGCTTTAAGTTTTAAGACCTCTAACAAAAAAATAAATAGCATAATTTTAGGAATCATTTCAGAACTCAAAAACCTTCTTGCAGTGCTGCTGGAGATTTTCCTCTCCTGACAGTTATTCAATGTAGCATGTAAACATTATTTAGGCACATAAATACACATTTCTATATGGCTATTGATGCATGAAGAGAGTAAATAGGTTGTATTGAAGTTAGGAGCAGTTCATGTGTGCCTCTCCACTCCCCTCTAGGAAGAATACACATACAAAATTGACTAGAGATAGATGTGACTGATATGCAACTCTAGTTCCAATTCTCAAGGTGATCATAAAGGCATGGATCAAAAATTAAGGACAGCCCTGTTTTTCCTTTCTTTCTCTTGATTCTTCATCTTCGTTCATGTGATCTATCATAAATGTTTGAACTCATTTGTGCTACTCTGTTGTGTATATATATATATGTATATGTGTGTGAAACTTCCATCGGGATAGTCATTATATTTAATAACTGAAAAAGTAACATTTTATCTCATGATTTTTTTTTTTATCGGACTTGTTCTGCATGTGTTTTTTGACCTCTACAACATCCTGACTAAGTTTTGTGTTAAGGAGAAACCCCTAGATGTTTTGTTGCAAGGTCTTTTTTAGATCTATTTTCCATTATTGACATAGCGCATGTCGAAAACGTGTGAAGTAGATTAAAACCAATATTGCTTCGTTGTGGAGTTTAACAAAAAATTAAAAGGTAACTACACGTGTTTTTTTGACAGGTTATTCTGTCAAAAAAACATAAGGCTTTTTATGTATGGGCACTTATTCACAGAAACTTTAGTACCCATGCAAATTAGCTGTGTGAAGAGGTAGATTGATTTATGTGGCAGTTGTGTGATTGAAGTCTGGTCCTGCCTTGACCCAGTTAGACCAGGTTGAGGTTCCATCAAAAGCATGTTGATCTACAAAACTGCCAAACTACAGCATACCCAACTCCAAAAATGTCTCATTGAATTTGCCAAGTCTTCAGGTTTTGGGAATGATTGTTATTTTGTAGCCCTGTAGGACAATACTTTGTCTGCCCAAGAGGATGGTGGAAGCTAGTTACCATTTCCTTTGTTCCGTCCACTTGATACTATGGTAGCTCTTTAGATGTAATAAAATATATTAGATTATCCTAATGATAGACTAGCCATTTTTTTATGTGTATCCTTATTTTTTAGATATTTTTTGGTGTACATGGAAAGTTTCACTTTTTGGACAAGTTTGACACATTTGTATGCAAATTTACTTTTGATCCCTTTAGTTGGACATGTTCATTCCATATTAGAAAGAACACTTCTTTGTGGGACAGGGCCATGTGACTATTTTATTGACACTTTTCTCCTTGTGCCAATATGCAGACAGATGGTTCAAGAGTTTTCTGTATTTCGAAGTGGAACATCACTGCCTTGTAATATTTCTTACGTGTATTTTTCCTTGTGGTACATTTAACTTTCACTTGTTTCACTGGGGAATTTACATCCCAAGATCTTTATGCAAATGAGCTGGTAATTTCATGTTCTTACTGTAATGTCATAGTGTTTGAGAAAAATATTGGGAACGTCAACCCAGAAAAGTCAAAGTAGATCAGGTCATGTTCGGTAAAGGAAGTATTTTTAACAAAATCTGCCAGGCTACTTTGGCCTGATTAGATTTGTCTGCAGCCTCCCTCTTCATAAAAATGTCAAGATTCAAAAGTATCTAGATCTAGAGGAAGATTATTCAACTTTTATTTTGATGAACAATCTGGTGTTCAGTTAGAACAGCTTTGTAAATGGAAATGCAAATATATGTAACCATGTAACTGTGACAATCGCAGTCTTTCTACGTGCAAGGAAATCTGTCACCACAAAGAAATCAAATTCATTATATTTTAACATACATTAATCAAACCTGGTTTCTTATAGCTTTGTTTCTTACTCTATAAACAGGATGGATTGCTTCCAGATATATAGGCCTATACTTGTGATTAATGGGTCCCTTATTTGTTTCAGTATTTTTCAATAACCTGCTAATGTGGTGCATAATTATTCTGTTCCCATTGTTGCACAGCAAAGATAAATATCAATCCATGGGTAGGTTGTTAATTCAACTATGAAAATTAAAACCATGCTCCGTTATTTAATACACTGTGTACATTTTGGGAAACTTCTTTTACACATATGTTATCATCCTGCACCTTGGTTTCCCTTCCTGTGCCTTAGTCACAGAGCTGAATCTACATTGCAAATAGTCTGAAGCTGTAGAGGTAGGCGTCTGGCACTAAATGACAAAATATTTGTTCATTAATTCAAGCTACATGTTGTCTAAGGGCTTGCACTGAGTGGACTATTAGAGTTGGAAAACGACTTGTGCAAGTGATCGGAGGATGCTGAATATGTAGACATTTACATTGTGTGTAATACATGAACTAGTTTAATTGCACCATCAGTTAGGACACTAAAGATTTGAAGTACCTGTTTTTGGATTATGATGGTAGGCTTGGAAAAAGTAGGAAGTATCGGGAATGTTGTAGGTGACTGTTTCAAGTGAACTAACAACAAAAGCTATCTGGGAATCAATGAAACAAGAACTAGTTCCAAAGTTGACTGAATTCTGATTACTGCATGATGTCCTCTTTTATTTGTAGTATCTATCAACAAATGTAAAATGGGAGTTCGATGCTGTTTGTTTAATATGGCACACTTTATGACATCTGAAAATCTTAATTATAAAATGTGTATTTTGTGCTTATTATTATAAATGATGTGGTGTTTTCTATAAGAAGTAGCTATTTCATTACCTATATTTATAATGAGCTGATCTGCAATAATTTATAAATAACTAATATATTTTTGTACTATATCAATCAATGGTTTCCTTTTTCTTTATTATTTTAAAAAATGATTCACATCAAGCAAGGTGTGGAAACAAAATGCATAAATAAATGAGTCATGATTGCTGAGTTTTGTTTATTCTTTTTTCTTAGAAAGTGTCATACTTTAAAACATGGATAATTGTTAACCAATTCTTGATTTACTAGTAGAGATGATTATTTTTAATTATCTCAATGTAAAAGTAGATGCTGGGTTTAGTAAAAAAGAAAAAAAAATTGTACGACAGTAATACATGAGTGTGCATTACAATATTACGGTGTAAAGAAAGTATTTTATTGATGACCAGTTGTTTTACATTTGTGGCGGTACATTCTAAAAGTAGCTATGATTAATAGTTCAAATTAAAAGAGACTTTACACTTTGAAGTCCACTGTTAACTATAGAATAAGCTGTGGTGAAGTACATTTAAAAGGAATACAACTCAAAACTAATTTAGTTGTCAAACATACATATTTGAAATTCTGTACATCATTTTATAGTTTCTGTTATATATTGATGTTTATCTTATAGCAGTCTGTGACCTTGATTATATGTGGGTGTATGTATAGTGTGTACTGGGTCTGAAAAGGAGGCTAGAGTTATAAGGGGAACACAGTTCAGGCTCCCACAACACTTAATCAGAGAGACTCACAAAGGTAAACCCGTTTTCTCCTTAGGGTATCCATTGGCCTGTCATTGGTAGACTTGCTGGGCATAAACACTACTTTTCACAGATATGTAAAGAGCTACAGTGTAAGATCACTTCAAACAAATATAGAGTTGTCATAAACGACTTACAGATTCAAGCCACAAAATAAGAGAAGAGTGAAACTATAGTAGCTAAATGCTAGATTAATAAAAGTTAGCCAGATAAGCTATTAAAATGTTATTAAAGTAAATTAACCATTTCCTTATAAGCAAATAGTGACATTTCTTCAATATAAATTGTGAGAAAAGGTACAAATTGTGATACAACTGGCAAAAACCTATTGTGTACTTTTAGTGGCACCTGAAGACCTAGGCTGTTGTGCCCCGCAATTGCGTGTAATCTGATTAATGTCTGACTTGAGCTGGAGGGAAACTTTACTTTCAGGCTTAGAAAAATCCATCCAGTCGAGTAAAGCTGGAGGCTGTTTACAATGATGCTTCCTCGAGATAGGACACAGTTGAAACCCATGATAAGCAGACAAAATCTGAACTCGAAATTTTCTGTTGGACGAAGTTGTCATTTGAGAGCAGAGATGTGATGTTAGCTGTCACTGTAGAGTGATCTGGATGAAAATCCAACATAAAGAAAATGGTTCCGATTAATCTATTTTGTTGAAATGTTTGTGATTTCCCTTTTTGTTAGAATGTCTTTCACAAGCCATTTGTGAAGAAACATTTGTTTCTTCAAGGTTCATTTTTGTTTTTTGGGCTTTTACAGCGACTTACCACTTTAACTTTCAATTCCTTTTTTCAAAACCCTATTCCCTGCCTTCCATGCCCATTATAATACCCCCTCCACCTTTTCTTCAGAGATTTCTTATCTCTTTATTCCCTCTATGTTGCTGTTTTTCTTTCTAGCCTCCATACTCCTCCTTTAAATAAACTACAGTTTTTATATACCCACTGCTCCCCTTCATTCTTTACTTCCTTTTGTTAAAACTCCTTACTCCCACTCCTGTTTTTCTTTTTTCAAACCTCTTTACTCCCTTTTGTGCAACCCTCTTACTCCCATAAACCACTGACCAGTTACGACTAGCTACTGATCAACTCCTCCCTCTTTCTTGTTGGGCCAGCTTCTGTCTCTCTCTAGTACTGACGCCAGCTTCACTTTCTGTGTCCTGCTCCGGTTAAACACTTCATCCTCGGAGCTCCGAAAACCACATCAGTGCTGGTACGAGGAGGGAAATGTTGGGTAAATAGAAGTGCAGCAGGAGCTGCTGTAGAGCAATAGGAGCTGCAAGAATTATTTAGCCCTGTCAAGTCAGTAGTAGCCAATGTACAACACTCTACAGGGAGTGGTGTAACACAATTTATGCAGGAGTCGGCCAATGGCTGATGCTCAGACTCTTCTCAGTACATCTGTCGGCCATTGGACAATGCTTGGGAGGGGGTAAAGGAAACCTCCGGTGCTTGCACCAGAGGTATTCTTTTTTAAAAAACAAACGGTGGGGGCAGAGCAGATTCTCTTTTGCTTCAGCCTCTGCACCAACTCACTAATCTGTGACATCAGCGCAACGTGAGTTGATGTCACAGATCCCCACTGGACGAGGAAGAGCAAGGAGGTGGGTGCCCTATCCGCTGGCCGTTGGGGTTTTCTTTGTGCTTGATGCCTTCCCACATTTCAGGGAGGCATTGTTGGAAAGGGGGGAGTTTCCCTTTTCCAGCGATGCCTTCCTGAAACAATTTCCCGCTTGTGGAATGCTGTCTTGCTTCGATCCACAAGCAGGAAACCAGCTAGTCCACCAGGATATTGTTTGTTTGGGGGTGGGTAGCTCAGGCCTTTTGGTATACAGACCGAGCCCGTGAGATCCATTTGTTGGTTTTTTATGTGAAAATGTGGTTTTTCCCTTTGAGCTGTGATACCACCCCAGGGATAATAAAAAAGAATACACATTTTTTAAAAGAAAAGTGTTAGGGGGTTGGCTTTCCCAACATATGGATCGTCCCCCTTTGCACTTGTATATATTTCTTCTTCTTTTAATATTTTTTTTCCACTGAGGGGGGGGAGGGTTGATTGCACCCCCCTGGGGAAAATACATATTACAAAAATAAACTATTATTAGGTGGCTAGCCCTCTTCCATACGAGTCGAACCCCGCACTTTTGGCCCATGGAGGTTTGTAGACCGCTATCTTCATCCATTGGTCTGATGTGTCAGTCTCAGTATTCTTCCACCAACTGCAGCATGAGAGATGGCATTTTGAATTTTCATGAGGACCATGCCACACACAAAGTAGGAGTCTTCAGTTGCAGAGGCTTCACTGTGAATGTGTGCTTCTTGAGATCAAAGCTAAATCTTTGCCTTTCAGGACAATATTTTTATACTAGCAAGGCCCAGCAGCTCTTCCAATAAAAACTTTTTGCGTAAGTCATGACAAAACAAGCAATGACCAAGCCAAAAGCCTGTCCGCGATCACCAGACCTATAGGCGTTGCAAGTGGTTGTTTAGTTTCGGATTTGCTAAAGGTGGACACTAATTGTCTTGCCTGAGTCTAGTGTTTAACATTGTCTAACAGTGATATTATGTTTTTTTAGTTGTCTCACCTAAAATTGTCTCTGCTGCATGTTAGTGACCTAATAAATTAACAGTGTCTGGAGTGGGCTCACCTTTGTTCTTTGAAGTCTGCTATGATACTAGGTATTTTTGTAAGGTGAAGTAATACTTTGGTTTTGCCTTCTTTTAATGTGTTTGGAAAAGCTGCAGCATCAATAAGCTAAGTGCTTTTTTGCTTTTACACTGTTGCACACATCTCAGACACACACACACACACACACACACATCGTTAAGCTAAGTGCTTTTACATATTGTTACGCATATCTCACAGTTGTATACACCCACCTACTGATTCAGAACCATACTTCTGCCTCCTTTGTATGACAGTGTTTTAGAAGGCAGGCGCTTAGACAGTCAACAGAGATGGTGTATTAGTGGATTAATGCTACCCAGACCCTAACTTGATTTATGGAGGATAGCTATGAGGCAGAATCAGATGCCAAGACATCATCTGAGAGAGAGGAAAATGGATCAGACTCTGTAAGCAATTTTTCAGTCAGCAGATTCCATCCGATAGCTCATCTTAGTCATTCTAAGGAACATGGGTATGACAGTTCTGATGTCCTTTTGCAAGCACAGTCTGTGCAGCTGATAGACAGTAGCAGAGTATACAGTCCCAGAGAATAGGCTTGTGCAGCCCACCAATTTCGTGTTTCCCTAAATTGCCCTGTTGATTGCAGACGCTGGATGTAAAGTCGATGCATCAAATGTTTTACCTATTGACTGTTGTCCATCTCTTTTTGGATATTGACTTCCCTGGGGAAGTTGTGCATCAAACAGATTTGCTTATCTGAAGTGTTTCTGAATGAGCATGGTGGCACTCATAGGCCTCATTCTAGGTCACACAGGTGGACTCCCACTTCACTTGGTGAGTAAAGTTTCTAGGCCTTATTTCAAAATGGGGATAGTGCACAAAGCATGCGTACAGTCCTACTGGTCTACTGGCACGATTTGGGTAACATCCAGGTTTGCACTGGTCATGAAAAGAGATGGGTTTTTGCTATTACAGTGTATGCTGCATTTCAATGATAACTCTGCTGCATTGCCCCGGAACCATCCAGACCATTACAGTTCGTTTAAAATTCTGCCTGTCGTGGAACATTTATCTGCCAGGTTTCCTAAAATGTATACTTCTGGAAAGAATATAGCTATAAGACCTTGCTTCTGTACAAAGGTGTGGCTGCAGTTCAGGCAGTAAGCAACGGAGCAAAAGAGCTTGTTATGGCATCAAAGTGTACATACAGTGTGAGAGCTATGCTGGTTATGTATACAGCCTGAGGATTAAGGAATCCTGCAGGAGCATGTTCGTAAGAAGCTACAAAAATCCCAGAGCACTGCTCATAATCAAATTCTCCGATTGGCGGAATGTGTATGTGCTCACTACAATCCATGATGAGAGCACTTCCCCAGTCACTGTTTGTGGTCAGTTGGCCAGAATTCACAACCCCACCTGAATATTTGATTACACCAAATCCATCATTCAGAACATGAGTCGTCATACTCTCACATGGTAAAAGCTGTTCACCCACCTGATCAGCTGGCAACATGCAAAGCTTATGTTGTTTACTGTCGGACCACAACATGAAGACTGATGTCTTTCCTTGATTTTCTGTTGACCGTCATTGAGAGTCTTACTGCTGAATAAGTGGTAGCTTCCACTTCATCACTTTGCCGACCACATCCTCACAATAGTAAGAAAGAATCAAACATGTTGCTGTTGTGGAGTCTGCTCGAATCAGAAAAAGAGGCAGGAGACTCGTTACGTCCCCAGTGCCCTTCTTAGCCAGGCCTATGTTTTCCAACTTGTTTTACGATACAAAAGTGAAGTATCGGGAAATTGACTGTCCTATTATATAATTAATGGCTGGGCCACTACTTCACTAGCTAAGCAACCTTTGAAATTGTTTCCACTTGTTGAGAAAATCTTACATTTGCCTATGGCCTTTTTGACACCTTTATCCAGTGTCAGAACAAGGTTGATGTTCTGTTTGCCATATGACAAGTGCATTACAGTCACCGCATTGCATCTAACGGTGGGCGGAACACAGCCATGTTGCCACAGAGTGCTCTATGCAGCAAAACCTAAAGGCTTTAGTCGTTTTTGGAGTGCTCTCTTTATGGAGCTTCGGACAGTCTTCCCAAGCATTTTTATTTTAGGTCGATATGCAAACTCCGTTCATGGAACCTAGGCCTTGAGTGATCCTTTGACACCCCCAACTCACATCCACAAGCTAGAAGGAAATGGATTTAGCACAAGTGTGCTGAAGGCCCATGAAAGACGTGTCTTCTTTAGCTACAGGTAGCTGCTACGGAAGGATCAATTTGCAAGTATACGAGATTAGTCGGGACTTTGAAGGAGACGGGGACCATGAGCAGGTAGGAAAAGCTTGGGTTAGGTGAGCTTTTACAGGGATATTGCATAGGTAGAAGGAAGATAGTCAAGGTAGTAGAGATGCTCATGCTGGCATTTCATCTCCACCAATGAACTAAACCCTACTGGTGCTGCGCTCACCTCGATATTCAATTATTCTCTCAAACAACTAACCAGATGACTCCAAACCATACAAAACACAGCAGCCAGGAACACCCCAGCCTCCCACCATGCACACACTCTGCACCTCATAAAGAGCCTACGGGCTCGTTACCCAGAAGTGATCTCTCTTCAAACTTCTCATGCACACATACAAAGCCTTACACAATACTGGCCCAGCATACCACACAAAATGCCTCTGATTTCAGAGCTCTTCCAAACACATCCGCTAACCTGACTCCTACTCACACTCATATCATGTACTCACTGGAACAGGCAGTATTGCCTTCTATCTTGCTCTGAAAGCCTTAAACAACCTGTCCCTACAATTCTGTGCCACTGCTAAAAGTCTTGAATACCCCGAAAAGCTGAAGACTTTGAATTTCAAATAGGTGAGTCCATGGATCAGCCCAGACTGCTCTTGTGTTTGCTGCAGGATAGCTTTACACGTGGGTGCACTTTTCCAATAGACAATACTTGACGGAACTCATTAACCCACAATAAACATATGGGTCATATTTGAGGTCTGCTTGCTCTGTTTATCCTTCTTCCTAACATGGTAGGACTTCAGTTAATCATATGACAAGTACATTACAGTCACAGCCCTGCACAGAATGGTGGACAGGACATATGCCACTTTGTCACTGAGTACCCAATTTGCCAAAAACTATGGTCCTTAGTAGTTTCGGACGTGCTCTTTAGGGAACGTAGAACAGTCTTTCCCAGCATGTCCACCTTCGTTTCAAAGGTAGAAATGCTTAGGCATTACTCTTTAGGTAACGTTGAATGGTCTTCCCCAGCATGTCCACATTCGTTTCAAAGGTAGATATGCTCACTCTGTTAGAGGAATCCAGGCCTCGAGACATTCTCAGTCACGCTCTAACTCACAGTCTCACTTGGAAAAAGTTGTATTAGTACAGTGAGCAGCTAAAGGTTCATTGAAGACACGACTTCCTGAGCCTCATGTGGCTCTCATCGAGCTTTTAGTAAAGGTTCACAAGCACGCATTTGCTAACTCTCAGAACGTCCATTGAGACATACTTGACAGGTAGTAAAAACGTAATCCAGTTTTTTTCATTTGTGAAGCTAATTGAGGAATCAACTGTCAGCGTGTCTGGCCATATGTGTTTAGAGGTTTGCTTGTGATGTGTTTGTATGCAAGTTAGTTGATGACTGGGTAAGAGGTGGTATGATAGGGGATTTTTTTCAGTGGCATATGAATGTGATAGGCCCTTTATTGGCTCTAGTATGTTGCTGTGAGTGCACTGCCGTGTTGGATTGGCTCCTGGCTGGCGATATTAAAGGTGTGTGTGAATGGCCCATAAAGTGGTTGGTGCCTTGTTGTAGCTTAATGGCTCACATGCAATAGTATTGGTTTCCATATTCTGATACTGTGATTAGTAATTTCTCTTAGATGATAGCACTTCTGGAGGTGCAAAAAAAAACAACCAGTGTAAGTGGTGGTTTGACTTCTAAAATTCAGAAACACACCCTTCATATTTTTTTACGAAATGAAAATCCAGAGGTGTCCAGGGTGGTGTAACTTGCATTGATCCAGCTCAGTTTCCCAAAGTGCCCTGCAAAACGTAAATGCGTAGATTGATAAGATCACATTTATTTACATTTTGTGTTGAAGATTTCTGGAATCTGTTGTGATCCACAAATAGACAAGCACCCATTTTCCCACGTCTTCATATAAAAATGTAACACAATTTTGGTCGGAGGACCTAGCGCCCACTATTGGATAGGGCACAAAACGCAACACTGACACATCAAATGTTTTCCACTGAAAACCACCTTCTTTTTACAATGTGGGCAGCTGAGGAATTTGGGTCATGTCTATGCTGCCACCCAGGAAAACCTACCAAAACTCTCACATTTCTGAAAACTAGACAGCCAGGGGAGTCCAGGCTGGTATGGCTTACATGGATCTCACAAGGTTTTTTTTACCCAGAAGTCCTTGCAAACCTCAAACTTTGGGTAAAAACGCACATATTCCTTGCATTTCTGTGAGAGAAATTTCCATAATCTGCAGGGATCCACATAGTTCGTACCACCCTGAATTGCAACACATCTCCTGATAACAATGGCACCCCACTTGTATGGGTGAGCCAAGAGGATGCGACACAAATGGCCCTAAAGCGCTAATTACAGAGATCAGCAATAGGAGTGCCTATGGTATTTAGGGCTGTGTTCTGCTGCCACCCATGAAAACCTAACCACTACAGATATTTTTTTTAACTAGACATCCGTGAGCAGGGTGGTGTACCATGCGTGGATTCCACAAGGTTTCCTGCAAACCTCAAACTTTGCCTAAGATCAGGCATTTTTCTTATATTTCTGTGATAGAAACTTCTGGAAACAGGAGGAAGCCATAACATTCTTACCACCTTACATTACCACCCATGTCCAAATAAAAATACTGCCCTCTTGTGTGGCTGGACCTGGTACCCATGATAAGAACGGATCAGACCAAGAGCTGCCAACCTGAAAATCTTCCAGCTATTATAATCAAAAGTAATGTTGACTGATGGGCTCAGTTTTTCCTTGTAGTATGTATGTCTAAAATATGAACTGGGGTAGTTCCAGAAAGTTGGAAAAGGGGAATATTAAAGTCCATATATAAGCAAGACACCACCTTTAATCTGAAGATTCTAGATTAATAAATGTTGGGACAAAGGTTTATGCAAAGATTATACATAATAGGTTAAAAGAGTGGATAGAGCAAAAGGATCTAATTACAATAGAGCAAGGTGGCTTGTTTTTGTCTATGGTAAAGAGCCCGGAAGTTGATGTAGATTAAAGGCAACTTGTTTTATTGCTATGTCGACTTCTAGGCAGCCTTTGACTTTGTCAATCAAGAGATAGTTTGAGGTAAATTAAAAGAGCTGGAACTCATGGTGAGTGTATTAGAAATACTAAAGGAACTACTGGGAAAACTAGAAACAGATACAGTTTAAGTACAATAGCATGTTAGCAGAGAAAATTAGAAATGGATTTCCTCAGGGCTGTCTGTTGGCACCTAGGATTTTGCACTTTATTTAATAGATTTGCCATCTTGCTTATCAAATTTGACTTCCATTTCTTCAAAGATGGGAGGGTGCTAATTCTCCTTTTTTCTTTATGAAGATGATTTTGCAGTTATGAACTTGACCCAACTAGGTCTGCAAAGTAAACTAGAAGTTTTCCATGTGTCGTTTCTGACACCAACTCTCCCACACTGCTCTTCTATCTCTGTGATTATCCTCCTCTTGTATTCCAAAAGCTTTATTTCAGGGCTGTCTGTCCTGCTGGTATTCCTGCTCAAGGCCGGAATCACTTCACATCTCTTGAAGAAACTTCAGACCATTCAGAAATCAGCGGCCAGGCTCATCCTCGACCTCTCCAGACAGACCCACATCACCCCCTACCTGTAGAAACTCCGCTGGTTCCCCCGTACACGAGATGTCAACTCATTACACACCTGGAGCAGAACCAGCTATTCCATGCATCCCAATCCTGCTCCTGCAGTAAACACTGCACTTAAAACTTCCCTGATCACAGCCACCAATGACCTCCGAACCCTCCACGATGGAGGAAAACCAACAGCTTTGATCCTCTTTGACCTCCCAGCAGTCTTCGATACAGTATCCCACTTCACACTGATAGAAAGACTCCACCACATCAGCATTCAAGGGGACGCGCTCAGATGGATCACCTCCTTCCTCACCGAAAGAACCCAGAGGATCCACCTCCCGCCTTTCAACTCTGAACCCAAGGAGATCACTTGTGGTGTGCCCCAGGGCTCATCCTCAGCCCCACGCCCTTCAATTTATATGTGACCCCCGCTGGCCAGCATCGTCAGATTCTGTGGTCTCAACATAATTTCCTACTCGGGTGACACCTAACTCATCCTCTCACTTAATGACAATGCCACCACCAGAACCAACTTTCACAGATGCATGACCAACATAGCCAACTGGATGAAGAAGGGGGTGCTGGAGCTTGCCAGGCTACAAGATGGCCACACCGGAGTAAGCTCCCGAGCTCCGGCATCAATATCTTTCATTATCCTGCAGCATTAGGAGACAGAAAAGGTGGCATACCTCTTGGAGAGGCGCAGTCGTTATACTGGTTGCGGAACAGACGATTGCGGCCGCTGAGCGCACCAATGACAGCAGTGACAAACCCAGGCAGGTGGTTGCGGCGCGGCCTATGAGGATTGTCTGAGTGCGAGGCGAGAAAGGAGGGGCCTGATGCAGACCGGCTGGAATCCCAGGCTGTGGGGGCACACTCCTTGCGGCAACGAGAAGCAACTGGCGAATAATCTGAAGCGGCCGTGCTCCGAACGGCTAGAGAGATCTGAATGCCCCCGGCAGAAACCAAACGAGTACATAGGCAAGAAAGCGGTTGGGTTGTAGACATGACTGAGAGAAAGGTGAGGGAGCGCGACTCGCCGTTGCGGCCTGTTCCCAATCTGCCCGGACCGGAACTGCACGATCCACTCAAATTGGTGCTTGAACCCAATCAGACCATAATACTTAGCGGTCCCTCTCTGGCGTTGTGACTGCAGTGGGAGGCATAAGGCCTAGGATCTTCATATCTGGACCAGGAGATTTTAGCAACACAACGGGTTGTGGTGTCGCTTGGCCATCTTGATCAGGGGGACCTGTTGTGAGGCCCTGAGCCTGGAATCTTCCTGCAAGGCAAAGCATTGTAATAGAGAGGTGCTGAAAGAGATAGACCATACTTTGCAATGATATTCCAAGGAGTTTGGCAGAATTGACTTATGAGAGCCATGGGGAAACCCGATAAAGATTAATCAAGACTGCAGTTTGAGCAGCGGAAATCAGCTAGGCAGCCGGAGGCGGATAAGGCAGCATTTGAATCCGAATCGGAGGCTGGGGAGCCGGCTGAGGACCTTGAGTTAAAACAAATCCTAGCAGCAATGCAAAGAAGCCTGTCCAAGATGGACGAGAAAATTGATGCCTTGTTATTCCGCAAGGACAGAATGTCAGTGTGTCTCGACAAGCAAGCAGAAAGGCTTGACCTCGTAGAGAAACGGGTCTCGGATGTTGAAGACACTCTGAACACAAGTTCGCTGGCGCATCATAAAATTGACAGACTCCTGCAGTCGATACAGGCCAAAGCTGAGGATTTGGAGGCGAGATCCCGCCACAGTAACATCAGACTCCTGGGAATTGCGGAATCGACAAATATTCCTAATGTAGAACTGTTTGTGTAACAACTACTAATCTCGCTCTTGGGCAGAGAAACCTTTTCCAATGTTTTTATTGTGGAGCGCCCTTATCGCTCTCTCAAGCCTGGCCGGTCCCGGGGGCCCCTCCGAGACCTATAATTGCAAGGTTGCTCAACTATAAGGAACGGGACGCTGCCCTAAGCAAAGCCAGGGAGCTACACACACTGCGATACAAAGGTATGGAAATCTCCTTATATCCTGATTTCACACAGCAAGTTCAGGAAGCACGGCGGCTCTTTCTCGATTAAACGAAAGCTTTGTGACCTTAATCTCGATTACAACATGATTTACAATTTTAAATTGTACATTCAAGCAGAGGGCAAGGCCCACATCTTTTCCAGCCCAAAGCAGGTACTGAAATTCATAAAAAGGCGAGAAGGAGGCGGGACTCAACAGGAAACTCTCTGCTCGCCTGCATCCTGGAGGGTGAACCCCCCAGAGACAGAAGAACAGTGAAATGATCTGACATTTCAGCAGCTTGTCCTCAATGAAGGCTCATCCCCAAGGTATGGTGGGGTGGGACTGATTGGCTCAGGGAATGTTATGGGGGCCTTCGGCCCACTTGAGTTTAGAAGGGAAAGAACAATACAAGAGTTTGAGCAACTTTTACAGTGTTCTTACTGGGGCTGACTGTTGGGACTAGACATAATGAACAAGCAGAGCTCCTCACGCAACAGGTACATTTGAGCCTATGCAACCGCTCCAGAACTGTTGGGCATATGCAATGACTGAGTTCCATTATATTTGGCAGTTTATACGTGGTGCTTACTACCCCAGAGGGTTTGCACGATAGCAGCATTTATAAATAAGCTGCCGGATGCCTTAATAAGTTAGATGCTGGTAACATTTGCCCCTGCGTGTTACACACTTTCCTTTCATTGTTTTGTTATGGGGTGGGAGTGGGGGGAGTTTGAGCTGGAAATTGTTTATTGGGGAAGGGATGGGTACTGTCTTTTTATTAAATTTGTCTTTATTGGTTTTCCAACATATTACAAAACAAAGGCACAACGTGCTAACTATTAGCCAGTCATAACACATATACAACACATATTGTAGAGTCAAATATAATGATTCTTTTCCTAATATAGAGTCTAGTTCCATAGTTCAATACCACTGCATACCAGGTTCTTGGACACATTATATTGCCATTCCAGTCCATGACGTCAGGAGAACAACAAGCAATGCAAACCGTTCATCACATAGGCTCGTGACAGACCACATAGTACAGATACGGAGCAGTAAATAAACCATCAATTGGGCATAACAGTGATCACATAACATCTCCGTACATTTACTTACATATCAGTTTACATTTCAGCTAGCCCCATATCGTGACCTGCAGAATCCTTATCCTGTGCAGCCTGCCTAGTATTCAACCTTGCTCAGTCCAGAAAGGGACACCATATGTCAGTCGGACGGGACGCGGAGGGCATCTGATCCCAGAATAGCTCCAACTGAGTGTGCCCATAAGTCACATCTGTTAACCAACTCTTGAAGTCTGGGACCCGCCTCCTACCCCAACGGAGAGCGACCTGTCTACGGGCATAAAGTAGCAGAAGGGCATGTAACTTACGTCGTTTAGGTATCGTGTCACGCACGTATCCTAAAAGTCTCAGCATTGGGGAAGGTGGATCATCCCTACCGATTATTTTATTGACTGCATGAAATATCTCACTCCAAAACAATTGTAAACACAGGCATTCCCAAGCCACATGTAAAAAGGTAGCCTGCTCATAACCACATCTCCAACATCTCGCATCCTCCCTTAAACGCATACGGTGCAGGCTAATCGGCGTTCGGTAATATCTGTGTAGGAATTTGAAATGTCTCAATCTCAGGCGATAGTAAGGGGATAAGACCGACAATTGACCACAGCAATATTCCCATTGTTCCTCCGTCATCTGTGGGTTTAATTCACTATTCCAAAGCTCCATGGACTTGGGCTTCAGAATCGGTCATTCAGATTGCATGACCCTGTAGAGCCTAGTGACCAGTTTTGTAGACGAATGCGTTTTAAGAACATTTTCCAGTGCAAGCATCGTCGGGGGGGGCTTCGGGAAAGCCCGGGTACAGCGCACGACACGCAGTGCGTATCTGGTGATATATTAAAAAAAATCGGCAAACGGCGCCACATGGCCATCCGCATCTAGAGGAGGAGGTCGGAAAGTACCATCAGGATAAAGATCAGCAAACGTATTCAACTTCATTGCGGTAAGTAGTGTCTTACTAACACCTCTCTCCATACATGGCAGCATAGGGTTACGCTCCAATATCATTGATGGCAGGCGCATACAGCGTCTGAGGGATGGGTACTGTCTTGACTATTCTAAGTTGGGGTCTGCATAACATGGGTGGGGGGGTTTGTGCGGTATATAAGTACTTGGGCACAGAGACTTGTTCAGATTTGATGGCACTGCTTATAATTCGGGCTTCTAAGATGGGCACAATGTGGCTATGCAAATCCATCTCCTACTTTGATGTAACGACGAAATTGTCAAACAGTTCGGTTCATGACCTGGAATGTAATGGGGCTGAACGATTATAGGAATATATGCAAAGTGATAGATTTGTCAGGATTACGGTGCCGCTGTCCGCGTTATGCGTGGCAATCGGCATTCCTCCATGACGAACTACGTTACCCAGCAAACCAAGCGGCTACGCAACGTAGCAACGCAAACCACGCAATACCAGGAACTAAAGCTCTGTGGCGTCTGCGGATGGCGCCGATAATTCTTGCCGAGTTGGGGAACTGGTCGGTAAGAGAGAGGAAGCGGTGTAATCGTGAGTTTCAAACCTTCTTTTGGATTGTGGTTTGGAGGCACCCGGCTGGGTGTCAAGTTGGGTTCGAGTGTTGCCGTCCAGTGATACACGCGGCTGTGTGTATCAAACACTCTTTCATTTGACATTTGTTCTTTTGTAGAACCCATGTTAGTTTTCCCTGTTGGAGGAGAAGAGCGGCTGCTTTCTCATGCAGGGAAAATCCGGTTATCTTTTCGAGTTTAAATTGGAGTTGAACATTACCAGTGTCTGGTTCAGGATAATTCAACTCTTGCTCTAGGTCAAGGTGGTTTGGACTCAAAACTGCTATAGGTGTAATTCGTATCTTTCAACAAAAGTCTATACCAGTGTTTCAAGGACCCATTTCTGCACATAGTCTTTTAGAGCACTTCGTATCAGGAAAGGAAAGAAATGTTGGTGAAGTAACCTACAGTGTTCTTCTTTGTTTCCTTTTGTGCACAACCTTTTCTTCATTATTTTCCTTCAGTGCAGGAGAGAAAACCCTGGGGGGGTATCTACTCAGAGAGAAAAGTGCAACCCAAATCAGAACACAGAACTAATGTGGCATGTCAAGTGTTGATGTTAATGTATATGCAATCTTTAAGGAATATCAGATCATTTATTGTATTCATTGTTCTTTCCTAGTTGGTTGCAGTCTCTGGTATTACTCTAAGCCCACCTCTCCTGTAGATAAAGCCTTCGTTATTTTCCTTTTCAGGTAAGGGTTCAGAGACACATGTGATTTGGTATAAAAATGGTTGTTTAGAGGAATCAATTGAGGAAGAAGGGGGTTGTTGTTCTAACATAGTGTCTTTTGTCATTCCAGATCTCCCTCCCTGCTGTTCCCTTCCTTTCCCGTGCTCGCGGAACTGTTCTGTGAGTCTGTATCAATTACTTCAGGCTCCGGGATTGTTGTGTGGGTGTGGGTACAGGCTTTTCTGCACAGCCCCGAGGAGCATAGAGACGGTGCCTGACAGAATTATCGGCCGAAGAAAACTGTTCTCCTCTTGGCTGTGTTGAAAGGAAATGGCCTCGCTTGACGACGTTCTGGCAACCTTGGCCTTGGTTCAAACAGAGCTGGCAGCCTCCAATAGAGAAGTGGCGGCTTCCAGAACTGAGAACGCGCAATTAAGGGCCAGAATGGATCGTTTGCAGGGGAATCCGTTTGATGTTGGGGCTAACACTACACCTACCCCCTCCTTAGTTGTAGAAATGCCCACCCAAATACCATTAGCTCCCCCTGAACGGTTTTATGGAGACAACAAAAAGGTCCAGGTATTCCTGACTCAAGTACTATTACACTTCATGTGTAAACCAAAGATGTTTTCAACTAACCAGGCCCGGGTGGCTTTTCTAATTTCCTACATTGGGGGGGAAGCTGCACAATGGGCTGTCCCAGTGGTTAGGAGAGATGACCCACTACTCTATGATTGGGATGAATTTAGAGTAGAGTTCGAAAAAACATTTGACCATAGAGCTGAGACGTTTTCAGCGGACAGAGAGCTGTTGGTCCTTAAGCAAGGCAATTCAGACTTAGTAACCTATCTGAATAATTTCCGTCGCCTGGTAGCGGAAACTGATTGGCCTGAAGTTAAGCAATCAGCATTGTTCAATCAAGGCCTGAACGATGAAATGAAAGATGTGTTGGCACACATCAATCCACAACCCCGTACCTGATCCGCTCTTATTGAACTTGCTCTACGCCTGGATCACAGGATGAGGGAGCGAAAAGGTGAACCACGGAAGAAAGAGCCAAGAGTGGCGGCTTATGATCGAGGAGGAGGAGGAGAAAAGACCACCTCTGCATCTGACTCTATGGAGATAGGAGCGGTCAGGGCTTCATTAACCCTCAGTGAAAAGGAACATCGTCGGAAAAACTTCCTCTGTTTATATTGTGGGAGAAAGGGGCATTATCTACGGGAGTGTCCGGTGAAGCCTAAGACCGGAAGATATAAGACCGGACAAGTCGCAGCAGGAGCTTCTAACAAAGAGGCGGAAAACTCCAGTGCTTGAGAGTGGAAGGAGGGGAACCCTCAAGCAGGAACATCATCCCTTCAATTACTCCTGGTTGTGACCAGGAAAAGAATCATGTGTTTTTGGCCATGTCTCTGGTGGTAGAGTCAGGAGAAAAAGAAATGCTATGGTGGACTCTGGGGCGACTGGTTGCTTCATGGATTATGTAGAAGCCGCAAGACTTGGCATCCAACTTATCACCAAGAAACAACCTGAAATGGTATACGCAGTGAACGGTAGTGAATTGATAGCCGGTCCCATTAAATACCATACACCGGAGTACAAACTAATTCACAACGGTATACATCAAGAGATGATATCCTTCAACGTTATCCAAGCCCCGCAATATGGTATCATATTAGGACTTCCCTGGCTCCAAAAACACGAACCCCTTATACATTGGACATCCAAAACGATTAGCTTCATTTCCGAGTTTTGTAAAGAACAATGCATGGCGGTATCTGAGTGCCCATCTCGGACCTTGGCCTTGTTATATAGCATCGCCACTGCGGCAGAGAAAGAAGTGGTGTTACCTTCTTGTTATTTGGCCTTTGAAAAGGTGTTCAGTGATATACAAGCCGAGGAGCTTCCACCACATAGAGCCTTTGATTGTCGTATCGATCTTATTCCTGGATCCATTGTTCCGAACGGAAGGCTCTATGCCCTTACGGTGCCCGAAAATGAGTATTTACGCGCTTATTTGGATAAATATTTGGCTATCGGGTACATACGTCCATCGAGATCACCTGCGTCGTCGCCTTTGTTTTTTATCCCCAAGGCGAACGGAGAGAAGAGGTGCTGCATTGACTATCGCGCCCTCAATTCCATCACGATCAAAAACCAGTACCCATTGCCATTGATCCCTGTCTTATTGGAACAAGTCAGAGCAGCCAAAATATACACTAAGCTCGACCTGCGAGGCGCATACAATTTGGTTCGCATAAGACGGGGGGATGAATGGAAGACGGCATTCAAGACGCGGTATGGGCTCTTTGAATACCTGGTGATGCCCTTCGGGCTTTGTAACGCCCCCGCCGCCTTCCAGTTTTTCTTGAATGAGGTACTAAGAGACTTTCTTGATTTCTTCGTAGTCGTTTACATCGATGACATCCTGGTGTACTCTGACTCAACGGATGAACATCGTATACACGTGAGCAGGGTGTTAGGAGCCTTGGAGAATCATCATCTCTACTGCAAAATCACAAAGTGTGAATTTCATGTGACCACCGTTGAATTCCTGGGGGTAATGCTCACACCATCAGGTCAGGTTATGGCTGAAAGAAAAGTTAAAGCTATAAAAGATTGGCCTCGTCCAGGCACTGTCAAAGACATCCAGTGTCTGCTGGGGTTTGCTAACTTTTATAGACGCTTTATTTGTGGTTTTTCTGCCTTGGTAAACCCCTTAACCCGTCTCACAAGAAAGAATGTTCCGTTTCTTTGGGATGCTGAAACACAAGGTGCTTTTGATGGATTGAAAGATGCCTTTACCAAAGCTCCTGTCTTGACTCATGCCAATCCGGAATTGCCCTTCGTGGTGGAAGCCGATGCCTCCGAAGTAGCGTTAGGGGCTGTTCTATCTCAAAGGCACGAAACCACCGGTAACTTACATCCCATTGCTTTCATGTCACGGAAACTCAGTCCCGCAGAGATAAACTATACCATAGCGGAAAAAGAGTTACTGGCAATACGTGATGCATTTTTGGAGTGGAGACATTGGTTGTTGGGAGCGGCTCACCAGATTACCGTTTATACCGACCATCGCAATCTGCAATTCATAAGAGCAGCCCGTCATCTTACCCCCAGACAGTTACGCTGGATGTTGTTTTTTGAATATAGATTCATTGTTACCTACAGGCCCGGAGTCAACAACAAAAAGGCTGACGCACTAACCCGGCAAGAAAACCCTGCAATGTATACCATAACCCCAAACAGATCCATCATCGATCCCTCTAAAGTGGTGGGTGTTACCCATTCAGGGGAATTTTTGCAAGCAGTGCGTTCAGTGATACAGTCCTGTGTCGGGAGAACATGGCTTCGTCACCATCCCGAGTGGAGAATGAAACAGGGAGTGGCCATGAAGGATTCACAAGTGCTTGTCCCTACCAGATCCTTGCAAAGAACTGTGTTTAACTGGTGCCACGATACACCTAGTGCAGGCCATATGGGATGGGCGAAGACTCTTGAGAAGGCTTTGAGGCAGTTCTGGTGGCCTTCCATTCGCCTCGATGTAGGCCTTTGGGGAAAGAAGTGTGTGCAGTGTTCCCGAATGAAGTCAGACCGTCAACAGCCCCAGGGCTATTTGCAACCTCTGCCCACTCCTGAAGCACCATGGGAGAGCATCTCTGTGGATTTCATCGTTGGCCTCCCTAAGGACCAAGGCAAAACGGCCATTTTGGTAGTAGTGGATTATCTTACTAAGATGGGACACTTTATAGCTTGTGATCAGGTTCCTACAGCGGGTCTTTTAGCCCATCTCCTATTGATACACGTGGTGAGGGTACATGGTCTCCCGAAGGTGATAGTGTCGGACAGAGGGGCCCAATTTACAGCACGCTTTTGGAAGGTCTGGTGCGAGGCTTTACACATATCACCTTCCTTATCCACTAGCTTTCACCCTCAGTCCGATGGCCAAACGGAGAGACTCAATCAAACCTTGAAACAATATCTCAGTTGTTATGTTCAGGCCGATACAGATTCATGGGTAGATTGGCTGTGGGTGGCAGAATTGGCTTACAATAGCACTCAACATTCTTCTACAGGTCATTCCCCTTTCTACAGTTCATATGGTCATCACCCTAGGGTTAATCCCCTGGTGCTTCCTAGTAACACTGTTAGGCTGCCGGATGTCAAGACAAGATTGGTGCGCATTCGCAGAATACTTCTTCTTGTTCAGGCCAAGGGGAAATACAAAGCGCAGGCGGACAAACATTGTAGGCCATGCCCTGTCTACAAGACGGGCGACCTGGTGTGGTTGTCATACTAAACACATCAGATTTAGGAGACATAGTGTGTTTAATCCCAGGTTCATTGATCCTTATCGGGTGGTTAAACGGGTGACTCCTGTGGCTGTTAAGTTGCGATTGCCTGCACATTTCAAAATCCATCCTGTATTTCATGTGTCTTTGTTGAAGCCCTCTCTTGTCCCTGTTCGTCGTGCTCCCTTGCCTGTCTGGGTACTGCACGATCGTGAATATGAGGTGCTGAAGGTTCTTGATTCTAGGTGGGTGAGAGGGCGACTGCAATACCTGCTTTCCTGGAAGGGCTATGGCCCGGAGAAGAACTCCTGGGAACCGGCGGGTTCGGTGCATGCTCCCAGGCTTGTGTCTCGGTTCCATCTACTACATCCGGATCGGCCCGCTCTTGGACAGCGTCCCTTGTGAGGGGGGATGTACTGTCAGGATTACGGTCAGAGTGTGCCGCACTCCGCGTTATGCGTGGCAATCGGCATTCCTCTATGACCGAACTACGTTACCCAGCAAACCAAGCGGCTACGCAACGTAGCAACGCAAACCACGCAATACCAGGAACTAAAGCTCTGTGGCGTCTGCGGATGGCGCCGATAATTCTTGCCGAGTTGGGGAACTGGTCGGTAAGAGAGAGGAAGCGGTGTAATCGTGAGTTTCAAGATCCGGACGGCAGTGACCTTATCCTTAGGTTTGTGGCGGCGAGTCGCTGAGCCTGAATAAGAGCGCAGCGCGAAGAATTTGCCGCACTGCCAGTCCATGTGGTGAATCAGAACTACGAGCAATGTAATGTCTCCAGGCCAATTGCAGGAGTACTGACTACGGCAAAACCGTGAGTTATACAAGGCACAAATCAGTTTTTGCTTTTTTGTCCCTTTTTTCACATTAGTCTCCACGGAGTGGACATGCCTTAGAGAGTGTGGACCCCCGGGGACTTTTTTTCACAATGGTCCTGAAGAAAGCTGAGCAATTAGCAATACACAGCAGAAACATGTCGACCTTTTGATATCTGGACACTGTGGTTCTATTATTAAACCACGGCGTGTCCCCACTGTTTTTATTGCGACCGGCTGGTCCATTAATAAAGTTTATTCTGGGCATAGCCGCGACCTTTTAACACGCACACTCACCACGAACACTTTTCGTTTCACAAGTAAATTCTTCACAATTTTTCCTGCTCCGCTGCAATTGCAGGCGTCGCAGCACGCAGGGGGGATAGTCGGTCCCTCCTGCGGGAACCCTATGATGAAGCATGTCACCTCTAGGGTGAGTGAGAGTTCTTTTAAGAAATAAATGTTTTTCTCTAAAAATATTCTCTCTTGGCTTTATTGATCTCATTTAACTTACACTAATTCACTACACTTCACTGAGTTTTGTTAAGTAGGGATATTGTCACTTGTACACCTTTTTGTATCCCAATAGGTACTCTCGTGTTGTTATAATATATCGTGAGTTTCAAATCTTCTTTTGGATTGTGGTTTGGAGGCACCCGGCTGGGTGTCAAGTTGGGTTCGAGTGTTGCCGTCCAGTGATACACGCGGCTGTGTGTATCAAACACTCTTTCATTTGACATTTGTTCTTTTGTAGAACCCACGTTAGTTTTCCCTGTTGGAGGAGAAGAGCGGCTGCTTTCTCATGCAGGGAAAATCCGGTTATCTTTTCGAGTTTAAATTGGAGTTGAACATTACCAGTGTCTGGTTCAGGATAATTCAACTCTTGCTCTAGGTCAAGGTGGTTTGGACTCAAAACTGCTATACGTGTAATTCGTATCTTTCAACAAAAGTCTATACCAGTGTTTCAAGGACCCATTTCTGCACATAGTCTTTTAGAGCACTTCGTATCAGGAAAGGAAAGAAATGTTAGTGAAGTAACCTACAGTGTTCTTCTTTGTTTCCTTTTGTGCACAACCTTTTCTTCATTATTTTCCTTCAGTGCAGGAGAGAAAACCCTGGGGGGGTATCTACTCAGAGAGAAAAGTGCAGCCCAAATCAGAACACAGAACTAATGTGGTATGTCAAGTATTGATGTTAATGTATATGCAATCTTTAAGGAATATCAGATCATTTATTGTATTCATTGTTCTTTCCTAGTTGGTTGCAGTCTCTGGTATTACTCTAAGCCCACCTCTCCTGTAAATAAAGCCTTCGTTATTTTCCTTTTCAGGTAGGGGTTCAGAGACACATGTGATTTGGTATAAAACTGGTTGTTTAGAGGAATCAATTGAGGTAGAAGGGGGGTGTTGTTCTAACATAGTGTCTTTTGTCATTCCAGATCTCCCTCCCCGCTGTTCCCTTCCTTTCCCGCGCTCGCGGAACTGTTCTGTGAGTCTGTATCAATTACTTCAGGCTCCGGGATTGTTGTGTGGGTGTGGGTACAGGCTTTTCTGCACAGCCCCGAGGAGCATAGAGACGGTGCCCGACAAGATTATCTCAAGCGCCATCAGGTAGACGTAGCACTTATTCAGGAAGCATATCTAGCTCCTAACAGAG
This sequence comes from Lissotriton helveticus, assembly GCF_964261635.1. Taxonomy (NCBI): domain Eukaryota; kingdom Metazoa; phylum Chordata; class Amphibia; order Caudata; family Salamandridae; genus Lissotriton; species Lissotriton helveticus. The sequence goes on from NC_136059.1 coordinate 603,608,150, forward strand.
ACATGCTTACACCTAGGCGCCTGCAGGGTAGCTTTATTGTAGCACGATTTACGTCACACGCCAGGGGGGTACTCACGCGGGTAAACTCGAAATCTGCCATTACTATTCAAGAGCTAGAGACTGACTCAGAAGGCAGATTTGTTATCTTTAGATGCTACAAAGAGCGGATGAATATTAAACTAGTCAATGTGTATGGTCCGAACTTTGACGACTCTCTCTTTTACCATAAAGTCGTTTCGCGCGCCCTTACAGGATCTGTCTCCCACTGATATGGGGATGTGTGTTTTGGACCCGTCCCGGGATCGCTCTAGGTGCCCCCCTAGGAAACCTTCAGCAGGAGCCACAGCCATACTAGATATTACGGATCAGTTAGGCCTGCTCAACGTCTGGCTGTGGCACTCCCTTGCAGCCTCTGGTTTTTCCCACTACTCAGCCCTGCATGACATTCGTACTAGGATTGACTTCTGGCTTGCTTCCAAGACACTTTGCATTAGCATCAGGGACTGTGCACCACTCAAACACACCTATTCGGACCACTCTCCTATGCTTCTAGATATAACTATATCCACTAGAGGAGCTGCGCCCTTCACCTGGAGATTTCCCCCATATTCCTTATTAGATCCAGTCTTTAAGGCTGACCTTGCTTCCGCTGCCAAATACTTTTTTGTCAACAATATAGCCTCAGTTGACAAGTTCAACAAGATTTGGGGAATATTTAAGGTTTTTGTCAGAGGGGTTGCCATCTCTAAGCACTCGGGGGTACTCCGATCGATTTAAAAATGAACTAGAAGCATTGGAAAAGAGACTTGCGGAACTAGAGCAGGCATAACTTCAGGGTGGAGAACTTCACACTCTTGAAGACATTAAATACGCCCTAAAAGCATACCAGGAAGAAGCAGATATGAAGTAAAACATATGGGCAGGGGGGCGTGGCTGACAGCCGGCTAAGATGGCCGCTTAGCCTAGGAGCTCCGGGGAAGACACAGGCCTTCCGACTGTCCGCTCACTCATCCGTAGTGTAACAGACCCCCAGGAACTGGAGCCGGGCCCCGTGATCGAGCGGTGGCAGCCGCAACTACTCCGCTGTAAATAGGTGGCCGGAAAGTGCAGAAAGTGTCGACGGTAATGGAGCGGCCCTCCAGCCGATAGAGACCGGGAGCTCGAGTGAGCAACAACGCCGGCGGTGAGTGCGAGACGACCGAAAGACACCCGAAGGGTCTGTCCGCCGATGAGAGAATCGCAGCAGGGATCAACAGAAACCGGCTACTTACGCCCCCTGGGAGAGGCGCAACCAATAAACATTACACAATAACCTCCGGGCACGATATATGTGCCGAAACTACAGAAGCGGAGTACATAGCTGCCTGACACTCGTGTGAGGTGAGGGGCACGTCGGGCGCCGGACTGAGCCTGCGGGGGGAACGGAGATCGATCTGCACACTAGGGATCGGGGGTAGGTGGCGCGGAAAGTTCCCCCACTCGTCCCCCCCTCCCCTCTCCCCCCTCCATGCCTGCGGCAACTAGGTGACCCCGAACTACTTCATAGGCTCTCGCTGCCTCCTCGGTGGCCCGTTTGGGGGCGCGCTGCAGAGGGGGTGCGCGGGACGGTGCCAATACATAGCCCCTTCACAGCTACTGCATGCGGACGCTGCTCATCGCCCCAAGACTCCCGTGAGTGCGGCACAGCAGATACAAGAGGCGCAATAATCCTCATAAGAAGCCTGAGCGAGGGGACGACAAAGGGGTGCGATCCTTATAGAGTGCACTTGGACGCCTGGGCTTTCACGGATGCGGGTCCGACTGCGTCCACTCACAGCCTCAGTGAGACCACAAAATAAGGAAGGCTGACGACACGGAGGTTCATTGCAGACCAAAGGAGTGTGTAGTGCCCATACTCTGACTACCAGTGCATACCACAATTCCTCACGCTGTGATTATAACGGTGCACCGCCGGGACGCGGTGGATAACAAAGAACTGATCTAAACCTGAACAGCGCGAAAAGACTCAACGGCGCGAACCTCATCCACGCCATAAAACCACACTGAGACCGCGCCCGTACACACAGGGTGTCGCCCACTCCAAGAATAGGAAAGCACAATGGCGAATAGAAGCCCGAGAACCAACAATGCCCAATCTAAGTTGGACAAATTTGCGTTTGAGAAAAACTCCATGCAGCACTCGGAAGGAAGGCTGTCCTCGATCAAAAACCAAGAGGCTGAAGGGGCAAAAAAGATCACACTGGAAAATGTAATGGCGGCCTTAACGAACGTACAAGCCACAGTTGGCACGATCTCAACAGACATCTCCCTCCTACGGGCGGATCTTCACAAAATGTCCGACAGGGTGAAAGAAGTGGAAATCGTGACGAAATCCCTGGTGACTGACACGTCAGAGTTGCAAACTCAAGTCACTCAACTCAAGAAAGAGAACAAGTCGCTGGCTGACAAGCTTGATGATCAGGAGGGACGCGCACGACGCAACAATGTGCGCATAATTGGAATTCCGGAGACCGAAGGCAAACAAGCTATGGATCTATACGTGGAGGACCTGATAAAGACAGTGTTAAAACCTAAAGGGCTCTCAAACTTCTTTACCGTGGAACGAGCGCATAGAGTTCCTGGCGGCAGGCCTAAACAAGGAGCTCCCCCGAGGCCGGTGCTCGCCCATCTCTTCAATTTCAGAGACAGAGATGCTATCCTACAGGCTGCAAGATCTTCTCCACCAGTACGTGTACAAAACTCAACGGTAACTTTCTTTCCAGACTACACGGCGGCTGTGTCTCGGCGCAAGCGGAACTTTCAAGAGGTTAAAAAAGAACTGAGAGCGAGAGAACTACCTTACTCTATGCTTTTCCCATCGAGGCTCCAGATGGTGGCAGATGACCAGACATGGTTTTTTGAAAATCCTGAGGCGGCACAGGAATGGCTTGAGGGCTGGCGCCAAGCGGGAAGCAGCAACCAAGGAAACAGACAATCTCACCGACGAAACGGTCTAGACTGGACAGATTCACAACACGCAGAACATCCGGATCCCGGGCAACCCCCGGGACATGTGGAAGAAGAATAAGCTGCGAACCACAGACGCTTCCTTGGAAGGCTACTGGCACACTGAACACTTTACTGTACCAATGAGGCTGCGGCGGCTCGGAGAAGGGGTCGGGGCCAGCCTTGGGGGGGGGACAGAAGGTCTGGAACTTTCACTGGACCTACTACCCCGGACACGCAAGTACTATGTTGTTGGGAGGGAAGAAGCACTCTGCTAAGTTGGGGAGGCGGGTAGTTACAAGTCCGCATAGCAGGGAGGCAGGGAGGGGGGGAGGGATCGGGGGGGAAAGTTTTACATTTATGTAGATTGTTGTTTTTGTTCGTGGCAATGACAATAGAGCAGCATTTCACTCCACAGGTGGGCTTGGCAGCACAACCAGCGCGACACGATCTAGGTTTATCACGACAGTCCACGGAACTGATAGACAGTTCTGATCTACATGCACTGACAGTTCCGTTTACCTTCACACGAACACTGCACAACACCTATGGCCCTTGACATGATACCGAGCGACACTGACATGACGACGTGGGAAATCGCTATCCAGCCCCTCATGGTCATGACTTGGAATGTGAGAGGTCTGGGTGACAAAATTAAGAGGGGACTGGTCTTACAGGCCTTAAAGAGGAACAACCTGTGTTAGTACTCCTACAAGAAACACATCTCACAGGGTCGTCATGCAAAGCACTGGATAGATGGGGTTACAAAATGATCGCTCATTCTGAATTCACCACGGGATCTAGAGGCACTGGCGTACTAATTAAAAAGTAATCATCGTTCTTGGTTCTGCAGACTAAAGTAGACGATCAGGGACGATTTGCTGCTGTCCAAGGGCAGTGGGAGGGTAAGCTTTTAAATGTTGTCTCGGTCTATATACCACCGGCGCTATATGCAGTGGCGCTGCCGGCATTAAACGACTTCTTACTGACTTCCAGAGGGAGATCTTATCATAGGAGGGGATTTCAACACCGTACTAGATGCTCCATTAGATAGATTTCCAGCTCGCAATCATGCACCTGGACCTTCATGCTTCCAGGGATTCTTGGAGGCGATGGGACTAGTGGATGTCTGGAGACGCATGCACCCGGAGGATCATCAATATACGTATCACTCCGCGGTCCATGGCAGTCTGTCCCGCATAGATTACTTCCTTATGTTAGATGTTAGAATGCAGAACATTGTAGAAGTCACCATAAAACCCAGGGGCATCTCGGACTACTCCCCATTAATGCTGATACTCGCCTGTCCGAGGAAAACTCGTAGAAGACTTTACCCCATATACCCAGGCTATCTTACAGTCCCGGCCATTAAAAAATCACTTTGTAATTCCACTAAACACTATTTTGAAGAAAATGCGTCCTAAGTCGACTCCCCTACTACCTTATGGGAAGCTTATAAGACTGTCCTCAGGGGACAGGCTATTGCGTCCATTACGGGATATAAATAGGAGCGTCACAGAGAACTAACAGAGTTGAAGAAGGCGCTCCAAGACGCAGAATCCGCGCACGCGATCAAACCGAACACAGACACAGCAGACACACTGAATATATGTCAGCAACAATACAGGGATCACTTACAGGCACGGGCAGTTGAGAACATTACGGCAACACGAGACAGGATATATGACGTAGGAGACAAGGCGGGCAAAATGCTGGCCTGGCTAGGTAGGAGCGGAGACGGCACAAGAGGCATTCAACAGCTCAGGTCAAAGGAAGAGACGCTCACAACACACCCAGGGGATATAGTAAATATCTTGGCGGATCACTTTAGAGAAGTATACACCCCTACTGCAAGTCTGTCAGAAGCGGACATAAAAGAATCGCTCCAACAAATTGATATGACAGTCTTGACACCGGAGGCAGCTTTAGAATTAGAGGCAGACTTAACGAGAGATGAACTCCAAACCGCTATAAGGTCGGTAAAATCAGGGAAGGCTCTGGGCCCGAACGGAATACCAGTAGAATGGTATAAAACAGTGGCGGAGACATAAAGCCCGTATCTCTTGGCCATGTTTAAAGAGAGCTTAGAAGTAGCTGAATTGCCATTAGACCAACTAAATGTAACGATAGTAGCAATCCCGAAGTCAACCAAACCCCCCACTGAAAGTTCCTCCTACCGTCCAATCTCACTGCTGAATGCAGGAGGTAAAATTTTAACAAAACCTTTAGCAACTAGATTGGTGTCGCACCTGCCAAAACTGATACACCCAGATCAGTCTGGATTTATGCCTCACAGGAACACAGCCCTTAATCTTAGAAGGCTGCAAGGAGCGATGGCTAGGGCATCCAGTCTGATGGATCCGGCGGTTGTACTGGTGCTAGACGCGAAGATGGCGTTTGACATGGTGGAATGGAAGTACTTATTTGCAGTTTTGACACGTGTAGGTTTTGGCCCGAAATTCTGTGCGTGGATAAAGCTCCTATACACTAATCTGGTCGCTAGAATTACAGCCAATGGTCACATATCAGAGGAAATTACCTTGGCGCGGGGCACATGTCAAAGCTGCCCTCTCTCGCCGCTACTGTTCGCGCTGGTGCTAGAGCCGCTGGCAACAGCCATTAGACAGACCCCATTGTTAAAAGGAATCTGCTGGAGGGAGGGTTGGGAGGACCGTGTCTCACTTTACGCCGATGACATGCTGGTGTATTTAGCGGACCCTAATGGCAGTATACTGGTGCTGCTTGACATTTGCACCACTCATGGTAGACTTTCGGGATATACTATCAATTGGTCCAAATCAGTGATGTATGTTCTTAAGGGACCGAGCCCGACTCTTCCGGCGGAGTGTCCGTTACTGATCACAGAAACCTCATTCAAATATCTAGGGATACACGTCACTAACTCAACAGACGATTTCTATTCCAAAAATGTAGCCCCCCCGCTAGAAAGACTTCAGCGCAATGTGAAGCACTGGGCGTCATTGCCCCTCACACTTCCCGGAAGGGCAGCATTATATAAAATGAAAGCTCTCCCCTGTTTTTTGTATGCCCTAGAAAACACGCCTGACGTAGTCCCTCCCCGATATTTCAAACAAGTGGCGGCCTTGATCTCAATCCTTCTTTGGGGTAACCGCCCGGCACGCATAGCCCAAGCAAAACTATATAGTAGTTGGTATGATGGTGGGATAGCGCTCCCAAACCTACAGTTATATTACTGGGCCGCACAGCTCAAAGTCATAAATCATTAGATACACGCACCCTATGATGACCCAGCCTACAGAGCAGACAGGGCTCAACTGGGAACCAACAACATGCTAGCGGCGCTCTACAACAAGTCCAGGGCGGCGAAATTGATGGGACCGACTAAACACACAGTAGCATTATGGTATACAGCACACGCCAGACTGGGATGGAAAGGAGTGATAACAAAAATGACCCCACTCTGGGATACTAAAGCACTAGGGCAACTGCGGATGTGTAAGGGCTTTACAGTGTGGGATAACATAGGCATCTCCACGGTGGGGGATTTGTGGGACAAGGGGGAGGTGATCCCATTCCTACAATTGCAACAGCAATATGAGCTAGGCCAGACTGAACGGTTTCGATATATACAAATAAGACACGCTTTACTGGCGGCAATTCCACTTAACACTGAGATCCCTGAGGCCTCACCATTAGAGGACAGACTCCTGACAGATCACATTATGCAAAAAGCCACCTCTCTTACGTACCGAAAGATACTCAATAACGTTCCGGACCCTACGAGTACCTTGAAAGAGAAATGGATAGCAGAGGTGGGTGATATAGAAGAGCCAGAATGGAGGGAGGCCCTAGCGTACCCCAGAGAAGTGGGCATCTCGGCGCGACTGCGATTGGTGCAACTTAAAATCCTACATAGAATATATTATACTAGGGCGACACTGCACAGAATACAAAGGGCACCGCACCCGTTCTGCCTGAGGGGCTGTGGGGAGGAGGGAACCTTTTTTCATACCATATGGTACTGTCCGATTCTAATGAACTATTGGAGGCAGATACTGCGCACCATTTCACAAACAACAGAAATTTCGCTACTGCCTGAACCAAGGCGATGTCTGCTAAATATAAGGGAGCCTACCGATCTCATGAGATTTGGACAGATATGGGTCACGCTAGGTAAAACGTGATATTGCTCAAAAATGGGGTGCTGCAGAAGCTCCAACATTGTCGGTATGGTGTAGAAGCATGGACCTGACAATGATTACGGAGCGTGCAGTATACTCCATGAGGAAATGTCCTCGAAAATGGAATAAAATATGGGCTCCCTGGAATGCCTTCAGGGGGCACATTTGTGACCCATTGGAAGAAGCAGAGGAAGATAGTTCAGATGAGAAAATGGAGGAGATTTAGACTGGAAATTATAGGAAGGGGTTTAATTGTGGGGGGCAGTAAATGTGCCATGTCAGAAGCTAAATACCTGTGAATAGAATGTACTCTAATCGCTATTGTAATATGATTAAGATCTATGTGTATTGCCAAGTTTATCGAAATTACAAAAAAATTGTTTTAAAAAAAAAAAAAACATATGGGCACGTATGCAATAGCTAGAGCGTACTGCGAGGGAGAGTGCCCGGAATAATACTGGCTAATATGTAACAGCATAAAAGGGAATCTGGCTCTATCACTGAAATCCTAGGTGAAGATGGGAATCCGATACACGGCTTATAGCAGAGAGATTCAGCCTATACTTCACAGAACTGTATTCCTCAAAACAGACCCGGATGTGGAATGCATTAAGGACTACCTAGAGCATATCAAACTGCCATGTCTCACTAACTCACATAGAGAGTACCTGATGGCTCCCTTGCAGCCTGGCGATATTCGTGCAGCTCTGCAGTCAATGAGAGACAGCAGCGCTCCGGGCTCCGATGGCGTGACTGTAACCTTATATAAAGCACTTGCGGACTTACTAACACCACATTTGGCCACCTTGTTTGAAGAGATGGTTGAGGCAGATAGAATGCCACCTACTGTGAGAGAGACCCTGATAATGGCTATCCTTAAGCCAGGGAAATTGGAAAAAGCTACTCCTGCAGACCTTTGTCACTACTAAATGTTGACACTAAACTATTTGCCAACATATTGGCTAATTGCTTAGCCCCCCTTGTGTCTATGCTGGTTTGTGCAGAGCAGGCTGAGTTTGTTCCGGGGCGGTGCCTCACCTATAATCTAAGAACAGTATTTGGAGGTATTCAGAACATTAACCCAGAGGTCAAAGCTGCTGAGGTCTTCTTAGATGCAGAAAAAGCGTTCGGCTTGGTGTACTGGACAATTATAAAAGCAGTGCTCAGACGGATTGGAGTGGGGGAAATGTTTCTGCGAATGATGGGGGTTCTGTATTGTGCACCTGTCCCCAGGGTTACGATTGGTACCGTGGTTACTTCCACTATTACAATATCCAGGGGTACCAGGCAGGGATGCCTGCTATCTCCCCTACTCTATACCCTGGTTGTTGAACCTTAAGCCTGTGCTCTAAGGGAGTACCACAGACATAGGGGCCTGAGGTTCCCTAAATATCAGTTGATTTGTTCCACCTATGCATATGACATGCTGTTATATGTCCGGAATCCAGGGGAGAATCTTACGGCAGTGCTTACAGAGGTAGTGAATGTTGGTGCCATATATGGCCTGAAGATAAACTGGTCAAAGTCTATTATCTTCCCGCTGACCGCTGCCATGACCCCAGTGGCAGTGGTCCCAGTGGGTAGTGTCATATACATGGAAATAAACAGTACTTTATCAAGAAAAAATATCAACAGAAAGACATATTTACACTTATTATGCAGTGTTATTTAATCACTCTGGACATGTAAATGATTAATACATTTGTTATCACAATGTTAAGAACAGTGCCCCAGGAGGGGAGGGGGAAGGTAGGGGTGAGGATAAGGAAGTGCAAGTCCGGAAGTGTGATTCATACAATATAATATTTACACAACAGGATGGCGCTCAAATCAGCCAAAATATTCACATAGTATCCATAATACCAGAAGCCATGATAAAAAAACACCGTGATTTATCGCTGTTGTTGTAACTGGCTAGAGTTCTCAAATGTGGACTTTTCGACCCCTGTAGGATTGTAGGTGAGTGAGTCCCCTATGCCGGGGTCTTCCTCAGGACAGTGGTAGTGAGACAGGGGAAAAGATGTAGAGACCTGGGGAACAAGTTGAAAAATCATTTAGACCTGTATTCTCCCAAAGCAGGGAAATAGATTATAATAAAAGGTCCAGTGTGATTAAATAACACTGCGTACTAAGTATAAATATGTCTTTCTGTTTATATTTTTCTTGATAAAGTACTGTTTATTTCCATTTATATGAATCTACCCACTGGGACCACTGTTCCTATGTACTGCTTGATACCCAGGCCCCAGTGACTAATTTGGGTTTACCCTTCTAGGTAACTATGACCCTAGTGGAGCTCAACTTTCCATTACAATGGACCTCGGACGCAGGGTGATACCTGGACATACAGGTGCACACTGACCCCAGCGTAGTAATCCCTGAAAACTATGGGAGAGCTATTGCTAATCTGGAGGACAACGTAGCTAGATGGATTCAGTTGCCACTCACGTTGAGTGGGCGCATCTCATTAATGAAAATGATTGTCTTCCCAAGATTTTTGTTCCTGTATTTTAAATATCCCGATGATTCTCACTAGACAGATGCTGGCAGTCCTTAGATCCTTACTTGTCAGACTGGCCTGGAATGGGAAACAACCCAGAGTCCAATGGGACACTCTGACGCTGCCATACTTGATGGGGGGACTTAATGCACCGGACTTAGACTTGTACTATAGACTAGCACAATGCTCACAGGCTCGATACTGGGTACAATAGACGCAGGAACTGCCGTATTTGCACATTGAGGCAGTTGCTGCTAACCCTTTCTCGCTCCCGCAGATGTTATTTCGTACACCCACCATAAGACCGGGAGTATTGGATTCTATAAATTCTGCAATACATGCATGGAACAACTTATTAAACTGACAAGTAGGTGCATTTTTATATGCACCTCAGATACCGATAGAATGGTGCCATTGGTTTCTGACGGGGCAGGACAGAGAGGCAGCTGTCACTTTTAAGCGCTTAGGCATTGGGCGGATGGGTGACCTGTTTCTGGACAGCGTGGCGTGCAGGTGGGAAGACATAGTTACAGAGGGGCAGGCACCTTCTGTCAACAATACCTTGTGGGATAAGGGACTGGAGAACCTGAACGGGCCTTGGTCACCTAGAATCTGATATACGTTTTTATCTGCTGAAGTTGGGTGGATGTGTTGTTCATGTCTGCTAGATCTGACAGTTTGCATAAGAGTGCACAAGTACAGTCTTCCTGCTGGTTATGACCCCTGGAAAGATTATTTGCTCTGTTTGGTATATACATTTGTTCTATATAGGACGACTGTATAGCCTAAAGCCTAAGCTATTGGACTTATGTGCTGTATGGTTTACTGTACTTGTAAGTTTTAAATAAAGCACTTTAAAACCAAAAAAAAACTGGATGAAGAACTGCCTGCAGCTGAACGCAGACAAGATGGAACTACTGATCTTTGGTAATATTATCAACACATGGAGTGCTCCTGGTGGCCATCAGATCTAGGACCAGCATCCACTCCCTCCAAACATGTCAGAAACCTCAGAATCATCTTTAACAACAAACTCACCATGAAATCACAGATCAACGCCATCTCCGCTAGCTTCCTTGCTCTGAGCATACTACATAAGATCTTCAAGTGGCTCACCCTACACACGAGATGCCCTATGACACAAGCCCTCATCACCAGCCGATTGGACTATGGCAATGCTCTCTACACAGGAATCGCGGCACACCTTATACCTAGACTTCAGATCATACAGAACGCCACATCTCCACTCGTCCTCTGCCTTACCCGAAAAACCCACATCACACATCACCTCAGGAACCTCCACTGTATCCCCCTACAGATGAGATGCCAGTTCAAGCAGCTGACCCACACAAGCAAGGCTCTACACAAACAAGGAACCGCCTACATTAATCACTGCCTGAACTTCCACCAACCATCAAGAGACTACGCTCCACCTCCCTTTCACTTGCCCATACTGCCCGCATCTACAGAAGCAAAAGTGGAGGACGGTCCTCCCACATCGCAGTAAAGACCTGGAACAGCCTCCCCTCGCACCTCCGGACCATCACCTCAATTCCGGAATTCCGAATGTCTCTCAAGACCTGGCTGTTAGATTAACCCCTTCGCCGCGGGGCTAATTCCCCCACGGCGCGGGGAGAAGGTGGGGCCGCGCGCGGCACCGCGGTACTCATGACGAGCTGAGCTCGTCATGAGGCACAGTGGAGCTGTGCTCATGATGAGCTGAGCTCGTCATGACTCCTCCCACTCCTGTGGAATGCCCACACAGGAGGGGAATTACCTGCCGTGGGCGTTCCACGGTAGTTATGACAAGCTCAGCTCGTCATGAGCACAGCTCCACTGTGCCACGTCATAAGCGCCGAAGGACTTAAGCCGCTGGGGCCTGCAAGTGCTTCGATACTCTATTGGGTCATTAGCTGTGTTTTATAAATCCTGATTGATTGATCGATTGAAGATCATGACGCATGCCTACAAAGCCCTGCACAACCAAGGGCCAGCATACATCAACCAATGCCTGAACTTCCACCGACCTTCCAGACACCTATGCTCCACCTCGCTCTATCTCTTCCTCGCCCACACCCCTGCATCCGCTGTACCACCAATGGAGGTCGTTCTTTCTCCTACCTAGTCACGAAATCCTGGAATAGACTCCCGCTCCACCTAAGGACATCTCCCTCCCTCCAGGAATTCAGAAGGGGAATCAAGACCTGGCTCTTCGACTGAGACCCCCGAGGAGCCTGGACCCAACGCCTGGATACCCACTGGGTGACTGGCACGCTTTACAAATCTGGATAATTGATGGATATTGTGAATCAAATAGATTAATCATTATCATGGTATTTGGGAAACATTAGTATGTAGATGTGCAATTTTCAGCTAATTTAAGCTAGACAACACATTTAGAAATTGTGAAATCCCAAGCATTTCCTAACATTTGAGAACTGCATACAGATGCCCAGACTTAGCTCAACTAATGACAGCATTCACAGCAATAGTACAAACCAAATTACTGTATGGGACAAAAGTATTATATTTGAGTGGAATGTGTGATTGGGATGAGGAAAAGGGTGAATACCTTGACAGTGTTTTAAGTCTGCCCAAGTCATCAATGGTAGAGGCAATAAGAACAGAAACGATGATTCTTGGCTTTTAGTATCTATGATACAAACCGTATGACTTTACAATACATTGTTTAAATTCAGGAGAAGATGAAATGTCCTCTTATTGTAAAAAGGAAACGATGGGAAGTGATTTAAACTGAGCTGCGATATTGATAGAGCATTTAAAGAATTTCACAGTACAACTTTCTAAACTCTCCCATTCTAACACATCTAATAAGATTGTTAAAATCAGAAATAAGACTGACAGAGAAGATTTCTAAAGGCTGGATTTTAGGTATTTATTAATTAAAAAGTCAAAAAAATATGTGTGGGATTCTTGGAGAAGTGATTCGTTTTCCTTTATATTTCTGCCCTACTAAACCATGAAATGAGACATGTAATTATAAAATTAAGAATTGGTTTAAATCCCTTGTATGCTCATTCTGAGACCGGTTTAAATGAAATGGGAGTTGGGAAGTTTTTAAATGCGGAATAAGTATGAAATGTCCCAATACAATATCTTTATCAGACTGTTTATTTTTACGATTGGAAAAGCATAGGTTTGTAAACCCGGTTTTATGTAATATGGTGTAAATTCTCAATTGGAAGCCCGGGCGTTTTCATTCACAATGCACTTTTTAGATGTTGTTTGTGCAGTATAATGTTTTTATTAACAGTGCAGAATTGTAAAATGGAATAGATTATTTTAGGGTTGGGAGGGTTATAGTGTGTAAGTTGTTGAAGTGATGAAATGTATTGTATTTTGTTTGAAAATCTATGGTCTAAATAAATACATTTGACTGACACTTTTCCCACTTCCATTTTACTACTTTTTATCAAACCCGTTATTTCCCCTCCTGCTTTACCTTTAATGTTGTCACCAAAACCACTTACTTTTACTCTCACTCCATTTTTCAGATCCCTTACACCTCCTCCATGCTTGCTCCAATTTTTTTGTAATAAAAAACCCTCACTTCCACTTTACTCCATTTAATATCAGATCCCTTACTCTTTTCCCACTTTACTCCCCTTTCCAGTGTCCTTCCATAGTTTATTTTTTTCAGCAGATTCTTTATTTCCCCTTCTGATTTACTCTCCTTTTTAGAAACCCCTTACTCTCTCCACTACTTTCATCCTTTGGAACAAACCCTCACTCCTCCCATGTTACTCTCTTTTGTTATAAAACCCCTTACTCCTTCTCCTGATTTATTCCTTTTTTTTATATACCCACTACTCCCCACATTCTCTCTTTTTTTTTATTATTAAAACAATCCCTTCGCATTACAGAGGCAGAAGCACGGATCTCGACAGTGGAGGACTCTGTGACCACCCTTCAGAAATAAGTCAACAAACTCCCTGTAGTTTCGTAGGAACTAGCCTCTAGGGTAGAAGATGCAGAAGGTCGAGTAAGACGCAACAATCTGCGCTTTGTGGGTTTGCCTGAGGGGTGTACAGGATCCTCCATGACCCGCTTTATTGTCCAATGACTCACAGTTCTCATGCCACAGAAGCTGCTCTCCACATGCTTTGTCGTGCAGCGAACCTACCGGGCACTGACCAAGAAACCACCTCCAGGCGAGAATCCCAGACTAGTAATTGCAAAATTATTGAATTATGCCAATCGGGATGCAATTCTACAGTTAGCTAGGACACATAAAGGACAATCAATCAATCAATCAAAATCTTTATTCGGTTGACTATCAGCCATAAAAGAGTGCATCAAGAAAAACATTTAAAAGAAATTAAAAAGACAAATACATACAAAGTGACAGTTTCCAAGACAGTAGCAATTTCAATATCTAATTTTCAGAGTTAGAATTTATAGTTACCACAAATATCGTCATAGGTTAGGGGCGGGGTACAAATGAATTCATAAACATTTCCCTGACCCAAAAAACAACAAAGCCCGAAATTGATCCTTGTTAAAACAGATAGGATAAAATCATTTTCCAACAATGTCCCATAATCGAACAGCCGAAGAGATATATCTGTAAATCATTAAACAAGTAAATTCATCTTTCAAAAGCTGACGATGATATAGTGCTGCCCGACACTTCCTAATGTTTAAAAACTTTAAAAGGGGAATAATAAAATCATGCCTTGGTATGATATAAAGTTTACAAAAAACTTCAAATGTAATGTACACTGAACAGACTTAGAGTTACAGGGGCACAAATCCAGTTTAGCATCAAAATAAACTTTGCGACATAAGAGACTCAAAAATGTGAGATACCGACCCCAAATCTTATAAGATAAAACAGTTTAGTGTGGCTGAAGTCGAAGGAAAGATAGGGCTCTGTGCCTGGTGTGCAAACTAGCAAAGAGTGTTCTAAGACACACTTTTTTGCCATCTCTAAATTTCCTCTGTTTGAATATAGACAGGTAAAATAATCCCTTTTCAATTTCACTTTTGGTATCTTAGCAATACTACCTGGATTATAAAAACAATCCGCAAGCCCCATGTTCTCTAACTGTTATTTTTATATAACTAAGCCAAGGTATTTTTGTCATATGACCCAATTTAAGACAGTCTAAAATGATAGCACGATTTAGGGCTGGTTCTTCCTTTGCCCAAATAGAATGCCACAATAATATTGGTGCTGTCTGTATACAAAAGGACAGAGGTATCAAACCTAGTTCGCTGTGACAATTAGTGGCAGCAAGGCTTTTGGGAACTGTCAGCAAGCGTCTCATAAAAATGCTCTTGGCTCTTTGTAGACCCCCTACGTTGCAAAATTTAAATACTCTAGCACCATACAGAGTAGCGGAATAGGAGCATGCATTATAAATATTAATAATTACATTGATTGGTTTGGAGCCTAGCTTTTTCGTGAAACTAAAAATCACCTCCATGTTTTGATTTAAATTACTGATCGTTGAGTATACTAAATGATGCTATGTACTTTTTTGATCGGAAAGAATTCCCAAATAGGAAAAGGTGGGAACATAAGACAACTTTTCATTTTTTAAAAGACAAGATTTGAAAACGGTGGGATATTTACCCACCACCATAGTGTAAGATTTCCCTACATTTATCTTTAAACCAAGTTCATTCATAAAATCTTTAATAGAATTTTTATCAGCCAAAGTAAATAAAATATACGCTTCCTTCCCCTGCACTACCACTCCTCTGTTAACTCAGAATAAAACCAGGGCGACAGACTCCGTTCCAGTCTCTCCACCCTTGCTTGACCACTTTCCTTGCATGGATCTCGAAGTTTTAGAGTCCATGGCCCGGAAAGTAAAATCTGGATCTCCAACTGACCCGGCACCCTCTGAAGTCATGCTGCTAGCATCTCAGACTGTCTTACCAATCATCAAGAACCTTCTAAACGCCTCTATCGCCTCTGGCATTGTCCCTCCTGCCTGGAAACGGGCGATGGTCCAAGCGCTGATAAAGAAGCCCAACTTGGACCCATCGGACTTTGGCAACTATCGTCCTATTTCCCTGATCCCCTGGGTGAGTAAAATCGTGGAGAGGTACGTCAATCTCCAGCTGGTCAGCTTTCTTGAAGATAACCAGCTGTTAGACACCACCCAGACAGGGTTCAGACCTAAGCACGGAACAGAGTCCGCCCTCCTAATGGTCATCGAGGAGTCCAGGAAAATTCTTGATCAGGGAGGATCAGTGGCAGTGATCCTCCTTGATCTCAGCGCGGCGTTCGACACGGTCAGTCATATCACCTTACTGAACCGTCTTTCGAATGTCGGCATTGTGGACAAGGCCTGGCTCTGGTTAAAATCTTTTCTGAGCAACAGGTCATTCCAAGTGTTTGATGGACAGACTGTGTCTTCTAGCATTCCCCTGAAGTGTGGAGTCCCCCAGGGCTCCTCTTTAAGCCCCGCGCTTTTTAATATCTACATGAGGCCACTGGCTGAGGTAGTTCGTCCGTATGGAGTCAAGATCATATCCTATGCGGACGACACCCAGTTGGTGGTCTCATTAGCGCAGGAGGCTCTCCAGCCACTTTCAGGTGGACTAACGGAATGCCTGGAGGAGGTGAGGTCTTGGATGACTCTGTCATCGTTAAAACTTAATGGTGACAAAACGGAGCTTATGCTTCTGGGCCCTGCTGACCCCACCTTCTTCAACTCACTGTGGCCCACCTGTCTAGGTCCCCCCCCGGCTCCGAAGGATAACATCAAAAGCCTAGGGGTATGGCTGGACAGGAGTCTCTCACTCAACACCCAGGTCACAAAGCTCTCAGCCACCTGCTTTGGATTGCTTAGGACACTGAAGAAAGTTCTTCCTTTGCTCCCAATGGAGGCAAAGCAGATAGCCATACAGGGCCTGATACAGTCACGATTGGACTCCAACAACGTCCTCTATCTGGGTGCACCAGAGTACACCCTAAAGAGACTACAGCTGGTACAAAACTGCGCTGCCCGCACTCTGCTGCAGATCCCTCGCAGACTGTCAGTTAAAGTGGCACTGACCAGCCTTCATTGGCTCCCAGTGCGTAAGAGAGTCACTTTTAAGGCAATGTGTATTGCTCACCAGGCCTTCTGGGATTCGGGACCTCTAATTACTCGCAGTCTAGTAAGCCAGTATCGTCCAGGTAGAGACCTGCGATCGAGCCAGGCTTTTATGGCAACAGTCCCGAGAGTCAAAAGGACTAGATCGGGTGGAAGGACGTTTGCCTTCAACGCCGCCAAGATCTGGAACTCCCTCCCGTCTCATTTAAGATCCAACCCTGACCTCGTCTCCTTCCGCAAACAACTAAAAACACACCTGTTCAATTCTCTTCAATAAAAACTCAGTTCTCCTTCCCTTTTTCCTGGTCTGCAACCTCACTCACCCCACCAACTGGTTCCTCTAGCGCTTGGACGCCTCAGGGCAGCAATTCGCGCTGTTATAAATCCACTTTCATTCATTCATTCATTCAATCATTAAACCTAGTCAAAAGCCGCTGCAACCCCACCCCCGTTCTAGACATTAAAACACAATCATCTGCATAAAGTAATGCTGGCAGCGACCTACGGTCTATCATCGGGGCATCCACATTTAATATAGTTTTCTAAGTCATTGATATACAATCAGAATAAAAAAGGTGCAAGAACACAACCCTGGCGAACCCCACAATTCATTTTTATTGGGGCCGTGAGTTCGCCACCTGCTCCATATCTGACTCTTCCTGACACATCTTGGTGCATAGCAGCTAGCAAGTGCACGATAGATGGTTAGACGCCCATATTAAACATCTTTTCCCAAAATCTCTCTCTCTGCACCCAGTCAAAAGCTGACGTAAGGTCCCTGAACCCAAGATAAAGGGATCCAGGCTTAGCTAATGTGTACTTGCATAAGACCAGGTGCAGATTAATGCATTGTTCTACCATTCCCAGACCCCTCCTAACGCCATAATGTATGTCGGAAAATGTCCCACTGTTGGTTACCTTAGGCCTCCAGCCGCTCCCATATAACCCTTCCCATCAATTTGCAAGTACAATTGATTAAGGAGATGGGCTGATAACATTTTGGGTCAGACCTGTACCCCTATTTTTTTTAAATAGGGACTATTATCAGAGATCTCCACAAATCAGGAGGTCCCTGGGTTGCATAACAGCTTAACATGTTCGTCAACAGTGGGAGCCATAGGGGGGACTAGCTAGAAACAAGTCTGCTGGAATGCCGTCGGAGCCCAAGGCCTTATTCTTCACAGTATGATTTAAAGCCCTCTCTACCTCATGAAGTGTTGGGTGAGCCAATTCTGGTGCCTCACAGTTTAATTTAGAGTGCGGCTCACCATTAATACTATATAAGCCAGTAAAGTGGTCTACCCAGGCTTCAGGCATAATTGTAACGTCTGTTATGGGAGTTATTAAAGAAAGCCTAATTACCAGTTTTCCAGAAAAGTCTGGAATCTTTGCTCTGACAAGCTAGATGTTGTTCCCAGACTTCTTTTCTTATGTCTAATTTACGTCTCCCTAGCGCCTGTTTGTACTCAAATCATGACTGTTTTACCTCCAATTTGTCTCAGTGTCTTAACTAGTTCATTGTGAGAATGTGAATATTTTGCCTCTGAGGTCTTATTTTATGATCACTAATTAAGACAGCATTGATAGTCTCAGTTATTGCCGCAAAGAATGTTTGCATAGATGGGAGGTTTATGCTATCCTTCAGACAATCTAAACCTTGATTCATATTAGTTGTCCTAATCTGTTGTAGAACAGAATCAGGATTTATAGTGGACCACTTTGTCAATAGCCCCTTATTTTTAACGTGAGTTATTGGGCATGATTTGTTAAATATGGAGGGGTCGACAGCTTGAATCTCTAGATGAAGGGATAGAGGATAATGATCACTGAAGCAAACCTTATGTGTAGTAAAAGTCACAGATTGAGGTTTAAAATAATCAGAAAGGGCAATAAAATCAATTAAAGTTCCTTGACCTCTACCTACGTATGAAACTAATTCGTATGAAACTAATTCCATACCATCCGTTTTGGTAAGATCAATTGTAAGGCAGAGAGAACATTTCAAAAGTAGTGGGTTACAAATGTTCCCACAGGGGGTTGTGATAAAAGTGACAACCACCATCCCTAGCACCATCTAATAAATGATAAAATCCATATTTATCTCTTGTATATGTCTGCACAACGATTTTTCTAGGTCTTCGGCAATGGCTGTGTTCTTAATATTAAAATTATTATGATAAAAATAAACAAGTATAAAACTCACAGTTTTTCTAACAAGAATATTAATAATTTGAAAATGAGGTGAGTCAAGCTGAGTCTTACCTACTCTGCCTGACAATGTTGTTGATACCAGAATTTATAATCCACCCTTAGAATGATCACCTAGGGCTGCATTGGCTGGGGTGTATATAGAAACATAGCTATTAATGTGTGCAGGCTCTTTCAGCAAGGTTTCTTGTAAACACACAATACTGTACCTTTTTATAGCAGCAACCCATTGTTCAGATTTTAACTTATTGGACAGGCCGGCGATGTTCCAAAAAATGCTACCATACACAGTTGTACTATTGTGGCTACAGGATACTTCCTCTATAAGGTGGGCAATTGTCTCACAAGTATTTTGGGGTATCATAACCATGTTAAATCTTGCCAAAGGTTGGGCCACCTCGCCCAGTGGAATAAAATTGGATTCAGACAAAGCTAGCTCTGATGACTCAGGAGAGGGAGGACTAACTGCATTTGGCATAGCGGTCGGTGTTAATTTTTCCAGGCCACCAGAACAGCCTTCATATGTCCAGTCACCAGAGGATGTAGTCAATCCACATAATTATTCAATCAATCGGGTTGTAAAGCGTGGCACTCACCCGTGAGGGTCTCAAAGCGCGGGGGAGCGGCTCCGGATCAGTTGAAGAGCCAGGTCTTGAGGTTCTTCCTGAACGTGTGCAGGGTCGGAGAGCATCTGATGTACACAGGGAGCTCCTTCCAGGTTCTGGCTGCGATGTTGGAGAAAGCTCTCCCTTCGGTTCGGTTTCTGCTGATGCAGGGGACCTCTGCCAGAGTGAGGTTGGCGGAGCAAAGGTTCCTCTTGGGTACGTGGAAGGATACTCTCTCGTTGAGGTATTTGGGTCTGATGTTGAGGGATTTGTAGGCGTGGGTGAGGAGTTTGAAGGTGACCCTGTTCTTGACGGGGAGCCAGTGGAGGCCTTGTAGGTGTTGGGTCATGAGCTCATGACGCGGTGTCCCGAGGACAAGTCTGGCTGCAGCGTTCTGGATGGTTTGGGGTTTGTGTAGAAGGGTTCTGTTGATTCCGGCGTTGAGGGCGTTTCCGTAGTCCAGTCTGCTGGTTATGAGTGCGTGGGTGACAGTCGGGGGGGATCCATTTGAAGGTCTTACAGAGGATGGAAAGGCAGTTGAAGCTAGTGGAGGCGACGGCGTTGATCTGGCGGTTCATGGAGAGGGATGAGTTAAGGATGATACCGAGGATCCGAGCGTGTTCTGTAAGGGTGGGTGGGTTCCCGGGGGCGGAGGGCCACCAGGTGTTGTCCCAGGTGGAGGTACAGGGTCTGAGGATGAGGACCGCGGTCTTCTCCGAGTTGAGCTTCAAGCAGCTGTCCCTCATACAGGCTGCCAAGTTCTTCATTCCTTCCTGGAAGCAGAGTTTGGTGTCTTTGGGATTTTTAGTGAGTGAGAGGATGAGCTGTGTGTCGTCGGCATAGTATACCATGCTGAGCCCATGCTGTCTGACAATGGCAGCGAGGGTGGCCATGTAAATGTTGAAGAGTGTGGGACTGAGTGATGTTCCCTGGGGTACTCCGCAGTTGATTTCCGTGGATTCGGAGAGGAAGGGAGAGTCGAATCCTCTGGCTTCTGCTGGAGAGGAAGGATTGGATCCAGTCGAGGGCGACTCCCTGTATCCCCGCGGCATGAAGTCTTGCTGCGAGCGTGCGATGTGAAACGGTGTTGAAGGCTGAGAGAGGTCTAGAAGGATGAGGGCCGCAGTGTGTCCCTGGTCTAGTACCATGCGCATGTCATTAGTGGCGGCAAGGAAGGCGGACTCGGTGCTGTGGTTGCTGCGGAATCCAGACTGGGAGGTGTCTAGGATGGAGTTCTCTTCGATGAAAGTGGTCTGCGGGGCGTTCACAAGTCTCTCAGTGACTTTGGCAGCAAAGGGGAGGAGAGAGTTTGGCTGGTAGGTTTTCAGGTCCGTAGGGTCAACCGTTTCCAGTCGACTGGGTAGATGCCGATCTGAGAGAGGCGTTGATTGTATGTCCTAGTTCAGTGGCGATGACGGCGGCGGCCCTGTGAAAGATGTGCAGTGGGCAGGATCCATTGGGGCTCCTGAGTGAGTTTTTTTCATGGTTGCGGTGATGAGTTCAACGGTAGCGGGTCTAAGGGAGAAAAACGATTAAACGTTGGAATAGCAAAGTAATGTATGACATTACCGGTTAAAGGTGGAAGTCTTTGTCCTGTGGAAAGGGGCAGACTTCTGTTTGGAAGCGAGGTAAGAGTCATTGATCTCATCTGGTTTTGGTCCCGGAAAGGGCTGGCTATCCCTCTTGGGACTAAGTGTCTGACCCGCTGCTGGACTGGGGGGGTCGAGGGGTGCTCTGGGGGGGGGTCATGAGGTGTATTGAGAGGGGCCATGGGAGGTGTATTGAGTGCGGTAGGTACCCGGGGGGAGGGAGCACGGTGGTTTGGCTCTGTTGAGGAGGTTTTGCTGTAAGTGAAGGAAATCAGCAGTAAAGGAGTTAATTTTCATCTCCATTTTGTTCAGTTGCTGTGTTATTGAGCTGAAAAAGTTTGAGGTTTTAGGCAGGGGTCGAGACTGACTTGGGTCTATGGAGGGAGATTTAACAGGGGTCAGGGATAGGATGGAGTCCTTGGGAGTAGGAGAGGGGAGAGGTTGTACACAGGGTGCCCGGATTAGTCGCGTTCCCATTCGAGGAGTTCAGAGGAGGAGAAGTGGGACTAGAGTCCAGATGAGGAGGGAGAGAAATTTTAGGCAGGGCGTCCGAGTTCTGGGTCATGTCAGAGAGATTAGCGGTGAAGGTAGGTTGTGTATGTGGGAGTGCAGCAGCGGAAGTGGAGTGTGCAGAGGAGGGAGGGGGGAGAGAGACCATAGGGTTGGAAATGGCGTTAGACCCGGGGGGAATCCGGGTCAGCGGAACAGGGACTGTGTAGGGGGTCGGGGAAGATTGTGAGGCAGGGTTCAGATTATCAGGGGTGGGGAGGGGAGTGCCTGAGGGGATTTCAGTCGCAGGAGGGCTAAGGTTAGAGACCGAACTGTCGAGATCGGCCTTGTGGGGATTGTTAGTTGTGAGTTTGTCGCTCCTGGTGTGCTCAGTTGATGTGATCGTGGTGGGTGTTAGGCGATGGAGAGTAATGATAGGGGTAGTGTGATTGTAATGTGTGATGGAGGATAAGTTGAAGAGAGGGTCTTCAGGGCAGGGAGATTGGATCAGTTCCACGTTATTAGTGAGGGTGGTGGGGGATGGGGGAGATATGGTTTGATGGCTCAGTTGAGTTAACGCGGAGAGAAGTGTGGGGAAGTGGCGGTCAAAAGTGGTGAGGTGTGGGTCGGTGGCTTGTATGAGAATGGTTCAGGTTCTGTAGATGGAAATGGTGAGTTCCCCTTTGAAGGTGGGGGACATGGTAGTGGAGATTTTTTCACCATAGGGAATGATTACTGACTTTACAACTTGGAGGTGAAGAGAGAAGGTGTTTTTCCATTTAGCCGGGCAATTGGTGTAAAAAATGAAGTTAGTTTTCGTGCTGCCGTTGGACGCTGAGTGGTAGTTATCTGCAATGAGTGTTTCGGGTGTTGTTTTAGCGTGCTGTGTTTGAAGTTCTTTTTTAGCTTTACTGTTCATTTTGTTAGGGTAGTTAATGGAGTTTCGGGTGGGGTTAGGCGGGTGCATGATTGAAGGTAGAAAAGTTGAGAAGCAGTTGTTAAAACCTAATAAGCAAAAAAGCACATCTATAAGCATAAATCAAGGTGCATAAAACCTACTACAAACAGTACATTTCCTAGCACCTATAAAAAGCACTCTAGGGCCTTGCGCCCTACAAATGTAATAGTCCCCTGGGCCAACTGGCCATCTCTAAGGGGCTCAATGCCCTCTGTCCAAAGTCAGGGCGCGCTACCAATGCAGCGACGGTCACAGGTGCGCACAAGGCACAAAACTAAACGTGGCAGCTGCCCACTACTTGCTGGGCAGCTGGGCATCTTCATAGAAGGGCCTAAACGTTGCAGCTGGCACTAAGTGCTGCGCAGTTGTGCAGGCCAAGGTAGGGGCGAAGGAGTGCATCTCACTCCTAGATTAAGCCCATGTCCCCTAAAAGTGAAGAAACCTAAACGTTGCAGCTGCCCACTACTTGCTGGGCAGCTGTGGAGTAGGGAAAAATGCGGCATGGGTTCTCAGAGGCCCTTTAAACAAGTTGCACCCAAGGTTGGAGCCATCTGGCTCTAAATCAATACTTCCTGCTTTCAGATATATGCGGGTGGCATTAAGTTTGACCGGTTAGTTGAAAAACGCTGTTCTAAGATGGCCGCCGATTTTTCTATGCTAGTTCAGGCCTCTTTTTCAGTCCTCTTCTCATTTTTCTTCCTTCTTTCACTCTTTCTCCTTTACTTTACCCTATCACTTTAGTTCGTAATTCTTTCCACTTCACTGCTTCCTGCTTTCCTGTTTTCAGATTTTTGCTGGTGGTATAAATCTGTCCTTTTATTTGAAAAACACCATTCTAAGATGGCCGCTGCTTTTTTCTATACTAGTTCAGGCCTCTTGTTGAGTCCTCTTTTTATGCTTGTTGTTACAGGGGAGCTGGGAGTCCCCGAGTCCAGAAAGGAACCCAAAAAGGGCTTATTATTACAGGGGAGCTGGGAGTCCCCGAGTCGAGAAAGGAACCCAAAAAGAATTCTGTTGACACCAATTATGCTGATAGTTTTTTTTACAGAACGATGGCAACCATTACGTTACTCGCACGACCTTCCATAAAATATGAAGAGGTTTAAAATCAGGACTGAAATTGACACGTTATTGTGAAAAATACATGTTAATTTGATCAGACATGCTATTTCTGTAGTGAAATTGAATGAAAAGTTGACGACAAATTGAGCTTGTTGAACTGCCGCAGTGTCAGTCAGAGGAGCTGCTGCTTTCCGTTACAAGCCTGCAGAGAATTCA
Source organism: Lissotriton helveticus (assembly GCF_964261635.1). NCBI lineage: Eukaryota > Metazoa > Chordata > Amphibia > Caudata > Salamandridae > Lissotriton > Lissotriton helveticus. The sequence continues at coordinate 603,631,998 of NC_136059.1, forward strand.
ATGAGAACGCCTGGTTCCTCCCTTCCTAACACGGGTGTCTATGGCACAAAACATACCTGCTGCGAGTCCCCACCTTCCGTCAGTCAATAGGCGCTCAACTTTTTACTTGATGACTTATGCCACTCCGACAGCCTCTGTGAGCGGCATCCGGGCTTGAGGTTCCTCTACGTGCTTGGGGGGGGCGCTCGCTACGGTTCGTCCATTCTGTCCAGGTCTGCCAGGCCTCAGCCCCGCACCAACACTCACTCCGATCTTCAGGCGATAACCTCCGAGGTCGTATCCGAGGTAAGCAGCACTGTTATCACAGTCCGGTGATAAAGGCGTCTGATTGTTTGAAGGATGGGGGTGGATGGCAGGGTAAACAAGGGATAAATACTGATTTGGTATTCCCTAACCCGGGAGCCCCGGAGGCGGCTCCTACTCGGCGGCCATCTTGTCCTTGTCTTATATCAGGCCAAAAGATTTGGGGCCGACATTCTACTCCTCCAAGAAACTCATTTCCTAGGTAATAAAACCCCTTGTCTGGCTCGATTTGGGTACCATTATATATACCATGCAGTATTCACCAAGGGCTCACGGGGAGTGGCTATTTTGATACACCACAGAGTTCCGTTCCAGCACATAGACCACAGGGTAGATCCGGAAGGCAGATTTGCATTAGTCACGGGCACACTGTATGGCGAGCATGTTACCATAGGTAGTATTTATGCTCCCCCCTCCGCTAGGGGCGACCTTCGTCAACACGTTTTCTAGGGTTTGGGGGGGACCTGCCAAAGGGTCTGACCCTCCTAGGAGCTGATTGGAATGACATTATGGGGCCAATAGACAAACAGCGTAGCACTGACCGGCAACCACCAATGGGTCTCTCTAAACTGCACTTACTAGTGTCCACTTTGGGGTGGGCGGACATCTGGCGGGTGTATCACCACGCAGAATTTAGCAACACATTTATGTCTGCGGTCTACGGTTCACAATCCTGACTGAATTATTTTTTCACGCCTTGCACAGTTCTCCACAGGTTCTCCCAGCTTGCCCACCTCCCCCGGGATGCTCTCGGATCATTCCCCAATCACTCTTAAAGTCCATACTTGATCCCATAAACCCCTTTTTCGATGGAGGATGTCCCCATGGCACCTTCGAAGCCCAGACTATCAAGACATGTTGCATGCGGCGATTTCCGAATATTTAGACATCAATGGCACCTCCGCCCCATCTCAGGGTATCCTTTGGAAGGCCTTAAAACCCACCGTGCGTGGAGCCGAAATTAGCTACCGCACCAAAGAAAAAAGTGTACGACAAGAGCAACTGGCAGACCTGGAGTCGCGCCAGGCGTCCCTGACATTACGATTAAACCAGGACCCCAGCCCCACTCTACGACCCAACCTGCTGCAAGTGCAACAAGTAATACAGCAATATCTAATTGGGGAAGCAAAGGAGATTATGGAGGCGTCACACCATCGGATTTACCAGTGGGGTGATAAGTCAAGTAAAATGCTTCATAGGCTTTTGTTGCAGGGATTCTGCTCAGACACAGAACTGTGCACAGAGACCCAGGACCTCAATGAATTGTGGTGGACCAAACATCTCACCTCAGTACCTAGAACCCCTAACCGACTAGCATCAGTGTCACATTAGCTCTTTGTCCTATAGCAAAGTAACCAATGATTAGAACAACCCAGGACATGCGACTTCGGTTATTCTCAGGAATGGTGGAAATCAAGAACACTCTTTCGTTGGTTATTCTCATACCAGTCCACAACATGGGTAAACAAGCATTGGCACAGCCAATAGGTCTCACTTTTGAGACCTTATAGGTATTTAGTTATGCAGCACAATATCCTTGGTGCAACAACATCAACTGTTGCATGGCTAAACACTTATAAGGTCCCAAAGGTGAGACCTATTGGCTATGCCAATGCTTGTTCATTTTGCTAGAGATAAAGTAAAGGCCATTTTGGCACAAGACATGCACTTGGAGATCAGGTGTGAGGATGGCATGTGAACACATGAAGAGGGTTCATCTACACAGAACCTTTATTACACTGGGAATCATTTCGAAAATTAAGGCAATCATTACAGTCTCCTACATGTCAACAGTTCAGTAAAGGTTTTACGACATGGTTTGGTACGGAACCTGCACCTGGGCATCCCCTTCCCATTTAGAGGGACAGATGCAAAAAGAACAGATGATGGACGTAATTCAGAACAAATGAAACACGCACTAAGGGCATCAAAATATAAACTTCAAAAAAGTGACGCATTGAGTGCGTGAATCAGTATATCATGACAGTGAAAGGATTTTCACTCCAGTTCTAAACACGGTTCTGCCTCCATTGTACGAAGTATTAGTCCCCCCAACCCTCAAAGCTGGTTTGTGGACACTTTATTTAAAACGTAGGCAATTCTACCATGTATTACTGAGCAAATTGCAAAGTGAGCCTTAGGGCATATTGAAATAAAACCAAATAGTGTGTAAGGCGCAACAGATTTAGCCTGGATCTACTTATCGTTTTTAAAGCTTTTATCGTTCCTAATTACACTTAATATTATAAATATATCTATGTATGAAATCAAATAAAGCATAACTATACAGCTGAGAAAGCCAAATTAAGCAATATATTTGTATTAAATATTGGCTTAATGGATTTATAGCCGGAGCAGAAATATATAACCAAGAGGAACATTCACACTTCAAGATGGCCGTAACATTTAACGCATCTGTGATGGCATTGTGCCATGAAGTTTCTATTCTATTTCTCTGTGGGCTGGAGCTGCTTCTGCCAGGTGTTTTGGTCACAGGCAGTAAGTGCTTTCCATGATCCAGAGGTCCGCCGTCTTGTGACCGAAGATGCCCCCGTCCGTCGCCGCCTGCTGCGTCTTATGCCTGGGGACTCTCCTGTTGTGTCTGCAGCCAGGGCAGGCAACCCACAGGGGGCACTCCAAAAAGCCCAATGTGGTTCTGATACTGACAGACGACCAGGATGTATACCTGGGCGGCATGGCAACTACACAGGAAGGAGTGGTGTAACTGCACGGGGAATACTTTTTTTTAGATGGTGGAGTATTATATGTATAGTGGCGGTAATTGCTAATGCTGGCTCTTTATTGGGCAAGAGCTGTGTACTGTTGGTAACTACACAGTAGGACAGCTTAACCGTGAATCGGGTATCTGGCGAAAATGTTAACAGCACTGTTGGGCAGCATTGCTTTGTATTGCCTCGTCATGGGTACTAATTGCTATATAAATACAATTACTCTACAATGTATGTGACATACCAGACGGCTATGATGGCACTTGCAGTGTGACGATGTACGGCGTTCGCATGTTTTAGGTTAAACACTTCATCGGAAGCAGTTGAACAAGAATACTGGTGCAGTACCACAAGTCGAGTATTGGCTCTGATTTCTGGCACTTGAAGGTATGCGTACAAAATAAATGGGGAGGAGGGGAAAAGGAAGGGAGTCAGGAGCGTAAATAAAGTTGCACCTCAAGTTAAAAAAAAAAAAGGCACGCGAGTGGTGCGCGCGCAGCAGAAGTGAAAGTAATTGCGCCAGCAGAAGTGAAAGTAATTGCGCTCCAGATGGTGCTAAAAGCTGGTTGCGCGCGTGCACGCACAAGTGAACGCAATCACTAGGCCAGCCAAAGCAGCTTGTGGTAGCACTTTTTTAAGCCCCTACTAAATGTCTCGCCAAGCAGCGCATGCGCTGGCTCAGACCTAAAAAGAGACACTGTAAAGTTTAAAATGTTTATTTTAACGACGTGCTCTAAGATGCAGTATTTTTGCTAACGTAAGCAGGCATATGATTAAAAATAATACGATCAGCATTGTTACAATTCTATAAAACACAAAAGGAGAAATCTTATTATAATGATGGTGGATATAGGTCCTATGGTGCCTTGTATGCCACCCTCACTAGCTAGGAACTATGTTTTATAAAGTATAGAAGGTCTCTTAGGCTTGAATGGGGGACCCCATACCTCTAAGATCAGCAGGAGTGAATCACATCAGGATCTGCAAAAGCTATCTGTCTCTCTGGAAAAGGAATTCTTCCAAGTGCTCAAAATCATATATGCAGTGCCGTATTAAAGGCACCAGGATTTCAGTTAACTGCAGCTGCGTGTATATTGTGTCTAAGCGTGAGCCGATCAGCCCGATCAGCAGCTAACATTTGTTATGATAACCTTAGAGGCTTTAGCACTCACGGTGCAGACTAAGGTCACGGTATAAGTCTAGGGATGTTGAAAAGAAGCCATTCTCATGTGAAGATATTCATGCAGTCAAACTTACAACAGCTATCTAAGTGCCGTGTGCAAAAGCGGCAACAGGGCAAATGGCGTTTAAACTTCGAATAAGCTTATGCTAACATAGCAATGTGAGCAAGTAGAGGTCTGCCTTCACTACACCTTCCCCTGATCGGAGAACGCACAAGAAGGGGGGCAATTTTAGAACGCAGAGTACAAGTTCGAATGAGACAGAACCAAGTTCAAAATTTTGCCAAACTGGATAATTGGGAGTAAATTCCGAATTAGTAACCACAAAATGGTCAAAACCCATTACGGGTGCATAGCGTCAAACACATATAATGCGTAGAAAAAAAAATGATGAAAAACATCACGAGTCCAGTACGTGTCTATGAAGCAGAAAAATAAATTGTCACTTCAATCCAACAGCGTATAGGCACAGTACGTTGCAACTGCCTCCAATAGGAAGTCGTTGTTATCGTCACTGAACATTTCAGCCATCCAATTCAGTAATGGAAAAGAACACACATATTCTTCAACAGCCGAAGCCTCTAGCACCATCAGAGGAGAACTCGGGTGTTCTTCGAGATAACTGCATGCCAGAAAGTCATGGGCTGCAGTCCATATATTCCAATTACCTAGGACTCCATGAGCTGCTGCGCTGGCCATAATCACCACACCAGAACAGTCTAGTTCATGAGCAACTAAGGGACTCATTAGAAGATCATAATCCGGAGTAGGAGACACCGTATTGCAGAGACACAAATCCAGGGCCCATTCAAAACTGCAATCCAGGCAGTGGAAAACAGTCTGCACGCTCGTAAAGTATGAAAACCGGAAAGATAATCCATACGCCACACTCAAAGTATCCAGAGGTAGTGATACATAGTATTGAATCATCTGGTTACGAAGTTGGAGCAGCCGGGGCAGGTTGTCGTGGGGCACAGAATGTGCAACCATTTTTGAGCAAGCAAATTAACCTGCAGCCAAGGCAAGAATTAACGGTAAACTGCCGAAGAGGCTGGAAAAAATAGAATGAAAAAATGCCGGTATTGCACCAAATATAGTTTGGAATGAGGTCATAAGGACAGAACTTACTAATTTAAAAAAGTGCGCCAAGCCTGTGGTCGACGAGGCATTGAATATAGTGTGAATCAAAGCCCCAAAATACATGGGGAGATCAGTATTCAAAAGGGCATGCACCTCAGCGCAAGTGTTTGCCACGTGACGGACAAATGTTTCACGCGAAGATGTAAGGGTGACTTCTTTTTGAGACAAAAGAGCCCTTATTCGACTCATCTTGTTGAACTCTACTTTCAAGGTCGGAATGGAAGGCCAGATGATACATCGAGCGTTCCATAATGAGAAAGGAATAGCACATTTTTGCAACAGACTACACTGCCAGCATACCACAGCAATATTCATTATTTAAAAGCAAATAACTACCATTTGCTAGCAATGTGAAAGTCGGAGTTATAGCCGGGACAGGATTTCCCTTTAAAATGCAGGCTAAATTCGGGGCGTCTGAATTACACGAGCCGTGCAATTGGATGTTCCTGCAGACTAATGAATGATCAGGTGTTGAAGTGCAATCCTCACCCTTCAAATAAACGTCTTTACCCTCCCTCAGGCACCTATAAGTGAATGGCAGTGACCAAACCTCATGGAGAAAAGCACTTCCCAAAGGTTCATATCTGCCTATGGCATAGTACTTCATACACAAATCGAATTTGAATAAGGGAAAAGGCAATGTTATCAACCAATGAATGAGCCATACAGCTGAATTACATTCGGCCACAGAAAATGGTAAAGGTTCCAGTTTTTCAATATGCAAAAGTGAATACCTAGCATCCTTCATAGACATAAATTGTTGTTTAACAGTCAAATTAAATGGTAAAAATAGAGAAGAAGTGTTCATGTAGTCCCAAGGAACTTTACCAGTCTTCAACGTTTGTAGGGTCCAAGCAAATTACATGATTGAACGTAATTGATTTTGACCATGGTACAAGACAGATATCTCGTCGTGCACCATATCAACAACAGATGAAACCATATTATCCAATGTGTAAATTCGGAAAGGAAGGGTGTTAATACTGTTCTCAACAACTGCAAGTACTTTTTCTAAATTAGCTTGATTAATAGCATGTAATCTAGAAGCAGCTTCTATTTGTGATAGTTTCCAAACTTCATTGTAAACAGCATATAATCCATAAATAAATCTTTTCGACCTGCCACCTGCAGGGCCTTTAACAAAATCATTTAGATCGACATCTTCAGTCAATTTGGACAAGTGGTGTTTAACTGACACTAAGGTAGAATGTTTGAGCCAATTCTGACATCATTTGCCTACCGAATAGGTAGTAACAGTGTGGTCACTTTCAAAACGAGGATCCACCCTAACCTGTGTTTAGCCCAGGGCCAAACCAAGAAAATGATGTTGACACAGATCCGAACTTTTCTACCATAATAACCAACCCTGGGAATCAAAACTGGAAATATTGAAGGAGGAATTTGGTATTAGAGCCTGTAACTCAGTAAGGGACCTATCGGTGTGATTGTGCCATGTAGGGTATTTTCTCAAATCAGGAATAGAAGGAGCATTTAACTTTTTAGACGTAGTCAATCCAAAGCAGGTGGTTTGTGAAATAGTTGAATTCAGAAACAACTTATGGTCCAGGATGAGACATGCATGATGCAAAGCCTCAGTGCCTTGTACCTGCCAGCCTTTAGAACCCCAAACAGATTTAAGATCAACAGTATCTTTCCACAGCTCATAGCCCCCTATAGACAATTGGTCCATAAAGGACTTCGAGTACAATAATTTAGTGTGGGTAAGTCTAACTTTGGAAGAGGACTTGCCAGTCATCTTAAAATAAAATGCGTTAGGATTTGATTGATTAAAATCAATAAAATATGTAAACTTTTTCAAAAGTCTCTGAGCTTCCCTCAACGTTAGCGGGACAATGTTCCCATTGTGTGTAATTTACCACATTTCTAAATGTGTTTGCTTTGTGCAGAAAATGATTGCCATAGTGCTGGTAGCAAAATAAATCAGCATAATTTGCAGAATACAAATACAAATCTTCAGCATCAAAAGCAGCATAATATTTCAAATCAGAAAACAGAGCTTCTACGGCCTGGACATCCCAATCATCAGCGCATATATTTTGTTTAACCACATCCCCATTGAAACACATAGTATATTGGGCATAATAATAACCTCTGTAGGGCCGTGGATTTGAAATCTGACAGCATTCCATACAATCCCATCTAATACGGGCCAAGCAGTGATATTAACAAAAGTCTGGTCCTTCTTCATGATGTGAAATGAGGAGTGGAGTGCCAAAGTTCCATCAAGAAGTCTAATTGTAGACCTTTCTTTAACATAATGATCGTTCACAAAGTGGAAAAAATACACCACAAATCCAATGGACATGAACAAAAAAATTGAGAAAAGCACCGGCCAAATGTAAGTCCAAGGGGGTATCAAAAAATGTTTTTCAAACCAAACATCAAAAATAGAAATCTTTGAGGGTGACTTTGATGTGGTCGAGTCAGTGTCAAATGAAAAACGTGACTAGTTAACCGCAGATGTTTGAAATCAGGCATTGACAAGTCTGTAGGGCAAGTATACTCAGTATCATCAAGGGGATCACCAGCCGGTGAACTCAATAAAAGATTTGTAACTGTAGGCATTATGATGGCAACTTCAGGTCCAGTGTTACTCGCCGGAGCCAAAACAGAATTTCTTAGCATCACTGGACAAGAGACCACAGGTGTTATACTAAGAAGAATCGGCCACTCGCTGTAATTTGACATTGTCAATGGAGATGTACCTGTATTCCTTGCGACCAGAAAGTGGAGGTAAAAAGACTGTTCTTGTGCCCTGCACGCCAAGTACAGGAACTGGTGCTCGATATGAGGGGTCAAACTCCTTCTTGTTCTCCACCTTCTCACGGACCAGATCACCAACTCTGGGTAGCCAGCCAACTACCGGAATCTGAAGAGCAGCATCAGATGTGGAGTGAAAATGTTCCTTTGCAAGACTGTCTCTGGTCTTTTGTAGGCTCTGTAAAACATTAGAATGTTCATCTACGTCAAAGGATGCGGCAGACCCCGCCATGTCTAGACCCTCAAGGTCCGGAACAAACATTTTGCTGCCAAAGAGCATTTCTTATGGGGTCCGCCCACCCAGAGACCTTCTAGGGAGATTATTTAGTGCACGCTGTACGCTATAGAGATGGGCTAGCCAGTTCCGGCCTGTACCTAAAACCTTAGCTGTCAAGGATTGCTTTAAGTCACGTTTCATTCGCTCCACAACACTATTGCCCTCAGGCCTGTATGGAGACGAAAATTGACTTGGACCCCCAATGAAGCCATAGCATCCTTGTACGCCTTAGAGGCAAACGCTGGACCCTGGTCCGAATTAAAGGTACTACATGCAAAAATTCCCACAAAGACACACAAATCCCTGATGACAGTGCGGGCATCAGCACTCCTTTGTGGCCACACCCAAACAAAGCGTGTGCACGAATCAACTGCAACTAAGATGTACTTATAAACAGTATCTGAAGAGAAAGGACCGCAGTGATCTAAATAAACACACCCAAGTGGTTTATTAGATATGTACAACTGTGTCTAGGGCGGGCGTGCAGCAGTTGAAAGGTTTAATCTGCTGGCATATGTCACAATGAAGGATATAATCACATGTCTGTTTGTACAATACGCGCCACCAGTAACGCTGTTGTAGGAGAGATACAGTAGCTGACACGCCAGCATGAGCCGATGCCATACCCTTGTGAGCTGCTGTTATCAAAGCCTGCCTGTGGCCAAAGATGTGGCCCATTGTATCCACCGGGGATGTAAAGCTTTCGAATTAGGTACACTGGCTTTTGTCACTGCCTCCAAGGCAGAATATGGTGTAGCAACCAACATGCGTTTCCCCTGCGACAGTGCACGTTCTTTCAGAATCGCCATCTGCACCGCAGTCAAGACTTTTTCCACAGAGGAAAACCGCATTTCAGCCGAAGTAAAAAAGTGTGACTTGTAAGCAATAGGGACTGTGTCACCCTCATTAAAAGTCAGGTATGTGAAACCCACCGCCCCAGGCACAATTCTTATTACCAGGTTGGTGTGGTTGTCATGAGTCAGTAAGAATCTATATTCAAGAAGATCAGACTACAAAGATCGCAAAATTGCAGAATGTTCAGGCAGCCAGCAAGATTTGGAGAAAGTAGGTTGTACCAAGGCATAAAGTGGCTTGTTACGCTGGGTATAATCGGGAATGAAAGTACGCCCGAAGTTAAAAAAACCAACAAAGATTGTAGTTTCTTCAGCGTTGTAGGAGTGCGCATTGTGCGCATTTCTCCAGGAAGTGAGGTGCCAAACCTCGACCTTCATTGTTGAGCTCATAGTCCAAGAACAACACTGTGTACTCTGCAATGTGTGATTTTGCAAAGTTAAATTTGTAAACGAAGTCCGCAAAAGAACAGATGATGCGGTCAACGCGACACAGATCCGTCCATAATTTGTCATCTGTGAGATAAATATCATCCACATACGAACACGCATCAGGGTCAAACCTCTCCAAAAGGGAGACTATGCGGGCGGCAAAGACGCCAGGAGTGTTCTTATAGCTCATAGCTAATCTTTTGAACTGTTTCTGTTTACCGCCACAGGTGAAAGCTGTCCATTGACTACTAATAGAGGACAGGTTATGGCTAAAAAAGCCATTGGATATGTCAAGTGTGGTCTTAAACCTTTTACGCACAAGACTATCCACAAGTGTAGAACTGTGAGTATTCTGTACCGCGCAGGTCCGACAATGTTTTTTGCAATTGCCGCCCTAAGTGCGCTGGGGATGCCCAGACGTGGGTCCCAGGCACTCCACACCACTTGGAGTCAAGCTAGCCGGGCTGAAGAGAGGTGTTACCTCGAAACCGGTCCGGTCCTCGGATGCTTGATTCCGGTCTGGGAAAGATATGGCTGTTGTAGTTCGGACTGGACTGTTCCCATGGGGCAACAGGGTCAGAGCTGATTTGCATAAAGCCATTATCTGACCCAGGGTGGTGTGGAGTGCAAAAAAACGATGGATTTGGGCCCAGATCTTTTGACTGGGGGAGTGTGTGACATTGATCCACATTCAGTCCATCACTTGTTGTTTTTTGCAATTGCCGCCCTAAGTGCGCTGGGGATGCCCAGACGTGGGTCCCAGGCACTCCACACCACTTGGAGTCAAGCTAGCCGGGCTGAAGAGAGGTGTTACCTCGAAACCGGTCCGGTCCTCGGATGCTTGATTCCGGTCTGGGAAAGATATGGCTGTTGTAGTTCGGACTGGACTGTTCCCATGGGGCAACAGGGTCAGAGCTGATTTGCATAAAGCCATTATCTGACCCAGGGTGGTGTGGAGTGCAAAAAAACGATGGATTTGGGCCCAGATCTTTTGACTGGGGGAGTGTGTGACATTGATCCACATTCAGTCCATCACTTGTTGTTTTTTGCAATTGCCGCCCTAAGTGCGCTGGGGATGCCCAGACGTGGGTCCCAGGCACTCCACACCACTTGGAGTCAAGCTAGCCGGGCTGAAGAGAGGTGTTACCTCGAAACCGGTCCGGTCCTCGGATGCTTGATTCCGGTCTGGGAAAGATATGGCTGTTGTAGTTCGGACTGGACTGTTCCCATGGGGCAACAGGGTCAGAGCTGATTTGCATAAAGCCATTATCTGACCCAGGGTGGTGTGGAGTGCAAAAAAACGATGGATTTGGGCCCAGATCTTTTGACTGGGGGAGTGTGTGACATTGATCCACATTCAGTCCATCACTTGTTGTTTTTTGCAATTGACGCCCTAAGTGCGCTGGGGATGCCCAGACGTGGGTCCCAGGCACTCCACACCACTTGGAGTCAAGCTAGCCGGGCTGAAGAGAGGTGTTACCTCGAAACCGGTCCGGTCCTCGGATGCTTGATTCCGGTCTGGGAAAGATATGGCTGTTGTAGTTCGGACTGGACTGTTCCCATGGGGCAACAGGGTCAGAGCTGATTTGCATAAAGCCATTATCTGACCCAGGGTGGTGTGGAGTGCAAAAAAACGATGGATTTGGGCCCAGATCTTTTGACTGGGGGAGTGTGTGACATTGATCCACATTCAGTCCATCACTTGTTGTTTTTTGCAATTGCCGCCCTAAGTGCGCTGGGGATGCCCAGACGTGGGTCCCAGGCACTCCACACCACTTGGAGTCAAGCTAGCCGGGCTGAAGAGAGGTGTTACCTCGAAACCGGTCCGGTCCTCGGATGCTTGATTCCGGTCTGGGAAAGATATGGCTGTTGTAGTTCGGACTGGACTGTTCCCATGGGGCAACAGGGTCAGAGCTGATTTGCATAAAGCCATTATCTGACCCAGGGTGGTGTGGAGTGCAAAAAAACGATGGATTTGGGCCCAGATCTTTTGACTGGGAGAGTGTGTGACATTGATCCACATTCAGTCCATCACTTGTTGTTTTTTTGCAATTGCCGCCCTAAGTGCGCTGGGGATGCCCAGACGTGGGTCCCAGGCACTCCACACCACTTGGAGTCAAGCTAGCCGGGCTGAAGAGAGGTGTTACCTTGAAACCGGTCCGGTCCTCGGATGCTTGATTCCGGTCTGGGAAAGATATGGCTGTTGTAGTTCGGACTGGACTGTTCCCATGGGGCAACAGGGTCAGAGCTGATTTGCATAAAGCCATTATCTGACCCAGGGTGGTGTGGAGTGCAAAAAAACTATGGATTTGGGCCCAGATCTTTTGACTGGGGGAGTGTGTGACATTGATCCACATTCAGTCCATCACTTGTTGTTTTTTGCAATTGCCGCCCTAAGTGCGCTGGGGATGCCCAGACGTGGGTCCCAGGCACTCCACACCACTTGGAGTCAAGCTAGCCGGGCTGAAGAGAGGTGTTACCTCGAAACCGGTCCGGTCCTCGGATGCTTGATTCCGGTCTGGGAAAGATATGGCTGTTGTAGTTCGGACTGGACTGTTCCCATGGGGCAACAGGGTCAGAGCTGATTTGCATAAAGCCATTATCTGACCCAGGGTGGTGTGGAGTGCAAAAAAACGATGGATTTGGGCCCAGATCTTTTGACTGGGGGAGTGTGTGACATTGATCCACATTCAGTCCATCACTTGTTGTTTTTTGCAATTGCCGCCCTAAGTGCGCTGGGGATGCCCAGACGTGGGTCCCAGGCACTCCACACCACTTGGAGTCAAGCTAGCCGGGCTGAAGAGAGGTGTTACCTCGAAACCGGTCCGGTCCTCGGATGCTTGATTCCGGTCTGGGAAAGATATGGCTGTTGTAGTTCGGACTGGACTGTTCCCATGGGGCAACAGGGTCAGAGCTGATTTGCATAAAGCCATTATCTGACCCAGGGTGGTGTGGAGTGCAAAAAAACGATGGATTTGGGCCCAGATCTTTTGACTGGGGGAGTGTGTGACATTGATCCACATTCAGTCCATCACTTGTTGTTTTTTGCAATTGCCGCCCTAAGTGCGCTGGGGATGCCCAGACGTGGGTCCCAGGCACTCCACACCACTTGGAGTCAAGCTAGCCGGGCTGAAGAGAGGTGTTACCTCGAAACCGGTCCGGTCCTCGGATGCTTGATTCCGGTCTGGGAAAGATATGGCTGTTGTAGTTCGGACTGGACTGTTCCCATGGGGCAACAGGGTCAGAGCTGATTTGCATAAAGCCATTATCTGACCCAGGGTGGTGTGGAGTGCAAAAAAACGATGGATTTGGGCCCAGATCTTTTGACTGGGGGAGTGTGTGACATTGATCCACATTCAGTCCATCACTTGTTGTTTTTTGCAATTGCCGCCCTAAGTGCGCTGGGGATGCCCAGACGTGGGTCCCAGGCACTCCACACCACTTGGAGTCAAGCTAGCCGGGCTGAAGAGAGGTGTTACCTCGAAACCGGTCCGGTCCTCGGATGCTTGATTCCGGTCTGGGAAAGATATGGCTGTTGTAGTTCGGACTGGACTGTTCCCATGGGGCAACAGGGTCAGAGCTGATTTGCATAAAGCCATTATCTGACCCAGGGTGGTGTGGAGTGCAAAAAAACGATGGATTTGGGCCCAGATCTTTTGACTGGGGGAGTGTGTGACATTGATCCACATTCAGTCCATCACTTGTTGTTTTTTGCAATTGCCGCCCTAAGTGCGCTGGGGATGCCCAGACGTGGGTCCCAGGCACTCCACACCACTTGGAGTCAAGCTAGCCGGGCTGAAGAGAGGTGTTACCTCGAAACCGGTCCGGTCCTCGGATGCTTGATTCCGGTCTGGGAAAGATATGGCTGTTGTAGTTCGGACTGGACTGTTCCCATGGGGCAACAGGGTCAGAGCTGATTTGCATAAAGCCATTATCTGACCCAGGGTGGTGTGGAGTGCAAAAAAACGATGGATTTGGGCCCAGATCTTTTGACTGGGGGAGTGTGTGACATTGATCCACATTCAGTCCATCACTTGTTGTTTTTTGCAATTGCCGCCCTAAGTGCGCTGGGGATGCCCAGACGTGGGTCCCAGGCACTCCACACCACTTGGAGTCAAGCTAGCCGGGCTGAAGAGAGGTGTTACCTCGAAACCGGTCCGGTCCTCGGATGCTTGATTCCGGTCTGGGAAAGATATGGCTGTTGTAGTTCGGACTGGACTGTTCCCATGGGGCAACAGGGTCAGAGCTGATTTGCATAAAGCCATTATCTGACCCAGGGTGGTGTGGAGTGCAAAAAAACGATGGATTTGGGCCCAGATCTTTTGACTGGGGGAGTGTGTGACATTGATCCACATTCAGTCCATCACTTGTTGTTTTTTGCAATTGCCGCCCTAAGTGCGCTGGGGATGCCCAGACGTGGGTCCCAGGCACTCCACACCACTTGGAGTCAAGCTAGCCGGGCTGAAGAGAGGTGTTACCTCGAAACCGGTCCGGTCCTCGGATGCTTGATTCCGGTCTGGGAAAGATATGGCTGTTGTAGTTCGGACTGGACTGTTCCCATGGGGCAACAGGGTCAGAGCTGATTTGCATAAAGCCATTATCTGACCCAGGGTGGTGTGGAGTGCAAAAAAACGATGGATTTGGGCCCAGATCTTTTGACTGGGGGAGTGTGTGACATTGATCCACATTCAGTCCATCACTTGTTGTTTTTTGCAATTGCCGCCCTAAGTGCGCTGGGGATGCCCAGACGTGGGTCCCAGGCACTCCACACCACTTGGAGTCAAGCTAGCCGGGCTGAAGAGAGGTGTTACCTCGAAACCGGTCCGGTCCTCGGATGCTTGATTCCGGTCTGGGAAAGATATGGCTGTTGTAGTTCGGACTGGACTGTTCCCATGGGGCAACAGGGTCAGAGCTGATTTGCATAAAGCCATTATCTGACCCAGGGTGGTGTGGAGTGCAAAAAAATGATGGATTTGGGCCCAGATCTTTTGACTGGGGGAGTGTGTGACATTGATCCACATTCAGTCCATCACTTGTTGTTTTTTGCAATTGCCGCCCTAAGTGCGCTGGGGATGCCCAGACGTGGGTCCCAGGCACTCCACACCACTTGGAGTCAAGCTAGCCGGGCTGAAGAGAGGTGTTACCTCGAAACCGGTCCGGTCCTCGGATGCTTGATTCCGGTCTGGGAAAGATATGGCTGTTGTAGTTCGGACTGGACTGTTCCCATGGGGCAACAGGGTCAGAGCTGATTTGCATAAAGCCATTATCTGACCCAGGGTGGTGTGGAGTGCAAAAAAACGATGGATTTGGGCCCAGATCTTTTGACTGGGGGAGTGTGTGACATTGATCCACATTCAGTCCATCACTTGTTGTTTTTTGCAATTGCCGCCCTAAGTGCGCTGAGGATGCCCAGACGTGGGTCCCAGGCACTCCACACCACTTGGAGTCAAGCTAGCCGGGCTGAAGAGAGGTGTTACCTCGAAACCGGTCCGGTCCTCGGATGCTTGATTCCGGTCTGGGAAAGATATGGCTGTTGTAGTTCGGACTGGACTGTTCCCATGGGGCAACAGGGTCAGAGCTGATTTGCATAAAGCCATTATCTGACCCAGGGTGGTGTGGAGTGCAAAAAAACGATGGATTTGGGCCCAGATCTTTTGACTGGGGGAGTGTGTGACATTGATCCACATTCAGTCCATCACTTGTTGTTTTTTGCAATTGCCGCCCTAAGTGCGCTGGGGATGCCCAGACGTGGGTCCCAGGCACTCCACACCACTTGGAGTCAAGCTAGCCGGGCTGAAGAGAGGTGTTACCTCGAAACCGGTCCGGTCCTCGGATGCTTGATTCCGGTCTGGGAAAGATATGGCTGTTGTAGTTCGGACTGGACTGTTCCCATGGGGCAACAGGGTCAGAGCTGATTTGCATAAAGCCATTATCTGACCCAGGGTGGTGTGGAGTGCAAAAAAACGATGGATTTGGGCCCAGATCTTTTGACTGGGGGAGTGTGTGACATTGATCCACATTCAGTCCATCACTTGTTGTTTTTTGCAATTGCCGCCCTAAGTGCGCTGGGGATGCCCAGACGTGGGTCCCAGGCACTCCACACCACTTGGAGTCAAGCTAGCCGGGCTGAAGAGAGGTGTTACCTCGAAACCGGTCCGGTCCTCGGATGCTTGATTCCGGTCTGGGAAAGATATGGCTGTTGTAGTTCGGACTGGACTGTTCCCATGGGGCAACAGGGTCAGAGCTGATTTGCATAAAGCCATTATCTGACCCAGGGTGGTGTGGAGTGCAAAAAAACGATGGATTTGGGCCCAGATCTTTTGACTGGGGGAGTGTGTGACATTGATCCACATTCAGTCCATCACTTGTTGTTTTTTGGTAATCCAATACCAAACAGTACGAGCCATCAGGCTTGGTCACACTAAAAAGAGGATTATTCATCGAAGACACACATGTTTCAATCACGCCTTGATATTCCAATTGG
Source organism: Lissotriton helveticus (assembly GCF_964261635.1). Taxonomy (NCBI): domain Eukaryota; kingdom Metazoa; phylum Chordata; class Amphibia; order Caudata; family Salamandridae; genus Lissotriton; species Lissotriton helveticus. The sequence continues at coordinate 603,648,176 of NC_136059.1, forward strand.
TCAAGGATCTCTGCCAAGGGAGCTTTCGCTTCACGTCGCATTGGGTATTGGGGTTGTGGCTGTGGCATAGACTGCAAAGGAATCTCATGTCTGGGCAAAGATTGGTCCCATCCACATTGAGTACGGTACACTGCTGGTGCAAGCACCTTAGCCCACTCTTCTGCAAAATGCAGGGCCTGCTCCTTTGGTACAGTGTGTGCGTAAGCAGGGAGGATTACCTCTTCCCCTTGTTAGCAAGCAAGAATGAAAAGCAGGGGCCAATCCACCTCCGCTAACAAAATGTCATAGGTAGTCGTAAGATTCTATCCAAATACTCCTTTTATAGTACGTTGTATGTCACCTTCAATTCAAAGGACTATTTCATAAAGTCTTTCAGGGGAAGCCACTCTAGTGTCAGCCGTCCCAACAGTAATGAACGTGTCAGTTGCTGTCACCTTCAGAAGTGGACGCAATGCTTCCCGCACTATGGTAATTTCCGCTGCGCTGTCTAACTGCGTCAGCGCCCACGTCAGGTTCCGAAGCTGTGTTCTCACTATCCGTGGCATATCTCGCTGTTAAAGCTACAACTTTCTTTTTCTGAAACTGGGGTCAATCAATCAATCAATATGCTTTTAAAGCACACTACATGCCCGTGAGGGTCTCAAGGCTCTGGGGGGGAGGCGGGGGGGCACTGCTACTGATCGAAGAGCCAGGTCTTGAGAAGTCTTCTGAAGGCCAGTAGGTCTTGGGTCTGTCGTAAGTTGGTGGGGAAGGTGTTCCAGGTCTTGGCGGCGAGGTGGCAGAAAGATCTGCCGCCAGCGGTCGTTCTTCGGATGTGGGGTACTGTGGCGAGGGCGAGGCTGATGGAGCGGAGCTGGCGGGTGGGGGTGTAGAAGCTGAGTCGTCTGTTGAGGTAGGCTGGACCGGTGTTGTGGAGAGCTTTGTGTGCGTGGATGAGGAGCTTGAAGGTTATCCTCTTGTTGATGGGGAGCCAGTGCAGGTCTCTCTGGTGGGGTGGGATGTGGCTGCAGCGGGGGATGTCGAGGATCAGACGTGCTGAGGCGTTCTGGATGCGTTGCAGTCGTCTCAGGAGCTTGGCCGACATTCCTCCGTAAGGGGCGTTTCCGTAGTCCAGCCTGCTGGTAGCTAAGGCCTGAGTGACTGTTCTTCTCGTTTCGGTGGGGATCCACTTGAAGATCCTGCGGAGCATTTGGAGGGTGTTGAAGCAGGATGAGGAGATGGGGTTGACCTGCTTAGTCATGGAGAGGGTGGAGTTGAGGATGACCCCTAGGTTGCGTGCATGGTCGGTGGATGTCAGGACTGTACCTAGAGTTGTCGGCCACCAGGAGTTGCCCCAGGCTGAAGGGGTGGAGCCGAGGATGAGGACCTCCGTCTTGTCCAAGTTCAGCTTCAGTCGGCTGTTCCTCATCCATTCAGTAATGGCCTTTATTCCTTCGTGGAGGTTGGCCTAGGCGGTGTGAGGGTCTTTGGAGAGGGAGAGGATCAGCTGGGTGTCGTCGGCGTAGGAGATGATGTTGAGGTCGTGTTGTCGGGCGACACGGGCGATGGGTGCCATGTAGATGTTGAACAGTGTCGGGCAGAGGGAGGATCCATGGGGTACGCCGCAGATGATTTCGGTGGCATTTGATCGAAAGGGAAGCAGGTGGACGCTCTGAGTTCTGCCAGAGAGGAAGGATGTGGTCCAGTCCAGGGCCTTCTCTTGGATCCCGGCGTGGTGTAGGCGTGTACGTAGTGTGCGGTGGCAAACCGTGTCGAAGGTGGCTGACAGGTCCAGGAGGATGAGGGCCGCTGTTTCTCCGTTGTCAAGCAGGGTCCTGATGTCATCGGTGGCGGCAATGAGGGTGGTTTTGGTGCTGTGGTTGCTGGGGACCCCGGACTGGGACGGTTCCAGGATGCGGTTTTCCTAGAGGTAGCGGGTCAGTTGTTTGTTGACAATTTTCTCAGTGACCTTAGCCGGGAACGGGAGCAGGGAGATGGGTCGGAAGTTCTTGAGTTCCTTGGGGTCCGCCTTGGGTTTCTTAAGTAAGGCATTGATCTTAGCATGCTTCCAGCTATCAAAGAAGGTTGCTGTCTCAATGAGATGTTGATTACTTTCCGGAGATGGGGTGCGATGGCTGTGCAGGCTTTTTTGAATATGTGGTGAGGGCATGGGTCTAACGGAGATCCAGATCGGATAGTGTTCATGATCTCGCTGGTGTCCTCGTCATTGATGCTGGTCCAGGAGAGCAGGCGGTTGGTGCAGTGGTGGTCGTGGGGGCAGTGGTTGTCGGGGCGGTCGTGCCATTGAAGCTGTCGTGGATGTCGGCGATCTTGCGGTGGAAGAAGGTGGCCAGCGAGTCGCACATTTCTTGCGAAGGCGGGATGTCGTTGGTCTTAGAGCTGGGGTTGGAGAGTTTCTTCACGATGTTGAAGAGCTCTTTGCTGTTGTGTGCGTTGTTATCTAGGCGGTCTTTGAATGAGGCCCTCTTGGCGGCTCTGAGGAGTTGATGGTGTCTGCGGGCGGCGTTCTTGTGGGCTGCGTAGCTGTCCGGTGTTCTTTCGCGGAGCCAGTTCTTCTCCAGTTTTCGGCATGTTCGTTTGAAGGCCTGGAGGTCTTCAGTGAACCAGGTGGCTTTCTTGCTGGTGTGGCTGTTGGAGGGTGTCTTGAGTGGGGCAAGGGTGTTGGCGCAGTTGTTGATCCATTGTCTGAGGTTGCGGGTGGCGGTGTCGGGGTCGGTGGAGTCGGCGGTGGGCTCTGGGAAAGGGTGTTGGTTATATGGTCTTCGGTGATTTTGCTCCAGCAGTGTCGAGGCATCTGTTGGGTGCGGCGGTGAGTGGTGGGCTTCCTGAAGGTGAAGTGGATGCAGTGGTGGTTGGTCCAGTGGGGTTCGGTGGTGTGGTTGAAGGAGACGTGGGGGCTTGCGGCGTGGGTGGGTGTTGTCAGGAGATGTCGGAGTCCGAGGTTGGCGAGGTTGTCGATCAGAGTGGTGTCGTTGTTGTTCTCAAAGTGGAAGTTCAGGTTCCCGAGGAGGATGTAGTCCATGGAGGCTAGGGATTGTGCCCTGATGAAGTCGACGATGGAGTCGCTGAACCGTGGTCGAGGTCCGGGGGGGGTCTGTAGATGAGGGTTCCTCTGAGGGTGGTGTTGGGATCAGTGTGGATATGGAAGTGCATGTGTTCGGCGGTGCTGAGGGTGTCGTCGGTGTTGGTCGAGACTCTGAGAGTGTGACTGTGTACAATGGTGATTCCTCCTCCTCGAGTCCAGAAGGTCCCAGAGTACAATGGCATGTTTGCCGGCGGAGCGGGTGTTGAGGAGGATGCATCATGGGTAGTTGGGTTCTTTGGTTGGCAGTTTGGCGGGCCGGGTGCTGGTGAAGCTGCAGTTCCGGCAGGTGAAGGGTCCTAGGGTGTGCTTCGGGGTGGCCTGGTAGCAGGTGTGTTCTCTTCCAGGGTTGAGTGCGTGGAGGGTGCTGGCATCGTAGCAGAGTCTGGAGTTGTGGTGTTCGTGGGGGCCTGGGGTTCTGGCGCTGGGCGCGGTCCAGGCGCAGACAGGCACAGACAGGCTTGCCCTAGGCACGCCAGCGGCGCGGCCGCTCAGCGCCCGCCATAAGAAGGGGAGAACGACGAATGGGCGAGCGGGGGTGGGACACAGGGGGCGCAGCGGCGGTAAAGCGGGAGGAATGGATGGCGAGAGGGATGGAAGGCAAACGGGCAGTAAGTAACAGGAAGGAGGCAAGATACAGTGCAATAAAGCAGTCACAAAACGGAGAGAAGGCAAAAGGGCAGTAAGTAACAGGAAGGAGGAAGGAGGCAAGATACAATGCAATAAAGCGGTCACAAAGCGGAGAGAAGACAAAAGGGCAGTAAGTAACAGGAAGGAGGCAAGATATAAAGCGATCACAAAGCGGAGAGAAGGCAAAAGGGCAGTAAGTAACAGGAAGGAGGAAGGAGGCAAGATACAATGCAATAAAGCGGTCACAAAGCGGAGAGAAGGCAAAAGGGCAGTAAGTAACAGGAAGGAGGAAGAAGGCAAGATACAATGCAATAAAGCGATCACAAAGCAGAGAGAAGACAAAAGGGCAGTAAGTAACAGGAAGGAGGAAGAAGGCAAGATACAATGCAATAAAGCGGTCACAAAGCGGAGAGAAGGCAAAAGGGCAGTAAGTAACAGGAAGGAGGAAGGAGGCAAGATACAATGCAATAAAGCGGTCACAAAGCAGAGAGAAGACAAAAGGGCAGTGTAACGAGGGGTGTTGGCCTTCCCAACAATCCAGTGACTCAGTACCCACTACTGGGGATTCATGCCGTGACCCACCCCTCTTATCTTCACAGCCGGACAGCTGGAGATACACCAAGGGGCAGCAGTATCCACAAGACGAGGATGAATACGACGGCGGTCCCTTTAACTGGCAGGCTCTAGGTGAATGGGCGGAGCCTACAACGCCCTCAAGTACTGATGGAGCAGGCGAACAGGTGTGCTTGTTCACCGGAGGTTTGGAAGGAGAGAGCGGAGCAGAGTCGAGTGCGGAGTTGGCGGAGGAAGCGGAGTACGGAGAGACAGCAGAGCATAGCAGACCCGAAATACCATCGACGGAGGAGAAAAGGACAAGGGAGGACCCGTTGACGGCGCGGGAGCCAGGAGGCCATCGGCAACACGAGCCGCCCAGCCGCACGCCTGGAGGTGTGTGGCTCACAGAGGTACGGAGCCGTATAGCGGGCTGGGTTGGGAGAAAGGGGGGGGTCCGTGACGTGACCTCATACACCCGTTTGTTACTAGTTCACCCTTTTCCCTGCACCCCTCCACCCCTCACACGCCGTGATATCTTGTGCACGTGTGGAAATCCCTCACTCCCTTTCCTGGTACAATTGTATCCGATAAACACAGGGACTGATGTATATCCTCTCTTGCCTTTCCCTTACACGGCTCGAGGCTACCAGTCGTCATCACGGAATCAGACGAGAACAAGCCCCGGAGAAGTCCCGGACGTAAACAAAGAGAAGAAGAAAGCGCATGAAGGAAAAGCCGAAGAGAACGGAGCCGGTCACCACGAAGGACCCCTTTTCGAAAGACCTGTACTGACTTCTTGTTTTCCAAGATAAATCCTGTGGTAACGAAAACTCGTATCTTGCCCTTTCTACACAACCCGCTACAGGCAGTAAGTAACAGCAAGGAGGAAGGAGGCAAGATACAATGCAATAAAGCGGTCACAAAGCGGAGAGAAGGCCAAAGGGCAGTAAGGTACAGGAAGGAGGAAGGAGGCAGGATACAATGCAATAAAGCGGTCACAGAGGCAAATACAATACAATAGAAACGATCACAGAAGCAAATACAGTACAGTAAAACACGGTCACAGAGCACAATACAAAACACCACAAAGCAAACCTACGGCCTACCACTGGCCACCAGGGATGAGGCGCAAGTGGTAGCCTGCGGGTGGAGGTGTGCCTCGAACTCCCTCAGCAGGTCTTTGACGTGGGGAGTCATCCTGCTTGCCTTTACCATCCGTCTTGCGGGGCTACTCAAGACTTTGTTGGGCCTCCCGACCTCTGCTGCCATCTCCTCCACCAGTGGGTTAGACCGATGTATCCTACAAAGAACGAGGAGAACGTTGATCAGGAACCTGAAAACGATCAGGTGACTTAATAGTAGCGCGGTCGCGCAAATCATATGTGCGCTCAGTAGACTCAGGTATTGGAGATGCAGGACGGGACCCCTGTTTCTGTTGCTGTTTCCCCTGTTTCTTATTATTCCAATTCTGCTTTGGAACATTGGGGCGTTCATCTTTTTCAGATTTCGCCGCCTGAGTTTGCTTCTGCGCTGCTTTGGCAAAAGGCTTAATACCCAAACTATTACGCCCAATGGTCTTATATGCCGCTGTAATAATTTTCAGTAACTGACGGGGTTTATCGGCATCGGGGACATCGCACAAAGCATTAGACACCTGGAAGCTCACCGCATCACCCTTGGCATTAGCAAGGACTAGATCGCAAACTACGTCAAACACTCCAACGAGTCTCATTCCCAATTCAACAGCCGCCTTCGCTCCGTGTTCATTCTGTACACGCTTAATGACGGAGGGTAGGACAGCCATAGACGGAGTGCTGAAGCACTTAGAATAGACTGTCGCAAAATTCTTACCCCAGCTTTCACAATCAGGAACCTTCGGTAACCAGTCTTTCGGCAAACTAATGGTGAGAATCCTGTGTTTTTCAACAGGAGTCGTGTTAGGAAAAAACCCCTTCCAGCTGGTCAAATTTCTCAGCAAACCAAAAAGGCATATCATCCTTATCCTGGGGCAGCTTGCCCATAACCGAATTAACCATGACGGGATTAATCTTCAGCCCGGCCGGTCCAGCTGGTTGCGCTGCAGCACCAGATGGCCCCACCTGGACGTTGCGGGTTATGTATTGAACAAGCGCCTGGTGCACCCCAACCAATGAGGCATAGAGCACACGTAATTCCTCAACAGTGACGATAAAGTAACGCGGATGCGGTGTGTAACTGGCCAAAACCGGCCACGTGGCCCCAGGAATAGCAAAGGGCCCAACCGAACCGCCGTTACCGATTGGGGAAGGGCACCATTAAACCAAACTCTGTGCTCCCAGGCAGTAATAGGGATCTCCAGTGTCCTGTATGGGTTATAGACCAAAGGCACGGCAGTGGGAGTATAAATATGAAACGTACCAGAACCCGCATTTACTGCAGGAAAGGTATCCCATGAGTAGAAGAGCTCAAATGGGTACGCTGCCTCAGCACTCGCCACAAAAACGACCGCCATGCCATCAACGGTGACGCCAAATGCCTGAAAATTATTGGGGGTGGCAATGTTGGGGGATCTCAACGTCAGCCATAAGGACACAGTAGAGAAGAAGTACAAAGAAAATGTAGCACAGCACTAAATGGTTGTAACTCAAGGTACAAACCTTTTTAAATTATCAAGCTTGAAAAAAACCTATGTAACTATAGGTAGGTTAATCCGTCATCACTGTCAACCGGAAACAATAGTGAGGATGTCGTGGACCGATATAAGCACTACTTGAGAGTCTCAAAATAAGACCACTATGTTAGGTGCGCCATGTTGCAGGGATTCTGCTCAGACACAGAACTGTGCACAGAGACCCAGGACCTCAGTGAATTGAGGTGAACCAAAAAACTCCCCTAAACGACTAGCATCAGTGTCACATTAGCTCTTCATCCTATAGCAAAGAAACCAATGATTAGACAGCCCAGAACATGCAACTTAGGTTACTCTCAGGAATGGTGGGAATCAAGAACACTCTTTCGTTGGTTATTCTCATACCAGTCCACAACATGGGTAAAAGAGACATGTTAAAGTTTAAAATGTTTATTTTAACAACGCGCTCTAAGATGCAGTATTTTTGCTAACATAAGCAGGCATATGATTAAAAATATTACAATCAGCATTGTTGCAATTCCATAAAACACAAAAGGAGAAATGATGGTGGATATAGGTCCTATGGTACCTTGTATGTGATGATAACCTTGGAGGCTTTAGCACTCACTGTGCAGACTAAGGTTGCGGTGTAAGCCTGGGGATGTTGAAAACAAGCCATTCTCATGTGAAGATATTCATGCAGTCAAACTTACAACAACAGCTACCTGCAGTGTCGTGTGCAAAAGCGGCAAAAGGGCAAAATGGCGTTAAAACTTCGAATAAGCTTGTGCTAACATAGCAATGTGCGCAAGCAGAGGTCTGCCTTCACTACACTCTGCCAGGCTGACACATCCCCAGCCGTGGTCCCCACCATCTGCGACCCCAAGGGGGCCTTGTGTTCATCGCGGAAGGGGGTGGCCCAGGAATTTTCACGGCATTTCTCCTCACTATATGCACATGGCGAGCAGATTTCAGCGGCCCAAATAGCAGAATATCTAGTAGATATCCCCCCTCAGAAGCTCACAGAATGTATGCGGGATCAACTGGAGGCCCCTATCACCTTAGACGAGCAGACGGGGCCATACATGTTGTACGCCCGGGACGGGCCCCCGGAAATAATGGATTCCATATGGCGTTCTTGCGGCCAAATGTGCACCTGCTGGGCCCTCACTTAGCAGCTATACAAGATGGCCAAGAACTAAATATATTGCCCCAGGATTGGCGGCATGCGGAGATAGTCTTATTTCTTAAACCGGGGCGTCCTTCAGAGGACCTCTCCTCCTGCCATCCTATTTCGCTTATCAACTTTGAGCCTAAACTACTAGGGAAGGTCCTGGCTGATCGCCTACGTACATGTGTTTCAGATCTAATCCACCCAGACCACTCGGGCTTTATGCCCCAACGGGCTACTCGTCACAACATACGAAGAGTACATAACGCCATAGCGGCAGCCCCGAAGTTAGGATACCCGACAGCCATATTATTAGCCGACCTCGATAAAGCATTCGACTCGCTCAGCTGGTTTACCTTTTTCAACTACTGGAGGGGGTGAACTTTGGTCCAAGCTTCATAGCCTATGTCTGCTTGCTCTACACTAATTTAACGGCGTCTGTACGTATAGCCGGCCACCACTCAGACCCCTTCCCAATTCACAGGGGCACTAGACAGGGCTGCCCCTTATCCCCACTGTTGTTCGCCCTGGCGGTGGAACCTCTAGCTGCGTGGGTTCGAAGCGAGTCTACGTACAGTGGGGGTATTGCGACAGCAGATATATATTCCTATTACCTGGCTTCCCAAATATTAATAATAAATAAATGGTGGTATAACTCCCCAACCAACCCGGCCTTTGCGATTGAGCACGTGGCAATGGAGGGGTCCCCCCTTCTCCAGCTCCCTTGTAGCACCAAACACCTAGATTTTTTTACCCCCGGTGAGTAGGGTAGTGATACAGCTTTGGCGCAACACCGTCAGACAGATGGGATGACGCGGGACCCTGACCCAGACAACTGCATTATGGCAAGGCACATACCTCCGCCCTGTGGCGACTCGGGAGGATTCTGCGGGTGGGACCTACACCGGACACAATTTTACAAATACCACCAATTTCACCATGCTTTGATCTCCCCTGATTCGTGCCCTGGAGACCCTTCCAGAGTTTCACCATCTGGAGGGCCGCCTACTAATGGGGAAGTCGGGCCTACATAGAATCAGGCAAATATATCAGTCATTGTCGACCCACACACAGACGACACTTGATAAGACGCGACAAGAGTGGCAAGCCGATATTCCTGACTTGACGTACAACGACTGGGCGGAAGCCATTACCAGTCCCCGAGGCGCGGCGGTGTCCAACCGATACCAGCTAATTCAGTTCAAATATCTCCACTGTGCTTACTATACACAGGTCCGTCTGTGGAAAATTGGTGTTATCCAGTCCCCTTCATGTATTACGGTGTGAAATGGAGGATGGGACTTTTTTACATACGGTTTGGAGCTGCACTGCGTTGCAGCCCTTTTGACGCAGAGTATTGTCATGCTTAAGTGAGGTGCTATCATGGAAACTCCCACTAGACCCACGACTCTTCCTCCTACATAGTACAGACGAGATCGGAGGAAATAAATACAAGCAACATTTACTGTTTTTGGTGCTCAGTATCGCCAATCTTGATATTGCCCAGATGTGGAAAGGGTCTTCTCCCCTGACTATAGGCAAATGGAAGACCGAACTAGACCATGTATGGGTGCAGAAATTGCTGTGTTTTTAGCCTGTGGCTGCCCAAAAAAAGCACAGGAAAATCTGAACCAATTGGGCAACATATCAAGGGATAGATCTTCCATCTTTGGACCCCTGATAGGAGCCATTACCTATGTACATATTCACGGACCGAACCACTCCATATTATATCACAGCCCGTTACTCTACTACAGTATTATATGTACACTTACTGAAATCTAGTACAGTCTGCACTTTAAGTTATGTAACCTGCATGTTTTGCAGGCCTTGTAATTGTTAAAAAATGTCGGTCCTCCTGCTGCATCTTATTTCCTACAGGTCATTGTAGGGCTGTGGCCCAAAATTCAATGGAACAACCGAATACAATTTGTTATAAAAACACCAATCCCTTTCCTGCTGCTTTGTCCCGCTGGATTTCTCCTTCTGCACATTTACCTTTTCCATGAAAACAATGATGATTTATCTGCTCTTAGGAATTTGTCAAAATGACGGATTACCATTTGTCATATGCAACTGGTGCTTTCCTTGTTGGTTTTTCTAGATTTCAGGAGCACTCACACATCAGCTATTGTTGACTTGTAACTGAAAAGCCATCCATGGACTTTAACTGCAGTGTTGGAAGTTTGTGCTGATCACTTTTTCAAAGATGGACTTTCTCTCGGGGGGGCCAAGGCATTCCTCAGTACAATGACGTTGCATCTTATATGGATGGCCGCAAGAGATTGCCTCCATGATTCCCCTGGGTGGTCCACATAAGATAGTTTTCTCACCTCCTGTAAATCAGCATCTAGTGGATTCACATAGTTAGTATCAGTAATGCCAGGTTGAAAATTTCAAGCTTTTTTGGACTATTACTATAACAAATTGAGTCCAAATGGTCACAGCTCCCATGGGGCTACCATAGGGTCTGCATCTTCCCTACCAATGCAGGTAACTATAATACTTTATGGTGAATTGTGGTCATCTCTATTCAGGACCTTCAACTGTGAGGCTCCTGACTCTACAGGAAACATAATCCTCTGTTGGTCCTAGGAGTCACTTAGGTGGCAGACCTCCTTAGCCTTGATAACAAGCCACACAATCTAGTTGTTTTACACTGACTTGAGAACTGAAACGAGGCAATCCCTTTTAGGGTAACAGTGAAATTTACTTTCTATAAAGGACCACAAGCTTAAGATTTTTGGTAACTGGGTTGTGAGTATTGATTCGTGGAAGCTATTTTTTCACATGGTCCACATCAACGCTAGCTAGAAATCGCTATCTTTTGAACGTTTATGTATGGGCTAAAATTATAGTGGGTTATAGTCCTGAATATTGACTACTAAAATCTTATACTACCAAACATTGTGAACACTAGGCTTAAAATTAAAATAACAAAAATATTGATTTCAATCTATTCTCTTACAAAAAGATCTAATGTTTAAATGTATAATACAAATCTAGATTACAATACTATTTAGATTTTAGGTTTAAAGCATTTTATTGCATGGTTATCAACAAGGAAAGAATACAAACAGTGTGAAACTTGTCGTCGAAGAGTCGCTAATCAGAGTCTCCGCTCCTGAGTGCCATCACCATTTTAGACATTACAATCAGTACATGTTGTGGAGCCACGTGCTATATGGAAGGGCAATGACGACTAACGTTAAAACCAAGAACCCCCCCCAACTGCCCCCCACCCTACCCTCCCCCCGAACCACCCCAGCCTCCCCCTCCCCCATACCCTCCGTAACATCCCCCCTCCCTCCCGTATGTGCTGAGCCAATGTCTTGCACCTTCCACACCACTGCGTTGGCATCTCGCCTCACATCGCGGACACCCACACTTTAATTAAACCTGCGGAGTAGTCAGGGACGTCAGCCTCATGAGCCTGAGGTATCGAGGGCAAGTAATTTCCTTAAATTCTGACTGTAGTAGGGTGAGAAAAGGCTGCCACAATTCCTCCAATTTGTCTACCTCACCCGCAACCGTAAGTGACAGTTTCTCCATGCCCAGAACATGCCATAACCTGTGTAACCAGCCCGTAATGTTGGGTGTAGTGGTGGTGAGCCAATAAATGAGTATGTTCTGTACCGCAGAACCCAGTGCAATCGCTATCTGCCTACCCTTTCTGGACCTCAGGGGATACATCAATCCGTTAGGCAACCCCAATAGGATATAGGCGGGGAAGCGAGGCAGTTCAATGTCAAAGCATTGGTCAATCTCATTGAGGACCTCCTCCCAGTATGGACCCAGCAGCGGGCAGTCCCACAGGATATGTGTCAGTGTGCCAGTCTGTCCGCACTCGCGCCAGCATGTGTCCGGGATGATGTGGTTCATCTCATGCAGTCGTTGAGGAGTGTAGTAGCAGTATGTGGTTATTTTAGTGAAGGTCTCGGTGAGCCCAGTGTGGTATGCTGAGTGACGTGCGCGGTAGGAGATGTCGTCCCATTCCTTATGACTTAGTTTCCTCCCTAGTTCCCGCTCCCACCGGGTTCGGCCGGGGTTATAGATGTGGAAGGGGGGGGCTGCAACAGTTTATAAAGGTCCGAGATGAGCTTGGCATCTGATGTGCGTGTCGCCAGCCACATCTCGTAGGGCGTGAGTGTCCGGTCGGCCAGGTCCCGTACCGCCCGCTGCAGCGCCCAGTGGCGAACCTGTAGATATCGCAAACGTTCCGTCTCAGGCAGATTGTATTCTCGCCTGAGGTCCTGGAACGACACGATCCCCTCAGAACCGTACATGTGAAACAGAGCGCAGCACCTGGCCGTTTGCCAAAGTGAGAACGCGCCAGGTTCCATCCCGGGTTGAAAGTCCGGATTCCCAATCAAGGGCGTAAGCGGCGACGGGAAAGTGGTGAATTCCCGTGTAGCATTCACTGTGTCCCACACTCTGAGTGGAACTTGCGTGACCAAGGACGCGTAGAGATTGGGAGGGCGATGAGATCTGCGCATGAATGGTATCTCTTGTAAGGTTCTGCCTGCTACCGCCTGGTCCTGAAACAGCCAATGCTTGTCAGATTTCCATTTGCTCCACTCCAGAAAATACCGCAGTTGCGCCGCTTGGAAGTACTTGTGGAGATCCGGTATGCCGAGGCCTCCGGATTCTGGGGCTAGCGTAGACAAAGTCCTTTTAAGCCTAGGCTTACGGCCTTGCCAGACAAAGCGGGCGATGTCAGCTTGTGCTTGTCTGATCCAGCCCTTCGGGGGCAGGAGCGGCAAGGCCCGAAACAAATACAGGATCTGTGGCAAAAGAGTCATCTTCACCGCAGCGATCCGCCCCAGCAGTGACAGTGTGCCCTTATTCCAGCGGGACAGTTCCTCCTTCATCTTTTTACCCAGGGCCGCGTAATTCGCCGTTGCCATGGCGGCCAAGGAGGGTGCCAATAAGACGCCCAAGTATGGGATCAGGTCTGTAGACCAGCTCATGGGAAAGCGTCTCTGCAACTCAAGTCTCGTTGCAGTGGACAGCGAGAGGTCCAGGGCGGACGATTTCCTCATGTTCATCTTGAAACCCGCCACCGCGGCGAAGGCTTCCAGTTTGGCGATACAGGCCGGGAGAGTTTCCCCCGGGTTATCCAGCATGAGGATCACGTCGTCCGCGTATAGGCTAATGGTATGAATGTAGCCTCCCATCCGGACTCCAGTCTCCTTCGGGTTCCGACGAATCCTCTGGGCAAACGGCTCCATGTAAAGGGCGAAAAGAAGTGGGGACAGTGGGCACCCTTGTCTGGTCCCCCTTTCTATCGCAAAGGGCGCCGAGCTGCACCCATTCACCCTCACCACCGCTGACGGGTGTTTGTAGCAGTTAAAGACGAGGGTGCGGAATTTCTCCCCCACCCCTAATTTGCAAAGGACTCTATCAAGGTAAGACCAGCGCACCCGGTCGAACGCTTTCTCCGCATCGATCGATAACAACATGCGCTCCCCAGGGACGCGAGAGGCCTTCTCTAGGACGTGTACCACCCTCTTAGTGTTGTCCACCGTTTGCCGTCCGGGGACAAACCCAGCCTGATCCGGGTCTACAAGTCCCGGTAGATATTGCGCAAGCCGATTCGCCAGGATCCCCGTGTAGAGCTTGAGGTCCACGTTTAGCAAGGAGATTGGCCGATAGGAGCCGCACTCAGACCTGGTTTTCCCAGGTTTGGGTATCACCGATACTGTAGCCCGAAGCAAGTCCGGAGGGATAGCTCCCGGCTCCGCGAAGGAGTTGTAGAGACGCGTCAACAGCGGGACCAATTCCTGACAGAATGTCTTGTAAAAAAGAGGGGTGTACCCATCGGGCCCCGGGGCCTTCCCAGGTTTAAGACGGGAGATGGCTGTAATCACCTCCTCAGGCCAGATGCCCCTTTCCAGGTGTTCCGCCTGTTCTGGGGTGAGAGCAGGAAGCTCGACCGACTCGAGGTAATCAGTCTCAGCCGATGCCAAGGGTGGTTCGCCTGTGTATAAGTCAGCGTAGTATCGGCGGAATTCCTCCGCAATCTGAGGGTCCTCTGTAGCGGACTCTCCGGTGGGAGTCGACAATTCCGCGACACGTTGACGCTGATGTTTCACCCGGAGCTTGTTTGCAAGGAGGCGGCCGCACCTATCTCCACCAGTATAGTACGCATGTTTCAGGCGCAGCGCTGCATATTCTGCCCTGTCCATATCCAGCGCGGAGAGCATTTTCCGGGCCGCTTTAAGTTGCCTCCAGATTCTGGGGGCCCCAGTTCTTTGATGTATCAGTTCCAGCTCCCGCACTCTGGTGGTAAGCTCATCTCGTTTTTGTTGTCGTTCTCTATTTTCCGCAGACGAGGTGGCGATGAATTCCCCACGGAGCACCGCCTTCAAGGCGGCCCATTGTGTCGCGTGTGAGGTATCCCCATTATCATTATGGGACCGGAAGTCGGCAATCGCGTCCCGTATCTGTTTCACCACCACATGCTTATGCAGCAGGGTGTCCCTGAGGCGCCAGACTCCCCGAGTGGGTGGCACCGGCGGCAGTTGAAAGGAGCCCGACACAGGGGCATGATCCGATAACGTGAGAACCCCTATATTGGAAGCCGTCGCAAGTGCGGCCATTGGCCCCGTAACTAGGATATGATCCAGTCTCGCGTACGTCTTGTGTGCATGAGAGTAGTAGGAGTAGGCCCGGGTGTTTGGATGTAGGCGTCTCCACAGATCATGCAGGTCGAGATCGCCTAAGTGGGAGCGACACCGGTCTGAGAACTCCCCGGTGTGTGGGCGTCGCTGCGCCGACCTGTCCAAGAGTGAATCAGAAACCATGTCCAGGTCCCCCCCAATGATCATGTGTCTGTCCGGTGTGGTCGCTATGTTCTCGAGGGCTGAGTGTAAGAATAGGTCTGTAAGCAAGGAGCCTTCCCTTCTGCTCCGCAACCTTGTGTAGGACCTCTCCCTTAAACGACCTAGCTAGTAGGATGGCAACCCCCGCTGTCTTATTAGGCCCCGAGGAAAAAAGCTGTATTGGGAATTTCGGTGATCTCATCCTAGGGCAGTCACGTGTTAGGAGGTGAGTTTCCTGTAAAAGACAGACGTCTGCCTGGGTGTTCTCAAGTAGGGATAATATCGCTCTGCGTTTGACCGGGTTGTGCAGCCCTTTCACATTGAGGGTGACTATCTTAAGGGCCATGAGTAGTCGTTCCAAGAAAAGCGTTCAGAAGAGGCTACGGTGGGAGTGATCGCCGTGTGTACTAATGGCGTAAGGCCGAGCAGACGCAGAAGCCCAAGTGTACCACCATCGCAGCTCAGTACATGCGGGTGAAGTCAGCGCAAAAATAGCAACAAAACATCATAAGCCAGCACAATTCCCCAGGTCCCCCCCCAACATCCCTCAACCAACCCAACTCCCGGCAGCCCCGCCCTGCACATCGGGCCCCCGGATTCATCCTCCCCTACCCCAACTGTGCCCTCCCCGTGCCCCCCTCCACCCCCCAACACCCCCTCCACCCCAACTGCCCTTGAGCAGGGATCATAGTCCCAGTCCAGTCCTTATCGGACAAGTCTGTGGTAAGTTATTTGTGTGGACGTCCAGCCACCTTCTTCACCCTCCCCGCCGCCCCCTCCCCCCCGGAGCCCCCGCACCTGCTGTGAAGATGAGGCCATCAAGATCTCCCCCCGGAGTGTGCTCAGGCCGTTAGGGCCACATCACCAGACGACGTGTCTCTGGATACCACCATTATCGCGCTGTCCATTTCAGCTCTGACCGTGGGCGAGTCTGGTCTCCATGGCAAATTTGCGGTGGGCCGGCGCCTTCGAACAGTCTGCCAGCCATCCCTGGTGGGGCGTCGGCGGGAGACCGTGGGAGTGTCGGTGTCGACCGCCGTGATCCCCAACACCTCGCAAGCGTCCTGAAGGGAGCGGAGTTGATGCAAGGTCCTGTTCCAGCGAAAGATTAGCCGAAAAGGATGGCCCCAGGAGTACTGTGTGTCGTGTTCTCTCAAGAAGTCTGTGGCTATCTTGAAGGATTTGCGCTTTTGAAGGGTGATTGCGGATAAGTCTTGAAACAGCGCTACCTGATGACTCCGGAAGTGCAGCGGCTGTCGACGTCGAGCCTCTTGAATGATCCGTTCCTTCAAGGGGAAGTCCGGCAGGAAGACCAAGATGTCTGGGGCCGGTGCCGAAGCCCGCCGTGGCGGGCCCACTCTGTGTGCTCTATCAATCCTCACTGGGAAGTCGCTCGGTTCACCCAAGATGTCGCGAAACAGGTCTCCCAGGTAAGCCGTGATGTCCTCCCCTTCTTCTCCAGATGGAACGCCCCGGACTCTAATGTTGTTGCGCCTGGACCTATTCTCGAGATCCTCCGCGTGGGCCTGGAGGTCGATCTGCTGATCCCTGAGCCGCAGAACCTCCTGCTGCAGGTGCGTTATCTCTTCATCGCGAGTGTGGTTAGTTTCTTCCACCGCGGCTACACGTTCACCAAGGGAGTCGACTTCTTTCCGCACCTCCCGCACTTCCCCAGCCACTTCCTGTTTCAGCACCTGAAAGTCTTCTCTGAGGGTGCTGAATAATGATTCCAAAAATGAGCGGGTCACTGGGGGTTCCCCAACGTCCGCCCCTCGAGAACTGGATGGGGGGCTTGGGGCCGGCTGGCTCCTATCATGCCTTGGGGCCGCTCTGCTCAGCATATCAGGTAAGGTGCGTTCACCTTTCTTACCCCCTCGGTTGCCAGACATCGCGGGAACGGTAGCGTCCGTGTCGTGGAGGGTAACTAGCAGGGACCAGGCCTCGTGTGCTGTGACGTGCGCGGTTGCAATCTCGATGCTACAGGCTCCACAGTCCCTCACTACGCCCCCCCAGGGTGGGCGCGAAGAGCCTCCAGGACCAACGGTAGCCGGGCCACTCCGTCACCTCCACTCCCCAATGGCACTTCACCCGGTCCGTCCTCAGCGCTTCCCGAGTAGACGCAGAAATGCAGGTCGCTGAGAGGGGTCTGGGTAGCTCCCCACTGAGTCGTCTAGTGGACTGTACAGACCAATCACTACCCAGGCCAGCGCTGCCCACTGACGTCGCTGCACCGACGAAGTCTATGCCAAGGTCGAGAGTTTGTCCCTCGCGGTCGTTGCGTTGGGCCCCTGGAACCCGCGGGGTGCAGTGTAGGGCTCAGCACCCTCTGGGTAGATGCAGAAGTGTGGGCCGCCTAGAGGGGTCAGGGGAGCCCCTTACCGTGTCGCCGTAGATATGGTGCAGAACAGTTTCCCCCAAGGCCGGCGTCCTCCACTCCCGCTCGTGCTCCGTTCTACGGTCCACGCAGGCAGGCCGCTCGCCACCCAGGCAGGGCTTCCCAGGGGTCCAGCCGCACAGCCTAGGTCATGCGGCGCATGCGGCGCAGGAGGGAGGGCCCGCAGGCAGGCCGGGCCCGAGTCGAGAGGCGGCGCCACACGGAAGGCCCTTCCGGGCCTGGTCGAAAAGTGCGCCGGGGCGGGGGCCTCGATCGCTCCGGGTGCTTGGGGGCGCTCTCCGGGTGTTGCAGCAGAGTTCCTGGCTTCGCGGGATGTGGTAGAGGGCCCCGAAAGCCGGCGCCCCGGGTTGGGCCTCCCGGCTCCCCGGATCCCCGGAGTCGCGTAGTCAAGCCCCCCTGGGTCCGCCGCACGGGATCCCGGCCAGCTCCCCGCGGGGTCGCCGAGATGCGCTGTCTTTTCTACCCGGCAGCGACCCGTCAGGTTGCGCCTCCCCTCCGACTGCCACCGCCGCCCCTCTGGGGCTCCACGCCGCTCCGGCGGCTTGCTTCTCAGGGCGGTTTGTAGGCGCTCTCCGGCCCGGCGGCAGGCCCACCAACGGAGACTCTCCCAGCTCGGCTCCGGTGTGCTCCACAGGGCACCGGGGGTCTCTAGACTGCACCGGCGTCAGCTCACAAGGTTCGGGCACCGTCCCCCACGGGATCCGGGGGAGATCAGCAGGATTAGACGGTGCCAAGGCTCCGGGTTCTCGGGAGCTCGCTAGGAAAGCGTCCTCCTAGCCCGCCATCTTGGCCACGCCCCCCTATTTAGATTTTAAAAGTAACTTTAAAATCAACAAAACTAGAGAAAAACAAAATATAATGTAAAATATGGATGATGTAATTTAAAAATACCAAAGGGTATTTAAATAAAATTATTTTTATATTTTAAAACATTTCAGTACTTTCTAACATTCTTTTTTACATAATTGATATGAATTTATTTTCTAATTATTAAAAACATATTTAAATTGCATTCTCCAATTAATCTTTTTACATTATAAAATATTTAGTTTGAAAAACACAGCTACATTGAGAAATGTATTCATTTTATCTTTTTAAAGATCTATAAAAAATGAAAATCAAATTAAATATCTAAAAAATGTTTTTTCACAATTTCAGAATATTAATTATTTTAAGAAATCTTCAAAAATGTAAAATAATTTTTTAATACATTTTAATTCCCTATAAATTAACTTAAATATGCACATGACCTAAAGTAACAGAATATAAATGTTCATAAAATGATTTTACAAAATAATAACAAAAATAGCTAAAAACCCCCTTCAATCTCAATGTCCGCATGGTGAAATCCAAGAGCACCCTGTGGTTGACCGGGAACGCGGTCTTATTGGGCAAGGCAGAGAATGGCCCACAGTGAACTGGTCATTCCCTCCAGCCTCCTGATCCAACTAAAATATTTACATGTCTCCTACTTTACCCTGCTGGTTAAGGAAAATGGGAGCGATTCCTACCTCAGATGTATGAGTGACAATAGCGATTTCTTTCACATGGTGTGGTCTTGTCCGGTTGTTGCACAGTATTGGTCAGTGATTTTTACCATACTGTTCAGAATTTTAGAGAGCGGTGGGTTGCTTTTCCTACGTCTCACAGTTAGACATCCTATTTTATGTGGGCGGTTCCCAAGGTGAGTGCACCTGGGTTGGTATTGGCACAGTGATCGCCAATTGGGACATTGCTTGTTATTGGAAATCTGGATTGCCAGCGCTAGCTGAATGGTGCTCCACAATGGACTGGTGTGCTAAAGTGGAGGGGCCAATGTATACTGCCAGAAGGAGCCCTCATAAACGTGAAGATCTGAGGGAGTTGGGAGTATTATAACCTGCGTTGCCAATGAAATGGTGCTGCCTTTTTGTCTAGCACATGGTGTTTTGTTATTCAATTGCTCTGTACTGAATTGTTCGTTATTCCAGTTGCTTTTACAGACCATGGGCCTCATTTATGAAAAGTGACGCATCGCTGCATGAAAACAGCGATGCATCACTTTTCACTGCGCCCTCCTTGCACCACCACCAATAATGCGTCATATTTACAGTATGACGCATCATTGCGCAAGGAGTTACAGATACGTCAGTATTTCTGACGTATCTGTATGGCGCAAAAGTGGCGCATTGCTGGAGTGTGTCACAAAAGTGACGCACCTCCAGCAATGTATCCTTTCACATGGGGCAAGCCCCATGTGAAAGGGCCTGCGTCAGTCTTACGCCTGCTGTGAGGCAGGCGTAAGAAATTGACGCATTTGTGTCCTAGAAGTGGCGCAGTGAAATCACATAGATTTCACTGCGTCACTTCTACGACCCTTTCTTGCGTCAATACGCCCCCTTGCATACGTTATACCTGGCGCAGGTATAATGTGGCACAGGGGTTTACAAAGTGACGCATCTACCTAGATGCGTCACTTTGTAAATATGGCGCAACAAGGCACATTTTTTACGCCACTGGTGAGTCACAAAAAGTGACGCACCAGCGGCGTAAAAGTGACGCATAGCCTCATAAATGAGGCCCCATGTATTTTACACACACTTGAGATTTTTTTATATTTATTGAGAGAACTGTGCAACCTATTTTTAAGGAGAACTGTGCAATCCACTTTCTGTAAACTACTCTAAGCCTGAGCCTTCAGTTCACTGTGCAGTACAGTTACTCTTGTTCTGTTTATTTGTTGTGTTAGTTTTATCATGCAGTCTTGGATAACGCTGGTGCCATACTGGCTGTATGATCCACTCTGCCACTAGAATCTGCCATCTTTAGAAAGTTTACGGTCCAGTCAATTAACGGGATGTTCCGAGTGTGGAGAAGATTACTTAACTGCAATAGCATCACATTCATGCAATGGGTGTACTGGCAGTGCCCAAATACAAGCCCATCAAAGGATTGCCTTGTTTAATAGGTAGAATTTCGCCTCTAACTCCAACATCTTACAGGTAAAGGAAATCCTCACACGCTTAAATTAAGTACGCAGTTAAATATGGTTAAGAGCCCTCCCATCGAAGCACCCTCTTTAACGCTCAAATTAGGAAAACTTTCCTCAGTGAAGATTGGCTCCACCTAAATTCAAACCGGATACTGCATTCGCTTTACCTGATGGGTATAAAATATTGTCTCGCTGCAGGAAAGGCCAAAGAAGCAGGGCGGAAGAAATTATATTTAGCAGGAAATTTACCTGCACCAGTCTCTTGGGATGAAAACCGCCAGGATCTGCTACATTGTTCCTGTTTGCTTTCGTCAGGTGCCTCCCTCACATTTTAGTGTAATACAGGCCTCTGGGAACTGATAAACACAGGAAGGAAGAACGTATAGATACCACTGGTAAGATTCCAATGAAACTCTCTGTAGGAAAGTAGGGCCTGCTTTCATGGTCACCCCCCCCCCCCCCACTTTTTGCTTGGTGTCAGTATGTTTTTGACCTAGACTGAATGAGATCCTGCTAATTGGGACCCCAGTCACAGTGCTTTCTCCTTAAATTGACCATGGTTAAGTACTTGTCTACATTCACAATTGGCTACTGGTGTACCTCTGTAAGTCCCTAGTATATGGTACTAAGGTACCCAGGGCCAAGGTACACCAGGTGTCTCCCATGGGCTGCAGCATGTATTTTTCCACCCATGAGAGTCCACCTAGACTGTGACTACAGGCCGGCCATTCCAGCCAGTGTGAGTTGGTGCTTGCACCTCTCACAACAGATATAAGTTTCCTTATATCTGGGGGTCACTACGCTTAAAAACTATAAGTCACCCCTGTGGCAGGCTGTTCAGTTCTCCTGAGAGCATGGTGCTTGGTTATAAGTATAAGGGTGCCCCTGCATGAGCAGGACACCCCTACAAACCCCGGAGTCGATTCTCCAGGCTTTGTAGGTGCGGTCAGCCATTTTAATGCATATAGTGGACATCAGTCATCACAAGACGTCTAACTATAAAACGGCTGAACCAAACCCAGTCACGTTTGGTATCAAACATGTTGCAATCATACTCCAACACCGATTCCAGTTTTGAAAGTATGATCCCATGTACTGGGGGGGCTCCCCGGGGGTAGCCCCCTGTACTTCCAGTAACAGACTTCCAAGGTCTGACATCAAGTCTGCTGCTGACCAAAAACACGATTCTGCCCACCCGCTGCTGAGCCAGACTCAAGCAGGGGAAGGTAAAACAATAGGTTTCCTGTCACGGGGAGGTGTGATCACCTGGCAGACAGGACTTAGTGTATTGGGCTGGGGTGGGGGTGCTTGCTAGTGCCACCAGAATGCTTTGAAGGCCACATTTGGTGCCCTCCTTGCAAAATCCACTTTGAGCCAGTTCAGGCAGCCCTTGACTTCCACCCTGGCGCGAAACTGGACAAAGGACATGGGAGTATCTTCCCCTCTGTCCAGTCCCTCCTCTGGGAGGACCCCCGAGTTGTTCCAACCCTTTCCCTAGGGTACTTAAGGTGTTACCTGTGGGTGGTTCCTTAGATTAGTAGTGGGACAAGACTCAAGCCTGTAACCATGTCACTCTTCGACCGTCTGGACACTTGGACTTCGCCTCGAACCGAAACTGTACCAAGGAAGACTCCTGCTGCTCTTGGTCTCGCTATTCTGAAAGTCATCATCATTGTCTGTGTCTGTGCTTCTTCCAGGATCTTCAACAGACCTGTGGGCATCAAGGACACCCGAAGTAATCTCCCTTGGAGTGAAGGAGTCACTTCCCTGCATCTATAGGCACCGCAACGAAGCTGACTGGTCTGCTTCTCCAGATGTCCCACGATTTCCTGATGCTCAGCAACAGAGGTGGTTGGTCTGCAACTCCCTCGAGGCCTGACCTGTCCTCTCTGCAATTTTGAGGTCAGTGTCTCTCGTCGGACGCACCCGGACCCAACCCCTGTGCACCATGTTGACTTGCCATTGCCAAGGCTTGTTGGATCTGTACTCTAGAGATCTCCAGGCTACAAGAAGCTCCAGCCTCCAGCATATCTTCCTTCTAAGTACAGCATCCTCACCGCATCCTCTGCACCGTGGGCCTTCCTTCTTGGTGAGCTGCTCAAGGTCCTTTTGCAAACCCTGTGCCTTCGGCCTTTGGGTCTTCCTGAGGGTTTTCACCTGCTTGCTCGGGGCCTGCTCTGACTCCCCTGCTGTTGGTGAGTCCCTTGGACCTTGCTTGTCCCAGTGTTGCTCCTTCTTCATTCTCCACTCCATTTGCGACTACCAGGGCTTGTTGGTGTTCCTGCTGGACACCAACCACCTAGTCACCAATGTGGGACAGCTTGTGCATGACTCATGGTCTTCCTCCGTGTTGCCTGCTCTTCATAGCTGCGGTGACAAGGTCACTGTCAACACTTCCGAACCATCCAACATCGTTGGGCATTGCTCTTCAGTGCCTCCTGGTCACTCTTGAGTGGCATAGACCCTGTCCCCTCTGCTTGCAGGTTTTTCACTTCCAGGATTTCCTTACCTACTTCTCCGGAGGCACTTTTCCCCAAGTCTCCCATTGTCTTCTACAGAGGTTTCCAATGTTTCTTCACCCCTATGCACCTCGCTTCCCTGGTGTAGGTAACCTGATTTCCATCTTCTGCAATCGCAACTTCTCCATTGACTTTCATTGGACACGCTGCTGTGTTCCCACTCTGCACACAGCTGCCGTGTGGTTCCTGGGGGCTTACCTTGGGTGGTTCCTTATGTCCCCGGTTCCTCTGGGTCTTCTGGTTCAAGTCCTGTACCCCTTTGCAGTTCACATTCGACTTTCTTAATATATGGTTTGGTTTCCCCCCTGGCGACCCCTGTATTTTGTTCTACATATCATATTGTATTTGACGTATTATTTTGTAGTTGTGTTGATATCTCCGGGAAGGATATACACTAATGTGTTAGTAAGTGTTGTGTAATATATAGAAGTATTTTACTGCAAACACTGTGTGCTTCTTTTTCATTTAAGCTACACCACATGATTACACTGGTCAAACAAGCTGCTTTACACTCCTTCAAGATAAGCCTTAAGGCTGCTCTTCAGAGCTACCACTTTGAGAGCTTTCTATGATTATCAAAGACCACTAAAATCACCATAAGGGTTACCTGGATTAGTGCAAGGTGCATCACTAAAATAAGTGTGCACAATATACCAAGCCAGCCTCCTACACTCCTTAAATTAGTTATAGTAAGAGATTCCAACTACATGTAAATGATCGCCGAGATCTCTGTTTGCAACTTTGGCTAATCTAATGACTTCTTCGGGCTTTAACAATTAATTAATTACACCCTGCAGGTCACTGTTTGGATTTAATGTTATCTTTTAGAGAAAAATTTAATCATTTGAAGGGATTGCTGTAGGAGAAATCATTCTGTTGGGAAGAACAAATCACTGTTTAATCCAGTTAAGCATTGGCCACCAGCAGAGGGTCCTAGACTAAAGCTACATTGCCTCAAATCAAATGTGATCAAATATTAATGCTAACTTAAGGGCCTATTCACAAAAGTAAATGTATACATGAGCAATTTTACAACTTTTGTCTATTTACAATTTCCGAGGGTAAAGTTACTTCAAACTGTAGACTTCTATATCAGCTCCCGCTGAAACCAGACGATGGAGCCAAATTTACAAGCTTCTACTTTAACATTTAGGTGAAGCTCCCTGCCACTATGGTGGTTGACCCCTATCTAAAAGAATAGGGAAAGTGATTGAAGTTTATTAATTATTTAAATAAATATAAATGTTTTTTAAATATGAATTTGAAATAAATTAAAATAATATTGGTTATGCTTTCATTCATAAAATAAAAAGGTAGAACACATTACTTCAAAATAAATGTTAAATAACTAAAGATATTAATGTATTATATTTATATTAACTTTTAAATAAAATAAAAACTGTACATAGCCAATTTATTTCAACTGATATTTAATACAAAGAATTGTGTTAAATGTAAATTAGGTTATACTTTTTAATAAACTTTTACAAATTAATGTTATTATTTAATACATTTGCTGTTAATATGTTTATGTTTAAACTAACAAAATATGTAAGACTAATCTGTATATATAGATGGAAAAAAGAAACAGAGAACTCTGGGTAGTTCCCAAGTTTAAGTGGAGAGCAGCTCCTGCATAGAGCACCCTACAACACCAGAGACACTAGATTTTCTCTCCTCAAATGTCTGCTTTTCTATAAAAAAAAAAAATGTGAGCATAGGATTAGCACAATGTCATCCACGCTGGGATAGAAAGGGACAATGTTTTTTGCCATTTCTACAGCAAAGACTTTAAGCATAGGATTAGCACTGTGCCATCGATGCTGAGCTGCAAATTGACAAAAGCCTTTTACCACTTCAGGCACAGTATTACACCTTTGGATTGGTAAATTACCCCCCACGCCAATCTGGAATTGATAAAAGCAACCCCTGACACATGTTACGCTATCATTATAACTCTTAAGAGAGGTTTAGCTTTGTCTAGACACAAGGGAGCACCCAGTATAAGTAAAAAATATACCCTATCAGGCATAGTGCTGCATAAATAATGCAAAAAAAGAAGCATAGAACTCTGGGTAGTTCCAAAGTTTAAGTGGAGAGCAGCTACTGTATAGAGCACCAGTGACACTCGACATTTGCTCACCTCAAATGTCTGCTTTTCGGTCAAAGCTTTTAAGCACAGAATTAGCACATTGCCATCCACGCCAAGATAGAAAGGGACAAAGTATTTTGGTCACAGATCCCCACCTCTTGTGTCTTTGGTGCCTAGAGTGCGACCACAACCTGAAGTATTGCTTTGACTACCGGGTCTCGGCTCCTAAAGCTTTGAGGGAGCAGTTCCTAAAGCTGCTTGCTGTCCGGCATCAGGCACCTCGGAGGTACCGTAATTACAAAATATATACCAGCGTCTGTAGAAAGAGAGAACTAAAAGAGAAGCTCCTTAACAATATTCCAAAATGTGTTCTGGTAAAGTGACATATAAATTTATATGTATGGATTCCCATCAATCACCAAGCCTGGTGATAAGCTTCATCATTTGGGTATCCTTTTTGATGGTATGACAATCAAGCTCTATATATATATATCAGAGCTCCCGAGTGTCAAAGGATATATTTAGCCTAGATGAGCAATATTTCGTATGTTGGAACAAGTATTATAGTGCAGTGCAAATAGTAAAGTGAAAAAGAATATAGAGTGCAAAAGGTATAAAATTGATGCGTGAACAAACTGTAAAATTTATTATTGTTAGTCACGATCAAAATTTAAAAACAAAACTCTAGGACCAGTTTTAACAAATAGCTGCCCTTAGCAGGAGTGGTCAACATGTTTCAGCACTTACAGGCCAAAGATAAAGCCATGTGCTTTTGTCAGGACCTCTAAAGAAAAAGCTACTGCTATTAACAATACTAAAAAGGATATAATATGAGTATAGCATCTCACAGCCCAGAAATCCTCATGATGTTCGTAAATTTCTGAAAGAAAAAATGACAAAACAACACACATTTGAAACTTGAAAAGGAGTTCTCTATTGATATGTGGCTCAGATATTGTGCCATCACATACATACCCACTCAAAGGGGCAACATTCCATCTTACCTTAATAGGATGGAGGACAATACCTCGCCCCACCTGGCAACAGCTCAGGATAAAGGAGGCACCGCTCTAAAAAGAAGAATGCACCAAACTAAAATTCTTGTGGTGTACTTTTCTTTAACATAAAATACAAAGACAAGTGTCCAAAGCGTGCAGTACAACAGATCTACCCAACTCCCACACACACATGTATGCTTCCATGAATTTGTACAATGCAGCCATCGAGGCTTGCCAAAGAGATGCAATATGGCATGCACAACTAAATAACACTCAACCAATGTGAGTAGCAAACAAAAGAATATAGCCATGTTTCCAGCAAACGATATTATATGCAGTTCACAGTCAGAACACGGGCTAAGTCATCTGCAACCGCATAACGTGTACGGATAAAGAGTTTAGCCCTGGTTTTCTCAGATCTTAGCCAAAGTTAATCCTGTCTCGCAACAATATAGACGGACCATCCAAGATATCGTCACATAACCAGTGCAGCATCGGATCCTCTTACCTTTCCGTCGGTACCTCTGACGGTCAATAGAGCCGTCGGGGGGTACCGAACGGGAGGCTTCAAACAGTTAAATATCCTTAGTTTGGTTCCTGTTGTGTCGAAATCACAAACAGGAAACCGAGTGACGTGATCTCGTGGGATTACGATGCGGACTACAAAATAGCTGGGAATTGTAGTTCCGCCGTTAATTGTGAACCTATGAAAGTGTAAACCTCTGATGCATCGAGTAGTTACTGTAAATTTCTCCAAATGTATATGAGTGAACACTGACGAATACAAAGTAAATAGTAACTAGATGTCTAATTATTGAGAGGAGGCCCAGAGGGAAACGTAATCTCGCGAGATTACGTATAGAACTACAAAGTAGATTGGAAAATGTAGTTCGGGGTGTCTCCGAGGGTAAAATAAACCAAATGTAAACAGAGGAGGTGACCAAGATACCAAGGAAACACGAGATGGCAAAGTGTAACATACTCACGAAGAGTCTAAAATTTTGTGAGTGTGCCCCGTCAAATGAGTCAAAGGTTACAAATTAAAAGTTAAAGTGCAGGCATCTAAGACCATCCAGTGATAGGCATGATGGTCAAAATTAGAGTCATAGCTTGCCTCATCACTAAATCCGTAATTGAAACGGGAAACCGGTTTAGGTAGGTGGCAACACATTGCAAAGCCCTATAGATACCTGTATACATGATTCAAAAGAGGTGAAGGGCGTTACAGAAAGATTGCCCTCGTGGCTCAACCTCCCAGTCTAAACACCAAATTAGTAGACCACGTAGGGAAACCCTCACGGGCAAGATGCTTACAGGGAGGACCAAGGGATCGAATCATTAAGTCCCAGTGTGTCGCTTTTTAATCTAAAGACCCATCGTTGTTCTCTAAGAAGTAAAAATTTAGAGATATCTGTGACATGTTGCGGAATGTAGGGTTGTTCTAAAACAGTCTACATCATGTCTTCCGGTTTGTGATTCATCTCTAAGAAATGGGCCGTTAATCTCTTGTTTCTTGCACCTCACCGTACTCATGTGTTCCATGATCCGCAACTTGACTTTGCGTGCCGTCATGCCCACATAGTTAAGTTTACAGGGACAGGAGATCAAGTAGACCACTCTTTCGCTGTTGCAATTTGTCATTTTCTTCTGTATCCAAGGGCGATCCGTTCCTATGTCTACTGTTTTGGATTTTTTTGTCATAGGACACGCCTTACAGGTACCACAAGGGAAATGCCCCTGTATGTTTGATGTACCCCAGATTGTATCTTGTGTCGCTGCTTCAATGGCACGCGGTCTGGTGTGTACTAATTTATCCCGCAAGTTACTGTTTCTTTTAAATGCAAACAGGGGGACAGGTAGAGAGTCACCATCAACATTGAGAATTTTCCAATTTTTCAGAATAGACTTTTTGACATCATTGGAGACTGTACTGTACGTGTTAACGAAAGTCAATCTTGGAGTCAAGGTCTGTTTCATATTGACTTCAAGAAGACTATCTCGATTGTTGTTGACAGCTCGTTTGGCCGCTTGTCTGACAACTTTTTTTGGATAGTCTCTGTCAATCAGATTAGATGAAAGAGTTTTGGCATGCTTTAGAAAGCCTTCTTTAGTTGAACAATTCCTTCGAATCCGAAGGAACTGTCCAAAGGGCAGATTGTCCCTAAGAGCTACCGGATGATGACTATTGTAGCTCAATAGGGAATTCCTTGCCATAGGTTTAGTGTAGAGTTCAGTTTCGAGGCCATCAGGTGAGGCAGTAATCAGAAGATCCAGAAAGGCCAGCTTGTGTTTGTCCATCTCTACTGTAAATTTCAAGTAGTTATTTCTGCTATTCAGCCACTCAAGAAACCTGTACACACTATTGATATCTCCTCTCCATATAACCAGAATATCGTCGATATAACGCATCCACAGGTGGATGGAATTACGACGAGGGTTATTGGGACTGAGGACATGTTCTTGCTCAAAAACGTGAACATAAAGATTAGCCATGCTTGGGGCAAAAATACTTCCCATACTCGTACCAGATGTTTGGAGGTAGATGGTATCCTCAAATTTAAAGAAATTTTCTTTCATGGCTATCTGAGCACACGCCATGATGAAATGAGGCGGTGTTATTGAGTCAAGATCACGTTCCGACAGTAGGGTGCTCACAGAGTCAAGGGTCTCATCTTGTGGAATCGAAGTGTAGAGGGACTCTACATCAAACGATACCAGAAGATCTGTCTCATAATCATATTCAATATCAGGAATAAGCCTGAGGACGTCTTTAGTATCCTGAAGGAAGGTAGGCATTTTCTTCACAATAGGATTCAAAAAGAAATCAACGAACGTCGAGAGAGGTTCTAATAATGAACCGATCCCTGATATGATCGGGCGTCCTAAAGGTGGACGGGTCGGCTTATGCACTTTGGGAAGGATGTAAAAATACGGCATGATAGGTTTGCTCGTATATAAAAACTTGGCTTCATGTGCTGTTATCCAGCCCTCACTTTCAGCCTCTTCCACAATGATGGATATGTCTCTTTTGATTCTTTCTGTGGGATCTTGTTTAAGAGGTCGGTAAGCACTCCTCATTCCTAACTGTTGTAGACACTCATTACGATAGACTTCTGTGTCAAGGAGGACAATCGCCCCACCTTTGTCCGCCGGTTTAATGGTGACAGTGGTATCGGACATGAGGCTAAGGAGTGCTAAATGTTCATCTTTGGTTAGGTTAGAGAATTTTTTACGTTCCTTCTGAAAGGTAAGGGTAAGGTCCCTATTAACTGCTTTTTCAAAAGTGAGTACTTTTTTTTTACCTCGGAGGTACCCTCAGAGGTCTCGTTCCTGGTCCTGGTATAGGTCGAGAGGAGGGTCCGAGCACCACTCTGGGGGCTCCAAGTCTTCATCCTCTCATTCGAAGTCCTCGAAGGGGTCAGGTAAGAGGCAACACAAGAAGCACAACTTCACCCCGTTGGTTACTCGATACGATGGAGAAGTCTTGACATTCGAGGCCTCGTTCTGCGTAACTTGTGCCAGGGGCGGCTCCGTGTTTCCCTCTCTTACCAGGACTGTGAGTGCCTCCTGCCCAATTAAGAGTTTTATGATGCCATGTGTGCCATTTTTGGCCAGCCTGACCGTGCTGGCGCACCTTTGGGTTTCGCAGGCTCAAAAATAGGAGTACCTTTGTGTTCCGTACCGGTGGCTCCAGCCCCGGCTTCCATGGCTCCTCAGGGTTCTGTTCCCAGATCCAGGCAAACGCCGGTTGCACATCCTATACCTTCCCCGAAGCCACGTCCAACGCTGAGACTCCCGAAGCCACCGTCGTCTACTGGCAATGCCAGCCCTATTCTTATCCTCAATGATATGGAGCCGGTCGGGCGTCTACCGACGCCGAGACCTGCGCCAACAGAGCCTTTGGGCTCCTCAGCCTTTTTTAGAAGGGCTAGAACTGGGGGAAGATTGGGCGATACAGGACCCCTTAGAAGTCCTGCATTATACAGAAGAAATGGACTGGTCTGAGGAACTGGGTGATGCCAGTGGCTTGGATATCTCCAGAGCCTGGCATGCTTTCCCCTCCTAATCGGGCTTCAGAGGAGGTAACTTCCTTCGTCACGGTGGTGTGTAGGGCTGCGGAGGTCCTGGACCTGCACCTTCCTACTGTGGCAGTCAAGACAAATGTCTTGACAGAGGTTCTCCAGCGTGGCGTCCCCACCACAGAACCCCTTCTGCCATTTAAGGAGGCTTGACTGATGTTCTTCTGCGGACCTGGTCCGAACCTAGCACAGGGGCTCCTGTGAATAGAACAATCTCTTGCTACCGCCCCCCTGTACCGGTTGACCCAGCTTTCCTCATCTCTCTCCCAACCCCGATAGTTTGGTGCTCCAAGCCTCTACATCCTGTGGCGCATTCCCTTCTGCACCCCTGGATAGGGAATCCAAAAGGCTGGATAGCTTTGGAAGGAAAATGTTTTCTTCCACCAGCCTAGCATTGCAGTCAGTAAACATTACATGCCTCTCGGGCCATTACTCCCATTCCCTGTGGGAGACAAGTTGTGCAAGGGCTGCCCTAAGTCCCAGAGGAGTCTTGGGCTGTCGTCTCCCAAGCTGTTGCAGCCTTGACACAACAGACTCTCTGGGTAGAACAATTTCCACAACGGTGACCGTTAGGCGTGACACCTGGTTGAGAACGTCTGGGTTCGCTGAGGATGCCCAAGCCAATCTGATGGACATGTCCTTTGATGGCGCTTGTCTCTTCGGAGATAGAGCAGACATGGCACTCGAGCGCTTCAAGGAGTCGCGGGCTATGGCCAAGTCCTTGGCCCTCTCTATGTCATCCAGTCTTGTGTCCGCCTTTTGTTTCTTTCGTGGCTATGGGAGGGTCTTCCAGCTGCACCAGCCCTATCCTAACCAGAGGACCGGACATGTTTCGCAGTCTCTGCGTGGCCGTGGGCGCAGCTCACTCCTACACCGTGGGTTGGGCCGCTGGAAGTCAGGTCAGGCCACAAACCCCCCTTGCTCCTCAACCTCCAAGCCCTCCTAGTCCGATCCTGTCAGATCATGGGTGTCCAGTTGGTGGCAGGATACGCCATCACCTCCACTGCTAGCTGGAAATCACCTTGGACAGGTGGGTCCTTCAGATAGTTCAAAGGAGCTACTCCCTCCCCTTCGAGACTACCCCTTCCTCAATGCCTTCTACATATGATCGACTGATGGAGGCTCACCTTGCTTTACTTTGAGAAGAAGTCAAGACTCTCTTGCCAAGGGAACTATAGAAAAAGTGTTCCAGTGCCAGAAGTAGGCTGTGGTTGTTACTCCCGCTACATTCTGGTCCCCAAAAAGGACGGAGGCCTTTGTCCTTTCCTTGACGTCAGAGCCCTCAACTACTTCCTCAAATTCGAGAAGTTCAAGATGCACACTCTGGCTTAGGTTCTGTCTGCCCTGGACCCTGGAGACTAGATGGTAGCACTGGACGTGCAGAATGCTAACTTTTATATTCCTGCCTGCCTGCACTTTGTCGCTACCTGCGGTTTACGATGGACCACAAGCACTTTCAGTTTTCTGTGCTCCCCTACGGCCTCACCAGCGCCCCTCTGCTATTCACCAAGGTGATGCGGTGGTCACAGCTCATATATGGAGATCAGGGGTTCCAGTCTTCACCTCGATGACTAGCTGTTGAAGGCGGGCTTGCCCCAGGAGGTCGTCTCCCACCTCCAAACCACAGAAAACCTGCATTCGCAGGGGTTCACTATCAAC
The DNA here is from genome assembly GCF_964261635.1 of Lissotriton helveticus. Classification (NCBI taxonomy): domain Eukaryota; kingdom Metazoa; phylum Chordata; class Amphibia; order Caudata; family Salamandridae; genus Lissotriton; species Lissotriton helveticus. Next base: position 603,679,759 of record NC_136059.1, read on the forward strand.
GTGCCTAAGTCACACCTGACTCCTTCCCAGGTGCTTCCTTTCATAGGAGCTATTCTGGACATGGTGCGGTTTCGGGACTATCATCCTGAATGACGAATGCAGGATATTCAGGGTACTATACCGATGTTTCAGCCTCTATCCTGGATTTCGGTGCGACTGACTCTGAGACTGCCGAGTCTCATGGTCTCCTGCATCCTGTTAGTGAATCATGCTAGATGGCACATGGTGGCTGTCCAGTGGTACTTGAAGTTCCAGTGGGTGCAGCATTGGGGAGATCTCACCAGCCTAGTCCAGATCTTAGAGGGAACTGTGCGAGATCTGCAGTGGTGGCTAACAAAACCCCAAATGGGTTACAGGCAAACCCCTCTTCCTTCCCCAACCAGATCTCACAGTGGTGACAGACACATCACTCCTGGGATCGGTCAGCCATCTGGGGGAGGTGGAGATCCGAGTACTCTGGTCTGTGGCGGAAACCGGGCTTCACATCAACCTGCTAGAGCTTCATTCAATCCGATTGGCACTGAAAGACTTCTCACCATCCCTCAAGGGAAGGCTGGTTGAGGTGTTCACGGGCAACACCCCTGCCATGTAGTTCTGCAATAAACTAGGCGGGATAAGGTTGTGAACCCTCTGTCAGGATGCCCTGCATCTCTGGACTTGGCTGGAACAACAGGGCATATCCCTGGTGGTTCAACAACTTGCCAGTTGCCTGAACGCCAGGGTGGACAAACTCAGCTATTGGTGCCCAGTGGATCACGAGTGGCATCTCTATCCAAAGGTGATGCAAGGACTCTTTCAGTGGTGGGGAGAGCCTTGGTTGGATCTGTTCGCCTCCATCAAGAATGCTCAATGTCCGCAGTTTTGCACCTTGGAGTTTCCAAGGCGGCTCTCGCACGGCGACAGTCTTCATCTCGGGTAGAACTCAGGCCTCCTTTGCGCCTTTCCGCCCCTTAGCACTCCTACCAAAAGTGTTCAAGAAGATCAGGAGCGACCGGGCACAAGTCCTTCTTGTAGCTCTGGACTGAGAATGGAGAGTTTGGTATCACATGCTTCTGCAAATGAGCATCGATCCTCCTATCAGACTGCCCCTTCGAGAGGATCTTCTATCGCCGCAGCAGGGCATGGTCCTCCATCTGAACCTGTCAACCCTCTACCTCATTGCAAGGAGATTGAGCAGCGACAGTTGACCACATTTGACCTTCATCTAGAAGAATGTAATGTTATTTTGGCAGCCAGGTATCCCTCTACTAAGCCGATATAGACCTGCCAATGTCAAACATTTTGTAAATATTGTACAGAACGGTGTATCGACCCTTTGTCTGCCCCCCTTTCTGACATTCTCCTTTTTATCCTGTCTGTTGCCCAGCAGGGCTCTGCTCTGGGCATTCTGAAGGGTTACCTTAAGGCCCTTTCTGCTTTTCTATGGTTGCCAGAGCAACCATCACTATTCAAGCCTCCTATTGTACATAGATTTCTGAATGGGCTTGTACATTTGTTTCCCCCTTCACCTTTCATCATGACCCATTGGAACCTTATCTAATGTGTGCATCATTCGAGCCGCTGCGCAATTGCCCACTCTGGCTGCTGACCATCAAGACAGCCTTTTTGGTGGCAATAACTTCTGCCAGGAGGGTGAGCGAGTTGCAGGCACTCTCTTATCAGCTTCCCTACCTCTCTGTCTTCCCAGAAAAAGCAGTGCTCTGCACTATGGCTTCTTTTGTTGCCCCAAGTAGTGACACTATTGCACCAAGTTCAATTTGTCACATTGCTCACCTTCTTTGCTCCTCTGCATCCTTCTAAGGAAGAAGAGTGTCTCCACTGTCTGGACCCAAAAAGAGCATTAACATTTTACCTTGACTGCACAAAGGAGTTCAGGGTGGACAACCAACTCTTTGTGTGGTACAACGGAGCAAAGAAGGGAGGTGCTGTACAGAAGAGGACCATCTCCCAATGGGTTATCCTCTTCATTAGGATCTGTTATGCTCTGACAAAGAAACAGCCTGCTGAAGGCCCAGGGTCATTCCACGAGGCCAAAGGTAGCCCCCACGCACTCCAGTGTGGTGTCCCAGTTCTTGACATCTGCCAAGCGGCTACATGGGCATCCCTGCACACGTTTGCCAAGCATTATTGCATGGACAATCCGGTCCATAGGAAGGGCCTCCTTGGCCGTTCAGTCCTACAGAACTTTCTGGTTTAAACTTTTCCGCAGTCCCTCCTCCGGGGATGGTATTGCTTGGGTATCTGTTCACAGGTAAGGAATTTGCGGCTTGATGTCTATCAGAAGGACAAGTTACTTACCTTCAGTAACTCCTTATCTGGTAGAGATATGATCTAGCAACAGATTCGTTACTGACCCACCTATCCTCCCTGCACTGTGGATCACTTCTTCATGTCAGTGCATTTCCCTTCAGGTCCTTAGTTGTTTAAACACACCATTGTCCGTCAACTTCATTGCTCCGTGCTTCTGGTTTGGAAAGTCGTGAAAAGTACTGACGTCAACACGTCGAGGTGGCACCTATGTTGACGGATGTCGTGATGACTGAGACGACGCTGACAGCGCCACCTACTGGTACGCAGGGGTAGTGATCAAGAAAATTCTCCCAGATCCAGTCTAACGCCTGGGAAGTTCACAGGTAAGGAATCTGCGTCTTGATCATGTCTCTACCAGATAAGTCATTACCGAAGGTAAGTAACTTGTCCGAACTGACAAGCAAGGGCCGAGCAAAATGGGGATCCGAAAACACATTTTTACCCATTCCTTTTTTTCAATAGGAACTTTAGACACAGCTGCAGCCCAAACTGCTAAAATGGATTTACATCAAATTTGGCAGAAAGCTAGATCTTGTCCCGAAAGAGTGCTTTTTATGACTTGGCATAAATCCGTTCAATGATTTTTGAGCATTTAAGGTTCAAAAAGGCTGTATATTTCATGCTGCTGGGGATCCGGGACGGAGCGAATCCCGGGAGGTGTCACGTTGGGTGTCACATGATTCCAAAGATCCATGGAACACCCCCAAGCACCCCTCAAAAAAACGGGGTTGTGTGCCTACGTGGGGGTTGAGTGACTGAGGGAATGTTAGATGCAAGGGGTGGCAGCAGGCTAGGCATTGCAGCCAGACCCATGCAGTACACAGATGAAGGACATGCTTGGCATGGGTTTGGCTGCCTAACAGTGTTGGCTGTAAGCCAGCCCCTGCATCCAACTACCAGCTCGGCACTAGCAGGGAGTTGGCCTTACATATGGTAACAAAATATTGCATTAAAAAAACTTGAAATAAAAGTAACTTTATAGTTAGATGAATATTTCGGTGACAAAGTAATGTTTCAAACTCAGAAAAGCACAGAAATTCACCAGCTATAGTTATCTCAAGTAGCTATAACGCGTCCCCTAAGGTAACTATAGCTCGCACTCTCTGCATGCACTGCTAATTACCCCAAATATTACAGCTGAATTCTCACTAACAGAGGCATTCATTGGGCAGTACCTAAAAATGACTCACTGCATTCATGATGGAATTGGGGGGGCCAACAGTGGTATTGGAAGAACAATGGTCTTATACTACATTTAGATCTAGGTCTCATAGATTGCTGTTGTTTCAAGCCTTTCTAATGTATGGTTTAACCACTATTTCTCCAGGCATGCCTTGTCAAATGCCAGATGAATCTGGAAGGCAGCTCGAAGCAGAAAATACTCAGCCGAGACTGGGCTTCCATACTGGAAACCCAAGATGGACACCCCAGGGAAGCAAAGGTGACATTCCTATACTTCAAAGTACTACATGACTGGAACGCCCGCAAATTACACTGGACACACTTCTTACCTCACTCCAACTGCTACCACTGTAATAGCCTAGGCTGTGACTTGTGCCATGTCCAGTAGCACTGCCCCAGGCAAGTCTTGGAAAAAGAAAATAAGTGTTTAGGATAAAGCTTCACACCTGCAAGAATAAGGCAAGCAGAGAGGTCTTCACCTCGAACTCTAAAGGGAATCTCTGCTCTCTAACTTTGTGAGCACCAATTTAAAAGTAATAGGAGATTCAGGAACGTCCTTATCTCATTTCACACCACCAGGTACCAAACAAACCATTACTTGAGTGCATCTGCAACATCACTCCATTTTCTCTACGCTTTGCACGAAGACTGCGGTTCTCAACCTCGAACATCTTGCCATCCTGGTATATGATGAACAGAAGGCTTCTTTAGACCATTGTTTCTCCACTTTCACTGTTAGGCTTTCCCTCCAAGCCTCTCTATCAGCAGTCTAATACGGACATAAGCCTTTCTCAAGCTGCCAAAAATCATGATAATGAAAAGAGAACATGCTGGCCAAACAAAATGTATTTCAACTGAGCCCTGCAGTTAGCCTAACTTTAATTAAGTATATAATGTGCACTTCGAATACATGGTTATATACGTACAGATATAACTTTAGGAAAAATTTAAAATGTGAGTAAAAGAGCACATGTTTACATATGCACATATAACATGAAGTGTAAGTGTAAAAACTGGAAATAAGGAATACCTTCTTACATGTTTAAACTAAACATTAGTGCACATGTGAATAAATCTCAAGTCTCTACAGTAAATACCTTTCTTTAACCCATTTAAATGTATCACAAATGTTGATAAAATTGTGAATAAGTGCATATAATGTCAAATATGCATACATAATTGCATTTCTGTGATGTGTAAGGATGGAGTCTATATTGCGCTGCTGCAATCCCCCTCTCACGGCCATGTTAGCCTTCACTATCAACATATGAATCTTATCAGATAAGAACAAATCAAAACCATGAGGATTTCAACATTTTCCGTTTAGAGTTTTCTAGGTACTTCATTTCAGCATAACATGTACACCGACTCTCCTCTTGTTCCACATCCTTTTTTTCCTTAGTCCCCTTCTTTCCTGCTGCACTTTTCTCTTCGCTTTTATATGCTTGTAACCCCTAAATATTCCAAACAAACATATTGCACAAAGGGTAATTATCACAAGTGGTCTCAAGATGGAACCAAATATTCCACTTCCAAGATTCCCAAACCAAATGCCTACTGCAGCAAATCTATTCCTAATTGCTTCCCAAGCACAGGTAGCTTTCAACTCCTATAAATTTTTCTTTAAGTCTGTGATGTTTTCAATGTAACTCTTCACCTCCTCACTCTTGTCAGGTATGTAGGTACCAAAAGACACACAGATGATGAACGGAATGCAGAGCACATCAAACATTTTCCCCAATCAAGAGAACTGGGTTACATCCATTGTTATTTTACCCACTACGCCACCCCAGTTTGGACCCAGCCATATGCAAATCAGTCTTGACCCTGCACCTCATGGTAACAGTCCAGCCTGAACTGCCAAGCCAGGTCCTTCCTGGACCGGAAACAAGCATCCTGGGACCGGTTTCGGGGCATTACCCATCATCAGCCAGGCTAACTTGAATCCAGTGGCACAGTGAACCCGGGAGCAGGGTCAAGACTGATTTGCATAGGGCTGAGTCTAAACTGGAATGGCATGGGGAGCAAGAAAACAATGGATTTAGGTCCAGATCTCTGTACTGGGGTGAATGTTTGACAGTGTTCAACATTCTATCCATCATTGTTCTTTTTGCATTTGTCACCCCGAGTGGGACGGGTATGCCCAGATGTGGGTCCCCTTCTCTCCGTGCTACTGGCTGATGAGGGGTGAAAGCCTGAAACCGGTCCTAGGATGCTTGTTTCCGGTCCATGGAGAACCTGGCTTGGCAGTTCGGGCTGGACTGTTCCCATAGGGAGCAGGGTCAAGACTGAGTTACATATGGCTGGGTTTAAACTGGAATGACATGGGGAGCAAAGAAACAATGGCTTTAGGCCCTAGTCTCTGTACTGGGCTTAATGTTTGACATTGTTCAACATTCTGTCCATCATTCTTCTTTTTGCAGGTATGTAGGTACAGCAGGGGAAACATCCTTTACAACGCAACTTTTACCACGCAGTGCTTTTACATCGCAACTTTTACAACGCAAACCATTACAACGCATTGCGCTGGGGGGCGCTCTAGGATAGGGAATAGATGTAATTTACTATTTAACACCTTCCCTAGTGTCCACGGGGGCTGGAGTTGGAATAGTAAATTAAACTATTAACTATCCAGCACCCCAAAGCGCTATGTGTTGTAATGGTATGCGTTGTAAAAACTGCGTTGTAAAAGAATGCGTGGTAAAAGCATGCGTTGTAACGTCATACATCCCCAGCAATGCTGAACCTTCAGCATCTTGCAGACTCTGCCCTCTTTCACAAGAAAACTGTCTAACGCAAGACGTGTTTGCATTACCATACACCTTATTGGTATTATCTCAGTGTCCACAGCTAACAATGAACTTGCAGTACTAGTAGATACCTTATCAGCTACGGTGGACAACTTTCTAGTATTTAAGATCATTCAAAACTACTCCTACAGAAGGAATCAATGTACCAACTGTTTCAGCACCATTACTGTTTCTTTTGGTTCTAACATATGAATTCAATGCAAGATCATCTACACGTTCCACATGATAAATCGGGGAAATCTTTTTCCAAGTAACATGCCATACCAACCTCGGGCAGTGTAAAATATGCGTGATTCCCCACAAACTCCGGGAATAGCAGGACTTTGTCATCCCATGAATAAAGGCCAATTCCTTTTGCATTCAAAAATGTGATCACAATCACACCTTCCCATGTTTTCAATGTGATTTGCAGATTTGAGTCTATGTATACATAACACATAACTTTCCCTTGTTCTTCCAATTTAAAGTTAGTGTAGGCATAACTCCTTACTATTGGTGCTTTAATTCAGCTGTAGCCCATTGGCTTCTATATTTTTGACCCCATCCTATTTTCCAACGGGCATCTATTGCTCTTCTCCTAACTTCTAAAGAATCTAAAAATTTCTTTTCAACATCGTTTAAGGAACAAGTCAAATTGTGCCTATGCACATGAGCAGTAAAGTTAGCCTTAGGGTGGCGATACAAATGTTTAAATGAAGGGTCTTCAGAAAGCACTAAATCATAATTTGAGAAATCATGCTAAAACGACCCTTTCCATATAAAAGGCTCATAGAGAGCCTACAAGTTACACCATATGTAGGAGGAATATGGTGGTAGGTAATTCCCTTTGCAGCTGATGCAGGTAACTTCGTGCAAATGCAGCAGTCCTTTGCATCCATCATGTCAATATATTTATAAACAAACTTAAAATAAGCATTCCAAGAGAAATCTCCTCTTGAGGAATCTACAGGTAATGTCTTGAAATCAAATGTATGCAAGCAGTAGGAATCTGGTAATGGGTAGTCGTAGATTTAATCTCCACTTAATTGTGAAGTGTGGGCTAATATAATCCTAGAAGCCATCCAATAAGTCCTACAGTTACAGCTATCATTACATCTGCTAATATAAACCTATGTCAGTTGTGCTTGTTAGTTTCCATGGCTTTACTAGAATCAGACTCTTGAATAAGAACTTAGCAGCAAGCAGATTTATTTTGCAATTTCCTAGTTGTGCAGGTGGCAAAACAAGTCCATAAATCATATTATCTGAAAATTTACAAAGTCTTAGTGAGTCATCCCTAACCCTACACCATTTTATTCTGACACCCTTGCGCTCCTTCTGCTGCTTTGGGGCAATGGACTCTCCTTAATTCTTCTTTAAAAAGTCTATTTAATTGTATTTAATTTAATAAAAGAACAGATCAAATTTCCATTCAGAGATCAAGCCCATGACAAATTGTGTCAATCTATTCAATAACAAAGCAAATTCAAAGCACAGTTCATTCACAAGCTTAAATTCATGGAGGTTTAACTGGAATGGCACTATGCAGTATTTACTGCTAGGCTTCTGAAAATTCATGATGGGTGAGTAACACTATCTCTTTCAAAATGCCTTGTTGTACCATTGACTCAGTCACTAATATAATCCCGGCAATCGTGTCAGGGTTCAAATTGTATTGTGGAGTTCTTGGGTATTCAGCATTAGTTTCACTTTTATATGGACAGTCTGAACTCCTTTTATGAGACCCATGTACTTTCCTGAGAAGTCCAAGACTTCAGGCTTCTCTGTGTCCCTGCAATCCGGTTGTAAATCATCAGTTGTGATCAAAGGGAGGAATCCAATGTTGGGCCCATGACTCGCCAAATTGAAATCAACATCTTCATCATGAGTCTGAAACTCCACACCTTTCGGCGTGTAAAAGAAGGTGCAATTTAACTTACAAAGCAAGTTGCGTCCCACCGATTCACAGGACTAGAATCACACACCTCTCTTCAAAGGACCCTATTTTAACAGGCACTTCTTGTGTTACATGGTTTGTCATCTGTTTATTTGCAACTCCTACACCTTGAATTATTTTTCCCTGAGGAGCAGGTTTGGAACATCTGCTGTACTAAGAATGGAATGGGTAGCATTAGTGTTGGTCAAAAACGATAAAATGATACTGGGTAGCCATTCGCTTCACCTTCTACAAATGGACCACTCTGGTCTATCTCTAAGACTGCACCAAGCATGCAATCTTCCTCCCCCTCAGGTAATATCATTGTGACAGATCTTAACCATAACTCTCAAGTGTTTCAAACATGGAAAACTGCTGGAATGGGTTTTGGTTCTGGAAGGAATTTGGATTAAAGTTTGGGACCTGGTTAGAATTAAATCTAGGACCATTTATATTTTGCTGTGGAATTTGGGCTTGAGGAACCTGTGCATTAGGGCTTTGCATTCTCTGTCTCAGCACATTATTGGGCTGTACAGGGTTGTTAACATGTGTCTGTCCAAATCCTGAATTTTTAACCTGATTCTCATTCATTACTCTGTTGGGATTAAGACAACATTCCCTCTTCCAATACTCTAATTTGCTACAATAATGGTATGGATTCAATTTCTTTAACATGGAAACATCAATTCTAGTACTCTGGTCAATCGAAACACCATGACCTTTACCCTGTTGTGGATAATCATTTCCACCTTGCATCACAGGAACTCCCTGCTGATACACTCCTTGCATAGCACAACGATTCCCTACATGTGGTTGACTCTGATGTCCTCACTGTGCTGCTTTTATTTGCCCCATCGGCAACTTCTCCTACAACCGCTTCAGTATCATTTCCAATTAATCTCTACAATATTTTGCATACCTCAGATCTCATCAATTGACCTATTCTGCCAACAATTTAAAAGCTGTTGAATCATCACGCTATTTTCAGATTTCAATCCTGTCACAAACTGAGCCACTAAACTTCTCATATACTTGTATTCAAGATTTTCCATTCCCCTGAGCTGTTTAAACACTTGCAACAATATCTCATAAAAAGAATGCACCGTCTCTATAGGCTTCTGAGATTTTCTATCAGTTTTTACCCAATCAATGTCTTGCTTGTATCTTTACTTTCAAAAGGGTAATCACCTGTTGATCCTTTTTTTCACCAATGGCGATGGGGCATGAGATGGCTGATTTCTCTGTGTCTCCTTGTTTGGACACAGTACAGCTACTTTATATTCTGCCCACAAATCACTTGCCACCACAATGTTGAAAAGGGTATTCAAATCTTTCCAAACCATCTGGAAAATGTTTACAAATCAATCAACCTGGGCGTATCAGTCCACTAGCATAGTTTTCAATTTGGGGTATTCACCCTCCTACTTTATTGTACATGATCAGAACCTCCACCAGGCACTTCTTTCAATGTGAAATAATTTAAAGCTCCTTCCCCCCATCTATTAAAGAATGCAGTGGCTCTCCCTTTGCTTTTTTGGTTTTTGGGGATCTTTCTTCTTTGCCCATCTGCCTTTCCACTGATCTAATTGACTCTACATCCGGATGCTACTAACCAATTCTCTAGTTTGCATTTTCATTCTTGACGCCCCCATACTGATTCCCCCTGAGCTTCCACTAGTAACAAAACTACTCATTCCTTCAGATTGGGTCACATTGTACGGAGGGGGACGGGTTGTCAACACATCCAGAAAGTCATCACTAGGATCACTATCTTCACCTGATCCCCATGCACTCTCTACTTTAGCCTCCTTTTTCTCTTTCTGAGGTTCCACACTCATCAATGCAGGATATAACTTAGCTCCCTCAATTATGTCAGGTCTCCATTTTTGTTATTCAGTATCCCACCTAGCTTCGGCAAAGCTAAGTACTGCCTTTCTAACTCTACCTTGATATTTCTCTTTGGCATGAGCTTCACACTCCCAGGCTTTAAGTGTCTCTTACTGTGCAGGTCTAGGAGATGGCTTTATCTCATACAATACCCTTCTCAGATTCTCAATAATTCTCAAATTAAATGTGTCTTAGTTTGGAAACATCAACGCTCCTTTTTATGTGATCTTATGCCATTGACTCCGCCAAATGCACGTGTGGAGCCCCACACTTATGACCATATGACCTGCCAAGCCTTCTGGTGACACCTCTTCTCTAACAAGGACTCTCACATCTCCCCTAATAAGATCTTGTATAGCATTGACATTTTTCAGCAATAATATCAACAATCACAAGTAGAACTCTTGTTTCAACCAGGAAGTAACTTCTTTACCCACAATTCTCATTTGGCTTCAACAACCAATAACAGCGCGGTACTCTGTGAAATGCTCAACTAATAATAGAGCAGCACAAATGGCAACCGTTCAATCTCAGCGTGACACACTATGGCATACTTCTCACTCCTCGCAGCAGCTCATCCTCCTTTACAATTTTCACAAGTGCACCCTTTCTCAGCACTAAGCAAGCATAAAACTAAATACTAAGCGATTTTAACAAATAACTTTTGTCTGCTCCACAGAATCACAGTAGAAATGGTTCATAGTGACACTTTCCGACCTACTCAAACACGCACTTGAGTGAAACCTCCACCAGCGGAACTCACCTGGATCAGTGCATCGTCTCCTTGTGCAACAGGATTCACTACATGAACCACACCTTACTCTCGCACACAGACATATATGTCCCTATCTCAATTGTGCATCTTATGGTACCTCACACCTAGCACCACACCACAAAACATAGCAGACAAATTACAACACAGTGTATTCCACACTTATAGCTCTATCCCGGGATCTTAGGCTACATCCAACCTGATGACAATTTCAACTGCTCAACATTAATCAAATTCACATCTATACCACAACTAAAACATCATAGTACCGCACCACACAATCTCATCAAAGTATAGCAAGCTTGACATACCCAATTACATCATGCAACCCTATTAATACTCACTCCTTTGCTGATACAACTCTTTTCTGAACCACTGGAACTCCACTGACCCTCCAAATGGAGACATGGGATTTTAGGACTTAGGCTGGATTTTGGCAAGTCTAGAATTTCTACAAGTTATACATCAACTCCCTTTGCTTTAGTAGCTAACAATCCACAAGCTGACATCTGATGTAGCAGTGGACCTTGCAATGTAATGTCTTGGCTAGCTGACATGAAGCCCCAATAGAAAGGCGACATCAACAATACATTTATAACTTAAGAAGCCAATGTGAATCCACAATAAGAACTAGGAATCGCTGAATAAAGTTAAAGAGTTTTATTTTGGACTTCTGATCAATCCAGTATATATGCAAATCAAAACTAAGTTCAATAAAGAAAGCAATACAATAAGTAAGATGAATAATCTCAACAGGTTAAGGCACAATAGAATGGCATATCGAATTGCAAAAACCTCAATTGCATTGATACAAATTAAAGCAAACAGGTGTTCCATAAATAACCTTTCCTTATCTCTTCTAAACATAGATCAAAAATATAGGGTCATCTATCAAAGGCCTTTAATTTAGGACTCCAGTAGAAGTCTTGGAAAAAGAAAATAAGGAGAAGATTTACGACTTCCGGCGCATCTCTGCTAATCAGCAGAGATGTGCCGGAAGAGTTGCGACGCATCTGCCTCCCGTGTGCCACCACTGATGCGCCACATTTACAATTTATTTTATTTATTATTTAGTTTGAGAGTTTTATACAGCGCAAACAAGATCTTTATAGATATCAGAGCGCTTTACAAAAAACAAAAGCAAGGGATAAGAAAAACAAGCAGGTATTGAACAAAATCTCTGATCACAGAATAAACGAAGATAAATAAGAGGGCATCTAAAAGGGGGGAAGTTACATCGAGGAGCATACTAACTCAAACAGATACAGATAATACAAAGGTGCAAAAATATCCAGGGTCAATGTTCAAGTGAATTTAGCCATGAGGATAGCTTTTACTTCCTTCTTGAAAAATGCAGTGGAGGAGATAAGTCTGGTTTCTGGGGGGAGTGCATTCCAGATCCTGGGTGCCATTCCTGAAAAGGAGCGTTTATAAGTTTTTTCCTTCCGGAATCTTCGAGGTTTCAGAAGAAGATTTTTTGTGCTTCTGGTGTTTCTTGAGCCACCTGACATGGTCAGCTTCTGAGTGAGGTAGCTGGGTGAGTTATGGTGTACAGCCCTATGAGTCATACAGGCGATTTTCAAATGGATTCTGGCTTCGAAAGGCAGCCAGTTCAGGGATCTCAAGTCAGGGGATATATGTGAGCGTTTTTTTGATCCAGTGATGAGTCTCGCAGCAGATTTCAGTGAGGCTTTTAGGGGTGCGGTTGTTGATAGGGGGAGTCCGCAGAGGGCGACGCTTCCGTAGTCTATCCGAGGAATGACTTGGGCTTGTACTGCAGTTTGGAAGTCTTTAGCTGGGAGGAAAGGTTTAAGTTTCCTCAGAGTATTTATTTGGAAGTTAGCTCCCTTTATTGCCTTGCTGATATGGTGTTGCATATTGAGGTTGGTGTCCAAGGTTATGCCAAGGGATTTCGCGGAGTCCACGATGGTAGGTTGGATGTTGAGTGCAGTTAGGTGTTTAAGCCAAGTTTGAGCGGTGGAGATTTTTGCGGGAGGTGTGATCAGAAGGAACTCAGTTTTCTGAGCATTAAGTTTGAGGTGATTTTCGGCCAGCCATGTTTAGGTGTTTCTGAGCGTTGAGTTCAGCAAATTGATGGCTTCGGGGGATTGTAATTTGAGATAGAGCTGGGTGTCGTCAGCATACATATGAAAGTGTACATTGGATGCTTGTAACAAGGTGGAGAGAGGCTCCATGAATAGGTTGAACAGTGTTGGGGATAGGGAAGAGCCTTGTGGGACGCCTAATGTAACAGGCATAGGTGAGGACATCAAGTTGTTGCTCTTGAATTTCTGTGATCTGTTATGCAGAAAGGAGGTAAACCACTTGAGAACGGTCCCTGATAGACCCATTCTGGTATTTAACAGCTCGAGTAAGTTCTCGTGTTTGACAGTGTCAAATGCTGAGGAGAGATCAAGTAAGATGAGGAGGCAGGTATCGTTCTGATCTAGGATTTGGAGGGCGTCATCAATTATGTGTGTCATAGCTGTCTCTGTGCTGTGACCTGATCGGAAGCCTGATTGATGAGGCGCACCGTGGCACACGGATGGGCAGATGCGTGATGCAACCCCGGTGGAAATGCGGCGCATTGCTGGTGTTGCTTTGCAAGTGCAACGCAGCTCCAGCAAGGCTCGGGGGTTCCCTATCTCCAACATGCTGCGTCAATCCTTAGGCCTGCTTCAAGCAGACGCAGGGTTTTGACGCAGTATGGCCCTAAAAGTGACCGAGTGAAATCTTGTAGCTTTCACTCAGCCACTTTTAGGAGGCGTTTCTACACCGGAACGTCCGCCCCCCCCCGTGCCAGAACGCCTACATGTGGCGCAGGGCTTTATAACGTGACGCATCTCCCAGATGCGTCACGTTGTAAGTACCCTGCAGCATGGCACTGGATTTGCACCGCCGCTACGTCACAAAAGTGACACAACGGCGGCGTAAAAGAGGTGCAAGGGGCTTGTAAATCTGCCCCTAAGTGTTTAGCATAAAGCTTCACACTTGCAAGAATAAGGCAAGCAGAGAAGTCTGCACCTCCGGAAGTCTAAAAGGAATCTCCGGTCTCTAACTGTGGGAACCCCAATTTAAAAGTAACAAGAGATTCAGAAAAGTTCTTATCTCATTTCACACCATCAGGGACCAATCTAACCCTTACTTGAGTGCATCTGCAACATTGCTCCATTTTCTCAATGCATCCTGGTACATGATGAACAGAAGACTTCTTTCGACCATTGTTTCTCCATGTTCACTGCCAAGTTTTCCATCCAAGCCTCTCTATCAACAGTCTAATACTGACAACAAGCCTTTTTCTAACTAAAGAAAATCATGATAATAAACCTGCAAAGAAAAGAGGACATGCTGGCAAAGCAAAATTAATTTTAACTGAGGCCTGTAGTCAGGCTAACTTTAATTAAGTGTATAATGTGCACTTCGAATACATGGTTATACATGTGTACTTATAATTTTATGAAAAATGTAAAACGTGAGTGAAAGTGTACATATTAACATATGCTAATATAACATTAAGTCTAAGTGTAATAAACGTGGTTAAAAGTACACCCTGAACATTAGTGCACATGTGTATAAATCTCTACTCTCTACAGTGGATACATTTCCTAAAAACGTTAAAATGTTTCACACACTTCAAGAAATGTAAGGCACACAGAGAATATGTCAAATACACATACATAATTACTTTTCTGTGACGTGTAAGGATGGAGTCTATTTTGCGCTGCTCCAGTGGCATGTAAGATGGGATTGGAGAGTGCAGTGGGAGGCAAATTGTTTGTAAATAGAGGAGCAAGGCCCTACAGTCCATCTTAGGGAGCAGGTTTTAGTGACACCTACAATGGCGGAGGATCAGAACAAGGTAGGAAGAAAACCCATAAAGTTTTACCTGTTCATATAAGGGCATCACTTTAATCATACAAGTTTATGAACACTTCTCGTTGCTAAAACTGCACAGCTTAGTTCCAAGAAGCCACCTCGCTGGCTTGCATTGCACTGAACACATAAATTAATTACCTCAACTGCAGAGTTAAGCAGACTAATTTAAAAATTAGGACAAATATATATATATATTCTTTTGTTACAGGGAAACCAGTACTCTTCATCTTTTTCAATCTTGTTCATCAAACTGTTATAGAGTTATAAGATTAAGGTGTGATTCTAGTGTACCCTTGAACCAATTGTCTCAAATGTGTCGCATCCCCCTTTTACGAAAGTTGGATGTAGTCCAAAGAATGTAATAATTCATAAAGCCCATGAAAATATTGCCCAACATCCGTCTCAACAAAAATGATATAAACAAAAAGTTACTCATACGGTCATACCTCATCTACTCCAACTACATTCCTCACTTCAGGAGAACAACCTGCAGAAAACCATGAAATCGTTCAAGCCATACATTCCTGCAAGGCCAGTAGAGACTGGAAGAGACAAATTACCCCTTTTCAGTTATATTGTAGTTCAGTTGGAGGGAGGAAGCCGCCAGATGATTTGAGAGATACTCAGCAGCATTTAGTAATAAATGTTATCCTCCAAGCCTCCTGTCCACATTTGCTCAATTACACAGAAGCACAGCTATGCTTTCACAACTTTAGTCTAATTTAGATAATCCCTTTGTGTTAGATTTGGTGATCTATCCTCAAATTAAGGATATTTCAAAGGCATTGTTAAAGCTGCCACCATCCCAAAGATGATAAAAAAAATGATGCGTAGTTTAAAGGAGAATCCGCTGTGATCTTTTACCGGTGTCCACAGCTTCATGTAGTACCAGAATATATTTGTGAGAAATTGTCTGATACAAATATTGTCTTAAATATAATTTACAAAACTATTGTGCTATTGGAGTTAATAGAAAATCTACACCCAAACAGATGATATTTGTGTAAAAAATATTTATGGCACAATGTTGTGACATACAACCCATCAGCTTTGTTTGCAAGTCAGCTGTGTTTGACAAAACACCATTGAGTCATGTAAATAAGATGATAGAAACAGCCAGCCTCATAACACTACAACAAATGTCCAGGTTGGGGTGACCATGTACACACACAACTTGTCTACTGCTATTTCACCTTTATAATTTAAAGGGGATGGTTGTATGATAATAGCACAAATGGTTTTACCACGCGTGCCTCTACCACGCAGCCCAACGACAAATGCGTCTTAACCATGCATTCCTTATCACGCATAACTTTGGCACAATATTTTGTGGTATAGGCATGAAGTGGTCGCCATTACCCCGCCCATTCCCCGACCAATTCCCAACTCGCTGCCCCTGCGCAACCCCAACCCCTTCCACTGCCCTAAGACCTAGCCTAACCCACTGCCCTAAAAAATAACCCATTCCCCTCCCACTGCCCTAAGGCCTAATACCCTTCACTACCACGCCCCCTGCCCCATGCGCCATCCTTTAAACTACCCCAGCCCCTTCAACTGCCCTAAAACCTACCCGACCACGCCCTAAAAATGAACCCAACTACCCATTCCCCTCCCACTGCCCTCCCTAAGGCCTAAAACCCTGCACCCTAACTTACACTCCCCCGCACCCTCGCTCTGTCCCTTCATACACTCCAACCCCTTCCATTGCCCCAAAACCTACCCGAACCCCGCCCTAAAAACAAACCCAACTACCCATTCCCCTCCCACTGCCCTAAGGCCTAAAACCTTGCACCCTATCTTACACTACCCCTCACCCTTGCGCTGTCCCTTAATCTACCCCAACCCCTTCCATTGCCCTAAAACCTACCCGACCCCCTCCCAGCCCTACAAATTACCCCAACTACCCATTCCCCTCCCACTCCCCTAAGGCCTAAAACCCTACACTACCCCTCATCCTGCGCTGTCCCTTAACCTACCTCAACCCCTTCCACTGCCCTAAAATCTACCTGACCCCCAGCCCTAAAAACTAGCCCAGCTACCCATTCCCCTACCACTGCCCTAAGGCCTAAAACCCTGCCCCCTAACTTATACTACTCTGACCCACCCACCCCCACGCCTGTCCCTTAATATACCCCAACCCCTTCCACTGTCCAAAAACCTACCCGACCCCCAAGCTCTAAAAACGAACCCAACTGCCCTAAGGCCTAAAACCCTGCACCCTAACTTTCACTACCCCAACCCCCCCACACCCCTTGTGCTGTCCCTTAAACTACCACTTCCACTGCCCTAAAACCTATCCAACCCCCTCTCAGCCCAAAAAACCCCCACTTACCTCACCACTGCGTATTCCGCCTTCTGTACTCCAGCAGCTAGACCGCACACTGCCTTAAGAACACATATGCGTGGTTACAGCATATGCATGGTTAAGGCAAGCATGGTAGAGCTTGTGTAGTCGGAACACACGCGGGTCAGACTGAGGTGTTCTGACTGTCTCCCAGGGGGGATTGAGAGGAAATGTTTTGAAAGGGCTTTCTACAGTTCCCTAAATATTACTTTCTGTAACAACAGAAGTACAGCCTCTAAACAGACCAATTACATATTATACTTGTAAATCCCTCTTTTTTGGAAGTGCAGAAGACTAAGGGCCTAATTTATGAAAAGTGACGCATCGCTGCGTGAAAACAGCGATGCGTCACTTTTCACTGCATCCTCCTTGCGACACCAATGATGTGTCATATTAACAGTATGACGCATCATGGCGCAAGGAGTTACAGATACGTCAGTATTTCTGACGTATCTGTATGGCTCAAAAGTGACGTATTGCTGGAGTGTGTCACAAAAGTGACACAACTCCAGCAATGTATCCTTTCACATGGGGCAAGCCCCATGTGAAAGGGCCTGCGTCAGTCTTACGCCTGCTGTGAGGCAGGCCTAAGAAATTGACGCATTTGTGTCCTAGAAGTGGCGCAGTGAACTCTTATAGATTTCACTGCGTCACTTCCATGACCCTTTCTTGCGTCAGACCCCCCCCCCTGCATACATTATACCTGGCATAGGTATAATGTAGCGCAGGGGCTTACAAAGTGACGCATCTAGGTAGATGCGTCACTTTGTAAATATGGTGCAGCAGGCACATTTTTTACGCCGCTGGTGCAAAAAGTGACGCACCGGTGGCATAAAAGTGACGCACAGCCTCATAAATGAGGCCCTATGTGTGGCATGCTCCATCACCCAGTCTGCCCCGGTCAGGATCTCAGTTCATGCTTTAGGGATACTGAATTCCTATCAATGTATGAGGCGAGGTGGCCTTTGGAAGGGCTGAGGAACAATTGACCACAGGAAATATATTTCGAGTGGTTTGATGACTCTCTCTTCTGGGTCTGCCTTTTCTATAAGGAATAGGGACAGCCCTTATGCCATATTATCTACTTTCTCTAAGTGTTCATTTAAGGAACTGTTATATGCAAATATTATCAATATAAAACACTGCTTCAGTGTCTTCCAATAGGAGCTCTAAAGTTCCTGTAGCAAACACACATTATGTCTTCTTCCCTGAGGCAAATCGTGAATGTGTATTAAGTACCTCCAAATGTAAAGGCAACCAAATACTGTGTTTTGGATGCTGTGTATAGCATGTGTACTTATGTAGGGTTACAATATTGATGAATACCTTTTAAAATGCATGTGTATTGAGTTGAAAGTGTTCCATGTTCGGATGGAATGGAGAGATGCAGATTGGAAATTCTGGGATGATTCCCGGTTCGTTTCTTGAAGTATCTGGGCGTTTCATCTGTCGTGGGCATTTCTTTATGTAAATAAACTACGTTTTATTCTTTCTTCGATTGGATCTTCTCGTGCCGTCGTTGTTCCACCAATGATCCCACACTTTGGTACCAGGAGTGTGGTCCAACAAAAGAAGAGCAACACTGAAGATCCTTGTGTGTTCTCCGGTCAGAGTGCCCACCGACCGGAGAACACATAAGAAGTTTACAAGGAAGAAAAGACTAAGTCGTCGGAGAGAAGATCACTCTTCCGACTTTGTGACAGTGAGTGTGACCTACGTCGGTTTTAATGATCAAAAGATCGGATGCATTTTTTGTAAGGTTCTTTCTGCTATGAGACTCTCCACATTCTTCAGGCTGTGTGACGTATCTTATTTGGGTTTGTCAGGATGCCTGCGCAGAACAGGGAAATTTCACGTCTGATTTTTTTTTTTTTTTGAGAACCTTTATTATCACTTCACATAAATACAAGCATGGGCCTACAACCTGTCCGGCCGGCCGCTAGTCGATTCGGAAATTCAGCAAAGCAATATAGAAAGATACAGCAACCCGTAATTCGGGGTCAGATACGTATCCAGGATATAACTCGTATTCAAGCATACAGCGTGATAATCAGGATTCAATAGGGTTCATTTTACAGTGAAGAAAAAGAAAAAAGAAAAAATAGCAGAATAATTGCCATACGGTCATACATGGTCCTACAATAGCAACATGAAACAGAAATCTGCAAAGAGTGCGAAACACTCCTAAAGACATGGGGGCAAGGCATACGAGTCAGGATAAATGTAAACAACACATACGGGATGTGTCAAACAGCTCCCCAGCCCCTAAAACAAGACAGACTGTAGGAAACATGAAAAACGACGACACCATGAAGAAGAAAAGACAAAGGGCCATAGAGACAAAGAAAGAACAAATAAACAACCCCCTTCCCCCTACCCCCCACCCTGCACCCCTGCAGAAGGATACGGCCTACCCCCCCCAGCAGCGTGCCTATCGCCCTAAAGGAGAACCAGAAATATAGAATAATAGAAAAAGGGAAAAAGAAGGAAAAAAAAAGTGGAGAAGGGCCCTCGATCAAACCACCCGGCCCCCCCTCACCCATCGCGCACCATAAGCATCATAAAAGCAAGGTCAGAATAGCCACAGTAGGCAAGAATTATCAATTCAATCAATAACATTCCCGTTGAGTGTCCCCCTAAACACCGTCAGCCAACAATACGTTCCTCCATGTCCCAGACGGTATCACCCCTGGCCTTTTCTATCAATAGTACCCACATGCAGCCAGTCATCAAGCAGCATACAGAGCCTTGCGGAGGATCCAATCGATCCGGGCGGACCGGGCAGCGCCATTACTCCATGGGACCGTAGCCCCCAAAACCCAGCCGAATACGTATGGCGGAAATCCGTCTGTGTCAGTAGCGATTCCGGAGACAACCCCCAGCCCGAATACAGTCTCACCAGCCAGGAAGAGAGAGTCACACAATCCAGTAATCGTTGAAACGCCGCCGGGGCAGCCCAAACTATGGATCGATGTCGTTTCTTCAGCCGCCGTACAGATAAGGGCCCCGACGAGTCACTCACACATACAACAGGGCAATCCAAAGCGGTATCACGGACCGGGTCTGTCGGCGCCTCCACGAACGTAGGCGCAACTGGGACGGTTGTAACTGACGCAGAGGCGGGCACATCAGCGCTTCCTTGAGATTGAATCAAGCCCATGTGGAGCGGCGGGACAACAATGGCGGCCATCCTTCTTCCCAGATCCCAGGCGTCCCGGCTCAGGGTCATATACAGGGTTGTTAACGCAGCCAATATATCTCTGGACGTGGGCTCTTTCTCGTGGTGCCAGACCCCAGGACTCTCCCACACAACGGATTCTCCGCCCGGATGAGGTGTGCGTAAGAGGGTGCTATCCGCCATCTTAGCTGATCCGGCCTCGTCTTTCTCCACTTAACTTCGGGACCGGGACCCACACCAGGGAGGGACAGGATTCACAACGGGAATCTCAAATGTCAAGGCAGGTTTCTCAGCGGAGAGTCACCAAAAGGCTAAAAACTCCGCCGCTCCCTGGGGGCCACACGCTGACACCGGGAAAAGTCGTTAGTGTGCCCGGATACAACACCAGAGTGGGGGCCAAGTATCATGCACTCCCCTCGACCCAGCTGTATCGCACTCCCGACATGGTTCTCCGCAAGTTGGGCTGGGTCGGCACTTTCGCCATCGGCCAGCAGGTCGTCAGTTCCCTCCGGCCGACTCCTCACCATCACCAGAGGCCGATGTTGTTATAGTCGCGGCTGGCCACTCTTCGCACTCGAGGCCCCGGTCCCAGCTCCGTGAAGGCCGCAAAACATTCAGGGACATTTCAACGGGTCTGCAGCAAGCAGAAGCCTCAGGAGCAAACGGTAAGTGAAGACTATCCTTCGCCTACATAAATATGCAGTTACGGCCCAGGATAAGTGCCAGGATGTATGCGCGGGGTGAGAAGGCTCACGAAGCCGAGCGTTTACGCAGCCATCTCGGTCGCCATCTTGGCTCCTCCTCCTCACGTCTGATTCTTGAGCGTGCTGACAGGTGTGCTCGACGCAGTCTGCCACCTTGAGTGCTCTTCGCGCAATAACAACAATCCACAGCTTGTTATTCTTAGCAGAAAAGGTCACTTTATTAGGACAGGCAAAACAGAATATTCCTTCTTAATGCAACATTTTTGTGTGACGAGAGAGAAATAAAACATTATCAAAATTCCAAATGTTTTTCCCCATAAATATATAATCAAAAACATTCCCAACAAAAAAACAAATAATGTACAAACCCAACATTTTCATTTTTCGACCCTCCCCCCACCCCAGAGGGAAAGGATAAGCCCGCTCTAGACCATCCAGACCCTCAAAAAGCGCCTACAGAAAGCAACCATAAAGGAAAAACTGTTACCCGTCCTAACGTGACGTGACATCCTTTTTTTAATTTATTATATATTTATATACAAAAACGTTGGCCGCCACGTCATCTCACAGTGAGGCGGTCCCGCCCCTTGACAGCCTAGCCCTCCCTTACTCCCGCCCCTAAAGCCCTCTCAACCAATTGCGCTCCGATGGAGTGTTCCATTGCGCGAATATTCCCAGGGGGACACCGGCTCGCGCCAGGTTCCCCCTGGGTCCCATCGCGCAACAACAACAATCCACAGCTTGTTATCCTTAGCAGAAAAGGTCACTTTATTAGGACAGGCAAAACAGAATATTCCTTCTTAATGCAACATTTGTGTCACGAGAGAGAAATAAAACATTATCAAAATTCCAAACGTTTTCCCCATAAATATATAATCAAAAACATTCACAAAAATCCAAATACTGTACAAACCCAACATTTCCATTTTTTTTCCTCTTTGTCTTTTCCTTACCCATCTTTCCGCCTATCCTACCCCCACCCCAGAGGGAAAGGATAAGCCCACTCTAGACCATCCAGACCCCCAAAAAGCGCCACCCAGGAAAACGGAAGAGTTTTCCTGGCCCCACCCTTCTTGCTCAGAACAATATTATTTGTTATTGCTATCACACCACAGATTTTTAACTCCAAAAACCCGCCAGCAGATCCCTCAATTCCATCAGATAGTATGCTTGCCCTATCTGAGACAGGTGCACACCATGCTCCCTAAAAAGATGTCGTTCAATACCTGTGATGTGTCCATGTGCCAATACTTTGATACCCATGGGAGGACAAAAAATTATTATGGCACGGTTACGTTTCCTCCGAGCTTTCTCCAAAGCAACATGACTACGGGCCCCCCTCCAATGATGACAATAAATAAATTCAGTCCAAACCAACGATGTGCTAGACCAATTTTTCTTTATGACCACCAAATCCAATTTCATTTGTTTCAACAGCGTTAAACCAGATAAACTTACCAGATCATTTTCACCTAAATGGATGATCAATAAATCAGGAGAATTCCTCTCCTGTGACAATTTAGACAGCAAAGAAAACAGATACCCCCATTTCATCCCACCCAAAACCTTTCCAAAAAACTTTATGACCCTTGCTGTGGAGGCCAAGAGCCCGTTCGCAAGTCTGCCGTTCTGCAAATGAAGCTGACCATTTTATAAAACAGTGTCCTATAATCCAAGTCTGCATTTTCCTTGGAAGAGAGTCTACTCGACCTAAGGCAGGAAAGAGCAAAATTAGATAGGTAGATGTACCAATACCACATACAAATCATTTCCTGACATAACGAGAACAGCAGTCTGATTTCCATCTACCAAGTCGTTTGATATCCTCCCAACCCAAACCCAATTGAGACGCTTCAGTGGCAGCCCCGATTCTAAAGGAATGTGTACCAAATGATAAGGGGTTTTGTCACACCCGTATCAAATCTTTCCTTAATACTGCTAGGAGATGATCACAGGTAATTCTGTCTCCGTTACAATGACAAAATAGCACCCTGTGATGGAAATCAGTAGACTTCAGGAATGACTCTCATTCTCCCAAAGGACAGCAAACCTTCACACCACTTCCCTTCAAGTGAAACCATGTACCCTTGCCCAATTGATCAGTTTTTGATTTGTTCAGCAAAATCCGCAAAGACCCCTGATGAAAGTGAATACCGCTAGTCTGTATTCCCAACTGACCTCGCAAGCCCAGCGATTCGGACACTCTAAACGCCCCGAAAAACAACCAAAATCATACCGAGTCTAAAACGTGTAACCTCCCACCCAGAATAATAATTTGGCAATTGGAACAATAATTGCTGCAAAAATGTAAAAGTTATGGGTTCACGTGAAGACAAGGAATGAACCCTCTCTCTACTAAAACCTTTTAACATACGCCGTAACAAAACACCCCCCTCCCCTAATTCTAGCCCCCACACTAATTGTCCATAGAATAAAATACCCAAAGGTTTACCAGCAATGGTCGTATGAGATAAACCCTTATCCATCAAGGATAAGACAAACTGTAACATGAAACCTTCGTCACCAACCAATACACCTGAAACATTCTGAGACTTAGCATAACATAAAAACTCAGACCAAGTCTGGCGATAACTGCGTCTGGTGGAAGGAGTAATGGATTGTTCAACCAGCTCGATGATCCTCAATCCCCCAGTGCCCAGATGTCTTGAGGGATAGCAGTTTTGCAGCTGTCCGCCCCTGGTGCCAAAGTGAGGAATTTCTGCCAATTAAAGCGAGATAAGGAGTCTGCGATTGCATTATGAACACCTGGAATGTGTCTTGCTCTAAAAACAATATTGAGGCGGAGACTCTGTAACATAAAAAAGTTCAAAAGCTTCAGTACACGTAAATCCTTAGCCCCTATGTCTATTGACAAGATGCACCACCGACATATTGTCGATATGAAATAGCACACATCTGTCTCTGAACTCGTCACCCCAGATCAACAAGGCAACAATGAGGGGAAAAAACTCTAGAAAGGCAATACTACGTCCCTGATGCAGCCAGTGCTCAGGCCACTTCCCAAAAGAGACCAAAGCCACGAACCCCAGACGCATCTGAGAATATCTGTATCTGCCAGATTGTATCATCTTCAATAAAAAAGATGGAAGCACCATTGAATTCGTCCAGGAACTTAAGCCAAAACAACAGGTCATCTTTGATGGCTTTAGTCATCCTAATTTTGTGGTGGGGAAGATAAGCTCCCGACATGGCCATACCCAGTCCCCTGCAAAATGTCCTGACCACCCTACAGGCGAAGTTCAAGTACCCCAGCAAACGTTATACCCGTCTCAATTCAATTTTCATCCTGTCTATCACTTCCAACAAAAAAGACCTGATTTCATTCAGCTTAGCTACTGGTAAACGAGCCATTATGTCGTCAGTATCAATCTCAATCCCCAAAAAGGTAAGTTTGGTAGAGGGGCCTTCTGTCTTCTCAGGAGCTAATGGAACCCAAAATCTGACGCCATATCCTGAAAAATGTGTAAAACTCTGCTACATTGATCCTGCTCTGCCCTTCCAATGAACATAAAATCGTCCAAATAGTGACAAACCGAAGCGTGACCACTTTTTTGCACCACACACCAATGTAAGAAAGTGCTAAATGTTTCGAACAAAGCACAGGATATGGAACATCCCATAGGCAGTACACGATCCACATAGAATGCACCTTTAAAGAACATGCCTAACAGCTCAAAATCTGATGGGTGAATAGGCAGCAAACGAAAAGCGGACTGTACATCACATTTCGCAAGCTCCGCACCCATTCCAGCCAATCGCACCAAACGTAAAGCATCATCCACAGAAGTATAGGACACATTAGAGTCAATAGGGGAGATGAAATCATTAACTGATTGACCCTCAGGCCACGACAAGTGATGAATTAACCGAAATTCACCTACCACCTTTTTAGGAACAACACCCAAAGGGGAGACAATCAGATTTGGTAGAGGAAGCTGATGAAAGGGGCCCACTATTCTACCGGCTTGCAATCCTTATCCAGTTTTTGTTGGACAATATATGGTAGTTCCTTGGCAGATTTTAAATTATCAGCCCATCGATGGAAACGTGGCCCCTGATAACCTATTTTAAAACCAACAGAAAAAAACCAAAATAATTTGGAAGCCGCATCTGCATCAGTATAAAGCTCCAGCCAAGCCAACATGGACTGCAAATTAACTGGAGTAGGGGCCTTTTGGAATAACTGGGGGAAAGGATCCTCTGCCTCTCTGACCCCTCCCTGGATCCCCGACAGTCGGATTTGAGAGACATTGAGTAAGGGCATGTCTCCCCCCACATTGCGAGTACGCATGTTTAAATCGACAAAATTGCCTGGTGCAGATACCTCGGTTGAAATTCCAACAGGCGCCTGCTGCCTGCAATTGTCCCATCCCCAAGACACCTGCCCGCCCTTGGGCGGGACGCTGCAGAAAGGGCTGATAAATTATGGGTAACCCACTAGCCGTATAAGTCGTTGCCTGAGTCTGGGTAGATGACATCCATTGTAACCATAGTTCTTGATCCACCTCCCCCCAAGGTTTGTCAGGAAAAATGTTGAGTCTAGCCCTGAATTCCTCATCATAATTTAACCAGGCAAACCCACCAACCTGCAACTGTGCTCTACGAATAGTATCCATGTATTTAAAGAGGGCCACCGCCTTGTCCTGATGCCTCTCGCAATATACACTGGCGTGGATTAAAAAAGGCCGCGGCTCAATTTTCAATATTTTTGGGCACCCTGGGACATCTAGATAGTTCCCATTCGTCTTCCTTGGACCCTTCTCTGGCCTGAATGTCTCTGTGCAATAATTTGAAGACATCAACAAAATCATGTTGCCAATTTTTTGCTTAGTTTTCAAAGAAAGATGCATACCCAGGGGCATAGCTAAACCCATATAAGGAAGTCTTGTCCGACAATTCATTTGACTTGAAGCCTGTGCTTTACCAGAAACATTCCTTACCGATATTTGTGTGTCACCGTGCAAAATGTCGTCAGACTCTACAATATTACGGGGAAAAGGTGTCAATTCCACCGCAGACCCTGCTCCCACCTGAACTCCACCCTCCGAATGTTGATATACCAATCCCTATGTGTGGTACATTAAACTAACGAGGTCTGTGTCAACTCATCCAAAAACTATACAAAAACATCGATAGGTAACCTATGATCCCTGATAGGATACCCATCAGTCACCACTCGGAACCGCCCTTCATCATTTGGGATTCCTGTTAACCATATAGCAGGTCCACTACCGGTTAAGATGGAAGGTCAGATATTATAACCTCTTGTAACCTAGTAGTGACCAAAAATGGTTGAGGGTGTCAAAAACTAACCTTCAGTGAAAATAAGAAAAAGGGTGGCTGAATTGCAGTGCTAGTGAGAAAATGTGCTTAGTGAGAAATAAAATTGGGTGAGGGAGCAGGAGATAATTTTATTCTGTTTTATGCTCACTCCACCAATATTAAAAGAGCAGCAAAGATAGATTTAACAAATATCTACCTAGATGTAAAAATGGTCAACATGTTTCAGCAAATTAGGGGGACTAAGGAGCCCTTTGCTTTCATCAGGACCTGGATATTGAATGCTACTGCAATAAGTGTTGTGAAAGATTAAGAAGTGACTACATAACAAACAATCTGTAACATGAAAAAAGATCACCTGAGTTCCTAGGTGTAGTCTTTATTCGCAGAAGTTTTGTATGTCACTGGCAGGAAGAAAACAAGACACAGACAAACACCAGTAAAATAACCACAAAACCATAGACATAGTAATGTGTAATTAATCCACATTTCAACTATACCCTAATCATTTGGTATCATAACACACTGGTTCCATAACTTATCAACATGAAGATACTTGTATGTAATGCTTACATGTGGCATAATGTACTTCGTCTTACCATTGTAGTCGAAGTAGAGGGCTCCACCCCGCCTGGCAACGGCTCAGGGAACGAGGGAAGCACCGCTCTAATAAAAAGGAAGCAAAAACACGGGTATGTCGTCGCCTCCTGGACAGTTAAAAATAGTGCACATCGTTAGTATTCTGAGGATAGTCTAATACAAAGTTCTTATATCAGAGAAATGTGAAAGGAACACTCCATCAATTGGACCCAAAAGACCTTTTATACAAATGGCTGTTTTTTGGGCAAAGGTCTGGACTGATGTTATAAGATTCTTGATCGAGTGTCACAAAAGGCCCCCTAGCTAGTAAGTGTTTGCCTCTATGTTGATAAAGTATTCGATATTCTCTGGTCCCAAAGAGGCCTGATTTTGTAAGCCCTCCACAACATATGTAGGCTGTACTAACAGACCGCAATATGGCTTGACCGTTTGCTCAGAACACGCCGCATGCGTAGCAAACGGACAGAATTGTGCCGCCTACATAATATCAGTCTTCCAAATTGTTTACGGGAATGAAAAATAGGCCAGTCGCTGATTTCACACTCTTTTAAGAAGAGATTTTCTTGGCTGTAACAGAGAACTAAAACGATCTTACCTCTCCGTCGGTACCTCTTCGCCGCCTTCCGAGCCGGTTGGGGAGGTACCAGAGCGGATCAGAGACCTTCATTAAGAGCTCATCGTCGATTGGTTCTCAATCGATCATGTGAGTAGATCGTGCAATAACAGCCATCATAACAACCGAGCCCGTTCAGCGATAGGACCATTGCCGGTCACGTGAGCGAACCGAGTGTTGTAAGTCCGATGTTTATTGGCTAATCGAAAAGTGAACAGTTGCCTGGAGACGATATGTATCCCTGTCTTTACACATCACACAAAGAGTTTCGCGATGTTATCTGTTTACTTGGAAACACAGCCTATCTTAAAGAAACAGAAATGTGTTATGGGCAGCTTAAAAACAGGTAACGTATGCCTTGTATGTACACATGTGAAATATACAACTTCACTTCCCTAGGCCGGTAGCAACTCATTATTCTGGGAAGTTGAAGATTGTTTTCTTTTGTTTGTTGAGAGATATAACCCACATGAACCGATATCTAATAGGCTCCCTATGGTTTACGTATGCCTCCTCTATCAACAACTATATCAATTATATCAGTAGAGAGAGGCCACGCTTCAAACAAGATCTCTCCTGGCCCCATAGAAAGAAGGAATGTTAGACACAGTTATAAAATAGACCAGGGTATGTCATCATCAATCCGCCTTTGTTGGTTCCCAACTTGAAAACCCATTTTTGTTCTCTACGTACAAGAAAGTTAGTATAATCTGTAACGTGAGAGGGGATGTAGGGTTGCTCGAGAACAGTCCAAACAAACGCTGTTGGTGCATGTTGCTTTTCTAAAAAATGATTAGTGAGTTTGGTTGCCTGTCTCTTGCAGCGAATCGTGCTTTTATGCTCTGAAATCCGGATTTTTATTTTCCGTGTCGTCATCCCAACATATTTCAAGCCACATGGGCAGGTTATGAGATAAATTAACTTATCACTGTTACAGTTAGTGAATTTAACCTGTTTCCATGGCCTGTTTGTACCTATGTCGATTTCAGTTGACTTGTTAGTTTGGGGGCAGGCTTGACATGAGCCACAAGGGTGATGTCCTACTATAGGTGGAAGATCCCAAATTGTGCCAAGAGCACAAGCGAGCACGGAGGCGGGCTCGTCATCAACTTGAGTTCACATACCATCACTCCAATGGAAGACAAAGTCCTTAATAGAGGTTTAGGCTTTGTGCCCACTGTCAGAAACGATCACTTTGAAACCAATATAGAAATGGCCAAGTTTATTCGTAAAGTTCGCCTGCAGTTCTTCTTCTCGAAATCTAACCAGGAAGAATCAGACCTGGAAGATGTGAATACTGGTTTAAAGAAGAAATCGACATTCAACCCTGGATCCCACATGGTTCCAGTGCAAGTACTTGCATTTGAACAGGCCATAGAGAAGGATATCGAAAACTTATTCTCTAAAGAAAAAGAAACCTTCTGCAATTTTTCTAAAGCTGAACAGGATGCTTTAAAATCCCTGGCCTCGAAAACGGAACTTACAATTAAACCGGCGGACAAAGGGGGCGCGATTGTCCTGATGGACACAAGTGATTATCGTACTGAATGCTTGCGTCAACTTAACAACACACAAGCATATTGCCCCCTAGTCCAAGATCCAACAGCTGATATGCGAAAAACAATCCACGAGATGGTAGGTGAAGCACTGGCAGAGGGTTGGGTTACTCGGCAAGAAGCTACCTTCCTGTGTACTGAACATCCAGTAATGCCCTATTTCTATTGTCTCCCGAAGGTGCATAAAGAACAAAGGCCACCACCTGGCCGCCCGATGATCTCGGGCATTGGTTCCATTTTGGAACCTCTTTCCACCTTCGTCGATCATTTCTTGCGCCCTATGGTGCAAGAAATGCCTACATATCTCAAAGACACAACAGATGTGCTACGTCTCCTCCCTGACATTGAATTTGATGCAGAAAATGACTACCTTGTCTCATTCGATGTAGAGTCTCTTTATACATCAATACCTCAAGATGAGACGTTAGAAGTCATCTCCTCTCTCCTGATGGCTCATGTCCTGGACAGTATTACACCTGTCAGTTTCATCATGGCTTGTGCCACCTTAGCCATGAAGAAAAACTTTTTTAAATTTGAGGACACAGTTTATCTGCAAACGTCAGGTACCAGTATGGGGAGCATTTATGCCCCCAGTTTGGCAAATTTATACGTACATCACTTTGAGCAAGAACATGTCCTTACAAACAGTAACCCCTATATCACCTCGATAAAAATATGGAAAAGGTATATCGATGATATACTAGTGGTATGGGGAGGGACACATGAAGATCTGGTGGCATTTCGGAACTGGTTAAACAGCAGGAACAACTTTCTTCGCTTTACTGTTGAGGCCAGCAAAACTGACATTGCCTTTCTGGATTTGAGGATTTTTTCCACCCCAGAAGGCCTTCAATCAGAGCTTTATAGAAAACCAATGGCGAAAAATTCTCTACTCTGTTTCAATAGCCACCACCCGAAATCTCTTAAGGAAAATTTTCCTTATGGACAGTTCCTTAGGGTACAGAGAAACTGTTCAACTAAGGCAGGCTATGAAACACATTCAAAAGCCCTACAACAACAACTTCATTGTAGGATATACCCACCTAAACTGGTACGGAAATCAATGAAACGGGCCAAAAATAACAACAGGTTAGCCCTTTTGGAACCTACAGTGCCTAAAGCTCCAGTACACAGATTGACCTGTGTTAGCACTTTTGGGACCCTGTCTCACGATATCCAGAAAATAATCAAAAAACGTTGGTCCATTTTGAACTCTGGACACAATACCATTGAAGCGCCACTTTTCTCCTTTAAGAGAGGTCCCAATATAAAGGACCGTATTGTCCACACCAGACCTCACACTAAAATGCCCAGGGCTCTTGGCACAATTTGGGATCTTCCACCTATAGTAGGACATCACCCTTGTGGCTCATGTCAAGCCTGCCCCCAAACTAACAAGTCAACTGAAATCGACATAGGTACAAACAGGCCATGGAAACAGGTTAAATTCACTAACTGTAACATTGATAAGTTAATTTATCTCATAACCTGCCCATGTGGCTTGAAATATGTTGGGATGACGACACAGAAAATAAAAATCCGGATTTCAGAGCATAAAAGCACGATTCGCTGCAAGAGACAGGCAACCAAACTCACTAATCATTTTTTAGAAAAGCAACATGCACCAACAGCGTTTGTTTGGACTGTTCTCGAGCAACCCTACATCCCCTCTCACGTTACAGATTATACTAACTTTCTTGTACGTAGAGAACAAAAATGGGTTTTCAAGTTGGGAACCAACAAAGGCGGACTGAATGATGACATACCCTGGTCTATTTTATAACTGTGTCTAACATTCCTTCTTTCTATGGGGCCAGGAGAGATCTTGTTTGATGCGTGGCCTCTCTCTACTGATATAATTGATATAGTTGTTGATAGGGGAGGCATACGTAAACCATAGGGAGCCTATTAGATATCGGTCATGTGGGTTATATCTCTCAACAAACAAAAGTAAACAATCTTCAACTTCCCAGAATAATGAGTTGCTACCGGCCTAGGGAAGTGAAGTTGTATATTTCACATGTGTACATACAAGGCATACATTACCTGTTTTTAAGCTGCCCATAACACATTTCTGTTTCTTTAGGATAGGCTGTGTTTCCAAGTAAACAGATAACATCGCAAAACTCTTTGTGTGATGTGTAAAGACAGGGATACATATCGTCTCCAGGCAACTGTTCACTTTTCGATTAGCCAATAAACAACGGACTTACAACACTCGGTTCGCTCACGTGACCGGCAATGGTCCTATTACTGAACTGTTTTGCTCCATCAAGGGCTCGGTTGTTATGATGGCTGTTATTGCACGATCTACTCACATGATCGATTGAGAACCATTCGACGATGAGCTCCTAATGAAGGTCTCTGATCCGCTCTGGTACCTCCCCAACCGGCTCGGAAGGCGGCGAAGAGGTACCGACGGAGAGGTAAGATCGTTTTAGTTCTCTGTTACAGCCAAGAAAATCTCTTCTTAAAAGAGTGTGAAATCAACAACTGGCCTATTTTTCAGTACCGTTAACAATTTGGAAGACTGATATTATTTAGGCGGCACAATTCTGTCCGATTGCTACGCATGCGGCGTGTTCTGAGCAAACGGTCAAGCCATATTGCGGTCTGTTAGTACAGCCTACATATGTTGTGGAGGGCTTACAAAATCAGGCCTCTTTGGGGCCAGAGAATTTCGAATACTTTATCAACATAGAGGCAAACACTTACTAGCTAGGGGGCCTTTTGTGACACTCGATCAAGAACCTTATAACGTCAGTCCAGACCTTTGCCCAAAAAACAGCCATTTGTACAAAAGGTCTTTTGGGTCCAATTGATGGAGTGTTCCTTTCACATTTCTCTGATATAAGAACTTTGTATTAGACTATCCTCAGGATACTAACGATGTGCACTATTTTTAACTGTCAAGGAGGCGACGACATACCCTTGTTTTTGCTTCCTTTTTATTAGAGCGGTGCTTCCCTCGTTCCATGAGCCGTTGCCAGGCGGGGTGGAGCCCTCTACTTCGACTACAATGGTAAGACGAAGTACATTATGCCACATGTAAGCATTACATACAAGTATCTTCATGTTGATAAGTTATGGAACCAGTGTGTTATGACACCAAATGATTAGGGTATAGTTGAAATGTGGATTAATTACACATTACTATGTCTATGGTTTTGTGGTTATTTTACTGGTGTTTGTCTGTGTCTTGTTTTCTTCCTGCCAGTGACATACAAAACTTCTGCGAATAAAGACTACACCTAGGAACTGAGGTGATCTTTTTCATTTTACAGATTGTTTGTTATGTAGTCACTTCTTAATCTTTCACAACACTTATTGCAGTAACATTCAATATCCAGTTCCTGATGAAAGCAAAGGGCTCCTTAGTCCCCCTAATTTGCTGAAACATGTTGACCATTTTTACATCCAGGTAGATATTTGTTAAATCTACCTTTGCTGCTCTTTTAATATTGGTGGAGTGAGCATAAAACAGAATAAAATTATCTCCTGCTCCCTCACCCAATTTTATTTCTCACTAAGCACATTTTCTCACTAGCACTGCAATTCAGTCACCCTTTTTCTTATTTTCACTGATGGGTAGTTTTTGACACCCTCAACCATTTTTGGTCACTACTAGGTTACAAGAGGTTATAATATCTGACCTTCCATCTTAACCGGTAGTGGACCTGCTATATGGTTAACAGGAATCCCAAATGATGAAGGGCGGTTCCGAGTGGTGACTGATGGGTATCCTGTCAGGGATCATAGGTTACCTATCAATGTTTTTGTATAGTTTTTGGATGAGTTGACACAGACCTCGTTAGTTTAATGTACCACACATAGACTTTGTATGTAGACCCGTTGACACTTGTTGTATTTTACATTTCAGTTAGGGAATGTGTCTCTGCATGGTCTTTAAACTCCCTTAGGCCCTCCCTCACCTTATTGTTCTTTCTGATATACCAATCCCCACATCAACCTCCCCAGAGACAATATTGCATTTGCCCATCAGAGGTTGTGACCAAGCAGCCCACCAATGAGGCTTACCTGACATAAACTGGGCAGTTCTGGAATACCCGAGGATCATCGCAACCACGATGTCCGCCACGATGTCCGCCACGCCGACCTTGACCTGATGAAGAGTCCGCTCATGATCTCTGTAACAGACTAGCAGAAGTGATTGCACCCTGACCCCTTCCTTTAAACCCTTGTTTTGAACCCAAAATAGATGCATTGTTACCCACATCATCAATTAAATTTGTACCATACCAATTTCCTTCCACATCTGGATCACAATGATCCGTAGATACATCCAAAACATCAGTACTGGTGCTTGGCATTTCACCATCCCCAACCCCACCATCGTAATCTGTCCAACAGGTCACAGGTCTCCGTGTAGGGAACCCGGCCGAAGAAACAAAATCCACACTTGATCCGCCGTATACCACATCGAACTTATTTGAAGCCGCAACCTGCTTTGAAGACGCCAATCTGGAAACGCCAGGCGCCGTGGAAACTATGGAATGGGGTGTAAACTTCTTACCGCTCCTGCCAGAAGCCGTTGAAAATTTACCAGAAACAGATGCCGAAATGGAGCCTCCAGCCTCCGACGATGAAGAGGCAGAATGTGCAACCCAAACCCAATGACCACTCTGCGGTCCAAAAGAAGAATCAAAGTCAAACTGAGGATGAGAGGGAGGTGGGCGGGATGCTGGAAAAATGGAAACCATATCTGAAACGTTGCTCACATCCAATTGTTCTTGAAATTGCTCAATTATGGGCCATTCCTGCTCCCCTTGAAACATGAGCACGTCCCCTCCCTCTTCAAAAATATCACCCAAGGCTATGGCTTCTGATGAGAGCATCCTAAAATGGCCTGACGTAGATTTAGACCTGTGCGGGCCCCTAGGCTGAGTGGTTAAAACCTCCTCACCTGACATGACACCACCTGAAAAATCCACAACCTGTAAAGTACCAGCTGCCTGTTGAAAAAGCGGCACATTTGACAAGTCAGCAAAAATCTGCTCTTCAGCTTCACTGTCAGACAAATAGTCCACCAACCAATTAGGGCGCCCAATATCAACCACAGGAGGAGCAATATTAATATTTGTCTTGGCTGGTTGTATTTGCAAACTAGACAATTGTAAAGCACCCTGCAAACACTTTTGTTGCTGCATAAAAACACCTTCTGCGCCAAAAAAGTGTAACTCTCCACAATTGCTGCTCTTAGTGTCAAGAAAAAACCCTCTTGCAGCTCCTTTTTCCAGCCCTCCCCAAATGCTGACCAGATAATGCCCCCACCCACCTCCCTGACGTAGCAGGCAAAGATGTAGAACGCTATGCACTCACATGTCCACGAGCGCACCGACCCACAGAGCGCCCTCCACGCATTACTGAAGAAGAAAATCCAGCGTGAGGCAGCTGTACGCGGCTCTTCGGGGGGAGACAGGCCGTCACAGCCTCACTCACCCCCTGCACCGCCAAACGACGTGGACGCTTCGCGCCGACCTGCACGACCTCCGCTGCACTGGGTAGTAGGAGGTCACCTCTCCCAGCTTCAATAAGGACGCGGACGGCGTCCTTGACGATGTTTGTCCCCACCACGGCCCAAAACAGGAACGCCTCAGGTGAGAGGAGGAGCGACGCTACAACAAAAACATTGGCTGCCGCGTCACCTCACAGTGAGCCGTTCTCGCCCCTCAACAACCTAGCCCTCCCTAACTCCCACCCTGAAAGCCCTCCCAACCAATCGCGCTCCGATGGATTGTTCCATCGCGCGAATATTCCCAGGGGGATACCGGCTCGCGCCAGGTTCCCCCTGGGGCCCATAGTCTTCCGATTTTATCGCACGCTGCACTCCACACGAGTTCTCCACAGAGGCAAAGTATTTCTGGGAATCTCATCATTCTTTAAAAAAAATCCTTTATTGAGAAGTAGAGAGCATCATGTGATAATTTCACAAGTCTTTCACAGAAATTTTACCATTTGTTTCCGTGTTGGAAGACTGACCTTTCACAAAACTACTGCATCATGGCTACTGTTCAAGGGGCAATGCAGCCTCTGTCCTTCATACAGAGACCAAGCAGACCCAAGATCAACTGGAAAGAGTGGTTACATCATTTTGAAAGTTATATTACAGGCATAGATGTTAATGGTTATTTGCCTGTTAGGAAAGCAGCATTGTTGTTCAACCACCTGGGTGTTGCAGGGCAAAGAGTCTTTGATAATTTGCCAATGGTTCCGGCTCATGTGGGTGAAGATGCACCATGGAACGTATATTTAGAGGCCAAGGAGAGGATGCATAAACAAACGAAACAAGTGTGTTGTTGGAGAGGCATAATTTTTCAAAGTGCAAACAGGCAATGGATGATACAGTAGAGGGATATGTCGCTTCTCTGCGTGTACTAACAGCAACATGTGAATTTGAGAACAATGTGGACATTTACATAAGGGATCAATTCGTGTTTAATTGTTACTAGAAGAAAGTTCAGGAGAGACTTAACCTGCAAGAACCCGAGTTTGAACAAAATGATTGACATTGCTAGAAGCATAGAAAGGTATAATATAACCTCTCAAGTTATAAATAACCAAACCTTTCAAAGTAACAGCAACATTGCAGTATTCCCTGTCAACTTAGTAACTGAGGATTCAGTAGTGGCCACTGTTAACAAATCCAACTTTAACAGATTAAAGAGGGGAATGTGTTATAGATGTGGTTTTAGGAACCATATGGAGAACCATCCGGCTTGTCCTGCCTTAAAAAAGAGATGCAATCGATGTCGCAAGGTGGGGCATTTTATGGGTGTCTGTAGGAGTGTACCAATCACTTCAGGTAAAGTCAGGATACATCATATTGATGTAGTCAGCTCCTCTGATGAATTTAAGTAGTGCAGTGACAAATTCTCGAATGTAATTTTGACTTTAGACACACCTTCCATAGAACCATTAAGAGTCCTTAAAGGACCCTTCTCTCATGCTATGGTGAATGGCAATACCATCATTATGATGGCAGATTCTGGTGCACCAGTCACCATCTTGGCTGTCACTACGTTTTTAAAACATTGGCCATCTAATATGATTTTGAATTCTCCTGATATTTCTCATAAAGCATTTGGGGAACAGAACATTGAGTGACTTGGCTTGAATGTTTGGGAAGACAAATTGGTACCAAGGTATACGTTGCAGTGAAGGGTAGGGATATTATTGGCTGGATAGATTTGGCCAAATTAGGAATATATTTACATCCCGGGCATGATATGCCAATAGTTCTGGGTGACATGCCTAGCTGTGGAGAGTCAAATTACCATTGTTCAGTCGATGGCTCAGAGGTTTCCCAATGTTTTCTGTGATGCCTTTAGGTACTGTCAAGTGTTTTGAACAAGCCATCAAACTCCAAGAAGATTGTACCCCAGTCATCCACTAAGTACGTCATGTACCTTTGAGTATAAGAGGGGATCTCAAAGTTTTGTTAGAGTCTCTCACCTCAAAAGGAGTAATTGCCAGGACAGATTCATCTGAATGGGTTGCTCTAGTCGTTTTGACAAGGAAACGCTCAGGGGATCTGAGATTATGTGTGGATTTGAGGTTATTGAATCAACATATTTTGGTTGATTGCCATCCCCTCCCACGCATACAGAAAATAATGGACAACTTAGCAGATGCCAGGTTTTTCTCAACAATAGATCTTCACTCAGCCTATTATCAAAATACCCCTTAGTTTAGATTTGTAGTCCCTGACCACCTCGGTCACTCCTTTTAGGGCATTCAACTACTTGAGACTTCCTTTTGGCCTTGCATCAGCTGAAAATGTCTTCCAAAGGATGATGCACACCTTGTTTGGAGCTGAGTCTCAGGTACAAGCCTTTCAAGACGATATACTTGTGCACACTAAACGAAAGAAGAACACATACTTGCTTTAGACAAAGTATTCAAAGTATTGGGAAAGCATGTTATGACTGTTAAACTAAATAGGTGTAAATTATTTGTAAAACAGGTTGAGTATTTAGGGTATCAAGCCTAAAGCTGGTAATATCGAAGCCATTAAGTCTGCTCCTGCTCCCAATGACAAGGATGATTTAAGATATTTTTGGGGATTGTGTGAGTACAATGCACGCTTTGTTCGAGGATATGCTTTGTCACTACAGGCTTTACATTCTCTGTTTTGAAGACATTAAGTCTTAGGTAGTTAATGCCCCTGCTTTATAGACTTTTGATCCTAAGGGAAAATCTTTCATTATAGTGGATGCAAGTTTGAAAGGAACTGGGGCAGTGTTTGGCCAGTTGTTTGATGGTCATGAGAATACTGTAGCTTTTGCGTCCCCCATCTTATCAGCTGCTGAGGCAAACAACAGTACCATTGAACAGGAAGCGCTTGCATGTGTTTGGGCAGTAGATATGTTTAAAACCTACATTTGGGGAACATATTTTGACCTATTTACTGATCACACACCACTTATATTTGGAAAGGACTAGGTAAAGCATCTTCACGCCTAGTAAGGTTTCTTTCGAAATTGCAAGAATTTCAGATGTCTGTGAAGTACATTCAAGGGGGAAAAAACTTAATTGCAGATTGCTTATCTCGCATGCCACTTGGTTGGGAATCGGATATAGGAGGGGATGAAGAATATGTGATGGCCATGTTGGATGTTTTAAGTGCATGCAATGGGTTAATTTCAGATGAAGAATGGAGTTATGCCAAGCAGTAAGATGATATTCTTCAAAAAGTCATACATTTCATTAAAGTTTGATGGCCTGTTGGCAAATTGAAGTATGAAGAATTACGTAGTTTTCTTCGAATTATATAGTTTCTTGAAATGTGCCATCGGGTTTGATATGTCTGGGACTGAGTGTGTGTTGTTGTGGCCTTATTAAACGGATCGTTCATATGCACCTAGGCCCTCCTTTCTTCCTTCCTTTATTACACTTACTGGTTTTCTCAGTTGATTTTTCTGAGTGGTTTTATATAGTTTTATTATATGAATATGTTTGCTTACATAATGGTTGTGTCTTTATGGCTCAGCCGAAAGGTGTCGCGAGAAATGTACAGTTCTCATGTTGTGGAGAGCTAGTTGTGCTCTTGCATGGTGCTTAGATATTGCATTAATGACAGGCTGTAATGGCGGATATACAATGTTGAAAGTACGAAGTATAATTGCTAAGTATCTGTATACTCCTGTGACACGTTACTCACACTGATGCTTTTTTCTATCGTTGTAAGGATTTTATGTACTTCCTATTAATGTGAACTGTTGTTCCAACTGGTGCTTATTGTTTTTATGGTTGTTTGTATCATGTTTTCTAATGCCTACAAAATCTCAATTAACAGATTAAACAAAATGAAGAATTACGTAGTTTTGCAAATGCGACTGACTGACTGATGGTATTTCTAAAGCGCACTAATGCCGAGGCGTCTTGGCGCTAAGTAAAGTAACTAAACAAGTACTAACCGATGCATCATTGGATGAAAAGCAATGTCTTAATTTCCTTCCTAAACAGCCTCCGGTTAGTGATCTGTCTGAGGTGTAACAGGATTTAGTTCCATAGCCTTGAGGCCAGATGGGAGAAACCCTTGCCTCCCCATCGTAGTCTTTTGATCTTAGAAACATTGACCAGACCCTGCGCAGCAGACCTCAAGGAACGGGTTGGCTGGTATCGGGAGAATAGGGATTGAAGATCCAAAGACCCATCTCCGGACAATGCCTTATGAACCAAGCATAATGCTTTGAACTCCACCCGCCGTTGTACTGGAAGCCAGTGTAATTGCCTGATAGAGCGGGAGGTAGGATGGTGCTTAGGCAGGTTAAGAAGTACTCTTGATGCTGCATTTTGAACTGATTGCAGCTTGGCCAGTTGAGCAGTGCCAGCTCCCAAATAAAGGGCATTACCGTAATCCATTCTAGAAAAGATGGTGGCAATTATAACCGTTTTCCTGAGGAAGAAAGGGATAAACTGCAGTATCTTTCTCAGCCCTTTTAACATGAAAAAGCATGCTGAGGCCACTTGATTAATCTGTGGCCACCAGGACATGTCTTTATCAAACACTATGCCGAGGTTTTTTTAACTTTAGCCACTGGGAGCGGACAAGCCCCTGCTGATCTAGGCCACCAAAGCTGATTCCAAATGGATGCTTTTTTGGCCGAACTCAAGGACGTCTGTTTTTTCAGTGTTCAGCTTTAAGAAGTTCTTATTCATCCAAAACATAACCTCAGACATACAAAGGGAAAAGTCAGCTGCCTTGGCTTCCACTGAGTGAGAGACTGACACTATCAGCTGAGTGTCATCTGCATATGACACTAGCTTAAGGCCTTGCTTTTTAATTAATTTCGCCAGAGTGGCAACATAAATGTTGAACAAAGTGGGCGACAAAGCAGGTCCCTGAGGAACTCCTCCAGGAAGGGTAAATGTTTCTGATTGATATCCATTCCAGAGGCATCAGAACTCTCTTGTGGAGGTCAAATCTGCATGAGGGGTAATGTTTTTATTCCACCTTCAGGTTTACTTGAACGCATTATTTCCATTGCTCATGAAGGCCCTCTAGGTAGTTCTTCCACAAGTAAAAATTGAGACAAGATGGTTGCTAATGTGATTGACAAGTGTCCTGAGTATATAGTGTCAGACAAACATTGGGTCACTACAGTCAAGCCACTTCATCAGTTCATTTACCTTTGGGACCTTGGATCAAATTAGCTCTGGATTTTTCAGGATCTTTTAATTTTTTCCCATCTAGTCAAAAGTTTCTTATTGGTTTGGTCGATTATTTTTCTAAATGGAATGGCTTGTTTTCTTGAAAAGAGTATTTTTAATTGAAGGATGTCCCCAATACCTGGTCACAGATAATAGTACACATGTTGTTTCCAGGGAAATGAAAACGTTTATGACAAGCACAGATGTAACTCACCTTCAGGTAGCACTTTATAGTCCATCTTGAAATGGCCTCGTTAAGAGAGCCAATCACATTTTAAAAGAAGGCATTCAAAAAGCTTTATCAGCTCAATTAGATGTGAAAAACCTTTTGGAAGATAAAATATGGAAATATCTAACCACACCACATTCTACCACAGGTGTTTCTCCTGTCCGTAGTCTGAAAGGTAGACAGCTAAAACAAAATTGATTCCTGGTTGGCTAAAACTGGCTTCAGGGATTGATTAATTTCAGAAGGATGGCAGTGCTTTTGAAATGAGCCTTAGAAACAGGGTGTTGGAGAAACAGCACAAACAAAAGACTTGGTATGATGTCAAACATAATGTACGTGAAGGTAAAATTAAAGTCAATGATTGAGTGTTGATTAAAAAACCTAACAGTGTGTTGAAGATTGAATCCCAATTTACCTCTCCTGTTAGCGTGATTAAAAATGGAGCAGCATCAGTCTTACTGGAGGGCAGTGGTTGGTGTAACAAGAATAGTCTCTTTGCCATTTCTGAAACACAAGTAGCCATTTACAATCACACTTGTAACCCATATCTGGATAGTGAGTCCATGTTGTCTACTAATGTGTCTATCACGAGTGAGACTATGGACTCTAATCTCAATGTTGCAGGTTCTTGAAAACCAGCAAATACTGTTGTTCCAGCACAAATGCTCACTCACACAAATTGTCCACTCAAAAAATATGGTCACTAGCTCTTCAAGAATGGTCAAAGTACCAACTAAGTTCAAAGATTATGAACTGTATTAGAGTTCTTCTTTTATTTATTGATTAGTTGATCTGTTTTATAAGTTGTTGTTTTTTGTTTTATTTGTTATGGGAAGAGGTGATGTAGCATGTGTACTTATGTAGGGTTACAATATTGTTCAATACCTCTTTACATGCATGTGTATTGAGTTGAATGTGTTCCATGCTCGGATGGAATGGAGAGATGCAGATTAGAATTTCTGGGATGTTTCCCGGGTCACTTATTGAAGTGCCTGGACGTTTCATTAGTCGAGGGCATTTCTTTATGGAAATAAACTACGTTTTATTCTTTCTCCAATTGGATCTTACGTCTTAAAGTCTTCTTTCCACCAACGATCTCACACTGTGCCATGTATGAAGAACCTGTTAGTGAAGTCAGGTCTTGTTTTATACCTTGTCGTATTTAGCTGGGTCATTAGTTCTGTACTGTATTTATTTTATACCACATGTGCTTTACAATAGGAATTGAGATCCCTGAAGCACAAAACTAATATCTACGCTGTATCTAGATAACGGAAAAATCAGGGTGTTTATAGAGGACTGGCGTGGCATGACTTTAGCTTGGTATGGGATCTCATCTAGAATCTGTTTGATATATTGTTTTGTTTGCTTCACAGGTTGAAGGAGTATTGACTGAGTCTGTGGGTTATCACACAGCGAAATAAGGTGTAGTGTTGCTTCTCTGACCCAACCTGTTTGATTTTCACAAAGGACAGGAGGTCTTTGGCAGCATATGAATCACTCACTGCTTGGAGTTGAAAGGGTGAGTAGGCACCCTTTTATGACCTCTTCTCCAATCAAGGGGTTGACCACAAGTAAAGAGGGTCAATCATTAGTAGAGGCCTATAATATATCATCTAGGTGCCCATCTGGTGTCTCCTTCTCAATACAGTTATGAATCATAGTGGGAGGGGGGCGTGGCTTGGATGCCGAGGAGGTAGGCAGCGTGAGCTCGGAGCTCCGTGCCCGATCCCGGAAAATATCCTGAAAATTCATTTGATCCCCGAGATAAAGGACATTATCCGGTACTGGACGGTACTGCGGAGGGTCCGGCGCCCACGGAGGACGACACCGAGCCTTCCCGCAGCAGTCTCTCGACTTTGAAAGCTACACTCGGCCGAGAAGTCACGGACCCCAAAATGGCGGCGAGGGCGTGCGATAGCTAGTGACGGAGACATCTACCCGGAGACCCACTGCAGATCATTCCCGGACACGCTAGAGGTGTTGGTTGCCGCGTCGCGCCCCTCCCCAGGTGCCGGATGGACTTTTGGCGCGCCCTTGGCCGGGGGTTGAGGACCGTCTCCTGATTGGGGCAGCAGCGGTGCGACAGTGACCCGGAGACGGGGACCCCGGACTTCTGGCGCAGCTGGCGCTGGCCGGGCCGCGACCGCTCGGTGCTTCCTGCTTCTTGGTGACACTTCTGGGCCTGAGAACTCGGCCGGAGGACGGTGCCCGGCATCGCTCGGAGGGCGACCTAGTACACACTTGGAGGCCACCGCCCATTCCGGCCCAAATGGGGAAGCCGAAGGGGAAAGGAGATGTCGCGACCGACACTGAGGCAGCGGAAGGAGCGGAGAGAGACCAAGCGGCGTTGCAGCGGATGCAGGATCGTATCCTGGAAGCCATCGCCACCACTAAGGATGCCCTGCAGCGAGACATAGCTCAGGTGGCGACGGGCTTGGGCCTCCTGAAGGCCGACCACGACAAACTAAAGGATAGGGTGAAATCTGTGGAGTCCACGGTTAAGGACTTAGCCCCGGCCCAGGCAACGGTGAAGGCCCAGATGGCCGACGTGATGGACCGTCTGACGGTGCTGGAAAGGAGG
This sequence comes from Lissotriton helveticus, assembly GCF_964261635.1. Classification (NCBI taxonomy): domain Eukaryota; kingdom Metazoa; phylum Chordata; class Amphibia; order Caudata; family Salamandridae; genus Lissotriton; species Lissotriton helveticus. The sequence goes on from NC_136059.1 coordinate 603,722,294, forward strand.
GCCGAGGCTGCAGAAAATAGGAACAGGCGCAACAACGTACGCCTAGTGGGCCTGCCGGAGAAAATTGAAGGCGACGACATGGTGGGCTATTTGGATAACTGGCTGCGGACGGAGGTGGCACCAGAAGGTCTGTCCCCCTTCTTCTCCCTGGAGCGGGCACATAGAGTTCCGGCGCGTCCGCCAGCCTTGGGCCTTCCTCCTCGCCCGGTGGTGTTCAAGTTGCTTCATTACCGGGACAGAGACTGGCTTCTACAGAGGGCGAGGGAGGCAGGGCCCTTTCAAGTGGAAAACAACAGAGTCACCATGTTCCCAGACTATACGTTTGAGACTCAGCGACTCCGGGCAAACTTCCTGTCCCTCAAGCGGGAGCTTCGCCAGGAGGGCATCAAGTACTCCCTGTTGTTTCCTGCCAAGCTAAGAGTGGTAGTGAATGAGAAGTCTTTATTTTTCACGACTTCCGCGGACGCTTGGGACTGGTGGGATACTTATAAGGCAGGAACGGACGGTGCTAAGGCCAGGGAGGAGGAGGCTAAGGTGGAAAAGCCGATCAGGCAGTCCCAACGGATCAGAAGGAACCGCAGGAGGACCGGGAAACCATCGATGTCGCAGACGGAGGCGGAGAGGCAGGCGGCCCTACAGGCGGTGGTGGACTTATCTAGAGCCGCCAAGACTCAGTCTGGGAAGGGTACGGATTCGGAGGCCCCGGGCACGGGCTCAGAGACGGGACAATCGGAATTTGGTGGAGCCCGGGGCCCTCTTGTGACGCCGCAGACCTCGGGAGAGATACTGGAGGCGTGCTGAACTGGTTTGGCGGATTGGATTCGATGGTTGGACACCGGGGCGATGGACCCGCAGCGGATGTTGATTGAGGTTTTGGGGAGCTGTAATGTGGGGATTGTGGGGTGGAGCGCGCGGGGCTGATTTGTTGGAGTCTTATAGCATTGAGCCGCGCCTTATTGGCCCCTAAGGTCATCGCAGTGGAGACTGCGAATATTTCCACCTTTCCTTGAGGGGTGGTCGGGAGTGTTGGTTTGGATGGGGGTACTTCCGGTTGCGGGGGGGCCTGTCCTGGGGGGGTGGGAGTTGCGAGCAGTTGGGGTTGCTCAGGGGGTTGTAGTTGTTGGAGGGGTTTGGCTTCCTGTTTGGGGAGGGTGGGGGGGAGGGCCCGTGGTCGCGGGACTTCAGCGAATACTGTTCTTTGCGGTTTGGTCCGGTTGTGTAGGGGGGAATGGCTAGTACTGGAGCGTTGAAATGTGTGACCTGGAATGTGCGGGGTATGCAGTCCATGACGCGCAGACATAAGGTTCTAGCCTACCTCAAGCGTAGGGGGGTTCACATAGCGTTTTTGCAGGAGACGCACCTGAATAAGCAGGAAGGGGCGGCTCTACACAGACGCTGGAGGGGGCAGTTATTCTATACGACGTTTTCGGCATTTGCGAGGGGGACATTGATTTGGATACGGGCGGGGGTCCCCTTCCAGGTCTCGAAGGTGTCGATAGACCCAGAGGGCAGGTATGTGGCGGTGGAGGGAAGGCTGAGAGGCAGGATGATTTCTCTCTGTAATGTGTATGCTCCTAATGTGGATCTGCCCGCTTTCTTGTCTAACATCTCGGGCAAATTGGCGGGTTATTTGGCAGGGCCGGTCCTCTTGGGGGGGGACTTCAACTCAGTTGAGGACGTGCTACTGGACAGGTCCCATCCCCCGCTGCGCGCGTCCCCAGCACATAGGATCGCCAAGCGTAGATTGGAATGGCAGGAGAGCTGGGCCCTCACGGATGCATGGAGGGCGTTGCACCCCACTACTAGGGACTACTCCTTTCACTCGCACCTGCATGATTTACATGTGAGGCTGGATGCGTTTCTTTGTTCGGAATGTGTGCTCCCCGCGGTGGGAGGGGCGGAATACTTGGCCAGGACGTTATCGGACCACAACCCCTTGTTGATGTCTCTGGAGTGGATGGTGACTGTTAACTGCGTACCAACATGGCGCCTGCAACCTGACACCCTGGACGACTTGTTGTTCAGGGAGGCCCTGAGTGAACGTATTGAGAGGTATTTTGAGGAGAACAGTGGCTCGGCTTCCACGAGGGCGGTTGAATGGGATGCTTTCAAGGTGGTGGTGCGGGGACATTGTATTGGGCACACGGCAGGGGCGCGGAAGACTCTGTTGGATGATTTAGACAAGGCTGAGACACGGCTGAGGGATCTTGAGAAGAGGCGCCCGCATCACCCTGAACTGCAAGAGGGGCTTAGCGGGGCGCGGGAGGGGCTGGCGGTGGAGCTGGAGCGGCTGCGTAGCTTCGACTACAAGGCGTACGTGACGAGGGCGCATGCGGAAGGTGATAAGGCGGGGGCGATGTTGGCTTGGCTTGCTAACCCTATCCGAGGGGGAGGGCCGATCATGAGGATCCAGGAGCCAGGGGAGGAGCCTTGCCACTCCCAACCCGAGATCCTGAACAAGTTCCGAACTTATTATGAAGGGCTTTATCTGAGTGGTGACATGGGAGGGACGGAGGAGCTTGAGGAGTTCTTGGACGGGCTAGAGTTGCCGCGAGTGGAGGACTCGGAGGCGGAAGAGTTAGGGCGGCCCATTTCCCTCGGAGAAATAGGTTGTGCAGTAAAACAGATGGCTAGAAACAAGACCCCGGGCCTCGACGGTCTACCGATCGAATTCTATGGCAAGTACCTAGACCATCTTGCTCCAAGGCTGCGCGAGGTATATAATGAGGCGCAGGAGAAGGGCCGACTCCCGGGCTCTATGTGCGAGGCCCTCATGATTCCACTTTTGAAGCCGGGCAGAGAGGGTGCGGCGCTGTCCTCGTATCGTCCGTTGTCTATGTTGACGACGGACTACAAGATCCTCAGTAAAATTCTGGCCAACAGGTTACTAGTGCACATGACGGGCCTGGTTCATGGTGACCAGTGCGGTTTCATACCGACACGCAATACCACTCATAACATCCGTAGACTCACGAGACTGATGGGTGCGGATTGGCCAGACACCGTCTCCCCATTTGTCCTGTCCATTGACATTGAGAAGGCATTTGACAGCCTCGAATGGGGATACCTGTATGAGGTGATGCGTCGCTTTGGGTTGGGTGACGGATATATACAGTGGACCAAGGTCCTCTATACTGAGGCGGTAGCAAGGGTCCGGGTGGGTGCACTGATCTCAAGACGATACCCGATTAGGCGTGGCACTAGACAGGGTTGTTCCCTGTCCCCGCTACTGTTTGCGTTGGCAATGGAACCCTTCGCTGCGGTAGCCAGACTGGGCCGCCACTACGCAGGTTTGTCTTTTAGGGGGAGGCCACACCTCATCTCCCTATATGCGGATGACTTGTTGATGTTTTTGGCCGATGCCGGCGCCGAACTTCAGGGGGCGCAGAGGCTACTGGAGCAGTTCGGTAGGTTGTCGGGCCTGAGGGTCAACTGGCCCAAATCCTGTCTGTTTCCCCTGAGGCCGGGAGAGCCGTGCCCACTCACTGCTCTGGAACTCCGGTGGGAGCCGCGCTGCCTACATTACCTAGGGGTTTATGTTTACCACGCCCCGTCCGACCTGCTGGATGGCAACATAATTCGTTGTATTAACGCCCTGCGTGGATCTATGGACTTCTGGGCGACTCTACCGCTGTCCCTGGCTGGTAGAATTTCCCTGCTTAAAATGATAGCCCTGCCCAGGCTTCTGTATTATTTTAGGACACTGCCGGTATGGGTCCCGAGTTCGGTTTTCAAGCGCCTGAGGTCGCTGATTATAGCGTTCCTGTGGGGCCCGGGTAGGAGACGCATAGCGCTCGAAACGCTGTTACGCCCCAAAGATGAGGGAGGCATGGCAGTGCCAGACTTTGAAGGCTATTACCTCGCCGCGCAGCTGCAGACTTTTACTCAGGAGGTGGCAAGAGTATATAGAGGTCCCGAAGACGCGAGAGCCGAAGGCACCCCGCGACACGTTCTGGCTTATATTACGCTGCACCAGAAACTCCGAGTGGGAGACCTGACGGTCGAGGAACAGACTTTCCGGCTATGTTGGGACCGGGCCCGTAAGCGGGCGGGTGTCCGCCTTATGTACGCCCCCGAAATTCCTCTGGGAATGGTCACTGCCCTCCCACATGGAGGTGATTGGTCACGATTGCTAGGGTGGGAGGAGGCGGGAGTGCACGTGCTGGGTGACCTATACGAAGATGGGGTGTTGCTGCCGTTTCGGGACCTGCAGGAGAGATTTGACCTACCAAGGGGTGACTACCTGCTGCACGCGGCGGTTACGGGCGCCTTGCGAGCCCACTGGGGGGAAGGGCTGCAGGAGCCGGGCACCTCGATGGTTTGCCAGTACGCCATGATGGCGGCCGGTACCTTTAAGGCCGTCACGTGCCTGTACGCGAGGATGCAGCGGGAGGCCCTGCAACCTTTGGCAGCCCTGAAGGCCAAGTGGGAGCTGGACCTCCAGGTGGAGATACCAGACACGACCTGGGGCCAACTGCTGAGGAGGGCGCGGAAGAGTTCGAGGAATGCAAGGTTCCAATTGATCCACTTTTATGTTATCCACAGGGCATACCTCACGCCCGGGAAAATCCACCAGTACTTTGGGGTGACCGACGCTGCTTGCCCCAGATGTAATACAGCGGGGGCGGATCTATGTCATATGCTGTGGGACTGCCCCACTTTAGGCGATTATTGGCAGGAAGTCGGGCGGGCCCTTAACGGTGCGACGGACAGAGATATCCAGTATACTAAAGCAGTTGGCATCCTTCACTGGTTCCCACACACTCCTAGAAATAAGTTGTCGAGTAAATTTATAGATCTAGGGCTTATCTTGGCCAAGCGGGAGATCACACGAAATTGGAAGTCCAGAGCGGGGCCAACGTACAAAAGATGGTATGGGGAGTGTCTGAGATGGGCCGCGTGTGATAGTACCTTACGGTACCAGATGGCTTGGAGGTCGAATGACGAGAAAGCACTGGAAAGGGCGACTGCTTGGGAGGTGATGGTGCAGGCGCTCAGGGATGTACACGATGAGGGGCAGGATGGCGAGAGCGAACAGGCTGGAGCAGACCCTACCACTGTACAGGAGAACACACCTTAGTGATTGTTTGCTTCCTCCTACACCACACCGGGCACTAACACATGGTTATCCAAGCGCAGCGCGACCACGGGGGAGGGCGGGTAGGAAGCTGGATTGGAGGGATGTTGGGGTACCGAAATTGGGGGAGGGGCGTAAATCACAATAGCATTCCAGGGTTCTGTGCACAATACGGCGGTCAGACAATGTAAGCAGTATGAAACCGGAACGGAAAGGAAGCCACCCTCATCAAGAGCGGGATGATCCTCCCGGGTGAGGAGCAACTGTCTTCAATTGTATCGGTTCGTGTCATGTTATTTTTGCTGAATATTTTGTCTGTACACTTATATTGGTGATGCAATAAAAATGATGTTAAAAAAAAAAAAAAAATGAATCATAGTGGGCTCAGAATTGGCCGCATAGTCTTATGGGCTATGGTGATTTCAACTGTGCTGTTCAGTATTGCAACTAAACATTCCCCTCGCATCAGAAGCATTTTGCGTCTTAATAGCTGCTACTAGACGCAGTCCTTGTAGGTAAGCGCGGTGGGGCAGAAATGGGAAGAGGGGTGCAAGTGACAAATGAGGGAATAGGGAAAATAAATAAAAACACTTATCTTGTGCTGGTCACATCACTGAGTTGGCGATGCGGCGAGCGCAAGGATAGTGTTTTTATTTATTTATTTTATTTTCCCTATTCTGTTGTTTGTCACTTCCATTCCCCCCGCCCCACCATCCCACCCGACATCGCTTACCTGCACGGACCTCCACTGGCTGCTACCGTCTTCTGAAAGGGCTGTTACAGTCTTGAAACTTGATCTTCAAGTTTCCCTCTATCTTGTCTCTAGATTGACCTCTAATGGAAGGTCTTTTTGGGGTAAATTGTACAGTTTTGCCTAATCTGAGTAATTGCTTCTTCGATCATCAAATATTTATCTAGCCCTGTTCTTCCTCTTCGATACTGCAAAGATTGAGGATAATGCTCATCCAAATGTTGGTATACCTCTAAATTGGTCATATCATCTTATATGATGCCACCCTCATTACTCTCCTCTTAGTATTAGACGTCAGTTTCCTGCCTTATGACCCACTCTGTATTTAAATCAGTTAGATGTGTTTTAGGAGATCCTGTTCCCGGGTTTTCCCTTTCCATGCAAGTGTAAACCTTGTATATTATTGTAGGTAGTTCCACTTCTTTCTGATACTGTGTGGTAGCCAAGTACCCTGGTGTATAGCCAGAATAGCAACATCCCTCTTAGCATTGCCTAGTATGAATTCAGCCACTGTACCAACATTACAATCGAATTCATAATAAAGGCCACCGCAAGAGATGAAGCTTGTTCGTACTGCTGGGCATGGAGTGTTAAACTTATGCTTCTGCACGTACCACACTATTGTGGCTTCAGAGCCATCCCATTTGGGATGCACATGGGTCTAATTAGGAGTTTGGCAGTTCGATGAACTGCCAAACCCATGGTGGCAGTGTGGTCATCACCGCACTAGTGGTCTGACCACCGTATTACGAGTTTGGTGGTCGTTCCATCACAGTACCACTGCAACTGTTGGGGATCCATGATCCCCCTGTGGTGTTGCAGCGGTCAGAGGCTGCAATATGCTAGTGGGGCCGATGCCGCAACGCAAGCATATTACGAGTTGCCTCGCTTCAACTCTATCCACAGCGGTGAGCCTGCTATGGAAAGGATGGCGGTGAGGCAACTCTGGGAGCCATTACAGGGCCACCTGTCACCTTTGTGCACGGGGACGCATGCAGGGGGCTACTCCTTCCTATAGTACTCATCGCTTGATTTCCCAAGCTCCTAGAGTTATGGGTATGGCTATTCCTCAGCAGAGTTGACAGCACAGACTAGTGCCTCCCACCCCCATTGTGTGCTACACACATTTGTGGGAGAGACATTTGGAGGACAACATACCTGTTGGCAAACCCTCTGGGTGTGATGAGGGGCTTAACCTGTTCCTTTACCCTTCCAAAATTGAACACACACGAGACCGCAGTAAAGCTATATTATATCAGTGGGAGTTTATTTGTCCTAATCTTATATAGCAGCTTTGGATTAGGATGCTCATGATCATAACACAAATATGAGCAAATACTAGCAGAGGTGAATAAAACAAGTGAAGAGAAATGAAAATACCCAACAGTATGACTAGGAGGCAAATCCTGTCCTGTAGCTAGAGCTGCCGAGTCCTGTAAAACCTTACTGCATACCTTACTGTGGCACACAAGACATGACTGCTGCATCACCCGTGGGAAAACAGCCTTGGATAAGCATGGCTTTCAGGCACACAACAAATGGTCCTATTTCCCTCAGACGAGAGTTTATTTATTTTTGTGTCTGATTACCATGGTTGTTGATCCAGCGCTCCTAATGAAAAACTGTCTCATGAATGCTACCTATTACCACAATACTTACCATTAATCATAAATCACTTATAAAGGCCCATAAACCAATGAGACAATTTTGAGCGACTGAATCATGTGACCTAATTAAACAGAACTATTCACAAACTATTTACAACTCTATATACAACTGCAGTTTATCTTTTCTCACCATGGTTTTAAACATTTATCATTTTAATTAAGTCACTAAGGCAAATGGATCAACTGATGGTAACTAGACCATGAATAAACAAGACCAGCTTGTCGTTTCAAAATCTAATTTTATTTCAACTTTATTATTCAAGAAAGAGCATTTTTTTAAAATCTTTATTTATTAGCAATAAGAAAGCAGCATTTATAAGGAAATGATGTTTTAGACTGACACCTTCAAAACAAATCAGTAAGCATGAATAAAAGCAAAATAACAGTTTCCATTCCCTCAAACTATTTCCCTGACTATTCTCACTCCACCTAGAAAGGAAAAATTAATTTAAGTCTGCTGTCCTTACGTGAGCCAGAAGTCCGACAGCATGTCACGTCAATAAGGAATCGGGAAAACAAGCAGGCAGGCTCCTGCCCATGAGGTCAGGTTTTATACCTTTCTTTCTAGCTAAACTTTCTACAAATTATATATTTTCTCAGAAATCCACGCCGCTCATTGGCTGCGCCATGTCAGTCCATGATTAAGGCGTTAGGTCATCTCCGTTTCTAAACCAAATTCAGGCTTTTCTTAAGCCCTATTGTCCTTTGCTTTCGTGTCATTTGGCTTCCTCAAAAGAGATACTTTTCTCTCGAGTTACAGTCCACAACTTCCTTGCCTTGGCAGTCACACTGATATCCTGTTCTTGAGCCTTTTTCTCCAAGAGCACGTTTAGCACAACTTATTAAACTGTATTTTCTGACAAAAATGTCAACGTGGTAAAAGTTTCCACTTCTTAAAATGTGCAAGGCTCCACTCTGGACAAGTTTTCGTAACGCCATTTCTTTGCATGCCTTATGCCTCACTTGGAAACTATTATTCAAACAAACACAAAACATCAATTAATTAGAGAATTGATACCAATTCTGTTACCCACCCCCTTTGCTAATTAAAAACCCATTAATTTATGTGACATAGCTGAGCACACAAAGCAGCATTCATATCTACCAATCCTTAGGATTGCAGGAACTCTTTTATGCGTTTTTGTCACAGAAAGGACATAACATAAGCACACAAAATAAGCACATGCCATTAGTTAAACAGCCGCATTTAATTCTGACAAAGACAATAGACAAGGTTAGTTTATTATTTCCTTCGTATTTGCAACATAGAGCACATAGGTTAATCCCACGTGTTTCTTGATAAATGCATTTTAAAACTAAGTTGATTAATAATTTCACCACATGCTTGTTAATACAGTTACATATATTATGGAAGTTTAACTTTGGAGGTTTGAACAAAATATTATTCATCACCTCGCTCCATCAACTCCCTCATCTGGTGATTTCAAAATCACCAAACAACACCCAAAATGTTAGAAATTTTTCAACCCTTGAACATGTTTTGGACTTTCTTAATATTAGTATTTCTAAACTTTTGAATCAGCTGTTTGTCTGCAACTCTCATATTGAGATCTACGAAACTCTTCTAATTCTATTTCTTTTTCTTTTTCTTTTTCTTTTCTGAGTTTGTAAATTCTTTTCTTTTCCCTTAGATATTTCTTTCTCTTGTGTATCATGCAACTAATTTTTAACAAAAATATCACTATGACTATGACTATTAAAGGACAGTTAAAGTATTTTACCTAAAATTGAACTACCAATCTCTAAAAACCAATTTCTGATTGCTGCAAATTTTTTGCTCAAGCGTTCTGAAAAATGTTCATCTTCTAAAGGTACAACCTCAGCATGTAATTCTGTTATATTCTTGATATACATTTCTATATTCTGACTCTTGTCTGGAATATATGTGCAGCAATGCTGGACATGTAAAATTCCACGGACTCCAACTTCTTTTGCGAACAGAATGTCTAACGCAAGACGGTTCTGCATTACCATTGTTCTCATGGCAATAAGTTCTGTATTCACTAATTGAAATCCACTAGCAGTATTAGTTGACAATCTATCAACTATTGTAGACATTTTTCTGATCTTAACTGCATTCAAGGTTATACCCGCCAAAGGTATTACTGCACCAAATATGTCTCCCAATATTTCTGAAAAACTTTCCCTTCTAAATCTACTCATGTGATTGCTTATTTCAAATGAGCCCTTTGCATTTCTGTCTACATGAAAAATCTTTGGAAAAACTAAACCTATATAACAAGTGCCATACCAGTGATCAGGAAGATTATAATAAGCTTTGTTCCCACACACAAAATATATTCCAGGAAAAATTGGATCTTTACCTCCCTTAAATCCCCATCCCCCTAAGATACGATAAGTATCTTCACATTGACTAGTACCTACAAAGTAATTATCAAACAGAGTATTATCTCTTCTTATACAAAATGTTCCACTTACAGGGTTGTCTATATGAATTGCTACATTTTCGTTTCTACCATTGAGCTTTTCATCCTCAATCTGCCAAAACTTAGATTTGGTTTGTTTCAACATCTCATTTCGCTTATAATTTGCCCTTCTCTCTTCAACCATATTTAAAAATGATTTTTCTTCCGTTCTCAATTTACATGTTAAATTGTTTCTAAAAGCATACTCATAAGTAAGTTCATTAGTTACTATGAAAAATTCCCTCATCTGTTTAGCATGTTTCAGTTTATTCAAGCTGTTATCAACTTTTAAATTTGCAAAAATGTCATCGAAATTAGAGTAGTAATATTCTAAACGACCTGTTTGATAAAACAAACTAGCTATTACACTACAGGTGATGCCATAAGTAAGAGGAAGCATATTGTAGGTCACTCCTTCAGAGACAGAAGTGGGTAATTTCACACAAATGTAACAATCTTTCACATCCATCACCTTAACATATTCAGATAAAAGTCTTGAAAAGATATTACTAGAAAAATCTCCAACGGATCTATCTTGGTGAATCTCTGGTTTATGCTCAATGATTTTATTAGTTTTGCCTACAATATCATGGCTGTCTTATTAACCAAAACGTTACTAGGCATGTTAGTTTTATACATCTCCTTATCAATTCCAAAAGGAAAAATAACAGCTAAAATCAACCAAACCAAAATTATTAGAATTACACATATAGAAGACATTTTGCAACATCTCCTGACAATAGAACATCTCGAATTGCTATTAGTAGAAGGCATCTTTACTTTGAACCAAGAGCATTTAAAAAAAACAAAATTTTAAAATTTTAAAATTACTAAATATACACCCCTCTTTTTTACTTTTTTTTAAAAAGAAAACCCTATTTTCTAACAGCTTTTCTTCGACCTTATGTCTTACATTGATGTGTTTTTCCAGCTAACACAATTTCTTCGACCTTGTGTCACCTAACACAATTTCTTCAACCTTGTGTCAGAACAAAATCAATCATTGTCACTTGTATCATCTAAATCTTCTTGGCTACTACTGTTCACTTCCACCACTGGTGGGATAACGATGTAGGTCCACACAGGTGACTTATACTTTTGATTAGGCTTTATTACTCTCTTTGCTCTATTACTTATCACTTCTATTTTCTTTCCTGCTTGATTTTTCTTATCTGAGTCTCCTCCCTTCTGACTTGAGACCTCATTAACTTGCTCTTTTGATTTATTCACTAATTTGAATTTTAGACTCTCATTTTCATCTGGCCAATTATCTCCTTTTCTTAATAATTTCTTCTTTGGTTCAGTCAAATTACACTCTACTCTCCAAGCTCTTTTCCTTGATCTTTTCACTTTGGATTCATCGTCACTTTAATCTGATTCGCTTTCTGTGATATCAGCTCTAGATCCAGGTACTTCTTTACTCGGCAGTTTCACTCTGTTAGGAACATCATCCTTATAGCTGGTACTTGGAATTGCGTCTTCTTCTTCTTCTTCAATTACTTCCAATCCACCAGTTTCAGAATTTTCGTTCCTTCTTCCAGAGCTTCCAACCTGCTTTTCAATACTCTCCTGATCTTGAATCACCTCTTGTTCAGCTTCTTTTTCTGCTTCTTGATCTAGCAGATCTTCATCATTTTCATTATCTTTAGAATCTTGTATCACAACTTCTTCATTTTCTTCATTCAATGCCTCATTCGCAATTGAATTTTCCAGATGTCGACTTCCCTGTCGATCTTCAGGATCTGGATTTCTTTCAGGTTCTTCTTCAGAATCTGAATCAGCTGTTGTTTCACCTTCGTCAGGATTTTCAGGAGCTGGCACACGTATGGTGTGACTAGCATGAATCCATCTCTTCAATCCTCTACACTTTACTGCATTTGTTGTGACAAGTATCACCTGTCTTGCCTTCTGCCACCTGGGTACTAGACAATTTCTTCTCCGGTGAACTTTTGTTCTCACCCAGTCTCCTGGTAACAGATCATGAGCTTGTTCCTTCTCTTTTGTTATCACTTCAGTTCCCACCTGATAACACAGAAGTTACCACATCAGATAGATTTTTGCAGTATTACAATATGACGCTATCATTAATGCTCAATAGTTTACCAACTGGAACAAATGCCTGTCTCATAACTCTGCCCATGAGAATTTCGTGGGGGCTCAAACCTGTTTTTCTATCTGGAGTACTTCTCAAAGACATCAAAACAAGTGGAAGTGCATCAGTCCACTTCATTCCTCTAGCTAAACACATTTTTTCTATTCTGTTTTTGATTGTACCATTCACTTGTTCAACAACACCTGATGCTTCTGGTCTGTAAGCACAGTGTAGCTTTTGCTTTATGTCTAGTGCTTCACAAATCAATTTTAACAATCTGTTTTCAAAATGTGTGCCACGATCAGTCTCAGCCGTCACTGGAAATCCATACCTTGGTATGATTTCTCTCAAAAGCAATTTTGCCACAGTAACTGAATCATTGTGACGTGTTGGGAATGCTTCCACCCATCTTGAAAACAGACAGATTATCACCAAAACATATCTTAACTTGTTATGAGGTGGCATGTCAATGAAATCAAGTTGTAATCTGGTAAAAGGACCACCCTCCCGTCCATGCTCACAACTGTTTTTCTGTTTGGGTTAATCTGCTGACATATCAAGCATCTCTGACAAAAAGATTCTGCAATTATTCTAAATTATGGATTGTACCATGTCTGTCTAAACAATCTGATCATTGAATCTCTTCCAATATGTCCTGGACCATGATACATTCGAGCCAGGTCAGCAAAGATGCTGTCTGGCATTACTGGCCTGTCATCTTTGTAAACCCAAATCTCATCTTCTTCTCTCTGTCTGCAACCTGCTTTTAACCATGTGTCTTTCTCCTCATCATCTGCCTCATCTTGTAAATCTTTTACTCCTTGCCATGTCTCAACTACAGATGTTAGCATAAGTGAGTTCAAAACATGTTCATTGTATTTTTCCCGATTAATGGACATATTATTCTTTGCACAAAATTTTGCTATTGTGTCAGCATATGCATTTCCTTTTGTCATGTAATCATCTCCTTTTTTGTGTGCTGTGCACTTTACAACAGCAATTTTCTCTGGTAGCTGAATTCCATCAATAGCCTTTTAATCAATTTTGCATTCCTGATTGGAGTTCCTGCAGAAGTTAAATAACCTCTTTCAGACCAGAGCTGGCCATAGTCATGGACTACGCCATATCCATACTGACTATCAGTCACTATGGTAACTTTGAACTCTTTTCCTTTTTCACATGCACGAATCAAAGCAATCAATTCTGCTACTTGAGCTAAACGAATTCCTTTGAGACAGGAGGCTTCAATTACATCTGCAACTGTGCACACAGAGTATGCTGCACTCAGAACACCTTCATCTGTTCTTAAGCATGAAGCATCAACAAAATAAACATAATCTGATTCAGTTAATGGGACATCTTTAATGTTTTGCCTGGGTTTAGTGCAATATTCTAATACATCCAAGCATTCATGATCATTATCATTTTCATTTTTGATTTCTGTTACAGTACCATCAGGTAATACTGTGGAAGGATTGAAATGCACACATCTTGCAATCGATACATTATCTGATCCAAGAATAACCTTTTCATATTTTGTTAGCCTATTACTTGTCAAATGCTGTGTTTTACTTCTAGTGAGAAGAATTTCAACTGAATGGGGTACATATACTTTTACAGGGAATCCCATTATTATCCCTTCACTTTGTTCCAAACTTACACTTGTTACAGCTACTGCTTTTAAGCAGCCTGGTAATGCTTTTGCAACAGGATCAAGAACAGCTGAGAAATATGCTATTGGCTTTCTCAGTCTTCCATGTCTTTGAATCAAAACTGATAAAGCACATCCTTCTCTTTCACTGCAATACAGCTCAAATTCCTTTTCATAGTCTGGCATTCCTAGTGCTGGAGCTTCACACAAACTTTTCTTTAACTGCTCAAAAGCTTCTAACTCATTTTCTGTTAGGGTAATCAGATCTTTTATGTCTGCTTTTGTCAGTCTCTGCAATGGTTTTGCAATTACTGAAAATCCACTAATCCATTGGCGACAATAACCTACCATTCCCAGAAACATTCTGACCTGTCTTTGTGTCTTTGGAGGTTGCATTGCCTGAATCATTTTAATTCTCTCAGTTGTCACTTGCCTAATTCCTTTTGCTATTCTGTGACCAAGGTATTTTACTTCTTGTTTACAAAACTGTAATTTTGCAGGAGACACTTTATGGCCCTCATCTGCCAAATGATTTAAAAGAGTAATGGTATCTGTCACACAGTTATCTCGTGTTTTTGCAGCCACAAGGAGATCATCAATATACTGCACTAATGTTGATTTTCCAGGTAAATCTAGATTGTCCAAGGATTTCTTTAGCAACTGATTAAAAATAGATGGACTTTCTGTGTACCCTTGAGGGATTCGACACCATGCTAGAATACGCTCTTTGAACCTGAACGCAAAAATTTGTTGGCTTTCTGGATGCAATGGAACAGTAAAGAATGCATTACAAAGATCTATAACTGTATACGATTCTGCATCATGCGGAATCTGATATAGAATTACCGCTGGGTTTGGCACAACTGGGCAACATGGAACAACTATTTTATTAACCTTTCTCAAGTCTTGAACAATCCTGAAAGTTCCATTTGGCTTTTTGATTCCCATAATCGGTGATATACATGGACTGCTCTCAATTTCTTTTAGAACACCCTGTTTTATGAATTTATCAATTACAGGTGTGACACCTTCAATAACTTCTGCTTTCATTTTATACTGAGGAATGTTTGGATATTCTACTCCTTGTTTTACTGATATTTTTACTGGATCTACATTTTTCATCAAACCCATTTCGTCTCCAGTGAAATCCCAAATTTTAGCATTAACTGTCTCTTTTAATTCTTCAGGTAGATTATTTTTATCAAATACAGGAAATAATTTACTTTCTTTTGCTTCAACCATTAACATTGTTAACTTATAAAGCCCATCTTCTTCTTGAGTTTTGAGCTCAATACCATCCGGTGAGCAATATATTTTACAGTTCATTTTGCAAAGGATGTCCTTTCCTAACAAGTTTACAGGACTGCTGTCACAAACTACAAATCTATGCATGTCCTTAAATTTACCAATTTCAACTTCAACTGGTTCTGTTAAATCTGTTTTAATTTGTTGATTAGCTACACCAACTACTTGGATCTTCTCACCAGAGAGAGGCAGGTTTTCTATTTCCACTGATCTAACAGTAGAACGGGTAGCACCTGTATCCACTAGGAAAGTGATTTCTACATCATTCACTTTACCATTTACAAATGGACCAGTTGGATCTACCTCAAGAGTGGCTCCAAGCACACACTCTTCCTCCTCTCTCAGTCACCGTCATAGGTAATCCTCAGAATCACTCCCTCCATTTTCTTTTAACCAATACTGTTGAGAAACATTTGACACATTCACTCTTGGCGATCTGTTTACCTGTTCACCTCTGCAGAATCCTGTTTCTGTATTGAATCTCTGCACATTTACACAGTTTGGAAGTGGCGGTTGTGGTATCTGACTTTGCTGAATCACTACCTGTCGATGTAGCTGTTGCTGCTGATTTATCTCATTCTGCATCTGTGGATTTAATGATGCATTTTTAAAATTTCTGGGCGGATTCTTACATTCGCGCTTCCAGTGTCCAATTTCGCCGCAATTAAAACATGGGAGTTTTTGCTTTAATTCTTCAATATTTCCCATCAATCTTGGCTTATTATAAATACCTTTAAATTTCCCTTGACTCTGACTAACATTTTTGTTTTCTAGAGTTGCTATTTGTTGTTCAGCCACTTTCACCTGTGCCCACATAGCTTTTTCTTTTAGCTTCTTTTGTTTAGCATCTAATTCATCACTACAGTATTTTGCTTTTCTCAAAATGTCGTACTACTGAGAGCGATTGCCAGCCAACTATTCCAGATCTTATCATTTCACCAATTTCAGGTCTTAAGCCATAAACAAATCTGTATATGAAATGGCTCATATCCCTTTCACTTAATTTTTCATAACCACTGTATTGTTTAAATACCAGCAGTAATCTTTCATAAAATGAATGTACTGATTCTTTTGGTTCTTGATTTGTTCTATCTATTTTAACCCAATCTACTTCTTTTGGGGGAATCTTATTTTTCAACCACACAATTACCTTTTCGTAGAAATTCATAACATCTGATGAAGGAGCACCTGTTACTTTACCTCGAGCAGGTTCTTCTTTAGGCCAATCTATAGAAATTTTACATTCTGTCCATAGATCTGATGGGAGAACTATGTCAAAAAATCCATCAAGATCAATCCACAGAACTTTTGAAACTTTCACAAATCTGTCTACTTGTCGATACCATTCCACTGGTTTTTCTCTCAGTCGAGGAAAATCATTTGTGAACAGTAAAATGTCCTGTCTTGTCCAAGGAACATGCACATACCCTCCTCCTGGTATTTCTCTCATTGGAAACTCATTTGCTACTTCTCCTCTATCTCTTCTGTCTTCCTCTCTTTTCTTTGTCCATTTTACTCTCCATTTACTTAATTCACCCAATCTTTTTAGAAACACAAATAAATCTTTTATATGAATAATACTTCCTGTGGTATTCATGTTTTCAATGTCTTTTTCAGAGAAATCCACTCTATAATGTTTTTGCAAAATTTTCTGTCTACTTCAATCTACTTCTAATTCAGCAGCCATTTCCTCTAATTGATCATACTTTGTTTTTGTTTTCCATTGTATGCTTTTACAAATAAATAATAATTCATCATCCTGATATAGCTTCAAACTGTCAGTTCCAATTGTACCAATAATCAATTCCTCCAAATCCGCCTTCAATTTTGCAACATCAAGTAATTTAAATTCTGGGCTTTGTGGGGTATTCGTTAAATCTATTTTATTTATGCTCTTTTCCGGAGTTCCAGAATCAGATTCTGCACCAGATGGAGTTTTATTTGACAAACTTTGATTAAAAGTTAAGTCAGGCATTACTGTTTTCTCTCGGTGAATTTCAGATAAATCTGAATAACATTTTTCAGCCACTTTCTGAATTTCTGCATTTAATGGTACAGTTAAAGCTGAATGTCTAACTTCCCTATGATCAAATACTGGAAGAACAGGCCCAATCGTTACTGGTACTGTTACTGCTTCCATGCTTTTAGTTAACTGCTGTATTAATTCATCTTTTGATCGGAAATATTCTGAGGTATTTGGTAATTCCTCACTTCTTTCTGTTCTCATTACATTTCTTGGTGTTTCATTTCTCTGAACTGGGGTTTCAGCATAATTTCTATTTTCCCCTGATATACTAGAATTAGATCTAGTTTCTACTCCTTCAGGAGTTTTTCCACTATTCTGATTTAATCTAGGTGATGCCTCATCAATAATTTCTCTTGGAGGAGCACTCGGGGAAGTTCCTGGTGGAACTCTTGGGAAGACCATGAACAAACTGGTTGATAAGGTGGCGGTTTCGGTTTTGTAATATAAATCTCTTCTAAAACCGCATCTTCTAAATCACTTTCTTCACCATTATTATTTTTCTTTTGAGCACCCTTTTGACCAGTTGCCTCACCAAATCTCGCTGGATACAAACCATGACACATGTCTGCACGTCTCCATCGACGCATTGTATCCTCATGAGTTTCCCTATTAATGTCTAATCTAGTACCTCTTGTTACACCTCTACTTTCTCGTTCTAATTCAAACATTTCATCCTCCAATTCAGCTAAAGCCTCAAATTGAGTAGGTCTAGGTCTTGGTACAAGAGTCATCATTTTTTCTCTTAAGTTTTTCAAAACCTTAATGTTAAATGATCCATCTTCCGGCCATGCTAATACACCATCATTTTTGGTATATTCCATCCCATTCCCAATCCAAAGACAAGTATGATAACCATATTCACCTAACATATAAGCTGCAGGTGTTTTATACTTATGAAGTAATCTTCCACCTCGCGTTTCAATTTTCTTGTCAGGTTTAATTTTATTTTTCAATTTCTGAAACCAAGAAAACGTCTTTTTCTCTTTTATATAATAATAATCCATGTTTTTAAACAATTCCGCTTACTTCGGAATAGATCGTAACTATTTCCTTGTTGTTCCGCAAAACGAACCAATCCGTGCGCGAAACTCACTAACAAGCCAATCAGGTTAAGCTACGTCAGTATTCTGCTCAACCAATAGAATTGCTGCTTTTCAGGAAGAGCCAATCAACTGTAAGCTTGCCTTAGTCACGTGAACCAATCAGTGCGCAGACTGTGACGTATGTTAGCCAATCACAGCGCAACACTAGTGACGTATGCTGCCGCTGCAGCTTCTCTGTCCTCACTCCGCTCTGACACTGACACCTCTTTTACAAAATATTTTCACAGCGCCATATTTTGCAAATCTTTTCAATGGAATTCAGTTAGTAACTCCACAAAAACAAACCATTTGTCTGTTTCGCTAATAAAAGTGACAGCTTTCCCAATCATTCAAGTATTCTTTTGCGTGAAATAGACAACGCTATTCTCACAGGATATTTAAATTCGTTGATAAAGTAAGGCTACTCTACCCTTCTAACAAGTAATAACAAACTTGTTACTCTCTGAATGCACATATAGTAACAATTCAAAGTTTCACTTGATCGTATATTACAAAATCATTTACGCACATTCAAACGGAAAAATCCCTAACCATACATACATGAATCTTGGTAGGACTCTAACCCACCATAGAAATCCTCATTCGCCAGTAAGATAGATGACGCTTCCTTACCCTTCACTCAAGCTTGGATAAATGCTACTACTCTTTTCACAGTGAGTTTTAAAACAGGACACCAGTCCCTATATTCGAAAGCTACAATTTCATAGACTGTAGTGTAGTTCCTATTATCCCAATAGGCTCTGCGCATTGGAATAATATCTTCAATAGTATAGACCTAGGGCAGAGGTTAACTAGGTCTTCTACCGACGATATTAGACTTAAAGTTTTGTGTTTGCCAGCTAGCTCAGAGTTCACTAGAAACTTTCTCGAATAGGCAAGGAGGATTTTAACCTCCCTGGATAGACAAGAAGGGATTTAGTTTCTGACAACCATAGAACATGACAACTTTGCTCTCCCCTAATCAAGAGTGTATCTCTAGAGTCGTGTGAAAACAATAGACAACTTATTTTACTCAGTCAGTACGTGCATTCTTAGTTTCACCAGTTTGTAGAGAAATAAGAGATGGGCGTGGTTCAATAAAAGATGTTATTTATTGATCAGTCTCTTTTCTCATACAAGAGAAATGAATCGCTATTATTGCAATACTTGCAGTTAAGTAAAGTGCATACAGTAGAGACAGAATTATAAAATAATACTGTAAAAACATTGATATGGTTTCTGAGCCATATGATACTTTAAAATGGATAAAATAGATACATACATATATACATTTGACTAATCATACTCAACTGGTGCTTCTAACCACGCCTACCCCAGTGTACCTGACCTAAGCCTAATACGTGGGCGGGAGTAGATAAGTAGCAGTTTAAGTTAAGTTTGTTTTGCCAAGGGACTGATTCGAGAATTCTCTGCAAGGGGTTATTCAGTTCTGTACCTGAGATCTAGAATGATGGAGGGCTGGTATCTCTTATCCCAGGTCTTGATATTCCAGCTGCCTGCGAGGGCTGCTTGGAAGCGCCGGAGCTGGATTTCTCGGCAGGAGAAAGGCAGCGTCTCGTTCTCAGCGCGTCAGGAAGGCGGGGCAGCGTCTGTGGGTTTCGCTCTCTGCTGGGCTCCTCAGCACGTCTCGCTGCTCCGATCTCGTCACCACCGCATGTGTTTGCTTAAGGCAATGTCGGTGATATTTATACCTGAAAGGTGCCGAGATTGACGTAAGGATGGACATATATACGTCAATAAGGATGTCATATGAACGGGCTTGTTCGCACATTCTTTTGCTGAAGTTCTCGGTGAAATCAAAACAATGGCTATGGGAATTTCCCAGGTCGCTGTAGGTTTGATTTGTTTTGAGAACTCCGTATGCCTTATCAGGGGCTGGAGGAATATCGCTTGTCTAATTAGATGGCATGCGTTATGACCTAATCAGATAACGCGCTTCTGTGCCGTGGTGTGGCTTAATCAGATAACGGTTTTTGCACCGTTGGATGGCTGCTAGTTAATTATTAACCAAACCAGGGTCAGGAATAGGGGAATCGATACAGTACCTATAGGAATACATCACACCCACTCCACGTAGACTATGTCCATATTTACAAATCTAGGCATAGTGAATATCAGTAGCGTTTGTGTATACCGTACCACCCCAAAATAAATGTATATGCATTACGAAAATTGGATTATATAAAATATACGAAACACAATCACATGTACTGTCATGTATACTATATGCACAAGCAGTCTAATAATGCTACTCATATGTTAAAAATTCAGCATAATCTAAATGCGAAAACCACACATGACATGGCTCTTAATACAGAAAAAAGGTGCGAGACCATTTCATCACAATCATAAATTTATGTATAACAGTGCTAGCATAGCGAATGTCTTGTGACTACCTAAAAATAGAAATTTAGTTCTCTAAGAATAACGTCTACTTTAAGCAGAAGATAAGTGTCCCAAAAATCGTAAATATTGTGGAATTGGGGAAAAAGTTCTTGCAGTCTGAAAAAAAATTATGAGAATTTTTTTTTTTTCATATCGCTTTTCTTCAAAAGTTGAAGGCAAAATTCAGCATGTAGGGAACTCCAAGTGCTAGTTTGCTCAAAGTTATTCCTGCTGCTCTGGTGAAAACATCATATTATTTAGACTGTTGAAAAAACTGTCAACAGCTTCTTGCGTAAGTTCCACTAATTCGGAAAAGGTTGTTACCATGCATTCATGAGCCTGAGCATGTTTGCCTCCATTGATGTTTGGATCAGCATAGCTGACTGAAGGTCGTACCTGATCGATGCTGCTTTCATCTTGTACTTCACTACCCCTCAATCGTAGTGGTGAAGACTCCATGAATGCCGTCATCAGGATTGGTAGCCGCTGGGGACAGCACAATGCATGAGCTGTTACCAGACCCAACAAGGTATCTGCGTCCATTGGCACATCCGATTGTAGTGCCAGACAGGTGTCCAACACGCATTCTTCGCCGCATAGCAAGCACCTTAATACAGGCATAACACAACTTTGCCACATTGGTCTAAATGAAAGAAACCAAGTCATGTTCAGGTCTCTGAGCCGGGATAGTCCAAGGATTTTAGTTACCCGGTCCCGGTAGCCAATGGCTAGGATCATTTCTTCCCTTGTCGCAGGTGTTTTGTCTGTGACATGGTTTGCCATAGCGAAATAACAGGATCAAAAATAGAATACCCGCTACTAGTCCCAAAAGGAGTGGAAGTCCGCCAAAAATGGAATGGACAAAGTCTGGAAAAATACCCAGGATGGCTTTGAATGGAGTTAAAGCACTCGAAAACACTGCTTTAATACACTGGAGATACCAGTGGTATCAGAAATATTTAAGATTTCGTTCAGTATTTCTGCGAAATGTATGCGGGAATTACTTGATATTAATGAATGAATCTCTTCTGTTGTCCTTGCAACTTGGAGATCATACGTTTCTTTTGATGACGTGAGCCTTGTCGGCGTCTGTAGGAGCACAGTCTTCATTCTGCTTAAAGTATCTATTCGAATAGAAGCAATTTTCAAATCGGGCCATAACCTTGCCTCCCTGTCTGCAGAATCGCTGGGGAACAATACATATTCACAGCACATGACCTTCCTAGTCACAGTTATGAGATAAGGTTTTCCGGGCAGCAAACTACAACATCTGCGATCTACTATTAGAATGTAACTCCCGTTCGAGAGTCTCCTAAAGAATGGTTCTATTTGTGTTGCAGGTGTGCCTAGCTGGTAACATGAAAGGTTATTTGAAGTCCCTTCACAGGCTCCGTGCAAACTAATACCCTGACACAGAAGTGTACCGCTCAGTGATCTTGCACAATTATCGCCACTGAGAAACACTTTCTGGCCTTTATTGCTGATACAGTCGTGTGTATAGGGCAAGTTCCATATTGACTTAATGTATCCTTTACCCAACCTTTCATACTGGCCTGCCTGTATATATTTTTGGCAGAATTGAAACTGGAAAGTAGTTATCGGAATATTTATTATCCCATGTATTATCCATTCAATGACAGGTCGTTCTGACATTGTCAATGGTAATCTCTCAAGTTTTTCAATGCTCAGAATTGTATAGTCAGCACCCTTCTGTGCCAAACTGATTTGTTTATCAGTGAGATTAAAGATATTAAATAATGACGTTGTGTTGATTAAACGCCAGGGCACATAGTCAGAACGCAAATTTTGTAACGTCCAGCCAAGCTGTATAATAGAACGCAATTGGGACTGACCGTGTTGTAACATCAGTAAGTCTTGCGATATTATATCGATTGCTGAAGACACAATGCTGTCCAGAGAATATATTCTGGAGGACAGAGTCATTAACCCATTGTCCACCACAGAAAGTGATTTTTCCAAATTAATACGGTCAATTTCCCGTATTTTTTCTACTGTCTCAATTTGAGTTACTTTCCAGACTTCGTTATAAGCTGCATATATAGAGGCCGCTATGAAACGTTTTTGACGCTGTTTGCGTGGTCCCAATATGAAATCACGCAAGTCAGCACCTTCTGTAAGTAAAGTTAGGTGTTGCTTAATTTCAGCCAGTGTGGACGTTTGTAGCCATTGAAGGCAGAGCTTGCCCACGCTGTAGGTTTTTACTATCCCTGGATGTTGTCTTTGGGAATATCTAGGGTCTGGCCTAGTCAATGTGAACCCCTGTTCTTTGTTCAGGAATCTGTCTTGACAGTTATTTGTATCTGTGGGCCAGATCAACCATTTTTTCCATTCAGGATGTGTTCTGTTTTGGTTTAATATATGGTTTACGTCTATCTCAACATCTATAGAGCTATTACTGTTCACTGTTGGCTTTGGAATAGACGGTTTGTTCAAATCTTTGATTTTGGCTAAGCCAAGACAGGTAGTTTGTTGAATAGTGTCGTTCAAAAATATAATTTGTTCTGGGATCATGCAGGCTCTAAACAATGATTCTATACCTTGTACTTGCCAATCTCTTGTACCCCAAACAGTTTTTGTTTCAATATTATTGTTCCAGAAATCAAACCCAAATGTATTCATTTGTTAAAAAAATGAATCGGAATATATCAATTTTGTGTTTGTAAGCATGGTCTTCATACCTGTCTTATTTGACAATTTGAAATAAAATGTTTCTGCATTGCTTGTGTTAAACCCTGAAAAGTATGAATATTTATCATAAAATGTTTTTGAGCTATCTTTTGGAGGAGTAGCACAATGTTCCCATTGGTTATAATTTAAAACATTTCTAGGTTGAGCAGATTTATGTAGATAATGGTTACCATAGTGGTTATAGCAGAACATCTGATCATAATTAGACGAACCCTGTAAATAATCATGTTCTGTGAATTTAGCAGACATCACAAGATCAGACATCATGTCATTAATACTTTCAAAGTCCCAATCATCCGCAAATGAGCTTGGTTTTACAAAGTCACTCAATGAGATCTTGAATTGGTGTGGATACTTCAGGATTTCAACCGGACTATATATTTCATAATCAGTTTTGTCCCATGCTACACCGCCTGGTATAGGATTGGCTGTGAAGTTTACTGAAGAAAGTTCTCTTTTCTCGATGTGTGAAGATGTGTGTGGTTTAAGGACCAAGTTGATTTTCTGGCTTGCTGTGTCCATTTTAGCATATTTCCCTTCAATGAAATGTCCCAAACATAGTACTAAGATGAGCCAAAGAATGAGGATAAATGCACCGAAGGCCACCCAAAATTCAATTCATGGAGAGATCAGATAGGTTTCTTTCAGCTGTTGAAAAAGTTCCTTAGCTTTGTCTTTAAAAGTTTTTGTTGATGGCTGTTTCTTTGCTTCACTCAGGTCTTCAGATGAATCATCGAAGTTGATGAAGTAGCCGGATGCTGTTCTGTCAATTGTTCCAATTGTTTTTGGATTTTGCTTTGTTTCATTAGCAGAGTCTGCAGTTACATCATCATAGGCTGTTGTTTCTTGATGAAAAGTTTTAATTTGGGTTTTAAGAGGTTCAAGTTCCATTGCTTTGTTGCATAGTCCTTGTTTTTTTTTTTTTTTTTAAACCTTTATTAAGTTAATCAAAGTATGACAAGCGCAGGCCTACAACCACAGAGGCCGGCCGCAAACACAGGAATCAGATCAGGAGTCATGCACGTATATACGACCAAATAATATCGACAATACAGATACAGCATGTGATTGTATATGCCTCAACGCAGCAGGATATCAAAGGTTTAATTTTAAAGTTATAAAGAAGCAGAAGTGGCTGTACTATCGGTGGCGTCACACCATAACATGAAGTTAAGAAGAGATGGGGGGGAGGTACCCCGCAGTGCAAACAAGTCCAGGTGATGAGCAATGTGAACCTTGGGCACACTATGCCCGCCGAGGCTGACGAGGAATAAAAGACAATGTAATAGCAAGCGATTAGCGAGCACACCCTCCCGAAAACCCACCCTCCGGAGACACTAAGGTATAGGCAAGTATAGACGCCAAACAGAGAAAGAAAAAAAAGATAAGGAGAGACAGCCAACCCTACTGTAAGGAAGGAAAACCCTACCCAAAGAAAGAGGAAAGAAAGAAAGGGGACCATAGAACAAAACAAACTAAAATAACAAACCCCTACAACACCCGCCACCCTGCACCCCTGTAATGGCTACGGCTTACCCCACTAACAGCGTGCCTGTCGCCCCGGAACACCCCAAAGAAGGGAAATAAAGAAAGCGGAGGAGGAGAAGAACAAACATACTCCCGGCCACCTATACCCCCGTCATTAGCGACCTCCCCAAAACATATTGTCCATTATTAAAAGCAAGTATTAAGCACCAATATGGGGAGGACCTCAACCAAAACCACCCGACTCCCAGTGAGATACACAGTACAATCCCGGCATAGAGCACAAAGTGTAGCTAACCCCAAAAGTCAAAGACAACCATGACAGTTCGGTTCCTCACGATAATCTACGTCGCCAAAGCCAGCAATCTCGCAGAAAGCGAAGCGTCCCAGATAATACAAAGCAGTGGCATCGGATCTAGGGCAGGATACAAGATGAAGTCAGCCCTGACCAGTGCGATTCTTTATGAAAACCCATGCCACCCAAGCCACAGTATTCATGTGGTAATCGAAACGTCCATAGCAGTTCGAAGCAGCTGAATCGGACCGAGGACAGGATACAAAATGGCGGCATCCACAGGACCAACGGGGAAAGATGAAGGAGATAAGCAGACCTCTCCGACGGTCACCAAAGAGCTGTTCTTGGCGATCAAAACCTTCGGCAACGATGTTTCGCCGAGCAGGAGTCATACCGGGAAAGCTAACTACGGTCTTAGGTGCAACATTCACGAGGCCAAAATCATCGACGTGAGCTGAGTCAGGCTGCCGCGCGGGAACCTCAGAACAGTAGGCCAAATCTTCCACTGGAACCACAGAATGCTGATCGTGTGTCGCAGCATCATCGTCCGGTCGCAAGCAGATATTTCCCAGCGTTTCTGACATTCGGTCATGCGTGACTGTGAATTGGGAGTGGAGCGCCCTAATGGCGGCCATCACGGACCTCAACGATGGTGCGCCATCTGTCCTCTCCATCTCCCCCCCCCAAAGAGATGAAGCAGGACTCGAGCCCCAGACTCACTTCCGAGGCTCCAGGCACACACGAAGCCGATGGCAACAGCAGGGGCTCCCTCAGCTGGTGATCACGACACCTTCGCCGACCGCGGGGGCCCCCCCTTCAACACCGCCGTCCCCAGCAGGGTCTCCGGGCGAGCGGCCCCCGACCGTGGCGCACGATGCACACCCTGTGTCACGAGACCGAGTCCTCAGTGCCAGCTGGTAACTGGATTGCAGATCGGAGATGTAGAAAAAGATCCGAGTATGGAAGACCGGACGAAACACTGGTTCCACAGCCGCTGTTGATCAATTCCAGCCCGGATGGGCTAGAAATCGAGGTCCCGGCTTCAGCTCTGGAGTAGGCCGAAAATGGAACACGACATAACTCCGCCACCCAGTATGTTAGGGAGTCCGGGATTGCACCACCGGTATCAGGCGAGCTTCATACACACGGGAGTCCGGCGTAGGTAAAGGATAAATGACAGGATATGCGAGCTGCCGGCGGAGGTCAACGGAGCCGGGAGCTTAAGCAGCCATCTTGGATCGTAGCGTAGCTCCTCCTCCTGCATAGTCCTTGTTGATTCACTGTAGATTTCCCAAATGTGATCAGTCTTCCAGTTTGAGCCTCTGTATTCGTAGCAAACATTGGTGTTCTGCTACTTCTTGGGAGTCCACTTGGCCTACTGTTTGTTATCGGCCACATGATTGTGGTTTAACCAGGTCGATGGATACAACTCGGTTCTCCTTTTTACCAGCAAGGGGCGGTAGTACTACTGATCTTGTCCCGTTGACAGACAAGACAGAAACTGCTTTTCTGTAAGAAGACCCAAATTCCTTCTTTACCGCGATCTTCTCTCTGACTAGATCCCCGACTTTTGGAATCCAGACAGGCCTTGCTGGGACAGGTGGTTTCTCTTCAGTGGTTGTTGGCTGTTGTTTCAACTTTATGTTGCTCAGGTCTTTTCTTGTTTCATTTAAATCTTGTAAAATAGCCAAACGATCTTTGATATCAAAGCTTTTGTCTTTAACCACTGAAGTCTGACTATCAAGATCTTGGATCATCATTCTAGTCCCGAACAATAGTTCGTACGGACTGAACCCTTTCAGAGAATTCCTTGGCAGGTTATTTAGACTACGTTGGACACTTATTAGATGTTTGACCCACCCAGCTCCCGAACCTAGTACCTTTGCTGTTATAGATTGCTTTATGTCACGGTTTTTTCTTTCTACGATTCCGTTTCCCTCGGGATGAAATGGACAAGAGTACCGCAATGCAATGCCCATGCTGGTCATGGCCTCCTTATAAGCCCGGGAGCTAAAAGCAGGACCCTGGTCAGAATGTAGCATGCCAATTGCGTATGTGCCGATAAAGACTCGCAAATCTTTTATAACAGTTCTGGCGTCAGCCGATCGCTGGGGCCACATCCATATGAATCTCGTGCATGAATCCACTGCGACCAAGATATATTTATAGTTACCATCCCTTTGTAAGGGACCACAGTGGTCCAGGTAAACACATGCTAATGGTTTATCTGAGATTAGAAGGGGCGTCTGTGCTGGTCGTTTCACTGTTGATACTTTCATTCGTTGACATGTTTCACATTCTAGAACATAGTTCCTTGTTTGTCTTCTCATTTGTGGCCACCAATATCTCTGTTTTAATAATGATACTGTGGCTGAAACGCCAGCATTTACAGAAGCGAGTCCTTCGTGTGCCGCTATAATGAGCCCTAACCTATGTTCCATGTTTGGAATTGCCCTATCCCCCACTCCAGGGATTCGAGCAAACGGAACATTATTTGCATCAGTTATGTATGAGTACTTTACTGGAAAGCCTTTCGGGAGTGTTTCTATCGCATCTTTTTCTGTAGCGCTGACAGCCTGTAATATTTCGCTGTCTATTTTTGTTTTTGACCGAGTGATAGCAGCTACGGAAGCCGTTTGCACTGCTGCCTTCGCTGCTTCGTTAGCCAATGAATTCCCTGCAACGTGAACGCCATCACGTTGATGACTCAGTGTATGTATCACGTGAGTCTTTTGTAGTTCTTTTTGAAAAAGAACTATTTGTTCCCAAAGCATTTTATGTTTGATTGTGCCACCTTTTGCATCTTTAAAACCATTCTGAACCCAGATCTGCAAGTATTCATTGTAAGATTGGACGCAGTAATACGAATCGCACACAATAAGTGTGGGGAATTCTCGATCGGTATTTTCAAGCGCCATCTTGAATGCCAGTAGTTCTGCTCTTTGAGCTGTACAGTCTCCTAGAGATTACGTTTTAGTGACCACAGGTTCAAATTTTCCTTCGTGCCAGCGACCTTTAACAATCGCGCACGCAGCACTGTAGGCTTGCTTACCCCCCACTGCGGGTTGTGCTGATCCGTCTGTATATATTATACAGCCGTAGTCTTCTAGAGGCAGAATTTCGGTCGGCGGAGGACATTCGAACTCATATTGGAGAAATTCTTGTGTTTTTAAATTGGGATCAAATTCGTATACCACGTCTGTTGCAGCAAGAGAGTGAGCCCACTGTATCCATCTTGGATGGAGTGCTTTAGCATTCGTAATGCTTGCCTTGGTTACCGCCTCTAGAGCTGGTATCGGTGTCACGATGATTATTCGTTTACCCTGTGCTAGGGCCCGCTCCTTTGCTACAGCAGTCTGTACCGCGGTCAGAATTTTTTCCGTTGGGCTAAATTTCATTTCAGCTTTTGTGTACAAATGTGATTTGTATGCTATTGGTACCTTCTCTCCCTCATTAGAGGTTAGGTATGTGAATCCACATCTTCCTGGGATGACTCGAATCACAAGGTTGCGTGTGTTGTCACGTGTTTGTAATTTTGTTTTAATTAACATGTCTGTTTGTAAAGATCTCAAAATTTCTGTGTGTTTTTGAGTCCAATTGATTCTTTTAAAATCTGGTTTTATTAGATCATAAAGGGGTTTGACCCTTTCTGCATAATTTATAATATAAGTTCTTCCGAAATTCAGGAAGCCTAGAATTGATTGTAGGTTTTTTAGTGTTCTTGGTGCTTGGATTACAGCACATTTCTCTAGGAAATTGTCAGCCAGGCTTTTGCCTTCACTTGATAGTTCATATCCTAAAAACAGGACTGTTAGATGGGCAATTCTTGACTTTTTAAAGTTGAATTTGTAACCCTCTGCAGCGAACCCAAGTATTATGGTGTTCACTCTCTTCAAGTGAGTATCCAAGTCATCGTCTGTTAGATAGATGTCGTCGACATAAGATAATGCCTCGTCATCATAGGTTTGTAGTAACTCTGTTACCCTCGCTGAGAATAACCCTGGGCTGTTCTTGAACCCCTGGGGCAAACAACAGAAATTCTTATGCGTGCCATTTATTGAGAACGCCGTCAAATATCTGCTCTCTGGTGCTATATTTTGACAAAAGAATCCATTAGAAATGTCTAAGGTTGTTTTGTATTTTTTGCGCACTATGTTATTCATTAGTGCAGCACTATGCGAGTTTTGTACCGCAAATGTTTTGCAACATGAGTTAAGGTGTCTGTAGTCCAAAACAAGACGATATGAATTGTCTGGCTTGGAGACAGGAAACAAAGGGTTGTTCATTTGTGAGGTGCAAGTTTCAATCACCCCCTGGGGATGTATGACGTTACAACGCATACTTTTACAACGACTACTATTACAACGCATTTTTTACAACGCAAAAACTTTTACAACGCATACAATTACAACGCAGGATTTTACAACGCAAGTACTTTTACAACGCATACCATTACAACGTAAATATTGGTAAGTATATACAATTTTTTTTTAATATAAATTAATTTAAATTATTAAAATATAATTAAATGTAATGTAATTTTATTTAATTAATTTAATTTAAAAATAACTTTAATTTATTTTTACAAATTAACCCTGTACCCCAAAAACTGAACACTGACCCTGAACCCTAAAAATACCCCTTTACCCAAAAACTGAAAACTGACCCTGAACCCTAAAAATACCCCTGTACCCAAAAACTGAAAACTGACCCTGAACCCTAAAAATACCCCTGTACCCAAAAACTGAAAACTGACCCTAAACCCTAAAAATACCCCTTTACCCAAAAACTGAAAACTGACCCTGAACCCTAAAAATACCCCTGTACCCAAAAACTGAAAACTGACCCTGAACCCTAAAAATACCCCTTTACCCAAAAACTGAAAACTGACCCTGAACCCTAAAAATACCCCTTTACCCAAAAACTGAAAACTGACCCTGAACCCTAAAAATACCCCTTTACCCAAAAACTGAAAACTGACCCTGAACCCTAAAAATACCCCTTTACCCAAAAACTGAAAACTGACCCTGAACCCTAAAAATACCCCTTTACCCAAAAACCCAAAACTTACCCTGAACCCTAAAAATACCCCATACCCAAAAACACAAACATATAATATTTTTAAAAAAATTATATACTTACCAATACTTACGTTGTAATGGTATGCGTTGTAAAAGTACTAGCGTTGTCAAATCCTGCGTTGTAATGGTATGCGTTGTAAAAATTTCGTTGTAATGGTAGTTCGTTGTAAAAGTTGCGTTGTAAAGGTTGTTTCCCCCCCCTGGTATTCAAGTTGATCTAGGATCTCTTTTACCTGTTTTTTAGCTTCTTGCTTAATCGGGTACTGTCTCTGTGCAGTAGGTTGTGATTTTAACTGGATTTTGTGAGGAGGAGAGTCCTCATCCCATCCCACATGATTTTTATATAAGGCAGGGGCTTGAGCTACTGCCCACTTTCTTGCAAGTGTATATTTTTTATGAATTGGAATATGGTTTTGAGAAGGCAGGCATAATGATTTCTTCGCCATGTGGGCACTCCCTGACAAACTCTGGAGGCCAGTCTTGTTCAGCTAGAAGGATGTCATAGCCCTTGGACAGATTATCCCAAAATAGTCCCCTTATTTTTCTAGTCTTATCCCCCTCTATACACAATGTTATTTAATATATTTTATGAGGTTTGCTAACTTTGGTATCTGCAGTTTCCACCTGAATGTATTCATTCGTGTCCACTGTCTCCAGATGATTCATAAGGACTTTGCGAGCTATGCTCACTTCTGCTGCGCTGTCTAGCATTGTCTGAGCCCATTCTCCGTTTTTCAGCTGTGTCCTCAGTATTCTCGGCATTGTTGATTACTTTAATACTGGCTACCTTCTTTTTTGGAAATTGTAATTTTTTATTCAGATGAGCAGGTTCTTTGTCTTTGGACTTGACGTGCTCTTCCCTTTGTTCTGATCGTCCTCTTCTTTCCGATTTCTGCGAGGAAGTCTGAAAAGATTTAGAGGGACGTGTATCAATATCTTGATATCTATCAGGTTTCTTTATATTATCCCTATTTCTAAGGTTGTATTTTTTCACAGAGGGCTCCCGTTGGGGAGACTTGCATCCTTGGTCGGGAGATCATTCTCTCTGCCAAGGAGACCTTCCTCTGGACTGGAATCTTTTTTCTTTAGGATTGGATTGTTTATTTCCATCCCAGCTCTTTTTCTGATTGTTTAAATTATTTTTTATAAATACCTTTTCAGGACTTTCAACTAGTTGGGGTTTCACTGGTATTCCACCCAAACTATCTCTTCCTAGTTCTTCATAGGATTTTTCTATGATTCTGGCAATTTCAGATGGTTGGTCTGCTATATTTGTCTCTTTTAACCTCTGGCGAATCGCCACATTTGCTGCTTCTCCCTTTATGTTGGCTAATAATATTGCAGAGACCTGCTTGAAATCTTTCAGTAGTTTCATACCGAGAGTTAAAGCGGGTTCTGGACCGTATTCATCTTGAATCTGTTTTAGTACATCTGGTATTACTGACATGGATGGTACACCATGTGTTTTTGTGTAAATGGAAGCAAAGACTGTTCCCCAAGTGTCACAGTCCTCCACATGTGGTGCGATTCCCATTGGGAGACAGATAGTCAGAATCCTATGTTTCTCAACAGGGGTGGTATCTGGAAACACCGCCTCTATTTGAGTGATTTTTTGTGCTAGCCAGAAAGGAATTTGTTCCCGTTTTGCGGGTACTTTACCTAGACAGGACTGTATGTTCTGAGGTGTAATTTTATTTGTGTTCCCCTGATGATTGGTCAGCTGTGGAATTTTAATTGCTGGTTGGATTGTTGAAGTCCGCATTACATATTGGACTAATTGTCTATGTATTTTTATTAATTGTTTTAGCTGTGTTAAAAGCTCTGGTGCAGGCATTTCTTCAATGTCTGGATGTGGTGTATATCCGGCTAGGACCGGCCACGTTGCTCCTGGTCTACCTAGTGGACCGAGCCTGGTGATGTGATTATTATGTTTTAGGGCGCCATGAAACAAGAGCAGGTGCTCTTGGAATTTGAGTGGTATTTCCACTTCCTCGAAAGGAGTGTACTCACTAGGAGGCTCCTCTATTTTGTAATAGTGGAAGTCCTTTGTTACAGCGTTTGCTGCTGGAAAGTTTATCCATGAATAGAATACCTCTGTCTGCCGATATTCGTGTGCCTCAATTACGAATATGACTGTACCACCTCTTGGTGTCAGTCCATTTTCTATAAGTTTTAAGGTTATAGATTTCCTTATGTTGACCGGGATGAGTATTGCATTTGGGTCATTTTCCAGCAGAGTATTGTCTGCTTCTAGGAGTTCAGCTGCTAGTCTAGCTGTCTCCCTTTCTTCTTCAGTTTCTGACATACTATTGTCAAGAAGATTATTTTATTTATTTGCAGATCAGGTTTCTATGGAAACAAAGATTAGATGCACAATATTTTGGAACAGTGTATCCTTCAACGTTGAATAAACCAAGAACCATACATAGGAGTCTCCTCCTGCGAGGTTTGGCGGATATGACCTTTCACCCACTCCAGACGTCTTTGGAGTATTATGGGAAAAAAGGGGTTCTGTGTGAAAAAGCACGACTGAGTTACTCTAATGTCTTGCGTTAGTTTTATCGCCTATCCAAACGTTTGGGCGCCATGTAGTGTAGTTCCTATTATCCCAATAGGCTCTGCGCATTGGAATAATATCTTCAATAGTATAGACATAGGGCAGAGGTTAACTAGGTCTTCTACCGACGATATTAGACTTAAAGTTTTGTGTTTGCCAGCTAGCTCAGAGTTCACTAGAAACTTTCTCGAATAGGCAAGGAGGATTTTAACCTCCCTGGATAGACAAGAAGGGATTTAGTTTCTGACAACCATAGAACATGACAACTTTGCTCTCCCCTAATCAAGAGTGTATCTCTAGAGTCGTGTGAAAACAATAGACAACTTATTTTACTCAGTCAGTACGTGCATTCTTAGTTTCACCAGTTTGTAGAGAAATAAGAGATGGGCGTGGTTCAATAAAAGATGTTATTTATTGATCAGTCTCTTTTCTCATACAAGAGAAATGAATCGCTATTATTGCAATAATTGCAGTTAAGTAAAGTGCATACAGTAGAGACAGAATTATAAAATAATACTGTAAAAACATTGATATGGTTTCTGAGCCATATGATACTTTAAAATGGATAAAATAGATACATACATATATACATTTGACTAATCATACTCAACTGGTGCTTCTAACCACGCCTACCCCAGTGTACCTGACCTAAGCCTAATACGTGGGCGGGAGTAGATAAGTAGCAGTTTAAGTTAAGTTTGTTTAGCCAAGGGACTGATTCGAGAATTCTCTGCAAGGGGTTATTCAGTTCTGTACCTGAGATCTAGAATGATGGAGGGCTGGTATCTCTTATCCCAGGTCTTGATATTCCAGCTGCCTGCGAGGGCTGCTTGGAAGCGCCGGAGCTGGATTTCTCGGCAGGAGAAAGGCAGCGTCTTGTTCTCAGCGCGTCAGGAAGGCGGGGCAGCGTCTGTGGGTTTCGCTCTCTGCTGGGCTCCTCAGCACGTCTCGCTGCTCCGATCTCGTCACCACCGCATGTGTTTGCTTAAGGCAATGTCGGTAATATTTATACCTGAAAGGTGCCGAGATTGACGTAAGGATGGGCATATATACGTCAATAAGGATGTCATATGAACGGGCTCGTTCGCACATTCTTTTGCTGAAGTTCTCGGTGAAATCAAAACAATGGCTATGGGAATTTCCCAGGTCGCTGTAGGTTTGATTTGTTTTGAGAACTCCGTATGCCTTATCAGGGGCTGGAGGAATATCGCTTGTCTAATTAGATGGCATGCGTTATGACCTAATCAGATAACGCGCTTCTGTGCCGTGGTGTGGCTTAATCAGATAACGGTTTTTGCACCGTTGGATGGCTGCTAGTTAATTATTAACCAAACCAGGGTCAGGAATAGGGGAATCGATACAGTACCTATAGGAATACATCACAAGACAATCCTCACTATACATTCTAGCTTACACACCTAAAATCCCTAAACTTGTGTTGTACATCCACAACACTAGTGATATATAACAATACCACTATTTTCAAACAGAACAAATGCACTGTGCAACTTCACCTGTTACACTACACTTTTACTTTGCCGGCAAACCAGGAATTTTCACACTGCTGGAAAAAACCTTTCGACTACATATAACAACTAAACAAACTTAACATGTTTTAGTCATCAATCCTATGTATTTACCATGTAGCATGTCAGTTACCATAGCAACCGTAACTCTGCTACCAAGTTATTGATCCAGCGCTCCTAATGAAAAACTGTCTCATGAATGCTACCTATTACCACAATACTCACCATTAATCATAAATCACTTATAAAGGCCCATAAACCAACGAGACAATTTTGAGTGACTGAATCATGTGACTAATTAAACAGAACTATTCACAAACTATTTACAAATCTATATACAACTGCAGTTTATCTTTTCTCACCATGGTTTTAAACATTTATCATTTTAATTAAGTCACTAAGGCAAATGGATCAACTGATGGTAACTAGACCATGAATAAACAAGACCAGCTTGTCGTTTCAAAATCTAATTTTATTTTAACTTTATTATTCAAGAAAGAGCATTTTTTTTAAATCTTTATTTATTAGCAATAAGAAAGCAGCATTTATAAGGAAATGATTTATTAGACTGACACCTTCAAAACAAATCAGTAAGCATGAATAAAAGCAAAATAACAGTTTCCATTCTCTCAAACTATTTCCCTGACTATTCTCACTCCACCTAGAAAGGAAAAATCAATTTAAGTCTGCTGTCCTTACGTGAGCCAGAAGTCCGACAGCATGTCACGTCAATCAGGAATCGGGAAAACAAGCAGGCAGGCTTCTGCCCATGAGGTCAGGTTTTATACCTTTCTTTCTAGCTAAACTTTCTACAAATTATATATTTTCTCAGAAATCCACGCCGCTCATTGCCTGCGCCATGTCAGTCCACGATTAAGGCGTTAGGTCATCTCCGTTTCTAAACCAAATTCAGGCTTTTCTTAAGCCCTATTGTCCTTTGCTTTCGTGTCATTTGGCTTCCTCAAAAGAGATACTTTTCTCTCGAGTTACAGTCCACAACTTCCTTGCTTGGCAGTCACACTGATATCCTGTCCTTGAGCCTTTATCTCCAAGAGCACGTTTAGCACAACTTATTAAACTGTATTTTCTGACAAAAATGTCAACGTGGTAAAAGTTTCCACTTCTTAAAATGTGCAAGGCTCCATTCTGGACAAGTTTTCGTAATGCCATTTCTTTGCATGCCTTATGCCTCACTTGGAAACTATTATTCAAACAAACACAAAACATCAATTAATTAGAGAATTGAGACCCATTCTGTTACCCACCCCCTTTGCTAATTAAAAACCTGTTAATTTATGTTACCTAGCTGAGCACACAAAGCAGCATTCATATCTACCAATCCTTAGGATTGCAGGAACTCTTTTATGCGTTTTTGTCACAGAAAGGACATAACATAAGCACACAAAATAAGCACATGCCATTAGTTAAACAGCCACATTTAATTCTGACAAAGACAATAGACAAGGTTAGTTTATTATTTTCTTCGTATTTGCAACATAGAGCACATAGGTGAATCCCACGTGTTTCTTGATAAATGCATTTTAAAACTAAGTTGATTAATAATTTCACCACATGCTTGTTAATACAGTTACATATATTATGGAAGTTTAACTTTGGAGGTTTGAACAAAATATTATTCATCACCTCGCTCCATCATTGTCTAGCAATAACAGCATGGTGAACCTTTACATGGTATGGGTGAATGGTAACTTATTGCTAGGTGAATGTGCCTATAAATCTGTTGCTGGGCTGAATCACCTCTGACCCTCATCTAGGTCCACTCTCTCCCCGCAGCTCTGCTGTGCCATCTCTTGCCTCCAGACCCTGACTTCCTCCTTGGGACGTTCGAGGCTGCTGCCCACTCCTGTGCCTGCTGCCTGCTCCAACTGGAACCAGACTGCCTGCAACCACCGTAACCTTTCTCAGCCATTTTTTTCTTAATTGTTTCCCTGTTGTGCCACTGCTATTGTGCTATTGTCTTGCTCTAATTCCACCACTGTTTTTATTTTCTCGTGCCTGCCTGTTCCTTTCGCCTTTTGCCTCTTCTACTCCTGCAGCCCCTCCCCCCGGTATTCCCCCTGGAATTCCCCCCCAGAATTCCCCGCCTCCCAGCCTATCCTCCCACCCACCTCCCCTACTTAATTGTGGCTGCTGCGCAGCCGTGCAGCGGATGCGTGCAGCGGGTGTGCTGCTGGCGAGCCGAAGGCAAGCCCGTCTGTTCCCGTCCGCGGCCAACGCCAGGAACCCTGGACCTCCCACTACCCATTGCTATGACACCACCACCCTTCTCGCACTCCACCCTGGAAGACTTAGAGAATGCCAACAGGCCACGCCAAACATGACCCACAGCCAGTTCTCCTGCCTCCACTGCTGCCAGACACTCACCGCCACCCCGGCCTCCAACACCACCGACGCCAGCATCGGCGACACCCTAAAATGCATCCTCTTCAACGTATGCTCCGTACACAAACACGCCATGGAAATCTGGAACCTACTCGACTTTCTCTCGCCCGACATCACCTTTTTCACAGAGACCTGGACCAACACATCCTCCGCCCCCGACATCAGCACCGCCATCCCAGATGAATATAAGATCCAGAGGAAAGACCACCCCAACCACCCAGGAGGGGGCCTCGCCATCGCCCACAAGAGCACCCGCAGCCTCACCACCTCCAGTAAACCTTCCCTTCCGCTGAACACCTGCAGTTCCAGATCCAGACTTCCCTCAAAGCCACACTCCGAGGAACCCTCATTCACAGACCCTCCAGCCCCAGAACACCCTTCGCCGCCACCATCACCGACTTCATCGCACCCCAGGCCATCACCTCAACAAACTACATACTCGTTGGAGACCTAAACTTCCACCTTGACAACCCCAGTGACCCCAACTCCACTATCCTTCGTGACAACCTCGCCAGCATCTGACATAAACAACTCATCAGCACACCGACCCACAGAGCAGGATACACACTTGATCCTATCTTCGCGGCATGAAACAGTGTCCAATTCAGCCACACAATCCAGCCGCCATGGACCAACCACCACTGCGTACACTTCACCATCAACAAACCCAAGGCACCCATACCAGCCAGCCCCACGCCCACCATGAAGGAACTGGAAGAAGGTTACCGACGAGCAACTTAACTCCACCCTCACCCGAGACAACCACACCTGGGCACCCAGAGCAAACAACGCAAACGAAGCAGCCAGAGAACTCCACACCTGGATCTCCAACTGTGCAGACAAGCTCGACCGCTACGCAACTCTGACAGAGAACGCCCCACGGAAGCCGCCTGGTTCACCATCGCTCTCCAAGAAGCCAGGCGCACCTGCAGGTACCTGGAGAAGAACTGGAGAAACACCAAGACAACCAAAAACCACACCACTTACAAGGATGCCATGAAGGACTACCACAACCAGATCAGAGCCACCAAGAGGAACTTCATCCACAGCAAAATCCTGGTCAACTCCACCATCTCCAAGGAACTTTTCAGTGTCATTCAAGAATTCACCAACCCACGCAGTGAAGCCACAGACATCACCCCATCCCAAGACCTCTGCGACAAGCTTGGAACCTATTTCCACCTTTAAATCAAAACCTCTATGACAACTTCATCGACCAGGCACCACAGATGGCCCCCCGCCCCCCAGAAACACCAGCAAGCCCACCATCTCCAACTGGACACCAATCATAGCCGAAGGTACCGCCTCGACCATGAAAAGCATCCACCCGGGGGCCCCCATCAACCCCTGCTCCCCTCACATCTACCACAGAGCCGCGGCCGCTATCGCACCTGAATTACAATGCACCATCAACAACACCTTTGAAACAGACCCCATTCCCAGGTTGGCGTTTTCAATGGGGGATTCGCGGTGCAAGCGATTCTGCCTTGAGAGTACGAGTGGGCTTGGAAGCTTATTAAGGTCTGCCTAGTCATCCAAAGAAAGACCTCGTCTCTTCCATTCTTTTCAAGAACCCCAGATTTATGTTGCTTCAATATACTCAATTGCCCTGGAACCTAATCTTACGTGATGTGGTCCTTACTACGCTCAGTTCCTGCACTAATAGCCGTGCGACACCCCCTTTTTTGACTTTTGTTTATTTATTTTTTGTTTATTTGGACTGCGACTGAGCCATAATCTACTTGTTTGGTCTGGACCAGTTAACTACTGCTGGTTTAATATCCTTTTGACTCTGCTCAATAAAAGGAAGAACCTACTTTCAGAACACTTGGCCTTTGTGAATTACTTTATTTCTGGTGCTGCCTCCATGTCTTTCTTTCACCTTCCCAGATGACTGGAAGCATGCAGAAGTCAGACCCCTGCTCAAGAATCCCACAGCTGATCCCACCGACCTCAAGAACTATTGGCCCATCTCACTCTTCCCCTTCGCAGCCATATTTTCAAAGAAAACAGGAAACAGGACACTGATACGATTCATTGAGGAGAACGCCATCCTCGAGCCATCCCAATCCGGATTCCGAAGCAACGACAGCACAGGGACCACCCTACTGGCCGCCACAGACAACATCCGCACCATCCTGGACCAAGGCCACTCCGCAGCCCTCATCCTACTCGACCTATCAGCGGCTTTCGACACCGTCTCCCACCGCACACTAGTCACCAGAGTACACGACGTAGGCAGACAAGGAACAGCCCTGGACTGGATCTGATCATTCCTCACCAGAAGAAGCCAAAGGATCAGACTCCCACTCTTCCTCTACAACCCCATGAAAATCACCTGCGGAGTCCCACAGGGTTCATCACTGAGCCCCACCCTCTTCAACATCTAAATGGCCCCCTTCGCAGCCATCATCCATCAACACAGCCTCAACATTGTATCCTACGCCAACGACACCCAGCTCATCCTCTCCCTCACCAAAGACCCCACCACTGCCAAACTCAACTTTCAGAAAGGAATGCAAGACGTCGCAGTCTGGATGACCAACAGCTGCTTGAAGCTCAATACTGAGAATACAGAAGTCCTCGTCATCAGTACCACCCCTTCTGCAAGGGACAGCACCTGGTGGCCGACTGCACTCGGACGCCCACCTACCCCCTCAGACCACGCCAAGAACCTCGGCATCGTACTTGACTCATCACTCACCGTGAACAGACAGGTCAACGCCCTCACCTCCAGCTGCTCAACACCCTCTGCATCATCCGCAAGACCTTCAAGTGGCTGAATCAAAGAAGACAGTAACCCACGCACTTATCACCAGCAGACTGGCCTTTGGAAACGCACTCTATGCCAGCATCAACAAGTCCCTACTCCGCAAACAATACAGAACACTGCCACCAGACTCATCCTCGGTATCCCCAGACACAAACACATCAGCCAACACCTACGAAGTCTCAGCTGGCTCCCCGTGGAGAAAAGAGTCACTTTCAAAATCCTCCCTCATGCTTACAAATGCCTACACAACAACGGACACAAATACCTCAACAACAGAATCAACTTCCACGTACCCAAAAGAAACCTCCGATCTTACAACCTCGCACTGGCTGGAACCCCGCGCATCCACAAAGCCAGAGCAGGCGGAAGATTCTTCTCTCACATTGCAGCCAAGACCTGGAATGAGCTACCGGCAGACATCAGATGCGCCTCCTCCCTGAACACCTTCAGGAAGACCCTTAAGACCTGACTCTTTGGCTAAACAGATCTGCAGACCTTCCCCCCTCAGTGCCTTGAGACCCTCATGGGTGAGTAGCGCGCTACAAATTCCCTGATTGATTGATTGATTGGATCCCTAGAATAGCATAGCAAATGCCTCCTTTTACCTGAGCATAGTGAAGAACATTGTGGAAGTTGTTACTGTATCAATCAATCAATCAATCGATCTTTATTGTTATGAGTACATAAAAACCATCACAATATTTTCATGTACATTATTATCATAAAACATGTGAAACTCTGCTGATCATACTTTTTACTTGGTAGATCCCTTTATCAGTTGCGACTGTCTAATTTGATATAAGTGCATTCTGACATGTGTCTAAAAATATATAGTGCATTTTGATGTCTGTAAAAAAACTATAAAGAGCTAAGCATTCTGTCATCGATCTTATTTGAGATGGGTGAAGTGCAATTTCCATAATTCGGTAAAAGTCTATACTTGGTTCTTACTTAAATGGTGCAAGATACTGCATCTAAAGTATCAGTACCAAGAAATATTAAAATGACTCTGTGCCTAAAATGTTGTGACGCTAAAACAATTCAAAAGGGGGTGGTGATGGACAGAGTATCTGAATTAAGCAGAACACTCCTACCCAGTCAAAAGATCAGGGCTTGATCCATCACCGTTTTTAGCTCACTGCCCCATCCCAGCTCAGAACCTGGCTACATGCAAATTAGTCTGACGCTAAAACAGCCTGGATACCCCTCGTAGCCCAGTTGTGGTATTTATGTTTATGAGAAAATCATTCTGGCTGGAGTGTTCTAGGCGTAGATAGGCTTGACCTTCATATGTCAGGATTATTTAAGTTCTCAGCTATTCATGTAAAGCTTTTTCTAAGGTGTCAGCACTAAAAGACTTTAATTTTTAAGATTACATTTTGTATAGGTTAAAACAGCCTAGGCACTCCACTATTTGTGCTATATTCATGATCATCAGGTGCAATTAAGAAGTTTCAAACTCACTAAGGATATGTTCTAACAATATTTGGGTTGGGATATTGTGTAAGTGGGGAGGAGATGTCCTTAACGGACACAAACCCTCACTCACCCAAAAGAGACATGCATCATCATTAGGCTCCCTCCGCACATCGGGCCAGCCGGTCCCCAATGTGGGCTACAACTCCCAACCTAATGTAGTAGTGGGGGAAGGAGCTGAGGTGCTTTAAGGCAAACGGATGCCACAGGATGTTAATAGTGAGTGATGGACAGAGTGATGTGGAAAAAGTGCAGGGAAATATTAATAAATAAAAATATTGAACTATCTCTAGGACTCAAATAATTTTATTAGGTAGCGTCCTTGGAAAGGATTAAAAGAGCAGAGGACAGGGGGGTTCAAAACAAATATGCCCCCTCAGAAGTCAACATGTTTCTGCCTTTCCTTGGCTCCAAAAGGAGTCCTCAGGCATTCGTCAGGACCAAAAGTAATACTAGTCACTCTGAATGTGTGTATGCTGCAATCATTTATATTATAATAAGATGGTAATACTGGCCATTTCCAAAGGTATTGTTCAATAGTTTGTCACCTTCATCTGTAACACAAGAAAGAGCAAGATACATTTCGCCTTTCTATATCGTAGGAAACGAGTAATCACCCACAAACACTAGTGCAACCCTCCATAATTAAGTTTAAAATATTTTAAAAAAAATATCGAAATTAATCAAAACGGAAATGTGGTTGCCTGTGGGAGGGAACTGACTTGTATTCTCTATAGCCACTGGGTACCCTTCAACCACTATGGCACACTGAACTAGAATTAAAAGGAAAGAAAAGAAACAACAACCACAATAGCAGGAAAGGATCAGGCAACTTCTTTTCTCATGTAATTGGAATCAATCTAAATCATTAGGTATATTCAAAGAAACATACAAAAGGCAATCATCCACTGACCCGCTTGTCCTAAAAGTAAAGAGATGGGTCTCTATAAAACGACTGAGAATTGATTCTCAGAACAGTGATAATTATGCTTCTTGTTTGGTATTTACAATGCAGCATACAAGCAAATATTATATGGCAGGCTGGTAGTGGAAGAACAGATTATGCAATTCCCATTCCGCCTTAATGACATAGGTCCAGGATCTAAATACTTGATCTTTGGACTTGTGATGATACCAAGTAAAATGTGGCAAAAGTGGTCACAATTAAAAGTAATCTGCAAGTGGAGACGATCAGGTCTCTAAATATGCATACACCAAACTCTAAACTCTAAAAACTAGTTGTTGTAGTCAACCTCGAGAACGAGGGCTGCAAATGACGCTGAAGTCAGACAAATATACGCTAGTGGAGATACAAAAACTAGAATCACAGATCAAAATATCAGTACAGATCTCGACATACAAGAAAAAACTAGAGGAAGTCAATGAGATTCTAACAGACACAAGGGAAGGAATCCTGAAATATAAAATCAATAAGTTGAAAAAAAACTTGAATCCCTTCACTCATGAAAAAGGCTATCCCTATACCAAAGAAGATTATGTCCCTGTATCTAATAAGAACACGAACCAGAGAGGCATGAGAGGTTGGAGGCAGGGTACAGATGAGTGGACTTTGAACTCTGATGAATGGAGTACCTCTGGAGATTCAGATTCTAGTAAATCTAATGCACCACCTCATACACAAAATCATCAATATAGAGGTGGTTTTGACAGGCCCCCAGCACAATTTCCACCAGGTCCATGGTGGCCACCACAACCATGGAGCTGTCCACCCCCATTCCAATCGATGCCCTATGGACAACCATCTTTTCCTTTTCTAGGGCAAAGCAGAGGAGGGAGGGGCCGAAGGAGAAGTGGCAACAGAACCAGCAGCCATGCAGACAATAGGACCCAGAGTTGGAACAGAGGGTGACACGGAGGATGACAGGAGACCCGTCAACCTCCACGAGCACGTAGAAGACTTAGTCATTAGCTTGAGCTCACGAACACTGACGGATTTAGAAAAAGAAGGTCTAAATAAGGGTCTGGGTTTAATGCCCACACATTTGGGTGATGATTTTGTGACCCCTACTGTCTTGTAGCTCCTATAGAACCTATACAGGATCTGCGCATTTTGGAAACTGTGGGACTGATTCCATGCACCCCCACTGGATACGTTAGCCTGTCTGTATCAGCTAGCTCACAGTGCCTCTAGAATCTCTTCTTATCGAGGAGAGAATAGTTCTTGGCAACCTCAGAACATGACAACCCTGATCCCTCAGAACCGTGGAAACAATATACTACTTTTCGCTCAGTTGCTTGTGCTTACTTAGTCTCTCTCAGAGAGATGTACAGAATAAACAGGCTGGGCGTTTTCAGTAAGAATTTATTGAACAATTCTTATTCTAGTGTAGAATAGATGAGCTGCAACAACCATTAGACAGTATCAGAGATCTATGATTAGAAGTACTATGAAAGTAAAAGGATGGTACAGTTCTACAGTTTTGTAATAATCATGAATACATACAAGTATATAGAAAACATGATAAAAAGTGTGTACTCCAACAATGTCTCACTAACTAGATATACCTAAATGTACCTAGCATCTGTATAGGTGTTATGCCGAGAATCCCACTATGATTTACACAACCCCATTACCTGAGAATGAGAGAATATGGGACCCCGTCCTGGTCTCGAGTTGGACACCCTGCGAGGGATGTTAGATCACTGCAAACTGGAGTGTCTGTCAATGTAAAATTTGTTTTTGAGTTCCAAATTTGACTTGTTTATAAAAAAAAGTGAATTTCTTCCAGCACACGACGCGCCAAATGAGTCAAATGTTTATGTGTCCTGGCTGGTAGACGCAACATTTTCGCTGCTTGCTTCCGCAGTAGACGGTCCATGTAGCACCTCGCAGAGTATGTCAATTGGGCAAAGATGATGTTCCACACTGTCCGCAGACGGTGCTAGGGCAGCCTGTGCGCCATCCAGAGCCTGGGTGTCAGGGGAGGAGCTGATATCCATACCAACAGGTGCTATTACTACCTGTGGGGGCTCAAGGAATGCCGCCATCAACATCGGAATACGCTGAGAACACTGCAGAACATAGGCCATTATCGGGTCCAGTGAGCATTCACGTCCGGTTGCGCACATGATGGGAGTGTCAAAGAAAGGTCTAATACGCATTCTTCTCCGCAAAACAGGCATGTTTTGACGTTTGGTATAACGCCACGTACCGTCTGAAGGTGCCCAGAAGCCCAGAACCTATGGTCTTAAATAGGTGGAATATGGCTGTCATATCAGACATGTTAAAGATACGATTTACCATTTCTGTAAAATGGAAAGGGCAGTTTGTATGGATAAG
Organism: Lissotriton helveticus; assembly: GCF_964261635.1. NCBI lineage: Eukaryota > Metazoa > Chordata > Amphibia > Caudata > Salamandridae > Lissotriton > Lissotriton helveticus. The sequence continues at coordinate 603,766,404 of NC_136059.1, forward strand.
CGCCTGTATCTCTGCCAAAGACCTTGCGATCTGGAGGTCAAAAGTCTCTCGACCGGAAGTTAAGGGCACAGACTTCTGTAAAAGCATGGCTTTCATTCTGCGTAGAGCAGAGTTCTTCAAACTATGGGGCACCGCCCCCTGGGGGGGCATGGATGTTCTGCCAGGGTGGCATAAATAGGTCTGCAATTACATGTAAATGAAGATAGCCGGGAAGCGCTAAAGGCGCTGTTCTTGGCTGTCTTCATTTACATGCACCAGTTAAACGCCACAAGTGAAAGGACGGTACAACTAAGTGGCACTGGGGAGGCCAGCGAGTGTGAAGTTAGGGCCAAAGACCAGGCTAAAAGAAGAAAAAAACATTCATTGTTTTCTGTTGACCTCGGAATAACTATTTATAAAAACATGCACATAACTCGAGGACAAATCATCAATTAACGGTCAATTAGGCATATAGGGCTGGTGTAGTGTCTGGTTATCCAGCTACAGCATAAATCTGTTGGGGAATGGAATGGAAAGTCTGCAGAGAAAATAAGAACTAATCCTGTTTAAACTGTGAAAGTTTTTAGCAACTCTTAAAGGTGAGGCGGTTGATATAAACAGAGAGTTTCCATCCAAACTACTGGTGGTCATTGAAAGGTATCAAAGAGAACAGTACTTAAGAACTACTTGTTTGGAGGCATAATAAACAAGAGATTTTTCTTTTTTGTGAAAAATAAACTTTGCACAAGTAAAAGCCAACAGGACATGCTGCTGCATTTTTGTATTTTGGAGCTGGTGAGGATAAAATGCTCTCAATGTTTCCGATTTTATTTTCAAGTGTGGAGATTGCAGGCAGGAGAATGATAAATGGATGGCATTTCTCACCTAGCATGTTCGTTGGGACATTGATAGACATGACTGTCACTTGTCCTGCACACAATTACTGCACCACAATGACCATTGTAAAATGACTTTGAGGTTATGCAGTTAGAGGCATCTGGTTTGTCGTAGAAACTACATCTTCGTATCTGCACGGAACTGGCCCTAACTAAAACTTTAGAAGAAGTAAGGGAGGCTCTGGATGGTGGAGGGAAGGCTATATTGATTCTGCTAGACTTATCAGCAGCCTTCGACACAGTCCATCATATGGTTTTGATGGACCGATTGTCAGAGGTAGGTATACAAGAGGCGGCATGGAAACTCCTACAATCCTTTTTATCTGACAGAACACAAACCGTGGACCTGGACAATTATAAATGCCATCCGTTCTGCTTCCCTTGTGGGGTCCCCCAGGGGTCCTCACTGAGCTCTTCAATATCTATATGATATCGCTGGCGGGCTTGATAAGATCTTACGGCTTCCAACTAACCTCATACGCGGATGACACCCAAATAGTGTTATCCTTCAACGAGGGAGAGGAAAAAGATACGGAAGTGCGTTTTCTCGAGGACATGAAGGACATAGCAGGATGGATGGCATCGAACTGCTTAAAATTAGACTCCAGAAAAACTGAGATTATTGTATTTGGAAACAATCCTCATGTATGGACACCAGACTGGTGGCCAGCAGATTTGGGCAATTGTCCTGCCAAGACTCTGAAAGCAAAGAATTTGGCGGTAACATTTGATAACAGACTGACATTCAGTGATCATAAAAGTTCTGTGATTTCCGCATGTTTCCAGAGATTACTAATCATAAGGAAAATAAAACGTTATCTTACAGAAGGACATTTCAGGACAGTGGTCATGGTACTTGTAATGTCATGACTGGATTACTGCAATGGTATCTATCTGAACGCCCCAAAACAGCAAATCAATAGGCTTCAGATGGTTCAAAATTAAGCAGCCAGGCTGTTGTCAGGTATTCCCAAATTTGTCTTGGTGAAAAAAGAATTAACTAGGTTACACTGGCTGCCCGTGAAGCAAAGGGTACGCTTTAAGGCCTTGTGTACAGCTTTTAGGGCCCTCATTGGAACTGGCCCTGACCATTTGAGGAAAAAGTTCAAGTGGTATGTTCCAGGTACGACCCTTTGGTCCGCCGGAGCAAAAAATGTCCAAATCCCCACTTTTAAAAAAAACACTTGGGGAGGCAGGAGTTTTATTACATGTACATCCAAGGCATGGAATGACTTGCCATTCCATTTGAGGAGTGCCACAGATCTACTCTCTTTTAGAAAGGGACTGAAGACCTTCACTCCGCTGCCACACAGGCAGTACATAGCGCCAGGACATCCTAGGGTAACCGCTGCGCTCAACAAATCCAATTAACATAACATAAAATAACACATTGGCATTTTCTTCAGGTAGCAGGCACCTTGGTGATAAGGCATTTTCCTTCTTTAGTTCTAAATCTGCTTTGCAGTACAGGAGCCCTCCCCCTCCACACACACTCTGTGAGTGGGCACTATGAAAAAGAACATGTGGTGCATTTTCCTTGTTAGTATTAGGGCCCAGTACACCATTCTTCCGCACGGAATAGGGCCCAAGCAGCGGAAGGAGGGGCTAATTTTGCTATTCGTGTGGTTATGTTTTTTGCAGAAATCCTGCTTTGGGCATCTGACCTATAAGTAATAGCCCTGGGTGGGCCCTGGGTGGGCTGAGTAGACAGCCCGCTTTCCAGAGCTGAAGGCATCTTTGAAGCTGCAGCTTCATAAGAGGTCTAGAGCACACTTCCTGTGCCAGTGTTTCTTTGAGCCTTGGAGCAATGACCCAAGGGAGGGGGAAATTAAACAGAGGAGACACCCTGATTTGAGCATCAGAGAGATGAGAGGGTGAGGAGGGATGGGAGGGAGAGGGTTGGTATGAGATGGGATCCCATGTTGGGAAAGGTCAGAGGCGACGGCAAGGCAGCAGCCAATATTAGTGAAGTAAGTACAGTGACACTTTTACCATGGGGCCCACTGCACCACAATTATGAATGTTTTACAATAGAATTTGGGCATGGGGGCTCATTGTCCTTGCTAGCATTAGGGCAGATGACGCCATTGGCGCAAAACAACTGGGGAAGCATGCAGTAGCTAATTTTCTTTCAGACAGAGACTAGACTTGTTTTGAGATTGAAGTGATGGTCAGACATGGTGGAGAAGGAATAAAAGAAGAAGAAATAGCTCAGGGTTACAGCCACTATTGGTGTCTGTGGGCCAAATCAACCATTTCTTCCAATCGGGGTCTGATCAGTTGTATTGTATAATGTAATCTATTGTAATCTCTTTCTGTGATGTTTCGTTCCTCTCGGTGTGTAATGGAGTTGACAGCCGAGGTGTGTTCAAGTCTTTGTTCTTGGCTAGTCCAAGGCAAGACGTCTGTTGCACTGTCTCGTTCAAAAACATGATCTGTTGAGGGATAAGGCATGCTCTAAATAAAGCTTCTGGTCCCTGAACTTGCCATTCTCTAGTACCCCAGGCTGATTTCAAGTCTATGGTGCCTTTCCATAAGTCGTAACCTTGTTCAGACAACTGGGCAATAAAAGAAGCAGAGTAAATCTGTTTGGTGTTTCAACCTTGTCCCAAACTATACCATCGGGTATAGGAACTGCTGTAATGTTCACTGATGACAAGTTTCTTTGTTCTCGATGAGATGATTGGTGTGGTTTTAAAATGAAATTCACCTTTTGGGCTGCAGAGCTTTGTTGAATGTATTTTCCACTAACAAGCAGGCTAAAACCATTACTAAGCCTACCCATACAAGAAAGAAAAGTATTCCGGTGATTACCCATAGTTCTACTCAAGGTGACACCAGGTAAGTTTTTTTAAGAACGTTCAGAAAGTCTTTAACTTGCTGCTTGCGTCATTTTTGTGCTGGCATCTTTTCAGGTTCACTTGGATCCAAAGAAAACATATCAAAGTTTATGAAGTAGCCAGAAGCAGTTCGATCAATTGTTGGTATTGCATCAGGATTTGTAGAAATCGTAGTTTGCTCTTGTTGAGGCATGTTGATGTAGACATCTGTATTTGGTCGAATTAAAATTTGTCTTTCACTTTGGTTCTGAATTTGAACTTCAGGTTCAAGAGGAATGAGTTCCATAGCATTATTGCATAGTCCATCATTCCTATCAGGGGACTCTTCGAACGAGATGAGTCTGTCTGTTTGAACTTCTTGAATTGTAGCGAGAGGAGGGCGTCGGCTACTTTGGAGTCCAAGTGGCCTGCTACTTCGTATCGGCCACATAGTGTGGTTTGATTAGTGCAATTGAGACAAATCTTTTCTCCTTTTTTCCGGCAAGAGGCGGTAGAAGCACAGTTCTTTTTCCTTCGACTGCTAGGACCTGTACAAGCTTTCTGTAGGATGGCCCAAATTCTTTCTTGTCCACTATTTTCTCTCTGAACAGATCCGTGACTTTTGGGATCCAGACAGGTCTTGCCATGACTGATTAGACTTCCCCAGTGGCGGTCTGCTTCAGGTGGACATTATTTTGTTGTGTCCTGGATTCATTTAGATCCTGCAAAACAGCAAAACGATCATGGATGTCAAAAGGTTTTCCATCTGCCACTGCGCTTTCACAGTCAAGATCAGGTACCCATATTCTTGTCTCAAATAGGATCTCATATGGAGTGACCACCGCTAGAGAACTTCTTGGCATGTTGTTCAAAGCTTTCTGTACTCCATACAGATGTTTTACCCAGCTCTCACCCGTGCCTAATACTCTAACTGTTAAAGACTGATTTAAGTCTAGTTTTTTTCTCTCCACGACCAAATTTCCCTCAGGATGGTACGGAGAGGGGTACTGCAATGCTACACCCAATCCTCGCACGGCCACCTTGTAAGCCCGAGGGCTAAACGCAGGGCCCTGGTCACAATGTAATGTGCCAATTGTGTATGTCCCTATAAAGACTCACAAATCTTTTATAACAGTTTGAGCGTCAACCGAGCTCTGGGGCCACACCCATAGGAATCTTGAGCAGGAATCCACTGCAACCATGATATACCTGTAAGCCCCATCTCTTTGTAAGGGGCCGCAGTGGTGCAAGTAAACACACGCTAGTGGTTTGTCAGATATTAATAAAGGTGTCTGCGCTGGACGTGTTATGGTGAAACCTTTCATCTGGTGGCAGATGTCGCGTTTCAAGATATAGGGGCATATTCACAAGGAGCTATCTACTAATTAACGGCACTTTATCGCAGCCAAAGTCGTGATAAATTTACCACACCATTCACAAGCTGGTGCTAACAGCTCACAGCACCAGTTTTCCCGCGATAGCAGCTGCAAAAAACATCGCCACAGAGGACCCCCTCAACTATCGCGGGAGAGAGAGAGAGAGAAGAGAGGGGGAGAGAGAGAGAGAGAGAAGAGAGGGGTTGAGAGAGAGAGAGACAGAGAGAGAGAAGAGAGGGGGAGAGCGAGAGAGAGAGTAAGAGAGAGAGAAGAGACGGGGGAGCAAGAGAGAGAGAAGAGATGGAGGGAGAGAGAGAGAAAAGAGGAGAGGGAGAGAGAGAGAGAGAGAGAGAGAGATGACCCTACACACCCAGGCCACACTACTCACCTGCTGCCACCGGTGTGTCTCCAACCACTTGCCGGTACGTATAGCAGTACACCAGGTCACACATCTGAGACAGAGCCGTCATCTGAAACAGAGTCCAGAGACATGACTGGCACAGTACACACACTTGCACAAGATAACATCGCCCCCTGCACATGCACACCCAGCAGAGGCATCCCAGCCCCTCCCTTCACCCATCGGAGCTTGCCGCCCATGCACACGGGCCTCACTGCTCACCTTCCACCACTGGCATGTAGACTGCAGGTCCCACCACGTGCTGCTGCAAGCCACAAGCCCGGGGCCGCCGGACATGGCACCCTCCGCACTATGCAGCCACGCTGTGCAGGTCTCACATTTGGTGCTAGGTCTTGATTACACCATGGGATGGGACATACCAGGGCACCCAGCAATATCGCAGCCTGCACAGCCACTCAGCCCAATGAGTGCCACTAACTCTGTGAATCCGGAAGCGAGGCCACGTGTTGGTAGGCCCGCGCAGCTCGCTGGCGCGGCCTACACTGCGGTCCAGCAAGGTACACTAATCCTGAGCAGTGCGGACCGCTGGGACGGGGCATCATCGCAGGCTGCACACCAGCTCAGCAGCTCAAGGTACCAATGACTCAGTGCACCCTAAGTCACAGTCCCATGGCGGGGGTGCCTGTGCCGGCCGCAATGCAGCGTGTGCCAAAAAACCTTTTCAACCCCAGTCAGCGTCCCGTGGTGGGGTGCCTGTGTCAGCCGCAATGCAGCGTGTGCCACAAACCCTGTTCAACCCAAGTCAGCGTCCTGTGGCAGGGTCCCTGTTCCAGCCACTATGCAGCATGTGCCACAAACCCTGTTCAACCCCAGTCAGCGCCACATGGTGGTAGGCCCGTGCCGGCCTCAAGGCCTCGGGTCCGTCACCCAGTCACCATTGACAGAGGTGTATGTGACGTCGTCAGCCCCTTATATTTGAGGGGGTCACATGGCCTGTGACGCCTTTGCCGGGTGGGTGTGGTGTGCGTGCAAACCTGCCCTCAGGGAATGGCTGTGACATGCTGACAACTAGACCTGTGACTTGCACAACACCAGCCCCCTGGGAGCGTGAGCAGAGTGCTCTGGCCTGCCATACGCCGTAACAGTGCAGGGCTTGCAAAAATGACTTGTGGGCACTGGGCGTTGTTCAGTCCATGTCCGGACAAGAAAGTGGCAGGTGTGTGTGTCCCTGCTGTGGTGTCCATGGGACCCATGCACACATCACTTTGTAGCACCCTCTGACTGGCATCCCACAGGATGAGCACCATTGATGCAAGGGAAATCACTGTCCATACATTTATCCACACATACATACATGAATGATGAAAGACATGACACAGCCGTGCGTCATTGTATGTTTATTTCACATCCAGTGCAGTCCTGCAGCTGGAGTGGTACAGGGCACTGCCGAATACACCACACTATTTGGCCTGCAGAGGGCCAGCCAGAGTCCATCCGTGGAAGACAAGTACTGCAGAAGAGGAGGGGTGCAGTCCGCAGTCTGGTCGCTGTGTCATTGGTCATCAAACAGGATGTGGCAGTCCATGTCGCTGTCCGAGGTGAGTGCATCTGAGTGAATTGGGGGTCAGTGGAAGGTCATGAGGCCATATGCGGGCCCAACCAGGAACAGGCCAGGTAGCGGAAATGAATGCTACTGAGCCCTTCTGATCACAATCCCATCCACGTCCTCGTCCCTGGATGTGTGCCCTGCCCCACCTGGGGGTGTTGCTGTACCGGCTGCGGCACTGTGTGCCTATGACACCTCCGGTGCCGGAGGTGTATTGTCGGCCACATTGTGTGCCAATGACACCTCAGGTGCCGGAGGTGGATTGTCGGCCGCATTGTGTGGCACTGTAACATCAGGTGCCAGAGTGGTTAGGCCTGCCGCACAGGGAGGCATGGACACACCAGGGGGCGGAGATGTGGATGGTGTGGGGGCAGCAGCATTCAACATCGCCACGCCTTGTGGCAGCAATGCCATGATGAGGATCTGCAGGGCAAGGTAGATCCCAGCTAGATTCCGCTGATGTGCAGCGGTGGCTGCCATCCTTTCTGCCTCCATCCACACCCTGCCCTCCATGAGCCTCCAAATGTGTGCCAGCCCACTGCTGGTGTCGCTGAAGCAACTGTGAGCGTACAGGTGTCCTTCTCTCCGCATCATGACTCCAGCGATGTCAGTCAGGGCTCGTTGGAGACAACCATGGAGCGGGGCTACACACCCAAGGATGGCGTCAAGTTTGGTTGCCATGTTGCCGAAGCCCAACTGCACCTACTCTGTGGTCTCCCTCTGACACTCCAGCACACGCCGTTGGAAGGCCATTTGTTGTTCCCAGGGGTCTTGGGGGAGTGCCGGGCTGTGGGTGCCTCCTGCTGGGTGCTATGGGTATGGGTGGGGTCTCCTCGATGTAGCTGGCCTGCCCTGATCCTGAAGGTGAGTGGCGGATGAGGTCAATGATGTCTTGAATGGCTTGGGTGTTGATGCTGGCGTAGTCCTCCTCATCATCAGTGAAGAGTGGCTGTGACTGCTCTACAGGAGGTGTTGACGGTGCTCCTGCGATGTGAAGGGGAGATGGTGTATTACAATGTGTCCACATGTATGTAGCTGCATGGTACATGGTGACATTCAGACAGCATAGCATTGTACATTGTGACAGTCTGTAGATCTGAGCGAGGACCCAGAGTCATTGTGGGTGTTCACTGTGCTCTGCTTGATTGTGCATGTGTGCCATTGTGCCCATCTCTACCCGTCTTCCCAATACCTGGTGGTCCCTCACCCTGTTGGAGTTGTGTTGTGTTGTGTCCTGTCGAGCAGTGTACAATCCCTCGACTCCGGCCACAGTCTCCAGAATGATGACTGTTGACACCATCTCCTCCATGATTCAGAAAAGGGGGTGGTGATGAACAGAGTGCCTGAATTAAGCAGACCACTCTTACCCAGTCCAAAGATCAGGGCTTGATCCATCACCGTTTTTTAGCTCACTGCACCATCCCAGCTCAGAACTTGGCTATATGCAAATTAGTCTGTTCCTGTCCCAGTGCATGATGGGAACAGGGCAAACCAAACTACCAAGCCAATTCTTATACTGGGAAGGAAACAAGCTTCCGGGGACCGGTTTCTGCCATTTCAGGCGTCTTCGGCCCGGCTTGCTTGAATCCTGATGGTGCAATGAGCAAGGGACTCACATCTGAGTATACCCTTCCACGCTTATGGTGGACAAAATGATTCAGAAAAGGGGGTGGTGATGAACAGAGTGCCTGAATTAAGCAGACCACTCTTACCCAGTCCAAAGATCAGGGCTTGATCCATCACCGTTTTTTAGCTCACTGCACCATCCCAGCTCAGAACTTGGCTATATGCAAATTAGTCTGTTCCTGTCCCAGTGCATGATGGGAACAGGGCAAACCAAACTACCAAGCCAATTCTTATACTGGGAAGGAAACAAGCTTCCGGGGACCGGTTTCTGCCATTTCAGGCGTCGTCGGCCCGGCTTGCTTGAATCCTGATGGTGCAATGAGCAAGGGACTCACATCTGAGTATACCCTTCCACGCTTATGGTGGACAAAATGATTCAGAAAAGGGGGTGGTGATGAACAGAGTGCCTGAATTAAGCAGACCACTCTTACCCAGTCCAAAGATCAGGGCTTGATCTTTGGACTGGGTAAGAGTGGTCTGCTTGATTCGGACACTCTGTTCATCACCACCCCCTTTTCTGAATCATTTTGTCCACCATAAGCGTGGAGGGGTATACTCAGACATGAGTCCCTTGCTCACTGCTCCATCAGGATTCAAGCAAGCCGGGCCGACGACGCCTGAAATGGCAGAAACCGGTCCCCGGAAGCTTGTCTCCTTTCTGGTGAAGAATTGGCTTGGTAGTTTGGTCTGCCCTGTTCCCATGATGCACTGGGCCAGGGACAGACTAATTTGCATATAGCCAGGTTCTGAGCTGGGATGGGGCAGTGAGCTAAATAACGGTGATGGATCAAGCCCTGATCTTTGGACTGGGTAAGAGTGGTCTGCTTGATTCGGACACTCTGTTCATCACCACCCCCTTTTCTGAATCACCATCTCCTCCATGTCATCCAGCACGAGATGTGGCGCTGGGCCCCCACCTCCAGTCTGCGGTGCTGCCTTCTGGTTGGCGGAGCGTTTCTCCTTGGTCCACCACTTGATGTCATTCCATCTCCTCTTGACCTCGTCCATTGTCCCCTTGTGCTTCCCGACAGCATTCACCTTGTCCACGATGTCCCACCATATTCCATTTTTGGTGCTCAATGACACGTTGGAGGTGACAAACAGTTGTTGATGGTGTTCCATCTCCTCCATGACTATGATCCTGTTCACCTATGGACTCAACTTCATCTTCCTCTTCATCTTGTCCTTGCCCTTCCCTGTCCCGAGGTCCCGGGCTTGTCGTCCGGGGTGCTTGTGAGGTTGTGCTCGTCCTCTGCGCCAGCTCCAGCTGCCTCCATGATGCTTGGGTGTTGGTCAGTTTGTGTTTAGGTTTTTTTCTACTTTTATAGTGATTTTCCCCGCCTGCCAGGTGTGTGTTGCAGGCCTGGTGCTGCTTATCGCTGATTTCCACATCGCGCTTTGGCCCGTTGCATGTTTTTTGGTGCTGTGGTTTGTGTTTTTGTCTCCATCTAGGTGGTTGTATTACGGACATTGTCCGTGGTTTCTATTGCATGCTACCGCCATGTTGTGAATTCCACGTTGACACAGGGTTATTTTCCTGCATTAGGCTGTGATGTTGAAAGTTGCGTTACTCTACTCTTGCGGTAGTTATCACACATTCTTGTGAATATACCCCATAGTCTTTAGTCTGCTTTGATAATCCAGGTCACCAATAGCGTTGTTTCAATAAAGAAACAGTCACCGTAACCCCTGCATGTGCAGAACCTGTGCTGCTAGAATTAAACCTAACCTACGATCCATGTTTGGAATTACTCTATTCCCGCCTCCAGGAATCTGAGCAAATGGAATGTTATTGGCATCTAACTTGTAGGAGTACTTGAGTGGAAATCTTTTTGGTACTGCTTTGCTATTTTTGCGTGAAGCAATGACAGCCACCATAATCTCACCGTTTATTCTCGTTTTAGAACAAGTGATTACAGCTACGGAAGCCGGGCGTACAGCCCCCTTTGCGGCTTCATCAGCCAATGAATCCCCTTCAACGTGAACACCATCACGCTGATGACTCAGTGTATGTTTCACGTGAGCCCTCTGTAGTTCAGTTTTCAACTCCACTACCTGTTCCCATAGCATTTTATGCTTAATTGTGCCACCTTTTGCATCTTTGAAACCGTTTTGAATCCAGTGCTGTAAATATTCATTGTATGACTGCACACAGTAAAAGGAATCGCACGCAATTAGTGGTGGGAATTCTTGATCCATATTTACCAATGCCAGTATCTTTTAACTCTGCCAGCTGTGCTGTGCAGTCTCCAAGAGATTGCGTTTTTTGTGCAACTTCAATGGAACTTTCCATTCCGCATGAAACGTTTCACGATTGCACATGCCGTGCTATAATGTTGCTTACTTCCTATGGCTGGTTGAGCAGATCCGTCAGTGTAAATTATATATTCATACTGATCTAGAGGCATTATTTTGTTTGGTAGAGGATATTCTTGTTCGTATTGCAGAAGTGCTTGTGTCTTTAGATTTGAGTCATACTTGTATTCTACATCTGTTGCAGTGACAGAATTAACCCATTGTATCCACCTTAAATGTAAGTCATTAGCGTTAGCAACACTTGCCTTCGTCGCAGCTTCTAGTGCTGGAACCGGAGTCACTACTATTATTACTTTCCCCTGAGCCAGTGCTCTTTCTCTCACTACAGTAGTCTGTACTGCTGTTAGGATCTTTTCTGTAGATGGAAACACATCATGGCATTCGTGTACAAATGAAATTTGTATGCAATTGGTACTGTTTCATCTTCATTATATGTTAGGTGTACCCAGATAGACCCGCAACTATACGGTACACCAGGTTGCGTACGTTCCTGCATGTCTGTAAGTGTTTGGAAGCTATCATGTCAGCTTGCAAGGAATGTAGTGTATCTGTGTGTTCCTGTGTCCATTGTCTTACTGAAAAATAAGGTTTTAATAAATCGTAGAAAGGTTTCACTCTTTCTGCGTAATCTAAAATGTCTGTTGTACCACAATTTTGGAATCCCAGGATTGATGTTTTAATCATTTTGGAGGTTGAAAAAGTGTGCATTTTTCAAAAAATTTGGCTGCCTGGCTTTTCCCTTCACTTGAAAGCGCATATCCTAAAACAGGTCACTGAGGTGGGTAAATGTTTATTTTTTAAAGTTGAATTTGTAGCCCTCAGATGCAAATCCCAAAATGATGGTATTCACTCTGTTCAAGTGTTCCTCTAGGTCATCATCTGTTAGATAAATATCACCCACATAGGACAATGCCTCTTCATCCAAATTTTAAAGTAACTCAGTTACTCTCGTAGAAAACAACCCCGGGCTGTTCTTATACCCTTGGGGGGAGTAGACAAAATTGATGCTGGGACCAATGTTCCCTCTAATTTTACTTTCTTATGTGCGGCAATAGAATGTTGGTGTGCACTCTTTTATTGCCTGTGTGCGCAACTGAGTGATAAGATGTGCAACAAGGCAAGTAGATCCGCTACCACTTATAGGTAAATAACAAGCATTGGCACTGTCAATAAGCCTTGCTTTTAATTTAAAGGGATTTCTTGGTCAGTGATTGGTTTAAACACTGAATAAGTCATCACACATGAACACTGTAAATCATCCTTGCACTTGTGAATCCATAAATCACTTATTCATTCTTGCATTCATCAACGTACACAACCACAATACAGCACATACACATTTGAAAGATATATTGAAAGAATAAAAGTAGAAAAAATACAACATGCTACCGGCTAAAAATGGCAGACATATCTGTGCAATAATAAAGTTAAACAAAGTAGTTCATTTATTGCCCTCTGTTTGTGCCTTCTCCGCTCCTTTCTTGCCCTCTGTTTGTGCCTTCTTTGCTCATTTCTTGCCCTCTTTTTGCCTTTTCTGCCCTTTTCTTGCCCTCTTTTTCTGACTTCATTGCTAATATCTTGCCCTCTTTTTGCCTTTTCTGCTTGTTTCTTGCCCTCGGTTTGTGCCTTCTCTGCTCATTTCTTGCCCTCTTTTTGCCTTTTCTGCTCAATTCTTGACCTCTGTTTGTGCCTTCTCTGCTTGTTTCTTGCCCTCTTTTTGTCTTTTCTGCTTGTTTCTTGCCCTCTTTTTGCCTTTTCTGTTCACTTCTTGCCCTCTGTTTCTGCCTTCTCCGCTCATTTCTCACCCTCTGTTTGCCTTTTCTGCTTACTTCTGCTCTCTGTTTTGCTTTTTTCTGCTTGTCTCTTGCCCTCTTCCTGCCGTTTTCCTCCTCTCGCTGCCCAGCGCCCCTCCTTCCCCCAGGACACCTTCCCTGGCGGAGTTCAGATACAAACTCTAAACTTGGCTTTTTGATGGGGGCCTTGCATCCCTGCACCCATATATCCTTACGGGTGAAAGCGCTGCACACTAAAAATGCTGAGTGATAGATTGATTCAAATAAAGATACTTTACAAAAGGTTATGATTGTTTGAAAAATGTTGATTTGCAACGTTTCTAATGGAGGTGAGTGGGAAAATTTGGTGAACTGGTTTGTGGGCAAAGGCCTATTGTTTGGGAAGTCCACTGCCAGTCCTTGCTTTCTGGCTCACGTTCCGAAGTACTTGACATTTGTTTTTATAATCAGATAAGTAATATTACAAAATCATTCCCTAAATGCCTGATGACCTTTTAAATACTTAGTGCCTGGGCAAGTATTTTCAGTGGCCACTTAGAGTGTACTCTCTGCTAAGCCTACAACGTTTTCCCTATTCGTACAGCTTTTGCTTTTTCATGTGTATACAGTTGGCAATAACCTGTTTCACTAATAAAAGATATGAAAAGGGCACTCACTTGTTCCTAATCTGTCTGGGGCCCCCAAAAACCCTAGAACTAGCCCTGATGCTATGTGTGTAATCGCTGCCTAAGTGTCAACGGCACATACTGCAGAGCTCCTGGCAGTTTCGAGAAGTGGAATGAAAAACTAACATATTGAGCAGTTTGAGGCGGGAGCAGGTGGCCCGCCACGCAGATCAAAGTTGACTGATGGAGCAATCGTGATACTGTCCCCATGGCTGGCTGTCACAAACAATAATGGCTTACTTTTAGTAGCTTGCACACCTGCGGTATCTGGCAGCTGCTACTGGACCCGGCCCCACCATGGATACAGGTGTGGCAAGTGGGCCCTGGTGCAAAGGAGTAAACGGGTCCCTTGGACGCTCGTCTAAATGAAAAACACAGCAATAATCTGGTCAGTGGGCCTCTCAGACCTCTGTGCCCGCTGCTGGTGCAAGCACCGTGTAATATATGGTCTGCCTTGCTGATGGCAATGAGCAACGTGGGGTGCAACGTGGGGTACTCCGTGGCAATGCAAGGATATGTGATGTGTCCATCAAGTACCTGCTGCTATCCAGTCCTCTCAGGGACCTTTACTCCAAGAGAGAAAAGACAGGCAAGAGACCCCAGTGAGGGAGGTCACCAGGTGTGGAAGGAAGGAGAGAGGAGGAATAGGAAAGAGGCATTCAAATACCCGAGGGGTAGAAGTAAGCTAAGCTGTATGCGGCTATGGAAGTGTGACTCTAGCATAAGGCATCAGAGGATCCCACTTGGCAGAGAGGCTGAGGTGCAAATAAAGGAATCTGGTCCAAACAAAATGGCGTACAACAATGCACAGGAGAAATGCCACCTGCCAGGACAAGGGGTACAGCTGGCACAGACCTCGCTAAGGCTGATGCTCTGAGACCACATCAGAAATTAATCCACGGGCTCTGGTTTGTACCCAAGCTATTATGGACAACAATCTCTTCTAATTAGGAAAAGAGAAACGCAGAGCAGAAGCCGCCAGTGGTATATCCCCCACCATACTAGTGAATTCACTACCACTGCAATTTACATCGAACTGTTACTATTATCATTATGCAATATTAACCTGTGATCTATATTGCGTGAACATCCAACTTCTGCCGATTATTCATTTTTTAATTTTTTATTTTATGCGTTTTTATATAGCGCTGACTTTACCCGATGGTGTAAGAGCGATTCACAATAGGAACAGTAGCGTTACAAGAGGAGAAAATTACAAGTGGGCATGTGACAAAAGTAAACATTACATTACTTGAGGCAAAGGGGACAATTGTGCATGTATCAAAAGCAAACAAAATACAAGAAGAGGTAGAAAACGATACGTTACAAGAGGAAAAAAAAGTGACGTGTGCAGATTACATAAGCGTACAGAATACAAGTAGAGGTATACAACTGCAATAAATGGCAGACACTCAAAACAAAATAACACACTGGGAAGGCACTTCTATAGGCATGAAGTACAGAATGTCTTAAAGTGGAAGAACTTCCTTCAGGGAATAGAGAGGGCGTGAATTAGATTTGGAAGTATCTTTGAAGGAGGAGAACTTTTTTTTTTCTCAGCCAACTTTTTTTTTTTTATAAATCTCTTTATTGGCATTTTTCAAAAAGAGGAAAAAGTAAGAACTAAACAACAATCGTCACAGGCAGCATCAGATCTACATATCCCCAATAAGGCACAGGTTCCTTCTTACAGTCTGGTCTAAGCACCTGCTTCAAAAATGTGACTTCTACCACGTGGACCTCCCAGCTACCCCTCGTGAGCACTAGGGAAGTGTGACAACCTCCAGCTATTTCCATGCACTGCCTTATCCCCTATGGTTCTGCTCCTGTGCGTCTGTGTGTGTGTGTACGTCCTCAGTCCAAAGCTCGGGGGGGGGTCAATATCAGCCGTAGGACCCTGTGCAGGCTCGTCTTCCCCATCTGATTTTGTGTCTACCTAGTCATCCCTTGAATCCTCCCGTGTCTGTGTACGTTCTAAAATGCAAGACCAGAAGTTTTTGGGCCTGTTTCTAGGGGCCAGCAATTCGCTGTAGAGTTCTGTCTGGGTGCAGCAGTACGTCATTTCTCTGGACCATTGGGGCAACCTGGGGGGGGGACCTTTCATCCATCGCTACGCACCTTTTAGCTAGCAAGAAAGCCATGTCCACTAGTCTCTATGTGTCGGCGTAGAGGCTTGGAATAGCCCAGTAGCTCCAGTAGGGGGTCTGGAGTCAGTGTCAGCCCCACAGTATCATTAACCTCTTTATACACTTCCAGCCAGTAAGCCTGAACGTCCGGACAGTGCCAGGCCACGTGTAAGAAGTCTGCGACCATTGACCCACATCTCTTGCAGGAAGGGCTGTCCCGTAGCCTGTACCTGTGGAGCCGTTCCGGCGTGTAATATGTTCTGTTCAGGTATTTAAAATGTACCAGCCTATGCCTGCCATTGAGAGAGATACGTTTAGTGCTAGTGCAACAATACCGCCAGACCTCCTCGTTTAGATCCCGTCCTAGGTCTGCCTGCCACGCCAGTCTCGGCTTTGCGTATTCCGCCGTCTTTCCATCAGGGCAATAGAATACAGTCTAGCTATTAGTCTAGTAGGACACTTAGCGGCCACCACAGAGGCAAAAGCCGTGACCGTTCGTGGTTCTTCCATCTCTTCTCCAAGGAGTGCCCGTAGTGCATGTTGCACCCTGTAGTATTGGAATCGTCCCAGCAGCTGCCCACCGTCGTCGCCCACTTCAATCTGTTCCCAAGAGCGAGCCACTCCGTTCACAAACATGTCGCCCATCGTATGTGTATTCAGCGTCTTTAACGCACGTATCACTGCCTTGTCCCTGCATGGGGTTAGCCAGTGGGCCCATTCAATCGCAGCCGTTGGGGCATACAGTAGGCTGCACGCCTGCGCGTCCATCATATGGTGGCAGGTGTGTGTAACCGTGTTCAGGGAGTCAAGAAGGCCGGTTCATCGGTCTCTAGGTAAAGTCTGTAGTGCCGGTAGCGGCGTGGGGTCCACTACTATCACCTCCATGCATACGTGCGGTATGTCCGCCGGGCCATGTATCCAGTAATGGGCGGGCGCAGCCTGTGCTGCTCTGTAGTAAAGTTCCAAATACAGAGCATTCAGCCCTCCCTCAGCGTAAGGCCTCGTAAATATGGACCAAGCGACCCTCGGCTGCTTGCCGGCCCAGGCTAGTCGGACCATCAGAGCACGCAGCTGCGTGAAAAAGTTCATGGAGAGCACCATAGGTATGTTGCAAAACAAGAACAGAAGGCGCGGCAGTACCACCATCTTCATGAGGACCACCCTCCCTAATAGTGACAGCGGAAGCGTTATCCATCTGTCAATATCGTATTCCAGTTTAGAGATCACAGTCCCATAGTTTTCCCTCAATATCACCTCCGGGTCTGTGTGCAGCTTGATCCCCAAATATCGCACTGAATCAGTGGTCCATTGGATGGGGTACTCTGGGTCAAACTTCTGTGTAGCGGGGGTCAGTGGAAACATAAGTGACTTGTTTCAGTTAACACATATTCCCAAAAGCAATCCGAATAGTACCACCTCACGTAAAACCGCTGGTAAATGGGTTTCTGGTTCTCTAACATATAATAACGTATCATCTGCGTACGTAGAGACTATCAGGTTATAGGTGGGAATCGGAGGCCCCTGTGTCTATGGTATTCACGCAGGGCGCAAGCCAAGGGCTCAGCCACCAGGGCATATAGAAGAGGGGACAGTGGGCATCCCTGCCTTGTGCCCCTCTCTATCCGAATAGTACCAGTAGTCAGCGACCCAATACGTACCCGAGCAGTGGGGGAGGTATATAGTGTAGACAGAAGCTGTAGAAATAACTGTCCCACTCCCATACGAGTTAACACGTGTCATAGAAAAGGCCATTTGATGGAGTCGAAGGCCTTCTCCATATCAAGAAAGACCGCCACCGCCGGTACTTCCGGACGTGTGTGTTGAAAAGCTGTGAAAAACGAACGCAAATTGTAGGTGAGGTTCCGTTCAGGGACGAAACCGGCTTGTTCCGGGGCTACTAACTTAGTGATCACAGGGCTAAGACGGTTAGCAATCAATTTGGTGAAAGGTTTCGCGTCCACATTCAACAGCGAGAGCGGTCGACATGAGGCACAATCGCTCGGACTCTTACCGGGCTTAAGGATCGCAACCAGGATCGCCTCCCTCATCGTGGGCGGCATAGTGCCCGAGTCTGCCATGTCCTCGAATAGGGCAAGTAACTTGGGGAGCAGTAGATCTAAGAAAGCCTTATAAAAAACCACCGTAAGGCCATCGCTACCAGGCGCTCTGCCAGACTTCATGGTTGACAGTGCCAATACTATCTCTTCCCTTTCTATGGGGCGTGCCAGGAATCTCCGGTCGGTATCCGTAAGCCACGGCAACTTGATATGCGTCACGTAATCCAGGATACGATCATCTGGTGCGGGGCCTCTGGAGGCATACAAAGCAGCATAATACTCCCGGAATCTCTCAGCCACTTGGACATTTGTGAGCAACTCTTCCGAGTTCTCATTTCGCATCTCGGCCACCCCATCCCTATTCCTATTCCGTTTCGCTAGCTGTGCCAACACCGCACCTGGTCGCTTGCTTTCCCCGTACGACTTAGCAGTCGGGTACTTCCCTAAATGTTTAACCTCTGAGTCTGCCTCATCGTTGTATTCGTTCAGTGTTTCTGACAATTCCCTGGTGAGAGCTTCACTAGGGTTAGCGAGTTGACTACTCTCCAGCTCCTTGAGCTTGGACTCCAGAGTCCATAGCCTGCCTCTAATTGCTTTGAGAACTCCTGAGTGTTTAGATATGGTAACACCCCTGATGTATAGTCTAAATGCCTCCCAGACACTCTGCAGCGACGGCACGGACCCCTCATTAATCTCAAAGTATGTTTCAATGGCTGTTGCCAGCTCCTCCTTGAAAGAGGGATCTAGTAGGGAATAGGGTGGGAATCGCCAAGCAAATGGCGGTATTCGTCTCTCCGGCGTGACTAGCGATATCAGCACCGGTGAATGGTCTGAATACATGCGTGGGAGCACCTCACATCTCTGTATTGCGGATGTCAGGTACTGTGTGGCGAGCCAGTAATCTATTCGTGTGTGTATATTAAATTGTGCAGATTAATGCGTATATCCTCCCTGGACGGGATGGCGGTATCTCCAGACATCTTTCATGCCCAAACGGCCCATGTGGGCCTCCAGTGCTCTGGCGGAGGCTGTGGGACGTCAATCGGGGCCATCTGATCTGTCAATGTGAGGGTGCCTGGTCATGTTAAAGTCTCCCCCCCAAAGAATCTCCCCCCCTGAGTATGTCGCTATCTTGGCTGTTATTGCAAAAATCAGGGTGGTCATAGTTGGGTCCATACATATTAACTATACAGAGCTCTAATCCCTTACCGCAACATCTAGTGATAGTGCACCTGCCGTCAGCATCCGTCACCAATGGCGTCATAGTTAGAGGTGTTTTCGGGTTGACCCCCGTGAGGACCCCTCTAGCATACGACGTGAAACCTGCAGCATGAACATTGCCCGAGAGGCCCCTGTATCGGAGTATGCGGCTATCCAGAGGTAGGTGTGTTTCCTGCAGGAGAGCTATATCCACCTCATATCTGGCAAGGTACTGCAGGACTTTCCTGACCTTCCTGTGGTCATTAAGGCCTCTTACATTCCACGTTATCAAAGTCAGTGTGTCTAAAACAGTCTCTGACTGGGTCAGTTCAGGTGTCATCTTCTATCGATACCGTGTAATAATGGGATCTGCATGTGCTGTGTCATGAAATAATCTGTGCCTGCCCTGTGCAAAAATGTATAAACAACAACTGAAAAACCAAAACATACAGTGGGCTGTCCCCCCCAATCCCCTTCAGCTCCACTCCCCCCTCCCTCTGTCCCCCCCACGCCTGCCCATCCCCAACTAGGCCGCGAACTCCCCTCTCCCCAGCCCCCCCAATCTTCCCCCACCATGCAAACAAAACCCCCAACCCATAAGGGTTGCACCCTTGTCAATCAAAGTTTGTGGAGTTCACGCGTGGGCAGAGGTAGCAAGCGGAAGTCCAGTTTTATGCAGTATGTAGACATATTGCCATCCCCTGCCTCCCCCGCTCCATAATCAGTATGTTGTGTGTTATCTTAGCCTGTAAACAACAATATACGTCCTACCATGTACTGTGGGCAGTCCCCCAGGCATCTTGGTAACTCTGGGAATCCTGTCCGGTCCCTATGGAGCACAGCCACTGAATCCAACAGCAGGGTGTCGGACGGGTCCTAAAAGGAAAAAAATCTCCAAAGAGAATCACATCGGTGTAGCTGCTCCATCGTGTCTCACCCCATATCGGTCTATATGGCGGAGAGTCAGTCCTGTTCCTCGAGCGAGCTCCCCGCCTCTTCTGATCCTCCGTTCGCGGTGTGACTCGCGTCCTTCCTCCAGTCCTTCATTGCTCTCTGCAGGGCCTTGGGATCCGTGAAAATTAAGGATTTCCCCTCCCGATTGACCCTAAGTTTCGCAGGGTACAGCATGGCATAGTCGGCACCCATTTCACGTAAATGTCTTTTCATCGGCACAAACTGCCGTCTCGCTTCCTGCACCCTAGCAGTAAAGTCAGGGAATAATGAAATGGTTGAACCTTCGTATTACAAGGGTTGCTTCTCCCGTGCCAACTGGAGTGCTGTATCGCGATCCCTATAATCGAGTAATTTGGCGATTATTAGTCTCGGTGGGGCCCCTGGTTTGGGTCTTGGGCCCAAAGAACGGTGTGCCCTCTCCACGACAAACATGGCCGAGAATGCAGAGTCCCCCAACAGAGTCTTGAGCAGGCCCTCCACGAACAATTCCATGTTGCCCGTCTGCTTAGTCTCCGGAAGGCCTGTGACGCGTATGTTGTAGCGCCGGGAACGAGCTTCCAGGTCTTCCGTCTTATCCATCAATGCCTGCATTGCTCTGGCCGTCTGCTTGTTGTCCGTATCCAGTGTGGTCTGCGCCTCTTCCACCTCTGTAATGCGTCGTTCCGCCATGTCCATGCACTCCGCCTGCTTATCCATCCGCTCTGCCATCCGATCCATACGATAAGTGTGGGCATCAATTTTAGTGCCCAGCGATGCTATACCACCCTGTAGTCCCTTTTCCATGGCAAGTAGCAAACCTCAAATATCCTGCTGTGTGGCGTCCTCCGCTGGTGTGCGCTCCCCGCGTCCCCGCCCGTAGCAGCGTCATTGGCTTTGGAACCTTTCGGATCAAAGGATAACTTTGGCTGTGATCTGTCCGTGCGGCCCATATTAACAGTCCTGAACGCAACTGCGCAGCGGAGAAGGGCAAGCGCAATCCAAAGTGTCCTCAGGGTATCACCTGGTATATAGGCTACTGTTCTGGGGCTTCCCGCACTGCGCCGGGTCTTCCCATGCCCCTTCAAAGAATGTTCCGGTTGAGTAACCTTGCCTCCCCTCTGCAGAACCAAGCCCCGTGCAGGTGTCCTGTCTGTCCCCCCCACAGAGCAGCGTCTGCGCCAGCAGTGAAGGTTCAACTCAGCAGGCCCAGGGCTCCACCGCTATCCATGTATGTCCATCCGTCCCCTGCAATCTCTCCCAAAAGTGAATGACCCCTCGTGCATATGTGGGGGGGGTTGTTGTGGGCCATGGCCAATTCGTGCCTCTCACAGCGCTCAGTCACTGCAGATGAAAAGCAGCCCAGCCCTCGCCCCAACTATCCCAGAAGCGGTATCTTCCTCTCCGGGCGGGCTCGCTGTATGGGTCCTCTCGCCCTATGCCCAAAATGGCAGCCGTCGCCTCTTGGACTCATGGGCAAGCTGCGGCACCGGCCGTGCAAAGGGGGGAACGCGCTCCTAAGTCCTCAGCACAACTTGGTCTGCGGGGCAGCCCTGGTAGGGGCGTGTGTGGTTATGTGCCGTGTCCCGGGATCCTCGGTGGGGGCAGGGATGGGGCCCCCAGCACCTCAATGACCTCAGACCCCCCCCGTGATCCTCTCCAGATCCGTCCAAGGGCTCTTACTTGTGCCTCAGTGCACCCGCAGGTCGCGCCACGTCTCCCTCCTGGGACGCTGCAGGTGTGCGCGGTGTAGGTCTCCGGGCGGGGGAGCTCCCACTCCCGTATCACCGCCGTCACCGGCCTCTCCTCTCTCGTCACCGCCTCAGTGCGACAGGATCTCCCCGGTCCGCTTAGTCAATGCGGGCGATATCCCCCCTCCTGGGCTGGTGGGATTCACGCCGTGCGGAGCCAGCCAAGCTGCCGGTCCCGGTCGGGACGTCCTCCTCACTCGAGGGCGCGGCTTGTGTGCGCGTCTCAATGTCGCAGGCCTCCGCAGCTTTCTCGTGCCCCGTAAGCTGGTCTGTGGGGGTCAGGGCCACTCCAGATCGTTGCGCCTGTGTTCCACCGCCAGAATCTGACCCTATATAAGGCGTTCGATCCACACAGAATAAGGATAATTGCAGGATATATTTCAAGACGGGGGAGCTCTCGGCTCAGGCAGCCATCTTGGTTGCGAGCTAGCTCCGCCCTCTTCTTAGTGCTATAAATAACAGTCTTCCAGTTTAGTGGTGCAAGAGGAGTCTGTGATAATGCAGCAGGCAGGGAGAGAGTGGCCCAGAGCCTGAACTGCCCCATCAACACCTTTCTCACCTTACTGCCATGGCAGATGAGTGCACCCAATCACCCGCCCACATTCACCAGCTGCTGCTCTTGAAAACTGTACTTTTTGAGCGCATTGAGCGATGAGTTAACATTAACATCACTAGGTCCCAGAGTTCAGACGGACCCTGTCTGTAAGTGTAGAGTGCGCTTAGGGGGCCCGTGGAGCTCGCCCTCCCTCCCCCCGCACTGTGGGTACTGCGGGGGGCCTTTGTTACGCCCCTGGCTGCAAAGAAAGCTCTGTAAATACTCCCCTGCTGTTTAATGACAGCGTTGCAGGCATTTAAAGTCTCCTTTAGCATTTCTAAAGACGAAAAACACGTCTTTAGAAATGCATTTGGAAGCGCAGCAGCATCACCATGAGCCGCACTTCAGAGGATCCAGTGACGTATTTTCTGAATGCGTGGAATCCTTTGTAGTGCGCGCTCATTGTAGGTGTCTGCGCGGAGGGAAACCTAGGTGTGCGCGCCCGCTCAGGCACGCAGGTTAGTGGGAACCATGGCTGGGACCCTAGCCCTGAGAAGATATCTGCTTTCAGGCGCTATATTTTGGCAGAAAAATCCATTTGAGATATCAAGTATTGTTTGATATTTTTTCTGCACAATGTTATTCATTAATACGGCACATTGTGCATTTTGGACAGCAAATGTCTTAGTGCAAGAGTTCAAATGTCTATAATCTAAAACTAAACTATATGAATTGTCAGGTTTCATGACTGGAAACAAAGGATTGTTCATTTGAGAGGTGCAAGCTTCAATCACCCCTTGATATTCAAGTTGATCTAAGATCTCCCTGACCTGTTTTTTAGCTTCTTGCTTTGTTGGATACTGCCTCAGTGCAGTTGGAGTACTTTTTAAAGGAATTATGTGGTGGGTTGAATCCTCATCCCATCCTACATGGTTTTGGTATAATTATGGGGCTTGGGCTACTGCCCATTCCTGCTCATATGTATATTAGGTGCCTGGGAATTTTGTCTGAGAAAGCCGGTAGAATTACTGTTCCCCCTTTAGGGCAATCCATGAGGAATGCTGGCGGCCAATCTTGCTCAGCTAAGAAAATGTCATAGCCAAACAATCAGGTTCTCCTAAAAGAGACCTTTCACTGTTATACATATGTCCCCCTCCATCTGGAGCGTTATTTCAAATACTTTATATGTTACCCTAGTATTGGGTGTTTCACCATGATATAATCATTCAAGTTCGCTGTCACCAGAAATTCCATCAGGTTCTGGTGAGCTATTGTTAATTTTTCCGCACTGTCTAGCATTGTCAGAGCCCATTCCCCCTTCATTAATCGAGCCCTCAGAATTCTGGGCATGTCTGATTTTTAGACCTGCAACCTTCTTTTTTGAACTGTGGCTTTTGCTTTGATTTCTCTTTTTTTTAGAAGTGTAATCTTGAGCGTGTTGCTTTTCTCTGGACTTTGTACGCTCTCTTGTCTGTCTGACCGTTCTTTCCTCTCTGAGTTTTTTGAGGAACCCTGGAAGGAACAAGAGGAACGTGTATCAGTATCCTGATACTTGTCAGATTTCCTAATATTATCCCTATTCATAAGGTTGTACCTCTTTTTGGAGGGCACCTGTGGAGGAGATCTACCTCTGGATTGAGATCTGTTTCCTTTAAAGTTTTTTTTTTTTATTGTCCCACTTCTTTTTTGTTGAAGCAGGTATCTGCTTGGAAGTGTCCTTTTCAGGACTGCCCATGAGTTGTGGTTTTAAAGCTTTCCCACCCAAACTGTCTCTGCCTAATTCTGCATATGCAGTTTCAATTATTTTTGGTAGTTTGTGTTCCTGTTCTAAAGGACTGAACTCCCTCATGCGTTGGCGGATAGCCACTGAAGCTGCTTCCCCTTTAATATTAGCTAATATTATGGCTGATACTTGGGCATAGTTACCTAGTAACTTCATCCCTAAGTTCAAAACAGGCTCTGCGCTGTACTTGTTTTGTATTTGTCTCAATACATCTGGTATCACTGCTAATGACGGAATACCATAAATTCGGGTATAAATGGCAGCAAAGACTGTACCCCAAGTGGTACAATCCTCTATTTGTGGTGTTATCCCAACGGGCAAGCGGATTGTTAGCATTCTGTGTTTCTCATACGGGGTAGTATTTGGAAATACTGCCTCCAGCTGTGTTATTTTCACGTTTTGTGGGCATTTTACCCATCACCGCGGATAATGTTTGTGGTGTAGTTTTAGTTGCTGTACCCTGAGCTTGAGCTCCATTAGTGGCAACTATTGCTGGTTGGACTGTAAGTGTCCTCATGACAAACTGCGTTAAGTTTCTGTATATTTTTATCGCTTCTTTTTGTTGTGTGAGTAAGTCACCAGGAGGCATTGTTTCAATGTCAGGATGTGGTGTGTAGGCCGCTAATATTGGCCATGTTGCCCCTTCTCTTTTGAGCGGGCTGAGTCTCACTCTTCTTCTTATGACCCCCAAAGCTCATATTCATGCTAAACCTTCTTAACAGGTTTTAGTCACAGAGCTGGTTAACTTCCTTCTGTTCCTGATTTGCCATTGCTTGACTTATGAGTAATTAAAGTGTACATTATAATTTAATTCCAATACATGTTGTAATATTGTGAGGAGATATAAATGTTTAATATGATTAATTTAATTTGCTTGTCAAAACACGTGGTAATATCATGAGGACTCAATACAAGAGCAAAGTGTGAACTCACAAATCAAAAATGATTGCAAGCATTAATCCCAGCAGGTGTTTAAAAG
This sequence comes from Lissotriton helveticus, assembly GCF_964261635.1. Taxonomy (NCBI): domain Eukaryota; kingdom Metazoa; phylum Chordata; class Amphibia; order Caudata; family Salamandridae; genus Lissotriton; species Lissotriton helveticus. The sequence continues at coordinate 603,791,202 of NC_136059.1, forward strand.
CCCTTGCATGTGTTAACTGTCAAAACGTGTTGCACACGTCTATGGAAATGAACACGAGCGCTACAGCTATTTAAGTCGCTCGCATCTCCATAGACTCGCTTGGTCTCGTCTTCAATCAACAGATCCAAAACATACCTGATTCTCCACTTCCAAGGCCTCGGCATCTTCGCGCTCGTTTCCTGCCTTCTCTTGGTGCCATCTGTTGTCCTCTGGCACACTTCAGTGGCAATCTGAAAAACTCTGCGTTTCCTTTCCTTCTAGAAAACTGGATTCTTCTTCTCCGCGATCTTCTTCCGGTGAACCCCGCGCTCCTAAGAAAAAGAAAGAGAACAAGGTGACAATTATTTATAAATACCGATAGAAGACTTCCATCGGCGAGTACAGCATTTACTTGTCTTAAGAGCACAGCAAGAGGAACAAGTATTGGAAACTCTTGAAGGAGTTATTTCAAGAGTAAATTACGTTAAACTTTTTTTTTTAACAACTCTTGTTATTGATAAATCGCATAAAAGACACAGCACTCCGTACCCCGGAGGAACTGCAGTAAGTACGGTACATCATAATCAGCGATTCAGTTAACAGTAGAAACATGCCCACAAACCCCCCACCCCCTGTTCCCAACCTCCCTGGCCCACCTCCTCCCCTCCCACCCCCTGCACTGCGTCTCTCCGGTACTGCAGAAGTTGTTCATATATAAGACAGTGTGGATAACATCGCCCCCATGTGCCCATCACACCCGCCCCTCCATATCTCTTATCGGTGCCGGGGGTTCCAGCCACAGACCCCTGTAGTCCGCCCATCTTTTCCATATTTTATAGTGTTTCTTGGGACAGCCTCTGGCTTCGAATATTGGCCGCTCCAATCCCATGCAAAAATCAAGGCCTTTTTTCCACACTACCACTTTGGGAGCTCTGGGGTCCTTCCATGCCTGAGCCACATCCCTCTTTGCTACCGTAAGGCCCAGCAGGAGTAGGTGTCTCTTGTAAATGTTGCCCCCCACCCCTTCAAGAACATGAGGTAGGCTCAATTTTGGGGTACGAGGGAGGTCCCACCCCAGCACCTCCGGCAGACAGTCCCACACCCCGGTCCAAAAACTCACCAAACCATCACAGTCCCATACTGTATGTAGGAAATCCCCCATGCATGGCTACATCTCAGACACGCCGGAGACTCAATCAGGCCCGCCCTCCACAATCTCTCCCTAGTATAGTAAGCGCGGTGTAAGTACTTAAATTGATTAAACTTTATTTTTGATTACATTTTTTACATTCAATTTCAATTGCACATTTTAGACTAATAAGAGAGACTTTAGTTAGGCCTTCAAATAGGGCTCAAGGAATTCAGTGTAAGACTCTAAAGAACAAGAACCAAAGAATCATTGATCAGAGCGCATGAGAAACAAACTATCAGAGACACTTTTAAGAGTGCATTAAGAACATTCATTAAATGTTTTATATATATATATATATATATATATATATATATATATATATATATATATATATATATATATATATACATATATAATAGAATCCTAGTTTACAGGTATTCTTGTGGTGAAAAAGAAGAAAAATGAAATACCACTATTATTGTATTATTAATATGTGGTTACCTGAACTCTGGATATTGTTGTTTTCTGTCTATTTGCAGGATAGTAACGCAGACCATTTACCAAACCATAGTTCTAGAGAGAAGTTCCTTAGGAGTTCTAGAATGTTTTATAGGTATTGAAAAGAGCTTAATCTTGTAATCTGTTAAGTGTCAAGTATTGACGTGTCAGAGGTTTTTATTGATATCATTGTATATTTCTTATATAGACACACAACAGAAATCTTCCAGCATCTGAAAGAAGAATCCCTAGAATAAACACAAGCAGCCAGTAACGACAGAGGCTTCGCGCTATAACGGAAGATTCTGTATTTTTCTTCTCTCATTCCCATTCCCCATGGGGCCTTTCTTAGTGACAGACTAATTTACTACTTCTGTGGCTTGGGGAGTTTCCGGGGAGACTGAGGTTTGTTCATCGTCAACAGAGAGCAGGAGGTTCAGGTGGGTGCTTATCTTGACATATGTGGGGTAGGGCATCTTTAAACCAGTACAGGTGTTCCTGGTATGTGAGCAGAACCTCCATGTCCTCAAACTGACAATATTCAGGTGGTGCATCTCCTTCTGTGTTAAGAGTGAAATGTTTTTGTTCTTGCATTAGCTGCTGGGAATGTAATCCATGAATAAAATACCCCTGTTCTGTATGATTAGTGCGCCACAATCCCGAATACTACTATACAACCCCTAGGTGTTAAACCATGCTTTAGCAGTTTCAGGGTGACTGTATTTCTATAATTTTCTGCAATTTGTATTACATCTGCATCTTCTTCTCCTGCTGAGAGGTGTAGATCTACTCTTACGTTATCTCTGTCCTCAGTCATTTTTGTGAAGAAGAGCTTTCCAAGGGAACTTAGATAAGATGTTAATGCAAAATTTAGGAACAATGTGTCCTTCAAGCTTGATTAACCAACAGCCAATAAATAGTATTTTTTGCCTCCTCAGCTGTAGCGGAGTTTGTGCACACCCAGTCCAGACGTCTCTGTTTTTTTGTGAGTAGGGGTCTCTGAGAATAGCACGACTGAACTAATCAGATTCTACTGTTGAATTAGTACCCAACCAACGTTGGCGGCGCCATGTTGTGTAGTTCCTATATAACCTATACAGGATCTTCGCGTTTTGAATAACATAAACTGTGTGATTGGTGGCAGACGGATTCCGTGCACCCCCACCGGAAACATTAACCTGTCTGTATCAGCTAGCTCACAGTGCCACTTGAATCTTCTCTTATCAGAGAGAGAATAGTTCTTGGCAACCTCAGAACTGAGGTATCGAAATTCTGAACCTTGTTATAAAAGTCGTCGTATCATGATGATTTTGGTATCAACAGACCGAATATGGCGAGTGCAAGATGTGTGAGTATTTTCGTCCTATTTCGAGTGACGAGATCACCATGAAATCAGGGAGCCCGTTCTGAACTCTCGGGTTCCATCTTGCGTACGGCAGCCATTTTGTGGTTGCCCTCACATAGGCCGGTGACAGTGGCCGAACGAGTCTCCAAATACACGTACACTTTAGCTGTCTTCTGAATGACCTGAGCGAGCGACCCTCTTGCCTGAAGCCAAACTTGTTAAACCAGTCCCTTCCCCGGTAGCTGATCAAGATTACGGATCGAGACACAAAACACCATCAAACCTTTTATTGCGCATAACTATGTCTTATCTTGCTCACACCTGTCTCTACTCTTTTCTTTCTCGATCCGTTTACGATGGGGATGTGCCTGTTTTTATGGTGGGTTCGATCGACCTGTCTGATGAAGAATGTTGGGTTTGAGCAATAATTGATTATGGGCTGGACAAACTGAAAAATGGGCTTGTCATCATGATCCTGCCTTTTCTTTCTGTGAAAACATGTGAGTGGTCAACTGTAAATTAGGGATATTTGCCTGAAGCATAATATTTGGTATAAAAAGGGATGACTGGTTTTTGTAGGCGAGCAGTCTCCTGAGAATATACACCGTGTTGTACTTCTAGGATCTCTGTTACAGGCTGCAGCTAATAAAATTGATCTTTGACGTCACCAAGAATCACCGTGTCTCTGTACTCTAAGACAGGTGGACCCGGAGACTAGGGCGTTTCCCCTGGCGCCGCTGGGTCTTAAATAACCCGGTTCTTCAGAACATGACAACCCTGATCCCTCAGAACCGTGGAATTAATATACTACTTTTCGCTCAGACGCTCATGCTCACTTAGTCCCTCTCAGAGAGATACACAGAATAAACAGGCTGGGTGTTTTCCATAATAATTTATTGAACAGTTGTTATTCTAGTGTAGAATAGAATAGCTGCAGCAACCATTAGACAGTAGCAGAGATATATGATTAGAAGTTCTATGAAAGTAAAAGGATGGTGTAGTTCTACTGTTTTGTAATAATCCTGAATACATACAAGTATATAAAACGCATTATAAAAAGTGCATACTCCTACGATGCCTCCCTAACTAGATGTACCTAAATGTACCTATCATCTGTGAAGGTGTTATGCCAAGAATCCCTCTAGGATCTAGTCAACCCCATTACCTGAGAATGTGAGAATATGGGACCCCATCCTGGTCTCGAGTTGGACACCCCCTGAGGGATGTTAGACCACCGTGAGCTGGAGTGCCTGCATGCAGGAACCTCAGCGTCTCTGGTCAGTGTGTCAGCCAGGAAGTCTCGGTCTCCTCTCCCCTTCTAAGCAAGATGTGATATATTTATGTACCCATAATTCTCCCCAGGGGTCCTACCTTGCTGTGTTACTTTGTCGGCCTAAAGGATAACGTCGGGCCTGAACTTTATACAGAGATATTATACAGGAGATGTTCGACCTACTGTGCTTCCAAGAAACCTCATGCATAATGTATGAGATTCTAACTAGGGGGAAACCTGCGTTCTGTATGCAGTGTTGTGCATAGGTAAAAGGTCAGTCCCTAAGAACCGTTATGTTTATAAAATAGGGAAGAATATAGGTGAATGGTTGCAATGTTACCTGCGCCTATTTAGGGTACCTATATGGAATATAACAGTACTGAGTTGGCACAATTCTTTAGAAAGATGAGGTTAAACTTTTTCTTTCAGGATAAAAATTATGAGAGTTGTGAACAAGAGATTAATACTGGATTGAAACCTAAATCAACTTTCAATCCACCTCTCCAACTGATACCACCGGCAGTCGCGACTTTTGAGAAGCCAGTGATAAAGGACTTCAAAAGACTGAGACTATTAGAGAAGATCCCGTTCTAATATATCTAAAAAGGAATGAGACTGTCTCCGTGCTCTGGGTTCAGAGCTGGGGATTATGATTAAAGCAGCAGATAAGGGAGGTGCTACTGTCATCATGGATATAGATGTATACCATTCAGAATGCCTCCGTCAATTGAATGATGACAGATATTACCAACACCTTAAATTTGACCCCACGTCACGCCTGTCCAAAAAGATCAAGACAATGGTGACACATGCTTTGAAATCAGATTGGATTACCAAAGGAGATGCATTTTTTTTGTTCATCACACAACCTAAGACACGTTCTACCAAAAGTGCACAAACTGACTAGACCACCACCAGGGAGACCCATCTTCTATGGAATAGGCTCATTGTTAGAGCCCTTGTCTCAGTTTGTTGACTGGTTTTTGCATCTGTTAGATGTAGAGATGCCTTCTTACCTTCAGGATACAAAACATGCATTGAACGCACTGAAAGCCATACCAGTTGACCCCAAAATCCACATCCTAGCTTCTTTTGATGTGGTATCTCTCTATACCAACATTCCGCAGGATGAGTCCCTGGCTACAATAAGGACCCTGTTGGAAGAACGTATCAGAACAGATCAGACACCTACCTCTTTCGTACTGGGATGTGCCATGAAAGAAAACTTCTTTCAATATTCTGATCGTCTGTACCTCCAAGTCACCGGCACGTCAATGAGCAGTACCTTCGCCCCCAGCATGGCGAATTTATATATGCACGATTTCTAGACCAGGCATATTTATCCTATCGAAAATCCGTACTCTTCCAATGTGAAAGTTTGAGAGAGATACATTGATGATATCCTGGTAGTCTTGGAGGAACAACTTACCAGTGGCTCAGTTCTTGAGAGTGCAACAGAATTGTTCTGAGCTGAACAAATACAAGGAGCATGTACAAATACTGAGTCTCCATCTACAACAATGCACCTATCCCCCAAGAGTTATAAGAGGGGCACAAAAACGGGCCAGGCATAACAACCAAGATGCCTTATTGGACACTGTGACCAAGGTTCCTTCTGATTGCCTGGTCTGTGTTAGTACTTACAGTCATCTTACCAACAGTGTTAAAACATCTATCAATATGAATTGGCATATTCTCAACACAGGGACTGCATCGCTCCCCCAAACCACTGTTTGCACTGAAACGCAGCAAGAACATAAAGGACATGATTATACACACATGTCCGCGTAGTGCCATACCCAATATTGGGCAACACATCTTATGGTCTACTACACATCCTAAGGGACATCATCCATGTGGCTCTTGCTCAATCTTCCCTTTTACATCTAAGACACTCACCATAGACTTAGGCATGTCTACCCTATGGGAATTGAACTCCATCACCAATTGCAACTCTGAGTGTCTTATCTACTGTTTACAGTGTCCTTGCAATCTCTTGCATATTTGCATGACGCCACGTAAGTTCAAGTTGAGGATAGGAGATCACCGTAGCTCCATACACTGCAGAAAGGACAATACCAAACTCCCAAGGCACTTCTTTAAACTAGGCCATACAGAGCACAACATACATTGGACAGTCATTACCGGGCCTAGATATGTCAAAGAGATGGGCTCTCAAGAGTCGGTCTTGTTCCGCATGGAACAAAGATGGATTTACAGGCTCAGATGTGACACCCAAGGTTGTTATGTACCATTGTTGTACTTCTTTGGTCTTTTAGCTCTTTATGATATCCTTTGATCATGACTTCGATTTAAGTCCTACCTTAGTCTGTCAGTGGATAATTGCTACTTTTATTGGAGGCAGAATTCCATGTGTCCTGTATTTATATTCACGCACGATAATTCATTGAGTGCGATCGCAAAAGAGATACAAAGTTTCTCCTGCCCCCTCCCCCTGGAGTGTGCCATTTGTTCACCTGTACCCGCTTTTACAACGAGAGAGATTAGCTGTTTAATGTATAACATCTAGCGGTTTACTGCTTAAATAATTATTTGGCATCAAATGAATTCAAGTTGACTGTCTGTGACTTTTTTGTTTTTTGTTTTTTTCGCACAGATAATTATGCACATTTTGCTTTGGGTTGTTCTTAGACCCCGTTCTGTGGAGACTCCAATCCCCATCATTCCTTGGTGTCTGCGCAGGAAATGACATCATGTTATGTTCTCTGTGGGCCCGATTCACAGAACTAACTTAAGACAAAATCCTAAACTCACTACCATTTTGGTATTCACAGAAGGCACTTACTCATCTTGGTATTCACAGAAGGCATTTAGGAGTCCTAAAGTTAGGAGTCTTAACTTTACTACTACTAAACTGAAAAAAATCCTAATTTTAAGACTTTCGGTATTCACAGAAGGCATTTAGGAGTCCTAAAGTTAGGAGTCCTAAATTTACTACTTTTAAACCGAGAAAAATCCTAATTTTAAGACTTTCAGTATTCACAGAAGGCTTTTAGGAGTCCTAAAGTTAGGACTCCTAACTTCTGTGAATAACGAAATGAGTAAGTGTCTTCTGTGAATACCAAAATGAGTAAGTGCCTTCTGTGAATACCAAAATGGTAGTAAGTTTAGGATTTTGTCTTAAGTTAGTTCTGTGAATCGGGCCCTGTATGTACAATGTCTGTTCTGATATACGTTGTTCCTTTCGAGATCCCCTCTCTCACCAGGACCCTTACTGCACAGTACAATTTGCTGAGGACTGTGGTGAGTACCCGGTCATGGATTCTGATTTCTGTGTTAACGTAACTTACGGGATATCACTAGACAATACCCGTATTTAGAGTATGTTTTCTGACTTCAGCGACATTTGCAGCCCTCGTTCTGGAGGGTGACTGCAACAACTAGTTTTTAGAGTTTGGTGTATGCATATTTAGAGACCCTATTGGAGATTACTTTTAATTGTGACCACCTTTGCCTCATTTTACTCGGTATCGTCATAAGTCCAAAGATTGAGTATTTAGATCACCGACATATGTCATTAGGGCGGAATGGGGATTGCATAATCTGTTCTTCCACCACCAACCTACCATACAATATTTGCTTGCGTGCTGCATTCTAATTAACAAATACGAAGCATAATTATCATACTGTTCTGAGAATCACTTCTCAGTCGTTTTAAAGAGACCCATCTCTTTACTTTTAGGACAAGCTGGTCAGTGGATGATTGTCTTTTGTATGTTTCTTTGAATATACCTAATGATTTGGATTGATTCCAATTACATGAGAAAAGAAGTTGCCTGATCCTTTCTATTCCTGCTATTGTGGTTGTTGTTTCTTTTCTTTTGATTCTAGTTCAGTGTACCAAAGTAGCTGAAGGGCACCTAGTGGCTATAGAGAGTACAAGTCAGTTCCCTCCCACAGGTAACCTCATTTCTGGTTTGATTCATTTATATAATTTTCTTTAACACGTTTTAAACTTAATTATGGATGGTTGCACTAGTATTTGTTGGTGATGACTTATTTCCTACGATATAGAAAGACAAAATGTATCTTGTTCTTTCTTGTGTTACAGATGGAGGTGACGAACTAATGAACAATTCCTTTGGAAACAGCCAGTATAGCCATCTTGTTATAATATAAAGGATTGTGGCATACACACATACAGAGTGACTAGTATTACATTTGGTCCTGCCAAATACCTAAGGACTCCTTTTGGAGCCAAGGAAAGGCAGAAACATGTTGACCTCTGGAAGGGGATATTTGTTTTGAACCCCCCTGTCCTCTGCTATTTTAATCTCTTCCAAGGACTCTATCTAATAAAATTATTTGAGTCCCAGAGATAGTTTTATATTTCCCTGCACTTTTTCACAGCATTGTGTCCTTCACTCACCATTAACATCCTGTGGCATCCCTTTGTCTTAAAGCACCTCAGCTCCTTCCCACACCACTACATTAGGTGGGGAGTTGCAGCCCACATTGGGGACCGGCTGGCCCGATGTGCGGAGGGATCCTAATGATGATGCATGTCTCTTTTGGGTGAGTGAGGGTTCTTGTCCGTTAAGGACATCTCCTTCCCACTTATACAATATTTCAACCCGATTATTGGTAGAACATATCCTTAGTAAGTTTGAAGATTTATATAGGGAGTGATATGTTTCCTGTTGTTCTCTCCTGGGTTCTACATTTGGCATTAGCAATTAAGTAGTTTCCCATGCAATGTCAAGAATTTCAGCAGTTTGCAGTTAATCTTGGGATCCGTGGGATTGAGGATGTTGATTATAGCCGTCTGGCATGTTTGGAACCCCCGTTCATTAAATATAGATGTCAGTACTCTTGTACGGGGTTCCTTTAAAGCTGGGCATTTGCTGACCTGATGTATAATATCTTCCTTTGGCGGGCCACATAGTAGCAATATTCCTAAACAAAGTACCGTTAGTTTCCTTTAAAAATGTGCTGGATCTGTCGTGTTAAGATATTCTGCTAGTTTTTAACTGTTGTAGGATTGTACTACCATCCAGGCATGTGTTCATGTGGTGAGTTTGTATTTGTCTTCAATAAAGGAATGTAGTTCAACTTTGGTGATAGCACAACAACATTTAAAGTGTGGTAATTTCAAGTACCATAGATCAACGGTGTTAGTTTCTTGCAATGATGACCACAAGTATTTGCTGTAGATTGAGTGTGTCGTTCTCCAAAGACTGCCATAATGCATTGACTAGTGGACTGTTTTGATTCATCTGCATTTTGTACCATGTTTTAATCGAATTATAACTTCTTGCTATTTTTTATTGCATTAGGCCAAATTCCAATCGTACTTGCGCTGTAGAGGCGCTCTGAGGATGTGCAAAAACTCATTTGTAGATGTTTATTTGTAGTTTATCCAGACATGTGGCATCCTTTCCGTGCATGACTGCGCTTGCAAACACCACCATTGGAAGTAATTGTGAAGTGATAACAGCTAAAAGAGGTTTAAAAGAAGGGCCGTCCAACTTTTTTGCAAAGGCACAGAAGGCATAGGTCAATGCCTTTTTTTCACCATATGTCATTTTTGCCTCAGGAAATTCAACCTCTTGTCTATGGTAACACCTAGGTGTTTGTAGGTGCTGACTTTCTCTAGAATTACTTCTTATAATGTGATCTTGAGTGGAGGTCCAGACCCATTCCTCCATGGACATTGTTTTTGTTTTAGTTGTGTTTATTACTAATTTATTTACCATGTCAAATTCTGATAATTCTTCCATTGACCTTTGGAAACCCACTCTTGTATGACTCAGCAACACGATGTTGTCCACATATGACAGATGCATCAGGGTCAATGGGCCTAATCTGGGAGGTTGTGAGTTTACTTAATCAAGTCGCAGCGATAGGACGGCCATGAAAAGATTGGAAACGTGTTTAGCTAGGACGCAGCCTTGTATGAGGTCTTTGGTTGTGGATATTCGCCTGCACAACCTTGACCCATCAGCCAACTTAATTTGAATCCAAGTATCTGTCCACAATTGCTCCAAAGCTCGCAGTATTTTGTCTTGAAAGCCGAACCACCTTAGTTTTCCCCACAAAAGCGTTCCATCTACCCGATTGACCTCAACTGTCGCTCTTTGATGAGTCATAATGCTGGCGTATTTGAACTATTAATGGATGAGAGCCCAGACGCCCTTTTTCTTACGGAAACCTGGCTTACCCAGGATACAGTGGCGGAGCCAGGATTAGCCCTCCCTGATGGCTACATCCTACATAACATTAATAGAGAAGGGGGAAGGGGGGGTGGCATTGCGGTGATAGCTAAAGTAGCTTTCGCCGTCAGCCTGTCTAAGGAAGAAATAGCAGACTGTTAGAGTGCACTGTTTAAAATAAAGTTTAGCGGCAACTTGACCATGTCTGGCCTATTAATTTACAGACCCCCTGGGCCTTCCGGAAACTTTCGTGAGGACCTAATAACTAAAATTGGACAGGTGGCCTGCAAAGCGGCCAACTTCACCATCTTGGGAGATCTGAATTTGCATCTCGAGCTGGAAGGAAAGGCTGAGATTGCCAACTTCCTTGCGGACCTGGAAGCTTTTCAGCTTCCGCAATTGGTCGTGGGAGGCACTCATGTGGCTGGACATCTGCTTGATCCTATTTTTTCCAATCTTGGCTGCTTAAAAATCTCCTCTCTGGTTCCGCTAACATGGACAGACCACTCAGTAATTCCATTCTCTCTACTATGGCAGGGTAGAGTTGATGTGGTTCACCCAGTCACCGTGGCAAAACGGCCCTGGCATAAGTTAGACCAGGAGCTGCTCGCCACTTGGTTAGCGGAGCACACCCCCCAGCTTCCGCCTGATATTGAAGGGGCTCATGCGGGCTTTCACGATTGGCTGTTAGCTGGTCTGGATAGCTGTATCCCAGCAAAGCGGGGTGGAAAGGGACGTGGGCTATCTAATCCATGGTTCACTGACCTTTTAACTCAGGCAAAGAAGTGATGTAAACAACTAGAACGTGCCTGGCGCCGCTCCTGTGAGCCTTCTGCCAAAGCAGTGTATCGTAAGGCAGTCAAAGACTATCACAAACTCATCCGCAAAACACGGGCAGAGTTTGTAGCCAATAAAATCATGGCCAGCTCTAATCCCACCAAGACCATTTTCACCTTGCTTAAAAACATGAAGAATGCAGGTATGAACAATCTCTCACCCGTAGCGTCGAATCATCGCTGCGAAGATTTAGCACTCCAATTTGTGAAGAAAGTGGAAGTGATCTATCAGGGCTTTTCCACCGGGACTGTCCCTACTGAGATTGTTGTGCTGGCAGGGACTGACTCTAGGGTGGACAATTGTTTGTCGGCTTTTCCTTTGCTGTCGCCGCAGGAGTTTGGGGCTCCAAGTGCAAAAATCAAGTCGGGCTCGCCAGATGATCCGATGTCGTAGACACATTTTTGCCAGCGTCTACCACTCATTTCTCCTGTGGCACTAGAATTGGTCAATCTGTCAATGAAATCAGCCTCCGTCCCTAGGGCGTGGAATTATTTGAGTCCTAGAGATAGTTTTATATTTCCCTGCACTTTTTCACAGCACTGTGTCCTTCACTCACCATTAACATCCTGTGGCATCTCTGTCTTAAAGCACCTCAGCTCCTTCCCACACCACTACATTAGGTACATACTGTTAAAAAAGCCATCACTTGATATGGACGACCCTGGTAACTACCGTCCCATATCTCAGTTACCTTTTATGACGAAAGTGGTGGAGGCACACGTAAATTCCATCCTGTCTAAATCCATCGACGCGCATAACTTCTTTGACCCTTCCCAACATGGGTTTCGCCCCCGCCACAGTACCGAATCAGCTCTCCTTGCTGTCACAGAATCTTTCCGAAGCCGGTTGGTTGCAGGAGACTCTGCGGCCTTGGTCCTATTGGATCTAAGTGCCGCTTTTGATACGGTGTCGCACGCGATCCTTCCTGAAAGCCTTTGGACGGTCGGAATCGGGGATGCTGCCCTGGAGTGGATTTGTTCCTTCCTGGCTGGGCGATCGTTCCAAGTGTCAGTACCTCCTTTTCAGTCTCAGGAACATGCCCTATCTCGTGGGGTACCACAAGGCTCTATCCTGAGCCCGCTTCTATTCAATCTGTATGTGGGACCTCTGGCGGAGGTGGCCAGAGGTAGGGGGTTATCCTTGGTGTCGTACGCTGACGACACCCAGCTGGTGAACGCCTTCTTCAAAAATTGCTGCGCAAATTTGGAGAGCTTCACGGAGGATCTGTCGGTTATCTCGGACTGGATGAAGGTTAACTGCCTTCAATTAAATGCCAGTAAATCCGAGATTCTTCTGTATGGGAAAGACCAAGAGCTCTGGTCGGAGCAGTGGTGGCCTGACCATCTAAATCCTGCTCCGTTACCGAAGAAGATGGTAAAGAACTTGGGTGTTTGTTTCGATACTGGACTAACTTTCGAGAAACAGACAAGAGCCGTTGCTGCGGTTTGCTTTGGGCTCCTGAGATGTCTGAGACCCTTGCTTGGTTTTTTCCCTCCCGGAGTGCGCCAAACCATCTTGCAAGCCTCCATTCTTGCGAGGCTTGATTATGGCAGCGCTTTATATCTGGGCACCAATAGGGCGAGTATTAAACACCTCCAGAGGGTCCAGAATGCGGCAGCACGTATGCTAGTAGTGCTTCCTAGATCGCAGTCGGTGGCTCATGTGCTCTCTAAGTTGCACTAGCTGCCCATTGAAGCTCGCATTCACTTTAAGGTGCTGTGCATTGCGCACAAAATCTTGATGCACCAAGCCCCTATCGGGCTATTGGGTTTATTGAAGCCCTATTCGCCCGGGCGTGCTCTGAGATCCGCCAACTGTGGGCTGGTTTGTGTCCCTCGTGTACGGGAAAGCTTGGGTGGGGGGCCGCTCGTTTAGCTTTCTGGCGGCGAAACTTTGGAATTCCCTCCCAGCGAACATCCGAGTCATATCCAATCTTTTGATGTTTCGGAAGTCTTTAAAGACATGGTTGTTCCCCACCATCTGATAAAGGATGCTTGTGTATCCCCCTGTTCCTCTCTGGTCTCTGGTTGCGCTGGGACGCCTCGTCGCTGAGGCAGCCATGCGCATTATAAATCCTGTATAAAATAAATAAATTGAAGGTGGCCTTCAAGTCAATGAAACATAAAGCAATGTCTTTTTTAAACGCTTTCTTTTGTGGGCAATTGATGTTACTGCTAAAGTGTTGATTGTGGTTCCATAGCCTTTCTGAAACCCTGTCTGGTTGAACAGGATCAGGTTGTTGGAATCAGACCACTCCACCAGATCTTCCAGGATTAATGAGGCATGGTATTTAGCTTCTGAGTCTATTAGGGCAATTAATCCATAATTCGAAAGATTCGATCCCTCTCCACCCTTAAAAATTGGGTTCATTATTGATCCTCTCCAAATGTTGGGAATTAGTCCGGTTGCCTTCACCTAATTCTACAATGGTGTCAGAGGACTGGCCCAGTGTTCTGGGTCTAGTTTGTACATTGCCTGCGGAATGTCATTAAGACACGGTGCCACGTCTCTTCGATCTCCCATTATTACTTGTGCCACTTTTTTTGGAGTGTGGTATGTTTCCACTGATATGCACGGTGTCCCAGAAGTTATCAGTGAGTCCTGCTTGCTTACCTCAGTGTCGATGTTTTTGCCTCACACAGATGAACATGATGGGTTGGCAAAGGTATGCTGCCTAGAGTTTTTCCCGAATACTTGAGCTGTTTATTGATCTACCAATGTCATTAATCATTGCCTAGAAAGCCCTTATATTTGTTTGTTTGGAAATAAATAGGAGTTTTGCCCTAAACTCTTCAGATTTTATTTTTCGTTCTTCCCAGAGTTGTTTTTTATATAGCTTTTTCATGGTGCTTATTGTATCGCATGTTTGAGCTGGAGCACTGGGCTTCCCAGCTCTTTTGATTTCAATTCTCAGTTCTCTTCTTAAGATTCGAGTTTTTGCCAGTAGGTCTAGTGGTCTCCGCGTTAATTGCCTCATTTTGGGTGAGGATGCAGAGCCGTCTTTTAACAGTTTTGTTAAAAACCTGTACCAGTCTTTTTCCCAATGCCCATTGTTATCAGGATTATGCCCTGCTCATGGCATGAGTTAGAGACATATACACTGGCATCTATGAATTACATATAGACATTAATATAATAGTAAAATACAATTATTCCTCAGGGTTGTTTTGTTATATCATTTGATATTTAAGTCATGGACTATCCAGATCTTAACCGGGCCACGCCATCTTCAGGGCCGCTGGAACAATGGTCCTTACCTTAACCAATATATAGAAAAGAAACAAATATAGACTAAAATTAGTGCTATATTTTAAATGCCCAGCCGGGCAAAAAGTGTAATACTTCATTAAATTATTGATAGACATAAATACAACACAACAATAATATGGGACACAATCCTGAATCCTACACAAAAATACAATACATTCACATATAAAACAAAGACTTTTCAGGCGAAACAAAAAAGGGCTTGTATACTGTAGAATATTATTCTGGCAAGCTTAAAAAACCAATAATGACACTTCTTTTATCAATGTGATTAATGTGTATTACTGTTAACTGTAGTCGACGACGTTTCGATCCATTAGCAGGATAACTGGATCATCATCAGGACTTTTGAATGCAAGCCTGAATAAGTATAGGCAAAAGCCTAGTGTGGCGCAATAAATCTTGCCTATCGGAATGAACAGCAATGACAATATCCGGTCCGGTAGAAATTCCTAATATGTAGGAACGTGCTGCCGTTATTTAAAGAAGATAGAAACCAGCAAGGAGAAGTGCGATGATAACGGATTCCTGTTAAGGTCAGATAGTCCCAATATACTTCAAGACCTTTAAATACTACTGTCAATGTACTGTTGCAGAGTAATCCCGTCCCACCACCAGGCCAACTACTGTTTTTTTAGGCGTTCAAGTATCAAAACTAGAGCGTGCAGGCCCATATTGCCATGCGGTGGTGGAGTGGTTGTGCTTTTGCCAAAAGATCTTGTGCCGATTCCTCCCTTCCATCATTGAAACATGACATTGTAATACAACATTATGAATAGCAATGAGTGCAACCAAGTCCAATTTGAATTTCAAATGAAAAAGAACCCAACAGCGTACCTTCCAGCCTGCACCACACGCTTAGTTTTGTAGATTTAAAAGTCCTGCATGCCACTAGTGCACATGCCCAATCTGTGATTTAAAAACATACCCTTTGGGGAAATGGTGAGAATCAGGTGTAATTGCAGCGAAAGTGATATATTTGAAACTAACATTCTAGATACGAAAAAGAGATTCCGGGTAAGAGGATATGATCAGAGGGTTTTGGATTCGGCTGACAATAGGATATACCAATTGGAAAGGGAAGCCACACTTATGAGCACTTGCAAGGCCAAGAGGACAGATATGCGAAACAGAAACTTAAGATTTGTAACACATTACACTAAATATAGTGATAGAATCTTCAGACTTTTCAAAAAGAACTGGCACCTTTTGATGGAGATTCCGTATCTGCGGAGTAATTTGATGGTAACTCCCTCCATTACCTACAGAAGGGGCGTGACACTGAGGGATGAGTTGTGCCCTAATTATGTCACGTCCACTAGGTATAAAGGTATTTGGCTCCCACCGATGCCCTGTGGATTTTTTATGCGTAATTCCGGTAACATCTGCACATATGGCTTACATAAAATCTGAGAGTTTGGGTACAATAGTCCACACAAATATAGGATCAAACACTTTATCAATTGTAATACCACCTTCGTTGTCTATGTGTTGGGTTGTAGATGTAACATGATCTATGCGGACAGTACAACAAGATGTCTCAAACTCTGTGTCTAGGAACATAGGAGTGCCATTAATAATGGCGACTCAAGGTATCCGATGGCAAAACAGTTCAGCCAGGTGAATCGCAAGGACCTCAGTTTTTGGATCCACAGGATTGATCAAGTAAGCACTGGTGCAAGAGGAGGGAAAATGGAATTGCTGCTGAAACAGTGTGAGGCCAAATGGATCTGTTGGTTACGGGTGATTGTCCATGGGCACAATTCGAACTATGAATTGCATTATTTCTTAGGTTGATTACCATCTTTTGGGTTTACGCCTGTTCTGTAAAAAACATCATGTAGTTGGTTGTCTTTGACCCATACTGACACCATGTTAATGATAGGGTGCACCCAGACTTGCTCCACTGTCAGCAATTTTTTTTCAGTCATTGAAGTTGGTATCTCTATTGAACTAGTCTTACCACTGGGCATTTTGTATGGTATGGACCTGGGGTGCTGTTCTTATGGTGCCTTTAGATGACAACAGTGCACTAATTGGAACTCACTATCTTGCAATTTGTCAGTGAGAGAGGATGGTGTTTTGTTGCTGGTAGCAACTTGGCCTGGTTCCTACTTCTTATTTGGTTCTGTAGTGGTTATTTTGGTTAAAAGTGATTGATTTGTGAGGTTACATAATCGTTGGATGCCCAATGCAGTTCTGGACGTTTCTGAGTACGAACTCCCATTATTCCATGACACCTTTTATTAATTCTGGATATTTGCCACTGAGCTTTTAGGAAGTTTGCTTTCACTTCCTGAGTTGGGACACCCTTATTTCGATCTCTTTTACTTTCTGGATTAATTACCAGGTATAGTTAGCATTGGGTCACCCCCATTTTTTTCTTTGAGTTGATGCCTGAAGATGGGCACAATTCTTATATCATGACCAGTCATAGAGGGATAGTTGCCATTGGGACACTTCCTTGGGGCTTGAGGTGGGCACAATCCTATATCTTGACTTGACACTGAGGTACTGACTAACCGTGACATTTAGGTGCTTGAGGTGGGAGCGATCCTATATCTTGAATTGCCACAGACGGACTGGCCTGACTAACAATGATATTTAGGTTACGGAACCTCCCGGAAAATTGCATAGGCTACAGATACCTTAACGATTCTGGGTATTGTTGACCGTTCAATTAAATTGATAATTTCTATTATTTATCTTATTGGTAAAACGCTATTTAAAATACGAGACTTGTCATCTATTCTATAAATATTAAACTTGGACGTTAACCCTTGCCCTTCCCCATCACTGACCAACAGTAATTCCTGCGGACGAGTTCTCTATATGAAGAATTGGACTTTTAAAGATGGCCGCTAGTGAACCTGGTTCAGCCTTAGAGGCACTGGCTTAAATGGCGATGACTTTACCGGGATATCATCGGAATCTCCTTGTTTTGATTGGTGAATTCTGGAAACTTACGTAAGTGGGGCGTTTAAATATGAGGCGGTTCAGCACGCACTTGTTATGTGATTTCAATTAATCGAGGAGACAGATACTTAGCAGGGTTGGTTTATTTATTTATTTATTTATTTTAAGGCTTTATAGAGTGCAACCAGACCTGTGAGGGTATCAGAGCGCTTTACAAGATTGAAGGGTGCTACAATAGATTTAGGAGGGGAGGGTACAATTGGGGTAAATATAGGCAAATCCAATATATAAGCAAAAACAAGCAGTACAAAGTCCCGGATACTTTTGGGATTAAAAAATAGGTAAATACATTATAAAAGAAGGCACGCAGTCTCAAACTCTTGGGTGGGATGCCCAGGAGTGCAGGGTAGGTATCAACCGCAAAAGCCATGGATAATGCCGAAGTGGTGGGTGGAACAGATCGTTGAGGTGATTGTACTATGATCGTTATGCGAGGAATTTATTTGCCCTTTAGGAAAGTTTTGGTACAGGCTCGAGTGAGTTATTTATAAATGTGAAGAGATCTTTGGAGTATCAAGCTGAGGTTTTTGAATTGGTAGCTTAAAGTAGGACGATTGACTGTGACACACAAACTTTTTGATAGACATTGACTACTCGCGAGCGGGGTATGTCTCACTCGGTACATGAATAAAATGAATTTGTCTTACGTTAATACTATGCTGATTTTCTTAATTGCGGCTACGCCACCCACCGATACCACCTCGATGTTTCTCTTTTACGATAGGTCGCTAATTGAGCTGTACGTAAGGTGGGGCATTTTTTTTTTTACAATCAATTTTATTGAGTTTTGAATTTGACAACAAACAGCACCAATTAGTGCAACATAGCACATTAGCTGGATAGGGGAAAAACACATTGCAATGACATCAAAATCACATTGAAATCAAGAAGAACATATCCACGTGCACCTGGGAAGCGGACCATTTCATCTCAGTCATTGAGTACTCCAACCCATTTCCCCCACATGCGATGAAATTTCTCGGGGCACCCCCTAGCTACGTAGAGAGGGCGCTATTACGCAGCACACCAATCCACCCCCCGGCGCCAGCGCCAGCGCCTTAAAGTAGGAGGGGCAGTGTCCAACCAGTGAGCGGCAATGTCCCTCTTGGCAACCACCAATGCAGTATTGAGGAAGAGCTTCTCAGCCCTTGAGCCGCCCAGTCCGTCGATGACGTCCAGCAGAACACGTATGGGATCAAGGGGTACCTCCCAGCCCAGGACCCCTGTCAGGTCTTGTGTTAACAATTCCCAATACCTCTGAATTGCAGTGCATAGCCACACCATATGATAAAAGTCAGCATGGGGGTGGGAGCAGCGGGGCAGTTAGCATCGGGCTGAAGCCCAGCGCGGTGGAGACGCAGGGGTGTAAGATAGGCGGCGTGCAAAAAGTAGACTTGGACCAGGCGCAGTCTTGCTGATACCGCAATTGTCCTAGGGGCCATCAGGGCGTCCCTCCAATCCTCATCCTTCAGAGCCCCAAGACAGCCCTCCCACCTCTCTCGGAGCAGAGAAAGGGAGTTAGGGGTGTTGTTGGTGAGTGAGCGGTAGATCCGAGAGACCTCACCCTTCCCCAGATCCCCGGTCAGGACTGTGCCTCGGGCGGGCTATATTCAGGCAGGGACGTGCCATCTGGAATGTGGGAGTGAAGGGTGTGGCGCAGCTGCAAGTAGCGAAATAATTGAGAGGGATGGAGGGAGTGCCTAGCCTGTAAATCTTGGAAGAATCTAATATGTGTACAGCTCAAAACGTCACCCAACAAATTTACCCCGATGAGGTCCCATTGCCGGAACCCTGACAGGGAGGCGACTTTGCGAAGTCTGGTGGCACACCACAGGGGAGTGTAGCGAGTCAGCCTGCCCGCCCATTGAGTGTGTCGTAATGATGCATGCCAAGCCAAGAATGCTCCGCGTGTGACCTCGGGAAGAGCACGAGAAACCGTAGCCCCCTAAAGCATCCCCTGGATAGAGGAAAAGCCCAAGATGTGTAGCTCCAAGCGATACGCCAGGTCGGACCAGCCGCCATTAAACCAATCATGGATCAGGAGTAGACAAGTCGCTAAGTAGTAGAGGTAGAGGTTCATCATTCCGAGACCTCCGTCAACAGGCGGGATTCGGCATTGGGCCAGGACCAGCCTGGACCTCTGACCTCCCCAAAGGAATTTCGTGGCCATGCCATCCATGTCCCAGAACCAGGATCTAGCAAAGGAGAGGTGTGTGTTTTGGAGCATGTACAAAAAACGGGGAAGGATCATAATTTTGTAGAGGGCGATCCTGCCCAAAGGGTTCAGTGACAGCGTGCGCAACTTAAGGAGGTCGACGCGGATCCGCTGAACAAGTGGGGTAACATTGAGCCCCCATGCGCGGTCAGAGAGAAGGGAAATCCAAATCCCCAAGTACTTGAAAGACAGCTGCCGAAGCGGAATCGACGACTGCCAATCAAAGCACTCGTGTGAGAGATGTAGGGGGACCAGGACGGACTTGGATGGGTTCAGCCGCAGGCCGGACGCTTGTTCAAAAATGGCCAGTGCCCAAAGGCAGCGAGGTCCCGAACGAGTAGGGTCAGCCAAGAACAACAGCACATCGTCCGTGTATAACACGATTTTATCCTCTTCCGCTAGGCCGGGCTACCTCCAGCCAGTCAAGGAGCGGTCGCTGCGGACAAGGCAATCGAACAGCTCCATGGCTAGGGCAAAAAGGATCGGGAAAGAGGGCAGCCCTGCCGCGTACCCCGACCTATGAGAAAGGGGCTGGACAGTCCACCATTAACGAGGACCTACGCACCAAATTGCGAAAAGGAGTGCCAAAGCCCATCTGGTCCAACACCGTGTCCAAGTAGCTCCAGTTGACAGAGTCGAAAGCCTTCTCAAAGTCAATAAGGAGAAGAGATAAGTAGGGGGTCAGCAGGTGGCGATTCGCAAGGGCAAGGTGCAGGCGTCGGAGACAGTGTCTAGTCCCTCGGAGAGGCATAACGCCGCATTGGTCAGGGTGAACGAGTTGAGCCAAATACGAGCGTATGCGATTGGCCAGTACGGAAGCAAAGATCTTGAGCTCCGTATTGATGAGGGGAATGGGACGATAGTCCGAGCAGCGCTGCGAGGGGGGCTTGGACCTGGGGATCACCACAATGGTAGCGAGGTCCGTCTCCGACCAAAATGAGCCGCAATCCGCCGCTTCTTTATACATTGCTACTAGAGGTGAAAGCAGGATGTCGCGATAGGATGAATAAAACTCCAGAGGGAGTACGTCCGGCCCAGGAGTCTTACCAGCCGCCAAGCGCGCAATAGCATCAGATACCTCCTCAGGGGTGAGCGGGAGGAGCAACGCAGCCGTGTCATATTCGCTAAGGAGGAGGTCAGAGAGCGAAAGGCCAGGTGGCCCCACCGAATATAGAGCAGCGTAGTAAGAGGCAAAGCATTGGGCCACTGCCACCGGTGCACGGTGGAGCGTTCCGTCTATGTCCGCCATTTCAGGTATGATGCGGTTGGCCATGGAATAAGTGGCGAGGCGATGGAGGAGCTTCCCATTCTTGTATCCCCAGCCATACACTCGGGCCACAGACAAACGACAAAGAAGCTTTGCAACTTCCAGGGAGGTCTGTCGAATCTCATCTCATAGGAATGCCACCCTCCGTTCCTGAACTTCAGACCTATCCTCGGGGTCCAGCGCCTCAATCATGGTAGCCTGTGCTTCCAAGTGTGTAAGCTGGGAATCAAGTGCCTCGCGGGTGAGTTTCAGCTGGCCTTTAGTGAACCCCCTAACAGTGGCCTTACCAGCCTCCCAAAGGGTGCAGGAGGAGGACACAGAGCTGTGGTTAGTGGCAAAGTAAGCGCCGAGTTCAGCACCAATGCTGTCTTTGAACTCCTTGTCTTGGAGGAACCAAGCATTGAGTCACCAGAGCGTCCTGGAGGATGGGGGAAGGACCCCTATATGAAGCAGCACTGGAGAATGGTCCGACAGTCCCCTCGGGAGGATAGAGATTGCCTGGAGCGCTCGGCAATCCTGAACCGGCAGGAAAGCATAATCTAGGCGTGCACGGGTGCAGTGAGAGGCAGAAGTGTGAGTGTAGTGTCTAGCAGTCAGGTGCCACAGTCTCCAGGCGTCCCCGAGACCTAAACTGGCCGCCCACGAAGAGAGGAGGTTGGACTGAGCAAACCTGGAAGTAGAGGGAGAGGATGCAATGTGAAGGCCTGGGTCCATATTGGCGTTAAAGTCGCCCCCCACCACAGTCAGTCCTAGGGGCAGAGCCACGATCAGCGGGGTAAGTCCACGGAGTGTAGGGGCCAGCAGAGCAGGAGGGAAGTAGACAGACAGAAGGTTAAGTGGGCGATCCCCAAGCGTTCCTTCCAAAAGAATAAAGCAGTCCTGAGGGTCATGTGTCACCTTACGCGCCACTAAGGAAAGCGCACGACGCACCAAAACCCAGAATGCCAGACAGCGCCGTAACCAAAGCGAGCAAGGAAGGGGCAATGTTGACCTAATAAATAAATTTCCTGGAGTATGAGTATGTCCACCGCCTGACGTTGGGCGTATCTCAGGACGGCTGCACGCTTAATCTTATCCAGGAGGCCGTTAACATTCCAGGACATTAGGTGGAGCGAAGAGAGCGCGTTAGAATCGCCGGGGAGGAGGAGGCCATGGGGGGAGCCGGACCGCAGGGCAGCTCAGCTGGGGTAGTGGACCCATGGACCGTGAAGTATAGTAGTGTGTGAAGAGTGTTCTGCCAGAGGTAGCAGAACAAAGGTGGTGCAGAAAACATTAGCTCTAAAAAACAAAACAAACCGGAGGAGGAGCTCCAACCCCTCCCATCCCCCCAACCCACACTTCAGGAACGGAAGCATCTGTCGCCCGAACAGTAACAGAGAACTGAAACACCAAGCCAAAAACGCTTGGAAACAGGGAAAGTCGTGGAGGACCCCTCCTCATAGTAGGATGTCCATGTCTTATACCATCGATAAACCGTTAGTAATGTTCGAGGAAGATTTATTACGGGGCAAAAGGGCAAAGGACTGGGCGCAAGGCTCTGAAGGCCTGCGCTGGGATGATCGAGGGAATGAGTTAGGGACAAAAGGGGCACCTTAATTTGTACTGGGGTGTCCAGGAACGCTTGCTCTAAAAATAGAGAAAACAGATATGTGAGCCGTGGAAACTGAGGCTGAAAGTTTAACAGTTTTATTAAGAAGATGCAACTTCAAGAAACTTCAATATAAAGGCATAAAAATCACAAAGTTCTGAATCCAGTGCTCCGCATTCTCAGATAGCCACATGGATCAGATTGCATTCAGTACAAAGAGAAATCCTGAAATTACAATTTGAACACTTTAAATGTGAAAAGGATAAAACAAGGTTACAAAGTACATAGCAAATATAAAATTTCAGTTGGCAGCATAAAACATAGAACAATACAGTTAAAATATATGTTAAGTCAATCAATTGATCAAGAGCTCTTGGGAGCAAATCGCAGCCCGTTACTTACAAACAGACCAGGAGTTGCCCAAAGATATCTCTGTGGACCTCCTTTTTATATTCTTTAAGGTGGTGAGAAGTCTATTGTAAAGTCATCTCACGCCACTTCTCCTACTTGCGTCACTTACGGCCTAGTCCGCACTTTTCCCTCCATACATTCAGTGTGCAGCCCTTCCTGTAACTGTGGCACGTAGCTAGGCTAAAGGTCATGCCTCTTAGACTGGACGCCTGTCATAAATTTGCATCGGGCAGCAGAATAATGGGTTATTGTAAGGGATATATGTATATGTATTTATATAAATCTGTACGCCCTATTTCGCCACATCCATCACTTCCAGCTTGACGTGGCTGTGGTGGGCAAATTCCCCTTTTCTCATGCAGTCTCAGGATCTGGGCTATTGTATGTCGAAAGAAAAGGGGGGATGTTGAACTTTAACATTCGTGAATTTAGCACACGGGTAGGGTGGGGGCTCAATCTGGAGGGAGAAGCCTCACAGACAGTGGAGCTGAATGAAATCTTGATCAGACATGCCTTCAACTTGCTAAATAGAAAAATGGTGGTACTCCGGCCAATCTAACCAAGGCCTACATTTTGAACAGAAGGGCCTACACAGAGGTTCATGCTGGCTGAGTGATAAAAAATGTCCCAGGAATGGGGCGTGGCCAAGCAGCATGGCCGACAGGACGTAGGCTCCCTCGGCTCCTGGCGGGCCGACAAAGAAATCCTGTAAAACTGATCCTTTTCAGGCTCATTGTTAGCGTGGTGGAGACACAAGCATCTTGCTTACCTTGGTTCCAATCCTGCGGTAACCTCCGAGCTGAAGCCTGTGGCGAGAGCGGTGAAATCGGATTCGGAGCTGTGGAGGCGGTACTGGATCTACGAAAGGTCGGGGCTTGAGGCCTACTCTCGCGGGAAGAGGGCGACCTGAGACTACAGCGCCGACGGACGCCGCAGCCCCTGCGCTGCAGGCACACCGCTGCAGGAGTAGAGCTCGCTGCCATCCGGGGCCTTGACCTGCGGGAGGCGACGGGGGAGGTCGGCGGACTATGCGGGGGTGCCCGAAATAATTGCCGCGCTGGCTGGCGCTCCGCGGGAGGACTTGGGTCGCCTTTGTTGGGCCTCCTGGGCCACAACCTTGAGCCTGACCTGACTGGGGAGGTGCCCGCTGCCGTTGGGGCCCTCCCGTTCAGACCCGTGTGCTGCCCCTGCGGCGGAGCTTGATGGAGGCTCCGGCGCCGTCCCGCGTGTGTGGAGGCAGGGTCGGCGCACCGTGGGCCTGGGGTCTGCTGCCTGGACCTGCGGGACGGCAGGGGCTGCGCCTCGGGAGCCCACGGCCATCGGGCCCCGACCCGGGTGAGGCGCTCCCGCAGAGGGGGGGCCTGCTGTCATCTGGGGCCCCTCCCGCAGAAGATCTACCGGCAGAGCTGCTGGGCAGGGCAGAGGTTGCCGCGCTATCAAGCGCTGGAGCAAGAGAGGCGGCCTGTGCAGCTGGAGTCCTTGGGGGTGATCTGGAGCGGGAGGTGCCCACTGCCATCAGGGCCCTCCTGCGTGTGCTGCACCCTGGGGAGGTAGCCAAGCCTGAAGGTAGTTTTGAGCTGGGTGAGGCGGAGATCCTTGGGGACCGTGCTTGAGGCCCAGATAGGTTGCAGCCTGGGTGCCCTGGACACTGGAGTGAGTGGAGCGAGCCCCCAGAGGAGAGTTCACTGCAGTCTGAGACCCAGGAGCCGAAGAGAGTGCCAGTGGCCCTGCCTGGCGCGGCGGGGCGAGACCGAGGTGGGGTTTGTGCCCACTGATGCCAATGCCTTGAACAACGCTTGTCTCACTGGCGCCCTGCGAGATTGCCCCTGGAGGTGGTGGCCTGGGGCTGGAGGGCTGCCCTGTGGTTGGGGCCTGCCTGCGTGAGCTGACCTCCTGAAGAGAGACTGAGACCTGGCAACACATCTGCCCACGGAGGAGGGTGAGGCGGTAGGCTGGTGCCGTGGAGAGGGTAACGGTCTCAGCCCTTCTGGGGGACTGGCCCGCCCGAGTTGAGCTCCTTTCCCTCCCGGAACTGTAGGGGCACTGTACAGGGTCTACGAAGTTAGGAGCTGCCACGGCGGTGGGTCACGGTAGCCCGTGGAGGCAGCAACGACGAGTTGGCTGCTTGAGGCTTATTGCTATAAGTGCGGGGCCTTTGAGGGTGTCTATTGGAAGCTACATCGCCCATTGGGGAGCCGGGCTCGCTTCTGCTGGAGACTAGCTATGCGTAAGGATAAGATGTCTTGTGCCTCGCAGCCTAATACTATAACGCAGTATAACACCCAGCGCCTCCCCTCACAGCGGATCACACGCCAGTCGGGGCAGGACGAGGGGGCTGAGGCTCCTGACGAGCCCTCCCCTGCAGAGCTGCTGAAGGTGATCCAGGGATCACATTCGGCCCTGGAACGGCAGATAGAAACAGTGTCTATCGATGTGAACTTACTGCGGATTGACCTACGAAAGGTGGCAGATAAGGTTACTGATGCGGAGGGAAACATTGAACAACTGCAAGGAGAGGTGGTGTCCCTCAAAAAGACGGTCTCACAACTTACGGCCGCGACGGTGGCTCTGGAGCGGAGAGCAGAGGATGCGGAAGGGCAGGCGCGCCGCAGTAATATCAGGGTCCTTGGCATCCCGGAACGAGCGGAAGCGGGTAACGCGGAGCACTTTCTTGAGCACTGGATTCGTATGACACTGTGCCCGTCGGGGTTGTCGGAGGTCTTTGTCATTGAGCGGGCCCATAGGGTGTTGGTCCCGCCGCCTAGGCCTGGGGCGCCCCCGCGAGCCCTTATTGCCAAGATTCTCAATTATCGAGATAGAGACTGTATCCTGAGGGCTGCGAGGGAGGCTGCAGGACTGACCTATGAGAATGCAAGGGTCTCCATTTATCCGGATTACACCCTATAGGTACAGGAGCAGCGGAAGTCCTTTTTGGCGGTTAAGCAGCAGCTTCGGGAGATCCACCTACAGTATATGCTGCTCTACCCGGCTAAGCTTAAGGTACTGTCGCAGGGGAAGGCACATTTCTTTGATACCCCGGAAGAGGTCTGGGACTGGCTGGAGATAAGGGGGGATGCCCCGCGGTACCTGGGGGACCTGACCACCGAGGAGGCACGCCAGCAGACGGCGACGCCGCTCAGACAAAGCTGAGCGCGAGGAGAGGCGGCGTGTGACAGTGGGGGATGATGGGGCTCTCCGCTTGGACTCATCGGAGTCCGGAGACTTGCCGGAGCTGTCTAAGACTCCCCCACCAGCCCACCAGGAGAGGAACTGGTCCCAGACACCCTGGAACCCACTGTTGAGGACATATCGCCTACCAGTGTTACGATCCCTGAGACAGCGGGGGCCCAGTTGCTGGACTCGACGGGTCCGCCTTGAGGGGATTGTCTGGTTCTGTATTGATTGCATGCTGCAGGTATTGTTGACTAGCTTTGATGGGGCTCCCCTGGGTAGGAGCTTGCACTCCGAATAATACAAGGGTGAGTCTTCCATTCTTCGTGGAGAGCGCAGAGGTAGAGGGGAGGAAGGGGGTGGGCGGGAGATGATGTGTTTTCCTCATTACGTGAGACAGTTTGAGCCTGTATTGATATTGTGATTGTTGACCTTACCGGGAGTCGGGATGGGGGGGGGTTCCTTCTTTTTTCCATTTGTGGGAGGATTAGCCCGGTTGGGCACATGGGGTGGCTGTGCATGTCCTGGCGCCAGCATGGGAAGGGCATATTGGCAAGTTTGGTTGTTGCAAATATATTGCTCGTGGGAGGGGGTGGGGGGAGTTTGAAGAGTTTGTTGAAGGGGAATGTTTTAGGCATCACATGTATTACATTTCGGGCACTGGCTGGGAACTACACTACGAACAGAGCATTGTGGTGGGGTAGGCTACATTGTCAGACATGGGGTATAAGTTTATGAACTGGAACGTGAGGGGGCTGGGCACGTGCACGAAAAGGTATAGGGTTCTTTCTTTTCTTCGTAGACATGGAGTATCAATTGCGTGCCTCCAGGAGACCCATCTGGTGGATGAGGGAGCACAGAGGTTGGGGAAAAAGTGGCGAGGCAGCTGTTCCATTCATCCTTTTCTACTTATGCCAGGGGAGTTTTGGTTTGGGTGGCACCTAGGTTTCCGTTTGTGATTCAGTATGTGGAAGCGGCCATACACAGTAGATACCTGCTCCTTAGGGCAAAGCTAGATTTTAGGGAAATTGTCATATTGAACACTTATGCACCTAATACAGGACCCGGTCTTCTTCCAGACCCTTCAGGACGTCCTGGTACATGATATGGAGGCCCCAGTCCTTTGGTTTGGGGATTTTAATTGTGTGATTGACCCACTCCTTGATAGGTCTCCGCCCCGAGTGGGCACAAAACCCCGTATGACTGCACAGCTCAAGGAGGTCATGGATAACATAGGGGCGGTGGATATTTGGCGCCAGAAGAATCCGAAGCAGAAAGTGTTTCCTGTTTTTCCCCCACCCACAATACGTACAGTCGCCTAGATAGGGTATTATTAGCGAACAAGGGGCTTGATATGTCCATTGAGGTTACCCACCAGACTCGTTTCCTATTTGATCACTCTCCAGTAGCCTGCTCGGTGCAGTAGGGAGCCCCGGTTAGTTGCCCGCGGTCTTGGAGGCTTCCAGTGGATATCCTTCGGGATCAGGTGGGGAGGGCCCACGTGGAAACGGCCCTTGGGGACTATGTGGAACTTAATTGGGAGGTAGGAGACATTTCCCTGGCCACTAAGTGGGAGGCCCTGAAGGCGGTGGTGAGGGGGGGCCTGTATGGGACTCACTTACGGGGTCCGGGAGCAGATCCTCCAGGACCTCCAGAAGGCGGAGGATACGCTTCTGCATGTCCAAACCTCGGTGGCCCCTGACGCCCTACAGGGGTAGGAGGAGCAGACTGCCTGAACTCAGCTGCATGATATCCTTGATCGGCTCGATAAATACACGTTGGGCCAATATAGGCAGCAATTGCATAGGGAGGGAGACAAGTCGGGACGACTCTTGGCTTGGATCCTTAGGAAAGAATAGACTCCCGAGCGCATCGTGGCCCTGTGGGACCTGAACGGGGACATCGTTCATTTGGAACGTGATATCCTAGGGGTTCTCCAGTCCCACTTACAACGAGTCTATACCGCAGACCCCGATATCTCCGAAGCCACTTATCTCCCTTATTTACAGGGATTGATCCTGCCGACCCTTTCTGAATCGGCCCGAGAGGACCTGAAGGGTGCCCTGACGCTGTCCGAGATACGAGCGGCCCTTGCCCTCCTGCCCTGTGCTAAATCGCCTGGAAGTGATGGATTTCCACCGGAATTTTATCAGGAGTTCGGGGGTACACTGTCTTGTCTCCTATTAAAGTCTTTTTAGAAGCGTTCGAGAACGGGTTTCTCCCACTGAGTATGTCACGAGGGGAGATTTGTATGATCCTCAAACCGGGGGGTGATAAACATGATCCTTCTTCGTATCGCCCGATCACTATGATTAATACGGATGTCAAGATCTTGACCAAGCTATTAGCTACCCGTCTGGCACCTTCTATGGAGCATTTGGTACACCCAGACCAATGTGGGTTTATTCCAGGGCGCAACACCTCTATGAACCTGCGGCGCTTGAATCACATTCAACATGAAGTACAGGGTAGTGAGGAACAGACGGTTCTCGTTACCATCGACCTCACCAAAGCGTTTGACACGGTTGATTGGGGTTATTTGCGGGAGGTTCTAAGAGAAATGGGCTGGGTCCTAATTTTTGCCGTTGGATTCGTATCCTATATAGCTCCCCTCGGGCTAGGGTACGCCTGGGCGCCGCAAGATCAGAGGAGTGGCTGCTGGGACGGGGCACACGACAGGGGTGTCCCCTCTCGCCGCTCCTGTTTGCTCTGGTCATAGAGCCCTTTGCCGTGAGGATCCGCTCTAAGATGTCGCAGTGGGGCATCCTGGTGGGAGACACTTGCAACGTTATCTCTCTGTAGGCGGACGACGTCCTGTTTTATTTGAAGGCCCCTAGGGAGGCACTTCCGATATTATTGCATCTCCTGGACCGGTTTGGCGAGGCGTCGGGATTGAGGCTTAATCGCAGCAAGTCCCTGATCTTTCCGCTGTCGGGTCTTGAGTCGGTGCCCCTAGAGGACTTGCCGGACCTAGGGCTGCGCTGGGAACGGGAGGGCTTTCGTTATTTAGGTATTCAAGTGGCCTATACAGAGACTCAATTATTGGCATGCAATATTGAACGGGTGCTTAAGTCCCTGCAGCAATCTGTGTCCTTTTGGAATACCCTGCCGTTATCTCTGATGGGTCTCCTGGCCGTCGCCAAGATGGTAATGCTGCCCAGGACACTTTATGTCCTTCAAAATATGCTCTGTCCTCTCCCCACTAGGATTTTTAGGACACTTAACACGCTACTCACATCCCTGCTGTGGGCGGGTCGGCGTAGCAGGGTTGCTCTCCAAACTGTTGTGCGCTCCTATGAGGAGGGAGGCCTAGAAGCACCGTGCTTCAATTTATATTATTATGTGGCGCAGCTGCAACCGGCTGCCGGATGGTTCGCTGATGCAGATGTGTGGGAGACACGACTGCTGGCCAGTAGAGCAACGGTCCCGGAGTTACAGGTGGCACTCATGCAGGGGAAGGGGGCAAAGGATACGTTGCCCTACGTTGTAAGGCACACAGCGGAGGTTTGGCAACGCTTCATAGAAAGAGTCCTACGATCGGCGCCCTTTCATAGGGAACTCCCGATCTGGATATTGGCACCCATGGTAGCGATGGAACAACATATGCCCTTTCGTGAATGGAGGAAGGGGGGCTGTGAGGTCCTGGCCGATTTGTACCCCACGGAGACCTTCCTGACTTATGAACAGGCAGAGCAGACCTTTGGCCTTAGCCGGGGACAATATCTACATTACCATAGACTGCGCGACTTAATACGATCGGTCTGGCCTCAGTGTCCGGAGGCGCCCCCAATGACTCACATCTTACATATTCTTTTGACATGCGGTAGGGGACACCGGCTGATCTCCCTACTATACGCAGCCATGAGATGCGACTCCTCCCCGCCGGTCCCTCCGGCCTGGGCGGCTTGGGAGACGGATTTGGGTACGCCCCTGGCCAGGGGCAGCGTAAACGCATAGGAGCTTTGACACATCAGGTATCATGCAATGCACGCTTTAAACTAATTCATTTTAATTTCTTGCAACGTACCTACCTCAGACCGATTAGTCTGAGTCGCTATTTGGAGAACAGAGGGAACAGTTGCCCCAGATGTAGCGCAGAGGGGGCGGGCTTTCTGCATTTAGCCTGGGACTGCCCCTTAATAGGGCGCTTTTGGGAAAGCATTGTAGATCACATAACGGCTACTACAGGCCTCCGGATTATGCTGACACCCTTACACTGTCTACTGGCGTTAGTCCCTAGGCTGAGGAAGCGGAAACTTTCTTATAAATTGTTGCAACTGATGTTAGTGCTGGCCAGGCACAGGGTAGCTATAACGTGGATGGGACAGAAGGCCCCAGAGATTCCCGCATGGCTTAAGGACGTCAGAGAATGGACCCTGGCAGAAGAAACGCATATGCAGGGTACAAGGATGGATGGGAAATTGCATGAGGACCTGCTAGCTTGGCGAGCCATGTGTATCTCAAGATTAACAATGGCAGAGCAGTCTTACCACAGCATTTCCGAAGGGTCTAGTGGCGACCTTTTCTCAGCACAGGGATCGGGGTCTGAGGGGGTGGCGGGCGGTGACTCCTGGGGGGTGTCTTATGTAGTGCATGGTGCGGGCCCTTGTTATTTCCTCACAATAACGCATATTTGTTCAGTTAATTATCATATGAATTTTCCTCATGGATCTCAGTATACCCAAGTGTAACTTATGTCCAAAAAGTGCCGTAATGAGGCTGTCGATTTGTATACATGTGTTTTTATGATGCCATCTGGGAGGGATTTCAATTTGTAACTGTTAGACTACAAAACTGAAAAATAAAGTTTAAAAAAAAAAAAACTCTCAGGATATTATGTGGCAAAACTGGTCCCTCTCTCATTTCCCTCCTCTTGTTTATTTTTGAACACCATTCGTACCGCATATTTAGCTGGCGGCGGGGGGAGTGGCCAGGGTGAGTCATTGAGAAGCTGCTCTTCGGGGCTTTTGTTCAGGGCAGCTCCCAGGTCTCCATGTGGTCCCCCTGATTGGTCACACATTGTCTCATATGGATGTACCAAGTCTCTCCCCAAGGGAAGTGGTGGGCTACTATGCACCTGGGCCTGGTAGTGACTATCAAGAGGAACCTGCAATGTGCGAGAGTCAGGGATGGTAAGTTCATTTTATGTTTAACATTGCTACTTCTTCCCCGTCCTCTTGTCCTCTGCGTATTCCTGTGTATACTCCTGAGTCTGTATAGTTCATCCCAACTACCTTAGAGCTGAATCTCTTAATACAATGTAGTAATATCTGTGTCCCGAAACACAACAGCAACAACACACAAAAGATAGGCATTATAAATTGTAGTACTGCAGACAGCCATGAAGGCATCCAGTCCAAGTTGAACCAATTAGGTAAAACGTCTGCTTCAGCACCTCCCTCCTCATGCATCTGTCTCCCCAGATTGGCCAAGTCTTCAATGGCCTTTGTAAGTGTTCCGTTGTCTGCATCATTGGCCAATATGAAAGTGCAGCAGGACTTCCCCACCTTGGCGCCTACACCACAATTCATCGCAGCTAACTGGTCCAGAACATAGCGGTGTTCTAGAACCATAAGTCGCAAGGGTCGTAGTTCTTTTTTCACGGCGTTGAACCCATCACAGGTGTTGTTTTCTTTTTTTTTTTTTTTTTTTTAAAAACCTTTATTCCAATTACAGTATTACATTTGCGAGCCTACAACCACAGGGGCCGGCCGTCGCTAAAACAATAGAAAACAGTTGGCATTGCGAATTTACACAGCTTTCAGCCGACAGCCCGGGGGCCCAGCAGCAATTCAACTTTACGTTTCAACAGGAGCAGAATAGTGGCGTAGGAAAAGGTGAAGGTCTTACTTATTTTAAGTATTGATAGAAACACAAGAACGACAATAACAAACTAAACAAGAGGCAATGCGACGTACGTCCGTCTCCTGGGGGAGAGTCATATTAAACAGATATACAGTAGTAAGGATGAGATGAGAAGTGGGAGGGGGGGCCCATGGTAATCGGACATGTAATGCGAAAATCTGTATAATGTAGGAACGTCAGGTCATGGGGATTGTGGTATCCCCGGGGCCTCTACAAACAGGGGGGCACAAATCTCCCCACGATACGAATTCCATTGGTTCCAGACTCTACCCCACTTCTTGGGTCTACCACGTGCTACATAAACCGTTTTTTCCCTGAACATGCACCAGTTCATATTTTCCTCCCATGCTGAAGCCATAGGAGCCCTCTGAGACCCCCATAGCTGTGCTATGTCTCTTTTAGCCACCATGTTTCCAAGGGTAGCCCATTGTGTCTGTTCCACAGTGTAGTAATTCGGCTCCCATATATTCAGCAGACAACGGCGGGCCTCAGGCAGCAAAGAAACTCTCGTGACTTCTTCCATAATCACATGCACACGGTTCCAGAACAGAGCCACCGCCGGGCATTCCCATATAATACCCAGCTCACCACAGCCACGCCTACACACTCAATCCGGAGAGAGACCCATACGAATCGGACGGGGACCAGTTACATAGATACGGTGTAAGATCTTCAGTTGCACCAGCCGGAGACGAGCCGGGATCGTGACCTCTTTCGGGGAGGACACCGCTGCCTGCCAATCTTCATCGTCCAATTCCAGTCATCGCCGGTCCACGCCCCACGGAGCTGCAGAAGCAGATCCGTTCGGTCGTTAATCAGTTTTTTGTATATTAGAGAAATGGTGCTATCAGGAGTATGGCCATCAAGCACCCTATCTTCGAGGGGAGAGGATTCCGGAATGACAGTTCCGGTCGGGAAGACCGAGTGGAGTGCATGTCGGATCTGCATATAGCGAAGAAGCTCCCTATTACTAAGTGCATATTCTGACTGCAGCTCCGCAAAGGTCTTTATCCTGTCCTTGACCCATAAATCCCCCACCGTACTGATACCGATAAGGTCCCACCTCTCGAAGCCTTTCGTCGTCCATAGGCTACCCAGTTTCTCCGCAGCATAGAGCGGGGTCGCCCTGGTCAATCTGTCTGACCATCCCATGGCTGCGTTTGCACTTCTCCACACCCGCACGGCCACTCCGGTGGGCCATGACAGCACCTTGCAAGTCGATTTAGAATATAGTGCCCTGTTATAATTCCCTCCTGGTAACTGCCATTTATCCATTTCAAACGCGGGGTTTGGCTTTGGGCCATACATGGCATGGTTAATTGCACTCAATTGAGATGCCCAATAGTAGCGCCTGATGTCCGGCAATGCGATGCCCCCATCGTACCAAGGCAGGGTCAATTTTGCTAGGGCGATACGAGGACGCCCGCCCCAAACTAATTGCCTCTGCAGACTCTCTACCTCGCGGAAGTATCGTCCTGGTACGAAATCGAGCGTATTCTGAAGGGCGTATAACAATCGGGGCAGGGACATCATCTTAAAAAGGGCAGCCCTTCCGAGCGGGGACAACGGCAGGCCACTCCAGGCCGCTACATCAGATTTAAGCCGGAGCAGCGGGGGGAGCAGGTTGCGTTCATAACGTACCGTGGGGGTCTAATGATATAAAAATCCCTAAATATTTAAATCCGATCTGCGTTATCTGTATCGGGAATGAGCGCGGTAGCGGGGGCACATCACCAGTGAGTGCATAAAGGCTAGATTTAGCCCAATTAATCACCAAGCCGGAGTTTTTGCCAAATGAACTGAGGACATCAAACAGCACTCCCAGCGATTTCTGTGGGGGAGGTGAGGTACAGCAAAATATCGTCCGCGTATAATGATAGGCGGTCCTCAAAGTCAGGGGTCCACCTGATTCCCTTAAGTGACGGTTCCCACCGTAGCCAAGCAGCCAGGGGTTCCAGGGCGAGCGCGAACAGCAAAGGAGATAACGGGCATCCCTGTCGTGTACCCCTCCCGAGCACAAAGGATCTCGAGACCCTACCATTAACCACAACCTGGGTGAACGGCTCCTCATACAGAAGTCAAACCCAACCGATAAACCCGGGGCCGAACCCGAACTTCGCGAGGGCGGCCCACAAATACGGCCATTTCACTGTGTCAAAGGCCATCGTGGCATCCAAGGACACCAAGATGGCCGGCTCATGTATGGACCCCGCCCTCGCCAGGACACCATGAAGACGACGCAAGTTGAGCGCTGTTTTGCGGTGCGGGATAAATCCAGACTGATCCGGGTGTATCAAGTTGCCGATCACCTTTATCAGGCGATTAGCCAATAGTTTTGCCAAGATTTTGGGTTCGGCATTTAAAAGTGATATCGGCCAATATGAGGCACATAAATCCCGGGGTTTACCCTCTTTGTGAATCACAACAATGGACGCGAGTCGCTGGTCTCGTGGGAGTGACCCAACATCACGCGACTCCAGGAACATCTTGCGGAGATAAGGCGCCATTTTGTCCGGACGTAACTTGTACAGCTCGATGGGGATACCATTTGGGCCCATGGCCTTACCTGAGCGGATGGAGCGGATAGCGAGCGCCACTTCATCATTGGAAAATTCCGACTCCATGTGCTCTTTGTCCGAATCCGACAGACAGGGCAAGGCGATATCCCTAAGCAACATATGCGAGTCTTCCTCCGGTCTGTCTGAGACTGGTGCATACACCTTCTGAAAATAACACTCGAAACTCTCCACTATGTCCACTGGGTCAACCACTCGCACTCCATCAGCACTTTCTACCACAGGCACAACACGGCTCGCCCTCTCTTTCTTATCCAGCCAGGCAATCAACTTCCCTGCTTTATCCCCCACATTATACAGCCGTCCCCGCTGCTCCCGGCTCATAGCCTTGGCAGCGTCCGTCACCAGAGCGCGATAATCAGATTGTTTAAGGTTTAGAGCATGCCGTTTCTCTTGTGTCGCTCCAGACTCCAACTCTCTCTCCAAGTTACTGAGTTCAGCCTCCAATTTTTCTACCTCCTCATTCTTCCTTTTCTTAGCATCAGCAATCAGAGAGAGGGCTTGACCACGGACCACAGTCTTGAAGGCCTCCCACAATGAAACGGAGGAGGATACCGACCCCACATTCTCAGTAAAGTACTGATCAGTGGACCTGACCATACCCGCCCTGATTTTGGGATTACAAAAGTGCCAGGGATTAATCGGGGCCACTCTACCCTCCGCCCCAAGCTGAGCATCAATGGAGAGCCACACTGGGGAGTGATCGGATATGCCCCAGGCCAAGTGTCTAACCTCCCTCACCGAGACGGCCTGCGCCGCCGGCACAAGTATGTAATCAAGTCTGGCAAGGCTTCCGTGTGCTCCAGAATGAAAGGTGTACTGTGCCCGTCCGGGGTGCATCAACCTCCAGCAATCTACTAGACCCAGTGTCTCAAAGAAGTTACTCAACCAAGACTGTGATCTCGCGAGGTCTCTAGGGGGGCTACGATCCTCTTTACCACAGACCACCGAGTTAAAGTCTCCGCTCATAATTAAAATACCCTCTGGGAGTCCAGTACCATCTCCCCCAGGTCTGCAAATGTCGTAGTTTGTAAGCCGGGCGGGACATAGACAGAGAGTATGGAGATCGTCTTCCCCTCCCATCTGCCGGTGACGACAGCATATCTACCTCTATCATCTAGAGTGGTCACGTCTATCGCAAAGGGGAGGGAGTTTCTGACTAGGATCCCCGCCCCTCTCAACCCAGTGGTGAATCCAGAGTGGGCGACCAAACGATACCCTCGGCGATTCATTGCACGACATGTGTTCCCAATCAAGTGCGTTTCCTGTAACAACACCACATCAGGGGAAAAATGTTTCAGGAACTGCGACACTACACCCCGTTTGATTCTATCCCTCAGGCCATTGACATTCCAACTGATAACCCTCAGCCCCCTACCCCACATCTCAACAGTAAGGATCGACTCCCCCTTCCAGCGAAGCGGACAGCAGAATCAAAGTAAATCGTAAAACATTGCCTCTAAACCCAACAAAACCACACAAAGTTCCCCATCCCACCCCCAAGAAAATTCCTTGAACATATCCCCCCACCCTGCACCCCTGCGCTAGTCCAAAGAACCACCCCAACTTGCAGTGTGCCTGTCGCCCTCACAAGAAACTAATCTACAAAAAGAAAGAAACCCCAGGAGGAGGAAGAGTTCCGTACCCCCCCGCCACCGCCGGACTCAGTAAACATATGTATTAACATAGGAAGTCATCAAACCGCTGCCGCGAAGTCCATTCACTTTGTGTGCCGGTTTCCACCTCTCACTCCTGTTCCTGCAGGCCACTTTTGCACCCCTGCGCTAGTCCAAAGAACCACCCCAACTTGCAGTGTGCCTGTCGCCCTCACAAGAAACTAATCTACAAAAAGAAAGAAACCCCAGGAGGAGGAAGAGTTCCGTACCCCCCGCCACCGCCGGACTCAGTAAACATATGTATTAACATAGGAAGTCATCAAACCGCTGCCGCGAAGTCCATTCACTTTGTGAGCCGGTTGCCACCTCTCACTCCTGTTCCTGCAGGCCACTTTCTGCGCCCTCCGAATGATCCAGGCGATCTCGACGCGTTGGTAAAGTGTCTAGCCAGTCACTGATGACCTCAGGCCGATCAAAGAAAATTGTTCGCTCGTTGTGTTCGACTCGAAGTCGGGCAGGAAAAAGCATAGAATACTTCACTCCCATGTCCCGCATCCTCCGCTTGACCCCCATAAATTCCATTCACTGCTTCTGAACCGCTTGGGTGAAGTCGGGGTAAAAGCTGATAGTGGCATTCTCGAATTTCGTGGGACCTGCAGTTCGCGATGCCTGTAGAATGGCGTCCCTGTCCCTGAAGTTAAAAATCCTAGCTATTATGGGTTGTGGCGGAGTGCCTGGCTTATGAGCTCCACCTGGAACACGGTGAGCGCGCTCAACTGCAAAAAAGTTACTGAGGCCTTTGGGAGCCAGATGGTTCAGTATCAGGTCCTCCACGAGGAGATCTATGGTCATCTCAGAGGACTTCTCCGGAATCTTCAATAACCCGTCATCTGTGGCAGGATTAGTGGCAGGATATACGCGGGAGGCGGCGAGGGTCTCGGGAGCCCTGTGCTCACGCGACCATCTTGGATGCACGCTAAGCTCCTCCCCATCACAGGTGTTGTTGATGAGCTACATTAGTTCATATCTTGTGATTTGAAGCCAGCGGGCATTGGCTTTGGTCTGGAACAGGGGATAACGCCCCCGAAGAAAAGTTTAGCATTGTTGAAAAGCCGGACATCTTGTGGAATCTCGTGAAATGGGCCATCTGAGAAATACTTCTTGACTTCCCTTTTTCGGTGGTGGAGCAGGGTTACATCACCTGTCATCGGGTGGGAATGGATGCGGGAAATGTTTGCTGCTGGAACAACCGGATGCAGTTCATGCATCGTGACGATTGAACAGAGTCTTTGCCAGGCCCAACAGATGTCCATGAGGCTGGAGGTGCCGTACTGAAGGTCCGAATTAAAAAGTGTGTTGCTGCAATTCGTGTTTCGGCCCACAGGAACTGCTCCATTACCTAGGAAGCAAAGGAGAGGAGACTTTAGCTTGTATGCTCTTTTTGGTTTGTATGTTGTACCCTCATTTAAAGTGTATCTTCTAGTTTCCTGTGCCTATATCTCAGCACACTCCCTCCCAATATCCTCATTGATATAATGTTTGTGCTCTTGTCCTACAATTGGGCTACCTAAGGAGGCTGCCTTACATATCAAGTCATGTGGGCCATTCCATTTGCTGTTGAAATTAATATTGGCCTTCAGGCGCAGAATTGGTCTCCACTAACAAGGGCATGTGTCATGGGTATGGTTGGCTCGTTGATGTTTGGGTGAGTGGCATTTCGATGGGGGGTGTTGGGAAGGTGAAGTACCCTGGTGTCTTAAAGTTGTATTCCCAAACCTGCATTATGTTGGCAGGCACTTTCATACCACGGTAAACCTCCATCCCCCTTCCAAACTCCACTGGGTCAGTGACGACCGTAAACGTAATATACTTGTTATCCCACTCTGTGGCGTTTACAACTGCCTCATTTATTTCGGCTGACTGGAGCTGTATCTGACCATGAATGCGGCAAAGAAACAGGTGTAGGAGACATTTGGCGGTGGGCGGTGGGACTTCTTTGGGAAAGAACAATTTATGTGCACCTACGGCGTGAGGAATGTGTGAACACACAAAGCAGGACTCATTTGTGACCTTTCTTCCAACCTCCCTCAAGTCCCTGTACCACATGTTGTCTAATAGTGCGTTGTGAATCCCATTATCCTCTGCTGGTTTACTAGGGCGCTGGGAGTGGAAATCAGGCATAGAATGCTGGTCGAAGGTGTAAACAACTGTGTTTTGGAGATTACTGACCCAGTCTGAAATTTGCGCAGCATGTTCCTTATTACGTTGGGTACGCAATGTATATCTGACTGGCACTTTCTTGCGACCCATTTTATACCTGACACTTCGTTTATTTTTGGCGGGAACGTTTTGGGGTACCTGGCACAGGGGGATTCAAGGTGATATCAAGTACCATGTCCCATTCTGTAGGGTCAGCCTGGGGTGAGGAAGGTGTCAGGGTGGGCGGTACATTGGTGTCATAGCTACTGCTTATCCCAATTTGCTCGTTACCAGGAGGTGTTTTGGACATGGGGTGCCCTGTGGTGGTGGCAGGTCTAATATTGTAAGTTGCACCTCTCTCTCTCTCTGAACGTGCTGCAAACCAGTGGAATACAGCTATTGAAATAACAAACACAGCAAAGAAAATAATGGCGACTGTACATATCTTTTTCAGTGAAAACTTGGTTTGAGGGATGGGTCTGTTACTGCCTCTCAGTCCATAGACCACCATACGATCTCCATGCTCATGTTCTTGGATAGTCAGTGGAAATATGATGCCCTCCTCTCGGTCAATATTCAGATCTCGGATGGTGCCAGGTGGATCCTCACGTGGCTCCGATGAATCCATGCCTTGCGTTCAGCTACTCGAACAGCAGTGGGTGAAGAGTCAATAACTTGAAACGGTCCCTCGTATTTGGGGTCTCTCCACTTCCGGACTTGTTTCTTTATGAAGATTCGTGTCCCAGGGCAGATAGGTGGAAGTTCATCAGAAATAGGGCCCTTGTTCTTTGTCTTTGATATCTGAACAGAAAGGAACTTAGCAGCACGAGTTAGGGCACACAAATAGTCAAACAATTCAGCTTTCACAATCTCAGAAGACGCTTCAGTGTCTACTTTAGGTCTGGTGGAGGGAACAACCATATTTATTGATCTGCCAGTGACAAGCTGGTGAGGTGTGAGGTGATGATCAGAGCTAGGAGTGTTTCTGAGTGTAAACAGAGCGATGGGAAGGCAATAGAGCCATTTCTTTCCAATTGTGGCACTTATCTTACTGATCTTGGCTTTGAGCAGACCGTTGAGGCGATCACAAATACCATTGCTTTGGAGGTGATAGGCTGAAGTTAACTTATGTTTTACTCCTAACATTGTGGCAATTATGTCAAAAATGACGTTTGAAAAATGGCTGCCATTGTCACTGCGAATGGCATTCGGTAATCCCCAGCGACATATGACCTCCCAAAGCAGGAAGGTAGCTGCAGCCTTTGCGTCACAATGGACACATGGTCCAGCTTCAATCCACCGTGAGAAAGGGCACACCACTACAATGAGGTATCGGTAGTTCTGGCATCTGTCAATCATGTCTACATAGTCAATGTGGAGCTCTCTAAAAGGACCCTTGGGCCTTGGTATTGTTGAGGCAATTGTTTTCATAGCTGGATTAGGTGAATACTGTTGACAAATGAGGCAGTGATGAACGAAGAGTTGTATCTGCTTATATGCTTTGGGGATGAACCACTATGTCTGCAAAGTTGTGGACATGATATCACAAGGGACATGTGTATGAAGGTGTAACTGAGTGAGTGCTATTTGCAATAGTGCCTGGGGCATGACAGGTTTTCCTGTCATTGTCTGTCTGTAAATTAAATCTGAAGCATCCTGCTGTACTCCCCTCTTATTCCACAACTCTTTTTCTTCAGGTGGGGCACTTTCCTGTATCTATCGGAGGTGCAGTTGTGCAATGAGATCATATTGCTGTGTATCATCAATAGTGTATGGAAGTGTTGGGTCAGGGGTATCTGATAACGGTGACTCACTTGGGTCATCAACTGTATTTTGTGTATCTTTCTGCACTGCTAAGGGTGCATCTTGGGTGAGCAAAATGGGGGCACTGTCATTTTGTGCTGAGAATAGAGATGGTACAGGTCGGGGCACTCTAGCTGCTGCTTTTGCAGCCCAATCTGCCATGGCATTTCCTCTGGAAACGAACTCTTGGCCATTTGTGTGTGCAGCACATTTTACTACAGCTACTTCTGTTGGCAATGTCAATGAATATATTAGTTCTTCAAGTAACTGTGCATCACAGGCGTGTCATCTGTTTTGAGAAATCCACTCCTTTTCCATCTCAGGATGCTGGAATGTGTTGTTGTAGTAACATATGCAGAATCAGAGTATACAGTCATTCTTTCATCTGCTCCATGTTTGAGGGCTTCAATCAGTGCAACTAACTCTGCTGCTTGCGCTGAGTATTGTGATGGCAATGCCATCTGCTGTACAATGTCTAGAGAGTCAGAGGAGTTATTCTGCTGTGCTCTGACCACTGCAGCTCCTGTGTATCTTATCCCTGTCTCTTGATCAATGGTAGAGGAACCATCAACAAAGCTGTACTGTCTGGTAATGGGTCCTCTTTTGCTGTTCCTGACTCATCTGGACAGTATGTGGCACAATCATGAGTGTCATCATCAGTGGTGGCAATGGGATGGGCAAAGAACGTGGCTGGATTCACAGTGTGACATTTAACAACTTCAAGGATGGCAATGACAGTATGACTTCGTATCCTGACACTCTTTGTGTGGTAAGGGTCGTTTTA
Source organism: Lissotriton helveticus (assembly GCF_964261635.1). Lineage (NCBI taxonomy): Eukaryota > Metazoa > Chordata > Amphibia > Caudata > Salamandridae > Lissotriton > Lissotriton helveticus. Next base: position 603,832,177 of record NC_136059.1, read on the forward strand.
GCCTTCTGTATTATTGCAAAGACAGCATGCTCAGTATACCGTGTCAGAGGGGAACCCATAACTATGGGGGTGCTTTTTTCAACAGCGAATGCTGCGGTTGATAAAGCCTGTTCACAGGGATAATGGCCCCTCATCACTAAGTCTAACATGCCACTGAAGTATGCAATTGGTTTGTGGCCCATGGGGTACTTTTGGGTGAGGACTGCTGTCATGACCTGTCCATTACAGTGAGTGAACAGATAGAATTATTTTGTGTAATCAGGAGAGCCCAATACTGGTGCATTTGTAATCTCATCTTTCAATTTTACAAAGGCTGATGTCATTTCAGGTGTCCAGTCAATCTTGTTATGCCTGTCTTTGGCCATTTTGACAGCTTTCAGGAGTGGTGCAGTGACAGTAGAATAGTCAATGATCCACTGTCTGACGTAGTTCACTAGTCCTAGGACCTTTTGCATGTCTTTGACTGTCTGAGGTTCTGGAGTGTTCCTTATTACCTCTACTCTTCCTGGGGTAACTCTTCTCCCTGATGCTGAAATCATCTGACCTAGGTACTGCACTTCTTCCTGGCAGTATTGCAGTTTCTGTTTGTCTACTTTGTATCCTCTTTGTGCTAGTGTTGTAAGCAGAGCAATTGTATCCTGTCTGCACTCTTGCTCTGTGGTGCTACAGAGGAGTATGTCATCGACATATTGTAGTAGAGTGCTGTCACATTGGAAATTTGACAAATCATCTTTGACAACTCTGTTGAACACACACTGGGGGACTCACAGTAGCCTGAGGTAACCTTTGATATGTGAACTGCCTATGTCTGAATGAGAATGTGAATAAAAACTGTCTGTCAGCATGCAATGGGACACTGAAAAAGGCATTTTTCAGGTCAATGATGGAGAAGTACTTGGTATTGGGTGGGATGTTAGTAAGGATCACTGAAGGGTCAGGGACAGTGGGAAATTCTGGGACCACTATGCTGTTGATCGAGCGAAGATCATGAACTAGCCTCCATTGGTTTGTTTTCTGTTTGCGTACAGGAAAAAGACACGTGTTACATGGGGAGATACCGGGGTATATCACGCCTTGATCTAGTAATGCTTATATGGTAGGGGTGATTCCTTCCTCTTCTTCCTTAGACAAGGGGTACTGGCGCACTCTGGGGAGAATGGCGCCTTGTTTCAGTGTTACTCTGAATGGCGCAGCTGATTGAATGAGCCCTGCATCATTGGGACCTGTTGTCCAAAGGATGCTGGGTACCTGAGCTAAGTCTGAGTCACGTGTAGCATCAAATGCTGTGGGTTGAGTTGCTGTTCTAATTTCAACTGTCACCGACAGGGGGACTGGATTCTGATAAATAATTTCTGCTTTCAAATGTTCCTCAGGATCACCGAATATTTGGTGATCTGAAATGTTCCTCACCAGATGCCCAGGCTCAATGAAAATGACGCAGGCCCACGTGTGGGCAAGGTCGTCTATGGCTAAAAAAGCTCCATATGTGGGTGTTATTTCAAGACAGTGTATTTCTAGAATCATATTTTTGTCAGGTACTGGGATGTTCTGTGATTGAGGGCAGAAGAGAAATTCTTTGGGAAGCTGGACAGTGTGCAAACAACAAAAAACTACCGGTGGAAATGAGGGTCATAGGGGAATGGTTAGTATTTATAGACCTGCTTATACCTTGTCCCCCAACTAAACAATATACAAATACACGAAAGGTATCAAGGGTCTTTTATATATTTAAGGGATCAGTGCCAATATTATGGTACTCCCACTCTAGGATGCCAAATGGTCATCAGAAGCATAGAACATAGAACATACAGGAGAGACAATTGAAAAATCTGAAGATAGAGGTCTACAGAAAGAGAGAAAAGAAACCCATCAGCCCACCAGTTGGCAGAACTTCATCATCTGGGTTTTTTTGAAAAATCACAGTATCCGTTTGATTCAACCTCAGTGAATTCCTTGAGGTTTACCAGAACCGGATTGTGAAAAAGAAAAAGGTTGTAGACCAGACAATGAGTGTTTTAAAGGGCTGAAAAGGGTAAGTTGCAGTGCTCAAAAAGTGTCTAAACAAAGTTTTTAGTGAGTTAAAAATGCCTGTTTTGATGTCTAGAGAAAATATTTTATTGAATATGACCATCAAGACGGCATGGTTAAAAGCAGAGTGGCTATAGTATGACAATATTACTATGCATCAAGGATAATAATTGGTCGACATGTTTCAGCCCATCCGGGCTTTTATCAGGACCTCTGGTATGCACTACTGCAACACTTACCACACCTTGTGATAAACAATTTGAGTAACGTGAAGACCTACCAATGATGTCGTTTATTATTCCAAAGCCTTTCCTAACATTGTAGGGACCTCCCCCTCGGCTCAGCTGATAGACCGAGGCAACGACGGAGAGTGCGTGGCCTCCTTTTTCCTGAGCGAGCGCCAGGTGAGGTGAGGCCTGTCCTCCCTACAATGTTAGGAAAGGCTTTGGAATAATAGACCACATCATTGGTAGGCCTTCACGTTACTCAAATTGTTTATCACAAGGTGTGGTAAGTGTTGCAGTAGTGCATATCAGAGGTCATGATGAAAGCCCGGATGGGCTGAAACATGTCGACCAATTATTATCCTTGATGCATAGTAATATTGTCATACTATAGCCACTCTGCTTTTAACCATGCCGTCTTGATGGTCATATTCAATAAAATATTTTCTCTAGACATCAAAACAGGCATTTTTAACTCACTAAAAACTTTGTTTAGACACTTTTTGAGCACTGCAACTTACCCTTTTCAGCCCTTTAAAACACTCATTGTCTGGTCTACAACCTTTTTCTTTTTCACAATCCGGTTCTGGTAAACCTCAAGGAATTCACTGAGGTTGAATCAAACGGATACTGTGATTTTTCAAAAAAACCCAGATGATGAAGTTCTGCCAACTGGTGGGCTGATGGGTTTCTTTTCTCTCTTTCTGTAGACCTCTATCTGCAGATTTTTCAATTGTCTCTCCTGTATGTTCTATGTTCTATGCTTCTGATGACCATTTGGCATCCTAGAGTGGGAGTACCATAATATTGGCACTGATCCCTTACATATATAAAAGACCCTTGATGCCTTTCGTGTATTTGTATAAGCTGGACAGTGTGCCCATTCATCTCAGGTGTGTTGGCAACAACAATGTGTACCGCAGTGGAGAATGCTTGCTCATCCACTGGGCGGGCTCTTATCTGATCCCTCAGGGAAGAATCCACAGTGACAGCTATCATTCTGTTCAGTGGTGTACCAGGAATGGAGCAAGTCATTGTGCCGTTTTCATTTAAATGTATTGTCATATTTAACTTGGCCATGAGATCAAGTCCCAAGTGATTTACTGGGGACTGAGTTGAGTAAAGTAGACGCTGCTGAATACATTTACCTCCTATTTCCATTGGTACTGGCTTGGTGAAAGGGACCCTTGTTATTGCCCCAGAGAAACCCTGTGTGTCTGCGCTTTTACTGGAGATGGGCAGTGCTCCTTCCCTTATACAGGAAAATGTAGCACCTGTGTCAATCAAAAAACTATACGTTTTGTTGTTAATCGTGACATACACAACTGGATCCTCTATAATATTTGTGAGGCACAACAACACGGGACACACTAGGGTTGTCTGTGGGCTGTCCTAACCTGAATACCCTCCAGCCCGGTACTGCTGGATGGTGCCCTGTAAAACCGAATTGGCGGGGGGGCAGTGCTGTGTCTCCCTGAGGTACAAAAACTTGTGTCTGTGCACCATTTGGTACACAGACATTTGTGGCTGAAGCAGCTGTAGCTGTGCTTGTTGAAGTGGGGGCTGTATTTGGGCCATCACAGGTGTCTGCAACTGTACCTGCTGCAACATTGGCTGTTGTTGTGCTGGAGAAGTGTAGGAGTACACTACTTGGGGCTGCAGTGGCTGTGGCTATGGCTGCTGCTGAACATATTGCGTTTGCACCTGAGCTTGCTATGGGTGTCCTCTACCAGCTGACCTCTCCTCATCCCGCATTTTAGTACGGCATTCCTTTATAAGGTGCCCTGGCCACTGACAGTAGTAACACAGTCGTGCTCCTGGCTGTGGTACAGGTCTTTGGGAGCATGATCCTCTACCTCTCCCCCTCATCCCAGTATTAGTGGACCTCATTTGCTGGTTGTCATGATACTGCTGTTGTTGCTCATTACTGTATGTCTGTTGCTGTGCATTGTCATGGATGGGCTGTGCTTGCATGGGTTGTGCTGCTACCTGCATGTTACCTCCTAGTGCATTCTGGGCATTTTGTGGAAAATTGGTGACAGCAGTCATTTGACTCACCGGTGTAGCTACCATGACTGCGTCAAGGCCCTCTCTTTTCTTCCGTTTTTGCTGTACTAATTTAGCAGCTGCGTTTTCAATTGCTAATTGCCTCTTTTTCTCCTGCTCCTTTTTGCAAAAGTGAATGATGTGATGTTGTATTTCTGGCCATGGTTTGCATTCCATTGCTACTATTCCATCTAATTTGTTGTGCACTGCAGTGGGCAGTCCCTTTTTAACTGTGTGGTAGAAGAACCTACAGTTACCTCCCGTCACGTCCCATTTCTCTCCTAACTCCTGATGCCACTTTTCCTTCATTCCTGAGATGTACTGTGCTGGATCTTCATTGCTTTGCATTGTTTGCGACATTGGAGATCCGAAGTCGGAAACATTCCTGCGTAGTTCACTCCATAGGGCAGATCTTATTTTATTGAAAGCATTACTATCTAATTTCGTGTTAGTGGTGGAAAGTCTTGTGTCAATGCGTGTGAACATATCCTCTGCGTCCTCTCCAATCAGGGAGGTGAGCAGACTTTTCACATCCCCAACAGCCTGCAGTGTGTTTTTCAAAGGCTTGTATCCATTTTCCAGCACCCTCTGTGAGGGGCGGGAGTTCCTTCTTCAAGTTTCCTTTGTCCATAAGGGACCAAGGGACATAGATGGGTCGGTCATTGACATTTTTAAACAGCAGGGGCACCTGGCATGTTACCTTTGTGGGCCTTGTGTGATCATACCTGCGTGCATAGACCTGATACATCATATTTCTGTGGGATGTCATCAGGTCTCCAATGGTTTTCTAGCACTGCGAGATTTTCTATCTCTGTTCTTCTCTGCCTTCTCCACCTGTTTTCTGCCCGTTCAAGCACATTTGACAGATCCAAATTGTCGAGGTCTAGCTGTGGTGTTACTGGCCTGCGTGGTGTAACTATTGGAGGCGATGCCTGGGGTACGAGCGTAGGTGGTGGTGTCTCCTGGGGGTTATAGTTAATGACTGTTGGCAGAGCTTGGGGAACACTTAAGTTGGCTGTAAGAGGAGCTGCTGTGTTGCTCTGTGGCGGGGCTACACTTTGGGCTTCCTGATGTAAGTCTATCCACGGCCCTTGCTGTGGCATGGTGGTTGGGACCCCACCACCCTGTGACCCTGCTAGGCTTGCAGCACCAGCTAATTCATTGAGTGTTGGTCGTTGCTTTTTACTAAATTGGGCCAAGCCACCCATCAGTTCAGTCATTCTATCCTCTACCCTGCCTACTTGTAATGACAGTCGCTGGATTGTTGCTGTATTGCCTGTGGGGCTTCTTGAGTACTTTTCACGTGACATGTCCCCTGCTTCTCTACCCGTTCTTTGGTGTAAGTCATTCTCTGTCCTCCACCTGCGAATATCTCCTTCAGTGACTACCTCAGAGGGATACTGTTCGCTGTCTCTTTTTTCTATATTAAACTGTAGCAGGTGTTCTCCCTCTCACTTGGGACCAGTGTTAAGGGGGTGCCACCCATTATCGTGTGTCTGTGTATTGTAATACTGCTGGCTAGGGGACAGGAATGGGCCATATGTCTAGTTCTTGTCCCTGAAGTATTGTGATCCCCAGTGAAGGATGTGGGGGCTTGACGGTTAGGTCTGGGGAGTGGCATGTGAGAGCTGTGCTGTGAACCGCCAGAGGCCTCATTGCTCTCTTGGTCCTCTTCCTGCTGGTGGGCTGCAGAGTTGGATGCAGGTGTCATCTTTATTGTAAATAGCGTGTCACTCTGACCTGGTATTCCTGATGATGCACCCTGAATCACTGGGCTTTGGGAGCTTAGGGATAGCTGGCCCTGTGTACTCTCTGGTCTGCTGTCTCGTGAATCATTTGAGAAGTCAGGGACAGAGATATCATCATGGCCTATGGCTGCTTCGTCATTTAATAAGGGTTCTAGGTCAGTTTTGATAACCAGTCCTGGATACATGCCACCTGCGTCATAGGCTGGTAGAGGTGCGGTGGGTGTTGGGGCTGGTGTGTCATTGTCCTTAAAGACGCTCCACATAGCCAGGGTGTCTTTGCGTTTTTTGAGCTTGCTATCGGAGTATTTTCCCTCCAGGAATGTTCTAACATGATCTAGTATCGCTCTATCGAATGTACCTGCTCTGGGCCATGGGTGTAGCATATTTTGTGTGAGTTTGTGCAGCTCGCTACAATGTTTCATGATACGCTTTTCCTGAGCTGTGAAGTTTTTTGTCACGTATTGAAGTGGTGTTGCCATTATTCCTCAGCGTTGTATGTAGAAAGGAGTAAGGGTGTAATTCCACTGGGTGTCATTGTCAGCCTCACCTGCTGCAAGTTTGTTGTGTTAATTCCCAGGGCTGAAATTAGTGTCAAGATGACTGTACACGTTAGAGGTGAGACCTGGACAGAAGATGATGTTGTATCCTCAGAAAGGATTCAGAAAAGGGGGTGGTGATGAACAGAGTGTCTGAATTAAGCAGACCACTCTTACCCAGTCCAAAGATCAGGGCTTGATCCATCACGTTATTTATCTCACTGCCCCATCCCAGCTCAGAACCTGGCTATATGCAAATTAGTCTGTCCCTGGCCCAGTGCATCATGGGAACAGGGCAGACCAAACTACCAAGCCAATTCTTCACCAGAAAGGAGACAAGCTACCGGGGACCGGTTTCTGGCATTTCAGCCTCTTCGACCCGGCTTGCTTGAATCCTGATGGAGCAGTGAGAAAGGGACTCATGTCTGAGTATACCCTGCCACACCTATAGTGGCCAAAAACGATTCAGAAAAGGGGGTGGTGATGAACAGAGTGTCTGAATTAAGCAGACCACTCTTACCCAGTCCAAAGATCAGGGCTTGATCCATCACCGTTATTTATCTCACTGCCCCATCCCAGCTCAGAACCTGGCTATATGCAAATTAGTCTGTCCCTGGCCCAGTGCATCATGGGAACAGGGCAGACCAAACTACCAAGCCAATTCTTCACCAGAAAGGAGACAAGCTACCGGGGACCGGTTTCTGGCATTTCAGCCTCTTCGGCCCGGCTTGCTTGAATCCTGATGGAGCAGTGAGAAAGGGACTCATGTCTGAGTATACCCTGCCACACCTATAGTGGCCAAAAACGATTCAGAAAAGGGGGTGGTGATGAACAGAGTGTCTGAATTAAGCAGACCACTCTTACCCAGTCCAAAGATCAGGGCTTGATCCATCACCGTTATTTATCTCACTGCCCCATCCCAGCTCAGAACCTGGCTATATGCAAATTAGTCTGTCCCTGGCCCAGTGCATCATGGGAACAGGGCAGACCAAACTACCAAGCCAATTCTTCACCAGAAAGGAGACAAGCTACCGGGGACCGGTTTCTGGCATTTCAGCCTCTTCGGCCCGGCTTGCTTGAATCCTGATGGAGCAGTGAGAAAGGGACTCATGTCTGAGTATACCCTGCCACACCTATAGTGGCCAGGGACAGACTAATTTGCATACAGCCAGGTTCTGAAACTGGGATGGTGCAATGAGCTAAAAAACGGTGTTGGATCTAGCCCTGATCTCTTGACTGGGTGAGAGTACTCTGCTTAATTCAGAGACTCTGTCCATCACCACCCCTTGTTGTAAATAGTATCCTCAGAAAGGGCAACAACACAGCCGTCCTCTATGTGTACCGTGATATGTAGTCTTGGGTATTGTGTGGGCTCTCTGCTCATCCCCTAGAGTTATCTTTGAGGTGGGCAACTGGTGGCAGCGAATTTGATACTACTATTCTCCTTTTAACTGGCGGTTTTGTGAATATGCCCACAATAATGGATAGTGCGTTGTGGAGGGGTGTCTTTGCAACCGCTCTATGATACTTGGTGAGGGCTGCTGCTGCAGCTGCTCATGCAGCTGCTCGCCGTGATGCTCACAAACCAGGAGCAAGTTGGGGTTGTTGAGTGCCTGCAGAAATAATGCGTGATGTTCACAGCCTAGTGGTGCATGAGTATCTCGTGAATCTCCCTGCTTCTCCAGGCAGTTGATGCTTGAAGGAGAAGATGTCAGTGAGTGTCAGTGAGGGTGAGATCAGGGCTCTCGTTACTTACAACACTTCCCACTGACTGTATTGATTCTGTGGAGGACTCTTCAGTAGTATATGATGTTGATGGGGACACCAGTGGCAGTTGCAATTATATATCTTGAGTGTCCCCCATAGAGGGGGAGCGTTGTGAATACTGTGGCCCCCCAAGTGTAAGGTGTGGGTCTGTGTAGCAGGTCTACTGGCTTGTGCTGGGAGGCACAGTTGCACCAGATGCAGTGCAGATACTCTTACCTCAGTGCCTCGTGTGAGTGGGAATCCCAACAGGTTCCACGCTTTAGATATCAAGGCACTTTGGCGTTTGTCAAATTTTGTTAGAGTTTGTGTGTTAGGATTGTGTACTGCTATTATTCTGTTGTCTAATATATGCAGAACTACCTCAACTGGTTGCTGCCCACTATAGCGCATCTGTGTCTTCTAGTGAAGGTAAATATGGGTAATAGGGGTAAATATGATTGCGGCACTGAGTACGCTATATACGTCCTCACGTGCACTTGCGGCTTACGTTATGTTGGCAGCACAAAAAATCCTGTATATATGCGTATCCTGCAACACATTCGGGCTATTATCCATAGTGACCCGGCTTACCCGGTAGCCAGACATTTTAAAGTAAGCCACAATAAAGACGTTAATTGTCTTACTTACTTTGTAATTGATCAGGCACCGGCTCCCAAGCGAGGTGGGGATAGGGACAAGGCTCTAAGGCAGTTAGAGACAAGATACATTCTTAACCTTGATTCTAAGCATCCTAACGGCCTTAATGACAGGGAGGACATGCATACCTTCCTGTAATTTTGCATTACTGCACCCTATCCAATACCCCTTCCACTGATTCAGTTAGATATGTTACTTGGGTTGATTCTATCGCCAATGATCTGTATGATTACACCAGATGCCTTAATGACTATCTGACTACTGTCCCTGAGCGACCTTTATTGAACCTGTAAGCTCATATCTCTCTCTAGGATCACTAGTTTTTAAACCTTTCATATTATTTTGGTTGCACCTATTTCACTCAGCACTTTACATCGTAATTTTGCCTACAATACATTTGATTATTCATTCCTTCTAGAAGGAACCATTGGCTTAAGGGTAGTGGCACTATCCTTCTTGTATTAGTTTAGCATTAGCACTTTATGAATAGTATGTTTTTATGTAACAACGGGACAGTTAAGTGTGACATTTTTATGAGACAGTATGAAAAAGTAACTCACAAGTCAGCTACATTACGAGTATAGCCACTTGTTTGGTGAATTGCCATTTGCACAATCATTTTAAATATGATATGTATTCATGTAAATCATTAATTGACCTGTTATGTATTAAGGTCTTTTTTATTATTTTAACATATTTATATGTTATTTATTGGTTGCAATGGTTTTACATATTGAATTACTATGATATTGTAGTTGTATTGTGTGGTTTTTAATAATTATGCTGTCAGTCTAAATTTGCACAAGTCAAAACGCATTTAAGCGGTTATATGTTCATTGCAAAATGAACTAAATTGTAAATATTCTATTTTATGTGCAATATATAATATGCTGCTAAAAGGTTATAGCCATGCGGGCAAAATTACCAATTTTTCTGTGCACATGTAAAACACCTTACACTTTTAAAAAAAAGTCCGTTTTCTATGTTTTGATCATTAGAACACGTGGTATTACTATAGATGAAAAAAATGAGTGTGTGCTCTATTTAAATTAACTCTAACTGCATTTCCGTCATGTGATCAAGGGCAGTCCCTGCCCGAAACGCGTCATGCCTACCTGAACTGCTGCTGCAAAATGGATAATAAAAGTTCGCTGTGACACTCTGCAAGCCGTGTGGTGGTCCGTTACTTCTGTGGTTTTAACTGGGAACAGAAATTGAGCCATATATATATATATATATATATATATATATATATATATATATATATATATATATATATATATATGCAAACAAGTCCCTCCATCAGAAAAGACGAGAGGACACAGCGGGGAGATTCTTGGCAGCCTTTAATTCACCAGCAACAACAGGTATAATGCATTTCGGCTCCTGCCTTCGTCAGACACCCAGTTGCTGCAGGTTTCACTCGCTCCTCCCTTGGTATTCCGTGGCGCTCCCTTTATCTGGTATATATATATATATATCCAACAAACTGCAGAGACCCATTTGGATGCAGCCACACACGAACTCCATTCTGAACTCCTTTATTTCAACAGCCTGCCAGCTGGGTTACAAAGGTGACGCTCTTCAAGTAATCAGCTGCCAAATGCATTTCGAGAGTCACAACTCTTTTCGTCAGTGGCAAGTTCATCATATGCTGGCACACTCTCTCTTTCTTTATATTGAGTCCCCGCCCACTGGGCGTTAGCAGTCAGAGGCGTTTATGGGATCCGTAGTCTTTGTATCAAGTGGAGTGATCCCCAGCGAAATGGATGCAAATTTTAAAACCAAGTGGAATGTAAAACAGCTGACCTCGGTCGTGAAGGAGGCCCTACGCAGGAAAGCGGGTCCTTTCAAGTGCAGACGAGTGCTTGAAATATCAGGAATGGAGAATGAGCTGGCGTTCTAGCAGGAGGATGCCTGCTCACCCGGATTGGCAGCCATAAAGCGGGACGCAAGAGTGCAGTGGACTGTCCATCTATCCACTTGGAAATTAACTTGGTTAATCTTGAACTGTCAGCACACCCACAGGGGTTAAACTCACAGCGCACTACGAGACCCAGGAGGCCTTGCATTTGCCACGCCCGGGAGGCAGGTATTTATTGCAATGTGCGCGATGTCATGTGCTGGCAGTTTTCTTCAACTATACGCCGCAGAGGAAGGGAAGTGAATTCCCGAAACGCGTCCGGCGTGCACACCCTGTTAGACGGAAACTACTGACTCATCTTGTGTTTGCTGGGTGCCAATAAATCACGGAAATGAAATTTTATTCTTCATGTGGCCTCCTTCAATTGGGTAACCTGTACTGTTGGATATATATATATATATATATATATATATATATATATATATATATATATATATATCACACTGTATGGCTCGTTTTTTTCCCCAGAACGGCGCTGCAAATTGTGGCCGCGGTATTCCTGCGGATGAGCCCGCCCGCTAAATTATTCAAAAACAAGGATTCCTCCGTCAGAGGATATCGTGGAGTCGCGGGAAAATCCAATTAGAATCCACAAGGTTTACTTCAAGTTCGTTTTATTTGTAATCCATTTGGTGTCAAGAAACAAGGCAAAAACCAACGCGTTTCTGCAGCCTCCGCTGTCTTGGTCACGGTTAGTTTGAAAATAAGCGTTGCCACAACTTATACACCTAGTTCAGTTTGGAAAGGAAACAAAGTCACTCCCCCTAGGGGCGTTGCCACCAAACACATGATCATTGTATCACAGTAAAGTTACTCTAAGGATTATGGGTGATGTAGTCCACCGTTAATGCATTACATTCTGTTATTTTGCATTCATTTTCTAACCTTTTACACACTTTTGCACAGAGCAGCAATATATTGATTTTGTAACATTGATTATGTCAGGACATTGTGTGTCATATCGCCCTCCAGTGGGCTAATGGATAATTAATTGTGTTTTTGCCGCCCAAATGTGCATGGGATTGGTTTGCAAGTTAGTTGCGGTGAACCCTTGGTGATCAGGAAGATGTTTTTGTTGTGTGAATTACCGCCCTCCAGTGGGCCATGATGTGTAGTGAATGATCAATGTGTGTGCATTTTTATTTTAATATTGTATTTGTATATTTGTGAATGTTGTCCGCCCTTCATTGGGTATTACGAAGTCTATTGTGGCGATGATGGTGCTTTGCTTTAGTTTGGGGTTTGCTCCTTATAGAACAGTGTGTGTGGCATTGCAATTAGTGATAGAAAAGTTAAAATTAAAATTAAATTGTAAAACGTGATGCTACATGTTGAAACAGTTTCGGTCACAGTCGCAGTCTAAGTTTGTATTCACAGATGTATGTATAGTTCTTCAGATTGATTGAGACCAAAAGGGGTCATTGTCCTAAAGTTCAAGATATGTCTTGATTCCTTTTGCCGTAAATGTTTTTCATTGTGTCCGCCTCTGTCAGACAGGGTCATTGTCTCTATGCCCCAGAAACGTAGAAGTTTCCAATCCCCGTTGTGGTGGGAGTCCATATGTTTTGCCACTGCGTTGCTTCTGTCTCTGTGTGTCGTAGCACGAGCGTGTTCCAAGGTACGTTTTTGAGCTCGCAGATTGTACTGCCTATGTATCTGAGTTTGCAGGGGCATTCGATCATGTAGATTGTGTATTGGCTGTTACATGTAATACATTCCCTGATCTCCCATGTCTTTTTGTTTGGCATCATTATTTCTGTTGTGGGTTTCGCAATTTCGCAAGCTTTGCAGTTGTAACATTTTACAAAGCCCTTAGTTTTTAGCCAAACTTTTTTTTGGGATGGTTTTCTGTAGTGACTGTGAATCAGTTGATCTTGTAAATTTCTGGCCCTCCTATAAGTGATGACTGGATGGGTACCCATTTTTTTGCCAATTACTGGATCTAGTTGTAGAATTTTCCAGTTCTTTTTCAAAATTTGATTTATTTTTTTTGATTCTTGGCTGTAGTTTAAGATCAATCTGATTGGTTCATCATCTTGTTGTTTTTTGGACGTTTTTTGTAAACACTCCATTCTTGATTTTTGGTTGGCTTTCTCCCAACATTTTTGGACCATTTTCTTGTTGTACTTTCTTTTTTCAAAGCGTTTTATGGTGTTCTTGCTTTGTTTGTTCCATTCTTTTTCCTCGCTGCAAATTCTTCTCAACCGGAGAAATTCCCCGTATGGTATGCTTGTTATTAACGATTGTTGATGAAAGCTTGTTGCCTCCAGAGTTGCATTTGTGGCTGTGTTTTTCCGGTGAAGGGTTGTTTCAATGCAATTGTCTTTTATGTAGACTTCAGTGTCCAAAAAGATAGCTTTTGATTTGTGTATAGTGTATGTAAACTTCAGACATGATGTGTTTGTATTCAATATTTCAAAGTATTTCAGAAACTTTGCCTCACTGTCATTCCACACTATGAATAAATCGTCGATGAATCTTTTCCATATGACGATATGTTGGGTGTATTCCTCATTTGCCTTGCTCCAAGCTTTTGTTTCCTCCCACCAGCCCATAGCTATGCAAGCATAGCTTGGGCTGAAGGAAAAACCCATCGCCGCTCCATTTTTTTGACGGTATATTGTTTCCCCGAAGAAAAAGATATTGTTTGTGAGTGCTAATAGGATCATGTTCAAAAGCATGTTATTGTGGTCTCTGTAATGGATATTACGTTCCTGAAGGTAGTATTTGCATGCGTTTACACCCAAGTCATTGTCAATGTTGGTGTATAATGCTGTTACATCCATGGTGATCATTAGGAAATTCGGTTGCCATGTCAGTTCTTTTAAAGTGCACAAGAATTCGGTCGTGTCTTTTATGTACGATTTGAGTTGTTGTACATACGGATTCAGGTAATGGTCGATGTAATTGGCTAGAGGCTCAAGTAAGGGCCCCTTGGCTGACACAACGGGTCTCCCTGGTGGTTTCGTGGGGTTTTTATGTATTTTAGGCAAAAAGTAGATTGTTTCCATTTTCGGGAAGTCGACTGTTAGATATTTCTTTTCATCAAAGTCTAGTAAACCATCTGATTCCCATTGGTTTAATTTGTGATCAAGTTCTCTTTTGATTTGATGAAGGGGGGTTCACATTTGATTTTTCATAGTATTCGCTGTCATTTAATTGTCCTGTGGCTTCCGCGGTATACAGATCCCTGTCCCATAGAACCACGTTTCCCCCTTTGTCTGCTGTTTTGATTTCAAAACTTTGATCCTTTTTTAGAGAGATTAAAGCGTCTCTTTCTTTAATCGTTAAGTTGTCACGGCAGTTGGTTTTTGTGATCTTGTAGAGGTCATGAGTCACTGCTTCCTGGAACATATCGATTTTGTTGCCTGGCGTAAGCTGCGGATAGAATTTGGATTTGGCCTTCATTTGACTGGTTCCTGCTCCCAGTTGTTTTATTGCTTTATGTAAGGGGATCTCTTTACCTTCTTCCTCATTGATGTTGAGTAAGGCTAAATATGCATCCGCCTCCTTGACAAGGAGGGTTGAGGTTGGTTTAGGTTGGCTTTTTGTAAATGTTGGTTTGTCTCCTTTTTCCATAAAGAATTTGGCCAGTTTTATTTTTCTTATGTATAAATACATATCTATCCTGGTTTGTGCCATGTCCATTCGTTGGGTTGGACAATAATTAATTCCTTTTTTCAAAAGTGAGGTTTCTGCTGCTGTGATTTCTCTTTTTGAGAGATTGATTATTTGTAATTCCTCATTTATTTGCCCTTCTTTTGTTTCATTCCTCGTGTCTCCGTGCCTATTTTTGTGTTTGTGCTGGTTTCCCCTCCTGCTCCTCCTTGTTGGGTTTTTTGGGGTTTGGGTTGCCATGGTCTCCCCCTGCCTCTTCCTCTGCCTTGTGTGAATCTCTGCGCCCCCTGATGTTGTTCCCAATGGCGTTGAGTGAGAACGAGGTGCATATCCCCTAAAAAAGCCTTCTGTAGTGGATCTAGTATGGTTTCATCATCGCTCTGTTCCACTGATGCGAGGGATGATAGGCTCGAGGAGGAGATATTCAGATTTATTGGTTGTTGTTTGTACGAGTCATACTTTCGGGCAAACGTGAAGATCCGTCCTTGTTCATAATCCTCAGCGTCACGTATGAATTTGGTTTGTTTTCTTTGTCTCACTACTTCCTCATGTTTTTCTATTTGTTTACTTAGGTCGTCCTTGAATTTTGTCATTTCTGGGTTTAGTTTTAAACCATCTATTTCTTTTTCTAAACTACTAAGTTGGTCTCTTACTTTGTCCAGGGCAATCTCTATGTGCTTTACCAATATTTTGATCGATCCTAAAGATGAATTCAAGGAGTGTTCTCCCCACTCTTGTAAAAGGTCGTTTGTTATATCTTGTTGTGTAGGCATTAATAGATTGCGTAGTCCCCTGGGGACTCTTTCCACTTCTAGGTATTTTTGTAGTGTTATAAGTTCCCATGATTTATTTATTTCTTTTTTGTTTAGTTTTTCCCATGATCTTAGTTTTTCTTTAACATCGTTTTCCCCTTGTTCTTTGGCAGTTTCTTTAGGTTGTTCCATGTTTCCCCTTTGGAACATTGTTGTTATCAGTTTCTTTCTTTTAGCATCACGTTTTTCCATCTTGTGCTTATTTTTTGACACACTCCTTTTTGGATTGTTATGTTTTCCAAGAGACTGCTCCCTTGAAATTTCGTGTTCGTAAACCTGATTTGTGTAATTGGAAATTCTTGTCTTTTTGTCTGAAGATGAAACAGATATTCGCGCAGAGGTTGTTTAACACATTGCCATATCCCTGATTTGGGATAATATAGTTGCAGAGTTATTTCAAGCGCTTCGTTGTTGTATCTTTCAAAAGACAATTATGCCACTAACCGGATTGCCACTATGGTGTGGTTTCGTTGTTTGTGAATCAACAGTTTTTTAAAAGGATTCTACGAGCGTACTCGGGGTCACACACTCTTACCTCGGATTCCCGTGGCTGGAGCGGGACCGCACCCTTCCGCTCGTAGCTGTTCCTTAGTTTTCTGTTCAATGCTTATTCCGGTGAGCACCACGGGGAAACTTGATACATCACACTGTATGGCTCGTTTTTTTCCCCAGAACGGCGCTGCAAATTGTGGCCGCGGTATTCCTGCGGATGAGCCCGCCCGCTAAATTATTCAAAAACAAGGATTCCTCCGTCAGAGGATATCGTGGAGTCGCGGGAAAATCCAATTAGAATCCACAAGGTTTACTTCAAGTTCGTTTTATTTGTAATCCATTTGGTGTCAAGAAACAAGGCAAAAACCAACGCGTTTCGACAGCCTCCGCTGTCTTGGTCACGGTTAGTTTGAAAATAAGCGTTGCCACAACTTATACACCTAGTTCAGTTTGGAAAGGAAACAAAGTCACTCCCCCTAGGGGCGTTGCCACCAAACACATGATCATTGTATCACAGTAAAGTTACTCTAAGGATTATGGGTGATGTAGTCCACCGTTAATGCATTACATTCTGTTATTTTGCATTCATTTTCTAACCTTGTACACACTTTTGCACAGAGCAGCAATATATTGATTTTGTAACATTGATTATGTCAGGACATTGTGTGTCATATCGCCCTCCAGTGGGCTAATGGATAATTAATTGTGTTTTTGCCGCCCAAATGTGCATGGGATTGGTTTGCAAGTTAGTTGCGGTGAACCCTTGGTGATCAGGAAGATGTTTTTGTTGTGTGAATGGATTACAAATAAAACGAACTTGAAGTAAACCTTGTGGATTCTAATTGGATTTTCCCGCGACTCCATGATATCCTCTGACGGAGGAATCCTTGTTTTTGAATATATATATATATATATATATATATATATATATATATATATATATATATATATATATATATATATATATATATATATATATATATATATATATATATATATATATATATATATATATAAGGTAGGGTGGTCCAGTACAAGCTCGTCCCCTAATGCTTCTTTAATGACTAAATAAAATGCCTCTTTAATCTCTTATTTATCTGGGCCGTTATAAACACCTTCTGGAGAGAGGTCAGGGAATTGTAGGGCACTAGGGTGTTCGCCCAAGCAAGCAACGAGGACCTTGCTTCGCAAGGGGTTGCGGGACCCAGAGGTGATCACTACATTGGGTATCTCTAATCCTGGTGTTACCATAGAAACCTGCACGTGTATGGTGTGTGCAGTCTTATATGTTCTGTAACCATGTATTCTATTCATTTGTGTGAAAATGCAGTTTAAAAGAAAAACACATTCTGCAGACCTGAGTGACACCCAGTTATTTTAGATTGCACAGTGAGCTTCTCTGGCTTTTTCTGCAGTTCTGATAAGGGGGGGGGCAATCCTGAATGGCAAATATGCACACAGGAAGGTAGCAGCACTACAATAGTATAGCTGTGACAATTGTGGCGCTCAAGATGCTTTAGCTTATAAAATCTCTTCAGTTAATCAGTGACAGATCAATACATATGGAGATACATAAATGCATTTGAAGCCTCCCTAGTTATTGGACCTCACTAATAAACCAGTCCTCTGCATTTGGCAGTGGCCTTCATTAATATTCTTTTACAATCGATGTGCATGTGCATATAATAAACAAAGAACAAAAAACAATCAATGTGCACCTAAATATTATGGTCTCACTAAAGTCAGCCTCTGTACCATGAAAAAACAATAATCACAAAAACGTTCTGCTACTATACCTAATAAAAACCTCTCTATATATATATCACTAATTACCAACCAATAACACAATCCTGAGAGTGCCCAATAATTAGCGAACACTTGTACATGTGTTTCAAACAGAAAAGCTAATGCAAATGTTTTTACGGTTTGAACTTTTTAACCATTAATTGTGCACATTGGCCGCTAGAGGGCGCTCGAGTGCTTCCTATGATAATGGTGTACACAAAAAGAAGACTAAATGCAAAAGATACTTTTAACTGACGAAAATACAATGTTTACGACAAAAAAACACTTAATCATCCCGGGGAACCACTTAAATTGTCTACACAGGCGATATCCGAGATTCCGTCAGTAACCCATCGGAATACTGGTCTCAGTCTCGGTCACTGATCTCAAACAACCCCAACCTGGAGCCTCAAACAATGTGTGAAAAGCTAACATCGCTGTGTTGTGGTCAAGCCAGCCCAGTGAGCAGCGTCGGGCTGCAGGAAAGGTCGGTGTCCGGAAGGTCTATCAAGGATGGTCGAGGCGAAGCCAAACTGGGGTCGGTGCTGTCCAGGGAGCCAAAGCGCCGCCCGGCTGGAGAGGCCTCCCCGGATGGCCCAGGCGCGTGTTCCCGCGGGGGCCCCGTCAGAGAGGCAGGGTGCGCACGTCGCTGGCCCCCACGCCTCCCAGAGCGCCTGTGGCGCGGGCAAAGAGTCAGAGCGTCCGGCCTAACTCCACCGGTGGCAGCGGGTGGAGCGTTATCCTGAGCAGGCATCTGAAGCAGGCGCTCCTCCGTTGCCCATGTCCATGCCTCCTCTGGGGTCTCAAAGAAGATGGATTTGTCTTGAAAGAGCACTCGCAGCCGCGATGGGAAGAGGAGCCTGTATTGAATGTTAAGCGAGCGCAGCTTCTGCTTGACCTCCCCAAAGGAGCGACGCTGAGATTGGACCTCCCGGGTGTAATCAGGGAAGACCATGATCGTCAGGTTCTCGTGTCTGAGCGGCTGCTTCCTCCGGGATTCGGCCAGGATAGCGTCTCTGTCCCGGTAGTTGAGTATCCACAGGATAATTGGGCGCGGCGGGGCACCTGGCTGCGGCCGGGGAGCAAGCGATCGGTGCGCCCTCTCAATTGTGAACCAGGGGGAGAACGCTCCCTGGGGCATCCAGGAGCGTATCCAGCGCTCCACAAAGTCTGCTGTCCAGCCTGTTCCACTCCCTCAGAAAAGCCATCCAGGCGAAGGCTGTTGCGGTTTTCTGCATCTTCTGCCCACCGGTGGAGTTCCTGCGTGTGGGACTGGAGCTGATTCACCCGGGCCTTGAGTTGCTGAACGTCGTCCTCCACGGCCGACACTCGGGACTCCGCCTCATTAATCCGATCGTTAGCGTGGCGAAGGTCCTGCCTGATCAGTGTAATGTCAACACGGACCTCAGCAATCTTGCCCTCGACCGAGGACTGCAATGCCTGGATCGCCAGGAGAATTACCGAGAGTTCGGGCGCAGCAGGGGCCCCCGCGCCAGCAGGATCACCAGTATCCCCGGCATCCGTGGTGGTGAACCAGTCCATTCTGGTTTGAGTCGCCGGGATCTTGGGTATTTTATCCCAGACCATGATGACCTCTAGGCGGTATGAGAAGGGGGCAACGGCTCCCCGGGAGCAGTCTGGACAGCCGGGAAGCAAGGAAAGAGGATGAAAGAGGGAGGCCTGGGGCGCAACCGGCTTCCGCCACCCCGCGCCAATCCAATCGTAGTCTGAGGGGCCTCAGCGGACCACAAGACAGCTCCTGGGTCGTCAAATCACCAAGGATGGAGGCGAGGGGTTAACCCCAAAGACAGAAGCAGGGCATCATGGCTCCAGACAACAGGATTCAGTGGTGGAGCCCACGACCAGGACCGAGCCGTGCGGCCGATCCAGAGCACCAGGCATTGGCTCCGGCCCAGGGCCCCCGCGCCAGGCGGGAGTGGCGGACCAGGAGATCAGGCCCGGCCAGCGCCAGCCCTCCCCTAGCGTAGGAGAGAGAGTAGAGCCCCCGCCGGGAAGCCCAAGCACCACTGCCCGAGGTGGCTGTCGAGGAACCACCGACCCTCCAAGGCTCCAAGGGTGAAGGGAGGGGGGAAGAGGCCAGGGACAAGCCCAGGGCTCCACGCACCGGTCCCCCCTGCCGCCCGACCGATGGCCGACCCCCCTCTCAGAGGCCCGCACCCCCACGGCCACGTGTACACCTCCTCACTCACATGAGGCGGGGGAGCGACAGACCAGGGTGTCTGCGTCCACGGCAAGCTGGGCCCAAGGAAGGCAGCGCAGCCTGGGGATCCCAGGACCTCTGCAGTGGCAATTCCAGATAAAGACTTCAGTGGGAGATCTCCGCTGTGGCTGCAGGCCAGGGGAGCACAGACCCCGTCCCCACTGTGGCCAGAGCACACGAAGGAAGGGAGACACAGGGGGCAGTGAGCCGCCGCCTGCCCGAGAACAGAGAGAACAGGGCAGCGGACAATGCAGTCCACTGGGTAGTTACATGTCCCCGGGATCAGGCCTGCACCATAGAGAGCCACCAGGAAGGAGCCATGAGGGATTTCGCAATTGCGGCGCAGAAGGAAGACCCCCCAAGGAGGGAGATAGGGGCAGATGAAGAGAGGCTGGCCGTGTCCGCCGCCCGATTCAACTGCCGATTCCCAGCACAAGCGCCCAGCTCAATCAGCATCCAGTATGCCCCATTGAAGAGGGGCTCCCTGTTGCGCAGTACGGAGACCAGGGCTTGGGAGAGAGGGCGAGGGGTGGGAGAAAAGTAGACCAAAAGTTGTTTGTGTGTGTAAAAGGCCGCTTTATTAAGACACAGGTGCACATTACAAACCCAAACCTTGGCAACGCCTTACAAAACTAAACCTCACTAAATAAATAAATACCTACAAACTCAGCCCCCCGAACCCTCCCCCACCCCTAAAACATTTGAGCCCTCCCGCTCCCAACAATACATCAATAACAATATAACAGCATTATAACATTACGTCATCAATAAAATTACATCATCAATAAAACATTTCGTCATTAAACAAACATACGTCATCGTTAAAACTTTATTCGTCCAACCACAATTGCAATAACAACGGTCAGGTCCTCCATAACCATAAACCCTGCCTGACCCTGCACTCCTGCAGATACCCCCCCCTCACAAAACTGAACGGTCAAACCATGACCAACATACCCCAGCACTTGTCAAAGAAATACTCGAACTAATACTCAACCAGCAATCTGCCTAAAAACCGTAATGATACCCCAAAAACACCGCACAGCACCTGTGTCTAGCGACGGATACAAATACAAGAGAAACAACCCCTGCACACCGGTAGCCCACAAAGCAGCCTTTACTTAAAAAGAAAATAGGGGCAAAAAACCAACAAAAATGGGAAAAAACTGGGCTGCGAGGGGAAAAAAGGAGCAGTAAAGCGAAAAATTGAGGGAGGGAGGGTGGGACAAAAAAGCTATGAGCCCACCTAGCCACCAGGTCACCAAACCTAAAATGGTGGCTGGTAGGCAGTGGGCGGGGGGTTTATAATTGGGCTATTCTGGTCCTACTGGACCAGCCCAATTCTCGAAACTTCTGTCCCTCTTAAAGGGACACCCCTCGCAGCTCTCCCAAACCGCCCGGGGGAGGAGACCTCCCGGCGGTCGGCTCCCTCCCCCAAGCCCCCCTTGGGAGAGAGGGCGAGGGGTGGGAGAAAAGTAGACCAAAAGTTGTTTGTGTGTGTAAAAGGCCGCTTTATTAAGACACAGGTGCACATTACAAACCCAAACCTTGGCAACGCCTTACAAAACTAAACCTCACTAAATAAATAAATACCTACAAACTCAGCCCCCCGAACCCTCCCCCACCCCTAAAACATTTGAGCCCTCCCGCTCCCAACAATACATCAATAACAATATAACAGCATTATAACATTACGTCATCAATAAAATTACATCATCAATAAAACATTTCGTCATTAAACAAACATACGTCATCGTTAAAACTTTATTCGTCCAACCACAATTGCAATAACAACGGTCAGGTCCTCCATAACCATAAACCCTGCCTGACCCTGCACTCCTGCAGATACCCCCCCCTCACAAAACTGAACGGTCAAACCATGACCAACATACCCCAGCACTTGTCAAAGAAATACTCGAACTAATACTCAACCAGCAATCTGCCTAAAAACCGTAATGATACCCCAAAAACACCGCCACCCAGAAAGGTAGGCGGGGAAGAAACGCCTCCCTTTCTGCCCCCCAACCGCGAAGCGAAAGAGAAACCAGAAACTCAGCGCTGCATGGCCAATGCCCGGGCTAAAACCTCACGAATCTCCAACAAGTAAAGTTCCATTCCCACACGGGACAAATGAACTCCATCATCCCTAAAGAACTCAACAGACTCAAACTTAATGTCCCTGTGTGAAATCCTACTGAAACCAAGGCCCCTACAGCAACGAGACACCTCCGAATTCACTTTCTTCCTGGCCCGATCGACAGCCCTGGGATTCACCGCTCCCCTCCATATCCTGCGAGGAATTAACTCTGTCCAAAAAACATGACACCCAGCCCAACGTTCCTTAATGAGGCCTAAATCTCGTTTCATAGCTCGCAGCAAGACTACCCCTTTCGTTGCACATAGGTCATTTTCTCCCAAATGAATGACTAAAATATCCGGGCAAACACCGCCCACCATGTTGTTGTTCAAACAAGGGATCAACTCTCTCCAGAGCATCCCACCTTTACCCTTCCAAAGAACGTTAAACATTCGATCATTGAAACCAAGTCGATCTCCAAAGTAACTCCTCGCCGCCTGGACTCTGGCCCACTTGACAAATGAATGCCCCACTATCCAGACCGTTAGCACCGAGGAGCGAGGCCCAGCAACGGATCCTGAAAAAGAAAAAAGAGTTAGAATCCTGTGAAGGAGGATGACGCATGCGCCTCCTCCGCCGAGCTCCTCACGTAACGCTGGAAACAGTTAGAAGACCAGCGCCCCAATCGCTTAATATCCCTTTCAGACCAATTTCTGTGAAAAGCTTCAGTGGCAGCACCTATTCTGAAAGAGTGAGTACCATAAATATTGCCATCGAGACCTATGTGCTGTAGCGCTTTGCGCAACACCATACGTAATTGATAAGATGTTACAGGGGTGCCATTGATATGTTGGAAAACCAGTACTTCATCGCCACCCCCACACAATGAACGCCAGCGCCGCGCCAGCAGTAGAGGGCAAGTAAGCTTCGGAGCACATGCTTGTAACCATACACCTTTCCCCTTACCCGTCTGATCCGTTTTAGAACTGGCCAACCATACATGAACTCCCTCATCATAACAAAAAACGTCCTTCCAAAACAATCCACACTTATACTTTGAACCCAACAACTCAGATACCCTGAAAGCACCAAAAAACATGAAAGCCATCAACATTGAGAAAAGACATGCCTCAAAATCATCTGAACAAACTAAAGGCAAAACTGTAATTAACCTGGCAAGAACTTGCCAAGATATAGGGGCTCTGGATCTACCAATGTGCCCTTGCTCCCTGGCCCAGCCCTCAAGCATCCTTCTACCAATTTCCCCCGCAGATGGAGGATAGCCCCACCACAACTTCCCCATGAAAGCAATCCCCGCCAGTTTCCCAGCAATGGTTACTTTGGTCAAACCCTTATCCATGAGGTCCAGTATAAAGTTGACCACATCATCCGACCGACTCGACAGATCCTCCCTTCTGACAGCACCAGAGTCCAGAAATTCCTTCCACGCAAGGGAATACGCAGAACGCGTGGACACAGACAGAGAACCTACCACCAATTGAACGACCCGACCTCGCCGACGTGCCACAGATGACTCGGCATCGGAGTCGGGGATCTGTCCGCATCCCTCGCCAGTCCACGGAATCTCTCCCACTGCGAACGAGACAGAGCATCCGCAATGTCATTGTCCACGCCAGGAATGTGCAACGCACGAAAATGAATATCATGTTTCAAACAACCAAGAACAAAAACTCTCATAAGTTTCAACACTTGACTGTCCCTGGCCGACTGGCGATTCACTATCTCCACCACCGCCATGTTATCCACACGAAACAGCACCTTCTTGTGCGCCAATTCCTCCCACCACAGTGTCAAGGCGACCAATAAGGGGAACAGTTCCAGGAAAGTGATGCTGCGACCTCCATTCAACCATTCATCGGGCCAACGTTCTGCACACCACTTGCCATTCCAAAAGAGCCCAAAACCATCACTGCCAGCGGCATCCGAAAACATTTGTACATCCCACTGAAAGTCAACCTCTCTGACCAAGGGGACACCATTGAAGGAGTTCAGAAAAAACTTCCACATTCTCAAATCCTCCTTGACACCAGCAGACAAACGAACACGATGGTGGGGCAAATGATGACCTGCCAAAGCCCTGCCCAGTCTCCTACAAAAGGTCCTGCCCGCTCTCACCACTCTGCAGGCAAAATTCAAATGACCCAAAAGCACTTGAATCTCTTTCACCAACACTTTTCTCTTTGACAACATCACATCCAGCAATTCAATCATGTTGACCCTTTTGTCCTCCGGCAGTCGAGCAGACATATCCACAGAGTCTATCTCAATACCCAAAAAGGATAGGACAGTGGCAGGGCCCATTGTTTTCTCGGGAGCCAAAGGAACTCCCAAATCCTCCATGAGCCCTTGGAATGTGTCCAGAGCCTTCTGGCACTCCGCGGAGCCCGGGGATCCGACAAAGAAAAAATCATCGAGATAGTGTGTTACCAGGGTATGACCGGACTGATGGGAAAAATACCATTGCAAAAAAGTACTAAAACACTCAAACAAGGCACATGATATAGAGCAGCCCATCGGCAGCGCCTTGTCCACGTACCACTTACCATTGAACTGAATACCTAAAAGGCTCCAATCGTCCGGGTGGACAGGCAATAGCCGAAAGGCAGACTTGATGTCACACTTAGCCATCTCAGCGGCTGCGCCCGCTGTCACAACAAGTGACATGGCTACGTCAACCGAAGAGTAAGAGACAGACACTGCCTCTGGGTCAATGAAATCATTCACAGACGACCCTTCAGGCCATGACAAATGTTGAATCAGTCGAAACTGTCCCGGTTCTTTCTTCGGGACAACTCCAATCGGTGAAACAATCAAGTTATGGATCGGCCAATCGTGAAACGGGCCAGCCATCCTCCCTTCATGTACCTCCTTATTAAGTTTGTCTTGTACCACTGCGGCATGTTCAGAAGCTGATTTTAAATTGGCAGACCACCTCCGGTCCCTAGCACCTAAGTAACCGAGTCGGAAACCAAACTGAAAACCTTCCAACAGTGTAACTTTTGCTGACTGATCTTCGAAACCATGGAGGGCAATGCGCAGCCTTTCTAAATTAACTGGCGTACGAGCCCTTGGACCCAGCACCCTTAGCACCTCTGTATCCCCTTCCTCCTGAAAACTGTGAAGTCGTATTTGATGGTCCTGAAACTGTTTGCTTTCCCTGTGTACCCTCCGATGACTGATTGTTCCAGCACTTGGACAACGGGTGTTTCTTACCACAGCCTGAGCATTCATGTTTAAATTTACAATACTCCCTGGTACAGGAGCCCCTATTAAATTCCCAACAGAAACCAGACCCTGAGTACAAGGTTGCAGTGGCCCCCACCCCTCCCCGGGTGGGCTTCCCCTGAAAGGGCCGATAAACTAACGGCAAACCACTGGCCGTGAAAATGGTTTTCCCCCCTGACGCTGACCCCATTGTGTGTTGCCACAAGTCATTATCTATCTCCCCCCACTTAGCTTCCGGGTCCCAAGCCATCCTGGCCCGAAATTCCTCATCATATTGAGACCAAGCAAAACCACCCCCGGTGATCTGGGCCTTGCGAATGACGTCCATGTATTTAAAAAGGGACACGCTGCGCTCAGGGAACTTTTCGCAATATACACTGGCATAAATCAAAAATGCAGCTGTCCAGTTTTCAATAGTTAAAGGCACTCTGGGGCGTTTTGCCAGCTCAAACTCCTCTTCCTTAGACCCCTCTTTGGACCTGACTTCTCTGTGGAGAAGCTTCAGTAGTTCCACGTACTCACCATTCCAAATTCGTTCCTTAGTACTTAACATGAGATGAGCACCTAATGGTTTCGTAACCCCCATGTAAGGCAGTTTTTTGATTTTTAGTTCTTTACTGGCCACAGGCTCTTTAACCTTGCTGGAAGCACCAGCCATAACATGACCTACCACAGTGTTCTGAATGTCTACCACATCATCTGTACCAACTGCTGTGTCTTTTACATATCGACCTTTGACCAGACGGCCATCACTACTAATCACTTCAGTTTCACCACCGGTACCCACAGACACCATCTTAGGTTTGGCCTGTGTGGCTGATTTCTCACCTGGCAACAGAGAGACCACTCTCGATGGCTCCGCCCGTGTCTCCGAGGTCAATGCATCCGGTCTGCGAGGCGCCCTACTCGATGGGCCGTGCTCTCTTCTCCCTTGCACTTGACTTTGGACCACTGGAGCCTGTAACACACTAGAAGAAACATGAGAGGGCACCCCCCTTTCCGGATCCCGCACTTCACCTTCTTCAGGACTGTCTTCGTCGTAGTCCAACACCACTGAATCGACAGTAGTGTGCAACAAATCACCACGGGTCTTACCTAACCCGGTATCAACCACCGTACATTTAAATGATTGTGAAACTCCAGGAGGGGGAGCAGGCTGTACACGCCCGTACCTCCCTGTGCGTTGACTCTGTAGCTCCTTAGCCGCCGGCAAGGCCTGCCACCTATACCTGCTACTCGTTGGGGCCAGCGGGGTCACGCCAGACCCTCGTGTGCTGGCCGCGGCGGGATCCCTCGGTGGAAAAGAGAGGGCCGCGCTAGGCATTCTCCTCACTTCCCCTTGGCGTGATGGGACTGGACCGCGCCCTGCCAAGTCTGGACCTCCGCACCTATTCCTATCCTGAAAAGAAAAAGTTTGGACTGGTGTGCTAGGGTCCCTGAAAACAACACCTGAAACAGACCTGGATCTCTGCAAATTATCCTCAACAACCCTCCCTTGCAACCTGTCCAAAGAACTCCCTCTAGGACAACCCCTCATAGGGCGTCCCCGGACCGGAGAATCACCAATCACCTCATCTTCATCGCTCACGTCCAAGTTACCCTCTGCCTCCGCCGGAGAGGAAACCAGAAGAGGGGCCCTCGCGCCCCAAACTTGACCTTCACCCACCGTCTGAAAACCACGTTGCGCCAAACTTGCAGTACCAAAATGATCCCACCCAGGGGAACCAAACATAACATATGGGCCTCTCACCTCACCTGACCAATTTGGGACCTCCCCTGCCCCTAAAACAGGCCCAACGCGCCCCTGCCGAAGACCACCAGTCGGCCCCATCCTAGAACCATGCAAACCAGAACCCCTTGAACCACTCATAACAGGTTGGCAAACACCTGCCCCTGCACCCACGACCGTCCTTCCATACCCTGAAATCCCTGCACCGCGTGTAAGTCCTGCCACACTAGCATCACAAGGCAGTGGGGCACAGCCCACCTGCGATATGTTCCTGCCTTCCTTTTGCAAACTGACATCCAACTCCATGAAACCATAAGCACCGAAATCACCCAACCCGGGGCATTCTCCTCACTTCCCCTTGGCGTGATGGGACTGGACCGCGCCCTGCCAAGTCTGGACCTCCGCACCTATTCCTATCCTGAAAAGAAAAAGTTTGGACTGGTGTGCTAGGGTCCCTGAAAACAACACCTGAAACAGACCTGGATCTCTGCAAATTATCCTCAACAACCCTCCCTTGCAACCTGTCCAAAGAACTCCCTCTAGGACAACCCCTCATAGGGCGTCCCCGGACCGGAGAATCACCAATCACCTCA
Organism: Lissotriton helveticus; assembly: GCF_964261635.1. NCBI lineage: Eukaryota > Metazoa > Chordata > Amphibia > Caudata > Salamandridae > Lissotriton > Lissotriton helveticus. The sequence goes on from NC_136059.1 coordinate 603,859,659, forward strand.
TCTTCATCGCTCACGTCCAAGTTACCCTCTGCCTCCGCCGGAGAGGAAACCAGAAGAGGGGCCCTCGCGCCCCAAACTTGACCTTCACCCACCGTCTGAAAACCACGTTGCGCCAAACTTGCAGTACCAAAATGATCCCACCCAGGGGAACCAAACATAACATATGGGCCTCTCACCTCACCTGACCAATTTGGGACCTCCCCTGCCCCTAAAACAGGCCCAACGCGCCCCTGCCGAAGACCACCAGTCGGCCCCATCCTAGAACCATGCAAACCAGAACCCCTTGAACCACTCATAACAGGTTGGCAAACACCTGCCCCTGCACCCACGACCGTCCTTCCATACCCTGAAATCCCTGCACCGCGTGTAAGTCCTGCCACACTAGCATCACAAGGCAGTGGGGCACAGCCCACCTGCGATATGTTCCTGCCTTCCTTTTGCAAACTGACATCCAACTCCATGAAACCATAAGCACCGAAATCACCCAACCCGGAAACCCCCTGCCCTGAAACCAAACCAGAAACAGAACTCCCTTCACCCATCTGTGCCCATTCACCCTCTCCCCTCGAGCCCCCCCCCACAGACAAAGCAGGACCCTCAGCGGAGCCAGGGGTAGAAAACAACAATGGGCTACCCACATTACCCTCCACATCCCTCCTGCCAGTATCAGAAGCCTGACCTAAAACAGCTTGATGCCTAACAGGTGCCACATCCTCGCAGTCCAACTCACCATGAGAAAAAACCACGTTTGCCTCCCTCGTCTCCCCAGCCTGCCTCTCAAAAACCACATAGCCGGGAGGTGACCCCACCAATATATGCGCCGCCTCAGGAGCAAACTGCGAGTCCTCAACAGCCCACTGCACATTCTGAACCCCCTGCACCAAACGCTCCTGGCCTGATACCTGCACCACACATGGAACAGAGCCTCTGCGCGCGCTACGAGCCGGGGCGGGCTCCTCATGCTGCACTCGCCGCTCCACCAGCGGGTCCGAAGCGGAGCGCTTTTTGCTCCCCCCCCTGCCCCCCCTACCCCGCCCTCCCGCCGAGGCGGCCCTTGAAATCACCGGACCAGAGAAAGGGGGAGCGGCAGCCTGAAATAACGGGGGGGGCGGCAGCGCGTCACTGGACATATGCGCCTGCCCCACCAAAGCGCCAGACGTAGTCGGAGCACCCCCCGCCCCCACCGCAACACCTACCTGACACTCTGGAGCTACGCGCGTCCCCCTGCCGCCCTCACCAGAAGAGCCGCGTAACGCCGGAGCTGCCGCCTCACTAGAAAACACACGCGCAGCCTTCTGAGGGGCCGGCTTCCTCAAACGGGACCGGCCCCTCTCGCTTACCTGGCTCGGGCGTCTCCTCTTCGGCGACGAGCACGCCAGCACCGCCGCCCCCACGCCAGCGGAGGCCTGGCGCTGAGGACGCGCCGGCACACCTCCAGAAATTAAATCCATGCGCCCTGCCTCAGCCAGCAGCCGCATCGCTTCCACAACACGAGAGTCTTCCATCGTAAACTAGCAAGCAGAAGTTAAAGACAATAGCCTAAATGCCCAACTCACAATAAACGCACCACAAAAAAGCTATGAGCCCACCTAGCCACCAGGTCACCAAACCTAAAATGGTGGCTGGTAGGCAGTGGGCGGGGGGTTTATAATTGGGCTATTCTGGTCCTACTGGACCAGCCCAATTCTCGAAACTTCTGTCCCTCTTAAAGGGACACCCCTCGCAGCTCTCCCAAACCGCCCGGGGGAGGAGACCTCCCGGCGGTCGGCTCCCTCCCCCAAGCCCCCCTTCAGAGGAAAGTGGCCGAACCTCGCCACCCGCGCAGACACACACGGGCCCCCACACCTCCCCCGAGACGCCCCGCAGCGGGCAGGCCTCACCTATCTCTCCGGGCAGACAGCAACCCATCTCCGGGTAGTTGAGGCAGTCAGTGGAGGTCCGCCAGATCACAGCCACAGGCAGGTTGCAGAAGGCGGAGCTCTGAGACCTGGCAGGACTATAACCAGAGACAGAGTTCCGTGGTAGACCTCAGATCATCCGGTCGTTTGTGCCTGATCAGCGCTACCGACTCCGATGTCGGGTGTTACCGCAAGACCGCGGCAGTCTCGAGGTGCGCAGCAGCGGAGGCTGCCATTTCACATCCAGTCGGCCCGGGACAACAAAAGGAGCTGGAGGGCCAGGGGGGGGGCGTGATTTCGGTCGCAGCACCACAGACGGGCTCCATATCACTTTGGCGACAGGTCAGTGAATTTTAGGGCTTCCGATGGTGGAGGATGAAGAACGGATGACGGAGGAGTCCGGAGCATTACTAAAGTGCAACCGCCATCTTGACGATCTCGGCCCCGCCCCAAGGTGGGCATTTTATCCCCAGCGGCATAGCATGCACCTCTTATTTGATTTTATTATACTAGAGATTTGGCTGCAAAGCAGGACAGGCATGTGCGTGATCAGGCAATCCAAGAAGCTAAGGGATGTGTGACCTCACACATTGGGGCCATTAAATTACTAGCTTCAAGTCGCAGGCTTGTTTCTTGTTCTTTGTTTTTTTTATGTGGTACTTTTCTTTGATCAAATTGCCATTGAACATACATGGGGTTACATCCTGGCAGGGTATAAATATTCCAGATATGGACAGAATTAACTTGTCATATAGAAATACAATGTGGTGTGTTGTCAACATGATAACAAATTATGTGATTCACACATGGTGCAAATTTTATTGGTATTAGAAGTTGTTACTACAGATATGTCAGTCACTATTGGTATTATTCATATCAGGTTTCAAAAGCAGGGCACAGTGATGCCCAGGGGAAATTCCTAAGTTGCCAGCATACCTAGCTGGAACGATGATATTGAACATTGCTTGGAACACCACATACTGTCATAGGAGAGAAAGGTGAGACATTAGGATGATGTTGACTCATGGAAGCAATCACACGGGTCAGTGGTGTTTTCAGTCTCTATTTGCATACACATATTTCTCTAAATGCACATGCTGCTCTTCTTTTTTTATATATTGTTATTCTTTGGCTGTTCTTCCAAATCCATTTTATTTTGTGATTTGGTGTATTCACATTTCTCATTCACTGTTGTATCTATGTTAATTGGTTATTTCTCTGCCACTACTTCTGAATATACCACTTTGGGTAGATTTTTATATTCAACTATGGATACAAATGGTTATGCATCATGGGCCCTAAATGAATTTAAAAATTGATTAGGGTCCCCTCTCTATCCTACTTCTATTAAATGCAGTAATGCCTATTAGTTTATTGGGCAACTGATCGCTTACGTTTTCTCCTATTGGTGTTTAGAATTTGTTTTCACATCACAGTTTTGTATTGATACTCTTTGGTGTCTTTGTCTGTACGTTGTATTTTTTATTCAAATTTGGCTTTATATGTTTGATTTTTTGCCCTATTAGATGCATATGTGCTCTATGTAATATGGTCCATGTGATCAGCACGTTTTAATGTGTAACATTAGTTTCCATTCCTTACATATTTACTCAGGGACATAACATATCTTTGAAAGAGATATTATTTAACCTTTGTTTTTGTAGTGTCTTGTGCTGTTTATGTTGAATTCTTTTTTTGTTGATTTGTTTTTTATGTCAATCGGTTTTCAGCCCTGATGAAGTTCCTACTGTTTATGGAACGAAACACGTTGGCAGGACAGTGTATATAAATAAAGAAAAAACTATGAAAAAATAAAAAATAAAGGTCTCGCTACAATATGCTTGATTGTGCTTCTTCACCTGGTGCCCCTCCATATGCTTTATCAACTCCACACAGAAAAATTTTCAAGGAAAAACAGTCAATGTATTCCTATGACAGGTAAGTACTCGGTCTTTGGGTTTGAGTTTCTGGGGTTAGAAAAAGGGTTCCCCCAGGATCAAGGATGCACTCTCAAAACACCCTCATCTGCACCAGGGCGGCTGGGTGCAGAGTGCTGAGGCCCAATGCTATCTAATGGGGACGGAGGGCCTCCGGTTCGTGCCTGCTCATGGGCAGGCCACAGGGTTGTGGGAGCAAAGCTCCTGGTGTTAGGCTCAGGGCAATGGGGGATCCGAGTTAGCACCCAAAGTACACCCACAACGGTGTAGGGGAGGCTTGGTGCAGGGTGCTCTTTTGGCATCGGGTTCCCTGTTGGTTTCAACGGGGTTTCTCTTGTTTTGACAAAGAATGCAGGCTCTGGACGAAGATTTTCTGGCTGTGACCACCGGTTGGAGAGGTAGGTTGGGATGCCTGGGGATGCTGGGACACCGTCGGTTGGGCCACCCAAGGCAGTGGGATTTCAGGTGCATGAGTGTCTTTAGGCGTCTGGTTTTTTTACCAGCTCAGGTCGCGGTCGGGGGGATCCTCCAGAAAGAGACTGCAGGGGTTGTGGAGAGGTTCAAGGCAAGTCGGAGATCACCAGATCTCAGGTCAGGATCGCCTGGGAGACCTCCTCGTGGTGTTGGGTCACTCGAACTTGGGCTGCGGCTGTCGGTGCAGAGAGGTGCAGACCAGCGGATTTGGCCAGAGTCTGTGGGTGAGCAAATCTGGTGCTCACGGGAGAGTCTTTTCTGTGGAGGCAGGGCAGGTCCTCTGGGTTCTTGAGATTGCTGGCTGCAGAACACAGTGGAATTTCGCTTCTGCAGGTTTGAGGTGGGGACAGGCTAGTAGTTCTGGGGCAAAGTCAGTGGGCTTCTTCCTCTTCTTAGCTTCAGCACAGCTCTTTGGTTCTTCTTTTTTTCTTCTTGGTTGGTTCTTGTCTGAGGAGGCAATGTTCAGGGGTGCCCCTAAATATTAGATTATGGGGCCTTACATGTAAGTAAAGGTTGGGAGCAAGGGCTCCCAACCTTGGGGTGGGTACACCCCCTATTATGCTGCCCTCCATTGTGAGGGGGCATAGGCCTCACTCTTGTTGGCTAGGTCCTCCCATCTGCAAGATGGCCGGGACTGAGAGTTGTGCTTCACCTCGCCTCCCCCACGTGAGGAGCGGGGTTGGCAAAGGTGGGCACCCCTCCCTTCCTCACTTGGTTTTCCTGCAGATTCTGCTGACTAAACTGGGGGTGAGAACCGGCGGGGGCCAGTTGCTGGGACCAGTAAAAGGCCTGGGGAAGCTCACAAAGGCGGCAAGCCTTTGGAGCTTCCCCTTCGTGGACCCTGCCCATCCTGGGGGAGGAGGCTTGGCACCTCGTCCCAGGATGTGAATTGTTTCAGACCCCCAAGTGCAGCAGGCTCACGACCTAGGGGTCCAGAATCATGCCTGGTGGTGGCAGCTGGTGAGCAGCCACTCAGCCTGGACACTAGTGTTCGGTCATTTTTCAGGGGGCATCTCTAAGATGCCCTCTGTGTGCATTTTTCATTAAATCCCACACTGGCATAAATGTGGGTTTAATGTGCTGAGAAGTTTGATACCAAACTTCCCAGTTTTCAATAAAGCCATTATGGTACTATGGAGTTCGTAATGACAAACTCCCAGCACCATTTTTTTTTTTTTTTTGTCCTCATCTCACCTTTCAAGCCTCTGCGGGTCTTATGAAGCCGCCTTCGTAATCTGTGGCCCCCACGGCTTACCGCACTCGCTTGGGTCGTCCGACCGGTCCCCATATTTGTAAGGGACCCTGGTGTAATCATTGGACCATTTATATTAAGTTAGACTTAAATTCTTACCCCAGTTCACAAAGGGGTGCCAGATGTTCAATGTCTTGTCCTCCACACCATCATAGTCTAAGCGAAGCATAGAAAATGCAGCCTTGAGCCAATCCTCTCTTTGCGGCGGTAGAGGGTCCCTCCACTTCCTGCACATCTCCCTTCTGGCCAGCAGGATCAAGTAAAGTAATAGCCCTCTGGCCTTCTGGGGGAGGGTTTGACTAAGGCCGCCGTCATCCCCGAAAAACACTAATGTCATGTTAATCACAATGTTGATGTTAAAAATATCTCGAATGTTATCCCCCACCTCATTCCAAACTTTTTCAAGAGATGGACACTCAAAAAAAATGTGTAGGTCATTTGCGAGAGGGGTTCCACATCTAGGGCATTTGGGAGCTGGATCTGGGGCGAATTTTGCGATTTTCGCTGGGGTATAATAGAGTCTATTAATCACAAAGAAATGATTTTTCTTTAAACAAGCAGGCTTAATATATTTGTATAGGGTCAATAGGGATGGCTCGTACAATGACTCTATTGACTGTCCGAGGGGGGTTCCCACCCATACCAACGCTGAGGGGGGCATCTCGTGGTCCTCCATCTCCAACATATTTTTATACCAAACAGAGATTTTTTTATTTATTGGGAGAGTGGATTTCCACAAGGCTTCGATCTCTCTATTCCCTCTGATCTCCCCCTTTGCTGCCTCATACCAAGATGTTAGCTGTATATATTTAAATCTTGAGAGCCCTGGCCCGATCTTTGCCCTCAGGTACTCCCATGGATGTATCCCCCCGGAGTCTAACAGTTCAGACCATACTGTGATGCCTGCCCTTCTTATCGGCAATGCCAAACTGTCCCGTAGGCAGTCTGGCGTTCCCGGCGCATCCCAAACCGGAGCATTGTCAGAATAGTACCCAATGCCCCAGCACCTTCTAAGTCTATACCATAGCTCCAAAGCTGCCCTCAATACCTTCAGGCGCACCCGCTTGAAGAATCTGGGCGAGCCAAATTTGTACAGAAAAGCCTCACCGTCTCCACCCCCTACTACTCGCACCATTTCACCCAGCAGCCTCCCCCAGGCTGACTCACCCGGCATAACCAGAAGCGTCCGTATGGTTTTAAAATGAAATGCTGCAGCATATAGCCTAACATCAGGTAGGGCTAACCCGCCTTTTTTTAACCTGCGTCTTAATTTTTTCCACGCCAGACGAACTCCCTTATTACCCCAAATGAAGCTCCCGATTTTACTCTGAATCTTCATTAAACTTTTGTTATGAAATGTTAAGGGTATAGAGGAGAAAAGGTATGTCAGCTTGGGTAGAATGACCATCTTTACCAGGTTGGTTTTTCCGTAAATAGTCAAGGGGAGGTTCCTCCATCTACTGAAGAGACTATCGATCTCCTTCGCCACCCTGTTTAAATTGAGCTCAGGTATCTTCTCCAATTCCTTTACTACACAGATCCCTAGGTATCTCAGTTCTTTACTTACTTTTCCTGACCACTCTAAATTCCAACACATCACCTCTGTCTTGGTCTTATTGACAAGAAACCCGGATAAGGACCCAAACTCACTCATACACTCCTCCACCCTGGGGATTGCTACCTCTGGATCGCTTGTGTACAGTATTACGTCGTCGGCATACAGAGCTAACTTGGAGCTATATTGTTCTGAACTAAATGGAAGGATTGTATCATCCAGTCTCAACATCTGCGCCAGGGGCTCCACGTACAGGTTGAATAGGAGGGGCGAGATCGGGCACCCCTGCCTAGTTCCTCTCTGGATGTTAAAACTCTCCGTGAGGAGCCCGTTTAACAATATTCGAGCAGAGGCACCCTGATAACAATTCTGCAGGGTATGTATGAAATTTGGACCAAACCCCATAACCCTCAAAACCTCCCAGAGGAACACCCAGCAGACTCTATCAAAGGCCTTGGCCGCGTCCAAAGCGACGACGGCCAAGGGCTCTGCTTTCTGAATGGCCGGATCTATATTTCCTATTAAGAGCTGCGTCTGTTCCTGTATGAGCCTCCCTGCGACAAACCCTTTCTGATCCGTGTGTATTAACTTCGGGATCAGTTTTGCCAATCTCCCTGCCAAAATGCCCATGAAGATCTTATAATCAGCATTTAGCAGGGAGATTGGACGATAAGAATCTGCCTTCATCGGATCCTTGCCTGGTTTTAAGATCAATACAATTATTGCTTCCTTCCATGTGTTAGGGACCTTTCCATTTAAGCTGTATATTGAGTTGAAAGTGTCCCCCAGGATATCTAATAGCTCCACATTAAGGAGCTTGTATATTTCACTAGGAAGTGCGTCTGAGCCTGCTGCCTTATTATTTTTTGATTTCTTAATCTGTGCTTCTATCTCCTCCAAGGAAAAGGGGGCCTCTAGCTTGTTTTTACTGTCTTCTGAGAGAACAGGGAGCTGTTTATCCATAAGGAATGACTGAACCGTGCTCGGCAGGGGAGCTAAATCCTCTCTATATAGCTCTGAGAAGATGGAGAGAAGACAGGACTGCATATCCTCAACCTTATTTGAGGTGTCGCCATTGGTGTTAATGATAAGTTCCTTTATATCATTCCTGGCACGATCAGTCCTAGCTTTCCAGGCCAAGAGGGCGCCAGCCTTCTCTCCATATTCATAGTTCTGCATCCTTCTGGTGGTCCACTGTGCCCTACATTTAGCTTCTAAGATTCCTCTATACTCAGCCCTTGTCTCCTCCAACTTCCTCATAATCTGAGTAAATTGCTCCGGAGCCCCACTACTGGCACCGTCTCTTTCTCTCTCCAAATCACTTATCCTACCCTCAACCCCCTTCAGTGCCTGAGCTTCAATCCTATTTTTATAGCATATAATTCCATGTAGTTTTCCCCTTAACCACGCCTTATATGCATCCCAGACTATATCTGAAGTTGTGGAATCTGAGTTTAGATAGAAGAATTCCGTAGTGGGGGCCTGAATAGCTACGATCACATCGGGGTCTAGTAACTTAGCCCTATTTAGAGTCCACCTTGGCTTTTGCCGCTGTGCCTCTTTACTCAAATAAACTAATTGAATAGGGGCATGGTCTGAAAGGTGACTCGGGAGAACTGTTATCTCAACTAGATTGATCATTGACCCTCTATCAATAAAGATATAGTCAATCCTTGAGGAGTGGTGATGCTTTTTACTAAAAAATGTAAAACCCTGCTGGTCTCCTTTTATCCCCCTCCATATATCAACTAGATCCAAGTTGTGTATCATGTTGATTAGTGCTCGACGTACCTTTACTGCCCCTTTATAGTGACTCAAATTAGATCTATCTTTGAGTGGGTCCAGTAAAACATTGAAATCTCCGCCGATCACATATGGTGGAGGTTCCAACATCAACACAGCTTGTAATTTATGGATATAAGTTGGGTCGTCTATATTTGGGCCGTAAAAAGAGGCACAGAGTATTTCTATGTTTCCAAATGCCAATTGAGCCGTCAACCACCTACCAGAGGAATCTGATTGTGTTTTTTTTATATTACAAGATGTTCCATGTTTAATCAAAATGGCCACTCCCCTATTTTGGGACGTCAGTTTTGACGCACTAAAGCACTTCACCCAGGGAACCATCGAGAAAATTAAAGAGCTTTCCTCGTAGCTCAGATGAGTCTCTTGCAGCATACAAACTTGAGCGGTAGAGAGTTCAAGATACTTAAAAATTAACCTCTGCCTCCGGGCACACCTTAACCCGTTGACGTTCCAGGATACAAAGATGGTCCTTCTACCCTCCATAATCACGCCTGTTTCCTCCCCCGATTTCTACCAAAATTAGGCCCCCCCTCATGACCCGATGTGGTACCCAAATTGTTGAGATGAGGTCGAATTTTTTTTCTTTTTTTCCCACTGCTCCCCACCCGTGTGCCCCCGTCCTCCCCTGACCCCACCCTCCCATTCTGCGTGCCCGTCCCATCCCTGAGGAACCCTCCCTACTAATAGGCAAAAGCCTATTTAGCCATCCTCCCCTCCATGGAGCATGTTTACTTATCACATTTAAATAAGGTTTTTTTCTTTTTTTTCTCGACATTCCTAATGATTGTGTTTCATGTATGTGTCAGTGACCCTCCGAATCTACACCCCCCCTTTTCCCCCTTATTTATCTCTGATCTTAGCTATTAGGGCGTCTGCTTCCTCCCCCGTCTTAATCAGATGCATGTGGTTATTCCACATCACTCTTAACTGTGCTGGAAATTTAAGCTGTGCCTTAGCGCCTATACTATTCAGCTCCTCCAGCCTTTTCCCCAGCTCCCACTGTCTTGATGCGGTAATGTGAGAGATATCAGATCTTATTTGAAAACTGAACGGGCTGGAGCTGTTGTAGTGTATCGTTCCTTCTTTTAAGGCGGAAGACAGAATCTGTTCCTTTATGGAGTAGGTTAAAAAGTTCACCAAAATCTTTCTAGGTTTTTGTCTTCTAAGATTTCTCCTATAAGGGTCCCTATGCACCCTCTGTATATAGTGTAGCAAGTCCACCTCTGAGGCACCTTTTAAAACTGTCCCCATCAATAAGGATATAACGAAACCCTTAATGTCTCCCCCTTCCATGGCTTCCGGCACATTCAGAATTCTTAAATTGTTTCGGCGAGAGTAATTTTCCAGACGCTCGATATCCTCCTTTAGTTCTTTATTCTGGGCGGATAGCTTTGTAACCTCCACCTCAGTTGCACGCAGGGATTCCTTTACTTTGGGAATTTCTGACTCAATTGCCTCGGTTCTAAGGGTGACCTCATCCACCCTCTTGGCTAGCTCGTCACAGGAGGCCTTGATTGCTGCTTGATTAGCTTCAGATATAGAAAATCTATTGGACATCTCAGCCTGGTTGGTTTCTGATACCGTGAACCTGCTGGCAATCTCATCCTTCATGGCTAATAATATGTCAGCCAAACTCCCTGCGGTTGTGGCAGGCTTATCGGGCTTATCGGGCTTCTCGATGCTGAGCTCTGCGCCAGTGTTATTAAAGACGGCAGAAGAAGCAGAAGTGGCAGGATGATAAGCTCGCTGAAAAACCTTCTAGATAACAATGTTTAGTTTGTAAATAGGTAGATAATATTCTGGATTGGATGTAAAATTTTCTTATTTGCTTTATTCTTTTATCTTTTTTTCTTCACCTTAAATTCCTTTTCTACACCCTTTCCTTAAAATACTGCACTCCTTTAAATATTGCACACTTTAATTGTCGCACATTAGATAATAAAAGTTTGGGCTTCTTTAAATATAAATACCATTTAGAAATGGCCGATACACCTTTTTTCTAGTCCTATTTTTATGTCGAGTTGACAAAGAAAACAGTGATAAGGGACTTCGTGTATATGCACAGCTCAAAGGAAACGCGGAGGCGTGAGCTTTTCTTCCCGAATGCTGTAACCTGCAGCCGGTAAGATATTGAAACTTTTGTTTTTCAGCATTGCACAATGAGGCCAATAGTGCGCTTAGGCAGCGTGTTTTAATACTCGCTTTTTTCACCCAGAACTGACGTGTCTGTCTCGAGACGCTGAGCGGACCCGATTCAACTTCCAATCCCGCAGGTAAGCGGATGCGCTTTACCGAGGAGATAATACAGGCAACATCTTCCTGATAAAATAACTTAAGTCCACGCACCGCCTTTATTGTTTTACAGGCAACCTCGAACAAAGAGCAAAAGACTGGGGCTTAGCATTAACATATACCCCACAGGTAAACAGCAATTTTTTCCCCCTTTATTTTGATACGACTTTTGCTTCTTTTCAACATTTAACATTCAGTTATTAAAATCGGCTCGTTCCCATTTTTTAGATTGGACGCACTAAGGCTACAAGTTCAGGTGAGCCCGTCATATAAATCTAGGTTATGGCGATTTATTCGTAATCAGCTGATAATTTACAGCGAGTCATTTAATTGGTTCTTTACAGAAATAAAAGGCAGAAGATTACGCACACTATTTATAATAGTGGCAGCTAATAAAACTGCAACAATTAGATAAGCAAGTTGTAAATAATAGTTCTAGAGTTCTAGTACACACATTCCTCCTTGACATCAAGAGTAATAAGGTTTTCTTTTCTTTCTCTTTTCTCCTTTCTTTAACAGACCCCTGACGAAGGGGCATGGCCCCGAAATGCATTGGGTGTTATTGTACTGTTTTGAATAATTCTGTGATTTATTTATATAATTTGTCTTTTTGATGTAAATACAAATTCTGACTGTTTTACATGAATTACCATATAAAAATATATGATGACTGAAATGATATGAACTTTTTGTGATGATGCATATTGGATAAAGCGCACTATAGCTTGATAAAAGGAGTACTTAAATTTTGTTGTGCGTGTTGGAGCCCTGGTGGTCTTTTTGGCACCAGGCCATATACAGTTTATAACTACAGTGTGCAGGCACTAATCCAAACACAGCACACGCACTGGTGAATACAGTATAAGTTTGATTACTTAGAGTGCAGCACCCGCTCATACATATTGTAATATTTGGCTTAGACACTGTAGGGGTACAGGGCTCATGCACCTGTACCCTAACCATTGGTATAATGCACCCAGCTAACGGGGTGGCTGATCTACCCCAGGGCACTGGGTTGTAGGCATGGCACACAGCCATGTCGACTCTTCACTTTGTTCTGCACCAAAACATGAAACCTGCAAAGGCAGTGTGTGTGTGTGTGTAGAGGTACAGGGCCTCTAAGGGTGGCACAATAAGTTCTGCAGCCCTTCGATAGAGACCTTCCCTGGCCACAGTGCCCTTGGTACCTGTGGTACCATTTACAAGGGGCTGACCTGTGGTCAGAGAGTGCCAATTGGGTTTTGTTTTCAATGCAATTTTAGGGAAAGAACATAAGCCCTGGGTACCTGTTTGGCAGGAGCCCAGGGCACGCTCAGTCAAAGTGCATCAGCAATTTAGCAAAAAGTGGTGGCAACCATGCAAAAAGAGGGCACTTATTTACACCGACTAATTTCTTTCAGTGCTCTTTAAGGTCCTTGAAGCAAAAGTTACAGGATTCTCCTAATCATTATATTTCTGAGAGAAAATGGCAGCCACACCCGTTGCACTTGCATCAATGGTTATGACTAACTTGAGCGTGATGTTAAAAGGCACTAAAATGTACGCCTCACATATTTCGTTCTATATTAAATTAAAACACTCCTCCTGTTCTTGTGCCCAAGTAAAACTCTGCCCATTTCTCAGTAATCACCACAAACTTTCTGTTTTGTCCACAAACCTCAGTACAAACCTAGCATAGCACTCTATCAAACCCAAAAAGGATCTAAACTGTTCCTTGTACTGGTGTGTAGGAGCCAATTCAATTGCCCTCTATAAAGTTTTGTTTTGTTTTACCCCATCAGCCGACAAGGTATACACCAAGTACTCCACTTGCTCCTGCAAAAACAGCACTTGTCTTTACGCAATGTGACATTCACTTCTGCAAGTCTATCTAAAGCCTGTTTCAAAACAATGTCATGTTCTTCGACGGTTTTGCCAAAAATGAATACGTCATTTTGTAAAAACAAAATCTTGTCTAATATTTGAAAAGTTCAGTAACAACATAACCTTTTAAACTCTAAAAAAAACACTGAAATTGACCTGTTATAATTATCTCAAGTAACCATAACTTGTGCCCCCACCATGCACAGTTTTCTCATCAATAATTTAAGTGCAAATGTTGCAGTGATATTATCAATTATGTCATAGAAGTTGTCATGGGTGATATAATTAATGGGGTAATTAGCAGGGCATGGCGAGGGCGCGATTGATGTGAGAAGCAGGAGCGTAACACAGGCCCCCGCAGCCCATGCGGTTCGGGGGGGGGGCCCTAGCTCCAAGGGGCCCTTCCGGCACTGAACTCTGGCCGGGAGAGCTCCTGATTGAGCCCGGAGGGGGCCCCCCTAAGTACCGTTCAGGGAGGCCCCCTCACTTTTCGTTACACTAGTGGTGAGAAGAATGTATACGGAGGTGCGTGACATATAGTAAGTTGAAGTAGAAATTAGAAATGTAAGTTTTAATGAGTGGTGTGTAAATTTGTAATTTACGTTATAACTATAACTATAGCTTTTCTCCAGTTTGTATAGTTTAAGTTGGGTTTGTATCTAAGTTTTTTTAACTATAACTTAGCATTAACCTTTGTTTTTTTCATGAAATTTAAATGGTTTTTTTTTTACAAAAATGTGTTTCGAATCATAGTGTCGACTTTCATTTAACTAAGTGTTGTAATCTGCAGTGTTGTAGACTATAGTAAAGGACTGTAGTACAGTGTTGAGTCATAGAGTGATAGAGTTGTGGAGAGGAATACAGTAAAGTGGAGTGGAATTGCGTATAGTGGAGTAAAGTGTTATATAGTAAAGTGTTGTGGTGTGTCGTATTGTGGAGTGGAGTATTGTAAAATGTAGTGGCGTGTAGTGTTGTATAGTGCAGCTGAGTGTCGTACAGTGGGGTATCGTCAACTGTAGTGTCTTGGAGTTGAGTGTTGTGTAATGGTATAGAGTGGAGTAGAGTGTTGTGCAGTGCAGGACCACACAGAGTGTAGTACAGTGTTATAGAGTGCATTTTTGTACAGTAGAGTGTTTTAGAGTGGAGGGGTGTACATTGGAGTGGCGTACAATGAGCTAATCTGTTGGAGGGGTGTAGCATATAGTGGACTAAAGTGGCATATAGTGGAGTGGCATCTTGCATAGTAGACTGCCATGGTGTGTAGTACACTGTAGTGGCGTAGCATGGTGTGAGGTGTTATAGAGTGGAGTGGCATGTCATATATTGGAGTGGTTTACTGTGTTGTAGTAAAGTGTGCGAAACAGTCATTGAGTGGAGTACAGTGTACTGGCATAGAGTGGAGAACAGTGTTTTACAGCGGAGTGAGGTAGAGTAGACAAGAGTGTGATATATGAATAATGAATAATGAATAAATAATACAAATGAATAATCAGCTCACTCTTCACTCACAAATTAGTTCCGTGGTTTCCTCCTGTTTCCTCACTCTCCGAACTATCCGCTCTGTCTCCCGCTTCTTCTCCCCCCAGGCACTTAAGATCATCATAGCCGCCCTGGTAATCTCACGATTGGACTACGCCAACGCCCTCTACCATGGCATTCCAGCGTACAGCCTGCGTAGACTCCAAACCATCCAGAACCAGGCGGCCAGGCTGATATACGGCCTTCCACGCTATCACCACTCCACCCCCCTTCTAAAAGAGCTTCACTGGCTCCCCGTGAAACAACGCTCCCTTTTTAAGATAGGATGCATGGTTTTTCAGGCCCGCCAGGGCACTGCCCCCGCTTTCATCACCTCACTAATTAAACCCTATGTCCCCGCTAGAAATCTTCGGTCTTCCTCCAAGTCCCTTCTCCAGATCCCCCGCTTCTCACGCAAAAAATGGGGCGGTTCCAACTTCTCAACCCTGGCTCCTACCTTCTGGAACTCACTTCCAGACAATCTCCGTTCTGCAACTCAGTATCTCTCTTTCCGTAGAGACCTGAAAACGCTCCTCTTCAGCCAGGCTTTCCCCACCTAATACTTATTCCACCCTTCCATGGTCTTTCTCCCTCAGTTCTGAACCTCCAGCGCCAAGAAACCGCAAGGTGTACGCCGCGCTCTACAAGTGTTTTAAATTAGAAATTAGAAATTATAGTGTGCTACAGAAGAGTGCAATATAGTGTTGTAGATTATAGTGGCATATAGTGCTGTTGAGTGGAGTGACATAGAGTGAAGTGGCATACAGTGGAATAGTGTAGAGTGGAGTGTTGTAGAGTGGCGTCAAATGGAATAGCATACTAGGAGTGCCGTAACCTGGAGTAGCATTGAGTGGAGTTGCGTATAGGTAGAGTTTGAAACTCAGATGCTCCATGGTACAAGCTTGCCAAATACGTTACTTAAGTGAGTCCTTCGCACTCGAGGAAAAGCAGGGGGATTGAATGATAAAGAGGATGTGGTGGTGTTAGGGCCAGAGAGCCCCACTTTGGAATTGAGGAAACAGTTCAAGTGACAGTGCCTTTAAAGCACAATGTAGCAGCAGAAACCAACGTTATCTGATAATCTCGATTTCACCCAATGTGCCTTACCAGCATTGTACTATATTAGAAGGCATGCAACATATGAACCTGATGTAACAAAATGATCTCAGTTTCAGGAGCAGTAGCCCACTTTACGTATCTAAATAAAAAAAGATTTGCATGTTACACGATGTGCCTGGTAGCAGGCCTAGTATCCCTCTATGTTACTTTATGAGTCAAAACTGTGATTAGACAAAAATCTGAACTCTCCCAGAACTGTGTTAACTACTGGAGTTATGTTTCTGCTATTATAACCCCCTTTAAATTGCATGGCATACAACGATCTCTGCAGCAGGTGTTATAACACTGTACGATATTTTCAAACGCATTCTCTTAGTGGCCGATTAAATACAAGGGGGGGCCAATAGGCCCCCACGCAAGCATGGCGGGGCCCGGTCCCTCCCATAACCCGTCCCCTTCGGGGCCGCGTTCCCCGCCCCCTCGCCCCGGAAGTACTGGTGTGCTTCCGGGGCGAGGGGGCGGGGTCGCGGCGGCGAAGGGGTTAAGAGCCTGGGGAGCGCGGGAAGCGGCCTCTTTGTGCCCGCGCTCCCCAGGCTCGCTCCTCGCCCCACCGTGGGGCCGTTTAATTTTCTTTATTTTAATTTTCAGGTTCGAGGAGCAAGAACGCTACGGTGTGGACTCAAGCGCTTCAAGAGGAAGTACGAGGCGTCGTCGTGTTCTCCACGCTCCCAGAGACCGGGCGACTTCGTGGACCAAGGAGGGATCGCGACTTTGCAGGAAGAGCAGCGCGCAGAGACTTTCCGAGGTGTGGGCTGGGAGAGAGAGCGTCGCTGAATCGAGGCTACGGAGCCTGGTCGAGCGCGGTGAGGTCAGGCCGACCGAGCACAGAGTGAAGCGGTCACACAAGAAACAAGGTATTTTGCGGGGTGTGCGAGGGCTGTGGCGGACATTTCGAGGAGCCGGCATACAGGGTACCGGAGAGTTCGCGCTGCAGGCTGCGCGTTGAGCGGGGGGGGGATTTAAATAGTATTTGACGCAAGCACTTCAGTGCGTGT
Source organism: Lissotriton helveticus (assembly GCF_964261635.1). Taxonomy (NCBI): domain Eukaryota; kingdom Metazoa; phylum Chordata; class Amphibia; order Caudata; family Salamandridae; genus Lissotriton; species Lissotriton helveticus. Next base: position 603,876,368 of record NC_136059.1, read on the forward strand.
GAGTTGGCTGAGCAATCAACAAAGCGAAGCAGGGGCAGCTAGGGCAGAACCCGGATGGGAGACCAAAACTCACGTATTAATGGTAACGGGGTCAGCCAAATGCTAAAGTGGACTATATTTATGTGAATTAGTACGCAAAGGGGCCCTGCTTGTTTTTATGTGGGGGTTTATTGCTGCATATTGCTGTTTTTGTAATTAGCTGAGGTTACAGGCTAAAAGGGGCCCTGCTGTTTTATGTGGTGACTGTCTGGGTGTGATATTAGAACTAAATTGGCACGCAAGAGGTGCCCTACCTGTTTAGGTTAGGAATTTATTTTGGCAGACCAAGTAGACCGTTTATTAGAAGCAATTGATATAAATTGTTAAGGTTAGCCCATGTACTAGAGCCGACTGTTTTTACTGCTTGTGCCTCTTTTACTGCGTGTTGTGTTAACTGAATTGGCACTGAATGAGTACAGAAAGGGGGCACTTCCTGGGTATTTGGTATTTTACTGTTTCGCATTTCTAAGTGTTTACAGATACAGCAGCTAGAGATAAAGAAAGTGGGTGGCTAAAGTTTTATAAAAGGTTGACCTTGACTTGTACCGCCGAGAAGGGTGATCTGATTGCCGGTAATTGCTTGCTTGGAAAAGAAATAACGTACTTTCTAATTTCAGGGGGACAAGCCTGGGACCTAGGTCTGTGTGATCCAGCTCGGGCACCTTCAACTGGGTCAGGTAGGGAGCACGGTGTGCTCATAATTATGTCTCAAAGAAGGGGGCGCGTCAATCCAAATGTGGGTGTACTGTTACAAAAAATGATGCGCAGAATGTCTGCAATGGATAAGAGACTGGGGAAAGTTGATAAAATGGATAAGGCTTTAGCGGTTCTGGGGGCCAAGGTAGATGCCCAGGCCGGTCCATCTGGCAGACCCAAGCGGACGATAGTACCGCCCAAGCCAAGGGGCGTTTTTGTGACACCACCCAGGCGAGCAAGAAATAAGAGGGTGGGGGGGCAGCCACAGAATATTGCTCCCATCCTACCTCCTGCTGCACCAATTCTGCCACCACAGGTACCCCCTGCTGCCCCACTCCCGCCACCTCAGGTCCCGGTGCCCGTTCCAGCCCCGGTGCCCCAGTTGCCAGTGGCAGTACCAAATGTGCCAGTGATACCAGCGGCGGCACCAGTGCCACCCGTCGCGCCACCACAGGCTCCGGTGCCCCTAGGTGCGGGCCCTACTCCAACTCCCGCGCCAGGGCCCGTGCCAATAGACCTGGCAGCTCAGGTGGCAGCTATTCTCCCTTGGTTAGGGGGGGTGCGTTGCCGGTCAATACCGCTCTGACAATGGAGCAACAAACATTGGTGAATCAGATATTGTTGGCTAGTGGTAGGGGCGCAACGCCGCCTGCACCGGTTTCTCCCCAAACAGGTCCAGCGAATGATGGAGGCGGTGCCAAGACCGCGGACGCAATGTTACCCAACGACAATGGGAATGGTAAGGAGATTGCCCTGCCTTTGCTGGGCGAAGGAACATTGCCCTCTAGGGGTGAGTGCTTAGCGCAGCATGTGTCACAGTGTGTAAAGGAAATGATATGGGCCGACAAGTATGTGAACATGTTTTCTTTGCTGATAGATAACAGGGAGTGGGAATATGCAAAATCACAGAAGGAAATGTTGTTGCCCAGTGAATGGAGAGCGAAGTTGTACAAGTTTAGGGTGGAAGAAAACCTCATCAACTGGCTGAGGGCTTTTGCAGTGTTCGGCGCAGTAATGGGCGAACGTTTTAAGGGGATGCAACCAGCCATGAACTGCTACCAAAGTAGGATAACAATGTTCCATGAGAATCATGCAGGGGATGTATGGAAGGAATATGATGTCGCTTTCAGAAAGTCCAAAGAATTTGATAAAACTTTATCATGGGACAAGGTAGACTCTATCTCATGGCACAATCAATTCGAGAAGGGTCAGGGGGCAAGCACAAGCACAAATGCGGGTAGAGGGTATTTCCCCAGGCCGCAGCAGGCGTTTCAACAGCCCTTTCGATCTGCACCGGGAGGGGAGACGGCCCAAAAGCAGAGAGCGAATGGAGGGGCGAAGGGGGTATGCTGGGACTTCAATAGGCGGACATGCAACAGGGCACCAGGTACCTGTAAGTTCAGGCACGCATGTAGCGTATGTGGCCACACTTCCCACCCCGAAACAACATGCCGAAATAAAAATAGTGGTGCAGGAAGCAGGGGTAGGAGGAAACCTGAATAGTAAGATCCACCCGCTAATAGCACATTCACCCATCCAGCTGTCAGCATTGATCCCCTGGTTGAACAGGTACCCGAATCACACGTCTTCTAGATTATTACAAGAGGGTTTCACACATGGTTTTCGAATTCCTGCTGGGGGGTATGTCGGGAGACCACAGTGTAGGAATCAGCTATCAGTCCTTGCCAATCCAACAGTGGTGTCAACAAAAATAGCTAAAGAAGTGCGTTTGGGGAGGGTAGCAGGACCATTTCACGTCATTCCCACGCAGAATTTTGTGTGCTCTCCTCTGGGGGTGGTGCCTAAGAAAGAACTAGGGGAATTTAGGCTCATCCACAACTTATCCGCACCAAGGGGGGCATCATTAAACGATGCTATTGATGATACAATTTGCTCAGTGAAGTATGCGTCCTTCGATCAGGCAGCGGGCATGCTGAGGAGTTTGGGCGCAGGTACACTGATGGCTAAGTCAGACATTGAGTCAGCCTTTAGACTACTCCCGGTTCACCCACAGGACCAGCACCTGCTGGGTTTCTCCTTTAAGGGAAAGTACTACATGGATAAGTGTATGCCCATGGGTTGCTCAATTTCATGTGCTTATTTTGAACAGTTTAGCTCCTTTTTGGAATGGGCATTAAGACAACATACGGGTCACCAGTGGGTGATGCACTACCTGGATGACTTTCTTTTTCTGGGCCCGGCGGGTTCACGGGAGTGTGCGTCGGCATTGCAGGAATTTTGCGTGCTCATGCGCTCTTTCGGGGTCCCGTTGGCACAGGGGAAGACAGTTGGACCAGTGACATGCCTGGAATTTTTAGGCATTGAACTGGATTCTGTTGAGGGGTGTTTTAGATTACCAGCAGAAAAGATCCAAAAATTCAAACAGACTCTAGGACTGTGCTTACAAGCGAGGAAGGTGAATTTAGGGCTGTTGCAGCAGACAGTGGGACAGTTGAATTTTGCGTTGAGAGTAATTCCTATGGCTCGCCCATTTTCACGCTCAATTGCACAGGCCATGAGGGGTCTTCGTGAAAAACATCACCGGACACGGCTGTCTGCCGAGGTGCGCCAGGACATGCGGATATGGATGGCATTCCTGGCGGATTTCAATGGAAGAGTGCTGTGGGGTGCACCCACGGTGTCTTCGGAGGACATTGGTTTATGGACAGATGCGGCGGGCAGTGTTGGGTTTGGTGCCATCCTTGGCAAGAAATGGGTGGCGCAGAAGTGGCCCGCCTGGTGGGAGGAGAACGGGCTGACGGTGAACATTGGTTTCCTCGAGCTCTTCCCAATCTGGGTGGCACTGAAAGTCTGGCCAGACGAGCTGGCCAACAGATCGGTAATATTCTGGTCAGATAATATGTCAGTGGTTGAATGCATCAACCAACAAGCTGCAAGGTGTCCACTCATTTTACGCTTGATAAAAGAGATTGTACTGTGTTGCATGACAAGGAATGTACTTTTCAGAGCAAAACATGTCCCAGGGGTGTTAAACAATGCAGCTGATGCCCTTTCTCGCTTTAAGATGCAGGTGTTCAGGGATCACTTGCCGGAGGCAGAGACAGCGCCAGCCCAATTCCCGGCGATTCTTTGGCAAATTGGTGCCCCCAACTACATGACCTCGTGGCAGCCAGCCTAGCACCCAAGACCAGGACGGCATACGAAGGGGCGTTCAGGTCTTACTGTCACTTTCTGGGACAGGGCTGGGAGAGTAGTTGGACTATGGAGGCTAGCTTCAATGAGTATTTAGGCAGCCTACACAAGGAAGGGCGCACGGTGGCAACAGCCAACAGGCACAAGGCCGCTATCTCCTTTTTCGCACGGGCACGGGGGGGCAGGGACCCTACACACAGCTTCCAGGCCCACAGGGCATTAAAAGGATGGCGGCGCATGCAGCCCCCCTCCATAGATTCCAGGAAACCCATAGGTTTTGAACGTCTGTCAGCTGTTCTCCTCGCGCTGCCGGACACATGTAGCTCTACATCTGAGGTGGGCCTATTTAAAGCGGCTTTCTCTTTAGCCTTCTATGGGGCATTCAGGGTAGGTGAACTCGTGGCGGCCAACAAAGGTGATAAGATAGGCGGCCTTCAGCTGCAGGATATCAGCATAAGGGGCGACACTATGTGGATCAGCATCAGGAAATCTAAAACTGATCAGGACGCTAGGGGCCAAAGTTTGGCGTTACATCGGGCAAGGAACAATCCCTGCTGCCCGGTGACACATGTGGAGGAACTAATAAGACAGCGGGCACAGGAGTGTGTGGGGTCACTGCTAATGCATGGGGATGGGACTCCTCTTACCAGGTTTCAGTTCCAGAGAGTACTAGCCATGAGCATGGCAAAAGCGGGTTATAATCACAAAGAGTTTGGGACACACTCCTTCCGGATAGGGGCAGCCACAGAAGCAACAGCTAGGGGTTTGACCACAAAGAGTGTGCAAAGAATTGGGAGATGGTCCTCAAGCGCTTATAAACGCTACGTGCGGTTGCACATGTTGTGAGAGCTGCCGCCATGTGGAGTATTGCTAATACCTGCTGTTTTTCTGGTTATTTACAGTTTCACGGGCCTGTGACGCAGGACGGAAACTACCCATGGAGCATCAAGGCAACTTTACTACAGCATGGAGGGACCAGGAGGACAGACAGAAGACCGTAGTCATTTGGGTAGTGGGGCATTCATATGTCAAACGTGCTAACAAAATTTTTCTTGCAGGTTCAGGCAAACAAAGGGTGGAAAGTAGGGGGTGCAGGGTCTCCTTCCATGGCAGGGGGGGGGCTCCGCCTCAATCAGTTCAGGGACTATATGTCGGACTTACTAGCGCGACATACTACACCACCCTCGGCGGTAATACTTCACTTAGGGGGGAATGATCTGGCAGGTCTGGGCAGAAGGGTCCTCCTGGAAGAAATTATATCTGCAGCGGGTTGGCTAGCAAAGCGGTTACCAGGTAGTGTTGTAGTATGGTCACAACTGATACCAAGGATGCAATGGAGGGGGGGAAACTCAGTCAGCGCGTTGAACAGCTCGTTAAAGAGGGTCAACAACAAGCTGGACAGGCTATTTAGGACTCCGGTCTTACAGACCATCCCTCACGGTTGCATTTGGGGAGAACACTTCTACTTGCGGGATGGGGTGCACTTAACAGAGGAAGGGAATGCCCTTTTTATAAGAAACATCCTGGCATGGGTGGAAATTTTTGCAGGAGGAGTATGACCTTTCTAGAAGGGGGGAGTTCTGGGGGGGGGCCAGATAGTCGGTTAACTACCTGGCCTGTGGCGGTAAGGTCATTAATCGGTGAGCAGCATTTTAAGGTCCTTACGGGGGGGGCGGACCCATTCACGAAAGGGGCCGCCCGCGGGAGGGGCCATTTGGTCTCTCTCAGAACTTCAGGGGCAGGAGATGGTCTCCATTAATTTAAAGGGTGCGGGGGAGGGAGTCTACGCTTTCCTCAGGCTGGTAGCCACCCCTCACAACACTATGACGTCACTAAGGTGCGCGAGTGTCTGGGCCCTCCTGTTATGGTTAAATGGAGTTCGGGGAGCGCACGTGGGTGTAACGTGCCCTGGGTTGCGCATGCGCATCTTCAACGCGAGAGCGCAGCTGTAAAAGGATCTGACACCGGTTGGCGACCTTGCCGTAGGCCTTTATTAAAGTTATTAAAAAGTTATTAAAAAGTATTGGAAATATTAGAATGCAGTTTAATTTTCAGGATGATTAGATTACGTTAGGAGACACGCTGTATTAGCTATTTGTTAAGGTTAGCCCATCATACCATGTCGAAACGGATGTCAATCTAATATTCTGAAAAGTGTGCATTTTAATAATTGTCAGAAATGTTTATTTGATTAAAATTTTTGATTTGTTTTTATATTTTAATAAATACGGCCAGGGGGGGGGCCCCGTACCCCCCCTTGACTTCCAAAGACCCCCATGTGTTGACTGGTTGAATTGGGTAATTCAGTCGGTGTTCAAGGGGGGAGGTGGCCGGCAGTCCAAGACCATGATACAAGGGGGGGCCAATAGGCCCCCACGCAAGCATGGCGGGGCCCGGTCCCTCCCATAACCCGTCCCCTTCGGGGCCGCGTTCCCCGCCCCCTCGCCCCGGAAGTACTGGTGTGCTTCCGGGGCGAGGGGGCGGGGTCGCGGCGGCGAAGGGGTTAAGAGCCTGGGGAGCGCGGGAAGCGGCCTCTTTGTGCCCGCGCTCCCCAGGCTCGCTCCTCGCCCCACCGTGGGGCCGTTTAATTTTCCCCACCCTCCATCCCTTATTAGCAGACCTTGGGGCTTGGCAAATGGTGAGTATCAGGTTTTGTCAATGTGCCGGAACATAGATGTAAGGGGGACTTGATCCAGTAGGCCTTGAATTTCCTGTTTACTGGAAGGAAGTACAGAAGTTAAACGTTGGTGCAGTGCCGTGATTTTAACCAATTCTTTCCTTAGGCCCCTTTTTCCCGCTTACAGGAGTAACTATATATGTAGATGTTTATGCTTTGCTGTGTGTTAACAATTTTATCCTTAGGCCTTTTTTCCTTTTAGAATAGCATTGTCGTATTTATTATGTGTGTCTGGCGGTAAGGTCATTAATCGGTGAGCAGCATTTTAAGGTCCTTACGGGGGGGGCGGACCCATTCACGAAAGGGGCCGCCCGCGGGAGGGGCCATTTGGTCTCTCTCAGAACTTCAGGGGCAGGAGATGGTCTCCATTAATTTAAAGGGTGCGGGGGAGGGAGTCTACGCTTTCCTCAGGCTGGTAGCCACCCCTCACAACACTATGACGTCACTAAGGTGCGCGAGTGTCTGGGCCCTCCTGTTATGGTTAAATGGAGTTCGGGGAGCGCACGTGGGTGTAACGTGCCCTGGGTTGCGCATGCGCATCTTCAACGCGAGAGCGCAGCTGTAAAAGGATCTGACACCGGTTGGCGACCTTGCCGTAGGCCTTTATTAAAGTTATTAAAAAGTTATTAAAAAGTATTGGAAATATTAGAATGCAGTTTAATTTTCAGGATGATTAGATTACGTTAGGAGACACGCTGTATTAGCTATTTGTTAAGGTTAGCCCATCATACCATGTCGAAACGGATGTCAATCTAATATTCTGAAAAGTGTGCATTTTAATAATTGTCAGAAATGTTTATTTGATTAAAATTTTTGATTTGTTTTTATATTTTAATAAATACGGCCGGGGGGGGGGCCCGTACCCCCCCTTGACTTCCAAAGACCCCAATGTGTTGACTGGTTGAATTGGGTAATTCAGTCGGTGTTCAAGGGGGGAGGTGGCCGGCAGTCCAAGACCATGCTAATCTAGAACACCATTACATGTATCCTTGTTGCCAATTTCTTTGCAGCGGATTTAAAAAAAAAAAGATTGTATATGTGTTGGCTGTTAGACTTTGCTGTTCAAGCTCCGCCTCTAGTGCCGGTGCCTCCACCCCTTTCCTGAGTCACATTTTGTTCCCCTAATGAACGAGTTCCTGGAATGATTTCGTTGTTTCCAGTTCCAGCACTGCGTGTCGCTCAAAGTGTACCAGTCAGGGCTTGGAAATATCACACATTGCCGTGTAATCAAAACGGAACTTTAATTTTCGGAGCTCCATGCGTGTGTAGCTCATCTAGTCCAGGTTATTACCTCTGATGTCTTGGACTACTATTGTACTTGTGATTCACTTATAAAAGCAGGACTACAATGCCAAAATAAAAGCAAAAAAAACCAGGACTTTATTAGTTACACGCGGATGGATCCGGGAACAGCACGCCGCACCTTGCCACCACAGAAATCTACTTTCTACGGTTTTGTACCGAAAGTTATTCAATTGTAATTTGCTGAGATATCAATTTAGCTTTCAGTCCAAGACCATATAAAACATGTGGAAGGGCTGTGCAGCTGCCAGCAAGCTTTCTGAAAGAGATGTTGTTCAAACAATATTTCGTCATGACAGCAGCTGTGTTTAGTGTTTTCCGATTGGTTGTTCTACTGATTGTACGTTGAGACACCTTTTCTGATTGGATGTCGTTTATTTCCCTGTAACGTGCTTTGCTCCTTCATCGTAGAGGCAGATCACTTTTTGGCGTAGGGCGGTTGAAAAGCATGGAAATGTAAGAAACAGGGATATATATATATTTTTAACGCAGAGTATATGAGAGCCAGGCAATACTCAAGTAGGGTCGAGAGTTAAAATGGACAAGGATCAAGGTAAGACTCTAATAAAGCCTTCGTCTTAGACTTCAGAGGGGTTTATAATGGTTTCCAGTTCCAGCACTGGGTGTCGCTTAAAGTGTACCAGTCAGTTTATCTCTTCTCTGCGTGTTGTCTGCACGCTTCACAGGGAATGTGGAGCTGGGAAATTGCCGATAGGGAAGCTCATCGAGCGTGCCCCGTCATTTTAAATGTTTTTAAAATGAACTATTAAGACCGGCGGTTTCCTAAATTAGCTTCACCCCTTGTGTCTCTTGATTAGCGTTCCCGGAGTGGAGCATGTCACAGTGGCGGCTGTCAACATTTTGAACAGGCGCTGCACTGAGTTTGGGATGGCACAGCACCAAGTGCATGCCTCATTCAATCCCCTTTTAAAGGAGGTTTCCACCTATCTAGAGCACAGATTATTTGTGTCTCTGGCTGGGCAATCTGCAACGGACGACATTTATTTTATTTATTTTTGCAATTTTATACAGCGCGGACATGGCCCGAGGGCATTGGATCGCTTTACAAGCATGCGATAAAGGTTTCAGCGGGTTACATTTCTAGTAATTAAACTCTAACGATGATTTAAGTGGGTGTATGCAGGTGTAACTACAAGAAACAGCTACATCAATTGGGCAGACGAAATACACATTCACAACATCAATTTAGCTGGTGGGGTCAAATAACGAAGGCAGGTCAGAACGCTGGGGAGCGAGTACATAAGTAAGGTCCAGGGTGAATCAACCAAGATGTCTGTAAAAAAAAGGAGGAGCTTGAGGTCTGTTTTGAAGGTTACTAGGCAGGTTGTTAAACAGACGAAAAGAAGCAAATCGTTCCGGAATAACACTACAGGTACTTCCAGAGAAAGATTTGTTCATGTTTCGCTCTCGACTGAACTTGGGGGGGGGGGGACCAGTAGCAAGGATGGGGCATTTCTGGAACCCCTATTTGCTCCAGAAATGTGCAGTTTCTTGTTTAGATAGGAGGGTGCGGAGGGGTGCAAGGCTCTGTGGGTAATGCAAACAATTTTGAATTGGACCTGTGCTTCAATGGGGCAGCCTGTGGAGGGTTAGCAGGGCTGGGGAAATGTAGCCAAATCTCTTAAGACCTAAAACGAAGTGTGCTGCAACATGGAGAGTTGCCCATTTTGGGCCCAGGTGATCTATGGGACTGCCTGAGAGAAGGACAATTCCACAGTCTAGTTTAGAGAGAACAAGTGATGGCACCTATATTTTGAGGTCTTGCTCCAAAATCAATTGTCTGGTGCCCCAAAGCTGCCTAAGTTGGAGTTGTGCACTGTTGGCCGTAGCTGCGATGTAGCTGTAAAGATTGAGATGATTATCAAGGGTGATGCGGAGTGATCTGGCACTCTGGACAATGGCAGGGCAACCATCCAGGTCAGGAAGGTTCGCCATCCATTCTTGCACTGGTGTTTTTTCTTTCGGAGGTGAGATCCAAAGAAATTCAGCTTTAGTTGGGTTGAGTTTTAAATGGTGGTTAGACATCCAGTTTAGCATCTTTATGAGAGTTTTAGAAAGCAGGGCAACGTCTTCAGGGAAAGAGATTTACAAGTATATTTGTGTGGCGTCGGCATAGATGTGGAAGAGAATCCCAGAGTCTCTGAGAATAGGTAGAGGTTAAAGAGGGTCTGGGAGAGGATCGATCCGTGGGTGACTCCTTGGTGAAGGATGACTGGTCTCAAGAATGATTTGCCCATTTTTACAATTTGGTAATGGTTGAATAGGTATGAGGAGAACCAGTTGAGGACACTGCCCTCGCATCCCATGCGCAGTTCAAGAGTACGAAGGCGGTCCAGATGGTTGAGAGAGTTGAATGCAGCAGATTAATCCAGAAGGACTAGGATAGGAGGCAGGAGTTGCTGGAGTTGGGGATGCTGAAGGAGTCAACGACTGTTTGGAGGATCACAGGTTCTGTACTATGACCCTGACGGAATCCTGATTGAAGAGAGTCTAGAAGGTTGTTCGGTTGAATGTGTGAGGCTAGATTGGGATGCCGCGCAACTTTCAATGACTTAGGCTAAAAATGGGAGTGTGGAGACTGGGCGGTAGCTGTTCAGGTTCTCTTGATCAAGAGGTTTTTTCACGAGAGGGTGATTCAAACCATTTTTATTCGTTCTTGGAAGAGGTCCTGCTTGAGAGAGGAGTTCACCAAGGTGGTCCAGATGGGGATAAGGTGTGTCAAGAGAGTTGCTGCTAGAACCTGGGATTGCGTCTTGCTGGTGGTTTTAAGGTTTTATTTTGGAGACTGGTGTAGATCCTGTTCGGAAATTGGAAAGAAGGATGACCATGATTTTAGTGCCTTGCGTGGTAGCGTTTCAACCATTTCTAGGGGGTCATTGATGGGCAGCGAGATATGGATGTCTTTAACTTTTTTATCGAAGAAATCCACAATGGAGTGGCAATGGGACACTGATGACTTAGGAACTGAAGTGGTGAAGGGTTTAGTAGTCTGTGCAGTGACCTCGAACAGGCTCTTATGTCTATTCTTTGCCGAATTCACGAGTATTCTGTTATGGGAGGATTTGGCTCTGAGGATTTGATCTTTGTAAAGTTTTCATGCTTTGCAGCGCTTAGTCAAACTCAGGGGAAATGGCTCTCTTCTCCATTCTTTCTTGCATTTTCTCAACAGCTTTCTTTCTTCATGAAGCTCTTTAGAGAACCAGGGCCTGGGGGTTTAGCTCTGAATAATTTGCATTTCAGGGGTGCACATTTGTTGATAATGTGTTCTATAAGTGCTAAATAGTTTCTGCTATGCAAAAAAACGAAACAGATACCAATGCTTTTTCATGCTTATTGGTGTCAATGAGGTATGTGAGCAGAGTTTAGCCCGTGACGCCCACTCAGGGGGTCAGCAACTGCTTAGAAAATTAAATAATAGTAAGTTTACTGTAGATTTTTCTAGTTGTTATGACGGAAAGTCTTAATTTTATTAAAGACACGGAGGCGAGTATTATGCTTTTCTTATCTTGCTTTTACTGAATAGCAGCCAAGATAAGTGAAAAAAACTACAGTTCCCAGGGGCCCAGGCAAACAGGCTGGCCAATAGGAACAAGGTAAAAACGAAATGTCATCCAATCATAACCTGGCAGTGTATATAACATCACATCTGACTGCAGAGCTTCCTCTTTTCGCTGACGAGCAGATCAGATAAACTCAGAGAACATTGGAATGATCGCCAAAACAATGGAAAAAGCCAAACTCCAGGAACAAACTTCTTGAGCTACCGGAATCCAGGAGAAACGAGTCGCAGTATTGATTGGTTTACAATAAAACATACGGAAAACATTATCATTAGTCCAGTCTGCTGATCTCAGAATGTCCTCAAGACAGGAGCCTGCCCAAAAGGCCTTAGA